>NC_133132.1:155991668-157241668 GCF_048418815.1 Hemitrygon akajei
GACTGTACTTCCTAAGAAGGTTGGCGTCATTCAATGTCTGTAGTGAGATGCTGAAGATGTTCTATAGGTCAGTTGTGGAGAGCGCCCTCTTCTTTGTGGTGGCGTGTTGGGGAGGAAGCATTAAGAAGAGGGACGCCTCACGTCTTAATAAGCTGGTAAGGAAGGCGGGCTCTGTCGTGGGCAAAGTACTGGAGGGTTTAACATCGGTAGCTGAGCGAAGGGCGCTGAGTAGGCTACGGTCAATTATGGATAACTCTGAACATCCTCTACATAGCACCATCCAGAGACAGAGAAGCAGTTTCAGCGACAGGTTACTATCGATGCAATGCTCCTCAGACAGGATGAAGAGGTCAATACTCCCCAATGCCATTAGGCTTTACAATTCTACCGCCAGGACTTAAGAACTTTTTAAAAGCTATTAATAATGCTTTTTGAGATAGTGATTTAGATGCATATCATATTTTTTACTGAGTTAAGTATTGTATGTAATTAGTTTTGCTACAACAAGTGTATGGGACATTGGAAAAAAGTTGAATTTCCCCATGGGGATGAATAAAGTATCTATCTATAATCAGGGTCCTGAGGAAGGGTTTCAGCCGGAAATGTCGACGGTTTACTCTTTTTCCATAGATGCTGCCTTGTCTGCTGATTTCATCCCGTGTTTTGTATGTGTAATCTTTAATCTTTACTCAGCTGTTTCACAGTGATGTGCTGGGACTGGGCTCCCAGCTGAGCAATGTGCTCAGAACCTACAGGAAGAAACAGTGTGGTAAGTAGCCGACAGTATCAAGACAGCAAGAGCGTCTGCCCCAGATTAAATAGCTTTGTTGATGATTGACTAGAGGAGCAATTGGTTGTGGAAATATACTACTGGGATGTCTAAAGGGAGTAATATAGGTTAAGGCACATTTATACTTTATTGTTCTAAACCTGTATCTGCTAATCATGAGGTTTTGGTAGCTATTTCGTATGTGCCATGTCAAGAACAAGCTAAAGTGCTGGCATGCAGAGCAGAAGTGCCTGTCAGAAAAGGATGCAGGATAGGTCTCAGCTGAAGACACTAAGAGTTATATTGAACAATTGTCCTACATCCATGAAAATAGGAAGGAAAGAGCAGGGAGATAGCACTTCTTAAAGGGCTTGAAAATAAACAAAAGCAACTGCTAATGCTCTAAATCTGAAATATAGACTGAAAATATTGGAAATACTCAGCAAATTATTAGGCAGCATCTGTGGAGAGAGATACAGAATCAATATTTCTGGTTGATAAATCTTCATCCAGGTCTCAGCCTAACAGAAATGTTCCCTTATCCTTTCAATTCTTCTCCAGCCTCTCTGCCAGTTAAAAGTAACATCTTTTCTCTTCTTTCCATTTGTATGTCCCATACCGAATAAAGTGGGATTCTTGTGCTGCTGTAGCCCATCTGCTTCAAGGTTTGATGTGCTGTGCATTCAGAGATGCTCGTCTGCATACCATTGTTGTAACATGTGGTTATTTGCGTTACTCTTGCCTTCCTGTCAGCTTTCAATCAGTCTGGACATTCTCCTCTGACCTCTCTTATTATTAAGGCATTTTTAACCACAGAACTGTTGCTCACTGGATTTTTTTTTTTGTTTTTTGCACTGTTCTCTGTAAGATCTAGAGACTACTGTGTGTGAAAATCCCAGGAGATCAACAGTGTCTGAAAATCTCTAACCACCCTGTCTGGCACCACCTATCATTCCATGGTCAAAAGTACCTAGATCACATTTCTTCCCCATTCTGATGTTTGGTTTGAACAACAGCTGAACCTATTGACCGTGTCTGCATGCTTTTATGCATTTGAGTTGCTGCCACATGATTGGCTGATTAGATATTTGCTTTAATGAGTAAGTGTCTAATAAAGTGGCCATGTTTCTCAGATATCTTCAGTTATGGACATCTATCATAAAGGACCACGTGGAATATCATGTCCAGTTCTGCACATGATATCTAAGAAGGAGATTGTACTTGACCATGGTTAGCTCTTAGAATCACCCTCCTCAGCTCGTCACTAACATTCATTTTCATAGGTTTGTTGAACACGACCTATCTCACCATTCTTCTAGGTCTGTTAAGAGAGCAGCCAGAATTACAGCAGATGACTGGCAGTTCAGTAGACTCAGGCTCTACCCCAGGAATGCTGCGTCAAGTTTCGACAGAAGGCTTTGCTGAGATGAATCTTTGCAATAAAGCTCTAGAAATCCCAGCAAATCTGGACTGCAAGGGAATGTAATTGAAGGTTCTGATGTGTATAATTTCAGGACTTTGAACACAGTGACTCTGTTGCAAAGCTATCACAATTCGCCTGTAACAGTATAATGCAGATTGACTAACAGCATGGATAAAATATTAAATTAGTTAAGTTGCACAAACTTGAACTATATTTTCTTGAATTTGAAGAATTAATTTAAAGTGGCAATTGGATTTGAGAAGGTAGAAACAGATTGGGTGATTTGAAAACAAATCATGAAATACTAATATTAGTTGCCTGATCCTGGCATTCAACTTCTTTGTTGCGATTTTTATTAGCTTTCATTAAGGCTATAAGATATTGGAGCAGAATTAGGCCATTTGGCCCATTGAGTCTGTTTTGCCATTTCATCATGGCTGATCTAATTTTCCTCTCAGCCCCAATCTACTGCCTTCTCACCGCATCTCTTCATGCCCTGACCAGTCAAGAATCTATCAAACTGTGCCTTAAATATTCATGCAGGCTTGGCATCCACAGCTGCCTGTGGCAAAGAATTCCACAGATTCACCACTCCCTGACTAAATAAATTTCTCCTCATCTCCATTCTAGTAGGATGCCCCTTTATTCTGAAGCTGTGTCTTCTGGTCTTGCATCTCCCACCGTAGGAAACATCCTCTCTAGATCGACTCCATCGAGGCCTTTCATCATTCGATATGTTTCATTTTCATGTTTAATCTTTTTTTATTGATTTAAAAATATATAAAGACAAATACAAATCAGAGGAGAAGTTATATCAAATACATTCGATATGTTTCAATGAGGTCACCCCTCATTCTTCTGAAGTTCAGTGAATACAGGCCCAGAGCCATCAAACACTCTTCATATGACAAGCCATTCAATCCTGGTATCATTTTTGTGAACCTCCTTTGAACCCTCTTCAGTTTCAGCACATCCTTTCTATTATAAGGGACCAAAACTGCTCACAATACTCCAAGTGAAGCATTGCCAGTGCTTTATAAAGACTGAACATTACATCTCTACATCCTTGATTTTATATTCTAGTCCTAAATGACTTAAAATTCATGCTATGGAATAAAGGTAAATTTAAAATGATATTTTATTATGACCAATTTTTTGATGCTTATGCATTCTTAATAATATCTGAAAAAGGTTTTTTAACCAAACGTCATAGATTTATTGAACAAAAATAAATCTAAGTCTATATAGTTAGGTTATAGATCAGTCATGGTCAATGAATGATGGAGTAAACTCACGAGTTTTAATGAACACCCTCTACTCATCTATTTCTGTTTTCTTGTTGTTTATTTTCAGATTTTGTTCCGATATATCCTAATATTTTTGTGCAAAGAGGCAACAAATTACTTTCAATTAGAATCACTGTTCCTTCAGATATAAACACAATATATAAGCCAGAATATAATGAAATGTTAGAAAGTAGATGAAGTGTTATCCTGTAAATTTTGATTATACTGCCTGAGGGGAGAACGTGCTGAATGCTCTTCACTGGAAGTGAATTGGGATGTTCTACATTCACTTTAGTGAGTTTTACATCTCCTACCAAAGGTGCACTTACCACTTAGAGCAGCATCAGGGTAACAATTTATATTAAGTGACAAGTTTCAGTATTAGCAGGATTGTGTGTACTGTACTCAGTTTATTTCTCTGATAATATTTCAGACATTACAAAAAAAGTGTAAAAATGTACATTTTTTCTGATGTTCATCTTCTGCAGTGAACATTTCATTGCACTCATGATCTTCAACGAGTTATATCTTATAGCTAACTCCAGCCATTTGCTGTTTTTGCTGAAGTAAAGTAAATTTCAGATATTAAGAGTTTGAAGAGAACGCAACAAATAAATTGAAAGGCAAACATGAGGAAATCTGCAGATGCTGTAAATTCAAGCAACACACACAAAATGCTGGTGGAACGCAGCAGGTCAGGCAGCATCTTTAAGGAGAAGCACTGTCGACGTTTCGGGCGGAGACCCTTCGTCAGGACGAAATAAATTGAAATGTGCATTTTCTTTTCTATAATCTATCCATAACTAAGCAGGGTCCTCAGCAAATTGGCTCAGATATTGAGCGATTGAAGATTACCTGTGTGCTTTGCACGTGGAGCAATCTAGATGCAACAGGTTTGTGGTAACAACTTTATGATACCTATGAAGATGTACAAAAAAGCTGAATGAACTCAGCAGGTCAGGCAGCATCCGTTGAAAGGAGCAGTCAACGTTTCGGGTCGAGACCCTTCGTCAGGACTAAAGAAGGAGGGGGCAGGGGCCCTATAAAGAAGGTGGGGGGAGGGTGGAAAACCAATCAGATGGAAGATCAAGGGGTGGGGGAGGAGAAGCGGGGAGGGGATAGGCAGGAGAGGTGAAGAAGGAATCTAAGGGGAAAGCACTATGGGTAGTAGAAGAAGGCAGAGTCATGAGAGAGGTGATAGGCAGCTAGAAGAGGAGACAGAGTGAAGGTGGGATGGGGGAAGGGAGAGGGAGGGAATTACCGGAAGTTGGAGAATTCAATGTTCATGCCAAGGGGCTGGAGACTACCCAGACAGTATATGAGATGTTGTTCCTCCAATCGAAGTTTGGCCTCATCATGGCAGTAGAGGAGGCCATGTATGGACATATCCGAATGGGAATGTGAAGAAGAGCTGAAGTGAGTGGCAAATGGGAGATCCTGTCTGTTGTGGCGGACGGAGCGTAAGTGCTCGACGAAGTGGTCCCCCAATCTGCGTCCCATCTCGCCGATGTAGAGGAGGCCACACCGGGAGCACCGGATACAATAGATGACCCCAACAGACTCACAAGTGAAGTGTTGCCTCACCTGGAAGGACTGTTTGGGGCCCTGAATGGTGGTAAGAGAGGAGGTGTAGGGACAGGTGTAGCACTTACGCTTGCAGGGATAAGTGCCAGGTGGGAGATCTGTGGGGAGGGACATGTGGACCAGGCAGTTGTGGAGGGAACGATCCCTGCGAAAAGCAGAGAGGGGTAGAGAGGGAAAGATGTCAAGGGAAAGGTGCTCCCGGTACGGCCTCCTCTACATCGGCGAGACCCGACGCAGATTGAGGGACCGCTTCGTCGAGCACCTACGCTCCATCTGCCACAAGAGACAGGATCTCCCGGTTGCCGCTCACTTCAACTCTCCCTCTCATTCCCATTCAGATATGTCCATTCGTGGCCTCCTCTACTGCCATGATGAGGCCAAACTTCGGTTGGAGGAACAACATCTCATATACCGTCTGGGTAGTCTCCAGCCCCTTGGTATGAACATCAAATTCTCCAACTGCCGGTAATTTCCTCCCTCTCCCTTCCCCCATCCCACCTTCACTCTGTCTCCTCTTCTAGCTGCCTATCACCTCTCATGATTCTGCCGCCTTCTACTACCCATAGTGCTTTCCCCTCAGATTCCTTCTTCACCTCTCCTGCCTATCCCCTCCCTGCTTCCCCTCCCCCACCCCTTGATCTTCCATCTGATTGGTTTTCCACCCTCCCCCCACCTTCTTTATAGGGCCCCTGCCCCCCTCCTTCTTTAGTCCTGACGAAGGGTCTCGACCCGAAACGTTGACTGCTTCTTTCAATGGATGCTGCCCGACCTGCTGAGTTCATCCAGCTTTTTTGTACGTCTTGATTTGACCACAGCATCTGCAGTGTACTTTGTGTTTATGATACCTATGCCTTGCTCAACCATAGGATAGCTTAATCTCAGCAGATTTTCTGAGTTCAGAGAAATCTTTCTCATTCAATTTTCAGTGTGTGGATGAGCTCCTCTTAACAATTTTGACCATCTGAAATATTTGGGGTTACTTCTCAATGCACTGCAGAGAAAACTTTCAAGTACTATATTCCTTAATGTCCTTCTGAATCACTTTGATTCTGCTACCTATACAATAATTTAAGAATGTAGTGTGTCATAAGCATTTTTGTAGTCAAATATAGCTCAATCATTAGCAAGCTTTCGTATACCTGTGGCATTTGCTGTATCTGCAGTACCTTGCAACCTGAAATTTATGGGCTACCGGTCTTTTAAGTATGCATTGTATAAACTTAAGATTTCTGACAGTTTTGCAATGCAGCTGGAATACTTGGATGACCCTCAGTCAGCACTGAAGAAAGTTTTGATGTATTCCTCTACTGAGGCTCTCCGTTGAGTGACAATTGTTCAGTGAAAGAGACAAATGAAATTCTTGTGAAATATGTCCAATCATCCCAAAACCATAACCAAGTGGTAATTCTAGATTAAGTCCTGTGTTCTAATCTGCAAATTATATAAATTTTCTCTTATTAATACTTCTTCAAAACGTCTTTAGTTTACTAATAATATAAATCCAAAGGACATAATAGCTGTATACTGTCCGGCTATTCAGCCCATCTGATAATGAAACATAGGAGCAGAATTAGGCCATTCAGCCCATCGAGTCTGCTCTGCTGATCATGGCTGATCCTGGAACCTACTCAACCCCATACACCTGCTTTCTCGCCATATCCTTTGATGCCCTGACCGATTAGAAAACTATCAACTTCCGCCTTAATATACCCACAGACTTGGCCTCCTCCGCAGTCTGTGACAGAGCATTGCACAGATTCACTACTCTCTGGCTAAATAAATTCCCCCTTACCTCTGTTCTAAAAGGTCACCCCTCAATTCTGAGGCTGTGCCCTCTGGTTCTGGATTGCCCCACCATAGGAAACATCCTCTCCACATCTACCCTAGCTAGTCCTTTCAACATTCGATAGCTTTCACTAAGATCCAGCCCCCGCCCTCACTCCACATTCTTCTAAGCTGCAAAACTCTCCTCATATGCCAACCCCTTCACACCCAGAATCATCCTTGTGAACATCCTCTGGACTCTCTCCAATGACAACACATCCTTTCTGAGATACGGGGCCCAAAACTGTTGACAAGACTCCAAGTGTGGCCTGACTATTGTCTTATAAAGCCTCAGCATTATCTCCTTGCTTTTATATTCTATTTCCCTTGCCTTCTTTACCATAGACTCAGTTTGTATATTAACCTTCTGGGAGTCTTGCAGGAGGACTTCTAAGTCCCTCTATACCTCTGATGTTTGAATTTTTCCCCCATTTAGATAATAGTCCGCACTATTGTTCTTTTTACCAAAAGGCACTATGGTTTATTTCCCAACACTGTACTCCATCTGCCCCTTTTTTGCCCATTCTTCCAATTTGAGTAAGTTCTGCTGCTATCACATTGTTTCCTCAGCACCACCTTCCCCCTCCACCTGTCTTCCTATCATCCACAAACTTTGCCACAAAGCCATCACTTCCACTATCTAAATCACTGACAAACAATGTGAAAAGTAGTGGTTCCAATACTGACCACTGAGGAACACCACTAGTGACTGGCAGCCAACGAGAAAAGGCCCCTTTTATTCCTGTTTGCTGCCTCCTGCCTGCCAGCCATTCTCTATCCATGCCAATAGACAATAGACAGTAGGTGCAGGAGTAGGCCATTCAGCCCTTCTAGCCAGCACTGCCATTCACTGTGATCATGGCTGATCATACACAATCAGTACCCCGTTCCTGCCCTCTCCCCATATCCCTTGACCCCGCTATCTATAAGAGCTCTATGTAACTCACTCTTGAATGCATCCAGAGACTTGGCCTCCACTGCCTTCTGGGGCAGAGCATTCTAAATATTCACCACTCTCTGTGTGAATAAGTTTTTCCACATCTCTGTTCTAAATGGCCTACCCCTTAATCTTAAACTGTGGCCTCTAGTTCTGGACTCACCCATCAGCGGGAACATGCTTCCTGCTTCCATCATGTCCAATCCCTTAATAATCTTATATGTTTCAATCAGATCCCCTCTCATCCTTCTAAATTCCAGTGTATACAAGGCCAGTCGCTCCAATCTTTTAACATATGGCAGTCCCGCCATTCCGGGAATTAACCTTGTGAACCTACGCTGCACTCCCTCAATAGCAAGAATGTCCTTCCTCAAATTTGGAGACAAAAACTGCACACAATACTCCAGGTGGGGTCTCACCAGGGCCCTGTACAGCTGCAGAAGGACCTCTTTACTCCTATACTCAATTCCTCTTGTTATAAAGGCCAGCATGCCATTAGCTTTCTTCACTGCCTGCTGTACCTGCATGCTTGCTTCCATTGACTGATGTACAAGAACACCTAGATCTCGTTGTACTTCCCCTTTTCCTAACTTGACTCCATTTAGATAGTAATCTACCTTCCTGTTCTTGCCACCGAAATGGATAACCTCACATTTATCCACATTAAACTGCATCTGCCATACATTTGCCCACTCACCCACCCTGTCCAAGTCACCCTGCATTCTCATAACATCCTCCTGACATTTCATACTGCCACCCAGCTTTGTGTCATCAGCCATAGGATTTTCCCTCAGCAGTCTCATCTGAGGCACCTTATCAAACACCTCCTGAAAATCCAAGTAAATGACAGTCACTGCCTTTCCTTTGTCCACCCTGCTTGTCACTTCCTGGAAGAAATCTAACAGGTTTGTCAGGCAAGAGTTCCCTTCACAGAAACCATGCTGACTTACACTTATTTTATCATTAGTCTCCAAGTATCCTGAAACCTCATCTTTAATAATAGACTCCAACACATTCCCAACCACTGAGGTTAGGCTAACTAGCCTATAATTTCCTTTCTTTGGCCTTCCTCCGTTCTTAAAGAGTGGAGTGACATTTGCATTCTTCCAGTCCTCTTTCATACTGAAAGAAATAAGCAATTAAAAAGGCATCAGTTGTAGGAGGGTTAACATACAAATCAGGAATAGGAAAAGGCCAATCTACCCTTTGACCCTGCTCCATATTTCAACATGAAATCCTGTGACCATGTGAGTTTCCTCTGGGTGCTCTAGTTTCCTCTCATATTCCTAAAACATGCAGTTTAGAGTTAGTAAGCTGGGGGCATGTTATGTTGGCTCGGGAAGCATGGTGACATTTGTGGGCTGCAGCCAGCACATGTTCAGATTGTGTTGGTTGTTGAAGGAAATGACGTATTTAACTGTATATTTCAATATACAGTATAACGAAACAAAGAAGCTAATCTTTAAACAAAAGGGTTCAATACTCCCTCCTGCATTCTTCCCATACCCCCTGATTTTTTTTCCATGAGAACTTTAGTGTAGCCCTTAATGAATATATTTTAAAAATTAACCTCTGTTGTATTTTGTGCTAGAGAATTACACAGGCCAATTACTTTGTGAGTGAAGAAATTTTTCATTATCACTGCCTTAAATGGCTTGCCCATAATCTTGCACAATAAATAGAAGAGATTCTGCAGATGCTGAAAATCCAGTGTAACACTCGCAAGTGGCTGGAGGAACTCAGCAGGTGAGACAGCATCCATGGAAAGGAATGAACAGTCGACCTTTTGGGCCAAGACCCTTCATCAGACTCAGAACCATAGCACAGGGTTTTCCCACCATTCTCACTATTAGCAATATCCTTCCTGCATCTAGTCTGTCCAGTCCCAACAGAAATTTATAAATTCCCTTCAGGTTCCTTCGCTTTCTTCTAAATGCCGCATAGTCCAAACTTCCATCATACATCAGTCCTGTCATTCCAGGAATCAGTCCGGTAAAACTTTGCTACACTCTTTCTGCAGCAAGCGCATTCTTCTTCATACACAAAGTATATCCTCAGATAAAGGAGACCAAAGCACCAAGAGTAGGGAAATCCTGTTTCAACTATCCCAGGCTTTTTGTCAGACCCATTGCATCAATTCTTTTCTTCTCACTCAAAGAGGTACAGATCATCCCCAGTTTACAACAAGATCCCGTCCCTCTGAACTGTTCACGAGTTGGAAAAATGGCGTGAACCAAATACCCCACAAAGCCGAAGATGCCTGCAGCTCTGCATCTTTGGGCAAATCCACCCCACTGGACTCCTAAATGCTCATTGGCACGTCCAGTGTTCATAAGAAGGAAAGGAATGCATATATCCATGCCTGGGAATTTGCAACTTTGGGACTGCCATGCAATTTACTGTTGTAATTGTTCATGGCATTTTTGTAAATGTATTTCGAAGTTACATTCTTTATCAGAAACCTATTCAAACATCCTCTAGATGAGGAAATCTTCAGATGCTGGATGTCCAGGGCAACAGACAAAAAATGTTGGAAGAGTTCAGCAGGTCAGGCAGCATCTATGGAAAGGATTAAACAGTTGCCATTTCAGGCAGAGGCCCTTCATCAGAACTCAACAGGAAACATCTGCTGGCAGGTTAGACCTTACACATGAGCAGGTTCACCACTCAGTTAGTTGAAGGGGATTGACTGCAAGTAACTAATCATAAATATTAATACTGTTAGTTTTTAAAAAACTGATTTCAGATCATTTAAGCATACTTAATTGTATCAATACTTCTTGTTTTTCAAATGATTTTAATCTGTTACTCTGTTAAAGATTACTAATGGTTTAGAATTATTTCTTTCAACTGTTTTGTGTATTGGGCTACACATTGCTACACATGGCCTGGCTGCCAATTGTGGTGTCTCCCTACACATACTGTACCTACAGGGAGAACTGTGCATATGAGTGCAGTTAAACTGATTTTTTTTCTATTGCAGGTCAGTGACAAATGAGGGTAGTTAAACTTTGATTGCTAATTCTGGCCCATATACTTAGGGCGAGGCCTCATCCATTCACAATTAAAGTGAGGATAAACCTTTGGACCCAGGAAGTATTTACCTAGTCTATTGAACTTCAATGCCAAATAGCTGTTAATGCTCAGGTTCTGAGTATATTTAGGACTGATGCCTTTTTGGGCATTGAAGAAATCAAGGGAAATAATCTTTTCAGTGCAGAATGTCAGCTATGATCCCACTTAATAGTGGAGCAAGATCAAGTGACTATATAGCCCTCTATTGCTCCTATTTCTTTTGTTTCTGAAGTACCTTTCTCTATTTTCATTTATTTTTACAAGTCAGCTAACACTCAACGGGATGACTCACACTTCATTGTCAGAAGATAGTAAATTTAGGAGCCCTTCCAGAGACTTTAGGAGCCAAACAAGATTGCTTTGTCACCTTTTCTCCGGAAAATGATTTCTGTTGGATCAAGCACTCTCTGTGTCCTCACTGCAAATACTGGGTACGTTTACACCTCATATGATTTTTGATGCATTAAATTAGTTGAGTGCTGCTTTATCTTCAATAAAGGAGGACGTCTTTGACATTCTAACCTTATTACTTCCTTATACAAAAACCTATGGAGGAGATTACAGACTATTCTTCTTTGGAGAAACAGTTGTAGGGCTCTCAGTACCAGTAACTGTGGTGTTAACTGTTCAGGCTAACAAAATGGCTTCTCTGTAATGTTACTTAATGCTGTAATGGGTTTCTGCATCTGGAATCTGTATCTGGGTTCTAACCGTAGATAAGGGGGGAGCTAACCAATGGAGAATTGTTATGCTATCTGTATCTGTGAGCTGAGCAGGAGTTCGCCGTCTTTTTCGAGAGGCGAGCAAGGAGGACGGATGTATGAGGAGCGGACAGTGGTCCCAGGGTGGCGGATACTGGAAGTCGACAGTTCAGATGGTGGCCGAAGGCTTGGAAGGTCGTTGTGGATGGAACCGGAGGCGTGAGCTCCAACATATTAAAATATTATGTGCACAAACTGATAAACTTACTGACTTGTCACCTGTAGGTTATCTATTTCTACTAACCCATCACTAAGAAATAAGTATAAAGTTGCATTATTTACTCGTCTTTGGTGTGTTGTCTGATATTTGTGCTGCGAGTGTATACTGGGGGGGCATAACACCGTATTTACACCAAAGTATTACACTGTCAGTGGGGCGATGGCCGTTCACCCTAGGTGAACAGGGGTAAATTGGGGGCAAGGATGCTACACAATGTACAATGCTTCTACCATTCTTGACCATATTTCTCTCACAGTTAGCATCATGGAAGATACAATGTCTGGATTGTTGAGCCTTCATCTTTACAATACCAAAATGTTTTGGTCACAACAAAAATTTCTCATGGTTGGGTTGAGGTGTTCTCTGATCTTGGCAATTCAGTTGCAAATGTTTTGTCACCATACGAGAAGACAGTGCACTGAAAAATTTCATCTCCATGTTAGACATCTTTGGTCAATGGACTAAAGTACAAAGTAAATTTATTATCATAGTACATGTATGTCACCATTTACAACACTGAGATTCATTTTCTTGTGGGCATACTCAATAAATCCATAATAGAATCAATGAAATTCCACACCGACTTGGGTGTTCAACCAGTGCATGGAAGACAACAAACTGCAAATGCAAGAAAAGAAAGAAATAATAATAAGAAATAAATAAACAAGCAAAAAACATCAATAACATGAGATGAAGAGTCTTTGAAAGTGAGTCCATAGATTGTGAGGACAGTTCGATGATGGTGCAAGTGAAGTTGAGTGAAGTTATCTCCTTTGGTTCATGAGGCTGATGGTTGAGGGGTAATAACTGTTCCTGAACCTGGTGGTGTGAGTCCTGAGGCTGCTATAATTTCTTCCTGATGGCAAAAGTGAAAAGAAGGCATGACCTACAGGAGGTGGCTCATAAAATTATTTCTTCCACTAAACTGTCAGAGGAATAGATATATATTGCATTTGTTTTGCACTGTTAAGAGAATATTTCCAGTGTAGACTACACTTTGAAGTCAACTGCTGCTGCAGTACTCCCTTTTGACCTCTATGAATGGAAACAAGAAAAAACTAGCAAACACCTTTAAAATTAAAACCATGCCTGGAAGAAAACATTCTATACCTCAACCATATCTCATTAATGATTCCTTTAACTTTTTTGGGAGGACGTTTGTACTGCTAAAAATATGCTTGTAGTGTATTCAGAGGTGATTTACAAATTGTTACCTCGGAATACACTACAGAGCTTGTTCGGTCTACGAGAGCATACTTAAAGACTTGCTCAAGGAACACCTCTTCTTGTGTCATTGAGTAATTTCTATAGCTGGGCTTGGAAAGTTATTATCCATGAGCTTTGATGTGAAAATATTGCCTTCACTACCTTCATCAGAACCATCATGAACCTTCAGCACGTCATTTCTGCTGCATGGATCATGGGTTTTCTACTGGTTTCACTCCACTTCTGAAGGAGGTGGAATAAACTGCCTCTGAGTCAATCTTCAAAACTGGCAAGTGAATCTTTACATTGTCCTTTCACACCATCGCCATTTATGGCATTGATGCTGCACACATTATATTATGCATTGTTTGCAGGGCTTTGATATGGTGCATAGTCATACTCACTGTGTCTGTGTTACATTGATAAAATTGCTTTTGTCCATTGATGCTTATTTGGATTTGCAAACTGTTATATGCCTTTTCTTCTGGTAGGTATAACATCTCAAATTATTAAGAAACGTCCTTGGGAAAAAAGCTGCAGTTCCATCTGTAACAAGGATTGATGGCCCTTGTGTCCATGTGGTATTTCTGAAGCAGAACATACGTCGCTGACTTTGGACTATGGGCACAAAACTACGTGTGCTCGCTGATGGATTGGATTTTTTTTTGTTGCTTCTCGCACTCGCAGGCTTTTTCCATGAAGCTTGCAATCCTGCAAGCTAGATCAGATCGCGGTACTTTGTGCCGAACAACTCACACCGGATCCATTCATTATTTATGCTTCACATGAATGTATGCTGAAGGTGATAGTCAAAAATAGTCCAGGATTGAGGTGCCATAAAGAAAGTTCTATCCTTTCTGGGCAGGCTCTGATGACTCACATGTTGAATTATACACCCTTCATCTGCTTCTGAGCCGACCTGTGAGTAAGTCAACATTTCATCCCATTTCCACCCTCAACAGTGGCACTGCATTCAAGTTTTAAAAAAAAATTCCATATGCAACACTTTTCCTTAAGATGCAAACTAGAAAATGGAACATAGATTGATGTTGTGTTGAAAGGCCTGCACTGTGCTACATGGGTTTTAACCTGTATCTTTTAACCTATCTAAGAGTCTATTAAATATCCCTAATGTATCTGTATCTACCATCACTTCTGCAGCACATTCCACAAACCCACCTCTCCCTGTGTAAAAAAATTCTGAAATCTCAGAGTCATAGAAAAGTACAGCACAGAAACAGGCCCTTTAGCCCATCTAGTCCATGTCGAACTAATTAAACTGCCTACTCCTATTACTTTCCTCTAATCACCTTAAAGCATATGCCTGCATGGCATCTTCTTGGCTTTATCACCAGTAGTTACCGCTGCCTGAAACTTTACTCATTTTTTTGATTATTTGTGCTTACACAAACTCATCTACTCTTTGTGGAGCCTGGAACTTGGATGTTCACGACATTACATCCTTCTGAACTATGGAATATCTCTCATGCTCCAGGCAAAATATCCCTGCCTATCAAGTTCCTCCTTATAACTCAGGCTTTCTATTCCTGGTAATAGCTTTGTGATTTTTTTCTGGACTTAATAGCTACTGATACATGCTCACTTCATATAAATAGTGATGATTTTACATCATATGCTTTACAAGTACACCACACCATTCACTTATATGATATGAAGAGAGAGAGCTGGCTGAACTCTTGCAATCCAAAACGGCAGTATATCATAAAACTAGAGCTACACTGTAACTGAAATGAAAATCATCCTGCTCTGTAAACATAATGCTGACTTCATTACCACCAGAGCGTTTGGTAACACTTACAGAGCCCAGAACAAAATACGTTTGCCTAAAATCTCAATTTAACTTATCGGAGAAATCATCTACATTCCCCTGTTTCTGACTGTTTCAATGAAATCTGCCAAAACGTTGAAGAAAGGTATCCCATCTTCCAGAAAGTCCCCAGGACTCAACATTGAATTCATCAAGTTCAAATAACCATTCTTTCCTGGTTGTATCAAAACTGTCCAGTTCTCAGGAGTGTTTCATCTACCTGTGATATGAACGCTGGAGATTCTACAGAACCTGGACTAAGATACAGAAAAAAACTGGAGGAACTCAGCTGGTCAGACGTCAGACAGCATCTCTGGAGAGGAATAAAGAAAGGTGTGTGTGTGTGTGTGTGTGTGTGTGTGTGTGTGTGTGTGTGTGTGTGTGTGTGTGTGTGTGTGTGTGTGTGTGTGTGTGTGTGTGTGTGTGTGTGTGTGTGTGTGTGTGTGTGTGTGTGTGTGTGTGTGTGTGTGTGTGTGTGTGTGTGTGTGTGTGTGTGTGTGTGTGTGTGCTAGCTATATGAGTTTAGTTTTATTCTCTCTGCAGATGTGACCTGATCAGCCTGGTATTCTTATCATTCTCTTCCCATTTCAGATATCTGTTGTGTTGTGCATCTTGTATTCCAATGCTTGTTTTTTTCCCCCTCTCTTCTTCCATCAGTCATCTCTTTCTGTTACTTTCCTCTCCAGACAGATCTGCTGTGATTAGCAATGATTCAGCATCCTCTCTTCAAAGCTACCAACAACATTTATGTCATCTGGACTCTTGTGATCCGCACCCCCATTAGACATTCCCTTTGTTTTCTCCATCTCTCCCCTTCATTACAACTTAGTCCTCTCACTTCTCCAAGTATAATGAAAGGTTATAGACATGAAACATTAACTCTATTTTTTCTCCACTGATTCTGCTGATCGTCTCCAATTTTTTTTTTCATTTCATGTACGTAAAAGTATTTTTTATAGCGGGTGTTATTTTTATTAACAATATTAGAAGCAAAATCTGAAAAAGAAATTCAGAAAAATTTTCTTTCTTGGTTTACTAGTTTTTTTTATTCTGGTGGAATTTTGAAATTATTCACTAAATTGAAAATTAAAATTAAAATTAGTCATCTTCATCTTGGATACTAGCATCTGTCGTATCCAAGACACCTTCAAGGAGTGGTGCCTCAGAAAGACGCCGTCCATTATCCAGCACATGCCCTCATTGTACAACCAGGAAGGAATAACAGAAACCTGAAAGCACACACTGAATGATTAAGGAACACCTTCTTCGACTCTGACATCTGATTTCTAATTTGAACCATATGGACCATAAGATATAGGAGCAGAAGTAGGCCATTCGGCCCATCAAGTCTGCTCCACCATTCAATCATGGGCTGATCTAATTCTTCCAGTCATCCCCACTCCCCTGCCGTCTCTGCATACTCTTTGATGCCCTGACTAATCAAGAACCTATCTCTGCCTTAAATGTACCCAATGACTTGGCCTCAATGGCTGCTCATGACAACAAATTTCTCAGATTTACCAGCCTCTGACTCCGCATATCTCCGCATCTCTGTTCTAAGTGGATGTCCTTCAATCCTGAAGTCATGCCCTGTTGTCCTAGACTTCCCTTCCATGGGAAATAACTTTGCTGTATCCAATCTATACAGGCCTTTTAACTTTTGGAATGTTTCTATGAGATCCCCCTCATTCTCCTGAACTCCAGGGAATACGGCCAAGCGCTCCTCATACAGTAACCCTTTCATTCCTGCAGTCATTCTCGTGAACCGTCTCCAATGTCAATATATCCTTTCTAAAACAAGGAGCCCAAAACTGTACACAATACTCGAAATGTGGTCTATATTCTATGCCACTAGAAATGAATGCCAACATTGCATTCACCTTCTGCACCACTGACTCAACCTGGAGGTTAACCTTCAGGGTATCCTGCACAAGGACTCCCAAGTCCCTTTGCATCATTGCAGTTTAAGTTCTCTCCCCAGCTAAATAATAGTCTGTCTATTTATTTCTTTTGCAAAGTGCCTGACAATACACTTTCGAACATTGTATTTCATTTGCCACTTCTCTGTTTCCTCAACACTACCCACTCCTCCACCTATCTTTGTATCATCAACAAATTTAGCTACAAATCCATTAATACCATAGTCCAAATCATTGACGTACATCATAAAAAGCAGTGGTCCCAACACTGATCTCTGTGGAACCCCACTGGTAACCGGCAGCCAGCCAGAATAGGATCCTTTTATTCCCACTCTGTTTTCTGCTGACCAGCCAATGCTCCACCCACGCTAGAAACTTCCCTGTAATTCCATGGGCTCTTATCTTACTAAGCAGCTTCAAGTACAGCACCTTGTCAAAGGCCTTCTGAAAATCCAAGTACACCACGTCTACTGCATCTCCTTTGCCTACCCTGCTTGTAATTTCCTCAAAGAATTGCAGTAGGTTTGTCAGGCAGGATTTTCCTTTCAGGAAACCATGTTGGCTTTGGCCTATCTTGTCATGTGCCTCCAGGTACTCCATAATCTCATCCCTAACAATCAATTCCAACAACTTCCCAACCACTGATGTTAGGCTAATGGGTCTATAGTGTCCTTTCTGTTGCCTCCCACCCTTCTTAAATAGTGAAGTAACATTTGCAATTTTCCAGTCATCCAGTACAATGCCAGTATCTATCAATTCTTGAAAGATCATTGTTAATGCCTTCGCAATCTCTCCAGCTACTTCCTTCAGAAACTGAGGGTGCATTCCATCAGGTCCAGGAGATTTATCCATCCTCAGACGATTAAGCTTCCTGAGCACCTTTTCAGTTGTAATTTTCACTGCACATACTTCACTTCCCTGACACTCTTGAATATCCAGTATACTGCAGATGTCTTCCACTTTGAGGACTGATGCAAAATATGCATTCAGTTCCTCTGCCATCTCTGTGTCTCTCATTGTAATATCTCCAGCGTCATTTTCTATTGGTCCTATATCTACCCTCACCTCTCTTTTACTCTTTATATACTTAAAAAACTTTTAGTATCTTCTTGGATATTAGTCGCCAGCTTCCTTTCATAATTCATCTTTTCCTTCCTAATGACTTTCTTAGTTTCCTTCTGCAAGTTTTTAAAAGCTTCCCAATCCTCTATCTTCCCATTAGCTTTGGCATCCTTGTATGCCCTCTCTTTTGTTTTTACTTTGGCTCTGATTTCACTTGTCAGCCACGGTGGTGTCTGACTTCTGTTCAAAACTGTCTTCTTATTTAGAATATATCCATCTTGCACTTCCCTCATTTCTTGCAGAAACTCCAGCCATTACTGCTCTGCTAGAGCCCCTTTCCAGTCAACTTTGGCAAGCTCCCCTCTCGTGCCATTGTAATTTCCTTTATTCCACTGAAATACCAACACACTGGAAGTTAGCTTCTCCTTCTCAAATTTCAAAGAGAACTCGATCATGTTGTGATCACTGTTCCCTAAGGGTTCCTTAACCTTAAGCTCTCTTATCACCTCCAGATCATTGCGTAACACCCAATCTAGCACACTCAATCTCCTAGTGGGCTCAACAACAAGCTATTCTAAAAAGCCATCCCTTACATATTCTACAAATTCTCTCTCTTGAGATCCAGTACAGGCCTGGTTTTCCCAATCCACTTTCATGTTAAAATCCCCAATGATTATCATGATATTGCCCTTCTGACACACCTTTTCTATCATCTGCTGTAATTTGTAATCCACATCCCTGCTGCTGTTTGGAGGACTGTATACAACTGCCATTAGGGTCCTTTTACTCCTTGCTATTTCTTAACTCAACCCATGGAAACTCTACACCTTCCGATCCTATGTCATCCCTTTCTAATGATTTAATATTATTTCTTATACACAGTGCACACCACCCCCCTGCCTACTAGCCTATCTTACACCATATACCCTTGGACATTCAACTCCCAATGGCAGCCATCCTTTAGCTGATGAACAATACCTCAATTTTTTAGCACAATTTTTAACCTAACAATTAGGCAAGAACTTGGTAGCGTAAATTGGGAACAGATGTTCTCAGGGAAATGTACAGGAGAAATACGGCAAATGTTCAGGGGATATTTGCGTGGCGTTCTGCATAAGTACGTTCCAATGAGACAGGGAAAGGATGGTAGAGTACAGGAACTGTGGTGTACAAAGGCTTTTGAAAATCTAGTCAAGAAGAAAAGAAAAGCATACAAAAGGTTCAAAAAACTATGTAATGATAGAGATTCAGATTCAGATTCAGATTCAGTTTATTGTCATTTAGAAACCAAAAATGCAATGCAGTTAAAAAATGAGACAATGTTCCCCCAGAATGAAATCACAAAAGCATATGACAAAACAGACTACACCAGAAAATCCATGTAACATTTGGCAATCTCCAATGCAGAGTCCGGAGAGGCTGCTGCATATTAATATCGCGCTACCGTCTAGCGCGTTTCCCGGAAAGGAGCTCCAAATCCACCAGACAAAAACAAGACCAAAAACTAAAGCTACAAGACCTGCACAAAACCATATAATTAAAGGGATAAAATTGAAATTCAAATTGAATAAATATCAGAAAGAATTCATAAAAATTGCATTGGCAGTAGCCAAAAAGACTATTGCAGTTACTTGGAAATCTGATTCATACTTAAGTATAGATCATTGGAAGAATGAAATTTTTAGCTGCATTCCACTTGAAAAAATTACTTATAATTTAAGAGATAAATATGAAATATTAATGAAAATTTGGCGCCATTATTTACAAAAGATAGGATTAAATATATAGGTGCTCCAAAGATAAAATTATTGGTTATCTGAGGAAAGAAATAAATATACATATTAAAGCTATTATGAACTCCATGGAGCACGTGGGGATCTTCCGATATCCAGGCATTCTTTCTTTCTATCTTTTTTCTTTCTTTCTTTCTTTCTTTCTTTCTTTCTTTCTTTCTTTCTTTCTTTCTTTCTTTCTTTCTTTCTTTCTTTCTTTCTTTCTTTCTTTCTTTCTTTCTTTCTTTCTTTCTTTCTTTCTTTCTTTCTTTTTATAGGGATATGTTAGGGGAGGGGTTAAGGGGAGGGGGAAGGGTTGATAATTTTTTTTCCTTTCTGTAACCTATTGAAAATTCAATAAAAAAAATTTATATAAAAAAATAAAAAATAAATAAATAAAACCACATAATTACAACATATAGTTACAACAGTGCAAACAATAGCATAATTGATAAAAAAAAAACAGACTATGGGCACTGTAAAAATAGTCCAAGATGTTAAAGGACTGTAAGTTCAAAAGAAATCACCACAGTTTCCACAAGTCCCCAGGGTCCCGACAGACTCGCCATCCCACGCCGGCGGCAGAAAGGAATACCCCCGCTATGGACTTCCAAGGCACCGCCCAACTCAGCCTCGCAGACGTAGCACACACTGAAAGCGATCTGAGTCCGTCGAAAGGACTCCGAGCCGATGACCATCCCCTCCGGCACAGCTTCTCCGAGCACCATCCTCTGCCGAGTATATTAAGACGGCCCCGCCAACGGCCATCAGCAACGCAACCCTGAGGACTGGGGGCCTGTTCTTTCCAGCAGATAAGGCTAGCAGGAAGGAGCTTAAGAATGAAATTAGGAGAGCCAGAAGGGGCTATGAGAAGTCCTTGGTGAGCAAGATTAAAGAAATTCCCAAGGCCTTCTACAGGTATGTGAAGAGCAAGAGGATAAGATATGAGAGAATAGGACCAATCAAGTGTGACAGTGGAAAAGTGTGGATGCAACCGAAGGAGAGATAGCTGAGGTACTTGATGAATACTTTGCTTCAGTATTCACTACGGAAAAGGATCGTGGTGATTGTAGGGATGACTTATGGCGGATTGAAAAGCTTGAGCATATAGACATTAAGAAAAAGGACGTGCTGGAGCTTTTGGTAAGCATCAAGTTGGATAAGTCTCTGGGATAGGACGAGATGTACCCAAGGCTACTGTGGGAAGTGAGGGAGGAAATTGCTGAGCCTCTGGCGATGATCTTTGCATCATCAATGGGGACAGGGGAGGTTCTGGAAGATTGGAGGGTTGCAGATGTTGTTTCCTTATTCAAGAAAGGCAGTAGAGATAGCCCAGAAAATTATAGACCAGTGAGTCTTACCTCAGTGGTTGGTAAGTTGATGGAAAAGATCCTGAGAGGCAGGATTTATGAACATTTGGAGAGGCATAATATGATTAGAATTAGTCAGCATGGCTGTGTCAAAGGCAGGTCATGCCTTACAAGCCTGATTGAATTTTTTGAGGATGTGATTAAACACGTTGATGAAAGTAGAGCAGTAGATGTAGTGTATATGGATTTCAGCAAGGCCTTTGATAAGGTACCCCATGCAAGGCTAATTGATAAAGTAAGTAGGCATGGGAACCATGGGGACCATGTTTAGTGGATAAAGAATTGGCTTGCCCACAGAAGGCAAAGAGTGGTTGTAGACGGGTCATATTCTGCATGGAGGTCGGTGACCAGTGGTGTGCCTCAGGGATCTGTTCTGGGACCCCCTTCTCTTCATGATTTTTATAAATGACCTGGACGAGTTAGTAAATTTGCTGATGACACAAAGGTTGGGGGTGTTGTAGATAGTGTGGAGGGCTGTCAGAGTTATCAGTGGGACATCAATAGGATGCAAAACTGGGCTGGCAAGTGGCAGATGGAGTTCAACCCAGGTAAGTGTGAGGTAGTTCATTTTGGTAGGTCAAATATGATGGCTGAATATAGTATTAATGGTAAGACTCTTGGCAGTGTGGAGGATCAGAGGGATCTTAGTGTCCGAGTCCATAGGACTCTCAAAGCTGCTGCGCAGGTTGACTCTGTGGTTAAGATGGCGTACTGTGTTTTGGCCTTCATCAACCATGGGATTGAGCTCAAGAGCTGAGAGGTGATGTTGCAGCTATATAGGACCCTGGTCAGACCCCACTTGGAGTACTGTGCTCAGTCTGGTCGCCTTACTACAGGAATGATGAGTAAACTATAGAAAGGGAGCAGAGGAGATTTACAAGGATGTTGCCTGGATTAAGGAACATGCCTTACAAGAATAGGTTGACTGAACTTTGCCTTTTCTCCTGGAGTGATGGAGGATGAGAGGTGACCTGATAGAGATGTATAAGATGATCAGAGGGATTGATTGTCTGGATAGTCAGAGGCTTTTTTTTTTTACCAGGGCTGCAATGGCTAACACAAGAAAGCACAGTTTTAACATGCTTGGAAGTAGGTACAGAGGAGATGTCAGGGGCCTGTTGTTTTACGCAGAGAGTGGCAAGTACATGAAATGGGCTGCTGGCGATGGTGGTGGAGGCAGATAAGATAGGGTCTTTTAAGAGATTCCTGGATAGGTACCTGGAGCTTAGAAAAATAGAGGGCTAAAGGTAACCCTAGGTAATTTCTAAATTAAGTATATGTCCGGCAAAACATTGTGGGCTGAAGGGCCTATATTGTGCTGTAGTTTTTCTATGTTTCAATGTCCATGGACATCCTGTTGCATAATAATATGAATGTCATATCAACAGGGCTGCTGAATATTTTGGAAGAAATATTGATAAAAACTGTCATATTTTAAGATTTCGATACAGAAATCCATAATTATTATGTATTGCACTGTGCTGCTGCCACAAAATTAACAAATTTCCTGACATATGCCAGTGATATTAAACTTGATTCTGATTCTTAAATGTCCACGTGAAAATGAATCTCTTCTGATGGGTGAAAATCCCATCTCAAAGCTAACAAGTCTGAAAATTACTCTCAGAAAATGTCAGGTCTTGTATCATTCCTTCTGCTTGTGGACTTTGGTTAAATAAAGTCATTTACTCTTAATTGAAGTTTATTTTGTCACAAATGGTATGCATTCAATGCGGGTATTAGAGTATTTGAGGAGGAGCTCAACTTTATGGTACACTTAATCACTTCTTTTATTCAATGAATTGATTTTATAAGACAATTAATAGCTGATAGAGAATTTTACCTTGAAGTAGCAGCACTATTCCATTGGTAGGTTGTTCCCATTTTATATTTTGCTTCGATTCTCTTTTCAAATTGCCACAGCAATTTCAGCATACAGATAAGTTTAATTTATTAGTAGCCTATGCAACAAATTAACATGCACTTTCATGATTTTATTTTGTTATCGCTATAATTTATCATCTATTAATTACCATAATCTCAAAGGCAAAGAAGACTTCACTTTGCTTATAATTGCAAAATTAAGTAATTGTGCCAGCTCACATCAGGGTTTCAGGGTTTTGGTTGACTGGCAGTTAAGTTGACAAAATCTACTTACTGAGTAAGTAGCTGGGATTTGTGAAATGTTATTTTTCTGCTCACAGAATGTGGATGGATTGCCAAAAGCCAGCATATATCATTCAGTCCAAGCTGGTTGCTGAAATGAGGACATAGTTAAAAGTTAACCATAATGATGCAAGTCTCACTTCACACGTAGAAAAGAATAGGTAAAGATAGAAGATTATCTTCACCAAAGGAGATTTGCTAACCAGATGGTTCTTCCATTACAATATGGTATAGAAGAAAACAGGAAAAGGACGAGGCAATCTGGCATCTTGGAGCCTGTCCTGCCAATCAAAATGATCATGATTAATCTCCCTAAGTCTCAAGTCCTCTTCTGTGCTAGTCCTCCATAGTTTTTTAATTCCCCAATCTTTCAAAAACCTTACAATTCTTTTTAACATCCAGCCAACATAGTGCTCTGGGATGGAGAATACCAGAGATTTGCCACACAGCTCCATTTTAAATGACCACATTCTTGTAACTATGACCTCTTGTTCAAGACTCTCCCACTACTGGAAATATCTCCATCGTATCATACATTCTAAGGATCTTATATCTTTCCATAAGATCACCCCTCATTCTTCTAAATTTCAAAGTATTCTGATTCAATTTCAGCTGCTTGCAATGTTAGCCAAGTGAGTATATTTTGGATAACCTCCAGAAAGTGGATGGCATTCATTGCTAAGGCAAGCTAACTTGTCCAGGTTTATTTAATTTTTATATGTTTCTTTAATTTTTATATATGTTCCCCTGCTGACATGTGGAGTCATAGTCATGTCTCTGGTTAAGTGAGTAAGTCAGACATAATGTTACTCTATCCCCTAACTACCTGAAAATATGTACAAATGCTTCTTCCCTTATAAGTGTCAAGATTTGAATTAATTCACAGATATTAGGCGAATAACCAATACACATTTAGTCCCCACTCTAGCTTCTGAGTTTTGCTCCTTTAGTGATCTCCTGAACCAACCTGGTTAAAGTTTATGAAGAAGTGAAAGATCAAGATCCCAGCTTATAAATTCTTCCATATACTACACCAGTTCTGTGCACGATGTGAAGGATTATATCAAAATCTTGAAGGTCTAGTTTTTACTGGCAGTCTCGTCAAATGATTCATTATACATGGAAGCTTCATACATGTAAAATAATAGCAAATGACATATCTTTTGACAACAGCTGTGTAAAATCCATTTGCATCTGTCTGATCGGCAAGCATGATGGACTGCACATATAAAAGAAAGTGATTTAGATGAGCAAGTCTAGGTTCTAATCATGGTATCTGACATGTGATCATCCCCTTAACGATTGTTACTTATACCTTGCTCCCAAACACAACATCACTGACAATGGACATCTTTTGACCTTCCTACAATCCTAACCCAAATTTGACTGTAACCCACCCTTCAAGTAACTGACCCAATGTACATGCAGCCACACCCTATGCATTGTGTGAAAAGTTATATCAGAAACTTGAAGCTCAAGTAACCACAAATCCCAAGTGGACTCGTAAAACCCTTATCTCAACTCTTCTGCCAAATTCCTAGTCCCAAAACTTTTGTTGATTTCTTTCTCAACTTATCTGTCAATTGATTAGCTCTTTACCAACTGATCTCAGGCTGATATTTTAATCTTTTGATCTTCTCCTTCTTGTTACATTTAATGCTGCCTGGCCTGAGTTCTTCCAGTATTAAGTGTGTGACGCTTTAGATCTTCAGCAGATCTGCAGATTTTCTCATGTTTGTGAAAGTCTAATGGTAGTTGGCAGACCAACATAAGCTGCATTACTGTCACCTATTGACAGCAAGAGACAGAAAGTATACCCTCTGAATTACCCCCCTCCCCACCGTCCCTAAAAAAAACGCAGAAAATATCAAAAGTTGAATGCCTTTCAGGAAGTTAAATACACACTTAAATACATTATGATGGCAATGATATTCTAACAAACTTTTCATGTTATGCTGTGTCTGTCCGAAAATCTCAATTTAGCAATTAGGTGTTTCCTATGAACCTCATAGAAACTGCAAACAAACAATATTTGCTGCATTGTTGCTTGACAAGTGCTCTCCCTTTATCTTGCACATTAATTCTCAACCTAACATGTCCAATACACAAACATGTCAGAATAACTTCTTCCCTCCATTTATACCCATCACCCACCATCCTCCGAACTTTATATAAATGGTACCCTTAATATTCCTTATCCAGAACTTGTGTCACAACGATTGAATAGACTTTTTAATTATGGCTTTCACCTCCCTTTACACAAAAGTACCACTGTATTCATATCCTTAATTTCTCTTTTTTTTAGCTCCATGTAACCATCCAGGAGTCTCTTCAAAGACCCTATCGTATCTGACTCTGCCACCTTTGCCAGCCGCCCATTCCATGCACTCACCACTCTCTGCATAAAAAACTTACCCCTGACATCTCCTCTGTACCTACTCCCCAGCACCTTAAAACTGTGCCCTCTCGTGTTAGCCATTTCAGCCCTGGGAAAAAGTTTCTGACTATCCACATGATCAATGCCTCTTCATCATCTTATACTGCTCTATCAGGTCACCTCTCATCCTCCGTTGCTCCAAGGAGAAAAGGCCCAGGTTCACTAAACCTATTCTCATAAGACACACTCTCCAATCCAGGCAACATCCTTGTAAATCTCCTCTGCACCCTTTCTATGGCTTCCACATCCTTCCTATAGTGAGGCGACCAGAACTGAGAACAGTACTCCAAGTGGGATCTGACCAGGGTCCCTTATAGCTGCAACAGTACCTCTTTGCTGCTAAACTCAATCCCATGGTCGATGAAGACCAAGACACCGTTATGCCTTCTTTACCATAGTCAACCTGCGTAACAGCTTTGAGTGTCTTATGGACTTGGACACCAAGATCCCTCTGATCCTCCACACTGCCCAGAGTCTTACCATTAATACTATATTCTGCTATTATATTTGACCTAACAAAATGAACCACCTCACACTTATCTGGGCTGAACTCCATCTACCACTTCTCAGCCCAGTTTTGCATTTTATCGATGTCCCGCTGTAATGTCTGACAGCCCTTCACACTATCCACATCACCCCCAATCTTTGTGTCATCAGCAAATTTCCTAAACCATCCCTCCACTTCCTCATCCAGATCATTTATAAAAATCACTAAGTGTAAGGGTCCCAGAAGAGATCCCTGAGGCACACCCCTGGTCACTGGACTCCATGCAGAGTATGACCTGTCTACAACCACTCTTTGCCTTCTGTGGGCAAGCCAATTCTGAATCCACAGAGCAATGCCCCCTTGGATCCCATGCCTCCTTACTTTCTTATTAAGTCTTGCATGGGGTACCTTATCAAATGCCTTGCTGAAATCCATATAAACTACATCTACTGCTCTTCCTTAATCAATGTGTTTAGTCTCGTCCTCAAAGACACGACCTGCTTTTTGAAAACACCATGCTGACTATTCCTAGTCATATTATGCCTTTCCAAATGTTCATAAATCCTGCCTTGCATATATTGCTGAACTTCCTGTGCCTCTGATATATAATTATCTCTCATCTTGGGCTTTCTTGAAAGCCCAAATCAATCGCAGACAAAAGGGAAAATCATGAAGGTGCGATAGAAAGGGGTACACTAGGACCATATTCCACATTAGACAACCCAAGATTTTGTGTCCATTCACTTCCCATCCACCCAAAATTGAAAACCTTGCAAACAGAGTGCTCCCAGCACTCTATTAACATTGGCAATATCGGGTGACCAAATTTGTGTCCTTTTACGTTAACCCAATAAACCATTGCTAACCGTACCCTACGAAGATGCAAACGTACTTCACCCATTTTTACCATTTTTAAATTGGGGATAGCACCACAACAGTGCTTGTGATGGGACTTTATCTAGGGGCTTTAAGACTGCTGGTGAGGCCAATCCATAAGCAACACATCCAAAATGAAAGACAGGTCTGATTAAAACAAGATGTATTTGCTTAAGTGACCCCCAACTCGCATTCCAATCACACCTAACTAAACATCCGAGCACATTCAGGGCTTTTTTTTACACTTCTCTAGAATTTATTCACATACACTTTCCATGTTTGCATTCTGTCCAGCCACATACCCAGAAATTTTACCACCGACTCCTGTTTAAGAGTTTTACCATGTAACTTCAGATCTATTAAGGGTGTAAAGTAAATAACTTGAGTCTTTGCAACAATGTCCTCAATCCTCTACTTCAATACTAGAAGAAGTAGAAAGCCCTTAGCTCCCAGTGGAGTCATCGGGACACCATTGTGATGGTGCTTTTTTTAGCAGGCTTTCTTATGTTTTATGAGGCCAAGTTGCTAGTTCAGTGCTCAACCGAGCACGGATGGGAGCCGGCTGGATTTGAACTCGAGAACCTTCACTCCAAAGTCTGGCGCTGATGCCACTACACCACCAGCCGGCCTTCAATACTAGCTGCCTGTATTTTCCTAACTATATAACTTATGCTCCTGTCTCTCTTCCACGCTGCTTCGTTATAAGCATATAATGATTTGGAAATGTCTGAGCCAACATTTAAGAAAATATAATTCATCAAAACTTTCGATCACTGACTCTCCATGTAATTTAAGACCCCTTGTCGCAACTCTCCCATGACTGCAGGTGACATATTCCCATCCCTGCAATCTACCTCTAGATTTTTTTGATTTTCTTCACATGGAACATAACAGCAGAGTGCATGATTGCTTTTCCTGATTCAAGGTCTCTTCAGTTACCCATGATGCACCAAGCCTTTTGTGGAACAAAATATTCACTGGTGATTGTGGAAAAGAAGCTAAAAAGATAGCTAAACAGAATCTACATTCTTAAGCTTTGATTCAAATGACTGAACATGTTTATATTATCATTAATTATAACTGCTATCTTAAAAATTTAATCATTATAATACTTTCATAGTTCAATTGATTTTTACAATTTCTTTGTGTTCAATGCTTGTGTCTTTCCTTTGCATATGTACTTATATTGTAGAAGTTCCTGTTTCAGCAGAAGGGATCACCAATAAAGATTAGGATGATTATACCCAGGATGTTCTCACAGTAAACCCACATCATGCTAAATGCAGACTGAATATGTCAATTTGTGGCAAAGGCATGGGGGAGGATCACTTGTGGCAAAGCCCAGTTGGTAGCACTCTTGTATAAGAATTCAAGAATTGTGGATTCATACCCATTTCATCGACTTGAATAGAAAAAAATCAAGACTGTCAGACAAATGCAGCATTGTTTTGATGGGATTATTGTATTCTGAATGAGATACTTAACAGAGACCTGACTGCTTTTTAAGGTGAAAAAGAAACACATCCTAGAGCAAAATTCTGAAGCAAAGCAGGGGAGATTCACTCATGTCATGGCCAATAATTATCCATCATTCAGCATTATTTAGAAGATTACCTAGTCATTATCATCCCGCTGTTTGTGGGGTTTTCTTTTGAGTAAATTAACTGCTACACATCTTACACCACTGACAAAATTCCCTAATTATTCCATCGTCTGTGTAGCACATTGGAACATTTTGGCATTTGTGAGATTTTCTTTTGATTCAGGTAACTGCCTTGAGTTTTACACCATTGACTAAATTTCCAATTTAATCCACAGGCTGCATATCACTTTTGGATATGATCAGTGTATGAGATGTTCAAGATGAGCACAAGTTTCTCTTTTTGGGGTGTCATTTGCTTTAGAAGGGGATATCCGGAAGGTGAAAATAAGCAGCCTTGGAAAATGTGATTTGCAGATCAGCTCAGGGTCTCAGTGCCAAGGAGCAAAATTATGGTATTTCCCTGCCACCCTCTGAAGTAGCACGAGTGATTTTCAGTATTGTTAGCATTAAATTGGGAAAATGTTTGACACCCACAACTGGATGTCTGACAGATAATGATCATTCTTCAAGCATTAGATTACACAGTAGTTTCGATTTATAGCAACAAATAATAAATTGCATGACTAACGGGCCAATTCTGCTCTTATGTCTTGTGGTTTTATGGTCTAATGGACATGCAAAGTTACAGCAGGTGAGATGGGTGGGAGGTAATTTCTACCTTCCACAGTTTTAAAACCAAACTGGCAGAGTATACCAACCATTTTGGAAATGAAAACTAAAGGTGAAAGGAGAAAGTAAAAACTATTTTTCCAGTCAAAAGATTGAGAAACAAACTAAACCTTGCATTTTACTGAAAGATATTGTTCAAAATGGTTTGTTACAAATCCTCTGCAAATATTATCAGTGTAAACATTATTCCTACTGTGATGAAGGCTGATGAGACCAAAAAAAGCACTATTTGATTCAGAGACAAAAACTGCACATAAATAAAGTCACCTGAGTGATTATATTAAATGCAATTCTTAAATTAGTTGTCATGGGAATGCCTTATACGTATGTATTAACCAATGTATTTTTCTATTCGATCCTGAAATGTAAATAGCATTAGGCCCCATGTGACAAGCTTACATGTGAACCAAGGTTAGTAAGATCAGTGGGAAATATTCTTCAGTCCTTATTGAAATATTCCCTTCACGATGCTGGTGTTGATGCTGCAGTAGTCACTTTACCATGTGAATGTCTCAGTTTTGAGTCTGGCACCTTGCATTAGCTCTCAGGAATAAACAACCACAATCACTTTTCAGAAAGATCGAAGCACATATGTGGTTTGTGAATTAAATGTTAAAAATATGAATCTAGAGTTTTCTATCAAACATTAGGTTTTATATAAATGTGGTGTGGTGGTACTCAAAGTAATGCCTGCCAGATTTGTTCAGGAGTTTGAAGAATGCTAACTGTACTTCCTCTTGATGAAATAAAGTTGTATAATCAAAGGAGATAAGAAAAGTTTATGCTCCAGGTTGTGATTCTAAATATCTTTATCGACATCCTTTGTATAAATCATGGGATTCTTTATCAACCACTATATGTCATAAGAACAAATGACCAATGAAGCTTTTTGGGTTGAATTTCATAGGCTGTGGCCAGAAGTACATAACACTGATTATATCCACTGTAAATCAGAATTTATTGAATGCCAGCTACCTCCTTGGTCCATCACTGGATGCCACATGGAAGATCAATCTGGCTAGGAATTCCCAGCATCACAACTCCCCGATGCCATGAAATTTGTTGTTTTGCAGTTCCTGTCCTTTGGCTGTGATTGTGGCCTGTTCTGGAACAGTGGCAGTTGGACTGAGTAGCAGGCAGGAAACATGTCAAACTACAACTACACATGCCATGAAGACAAGACTTTATAACTTGCATGGAAACTTGAACAGCCAGACTTGCTGATTCAAAAAACTTCATCCTGGCAGCTCCCCACTCCAAGCACTGTTTATAGATTCAAGATTCAACTAAAAGACCCAGAAGAACTTTCCAAAACCAAACATTAGAATTGTGTTTTTTTGGGATCTAATTTGGGTACCATTTAAAATTAAGGTCATCTTTGTTGTGTATTTAAGTAATATCTGAGTAATCTTGTATATCTATAGATTAGAATAACCATTCTTATTCATTTAAATAATTAGTTTTGGGTTATATGTAAAAATATGTTATCTGCATATGTCATCACACCACCACGTGATATATGCACACCTCACTTAAAGTAAACTCAAAGTTAGATCCACATTTTCGGACTCCAGTGTCTTTCTTGAATAAATTTATTGTTTTGAAATTACAAAACTGAACTATCTTCCTTAATCTGTTCTCAGACAAAGAAATATTACATGTGCAGACCCCTATCAGCTATGAAGTTGTAATTGCTCATATAGCATGGGCTACCAGGACTAGTGTTGGGGAGGAAGCATTAAGAAGAGGGACGCCTCACGTCTTAATAAGCTGGTAAGGAAGGCGGGCTCTGTCGTGGGCAAAGTACTGGAGAGTTTAACATCGGTAGCTGAGCGAAGGGCGCTGAGTAGGCTACGGTCAATTATGGAAAACTCTGAACATCCTCTACATAGCACCATCCAGAGACAGAGAAGCAGTTTCAGCGACAGGTTACTATCGATGCAATGCTCCTCAGACAGGATGAAGAGGTCAATACTCCCCAATGCCATTAGGCTTTACAATTCAACCGCCAGGACTTAAGAACTTTTTAAAAGCTATTATTAATGCTTTTTGAGATAGTGATTTAGATGCATATCATATTTTTTACTGAGTTAAGTATTGTATGTAATTAGTTTTGCTACAACAAGTGTATGGGACATTGGAAAAAAAGTTGAATTTCCCCATGGGGATGAATAAAGTATCTATCTATCTATCTATCTATCATCTAACTGATTATTTTCCAGCAACTTTGTGTGACCTGATTCTTCTGCCATGTCAAATAGTAATTGGTCCAACGCATCTTCCTAGTGTAAACTGAATGCCTAGAAATGAAATAGTTCCACAGATGTAAAAGGCCGAGAAGTAGCAGGGCAGCACTTGACTTCAGTAATACTTAGCTATAATTAAAAAACAAATTCATCGCAGTCTTCCAAATTCTTCAACTGATTTTGATGACATTTTATACGAATGATGTGCAATCCATTTTAACATGGGAACAGACACTCAAAGTTGACAACTGGAGATGCATGAAAAATTCATAACTCTTACACTATTCTTTCAAAGGTGGTTTTTCTTTCAATGTCATAATATTTCTTTTTGAAGAGTCAGTTATCAAAATATTTTCAGCACCTTAACATACACAAAATGCTGGAGGAACTCAGCAGGTCAGGCTGCATCTATGGAAAAGAATAAAATGTTGACCAAAGACCCTTCCATTTGACTCCACCTTTTCACCATCTTTGTGGTTGAGTACTAATGATTCAGTAAATGGTCTGCTCTGGGCTTTAGACTGTAACAGGAATCACAAAGTGTTTAGCACTAGTTAACAAATGTGCGGATTTAAAGACATGGAGGACAAACAGAACTCTGCACAGGAATTATATTATTACTCTACAGGAGAGAAATATTAATCTATTGTTGTGAGTGTAAGTGGGAGATTAAAACCATTGAAAATGTCTGGGCACCATGAAACTAGATCCAAGTTATCCTGACAGGATGAAAAAGCATAGCCAGAATGGGAGGGGGAGCTTTTCCTCAGGAAATCTGTCAATTTAAGCTTCTCTGGGTGTTAGAGATTTTACAGGTTAAATAGAATAGGTGAAGGCAGTAAATTCACCTGTTTTTATGCTGTGTGAAATTGTGGCTATGCTTTCCAGCTGCTACGTTTAAGATGAAGGCAAACTCAACATGGGCTTTTGCTTTTATGACAGAGGTTTGCTGTTCATTTTTGTCTCATCGAGGGCTGGGTGTCCGATTTTGTTTATGATTTCAAAGATGGTGAGAAATTTTGATCATGTTTGAATAGTAGTGGCAGGTGTGTTTCCACTACAACGCAAAACTCCATCACATTTGGAGCAAGAATAAGTTCTCATCTTTATATCTGTGACTCTGAGATGAAACTTGTTTCCTTTGTGTGGTCTGTCTAATTAAATCTTTTATCAAGAGATTGAATTGAAATAATGAAACACAGGAAAAGACCTTTCACCATCAATGAGCTCACAGACCCAAACATCTTTGGCGGAAGGTTATATTTTTACAGCTTTTCTATTTATATTTGTATCTCCTAACACATCATTCATCGCTGCCATTAAATGTGTACTTATTCCTGTGGCAAGTTTTATTTCCTACCTTTGAATGAGTAATGAAGTAAGCTTACTACTACTTTACACTTAAAAGAAAACTTGTCATCAGAGATGCAATTCACAATAAAATTATAGAGTGTAATTACTTTTTCCATCAGTAGTGTAGGACATCCTTCATCTAGGGATTTCTAGCCACACTACAGCAGTGCAAACACACATTGTTTCACAGCACAGCGAGATTTTGTGTTGAGGTGACAAAATGTCAGCTCTGAGGTTACATGATAAGACAGCCATTGTTCTCATTCAGTAACTTCATGATTAGAATTCAGAACTCCAGGAACAACTGGAGTTTAAAGTTTTATAAATTCAATTCCACATCCCCTCTTTCTGTTTGTTCCAAGCCTTCCAGCAAGAGAAGATCTTGACCTTATCAATTGCAACTCTGCTCAAATAGATTTAACCATCTAAAATTCTCAATGCATATATTAACAAATTCTGTAAGCTCAGTACCAAGACTCAGAACACATAAGCTAAAAACAACTTAATATAAATTTGACAGAAAATGAATGCCTGCAGGAGATCCTCAAAATACCCAGCTTAGGTGTTTTTAAAAGACTAGAAATGTTCTTCTTTGCCTTTCCTTAGTATTCATTTAAACTTAATGAATGAACTTAACACACTGTATGATTTGTATATTTTATTGATCTTTTTTCTTTATCATATTAAAGAAAATAACAAACTTCAAACGATAGCATAAAAAATTGTAGATGAAACTTCTAGATTTATTGGAGAATTTTACATATGAATATGACAATTACTTGAAGAAGACATTTTTATTTAGAGTTTGCTGCTACATTGAGTTTAATTTTTTAGAGTCCTCATTGTTGTGTCTGTGATCCAAGTCACTGGAGAGACACTGAATGGTGGATATATGTCTTTATTCAGCAAAATAAGCAGGAGGCAACATACTGAAGACACTCTTGCAAGAAGTGGGCCCGAAACTCAAAGTACGTCACATTTTTATACCCTTAAGATCACTGGTAAACTCAATGCAGCTTCAATGGTTACAATGGCATTATTTACTTCAATACTTTGGTTGACAATGCTTCATTTAAGTTACCTATAATTTTCAGATACCAAGATCTTCACACTAGCACTGCAGACTCCCTAGGTTGAATGCTAATTAGCATTGTCTCTCTATCTGCATTAGTGCATATGCAGACATCTCAGGTGATTGGGTGTTTTCTGGTTTGTAGCCAACACCAGTCTGCAGCTCTAGAAAGACCATTGATCAGAAATGCATTTTAAAGTCAATCTATAGTCCACATTCAGATCTGAAGACGGATTACTGTTAATATCTTCTGTATACTATAACTTCAGAATAAGCCCTAACACTCCAATGCTGAAATGTTCTACAAAGTGATCATATAAATGCATACTTAATTCTGTCAGAAATCCATTGTAAAAGATGTAACACATTGAATACTGGAATACTTATATATTTATGTCAGGAAACCACTGAAATGCTATGATGCCTTTTAAAAGTGTTTCCAAAGTGGAAGGCAAAGGGTTTCAAAGTTTAGTTCTAATGTGAAAAACATGGGATCGAAATCTCACACACCAATCTCTCAAAGATGACATGATAGTGATTGGAAAGTTTGTTCTTCAGATGCTGATTGGTTGTTAGCTTGATTGACTTCCATAAATTGCCCTTGGTATAGATCAGTTCAGGAGAATTAGGACAGAGAAGTTGATTGGAATGCAAGAGGAAAAATAATGGGATTCCTGTAGAATGATTTATTGTTCAGCATGAATTCTATGCACCAAAAGGCCTGATCCTATACTATATGACCCTGTGAGTGTTTGATAGACATTGGCTATGTCTCCAGCAATAACTTCGATAGTCTCCTTTAAGATGTTGCCATGGCAACATTATTTTAACCATATAGAACACACGTGTCTCATTCAACAAACATTACCTTCACCAATGTGCCTCTCTCCAATCCGAGAGTTTTTGTATTCAGATCTCTGGAATTGGGTCTACTTGAGACTACTATAGCCAACCCATAAATGTAAAATATTACCAAAAGCAACATTAAAAAGAGCTTTAATATAATTATGGTTAATCAAGCTCATCCCTCTTAAAAGCAGGAAATTCCTGCAGGTTGCTGATAAATGTAATTGTAGGAGTTTGGCCGATCTTACCTCCATATAGTATTTTGTCTAAGACCGACGCTGCATTGCTTCATATAGAATTGATTAAGATGTTGTTCAAGACTTTAAGATAGGGAGAGGGCTGAAAGGAAGCTGGAGAGCTCTGTGGGATGGAAGGGTTAAACTGATCTTAGAGTACGTTATAAGGTCATCACAACGTCATGGGCCGAAAGGCCTGTACTGTGCTGTCCTGATCTATGTCAATGTCAATGTCTATGCTATGTCTATGCAATATTCATTTCATTTTACAAGTATGTGAAGAACAAGAGGATAACATGACAGAATAAGAGCAATCAAGTATCACAGTGGGCAAAGTGAGTATGGAACTGGAGGAGATAGCAGAGGTACTTAATGAATACTTTGCTTCAGTATTCACTATGGTAAAGGATCTTGGCAATTGTGGGGATGACTTACAGTGGACTGAAAAGATTGAGCATATAGACATTAAGAAAAAGGATGTGCTGGAGCTTTTGAAAAGCATCAAGTTGGATAAAAACATAGAAACATAGAAAACCTACAGCACAATACAGGCTGTTCATCCCACAATGCTGTGCCAAACATGTACTTACATTAAAAATTACATAAGGTTACCCACAGCCCTCTAGTTTTCTGAGCTCCATGTACCCATCCAAGAGTCTCTTAAAAGATCCTATTGTATCCACCTCCACCACCATCGCTGGCAGCCCATACCACGCACTCACCACTCTCTGCGTAAAAAAATTACCCCTGACATCTCCTCTGTACCTACTTCCAAGCATCTTAAAACTGTGTCCTCGTATGTCAGCCATTTCAGCCCTGGAAAAATAACTATCCACACGATCAATGACTCTCATCATCTTATACACCTCTATCAGTTCATCTCTTATCTTCCATTGCTCCAAGGAGAAAAGACCAAGTTCACTCAACCAATTCCCATGAGGCATACTCCCTAGTCCAGGCAACATTATTGTAAATCTCCTCTGCACCCTTTCTATGGTTTCCACATCCTTCCTGTAGTGAGGTGACCAAAACTGCACACAGTAGTCCAAGTGGGGTCTGACCAGCGTCCTATATATCTGCAACATTACCTCTCGGTTCTTGAACTCAATCCCATGGTTGATGAAGTCCAATACACCGTATGCCTTCTTAATCACACAGTCAACCTGCGTAGCAGCTTTGAGCATCCTATGGACTCGGACCCCAAGATCCATCTGATCCTCCACACTACCAAAAGTCTTACCATTAATACTATATTCTCCCGTCATAGTTGACCTACCAAAATGAACCACCTCACACTTATCTGCCATGTCAGTTGCCAGGACTGGGTGAGATATACCCCAGACTACTGTGGGAGGCAAGGGAGGAGATTGCTGAGCCTCTGGCGATGATCTTTTCATCATCAATGGGGACGGGAGAGGGTCTGGAGGATTGGAGGGCTGCAGACGTTGTTCCATTATTCAAGAAAAGGAGTAGAGACAGCCCAGGGAATTATAGACCAGTGAGTCTTACCTCAGTGGTTGGTAAGTTATAACCATATAACCATATAACAATCACAGCACGGAAACAGGCCATTCCGGCCCTCCTAGTCCGTGCCGAACTCTTAATCTCACCTAGTCCCACCTACCCGCACTCAGCCCATAACCCTCCACTCCTTTCCTGTCCATATACCTATCCAATTTTACCTTAAATGACACAACTGAACTGGCCTCTACTACTTCTACAGGAAGCTCATTCCACACAGCTATCACTCTCTGAGTAAAGAAATACCCCCTCGTGTTTCCCTTAAACTTTTGCCCCCTAACTCAAATCATGTCCTCTCGTTTGAATCTCCCCTACTCTCAATGGAAACAGCCTATTCATGTCAAATCTATCTATCCCTCTCAACATTTTAAATACCTCGATCAAATCCCCCCTCAACCTTCTACGCTCCAATGAATAGAGACCTAACTTGTTCAACCTTTCTCTGTAACTTAAGTGCTGAAACCCAGGTAACATCCTAGTAAATCGTCTCTGCACTCTCTCTAATTTATTGATATCTTTCCTATAATTCGGTGACCAGAACTGTACACAAGTTGATGGAGAAGATCCTGAGGGGCAGGATTTATGAACATTTGGAGAGGTGAATATGTTTAAGAATACTCAGCATGGCTGAAAGCCAGGTTGTGGTGATTAGCCTGATGGAATTTTTTGTGGATGTGACTAAACACATTGATGAAGGAAGAGCAGTAGATGTAGTGTATATGGATTTCAGCAAGGCATTTGATAAGGTACCCCATGCAAGGCTATTGAGAAAGTAAGGAAGCATGGGATCCAAGGGGACCTTGCTTTGTGGATCCAGAATTGGCTTGCCCACAGAAGGCAAAGAGTGGTTGTAGACGGGCCACATTCTGCAAGGACGACAGTGACCAGTGGTGTGCCTCGGGGATCTGTCCTGGGACCCCTTCTCTTTGTGATTTTATTTTAATAAATGACCTGGATGAGGAACTGCAGGGATGGGTTAGTAAGTTTGCTGATGACACAAAGGTTGGAGGTGTTGTGGATCGTGTGGAGGGCTGTCAGATGTTACAGCAGGACATTGATAGGATGCAAAACTAGGCTGAGAGTGGCAGATGGAGTTCAACCCAGATAAGTGTGATGTGGTTCATTTTGGTATGTCAAGTATGATGGCAGAATATAGTATTAATGGTAAGACTCTAGGCAGTGTGTCAGGAGTAAGTTTTTTTACCCAGAGAATGGTGAGTGCATGGAATGGGCTGCCGGCGACAGTGTGGAGGCGATACAAGAGGGTCTTTTAAGAGACTCCTGGATAGGTACATGGAGCTTAGAAAAATAGAGGGCTATGTGTGACCCTAGGCAATTTCTAAAGTAAGTGCATGTTCAGCACTGCATTATGGTGGCCTGTATTGTTCTGTAGGTTTTCTATGTTTCTATGTACAAGTATGTTTGCTATTTTTATCTTGTAGAATGGCATTGCTGTTTTCCTTCATTGTGTTTTGAACAGCATTCCACAATATTATCATATGGTACATAATAGGAGCAGAATTAGGCCATTCAGCCCATCGAGTCTGCTCCACCATTACATCATGGCTGATCCTGGATCCTACTCAACCCCATACACCTGCCTTTTTGCCATATCTGTCGATGCCCTGACCGATCAGGAAATGATCAACTTCCATCTTAAATATATGCACGGACTTGGCCTCCACCTCAGTCTGTGGCAGAGCATTCCACAGATTCCACATCCCTGGCTTAAAAAAATCTTCCTTACCTCTGTTCTAAAAATCTTAATCTTGTGATTATGACAAAAGTAGAAACAACAAAATTATATAATAAATGAAATGAAATGCATGTATTGCCCATATCTCTGTACATGAGTAATTGCAAGAAATACTGGTTTCTATTATTTTTTTAAAAATCACATTAACATGTCATGTTAAGTGATAAAAATATCAATTTTTGTACTTTTACACAGTTAATAAGTTAGTCTCTTTCTAAATGTCATTGTGAATTTGAAATGCTGATGGTGTCAGAACAATGTGTACTTGAAAATGAAGTACCAGTTTGTATATATTGTGCTCATTTGTTTTGTTGTACAATGGGAACCCAACATATTGACTTTTTTTTGTGGATGCAAGATAAATGAAGTGCAGGATATCTAAAACCAGGGATGTTGAAGCCATTCAGGACAGAGATCGACAAAAGTAACTTCTTCCAGAGGGTTATGAATCTGTGGAGTTCTCTAACCAAGATATCATGTAGTCTCAGTTGCTAGATATATGCAAGAAAGACCATATGACCATAAGATCATAAGATATAGGAGCAGAAGTAGGCCATTCGGCCCATTGAGTCTGCTCTGCCATTCAATCATGTGCTGATCCAATTCTTCCAGTTATCCCCACTCCCCTGCCTTCTCCCCATACCCTTTGATGCCCTGGCTAATCAAGAACCTATCTATCTCTGCCTTAAATACACCCAATGACTTGGTCTCCACAGCCACTCGTGGCATCAAATTCCACAGATTTACCACCCTCTGACTGAAGTAATTTCTCTGTTCTAAAAGGACGTCCTTCAATCCTGAAGTTGTGCCCCCTTGTCCTAGAATCCCCCACCATGGGAAATCATTTTGCCATATCTAATCTGTTCAGGCCTTTTAACATTCAGCATGTTTCTATGAGATCCATGCTCATTCTCCTGAACTCTAAGGAATACAGACCAAGAGCTGTCAGAAGTTCCTCATACAGTAACCCTTTCATTCCTGGAATCATTCTCCTGAATCTTCTCTGAACTCTTCCCAATGTCAGTATATCCTTTCTAAAATAAGGAGCCCAAAACTGCACACAATACTCCAAGTGTGGTCTCGCGAGTGCCTTATAGAGCCTCAACATCACATTCCTGCTCTTATATTCTGTACCTCTAGAAATGAATGCCAACATTGCATTTGCCTTCTTCACAACCGACTCAACCTGCAGGTTAACCTTTAGGGTATCTTGCACAGGAACTCCCAAGCCCCTTTGCATCTCTGCATTTTGAATTCTCACCCCATCTAAATAACAGTCTGCCCGATTATTTCTTCCACCAAAGTGCATGACCACACACTTTCCAACATTGTATTTTATTTGCCACTTCTTTGCCCATTCTTCTAAATGATCTAAGTCTCTCTGCAGGCTCTCTATTTCCTCAACATTACCCGTTTTTCCACCAATCTTTGTATCATTGGCAAATTTAGCCTCAAACCCATTAACACTATAGTCCAAATTATTGACATACATCATAAAAGCAGCGGTCCGAACACCATCCCCTGTGGAACCCCACTGGTAACTGGCAGCCAGCCAGAACAGGATCCCTTTATTCCCACTCTCTGTTTTCTGCTGACCACTGCTCCACCCACGCTAGTAACTTCCCTGTAATTCCATGGGCTCTTATCTTGCTAAGCAGCCTCATGTGCAGCACCTTGTCGAAGGCCTTCTGAAAATCCAAGTACACCATGTCTACTGCATCTCCTTTGTCTACCCTGCTTGTAATTTCCTCAAAGAATTGCAGTAGGTTTGTCAGGCAGGATTTTCCTTTCAGGAAACCATGCTGGCTTTGGTCTATCTTGTCATGTGCCTTCAGGTACTCTGTAATCTCATCCCTAACAATCGATTCCAACAACTTCCCAAACACTGATGTCAGGCTAATGGGTCTATAGATTCCTTTCTGCTGCCTCCCACCCTTCTTAAGTAGCGGAGAAAGAGTCTGATAGATTTTTGGATGTTAAGGGATAGGATTAGTACAGGCAAGAAGCACTTCGAAACAGATTCGTCATAATCTTACTAAATCGCCAGACCGGACACAAAGGGCCTTCTGCTTTCTGTTTCAGTATGGTATGGTCTCCAATCAATTTTTTAAATTTGTCAGCATTTTTGTTTGCCATTCCAGATATCAACCTAATAGAGGTTTTAAGATCCCATTCTCCACAGTTAGTAGCAACCTGTGACATAGGACTTACCTGAGAGCTAAAGCAAAGTGCTAGACTAAAAACTGAGACATTCACATGGTAAAGTGATCGACACCAGCATCGTGAGGCGAGTATGTCAATAAGGACAGAAAAATATTTCCTGCTGATCTTATTGACCTTAGTTCACACGGGGCCAAGTCTATACCCTGATTAATTCTGATGCCAATATATGCGATTCATGTTGATAGAAAGTGGCAGGAAAGTAAAAAAAAACACTACAGCTCCTTTTCCTACATTCAGCTGTAGATCGGCTTTAGCTAGAAAGCAATTGGTTATACATCAGTTACAAATGAAATAAATAGCAAGATGTTTTGACCAAATTATTCATTCCTGTCCTGCCTGCATCAAGTCCTTCACAACATCATTACCACTTGAAAAAGCTGCAAAATCTGCATTGGATGTTGAAGAAACTGCATTTTTTTTGACAGCTGTTTCTGTCTGGTGTTTGTGCTGTCAGAATTCACAACATGAGGCTAGTCAAGCGTGTTTCTAGCAGGAGATCATGGTTGCCAATATCAAGTGTATCTCATCTCACATTGTGGAAGGCAAGATTAATGTGTGAAGGAATTGTATTTTATTTTTCTTTTCAATTCTTAGTGTCAACCACAGGAAACAAATCCTTTTAGTCAATTAATGTTTGAAAACATTTACTGTTTTCTTTCTTCTTTTTAGAATAAAAATTGGCATAATTTAATCTCCATTTCTTAACATGTTCTGTTATTTCTACTTGTTTTATGGTGGCATCTGAACTAAAACCGTTAACTCTTTTCCTGTAAGCTACTGACTTAATTGGGTGGTGGGGTGGAGATGCGTCTCTACCAAAGGAGGGCAAGGTGCTTCTTTCCTCCGCTAGTCTACAGGTCACCCTTGGGCAAGGTGTAGCCCCTGCTTAGCCCCTTGATCAGGGTCAAGTAAAGCCGTCAGAGCAGATGGTGGACAGTCATATAAACCGCTGGTGCATCTCATAAGCCCTGGTTATGCAACCACTGTCACCAGGCAGACAATCTCTGAAGATAAAGGGCTGTGTTCACACATCTTCTAAAGACATTGCCCAGAAGAAAACAATGGCAAACCACTTCTGTAGAAAAATTTGCCAAGAACAACCGTGGTCATGAAAAGACCATGATTGCCGCATCATGCGACATGACATGTAACAAAAGGATGGACTGATTTAAACTCATTTGCAAACTCAGAAATTTGAATTGTGGAACTCAGTTGAAACTTCATCCATAGAAGGGTTACGCAGACATACAAAAGAAACATGATACTCCAAGAATAATGTCACTGACAGTAATGCTACCTGCAAAATTATTGACATAATCATTACAAAAACATGATTGATGTACTTTCCTACTTTCAGGCATTTCAGATAGAAAAACAAAATTTATGTCATTGTATGTATAACTGGTATGACAATATTTAATTAATAAAATCTGCAGAACTTGCTTAGATCATTTACTTTACCTTACTTGTGGATATAGCACAGTAACAGACCCTCCCAGCTCAATGAGCCTGCACCACCCGTTTACACTTTACGCTCATGTAAGTTGGAATGTGGGAGGAAGCCGGAGCAGCCAGCAGAAACTCATGTGATCCCAGGGAGAACGTACAGACTCCTTACAAACAGCAGTGAACTTGAACCCAGGTCATTGGCACAGTAATAGTGTTATGCTATCCGCCACCTAAATAACAGAACGTTATGAAGTTGCTTTTCCTTTGCACATTAATCAATCAGCTTACTTGCACTGATTGACTAAATGGTCCTTTTTCTATGCTGTAAGCCACAGCAAATAATGGGTGCCCTGGTACCACAGCGGTTAGCGCAACGCTATTACAGCTCGGGGCGTTGGAGTTTAGAAGTCAATTCCAGTGGCATCTGTAAAGAGTCAGTACATCCTCCCCATGGAGTGTGTGGGTTTTATCTAAGTGCTAAGGTTTCATTCCGTTTTTCAAGAAATGTACATATTAGTAGGTTAATTGGCCATTGTAAATTGTCCCTTGATTAGGGTAGTTGAATTGCTCCTTGAGTTGGGGGATTTCTGGGCAGTGCAGCTCTAGAACCATAGAACCATAGAACATTACAGCACAGAAACATGCCTTTTGGCCCTTCTTGGCTGTGCCTAGTCCCACTGACCTGCACCCAGCCCATATCCCTCCATACACCTCTCATCCATGTACCTGTCCAAGTTTTTCTTAAATGTTAAAAGTGAGCCCGCATTTACCACTTCATCTGGAAGCTCATTCCACACAGCCCCCCCAATGTTCCCTTTAACCTTTTCCCCCTTCACCCTTAACCCATGTCCTCTGGTTTTTTTCTCCCCTAGCATCAGTGGAAAAAGCCTGCTTGCATTCACTCTATCTATACCCATCATAATTTTATATACCTCTATCAAGTCTCCCCTCATTCTTCTACGCTCCAGGGAATAAAGTCCTAACCTATTCAACCTTTCTCTGTAACTCAGTTTCTCAAGTCCCAGCAACATCCTAGTAAACCTTCTCTGCACTCTTTCAACCTTATTAATATCCTTCCTGTAATTCGGTGATCAATAGGCTCAAAGGGCCTATTTGGCACTGTATCTTAATGAATAAGTTAACAAATTAAAGTAGCTTTGCAAAATCTTAATCTAATAACTTTCTGTATAAAGAAGTGATTGACCCGGAGAAGAATTTCAGAGTTGTATACTTTGATAATAAATGAACCTTTGAACCTTTGAACTTCCAATGGCACTGTCCAGTAATTTATTGATCACTTCTTGTCAACTTCTGACTAGCTCTGGAGATGTTTAAACTTAGTCATTCATCACTACACACACAAAATGCTGGAGGAACTCAACAGGTTAGACAGCGTCGATGGAAAATGTTTTGGGCCAAGACCCTTCTTCAGGATCTAGAAAGAAGGAATGCATCTTTCCCCTTCCTTCTCAGTCTTGAAGAAGGGTCTCAGCCCAAAACATTGACTTTTCCCTCTATTCCATCGATGTTGCCTGACCTGATGAATTCCTCCAGCATTTTGTGTGTGTTGCTTTGGATTTCCAGCATTTGCAGACTCTCGTATGTTAGTCATTTATCATTTACATCAAATATAACTCATTTGCATTTTATAAAAGCAAACATTTTTGTGTTCTTTCAGCTTGCGTTTTGGCTCTGCTGATAACAACTTTATCTTAAGGGTATATTTTCCAATTTACTCTGTGCAAAACCAGGGATAAGGAGGTGCACAGAACTGAGCTGGTTGAGTGGTGTTGTGATGACTATCTCAGACTCAACATCAGGAGGGGAAGGAGGGGGAAGTTAGGGAAACACACAGCAGTCATCATCAAAGGGTCCGTGGTAGAATTATAGGAAAGTTGTCAACAAAATAGAGAGAGTACTGAGAAGATTTACTAGAATGTTACCTGGGTTTCAGCACCTAAGTTACACGGAAAGGTTGAACAAGTTAGGTCTTTATTCTTTGGAGGGGGGATTTGATAGAGGTATTTAAAATTATGAGGGGGCTAGATAGAGTTGACGTGGATAGGCTTTTTCCATTGAGAGTAGGGGAGATTCAAACAAGAAGACATGAGTTGAGACTTAGGGGGCAAAAGTTTTAGGGTAACACAAGGGGAAACTTCTTTACTCAGAGAGTGGTAGCTGTGTGGAACAAGCTTCCAGTAGAAGTGGTAGAAGCAGCTTCGAGTTCCTGGGTGTCAACATCTTGGAAGATCTACCCCGGGCCCAAAACATTGATGCAATTATGAAGATGACACTCCAATGGCAATACTTCATTAGGAGTTTGAGAAGATTTTGTATGTCAGAATCAGAATCAGGTTTAATATCACTGGCATATGACATGAAATCTGTTAACTTTGTGGCAGCAGTACAATGCAATACATGATAAATATAGTAAAAAAAGAATTACAGTAAGCATATGTATGTATATTAAATAGTTAAACTGAAATAAGTAGTGCAAAAACAGAAATTTAAAAAGTAGCAAGGTAGTGTTGATGGGTTCAATGTCCATTTTGAAATTGGATGGCAGGCACCCTAGCTAATGTGTGTAGGTGTATGGTAAAGAGCATTTTGAATTGTATGGAGGCTTCAATGTACAGAATCTCAAGAGGCTGCAAAGAACTGTAGACTCCGTCAGCTCTGTCATGGGCTTAACACTCTCCCCCATCTTCAAGCGGCAATGCCTCAAGAAGGTGGTATCCATCCTTAAGGACTCTCATTATCCAGGACATGCCCTCTTCTTGTTACTAAGAACAGGGAGGAGGCACAAGAGCCCGAAGATTTACACTCAGTCTTTCAGGAACAGCTTCTCCCCCTCTGCAATCAGACTTCTGAATGAACACCATCTCATTATTCCTCTTTGGCACTATGTAATTCATTTTGTAACCGAAAGCTGGTTTATGTCTTTGCTCAGAATTGCTGCCATAACAAAAAGTTTTGTGTCATATAAGAATGAGATAATAAATCTCATTCTGATTCATTTCAGAATTAATGGAAATAACAAATTCACAATGGCATTGACATTGTAAACCTGATTGGAGTGTAATTCAACAGATGTAATTTTTCAAATCTTACTTCATCTACCAAATTAATTTCATTTAAACTAATATTAAAGTAATTGCTGCAATTTATAATGGTTTAAAATTCAACACAACAGAAGACACTATCCCTTGATCAACATAATCATCCCTGATTTCAGTTCACAGTGCAGATGGAGAAGCATGTGACTTATTTCAAGAAATATACCGTATGTGATGCAGATTGTTAATTGTCTTGCTATTGCTTTTTAAATATAAGCTATTTTAGGTTTCAGTTATTTTAAGATCACTAAAGCACTGGGACTATAACCTATTGTTACTGTAACAACAACTAGCAGAACTGTGGCTTTCTCAATTTAAGTTATATGTGGGACAGCTTGCTTTAATCAATACAATGACAACACTTTCACATATTCCTAACTTAAAAATAAAGGACCTTGCATATACAGTACTGTGCAAAAATCTTAGGCACTTATATAGAGCTAGGGTGACTAAGACTTCTGCACAGTATTGACGTTATTTCATGTATTGTCCTGCACTACTGCTGCAAAAAAAAATCCAAATTTCATGATATATGTGAGCGATGATAAACCTGATTCTGAAAAGGGTCTCTATTAAGGACTAAGAGTGGGAAGGGGGCAGGGAGAGGGGAATCATGGTTGGGAAAAGGGGAAAGGACAGTGGAGGCAGTGGGAAGCACCAGAGAGACATTCTGTAATGATCAATAAACCAATAGTATGGAATCAAATGACCTCACCTGGTGTCTTGGGGCTGGGTGTGTTTTCACCCATGCCACCCCCCAACCCAGGCACTCCTTCTCCGCCACCTGGCCCACACCCCCCGTGGTGCTCCATCCTCACCACACTCAACATCCTTTGCTCCCGCCAGATTTACGAATGCACTCGCCACTCCACATTGACAAATGCCCTAGCTATGTATATGTGTGCCTAAGACTTTATAAAAAGAAAATGGAGTATCGAATCTACTACTTCTCATGTTTTTCCTGAGAGAAATCCAAAAGGAAAAGCCCTGAAAAGATCAATCCAAAAGATCTGTTAACACCTATGTTAAATCACATCAACAGAACTCTTAGCACTATATAAATCACAGCTTCCACTTAATTGTATAATTCCAAAGGAATTCTTAATAAAGATTAGACCTGATGTCATTTATTGTGCCACTGGAGCAAGTGTTCTTTCAATTAGGGCCCATGGGTGTATTACAAGATCATGGACTAGGAATAGACCATTTAGCACCATGGCCTGTCCACCATTCAGTGAGATCATGGCTGCTCAGTAACTGAATTTCATATACTAGTCTTTGCACCACTTGCCAAATTTGTTTTATTTGCAAATATCTAAGTACAAACTTACATATCGTCAGTTGTTTCTTTTGGAAGAATATTACAAGCATATAGTGATGTGCTGTAGTATTACCTAAACATACTCTGGCAAGGCCTGCCTTTAAATTTTAGATCATGCTCTCAACTTCTAAAGTACACTCAAAAACTTAAATTTCATTTCTAAAATTTTCAAAAAAAAATTGAATCAAAATTACTTTACTGTCAGTCAAATGTCATAAAATACAAAAATAATTCTAACAAGTTCACCTGATTACTCTTGGAGCACAGATGCCACTGACATTACTATTTTCCTTTAGGGTGTGATGCCCAGATTTGATCACACTTTTCCAAGTCTGGTTTAACTAGGGGTTTGTACAACTCTAGCTGAACTCCGACCCCTTTGTAATCCATATTTGTTGATTAGTTTTTGTACTGGCCCTTGAGATTTTAATGAGCTTTATATACAGATCCGCAAGTCTATTGGCATCTGGTATTTAATCAGGTTTAAAGATTTATCCTCTTTAGGCCTGAGTCAGATATAATTATCATATTTACCAGTTTCCTTATTTACTTTAAACTTTGAAAATGACCTGGCAATATATCACTTTCAGCTGCTCTCCTTACCACCAAGACTACTTTACTTTTAGTGGTAAACATAGATTCAGATTCAGGTTCAGATTCAGATTCAGTTTCTTGTCATTTAGAAACCACAAATGCAATGCAGTTAAAAAAATGAGACATTCCTCCAGAATGATATCACAAAAGCACACGACAAAACAGACTACACCAGAAAATCCACATAACGTTTGGCAATCCCCAAACCAGAGTCCGGAGAGGCTGCTGCGTATTAATATCGCGCTACCGTCTTAGCGCGTTTCCCGGAAAGGGGCTCCAAATCCACCAGACAAAACAAGACCAAAAACTAAAGCTACAAGACCTGCACAAAACCACATAGTTACAACATATAGTTACAACAGTGCAAACAATAGCATAATTGATAAAAAAAAACAGACCATGGGCACAGTAAAACTAGTCCAAAGATGTTAAAAGACTATAAGTTCGAAAGAAACCATCACACAGTTTTCACAAGTCCTCAGGGTCCTGACAGACTCGTCATCCCACGCTGGCGGCAGAAGGGAATACACCCGCTATGGACTTCCACGGTGCTGCCCGACTCAGCCTCGCAGACGCAGCACACAGTGAAAGCGACCTGACTGCAGCAGATTCCGAGTCCGTCGAACCTCCGACCATCCCCTCCGGCACAGCTTCTCCGAGCAGCATCCTCTGCCGAGCGTATTAAGACGACCCGCCAACGACCATCGGCAACGCGACCCCGAGGACTGGGGGCCTGTTCTTCCCAGCAGAGACCCGGACCTCACAGCAGCAGCAGCAAAGAAGAAGGTCTTCCTGGAGATTTCCCGATGTTCCTCCGTGCTCCCACGTCCATTTTCAATCGATTATGATTGCGCATGGCACCCCGCTTCACAAATAACAGATAATCAGTTCCGGAGTGGCCGCTGCAAGCTGCGTCGCGCCGCCATCTTTGATCCCTTAGATACGTGGGTTTTTATTTCAATATCTATGTTCTTCATAAATATGGTAAATAATTATGGTCCAACACAGATACTCGTGATACATATCTAGTCATAGCCTACTAACTTGAGTATTTGAATATTCCAGTTAATATCTTAATTCAGTCAATAATTTGCACCCAATTTCAGCAATTAAATTCAGCAATCTTACCCAAGGGACTTTATCAAATGAATCCTGGAAGTTAACATAAGTAACATCTTTATCCCTCTATCATCTCTTCAAAAAATGGTATTCTTTACTAATCTGGTGTAACTCACTGATCATCTGGAAAATTTGTATTGTTCAAAATTTGTAATGTTCAAAGAATAGTTATTACCAAAGTACATGTATGTCACCATATACAACCCTGAGATTTATTTTCTTGCAAGTGTAGTCACTAATTCCAAAATAGAATAATAACCATAGTAGCATCAATGAGATATTGTGTTAACATTTCAATGATGGGGTATGTGAAGCTGAGTGAAGTTATTCCCCTCCCCATTGGTTAAAAAGCCTGATGGTTGAGGGACAATAACTGAATTTGGTGGTGTGAATCCTGAGGTGTCTGTACCTTCTTCCTAATGGCAGCAGTGAGTAGAGAGCATGTCCTGGGAAGATGGGGGTCCCTGATGATGGATGCTGCTTTCCTGCGACAACACTCCGTGTAGATGCACTCAATGATAGGGAGAGATTTGCCCGTGATGAACTGGGCCGTATCCACTACTTCTTGCAGGGTTTTCCACTCAAGGGCATTGGTGTTTCCATACCAGGCTGTGATGCAACCAGTCAATATATTCTCAACTACATATTTATAGAAGTTTGTCAGAGTTTTAGATGTCATGCCAAATCTTTGCAAACTCCTAAAGCAGTAGCGGCACTGCCATGTTTTCTGCATAATTGCACTTACATATGGGCCCAGGGCAGGTCCTCTGAAACATCGAGCAACTTAAAGTTGCTGATCCTCTCCACCTGTGAGTTCGGTCACTGTATCCTTAATTCTAGTCAAGTTCATTCCCTCATTCTAATGTTGGGCTGCTTGATGTAGAATTCCCTTTTTTTTCTCTTTCTTACCTTTGAAAAGGAGAATAACATATCCATTTTTGCAATCTAATAGATTTTTTTCCAGCCAAGAAAACAGTAAGCTTCTTAACTACTGATGAACTTGTTTTACAAATGTTATTCAATTTTGGCATATTGCAATTCATCTCACAATAATTTTGGTGAATCCTTGCCACTAATTCAGAACTGGTTTCCCAGGAATATCCAGCATTCTACCCTTTCCCTCTATGGACATGATTAGTGCAAAGTAATTATTTCAACGCGCCTGCTGTTACCTTTCTTCCATTTACAATTTAATTATGGTAGGGCCCACTTTGCTCCTGAATTTCAAAACTTCAAACATCTTTTGAATTGATTCCAATATCTCTACAATTTATTTTCCTACCTCCTTATTTGATATCGTAAATCAGTGAGTTGTTTATTATGTCTCCCCTCTCGCTGTGAAATGGGAACTCCTCTTTTTCCCTTATTAGGAAGAGAGAGAGCCTGTGATATATCGAATTACTGGGTGAATGAGCTGTTTATGGGTATTGCGTCTGTGTCTTTATTGATGCTTTGCTGCATGCTTGAGTGGTCAGTGGAGAGTGCCGATGCTTTTTTGCTGGTGGGGTTGGGGGGTGGGGTCGTTGCCTTGTTACTGCTTGTCTGTGGGAGAGGGAGTTGATTGGTGCTTTGGGGTTCTAACATTTTAATTGTCATTCATTCCTTAGGGTACATCCTTGTTTTTGTGGAAGTTTGTGAAGAAAAAGAATTTCAGGATATATATTGTATACACTTCTCTGACATCAAATGCATCTTTTGCTCATTTTTGATTAAATTCAACTGCCTATGAAGGATAGAATTTAATAAAGCATCAGCTGAAAATGATAAAATTCCCCATAGTTAGTCTTGCTGTCAGTATAGACCTCAAAAACAAATTAGCTACAGCTCTAGTAGAAGCTGAATATAGCTATCATTTCCTATCAACTATCTTCTCAGTTCCCTTTGCTATTCACAATTTATGCTAACGACTCAGATCAAAAGATAAAGTGTAATATATCCACCTTTGCTGATTGCACAGTGCTAGATGGAAAAGTAGGTTACAAGAAGAACACCAAGTGTGCGGGGGACGATTGACAAGTCAAGCATGTAGAGACAAAATTGGCAGATGGAATATATTTTAAGAAAATGTGAGATAATGCACTTTGGTCAGAAGAGCAGAAAAAAAGCATTCTTTTTCTTTAACAGTCACTTAATAATCTTGATCATCTGGTCCAAAAGACACAGAAATCATCCACCTAATTAGCAATTGCTGGGGCCTGAGCTCAGGTATTTCAGATAACAGGACGGTGAGCTTGTAATGACTGTGTCCAGTTGTTCAGGTATTTATTACATTATACGATCCAGGGACTAGAGACTTTTCAATGAGTCTAATTATGTGTGATTTCTGCTGCTGACTCACTGGGTACAATTTAATGTGGGCGCACTAGTGAGTCTGCTTGCCAGTAAGAGTCAAAATGCTGAAAAGATGTGAAAGCATCAAGAAGCCAGCTTTAGCTCTCAGCTTCCATGGCTCATTCCAGTTTGCCCAGCACAATCTCTCAGGAGAGGAAAGCTGTCAATTTCAGCAAGATAATCAGTCAATTAGAGCAAGGGTGACATTGATTCCCTAGTTTAACTTCAGCTGCATGCATCTTCTGGGCATCCTGGAAGTGACTAGTTAAGGTTAGATGAGACTACCAGGGCAACTGAATGGAGCTGAAGTCCTCGCAGGGAAATATGTCATTAAATTCTGACTATTTTAATCTGTTTCTTTGACAGATTTTATTCACAGTGTTTGTGCTGACTGGTTGCTTTATGTAGTTTTGATTGAAGTCTTTAGAGGCCTTTGGCGTCCTTTAGAGGTTTGCTGCTCTACAGTTTGTTGGTCAGATCAGCAAGGTTCTGGGTATGCTGTCTTACTTTGGACCAAGATGTCAAGCAGCCACACCAGCAGCAGGAAACAGTACAGCCTGCTCATCGTAGACCGGCATCTCCAGAGGTCAGAGAACACACCAGAGAGGTGCTACTCAACAAGGCCAATTCTGAACACAGTTTGAAATGTGTCACCTCTCAAAGTCCAACTCTACATGCCTGTCATGAGAGGTGGAAATGGGTAAGGCCGGCCAATGGGGCGCTGCTGAAGCTGTATGGGCCAATTCCCTGCATAGTGGGTACAGTGGATTGCAGAAATATTGATGAACTCCAACTATTAGGACGATGGACATGGAAGATCATTGATGGCCTATGCTTTACTGGGAGCTAAGGGAAGAGGAAGAAGAGGAAGAAAAAGAGGAGGAAGAAGAGGAAGAAGAAGAAGAAGAAGAAGGAGAGGAAGAAGAAGAAGAAGAAGAAGAAGAAGAAGAAGAAGAAGAAATGCCCCATATCCAATCCACCCTATGCACTCCTATTCAACACTTTACATTCAGTCTTGTTTCAAGTACCTTAATGACAATTATAGGTATAACAGTCCTTAGATAGACTTTCAAATGGTACAAAGCATGCTGGCCTATGTAATCTTAGTAGTTGGTGTAGGTATCTGAAAAGCATAAATCTGCCTCTGCTGAACAAGTAGAGACATAAAGTGCCAGAACCCTGGCATCTCAGATGGCCGAACCCATAGCATTAGGAGTTGACAGATATTTGCAACTTGCTGGAACAAGGTCAACTGTCAACTGACACAATATCAACGAGGAACTGGACTCCTACTTGCCTGTTTGACAGTTCTGAAGAGGAGAAAAAGAGCAAGAATATACAATGCATCACCTCACTGCCTGGGATGCCCTCATAAGCGCAAGATTCACTTATACTCTACCAATGCAAGCATCTGACAATCACTTACAAAAGCTATTTTAACCACACAACTGAAAAACAACTGACAAGCTATGAGTTAAAAATGAGCAAAATGAGCAAAAGTATGTGGTACAAGTAGAAAATAAAATACCAGTCACACAGGGTAGAGGAAAAAATTCTGTGCACACCTTTGTGCAATTTTTACTCTTTGCCTTTTAGCACTTTGTCTTGTTCAGCAGAAGCAGAGGCAATGTTGTGGGCTGTTGGATCCCTGCTCTGACTACTATGATGGCTTTGGTAAACATCTGTTAAGGTCTGGTAAACCTGTACTTGACATTCAGGATACTAGAACAGGAAGCTGAATGGAGATAATTGATTGGGAGTGGGCAGATTGGGGAAAAGCAGGTAGGATGTGGGAATGCTGTGAGCTGAGTGGCCACTTCTAAACCTTTTCCTTATTTACTAGTCACCTTCTCAGCCTAACATTTAGCTGCAGATCAGTTGGATAATGGAAAATTGTACCAAGAATATTATTCTGCATAATAAATATTGTACTCATATGAACAATGTGCAAACCACATTTTAAAGTCTGCATGGACTTCTTTAATTCTTGCACAATGCTCCATGCATTTATCCAAGCAGATATCACCATATAAGAATACCATTCATGCATGAGGCAGACACCTCCTTCAGGTGTGCATGGTACACAGATAGAACCGTTGGAGAAGAGGGATGCTTATGTAATCCAAGAACACAGTTCAGCATTCAACACCATAATTCCAGCCAGGCTTGTCAGGAAGCTCAGAGACCTTGGCCTTGACCCTACCTTGTGCAGATGGATCCTGGACTTCCTGTCAGATTGCCCGCAGGTAGTAAGAAAGGGCTCCCTCACCTCCACCCCTCTGACTCTCAGGCTGTGTACTAGGTCCCCCTGACCTTTACTCCTTGTATACTCATGACTGTGTCACCACCTACAGCTCTAATCTACTAATTAAGTTTGCCGATGACACTACATTGATTACCTAATCTCAAATAGCAACGAGATGGCCTACAGGGAGGAAGTCATCTTTCTGACACAGTGGTGTCAAGAAAACAACCTCTCCCTCAATGTTGCAGAAACAAAGGAGTTCTTTGTGGATTACAGGAGGAATGGAGACAGGCTAAGTCCTATTGACATCAATGAATCTGGGGTGAGAGGGTAAACAGCTTTAAGTTCCTTGGCAACCACATTACCGAGGACCTCACATGGTCTCTACACACCAGCTGTGTGGTGAAAAAGGTACAACAGCATCTCTTTATGGGTCCCCAAATCCTAAGAACATTTGACAGTGGCACGATTGAGAGCATCCTGACTAGCTGCATCACTGCCTGGTATGGGAAATGTACCTCCCTTAAATGCAGGATTCTGCAGAGAGTGGTGCAGGCAGCCCAGCGCACGTATAGATATGAACTTCCCATAATTCAGGACATTTACAGAGACAGGTGTGAAAAAAGGGCCCGAAGGATCATTGGGGACCCAAGTCATCCCAACCACAATCTGTTCCAGCTTCTACCATCTGGGAAACAGTACCGCAGCATAAAAGCCAGGACCAACAGGCTCAGGGACAGCTTCTTCCACCAGGCCATCAGACTGATTAATTCACGCTGACTTGAGTGTATTTCTGTTACATTGACTGTTCTATTTATTATAAATTATTAAGATAGCACATTGCACATTTAGACAGAGATGTAATGTACAAATTTTTACTCCTCATGTATGTGAAGGATGTAAGAAATAAAGTCAATTCAATTCAATTCAGTTCACTCTTCTCTACTGCTCAGGTTTTTCAGTGCTCAGCAATGAAAGTAACCTTCAGCATTTGAATGGTGTTTGCCATATTGCTGTCTTATGTTTGATGTTATTACCAGATAATCTGAAGGTTTCCAATGGTAGAGATCAAAGCTCTGCTGATCTCCAATGGGCCAGGCAGCGTCTATAGGGAGAAGCACTGTCAACGTCGACAGTGCTTCTCCCTATAGATGCTGCCTGGTCTGCTGCGTTCCACCAGCATTTTGTGTGTGTTGCTTGTATTTCCAGCATCTGCAGATTTCCTTGTGTTGATCTCCAATGCCTGATTTTCTGAAGCTGCTGAACAGCTGATTTTAACACAATACAGCGTTACTGAAGCTTTGACACAGCCATTGGCGTGAAGGCTTACATGATTGTGTATGCCCAGGAGAGATGCATTGGAGTCGGTGTGCTCCATTGGAGTGCCAGGGTTGTGGTGTAGTGATTGAGCTGAAGTTGCTGCTGCCCCCTAGTGTTCACTTGCCAGAAGACAACCCTATTGTGTTCAACTGCAAACTGTTGCTGCATTCATGGACTCAGGGTGTTGGACTATATATATATTTTGTGTGTGACGATATTTTGCTGATATCTTATGCATGCTTCCTATCTTATATATGCTATAGATGCCTTATGCTGTGTATGACACTGTGTTTTGCACCTTGGCCCCAGAGTAATGCAGTTTTGTTTGCCTGTATTCATGGGCATTCATGTGTGGTAGAATGACAATTAAATTTGAACTTGAACTTGACATCCTCAATCCACATTACTGCGCACATATGCATAAAAATCTAGTCTGAGGGAACTGTTGTATGTATTACAGAGGTATGCAAAGGCGTCATCAGCTGCTAATAATCTACAGAAGTATATTAGATGAAAAGACAGATTGGGAATTTTTCAAGGTGGCTGATGATTCAAGGCTTAGTGGAAAAAAAGCCAGTGAAGAGAAAACTAAAAGTCTGCATTGCATACAGATAGGTGAGAGTATCACATGCACACGCTGTGCTTGATATGAAAAAAATGCAGATTTTTTTCAACAATGGAAAACTAGTGCACATGGAGTATTGTGTTCAGTTCTGGTCACCGAATTATAGGAAAGATGTCAACAAAAGAGAGAGAGTACAGAGGAGATTTACTAGAATGTTACCTGGGTTGCAGCACCTAAGTTACAGGGAAAGGTTGAATAAGTTAGGTCTTTATTCTTTGGAGTGTAGAAGGTTGAGGGGGGACTTGATAGAGGTATTTAAAATTATGAGGGGGATAGATAGATAGAGTTGACGTGGATAGGCTTTTTCCATTGAGAGTAGGGGAGATTCAAACAAGAGGACATGAGTTGAGAGTTAAGGGGCAGAAGTTTAGGAGTAACATGAGGGGGAACTTCTTTACTTAGAGAGTGGTAGCTGTGTGGAACGAGCTTCCAGTAGAAGTGGTAGAGGCAGGTTCAATTTTGTCATTAAAAAAAAAATTGGATAGGTATATGGACAGGAAAGGAATGGAGGGTTATGGGCTGAGTGCAGGTCGGTGGGACTAGGTGAGAGTAAGGATTCGGCACGGACTAGAAGGGCCGAGATGGCCTGTTTCCATGCTGTAATTGTTATATGATTATATGTAAACATTGACTGTCAATTCACACACATAAATTACTTATGAAAAACAAGCAATATGGAAGCTAATTGAATGTTCATGTGCTAATCTTTATTAGAAGGGTTTGAAATATTGAAGTAAGTGGGGGTGGGGAGAAAGGGTTTGGTGAGACCACTTGTGGAGACTACTTTCAATGGGTGAGAAATTAGTTTTTGGACTTGCAGCCAGCAGCAGTCGATTTACAAGATTGGTTCCTCAGATTAGGCGGTGTCTCCTGTGAAGAATGATTGAGGAAATTGGACCCATGCTAATTAGAATTTAGAAGAATGAACGATGATCTATTGAAATACATCAGCTGCACTGAGAGATAAAGCAGTTGTTGAAAAAATCATTTCTGCTCAGTGGAGAGTCAAGAACTAGGAGCATAGTCTAAGGAAAAGCAAATGGGCATTTAGGATGAGAAAGATAGAACTCTTTCAAATTCTATACTTCAGAAGGCTCAGAATGCTCTATGGCAGACAATATTCATGCTGAGACTAATCAATTTTTGGATACTAAGTGAATTGGAGGATAAAGAATAGAGGCAAAAAGTTTAAGAAGGAATTCTTCAAAATGAAAGGGCTGAAGAGGCAATTGACTGAAGGTTGCTTCTTCCTAAGCCCTTTGCCTCTTCTACCTTGCGTCTTCTCATATCATTCCCTTCTCCCCCAGTCTCCACCATCCTACCTCCCACTCTCATCTGAAATCAACTAGCTCACACTCATCCCCCTCTGCTCCCACCCTTTCATTCTGGATTCTGCTCTTTTTCTTTCCAATCCTGAAGAAGGGTCTTAGCTCAAAATGTCAACTGTTCATTTCAAAATTCAAAGTAAATTTATTATCAAAAATTCATTTTCCTGTGAGCATTCACGGTAAATACAACAGGCACAATAGAATTGATGAAAGACTGCCCTAACAGGTCAGACAAACCGCCCCCCCCACCATGGTCAAAAAACAACAGACTCCAAAAATAAAAAGTAAGAGGGGAAAAAGAAGTAGTAATAATAACAGTAAATAAATAAGCGATAAATATTGAGAACATGAGACGTAGAGTTCTTGGAGTTGTGGGTATAGTTCAGTGATGTGACAAGTAAGGTTATCCCCACTGGTTCAAGAGCTTGATGGTTGAAGGGTAATTATTAACTGTCCTAAACCCGGTGGTGTGGGTCCTGTTGATGTTGTTGCCATTCCAAACTGACAGGGCTCTGCAAGTGAGGAAATCAAAGATGGAGTTGCACAAGGAGGTATTGAGGCCAAGCTCTTGAAGCTTATTGATTAGTTTTGAGGGGGTGATAGTATTGAATGCTGAGCTGTAGTCAATGAAGAGCATCCTGAAACATGCATCCTCATAGCCCAGATGTTCCAGCGTTGAGTGAAGAACAAATGAAGTGGCATCTGCTGTTGACCTGTTGTGCCGATAGGCAAATTGTTGGGGATCCAAGTCACTTCTCACACAGCAGTTGATGTGTTTCATCACCAACCTCTCAGAGCACTTCATTACTGTGGTTGCAAGTGCTACTGGGTGATGGTCATTGAGGCAGGTTAACACATTCTTAGGCACCAGTATAATTGAAACCTGTTTGAAGCTGGTGGGTACCTCAGACTGTCTCATTTCCCTCCATAGATGCTGCCTGACCTGCTGAGTTGGAAATATGTGAGACTTTCTTAGAGATATGTGTTACGTATTCAGGCAACAATAAATATATGTGAGTTAGGCAAGGATTTATGTAACAAACAACACTTTTATTAAACACTGAAAACAAACCCCCCAAAAGTAAACAAACACTAACGTAACCGGAAATCAGCTGCTGTGCGGCAGCTTAAACAGTTCTTAAAGCGATGTTGCAAAAACAGTTCTTTAAAGTGGTATTGCCAAAAGTTCAAAATGCTCAGTTCATTTAAAAGGAGAGACTTTTTAAGACGATTTAAATTCTCTTTCACATCGTTTTTCTTCAGTTTCCAAAGTCGAACTCTTCCCACGAAGAATTTTATGAAACAAAACGGCTTAAAGGCACTGACCTTCTCTTCCACACTATCCTCAATCTTTTCTGGTATTTCCCAGAGATTAACACGAGAATAGTCAACGAAATCCTTCCGAATAAGGATCAAACAAGGTCGAACCTGTTTCACCGTCGAAATTCGATTCTCCTCGATCTTTAACTCCCGAACTCCGATCTTCACTCTCCACTGATTCTTAACTAGCAGTATTGTAAAGAAACTGCTGGCAATGACCTTTTAAACTTTAGGCATTAGATAAAACTTCATCTTTCAACTAAACTGCATCATCACATTAAATCACGCAGTGGCATGAAGTCAACATGGCAAATCCAGCCACGAACTGCCCCACCTCACAGGGTGGGGTTCTCCTCTTATACCCTGTAAAAAAAACCTGTCACATGACCTCTACTGGCGGGAAAATGACATCACTCCACCATCACAAGACCATTACCTCAAGTCCAGTATAGCTTCAACCCCAGTCACGTGACAAGAGTACCACTGTCACGTGTCAAGGGTACGTAACATATGAAATAGATTAACTAGATAGAAGATAAAAAAATCTAGCTTGCAAATTCAGTTAACTGACGTTTGACCAGACTTTAGAATTCTATTCTACAGAAGAGTGCACATATTCAGCTACTGAGTATATTCAAATAGAGACTGATTAGATTTTGGACCTTTCCCCATTACAGTCAACCTTCACTAATCCGACTAACTGTAATCCGGTTCCTTCGATAATCCGGCACTGATTTCAAATTTTCTGTGCAACTGTAATTTGGAATTTCCTGGGCCACCGTACCAGTCTGCTGCACATTGTTTTGGTTGCACTAGATCTGTTCACATGTTGGCGCGCTCTTGTAAGCACAGACAGGTGGTTCCTGCTTGTTTTCCTGCATTAATTAATATCATTTTCATGAGGCGCGGCCACCTGGCACCCGCCCGTCTCACCTGCCAGCGGCGGGGGAGCTGGCACCCGCTGAGTCGGTCCACCTTCTCGCCCGCCTGCCGGCAGTCGCGCACTGCCCTCCAGCGTCGCCCAGCCAGCGCTCCGTTCTCTTCTGCCTATGACCTCAAATCAGATGTGGCGACCCCCTGAATGTAAGAATATTACTAAGCAGAGGAAAAGAAACTAACGAGGATTTCCTCAGTATCTGTGAGTGAAGAGGGAAGAGCCCAGCACCAAATCCCCGGCCGCCTGGCGGTTGTGTGAAATGTTGCGTATAGAAGATCTCCTTTCTCTGACTTCTACTTCTGTTCACCCAAATGTGCTGCCACCAACATCAACAGTTTTTGAAGAAACTGTTGTGCCAGTTTCAGCACCAGTTCCTGATGCTTCACTCATTTTTCAAGATGAAGATGTTGATGACCCTGACGACCCCACACTTGCAGACATATAACTTTGCCTGAAGGTCTATTAAATATCTTAGTTTAGAAGCAGAAATGCTCAACTGTATATTCCTGTACATTTACCTATACCCTTTATTTTATTTGTGCCTGTACGGTATATTACTTTATTAAAATTTCACTTGCTACTCATTTAATATTTCTGTTCCATTATTATCTAACTTGTACTGATTTACATGATATTTTAAAGGTATGATGAGGCAAATAGCTATTGCTTAATGTGATCCTTCTGTAATTCGGCATTTTCACTAATCCGGCACTCCGCAGGTCCCAGTGGTGCCGGATTAGTGAAGGTCAATTTGTATTATGCCAAAATTGAAAGAATATTAAATCTATATCTATCCAATGAGCTTTCAAGTTTAACATTACATCTGTATGCATGTTTATCAGTGTGGATGGAGGCCTGGATAAATGTGCCTTTGGATAAGATTTTTCCTTAAAGTCATTGGCTGTGGTCAGCATATAATCCCTTCAAAGTACAGTGTGAACTACAGCACAAATACAAGCCTGGAAAGTAATGTAAATCAATCTCACACAGACATGCTTTACATTGATGGCAAAAAGTTTAAATATCATAGCAATTCTGACAAATCCCACCAAACTATCCCTCATGGGTTACGGAGGAAAATGCAATAGTTACAGTTACTATGGTCAAAAAGATGTATTGGCATACACCAAAGAAACGTTGACCAGGAAGAACATTTTGTACTCACTCTCCTCTCTTAGCTCCACCAACAGCATCTTTTAAATCAATTATACTGGCCTTTCTGCCACAGAACATTTTAATTAACTATGCCCCAAAATATTTAATAAAACATATTGTTAGGAAACTTATCTAGCAAAATTCTTCATAGCTGGCAGTGAACCAGAACCTTAACCATTTCAAATTAATTTCCGTGGCCATTAATTTTGAAGCTAATCTAATTGTATTTCACTACATGCAGCCTTAAGGATAAATTTATAGCAATAATAAAAAAAGGCATTTAAAGAAAATGCGTGGCACACCCGTGATGCATTCACCTCTATAACAAATATTGCAGGCTTTATTTTCGAATATTGTCGAACCGTGGTACAGTCTATTTTTATTAAATCTTAAATCCCTCTGCACCCAATTCCATGATTCCAACATAGATCTATATTCTGATGTCTGTCTCAGTCACTGATGCGTGCAGAAACCTAAAAACAGCTGAGGGGATATTGCACTGAAATGCTGTTTCTCTGGCCCCTAAGGTTTCTTTTCACGCTAATCATATTTTACTTTCAGAATGAGTTAGGTATCATTTGACAGCTCTGCCCTAGACATTACTTATCCAGGCAGATAAACACCCTGGAAAATTCTTGACATACACAATCCATGACCTCAAATGCATCAGACTGTCAGCTATCACAAACAAATAGATGCAGTTAAAATGCCTAAAACTACTTCTTCATGTGTACATACAACTGAATCAGAGTTCAAACTTCAAAGTAAATTTACTATATATAGTATATATATATATATATATATACACACACACACACACACGTACACACACATATACATATATGCCATCCTATACAACCTTGAGATTCATTTTCTTGTGGGCAATCACAGTAACCACAAGAAACACAATGGAATCAATGAACAGTCACACTCAAAATGACAGACAACAACAAATGTGGAAGAAAACCAACAAACTGTGCAAATACAAAAAGAAAGGAAAAAAATCAATAAATAAGCATTATATATCGAGAACATGAGATGAAGAGACCTAGAAAGTGAGTCCATAGGTTGTAGGAATAGTTCAGTGACGGGGCGAGTGAAGTTGAGTGAAGTTATCCCCACTGGTTCAAGAGCCTGATGGCTGAGGGATGCTAACTGCTCCTGAACCTGGTAGTGCAGGTCTTGAGGCTCCTGTACCTTCTTCCTGATGGCAGCAGCAAGAAAAGAGCATGGATGGGTTGTGGGGCTCTTTGAAGATGGATGCTGCTTAATTGTGACAGCACTCTGTGCTCAGTGGTGGGGAGGGCTTTACCTGTGATTGACCTGGCCATATCCACTATTTTCTGTGGGCATTTACAAACAGGGACATTGGTGTTTCCATATCAGACCATGATGCAACCAGTCAATATACTTTTCAATACATATCCATAGAAATTTGTCAAAATTTTAGATGATATGTCAAATTTTGCAAACTTTTAACAAAGTAGAGGTGCTGTCATGCAGTGAGTGAGAGGTTGTTGCTGTTGTGACACCAGCCAGCCAAATTTTCAATGTCCCTCCTCTATGCTGACTCATCACTCCCTTTGATTCGGCCAATGATAGTGGTGTCATTGACAAATTTAAATATGGCATTGGAGCTACTATTGTCAATATTATAATAGGAAGTTATTTTTCTCTGTGAGGATTTATGCTGATGGAATGTATTATATTTGTTTTGTGCTTATAGACAACAAAACCTGAAATCAATTTAATGATATCTGCAAAGTATGCACTTAGCATTGTAAAATTATGAGCCCATTCTGTTTTGAAAACTTAATTTATGCTGAACAGACATTCCATCTTTCTTTTCCAGGATATTGCAAATGTGTGTCACTTCATTGATATAAGATATACCCCTTTCTGCTTTTTTTTTACAAGTTACATTAACATTAAAGTAAGACATTTGTTAGGGTATGTTTTCATCTGCCTTGTGAGATCATCAGTGTTCTCTAGCCATATGTTAGTTAAAACGTACCCGAAATGTCGACAGCGCTTCTCCCTTTAGATGCTGCCTGGCCTGCTGTGTGTGTTGCGAAATATTTAAGCTCTGTTTTGACCCTACCATTGCTAGATGTCCTGGAATTATTTCAAACTTAGTAAGTGAATCTCCTCTGGAAACAATTTTTATGTGACCCAGTCATGCTGAACTTAATATTGCCTGATACAACCATATACAGTACATACCTGTCTTGGTCCAACCACTCTGATGTCACAGCCAAGAAAAGTCACCAATCTCTCTACTTCTATAGGAGGCTTATCCCCATTAACCCTTACCAATTGTTATTGATGCACCATTGGAAACATTCTATCTGGATGTATAAAGTCTTTTTATGGCAACTGCACTGTGTGTGACTGCAAGAAACCGCAAGATAGCGGACACAGCTCAGCACATCACGGAAATCTGCCCGCAATCTATGGACTCTACCTATACTTCTCGCTGCCTCAGGTAAGCAGCCAACATAATCAAAGACCCCACCCACCCCAGACATTCTCTCTTCTCCCCTCTCTTGTCAGGCAAAAGATACAAAAGCCTGAAAGCATTACCACCAGGCTCAAGGACAGCTGTCGCACTGTTGTCAGACTTCTGAATGCACTTCTACAGTAAGCTCAGCTTTTGACCTTGCAATTTACTTTGTTAGTATCAGGGTGGAAATACATCTCTACCACAGGAGGTATAAGGTACTCCTTCCTCTGTTAGCCAGCAAGTCACCCTTGGACAAGGTGTAGTACCTGCTGACACCCCCCCCCCCCCGCTCCCGCTCCCACTCCCGATCAGGGTCAGGTGGATGGTCGTATGAGCAGTTGGTGCATATCACAAGTCCTGGTGATGTGACCACTGATGCCAATAGGCAGTCTCTGAACAGTATTGATAATGGTTGGGGGTCACCTGTCTTGCAACAACATTGCCTAGAAGAAGGCAATGACAAACTACTTCTGCAGAAATACTTCCCAAGAGCAATCATGGTCACGGATCGATCATGATTGCCCATGTCATACATAATGATGATGACGATGAGTATTTTGCACTTTATTGTTTACCGGTATTGCTTTTTCTCTGTAGCTTTTACACTTCATTGTGCATTGCTATTGGCTTAGTTTATTCTATCTCAATGCATTATGTAATGGATTGATCTGTATAAACAGTACTCAGGACAAGCCTTTTACTGGATCTTGGTACAAGGTGACAACAATATTCCAATAACAATTGCAATACATTGTTCTGCTCCCAAACCAAATGAATCCATTACTGTCCATGAGCTACCAAAGACTCATGAAGCAAGTTTAATTAAGCACCACTTCAAGTTGATCATAGGACTTTAATCCACTAATGCCCTCAACAGTTGCTCCTGCAGAGCTCAGTCTAGGTGTAGTTTGTACCTGGAGTTTTATTGAAACATTCACATGGCCCAGAGGTCATAAATCAAAGACAGCTGCCTCCTCATAGGAGCAGTCCCACTCAAGGGCAATATCCAAAGTTAAGCTCTTATTGTAAATAGCAAGTCTGATTCTTTACACTTTCGAAAAGGAAAATACAATATGTGAAACAATTTCTCATCAGAACTTGTCTCTACTCTTTACTTCATTATAATATATTGGCATTCATTTGATTCTCCTCAAGCTGCTTTTCTTTTTAAAAATGATAAACGAGAAGTAGTTATTGATAGTTACTGATGTCCAGGTTCTCACAGGATCAGGGGTGGTGTTCAATGTGACTGTGAAGAAATTTTGTTTTGTATGTGTAAAAAATGTCCTATCTGGTGCACTTGCAAGTTCATGTCCTGTGGATGAATAAGTTAATATGATGTCTAGAGATTATGATCACATTGAATACACGCTAGAACTAACCTACTGCTCAGCCTATCCTCTCTTGCTCCCTGAACATCCATCTACAAGTACTTAAGTATATTTTTTTCCATTGCAAAGGACTAGATGAACTGATCTGCACATTAAAAGTTCCTGAAGAGGGCAAGAGTGCAAACACCAATGATGAGTGTGGAGGGCTAGTTTTTAAATGTCTATGATAATTAAAGGGTAAAAAAAACCAATTGAAATACAAGTAAATAATTTAAAAAATAAAACTGGTTGCAAAACGTATCAAAATATTAATTTAAGAGCATTCAAACAGATATAATTAAAAAAACAAATAAATTAGAATTGGACAAATGTTTCTGATGTGCTTAGTGACATAATTCAAATAAACGGGATTGCAGTTTCTCAGCTAGACCTGAATGTATAGTTGAGGGGAAGTGTGTCACAATCTCTTCCCCTTCAGGAAATCAATGGTGGGTCTCAAAGAGTTATTGACCACTACAGCACAGCAACGGGCCCTTCAGCCCATCTAGGTGATGACAAACTATTAATCTGCCTAGTTCCATTGAGCTGCACCTGGACCATAGCCCTTCATACCCCTCCCATCTATGTACCTACCCAAATTTCTCTTGAAACCCAGCACTTGTACTGGCATCTTGTTTCATACTCTCGTTACCCTCTGAGAGAAGTTGTTCCCCATCAAGCTCCCCTTAAACATTTCACCTTTTACCCATAACCTGTCATCTTTAGTTCTAGTCTCACCCAACCTCAGTAGAAAAAGCTTGTTTGCCTTTACCCTACCTATACCCCTCATAATTTTATATACCTTTTTCAAATTTACCCTCAATCTTCTACATTTCAGGGAATAAAGCCCTAACCTATTCAACCTTTCCCTATAACTCCGGTCCTCCATACCCAGCAACATCTTTGTAAATTTTCTCTGCACTCTTTCAATTATGTACATCTTTCCTATAGAGAGGTGACCAAAACTGCACACAATACTCCAAACTAGGCCTCACCAACATCTTATACAATTTCAACAAACATTCCAACTCCTGTACTCAATAAATTGATTTTTGAAGGCCAACATGCCAAATCCTTTCATTATGACTCTATCTGTCATGCCGCTTGCAACTAATTATGGACCTGTACTCCCAGATCCCTCTGTTCTACTACACTTCGCAATGCTCTACTACTCACTATGTAAGACCTACCACGGTTGGTCTTCCCAAAGTGCAACACCTCTCACTTGTCTGCATTAAATTGCATCTGCCATTTTTCAGCCCATTTCACCGGCTGTTTCTGATCCTGCTGCAAGCTTTGATAGTTTTCCTTGCTGTCAACTACATCTCCAGTGTTGGTGCCATCCGGAAATTTGGTGATCCAGTTTAGCATGTTATCATCCAGGTTGTTGATACAGATGATAAAGAACAGTGGGCCCAGCCCTGAATCCTGTAGCATAACACTAGTCATTTCCTCCAGTTAGAGAGACAACTATCTACCGTACAAGCTCTCTGACTTCTTCCGCCAAGCCAGTCTAATCCAATTTACTATGTCATCTGGAATTCCAAGTGATGGAACCTCCTTGACCAACCTCCCATGCAGGACCTTGTCAAAGCCCTTGCTAAAGTCTGGGTAGATAACATCCATTGCCTTGCCTTCATCAACTTCCTCGAAAAAGTCCGTAAGTTTGGTTATAGTCAACTAACCATGCACAAAGCCATATTGACGATCCTTAGTCAGTCCATGTCCATCTAAATACTTAAATATCTAATCCTTCAGAGTACCTTTCAATAACTTTCAATCAATTCAAGTTTAATTGTCATTTAACCATACATGGATACTCATGATTACAGCCAAAGGAGGCAGTGTTACTACGGGATCAAGGTGCAAGACACATTATCAACAGACAGCCAGAGTTAGCACACACAAAATCACAATCACATAATAAGAGTCCTGATGCCCCCCACACCCTCCCTCCCGTGATGTCACTGCTTGATGCTCAGTCCTCGCACATACAAATCAACAAACCCATATAGAACAATGACACTGAATATGCATGCATATATAAAGTCCAGACACCCTCCAGCCCACCAATATCATCTGTTGACTGGCCACCAATGCCCACTACGGGACACCGCAGCTTTGAGGCCCAGTCCTCGGCCTGCCATCCGACTCCCGCTAGGCGAATCCATTGGTTTGAGGCCCAGTCCTCACGTATACAAGCACGTATAGAATTATTAGTAAAAATATCACCAGACAAATATATATGTGTATAGTCCGGACCCCTCAGTCCATTTGAACTGTGCTATGCCGCCCCCGGTAGAGTGCACGGCATTGGATGCCTGTCCCCATGGCAGCTGAAACGCAAGTGGCCCCACAGCTTGAGTCCCTGAGCCCAATCAGTGTAGCCAAAAAGAAATCTGCAGTCGCCACAACAGAGCTTGTCTTCTGCCGGGTGAAACCCTGGGAGGTGAGCTCCAACCGTTCGGGACACAGTGCCACACTGGCCCCGGTGAAGTGCATTGGCTTCAAACCCCTGCTCCAGGTGGCACCGAGGCTTCAGGCCTAAGTCCTCGCTACGACCGGGGCCAGAGAGCACCTCACAAACAAGAGAAAATCCACAGATACTGGAAATCGAAGCAACACACACACACATACACAATGCTGGAGGAGCTCAGCAGGCCAGGCAGCAACTATAGAAAAAAGTACAGTCGACGTTTTGGGCTGAGACCCTTCGGCAGGACTGGAGAAAGAAAGGTGAGGAGTAGATTTAAACAGTGGGTGGAGGGGAGAGAGGAGCATGTGGTTGAAGAATCAGAGAGCAGCAGAGATCACAGAGGGGGAGCAGTGAGAAAGGCTTTCACTGAACTGCCGTTGAAGGGAAATTTAAACTTCTTCAGGGTAGACCCCACCTCCATCCACTCCTGCTCTTATCTAATAAATCAGGGAATTCAACTTGTGGCACGCTAGATTAACAATGTCCAAAGGGGTCTTGTGATCACAAGAAAAGCGATCATGACGGCAATTTGCTATGACTGTGAGCCTCCATCGAATCAGGCAGCAACACATTGCGCAGCTCCTTCCTTATCTCCAGAGGCCAGCAACCCACCGATGATGTAAGCCTGCAGTACTTTAATGCATAGGAAGATCTTGCAATTATTAGAAACACGTTTAAGTGGAACAGTAGCACCTTTTGTTGACTCTGTAGAACCCGCTGCAACCATTCGGGCTGCCATCTTGCTGGAAGCCCACTACTTCCCCCTACAGGTTTACCAGCCTATAAATTCCTGGCTTATTCTTACAGCCTTTCTTAAACGGTAGAAGAACATTAGCTGTCCTCCAATCCTCCAGCACCTCACCTGTGGCTAAACATGTCTTAAGTATCTCTGCTAGAGCCACTGCAGTTTCTGCACTAGCTTCTCACAGGGTTCAAGGGAACACATGTCAGACCCTGGGGATTTAGCCACCGAAGTTTGCCTAAAGACAGTAAACACCTCCTCCACTGCATTCTGTATAGGGTGCATGACCATTTAAGATCCCATCATTCTTCCAGCTCCATGCATAGACCACCACTCTAATCTTCCAGAGGGCCAGCGTTGTCCCTTGCTCTTATTATATCTGTAGAAACCTTTATGATTCTCCTTCACCTTCTCTGTAGCACAACCTCATACTTTCTTTTAAGTGTTTTCCTGTATTTGTTATACTCCATAAGCATCTTGTTTGTTCCTACCTGCCTACACCTGCTATGCACCTCCTTCCATTTCTTAACCAAGGCCTCAATATCTCTCACAAACCAAGATTCCCTAAACCTTTTATGTGTGCCTTTTAATTTGATACGAAGACATAACATACTCTGAAAAATTTACTATTGAAGGCCTTCCACTTAACAAGTACAACTTTGCCAGAAAACAACCCAATCCTTCTAAGGGAAGGCTAGGCCATCAGATATGAAGGCATTTGCAATAGTTATTTATATTTAGCCACACAAACTCAGAAGTAAATCATGGGACAAAATACATCTTTGTGCATTGTGCTATGCTTGCAAGATTATCAACTGCTGTTTTTAGCCACTTCTTCATATTTGCTTCCACTGACTTATACCTCGAAAGACCTAAGAAATAGAAGCAGGAGTAGGCCAAATAGCTCCTTGTTCTTTGTTAATGATCATGATGCTTATAATCAGCACCATTTTACTGTACTTATGCCACATTCCTTGATTGCCTTAGTATCTAAAAATCTATCAGTATGTCTTGAGCTTCTACAACAACTGATGTTCTGGGACACATTTAGGAACAGCAATCAAAGAAAATTTCTCCCATGAAGAGTATAATATAAATATAATTTTTCCCAAATATGACATTTTACAGCTACATGAGAAATTGAGAGAATTCAGGCAACAGGAGCAGGGCTCGGACACACAGCCCCTGAAAACATATTCCCCATTCAATGAAATTGTGGCTTAGAACTGGAATTGGAATTGGCTTATCATTGTCACATGTTCAGATATAGTCATCATGGAGTTCTGGTTATCAACTGTTGTCCAATTTGAGCTCGGAAATGAGTTTTAAGCTGTAAATTACATATAAAGACATTAGCTGACTCACTAAGACAATTCTTTAAAACCTATAAAAATTCTCGGAATAAGACCATGAATAACCCTAGCTTCCTGATTCATTAGGGTAATTATCCAATCAAGAGCCAGAAATCCATAATTTGGTATGGCTGAGTTGCTACAAATATCCAAGGAAAGAAAAAAATGGTTGGTTGATTATCTAGTGTAGGTCTTGTATTTTCAAAGTATTCATATAAATCAGTGGTTCTCAAACCTCTTTTATATTACTTAACTCACTTAACTCCCAGAACACATTCACAGCTACCCCTCTCCCTTTCCAGCCATTACGCAAAAACTATGAAGGATTTTGATTTGCAATGCACACTGAAAGAAAATAAGAACTGCAATTTCAAAGCAGTGACAAATAATGGCAACAACAATCAAATCTATTTAAAGCTACAAATAAAATTATTTCTTTATTTAATTACAGTAAAAGCAATTTTCATTAACAATTTTAGAGAGTATAATAACAGTCCAACTATTCACTACTGCATTACTTTTTTACCTTTGTGAGATGGATGGGTTTGGTACAGTGATACCAGCTTCTCAACATCAGGCTGAACGTCACTCAGAAGGAGACTCAGATGCCCATGTTCAGTAATTTGCAGTCTGTTTCATTCTTTTGAAAGAAATTGAGTGACTGTACTGAAACTGTGCTCCACTAAATATCATGTTGGAAAGGCAATCAAGAACATCTTGACCTTTTTCCACAGTGCAGGATAACATTCAGAGCTTTCTTTCTGCACCCAAAAGTTTTGATATGATTTTTTGAACCTCGGCTTCAGCTCAGTCATTTTGTAGCAAGATCAATTCTTCCCCCATCCTTCCTGTTAATTCCTCATTACAAGTGTTCAGGAACGGAGTTATTGCCCAATCTGGAATTTGGACTGAGAGAAGATGCTGAAATCTCTCCGAGCCTTTAGGCAGCTCACCCAGGTGTGCACAGTGTACTTGAAGATCATCATCTGAAATTCTTTCTTTCTCTTCCAACTCAGAGAGGCTCAGAAATTGGAAAAGGTTGTGACGGTCAATGTTGCACTTAAATAGGGTGAACTTGGACAGAAATATGGAGATGACTAATTTGACTTTGTTAAAATCCGCATCATTTCCTTGTAACTGAACCTTTTGAATAATCCTGATAAATAGGAGGAGGAGCTCAGGAGGGTTAATGGTGCCTAACGGCGACTCCTTTGCTTGCACCTTCAGAAACAGCTCAATTTCCATCTTTAATATCTCTATTTTTCCTGTTCAGGTTTCCTTTGAAGACCCTGACCTGGAGTTACAAGCTGACTACGGTTCTTTGCAGGAATGGGACCCACTCTCGGGGTTTCACAACCAGCCATTATTTTTCAGCACCGCCAGAGCCTAAGAGTCCGGCTCGGATTTGGAAGCCTAGGATCTCGGGGCTCTGGAGACGGGCGGATCAAGAGGCGGTGTCATGACAGGAGAGCCGTGTGTCGTCGGAGTGTCAGGATATCTGCGACTGTGCACCCAGTTTTTTTGACACAGAGCTTGAAAAGGTGACATGGTGGACTTCTAACATTGTAAACCAGCAAGTTGTTTGTTATGTCTCCCTACTCGCTAGGAAAATGGAAATATCGCTTTCTCCCTTATTAGGGAGAAAGAGAACCTGTGGTATGTCAAATACCGAGTGAAACGTGAAGTCCTTGGGGTAACTGCAAGTTCATGTTTTTACTGTTGCTTTGCTCATGCTTGAGTGATCGGTGGCGGTGCCAATGATTTTTTTGCCGGTGGGGGTGGGGGGAATGTTGCTTGCTGCCGCTTACGCGCAGGAGGGGGAGAGCTGGGGTCATTGGGGTTCTAACATTTAACTGTCGTTCATTCTTTGGGGCACTCATCTGTTTTCGTAGATGGTGCGAAGAAAAAGCATTTCAGGATGTATATTGTATACATTTCTCTGACATTAAATTGTACCTTTGACCTTTGTCCTTTGAAATAAGCAATGTCATGCTGATACTCTTCAGCTGATTACTGAATGAAGTATTTAAGATCAAAAAATTATATCACAGTTTTAAAAAGGGTATAAAAGTGTCTCAGGCAGTTTAATTTTGAGAGCCACCTGACTTCTGTGTGCAACAGCAAACGTTCAAGCTGTTCATCATTCTCAATGCAAGGCTGTTGAAATAGTAGAGAATTGAGGACATGAGATTTTATTTTATTTACCGCTGTGATAACAGTATTTAACGATTTGTGCAGCTGGTGACTTAGGTTTATTGCAACAACATGCTGTCTGTGAATTACGCAGTGAATGGTAAATATATTAGTTGCAGCTTTTTTCAAGATGGTGTCCTGTCATTGATGGCGTCCCATCTGTTCCACAAGCAAAAATAATGGTGAGCAGCATGTCTTTCTTTGAAAAATTGCTGAATCATCCAAAATATTGACTCCTCTTTCATATCTGCTTCTAGTCTCCTTGAACAACTCTTGAACTATGCTCTCATCTTTTATGAAGCAAACATAACCAAGAAGCAAAGTCGACTAATTCAAATGCAGAGCAAATTCTGCTGTCCTACATATGTGTCTTCCACATTCTCAGACACTCCATCTATTCATCCTTGTACAGCTTTCACTGAGCTTCCATCTGCTGACTTATGCAAAACCGTACTCAGGACCTCCCTTACTGCCAGCAGAATCAGTTCTTGTTCACTTGTTTGGGGCTGTCCAAGTTTAGAAATAAGCAATGAAATGTTAAAGGAAGCATGAAAACCATCACTGTTTCATTGTGAAGTGCTTGCAAATATGCTTTAAAGTTTTTTTTTCATCTCTCAACGCTTTCATGAAGCGACTGAAAATAAGCCCAGTTCTTGTTTGCTTGATCTTTTCAAACGTTCAAGGAGCCTGAATGGTTTCATTGCCTCATTTGAAAAGTAAACATTTTCACACAGCAGACACATTGGCTGTTGTTTGCTTGGTGCTGGCATAAATTCATATTTCAGACATTCCACTCGATACTGTCTACACTTCTTTTTCATTTGATCTGCTTTGACCATTTTCATTATGGATTAATGACCAATGTCAATTGCCTATTGTTTAGGTACAACCTCAAGTGCTGCGATCAATAAAGAGGAAAGTTTGACATCATTATAACTCAGGCAATATCTGATTCTCTGCCTGAAGATACATAAAGTGGGGCAGCAATATCTCAGTTGGGCTGTAGGCTAGAGAAATGCAGTCAAGACCATTCAAAAGGGCAGATGTTGAACTTTACCCATAAGACCATAAGATATAGGAGCAGAAGTAGGCCATTAGGCTCATTGAGTCTGCTCCATCATTCACTCATGGGCTGATCCAGTTCTTTGTCATTCCCACTCCTCTGCCTTTTCTCCATACCCTTTTATGCCCTGGCTAATCAAGAAACTATCTATCTGTGCCTTAAATACACCTAAGGACTTGGCCTCCACTGCCGCTCATGACCACAAATTCCACAGATTTACCATCTTCTGACTAAAGTAATTTCTCCGCATCTCAGTTCTAAATGGACGTCCTTCAATCCTGAAGGACAACCCTCTTGTCCTAGAATCCCCTAGCATGGGAAATAACTTTGCCATATCTAATCTGTTCAGGCCTTTTAACATTCAGAATGTTTCTATGAGATCCCCCCTCATTCTCCTGAACTCCAGGGAATACAGCCCAAGAGCTTCCAGACATTGCTCATATGGTAACCCTTTCATTCCTGGAATCATTCTCATGAAACTTCTCTGAACCCTCTCCAATGTCAGTATATCCTTTCTAAAATAAGGAGTCCAAAACTGCACACAATACTCCAAGTGTGGTCTCACGAGTGCCTTATAGAGCCTCAACATCACATCCCTGCTCTTAAATTCTATACCTCTAGAAATGAATGCCTTTGCATCTCTGCATTTTGAATTCTCTCCCCATCTAAATAATAGTCTGCCCATTTATTTATTCCCCCAAAGTGCATGACCATACACTTTCCAACATTGTATTTCATTTGCCACTTCTTTGCTCATTCCCCTAAATTATCTAAGTCTCTCTGCAGGCTCTCTGTTTCCTCAACACTACCCGCTCCTCAACCTATTGTTGCATCATCGGCAAATTTAGCCATAGATCCCTATGACTATCACATTCCTCATCTTCTTCTCTCCCTTCTGCACCACAGAACCAGGATCAGTGCTAGAGACCCGATCACCGTGGTCGTCCTTTGTCAGGTCACCCCCTTCAACAGCATCCAAAAAGGGATAACAGTTACTGAGGGGTATGGCCATAGGGGAGCTTTCTACTAACTGTGCTCCTCCCCTCCCTTCCCTAACAGTCACCCACTTATCTAACTTCTGCAGCCTCAGGGTGATTAACTCATTGTAGCTCCTATCTACCTCCTGCTCACTTTCCCTAATAAGCTGTAGGTCCTCAAGCCGCAGCTCCAGATCCCTAACACGGTCTCTCAGAAGCTGCATCTTGGTACACCTGGTGCAGATGTGGCCATCTGGGAGACAGGAAGATTCACAAGATTCCCAGAGCAGATGTGGGAATCCTGGGAATCATCTTTGTTATAATAAACAGCTATAAAAACATAGAAATATAGAAAACCTACAGCACAATACAGGCCCTTCAGCCGACAATGCTGTGCCAAGTACTTACTTTAGAGTCAGTCCATCAATGATAAAGCTGTTCCATAGACTGACAAACACTAGAAAATCTACAGATGTTGGAAATACAAGCAACACACACAAAATGCTAGAGGAACTCAGCAGGCCAGGCAGCGTTTACGGAAAAGAGTAAACAGTTGACATTTCGGGCCGAGACCCTTCATCAGGTCCTGAGGCTATTTGCTCTTTTCCCATAGATGCTGCCTGGCTTGCTGAGTTCCTCTAAAATTTTGTGTGTGTTGTTTCATAGACTGGATATTTCTGCAGCTATAGAAGCAACAACGATGATTATAGATCATTCATTGACTCATTTATGTATACCAGCACAAGTTTTCAAAGCAAGAAGATTTTCAGTAAGTATGTATTTTTAAATAAATAGATTAAGTTGTGTCATTATTTGCGATTCTTGCCCAACAATCTTTATTTTTATTTGCAGCAAAATCCATCAGCTATCATTACAACTGTGTAGCTGTTGTGAAAAGAAGTGTGTGTTGGTAATACTCTGTCCAAACTTTGAACCACTGAAAGTCAAAGAATTGAAAACCAAGTTGGGAAAAGCTCATGTCTCTGATGAATTGAGGTGGTGCAAATAAAAAGTAAATACCCTCATGTCAAGATCATATGTTGTATATTTACATCCACTCCAACTAGACAAGAGGCTGGAACCTTTGGAAGGATGAGAATTTATTTAAAATTCCACTTTCTTGCTTATTGAGAAATAACCCCTGGAATAGACTTAGATGACCTAGTCTATTGAAGAGAGTGAAAAGTGTCCAGAATGGACAAAGGATAAAAGGGAAAGATATAGGCGACACACACACAGAATGCTGGAGGATCTCAGCAGGCCAGGCAGCATCTATGGAAAAAAGTACAGTCGACGTTTTGGGCCGAGACCCTTCAGCAGGACTGGAGAATGACATATTGTCCTTACCTGCTGAAGGTACGGAGAAGGACTCTGCATTCTCAGCATTATTTATTTATTATTAATTTGCACGATATGTCTTCCCTCGCACAGTGGTTGTTTATCAGTTTTTCTTTAAGTGTATTTCGTTCTATTGTACTTCTTTATTTTCCTATACATACCGGCAAGAAAATGAATCTCCGGGTTGTATATGGTGACATATACTGTATGTACTTTGATAATAAATTTATTTTGACTTCGGCTTTTTTGAGATCTCCTGCATCCTTAAAATCAGCCATTTAAAGTTACTTCTGCTCCATAAGGAAGGAGGTGCACAGTGACTGTAGAGGAGAGAGTCTGATTTGCTGAGTGATTTGATGAAGACATCAACAATAAAACCCAGGCTCCTGTGAAACCTCGAACTGTAGCAGATGCCTGGCTTTCAAGCCTTGAGGCTGACCTTTTGAAAATGACACATTGCACAGAGAGTAGGCTGCACTGTTCTCTGGAGGTTCGAGAGTTTGAGAAGAAGGGAAGTGTTCTATTTCTGTGGGCCCTCCTGTCTCTCTTTGACAGGGGTTGACCATGGCAGTCAATGTCACGAGAGAAGCACTAAAGACCAAGATGCTGGATGGCAAACGTTCTGATCATATTTTATGAATTTCAATTCCATCACCTACACCAACAACTGTGAACATTACGAAATGCATCAAAACCCATCGACCCCAGTCAGAAGGGATTGGCAAGAACATCTCCTTTACAGTCACCATCAGAACAGTGGCATCGCAAGGCTGTATGCTTAGCACCCTGCTTTACTCACGTTATACCTATGATTGTGTGGGTAAGTGCAACTCCATTGCCATATTTAAGTTTGCTGATAATACCACTGTTGTTGGCTGAATCAAAGGTGGGCAGTGTATCAACATATAGGAGGCAGATTGAAGATCTAGTTGAGTGATGCCATAACAGCCTCTCACTCAACGTCAGCAAAACAAAAAAGCTGATAATTGATTACAGGAGGAAGAAGCTAGAGGTCCATGAGCCAGTCTTCATCAGAGGATCAGAGATGGAGGGAGTCTTTAAATCTTTGGCATTACCATATCAGAGGATCTGTTCTGGGACCAGCGCATAAGTGCCATCATGAAGAAGGCATGGCAGTATCTCTACTTACTTAAAAGTTTGGCATGTCATCCAAAACTTTGATATCCTTCAACAGATGAACAGTGAACAGTATTCTGACTGGTTGCATTATGGCCTGGTATGGAAATACTAATGTCATGAAACAGGAAGGTCTCCAAAAAGTGGAGCCCAATCCTTCACAGGCAAAGCTCTCCCCACCATAGAGCAAGGAGAATGCAGCATCCATTATCAATGACCCACCTCATCCGGGCCACTCTCTCTTCTCCCTACTACCCCAGGGTAGGAGGCACAGGAGACTTTGGTCCCACACCACCATGTTCAGGAACAGTTATTAACTACAACCATCAAACCCCTGAACCATCACCCCAGCACCAAACTGGCTCCACAACATATTGACTAACTTTCAAGAACTCTACAACCCAAGTTCCAAGTACTATTGGGTTGTTGGTCAGTTTTTAAATTTATAGTTTTTCATAAATTCTATTATATTTCTTTATTTTCCTGTAAATACCTGTAAAAATGAATCACAGGGTAGTATATAGTGACATACTGTATTTTGCACTTTGATAATAAATTTACTTTTCGCTTTGAACTTTGATTACATAACAACAATCTCTGTAAATAAAGACTTGGAATTATGTGTTCTACAAGGTGATATGCCTAGATTTCTGAAGTCTCACATTCATATCTGATAGTTTGGATACAGTGCCAGTTACTCAAAGATGACAGGTACATTATCCACTCAGACTGTGTGACATTCATAGATGCATTTCCATCTCTTTCTCAGGACAGCAACAATCTGGCTTGAAACAGAAGCAACTGGGTCTCCCTGCTCCCTGGGCGAAGGTGTTGCCAATACATTACTAGAATGTAATTATATAATATACATTAATGTGCAAAAGTCTTACGCTCATATATATAGCTAGTGTGCCTAAGACTTTTGCACAGTACTGTATATATAACACAAGTTATAATCTGGATCCGGATATGAAAGAATTGAATGGTGGAGCAGATTCAATGGGCTGAATGGCCTACTTCTGCTCCTATATCTTATGGTCTTATGGTCTTAAAATGCTGGAGGAACTCAGCAGGCTGGTCTGCATCTCTGGAAAAAAGTACAGTTGATAGTTTGGGTGAAGGATCTCAGCTCGAAATGCCGACTCTACTTATTTCTGTAGATGCTTCTTGGCCTGCTGAGTTCCACCAGAATATTGTGTGTGTTGCTTGATCTGGTACCTCTTTCGACTGTGGGAAGAAACTAAAGCACCTGGGGAAAACCCATGCATTCCACAGAAGACAGACAGAGACTCCTTCCAGAAAGGTGCCAGAACTGAATGCCCTGAGCTGTAATAATATGGCACCAACTGCTGTGCTACCATATAAATGTATGATAATGCATTTTGGTAAAAGGAACAATAGTGTGGACTATTATCTAAATGTGGAGAAGGTTCAAATATCATAAGTGCAGAGAGACTTAGGAGTCCTCATGCAAGACTCCCAAAAGGTTAATTTACAGGTTGAGTCTGTGGTAAAGAAGGCAAATGTAATGTTGGCATTTATTTCAAGGGGAATAGAATATAAAGGCAAGGATATAAAGTTGGGCCTTTATAAGACACTAGTCAGGCGCACTTGAATTATGTCAGCAGTTTTGGGCCCCTTATCTCAGAAAGGATGTGTTGTCACTGGAAAGAGTCCAGAGGAGGTTCACAAGGATGATTCTGGGTGTGGGGGGTTGACATATGAGGACAGTTTTGCAGTCTTGGGGCTGTACTCACTGGAATTTAGAAGAATGTGGGAGGATCTCATTGAAACCTACCGAATGTTGAAAGGACTAGATAGGGTAGATGTTGAGAGGATGTGTCCTATGTTGGGGGTATCCTAGATCTAGATAGCAAAGCCTCAAATTTGAGGTGTGACCTTTTAGAACAGAGGTAAGGAAGATTTTTTTAGCCAGAGTAGTGAATCTGTGGAATGCTCTGCCACAGAATGCAGTGGAGGCCAAGTCCGTGGGTATACTTAAGGCGGAAGTTGATCGTTTTCTGATCGGTCAGGGCCTCAAAGAATATGGCGATAAGGCAGATGTATGGAGTTGATTAGGATCTGGGATCACCCATGATGGAATGGTGGAGCAGACTCGATGGGTTGAATGGCCTAATTCTGCTCCTATATCTTATGCCAACCATTTGCTACTTTTGCTGCTGATTTTGCAACAATAGAAGGGAAGTGAGACAATGTGAAGTTTTCTCTTGTGAACAGTTTGTTTCTTAGATTGATTAGCAAACTTTCTTTTCAAACTGTAGTCAGGGCCAAGTTCAAGAGCCATTGAAGACTCTTACATTTATTTTACCCATGGACAGAAAAGAGATGAGAGAACCATTTACTTGAATCGTGTAAACTGTTCTTGTGTAACTAATTGTATACTAAAATTTTCTTAAATGCTGATTGGATGTAAACCATATTGTAATAAACAAGCATTTTGCAATAGCAACACTTTTGATATGTTGCAGTAGCATAGTTAAATTGTTGGTTGTAGAATGGGGATCGGGTTTAATATCAATGGCATATGCTGTGATGTATGTGCTTTTGTGATAGCAGTACATTGCAATACATTAAAAAAATCTATAAATTACAATAAGATATAAAAATATATATATGTATATACGTGTGTGTGTGTGTGTGTATGTATGTATATATAATTTAAATAAGTAATGCCAAAGGAGAGGAAAAAGAAGTGAAGTCACGCACATAGGCTCATTGTCCATTCAGAAATCGGATGGTGGTGGGGAAGAAGGTGTTCCTAAAATGCTGAGTGTGTATCTTCAGCATTGTCCACCTCTTCCTTGATGGTAGCAATGAGAAGAGGGTATGTCCTGGGTGATGGAGCTCCTTAATGATGGATGTTGCCATACTGAGGCATTCTCAATGCTGGTGAGGCAGGCGCCCATGCTGAAGCTGGCCAGGTTTGCAACTGTCTGCAGCTTTTTCCAATCCTGTGCAGTGGGCCCTCACACCAGATGGTGTTGCAACCAGTTGGAATGCTGTCTACAGTATTCTGGTCAATTTATGAACAGCAACAAAGGCATACCCTTAAAATTAAATCTATGGGTATATAAAGTAGTAAACTGCATATTTAAAGTCTGTTCTGGAAATAAGAATAAATCTATGATGATAGTGGCTGAAAAGTGGCTGAAAACTTGTACTTGGGTTGAGTAATATTGGTAAGACTTCAGACTCTGCAAGCCCAATGTTTCCAAGGTGATCACATTATGGAATTTCTGAACTTTGATCAGCTGAGAAGCCTTTTAACAATTAACCACAGATCGTGTGTTTGAATATACAGTTGGCCCTCCTTATCTGCAGGGGATTGGTTCCGAAACCCCCCGCGAATACCAAAAAACACGGATGCTCAAGTCCCTTATTTAACCTGGCTCAGTGTGATGGTCTTTAGGATCCAACAGAACCCCGGACTTTATTTAACATGCTCAGCGTGGTGGACATTAGGACCTGGTGGTGCAGCTCTGAATCTGCAGTGTTTCTGTTCACAAAAATAATCACGATCACGATTGAAAATAAGGTGGAAGTAATAAAGCAATTGGAAAGAAGTGAAATGCCATTGGTCATTGGAAAAGCGTTAGGCTACAGTCGGTCAATGATGGGAACGATTTTAACGGAGCATGTGCAAGGCCCTGCCCCGATGAAAGCTACAATTATCACTAAGCAACGCAGTGGTTTAATTATTGAAATATGTATGTTTCTTAAGTGTTTTATATGCATAGAAAGGTAAAATATGTACGATATACTAAGAAAAACGTTTGACTAACTGATGCTAAATAATACCGGATGTACCTTTTCCAACTTCAAATCCGTACTCAGGAACGGAACTAGTTCATAACCCAGGGACTGCTTGTACTTTTAAGTCATTTCCAGATTACTTATAATACCTAATACAACATAAATGCTATGTAAATAGTTGTTATACTTTATTGTTTGGGGAATAATGACAAGAAAAAATAGTCTGTACATGCTCAAATAATGAGTGCTGGAGAGAGAACTTCCAGGTTTTCCCGATCCGCGGTTGTTTGAATCCGCGCATGCCGAATCCACGGATAAGGAGGGCCGAGTGTATATTTGGCCATGCAGACAGGAATGACGTATTCCCTTCTTAAACATAATTTTGGGGAAAAATTTTGAATTCATTTTAAGAAATAGCTGTAAGTAATAAATACAAAATCTTATCTGTTTCACCGAAGCTCCAGAACTAGTCATACCCTTAGCTACACCGTTCAGCTACAGAACTGCATCTACCAGCTAGGAAGGAAAACTACTGAGATGTTTTGCTGTTCAGATAAAAGCCAGACAACTTCAATCAGACGGATTACCATCCCAATTAGCTGACTCAATCACCAATGATGTCATTAATTGCAACCATTGATGATGCAATCATACAGCACTACTCTGATTGCTGCTTTGGATTTTGCCAGGATGACTTGTCTTTAGAACTCACACTTGCCTTGATTTGAAAAGTTGACTCTCATAGATAAGATGAATGCAATTGCTTTTGAAATCAAGACAGTTTATAACTGAAGAGTCTGAAGAGAACTGAAGAATCAAAGAGCCTTGGTAAACTGATCAACTGACATCAAGGAGAAAATATTCCATTGATTGGATTGATATGTTGCATAAAAGAAGAGGCTGATGGATATCAATCAGAATAGTCCAGGGTCTCATCATAGAAGTTCCTCAGACAGTGGCCTAGGGCCAACTACCTTCAACTTTCTCTCTATCAAAACTTCAGAAATGGATTTGTGTCCTGAAAAGGGAACAATACTCAATTCTATTCATTAACCCATAAGAAATGAATGAGTCTACAGCCCTGCATCAATAACAATCTAGAAAGCATATGTTCATGAGTTGCACCCATGCCAATGCAAGTACTTGGCCATGCCCACATCCAACACAAGAGGTTCTAACCACCAACCTTAGAATTCAGTAGCATTATCACCATTCAATCATCATTGACTAGGAACTCAACTGAGACAGGCTATATAAATACTGTGGCTATCACATCACTGGTGGATATCTTGAAATGAGTTATTCAAATTCTAATATTCAAAAGTCTTTCCACCAGTTACAAGACATAAGTTTGGATTGCAATCTATTAGTTGTCATTTACTTGGATGAGTACAGTGTCAGTAAACCTCAAGAAACACACCACAACACCATCCAGAACAAAATATCGTACTTGATTGGCATTTCATTCACCACCTTAAACACCCATTACCTCTGTGACCAGGGCACAATAGGTGTAGGGTGCACAGCCACCAAATTTCTGTCAGTTAATGACACAAATTACCTTGACAACTCTATTCAAAATATTTTTGAGATATAGTACAGGAGGGAGCTAGAGAGACAACTGACAACAACTTTTCCTTGAAATATCAGCAAAAAAGAAGAGCAGTTCATTGACTTGAGAAAGTGGGTCAAAGCACCCCGGTACATAACAATGGTGTTGAGGTGGAAATGGTTAAGTTCCAGAGTAAACATGTTCAGCATGTTCCTGTTGATGTTTACCAATTTTTATTGATGCAATGCAGGAATTATCTTATTCAGATGCATCAGAGACTGATGTGCCAAAGACACAAAAAAATTACAGAAATATGGACACAGCTCAGTCCATCATGAAAACCACCTTCCTTCCATGAATTGTGTTTATACTTCTCATTGCCTCAGAAAAGCAGCAAACGTAATCAAAGACCCTCCAAGAGGTCCACAACCTTGTGTGTCTGAATGAACTGGAGAGCTATGCTGGCTGGAGTCAGCTCAGGGCTGCTAAACACCATTGTTATGGAAACAGCAATGAAGAATTTTTCTATTTCTGAGTATGATGGTATTCCTGAGTCTCCACCCAGGACTTGCATGACTGACAGTACAGGTCCACAATCCCTTATCCAAAATCCTTGGGGCCAGTTGCATTTCAGAATTCAGAACTTTTCGGATTTCCGAATCCCTCCTTATTGTTTCCAGGAACCCTCACGGATACCAAAAAACATGTATACTCAAGTCCCTTACTTAAGCTGTCTTAGTACGGTGGACTTCAAGACCCGGTGGAGCTCCAGACCTACGCACATCCTCCTGTATACTTTAAATCATCTCTAGATTATTTATAATACCTAATACAATGTTAATACTATGTAAATAGTTGTTATACTGTATTGTTTAGGGAATAATGATGCGAAAAATATTTTATTTCCAACAAAAACATTCAATAAAACATAAAAATAAACAGCTTCAAACGAACCGAATCAAATACATGGTAAATGACTTATTGGAATAAATGTAAAATGTCACTGTCTCTATAAAACTTCAGTAACTTGTCTTTCTGTTTCTTTAAATCATATATAGTGGTAGTTCCGACACCATATTCTTCAGCAAGACGCTGCACAGACACACCACGATCAAGCTTCTGCAATAACTCCACTTTCTGTGTTATTGATAATGATAGTTGCTTTCTTCTCTTTTTCTCATTGTTACCCATAGGGGTATCTGCAGCTCTTATTGACACTTTCACAGTGAAATTAAACACAAAGTCAACAGTGAACACAAAATATCAGCGAACATCAAATGCACGTGTAACCAGTACGAGTGCTGAGACACAACTGACGTCTGGCGGCCTCTGCTAGTGCTGCCACGTCACACCTGAGTGACGTCAGCTGTTGGCGAAAAAAAACTTTGGTTTTCGGAGCTTTTGGGATTTCAGAATTTCGGATAAGAGATTGTGGACCTGCAGTGAAAACTGAGAGGAAGCTACTGACATGATGAGGGAAGTTCTGTACATTGCCAGAGATGGAGGACCTTCATTGCTGCCCTAAAAGCCAGCGGCATAAGAGGCATTCCAAAAAACACTCAAAGACCCCTCCTGACCAGTCATTTTCTCTTCTATCCTATTCCATAAGGCAGCAGAGAAAAAAGCCAGTTTCTATCCGGTTCTTATAAGACCATTAAATTGCACAATAAAAAAATCTCTTGACCTCACAGCCTACGTCATTATGGCTCTCATTATGTCTGCCTGAACTACACTTTCTCTGTAATTGTAACCATAACACCTGTATTTTGCATTCTGTTACTGCTTTCCTTTTGTACTACCTCAATGCCATGAAATGATCTGTATGTACAGCTTGTTTTTCATTGTATCTTGATACATGTAACAGTAATGACAACAATTACTAAAGCAGTAATACCTAAAAACAAAACTGACAGGGGATTCAGGCATATGGGAACATACCAAATCAAGCAGCGCTCTAAGTCACACACCATTCTGACTTGGAGAAATATCGCCATTCTTGCTGTGTCACTGGGTCAAAATCCTGGAACTACTTCAATATTGTTAAGGGAGCACCTTCCTGCAATGCCTCAAGGAGATAGGTCTTCAGTACCGTCTCCCAAACAATTAAAGATGAGTAGATTGCTAATAAGAGCCTGATCCTAAATAAAAAAGAATTAAAAAACATTCATCCCGATTTAATTCTGGTGCAAATAGAGCTCTCTTTAAAAAAATTACCAATGTAAATGAATATGCATGCCTTAATGAGCTGAATCATTATTAAATATCCTCTGCAAATTTCTCAAGTAAATTCATGTTATCAAGGACGTTGCTGCAAGCAATCAAAAGATGACGATAAACGTTGTAGGATGCAGATTACAATGTGTTATGCAAAAAAAGGTGATTTATTATGTATTTTACAGTGTTCATAATTTACAACCTTTTGCTCTGACTTTGAACGTTAAGTGTGACTTTACCTTCAGGGAATGCTCAGGGTGGTTGTTCATTGAATAATTGGTTGATGTCTCTTAGAGTGACCCATAGTAAATTGGATGAGAATCATCATTCAATGTAACTGATATGACAGTGGTACTGATTTGCAGTCACTGAATGACCTTAATTAAGTGTTTGTTCTAGAGACAGTAATATTTTCAGCAATAATTCCATAATTATATACATTTTTACAATGAAACTGTAGATCAGCAAACTCCAACTATTACAAAAATAAAGATAAATTTATTTTCTTATATTTTAATATTTAATAGTTACTGGTTGTAACAATTTGAATTCCTTAAAATAATTTCACAGAAAATACTGGGGAATACTTGCAACAGATGGAAAAGATCTACGCAGGTATTGCAAAGAAGGTGTGTGTGTGTGTGTGTGTGTGTGTGTGTGTGTGTGTGTGTGTGTGTGTGTGTGTGTGTGTGTGTGTGTGTGTGTGTGTGTGTGTGTGTGTGTGTGTGTGTGTGTGTGTGTGTGTGTGTGTGTGTGTGTGCGCATGCGCAGTTATGAGACAATTCATCACATTCAGACTGTACAGAGTAGGAGAATAAAAATGAAAGTACAACCATCAGTTTTTTTTGGAGGATTGACTGCAATCAGCAATTTGGTGCAGAGGAACAAGACTATAAGACACGAGAGCAGAAACATGCCATTTAGCCCATTGAGTCTACTCCACTATTCCATCATAGCTTATATATTATCCCTCTCAACTTCGTTCTCCTGCCTCCTCCCCATAATTTTTGACACCTTGACTAATCAAGAACCTGTCAGCTTCTGTTTTAAATATACCCAATGACTTGGCCTCCACAGCTGTCTGTGGCAATGAATTTCACAGATTCACCACCTTCTTCTCATCTCTGTTCTAAAGGGACATCCTTCTAGTCTGAGGCTGTGTCCTGTGGTCCTGGACAAACCTACTATGGGAAATATTCTCTCCACATCCACTTCTAATGTTTGATAAGCTTCAATGCCATTTTCCCTCAGTTTTCTAAACTCCACTGAATTCAGGTCCAAACCATCAAACCCTCCTCATTCCCGAGATTATTCTTATGAACCTCCTCTGGACCTTCTCCAATGCCAAAGAATCTTGTCAGAGATAAGGGCCTAAATAAGGGATAGATGAAGGAAAGTAATGGACAACATCAAGTCACAGGTAAACTATTGTCCTTCAATGAGAAAAGGCACTATGGAGACAGAATCTTTTAAATTGTACCAGTTGTATTTCAATCTACTTTCTGAAACAAATTGCTGGAGTCATTTAGGGCTAAGTGAAGTTATCGATTCATTTCAATTATGGTATGACAATCAAAAAGAGGCATGATGAGAGTGACAGCAAGAAGCGAACTTCTGGAGGAACTAAATGGGTCAGGCAGCACCTGGGTAGCAAAATAGGCAGTCAATATTTCAACCAAGTCCCTTCATTTGGTCTAGTCTGAAATATCACGTGTCCATTTCCCTCCACAGATGCTGCCTAATCAGCTGAGTTTTTCCAGCAGCTATTTTTTTTTGTTTAGTTTCAGATTTCAGCCTTTTAAGTCTCTATGATGAAAGCTGTATTGCAGAATTTAGAAGCTACCTGTGCTTACAAAGTGTATGTGTACTCAAAGTTTGTTGGTTCATTTCCAAGATTTCCCTTTAGTGGGGGGGGGGGGGGCGGGGGGGGGGGTCTAGGACCTGAGGGCACAAGCTCAGAATAAAGGGAAGCCCTTTTTGAATGGAGATGCGGAGGAATTTCTTTAACCAGAGTGTCGTGAATTTGTGGAATTTGTTACCACAAGCTGCTGTGGAGGCCAGGTCATTGATTGTATTTAAAGTGGAGGTTGATAGATTCTTGATAAGTCAGGGCGTGAACGGTTATGGGGAGAAGGCAGGAGAATAGGGTTGAGAAGGAAATGGATCAGCTGTGATCAAATCCCGGAGAAGCCTCGATGGGCCAAATATCCTAATTCTGTTTCAATATCTTATGTTGTAGACATGGAAATCAGATAGTTTGATATTTCATAATAGCAAGAAGATTGATAATGGAGGGAATAACAAGATTATTTACCACAGAAAGACATTCTAAGGGTCTTGTTGGAAATACAAAACAAGCACAGAATATATGAAAATACCTCTGCAGGAAATGTTGGGATTTGCAAGACAGCAAGGTCACAGGAGGGTGTCTATACAAGTTGAGTTGCTGTGAGGAGAAATATGTTGGATCAGAATTTTGAGAGCACATAAATGGATGAGGCACTTCCTGTAGCTGCACACTTTTGTGTAGCCTACATCCATGTCTACTTGATATTACCAACAAGCTTCTTTCCTCCGCCAGCAATGTCCCTTTGAAATTTTATATCCTTTACACTGACAACTAAAGGAATTCTGCAGCTGATCTGACATATTTGAGTACCATTTACTGACATTGTGGTAATGTGTAGCAGACTTGGAATTCATTAACTTTCATGAGTGCAATGTGTCTTTAAAGAAGGGAACTGAATTAGGGACGTGCTGGTTTTCAGGTTCTCCAACAGAAACTCAGTACCCCTGCCTATAATTTCCTATAATTTTCAACTCTCATGTTTCACAATAATAAAACTATAATAATTTTATGCAATATTTTCACCTGTGAGCAAAATTTAACAGGAATATAGTAGTTCTTTTGGGAACAGAAATGGCAGGCTCACAAAAATATCAAGAATAATTTTTCTAATTAGGGAAAAGGATTAAAATGAAGTAAATGTTCTCTGAGAAGACCATTAGGAATAATTTATACTTGGCATTGATTCCATGGGCCAAATGGTTTCCTTCTGTGCTGCTATGAATTTGTAATTCCAATGGATTACCTAATTAAACAGAGGTAGAGCTACTTAATGAGAATAACTTATTTATTTATTTACTATTGTATTTATTTAGAGATACCCCATGGAACAGGCTCTTCGGCCAACCGAGCTGCATTACCCAGCAACCCACCAATTTAAACCTAGCCTAATTACCGGACAATTTACAATGACCAACTAACATATTAACCAGGAATGTCTTTGGACGGTGGTAGGAAACTGGAGCACCAGAGGAAACCCATGTGCGCATGGTAAGAAAGTACAATTTTTCTTACCAAGGATATCGGAATTGAATTCTAACCTCTGAGCCCCAAGTTGCAATGGTGTCGTGCTAACTACTATGCTATTGTGGTGCCCCCAATTTGCTGATGAATGGAGTCGTGAAATCATATCTGAATCTTGGTCAGAATTATGTCACAAAGGTTTGATTACTTCAGAAGACTTCCGGCCTTGTTTAACCTAAAAGCCTATGCAATAGCCAGAAACCAAAGAAAAACAAAACATACCTTGGAAGTAACAAGCATTATTACTTCCAGAAAGTTCTGATATTTTCTGCCATCACTGAAAAAAAAGCACCAGCTAGTCTCTGCACTAATTCAAAAGATGATCTTTTGAAATTTGCTATTTTAAATTCAAGCAGTTGTCATCATGATTTCAGTAATGTAAGACTTTGCTCACTGTTACAGAACACATGAAAGTATTTTGGCACACAGAAAATTCTTCTATCACTGTTGACTTTTCTTGTGTGTGGGAGCAGTAGAAAGCACCTGTCTAGAAGTACAGACTTCAGAAAATGAAGATTCCAGGATTAAATGTGTAAACTTATTTCTGAGTTAGCTGTATTTCCCTTGATATTAATGAGCAACTGCTCAGAAAGTTAAGTTCTTATTGACAATTGGCCCATAGTGCTAAGCAACCTTAAGTCATAGCTATACACCATACACCTGGGAGAGTCACAGACAATGAAACATAACAACTAAATAAGGGCCAAATCATTTAAAACTGAGCTGCTTGAAAATTTATTCTCTCAGATGGTAATTAAACTCTGAATTTCTTTTTCCATGAGGGTGATGGAGGTTAGATCACTGGATAAATTTAAGGTGGAGATGGATAAGTATTTGAAAGATCCAGTAACCAAGATTTAAAGAGAGCTGGGACAAACGAAGAGTTGAGGTAGCATAAATCAACCATGGTTATAACGAATGGCACAGCAGGCTTGAGAGAACTAGTGGTATTTTCCTACTCTTATTTCTTGTGTACAACAATAAATCAATAAATCTATGAAAGATACAGCAAGGCAAATGAATCCACCCTTGCATATCCTTCAAAGATTCAAACTGTGCAAGTCTCTGCTTGCCACACATTGAACTCTATTCTACAACATTTTTTATGTTCTGCTTAAAACCCAAGTGCAGCAATTTATCTGTGAAACTGTATAGATGGAACCCCAAAAGAGCACAAAAATACTTTCAGTAAGGCTAACTATACCCCATCCACAAATTTGCAAATACTTTTTTTCAGTGCCTTCAGCAAAATATCTAATGAAAGATAAAGAGTGACAGCCTAAATTCTGATCCCTGTGGGACTAACTAGTATGCAATCAGGAGCCTTGTGGTTGACAGGAAGATATGTGTAGGTCTTAGAGCTATAGCTGAAAAAAAAAGTGGTTTACAGACTGATTGAGAGGCAATTGGGGAATGCTGTGGCAGATGTGTTTTAATATTGACAACTACAGTTTAACTATTTTGAATCAGTATCATCTCAAAGTAATCAGGCGCCACTCTGTCAGATGAAGAAGAATTGGCCTGAGATTAGGACTTCATTCTCTGGGCACTAAGCTTTTGTTAGTCATCAGAAGAAACCTGTGGAGCAGGATGAGGTAAAAAAATTCAGCCTGCCAAAGTAGAATGCTTTATCACAGACATCTGGCAAGAACTATACCAACTGAAAAATATGATCTTGATTACAGCAATCAACTTCATGTGACAAATCACCGCAGAACGATCCCTTAACTAGGGATGGTTGAACTGACATTTTGCAGACTATTTTCCCTCAATTCATGCTTTACGTTATAGTCTATTCAATAGACAATAGACAATAGACAGTAGGTGCAGGAGTAGGCTATTCGGCCCTTCTAGCCAGCACCGCCATTCTCTGTGATCATGGCTGATCATACACAATCAGTACCCCGTTCCTGCCCTCTCCCTATATCCCTTAACCCCGCTATTTACTAGGATGTTACCTGAGTTTCAGCACTTAAGTTACAGAGAAAGGTTGAACAAGTTAGGTCTCTATTCATTGGAGCGTAGAAGGTTGAGGGAGGATTTGATCGAGGTATTAAAAATTTTGAGAGGGATAGATAGAGTTGACGTGCATAGGCTGTTTCCATTGAGAGTAGGGGAGATTCAAATGAGAGGACATGATTTGAGAGTTAGGGGACAAAAGTTTGAGGGAAACACGAGGGGGTATTTCTTTACTCAGAGAGTGATAGCTGTGTGGAATGAGCTTCCTGTAGAAGTAGTAGAGGCCAGTTCAGTTGTGTCATTTAAGGTAAAATTGGATAGGTATATGGACAGGAAAGGAGTGGAGGGTTATGGGCTGAGTGCGGGTAGGTGGGACTAGGTGAGATTAAGAGTTCGGCACGGACTAGGAGGGCCGAGATGGCCTGTTTCCGTGCTGTGATTGTTATATGGTTATCTATAAGAGCTCTATCTAACTCTCTCTTGAATGCATCCAGAGACTTGGCCTCCACTGCCTTCTGGGTCAGAGCATTCCACTTATCCACCACTCTCTGGGTGAAAAGGTTTTTCCGCATCTCTGTTCTAAATGGCCTACCCCTTATTCTTAAACTGTGGTCTCTAGTTCTGGACTCACCCATCAGCGGGAACATGCTTCCTGCCTCCAGCATGTCCAATCCCTTAATAATCTTATATGTTTCAATCAGATCCCCTCTCATCCTTCTAAATTCCAGTGTATACAAGCCCAGTTGCTCCAATCTTTCAACATATGACAGTCCTGCCATTCCGGGAATTAACCTTGTGAACCTACGCTGCACTCCCTCAATAGCAAGAATGTCCTTCCTCAAATTTGGAGACCAAGAATGCACACAATACTCCAGGTGGTGTCTCACCAGGGCCCTGTACATCTGCAGAAGGTCCTCTTTACTCCTATACTCAATTCCTCTTGTTATAAAGGCCAACATGCCATTAGCTTTCTTCACTGCCTGCTGTACCTACATGCTTGCTTTCATTGACTGATGTACAAGAACACCTAGATCTCGTTGTACTTCCCCTTTTCCTAATTTGACTCCATTTAGATAGTAATCTGCCTTCCTGTTCTTGCCACTGAAGTGGATAACCTCATATTTATCCACACTAAACTGCATCTGCCATACATTTGCCCACTCACCCAACCTGTCCAAGTCACCCTGCATTCTCATAACATCCTCCTGACATTTCACACTGCCACCCAGCTTTGTGTCATCGGTAAATTTGCTAATGTTACTTTTAATCCCTTCATCTAAATCATTAATGTATATTGTAAACAGCTGCGGTCCCAGCACTGAAGCTTGCGGTACCCCACTGGTCACAGCCTGCCATTCCGAAAAGGACCCGTTAATCACTACTCTTTGTTTCCTGTCAGCCAGCCAATTTTCAATCCATGTGAGTACTCTGCCCCCAATACCATGTGCCCTAATTTTGCCCACTAATCTCCTATGTGGGACTTTATCAAAAGCTTTCTGGAAGTCCAGGTACACTACATCCACTGGCTCTCCCTTGTCCATTTTCATAGTTACATCCTCAAAAAACTCCAGAAGATTAGTCAAGCATGATTTTCCCTTCATAAATCCATGTTGACTCAGACTGATCCTTCTACTGCTATCCAAATGAATCATAATTTCCTCTTTTATAATTGACTCCAGCATCTTTCCCACCACTGACATCAGGCTAACCGGTCTATAATTCCCTGTTTTCTCTCTCCCTCCTTTCTTGAAAAGTGGGACAACATTAGCCACCCTCCAATCAGCAGGAACTGTTCCTGAATCTATAGAACATTGGAAAATGATTACCAATGCGTCCACGATTTCTAGAGCCACCTCTTTAAGTAACCTGGGATGCAGACCATCAGGTCCCGGGGACTTATCAGCCTTCAGACTCAACAGTCTATCCAACACCGTTTCTTGCCTAATATAAATTTCCTTCAGTTCATCCTTCACCTTAGTTCCTTTGGCCACTATTACATCTGGGAGATTGTTTGTGTCTTCCCTAGTAAAGACAGGTCCAAAGTACCTGTTCAACTCATCTGCCATTTCCTTGTTCCCCATAATAAATTCATCTGTTTCTGTCTTCAATGGCCCAATTTTGGTCTTAACTATTTTTTTGCTATTCACATACCTAAAGAAGCTTTTACTATCCTCCTTTATATTGTTGGCTAGTTTACCTTCATACCTCATTTTTTCTTGGTGTATTGCCTTTTTTGTTATCTTCTTTGTTATTCATTTATTTTTTCATTGTAACTGAATGAAATATTTGTACAGCCTAATTTATTGCTTTGTGGTTTCATCATCAATATCTCTCAGCCCCTTGTGGCACTTATCACTCGAGCATTAATGCATTAATCCAGTTGTCTACATAAAAGCATTGTACACAGCAACCAAAGGAACTTATTCGCCTTAAGGAGAAAATACATGTGTACAATTCCACCACAGTGCAACGAAATATTTAGAACTCATACCATCAAAAAGTTTTAAAGGCACTGTTTTCCTACAGGTTTTTATGCTTGAATAGGCTTACAGTACCTTGTATTTGCTTGTCATAATAATGTTTGCACATAACAGATCCATAATACTATTGTGTAAACTTAGTCAGAAATATGATCACCTTTAAAAAGTACCTCAGGAGATAAAAAAACATTTCAGAGAAATCAACTTAACTTGCATTTAATAGTTTCTATTATGGTAGAGTGTGAACAGCTATAGAACGTCAGGTGGTTCATTACCTTTGCAAGGCCTCCGACTTCCAAGTAGAAGCAGATAACAAACACATTCCATGTGATCCAAAGGACCATCCAGATGGCATACTTCAGTGGAGGGGACAAAAAGAGAGAAAAATTGTAAAGTCACTGATTTGAAGATGCCTTACAGTGAATACAAAAGATCATGCTGCTTATAAATATAAAGATGTAAATTATTATCCAAAATACCCATTACTGAGGGTAACAAGAAAGAAAGCGATCAACAATCTGATAACTAAATGCAATCATTATTGCAGGGCACAAATATTGCTAAATTTGTTCTGCTTTACCTTGTGTGTAATATGCTTAGACAAGCAGGCAATCCGGCATGCAGCACATGTGGACCACTTATACCGAAGTTTTCCTTCACCATTTGTCCTTCTCATGATTCGTCCCCTTTAAGGTCTGAACTCACCCCTTATCTCCCCTTGCCGTGAGAACCTATCTACCGACTTTACTGGAGCCCACCCTAACCACACGTATCAGCATGACTGAAAGCATTGCACCTCTATCCAAACCAACAGCCCCATCAACCCTGAAATGTTCAATACAAGTTCCGTAAAGCTTGTCCCTCCATGTTGCCAACTTCTCCTTCTCAAGCCCCTTGCAAACACAGTCCCAGCTGACTCTCAAGATCCTTAATCTATCTGTTCCAATCCAACAAAGGAAAGGTCTCATGCACTTCTCCTGTGCCAGACTATCAGCCACATACACAGTGATGCATTGTAGCAGTTGGTCTAGTATACAACATGTATAATATATATAGCATATAGTATAATATGTATAATATGAGCCCTGGCTCATCACTGATATAATGTGCTTTTTACATAGTAGATCAATTTTCAAACAGATGTTGGTTTCATTCTGTAAAACTGATATGAGGAATAAGACCAAAAGACATGAGATATAGGAATAGAATTAAGTCATTCAGTCCATTGAATTTGCTCCATAATTTCTTCATGGCTGATCCATTTTTTCTCTCAGCCTCAATCTCCTGCCTCCTCCCCCCATTCCTTCACACCTGGATGGATCAAGAATCTATCAACTTCTGCCTTAAATATACATAAAGCCTTGGCCTCCATAGCTGTCTATGGCAACAAATTCCACAGATTCACTACTCTCTGGCCTAAGAAATTCCTTTTCATATACATTCTAAAAGGACACCCCTCTACTCTATTGCATCAAATTCATGGCAGATGCAATTTAATGTGGATAAATGTGAGGTTATCCACTTTGGTTGCAAGAACAGGAAAACAGATTATTATCTGAAAGGTGGCCAATTAGGAAAAGGGGAGGTGAAAACGAGACCTGGGTGTCATTGTACACCAGTCATTGAAGGTGGGCATGCAGGTACAGCAGGCAGTGAAAAAGGCAAATGGTATGTTGGCATTCATAGCAAAAGGATTTGAGTACAGGAGCAGGGAGGTTCTACTGCAGTTGTACAAGGCCTTGGTGAGACCGCACCTAGAGTATTGTGTGCAGTTTTGGTCCCCTAATCTGAGGAAAGACATTCTTGTCATAGAGGGAGTACAGAGAAGGTTCACCAGATTGATTCCTGGGATGGTAGGACTTTCATATGAAGAAAGACTGGATCAACTAGGCTTATACTCACTGGAATTTAGAAGATTGAGGGGGGATCTTATTGAAACGTATAAAATTCTAAAGGGATTGGACAGGCTAGATGCAGGAAGATTGTTTCCGATGTTGGGGAAGTCCAGAACGAGGGGTCACAGTTTAAGGATAAAGGGGAAGCCTTTTAGGACCGAGATGAGGAAAAACTTCTTCACACAGAGAGTGGTGAATCTGTGGAATTCTCTGCCACAGGAAACAGTTGAGACTGGTTCATTGGCTATATTTAAGAGGAAGTTAGATATGGCCCTTGTGGCTAAAGGGATCAGGGGGTATGGAGAGAAAGCAGGTACAGGGTTCTGAGTTGGATGATCAGCCATGATCATACTGAATGGCGGTGTAGGCTTGAAGGGCCGAATGGCCTACTCCTGCACCTATTTTCTATGTTTCTATGTTTTTTATTCTGAAGCTGTGTCCTCTGGTCTTAGAGTCTCCCACCAAAGGAAACATCCTCTCCACATCCACTCTATCAGGGTCTTTCACCATTTCAATGGGTCACCACTCATTCTTCTGAATTCTAGCAAATACAGGCCCAGAGCCATCAAATGCTCTTCACATGACAGGCTGTTCAATCATTTTGGAGATATTATAATAGAACCATAGAACACTACAGCACAGTACAGGCCCTTCAGCCCTCCATGTTGTGCCAACCCATATAATCCTTAAAAAAAGTACTAAACCCACACTACCCCATAACCCTCTATTCTTCTTTCATCCATATGCCTGTCCAAGAGGATTTTAAATACCCCTAATGTTTTAGCCTCCACCACCATCCCTGGCAAGTCATTCCAGGCACTCACAACCCTCTGTGTAATATTTTGTAATTTTTTAAAATAATACTTTATGGATGTTATGAACAGCTTTAAAAATATTATTGTAAAAATTTAATAAAACTAAGGATTTTATGGACATTAATAAACATTAGAATAGAACTTTATCTTCACTTTCTTCATTAATTTAATGTCAGTGAAAAACATCTTAAGTTTATTGGATATGTAATTGTGATTCATTACACTTCAGAAACAAATAAAATAAATATTATCTGAATGTGGTGAACAGCTTCTCTTCCACTGTTATCACACTCTTGAATGAACCTCTTCAATGGTTCAATGTCAGAGAATGCATACAATATACAAGCTGAAATTGTAACTCTTCACAGACATCCACAAAACAGAAAAAAAGCCCCAGAGAATGAACGACAGAAAACATTAGAACCACACAGTCCCCCCTCCCACCTCCCCCCACTTGCTCCAGTAGAAGCAATAAGATAGACTCTTGGTCTCAAAATCTATCTTGGTATGATCTTGCACTTCATCGTTCATCTGTACTGAACTTTTTTTGATGGCTTTTACACTTCAGATTGCATTGCTATTGTTTGCCTTACTCTAGCTCAATGCATTGTGTAATGATTTGATCTGTATAAAAGTATGCATGACAAGTTTTTCCACTGCATCTTAGTACATGTCAATAATAAACCAATACTAATACGTTAGAAATTGCAAGATGTTTATAAACAATATTTAGGGAATAGTGAATAACAATGATTGGAGAACAGCTTTAAAGAACTATTGTTACAATTTCTAACCTTGATACAGTTTGCAATTCTGACTCAAGCTACCAAATACTGATCAACAATTCTTCATCCCATTCCAACTCTGACATCTGTCTTTAGCCTCCTACACTGTTCCAATAAAAAACTAATGGAAGCTTGTTAGATAGTAACTTCTCTGGGGATTAAGCACATCATGAACTTTAAGTCAATAGTGTTTCAGTAATTGCAGATAATCAGCTCTTCCAGTCTAGTTCTCTGGATTTCTCTCGTAGAGTCATAGAGCTACTGCATGGAACCAGTTCTTTGGTTCCAAATAACTAAATGACGCTGACCAAGGTACTGAACTAAGCTGGTCTCAATTGCCTCATATCCTGCTAAACATTTCTTCACCACATACAGTGCTATGCAAAAGTCTTAGCCACATATATATAGCTAGCCAAGAGCAAAGGCAGGCTTTATTTTTGGAATATAGGAGATTGAGGGGTGACCTTATGGAGATATATAAAGTAATGAGGAGAAGAAAGAGGATAAACGTACACCATGTTTTTTTCCAAGGAAAGCAAACTAAAACTAAAGGGCGATGGTTTAAGATGAGATGGGAAGAATTAAAAAGGACCTGAGTGCTAACTTCTTCACACAGAGGGTGATGGAATAAACTGTCAAAGAATGTAGCTGAGGCAAGTACAATAATGACATTGAAAAGATATTTCGATATGTACTGTATATGTATATGGTTAAATTTGAACTTGAATTTAACCCCAAGTTCTGATGACAGGTTATCAATCTCACAGTTCAAATCACTTTCTGTCACCACAGATGATACCAGACCCATCTGGTGCTTCCTGAATGTTTTGTTGTTGTTTTAGATTTTCTTCATGCACAACGTTTTGCTTTTGACAAAAATTAAGTGATTTCTTACTGTGCCCATTGTTTTCCTCCCTCCAGTAGCCTCATGATTAATGAAAAAAATTCATCTGAGAATTATTTTTCCAATTCATTTTAAGTACAAGGATAAACAGAATAAATCAAATATCTTACTTTAGCAGTTACAAATTGCTGTTAAATGCCTTAAAACTGAGTAATCAGGAAATTCTTTTTGGTTTCGGCTTCGCAGTTTTGAACTGAATAGCTTTGGCCCACTACATTAAAAAGTTTCAATATTTGAAGTCCAGTTGAAGGGTCTTGGCCTGAAACATCAATAGTTTATTCATTTCCATAGATGCTGCCTGGCCTGCTGAATTCCTCCAGCATTTTGTGTGTTGCTTTGTATTTCCAGCATCTGCAGAATTTCTTGTGTTTATAAAATCATTTAAATTGCCTACTCCCTTCGAATGCAGTGGGACCCTAGCCCTCCGTACCCATACCATCTATGTACCCATCCAAACTTCTCTTAAACGTTGGAATCGAGCTTACATGCACCATTTGTGATGGTAGCTCATTCCACACTCTTAAGACCCTCTGACTGAATTTGAATTGAATTGAATTTCAGTTTATTGTCATTTAGAAACCACAACTGCAATGCAGTTAGAAAATGAAACAACGTTCCTCCAGAATGATATCACAAAAGCACACAACAAAACAAACTACACCAGAAAATCCACATAATGTTTGGCAATCCCCAAATCCAGAGTCTGGAGAGGCTGCTGCGTATTAATATCGCGCTACCATCTTAGCGCGTTCCCCAGAAAGGAGCTCCAAACACAACGCAAAACTACCCAGACACACCAAGTCAGGAGACCAACTCTACCAAACCAAAAACTAAAGCCACAAGACCTACACAAAACCACATAGTTACAACAGTGCAAACAATATTGTAATTGATAAAAAACAGACTATGGGCACAGTAAAAATAGACCAAAGATGTTAAAAGACTATAAGTTGGAAAGAAACCACCACACAGCTTCCACAGGTCCTCAGGGTCCCGAAAGACTCATCATCCCACGCAGGCAGCAGAAGGGAATACCCCTGCTATGGACTTCCACGGTGCCACCAGACTCAGCCTCACAGACGCAGCACACAATGAAAGCTCCGTCGAACCCAGCCTCACAGACGCAGCACACAGTGAAAGCGCCCCGACCGCAGCTGACTCCGAGTCCGTCGAACCTCCGAGCCTCTGACCATCCCCTCCGGCACAGCCTCTCTGAGCACCATCTTCTGCCATGCACACTACAACACCCCCACCACCGGCAACTGGCAACGCGACCCCGAGGACTGGGGACCTGTTCTTCCCAGCAGAGACCTGGACCTCACACCAGCAACAGCAATGAAGAAGGCCTTCCTAGAGATTTCCAGATGTTCCTCTGTGATCCCAAATCCGTTTTTCATCAGATTAGGATTTTGCACGGCACCCCTCTTGACAAATAACAGATATCAACTCCGGAGTGGCCACTGCAAACTGTGTCGTGCCGCCATCTTGAAGGTGTTTCCCCCTCATGTTCAACTAAATTTTTCACCTTTCGCATTTAATCCGTGTGCTTTGGTTGTAGTCCCACCTAACCTCAGTGGAAAAAGCCTGCTTGCATTTACCCTATCTATACCCATCATAATTTTTTTATGCCTCCACCAAATCTCCTCTCAATTTTTCCTGTTCCAAGGAATAAAGTCCTAACTATTCAATTATTCCTTATAACTTACCTTTCCTCCAGACCTGGCAAAATCCTTGTAAATTTTCTCTGTATTCCATCAACCTTATTTTCATCTTTTCTGTAGGTAGGTGACCAAAACTGCATATAATATTCCAAATTAAGCCTCACCAACGTCTGAAACAACTTCAACATAACATCCCATATCCTGAACTGAATTCTTTGATTTATGAAGGACAATGTGTCAAAAGCTTTCTTTACGACCCTATCTTCCACTTACAATGAATTATGGATCTGTATTATTATTTAAAGATTTAAACAACAATTATTTAAATTGTTTTAAATTTAATGTGATGAACATTAAATGTAATGTACAAAGGTGATGAGCTGAGAGCTTGGATACATACATGGAATTATGATGTAGTGGCCATAACGAAGACTTGGCTGGCACCAGGGCAGGAATGGATTCTCAATATTCCTGGATTTCACTGCTTTAAAAGGGATGGGGAAGGGGAGGAGGGGTGGCATTACTGGTCAGGGATACTATTACAGCTACAGAAAGGGTGGGTAATGTAGCAGGATCCTCTTTTGAGTCAATATGGGTAGAAGTCAGGAACAGGAAGGGAGCAGTTACTCTACTGGGGGTATTCTATAGGCCCCCTGGTAGCAGCAGAGATACCAAGGAGCAGATTGAGAGGCAGATTTTGGAAAGGTGCAAAAATAACAGGGTTGTTATCATGCGTGACTTTAACTTCCCTAATATTGATTGGCACCTAATTAGTTCCAATGGCTTAGACCGGGCAGAGTTTGTCAAGTGCATCCAGGATGGATTCCTGTCACAGTATGTTGACAGGCCGACTGGGGGAATGCCATACTAGATCTAGTATTAGGGTAACGAACCAGGTCAGGTCACAGATCTCTCAGTGGGTGAGCATCTGGGGGATAGTGACCACTGCTTCCTGGCCTATAACATTATCATGGAAAAGGATAGAATCAATGAGGACAGGAAAATTTTTAATTGTGGAAGGGCAAATTATGAGGCTATAAGGCTAGAACTTGTGGGTGTGAATTGGGATGATGTTTTTGCAGGGAAATGTACTAAGGATATGTGGTCAATATTTAGGGATCTCTTGCAGGATGTTAGGGATAAATTTGTCCCAGTGAGGAAGATAAAGAATGGTAGGGTGAAGGAACGATGGGTGGTAAGTGAGGTGGAGAATCTAGTCAGATGAAAGAAGGCAGCATACGTGAGGTTTAGAAAGCAAGGTTCAGATGAGTCTATTGAGGAATATAGGGTAGTAAGAAAGGAGCTTAATAAGGGGCTGAGGAGAGCAAGAAGGGGGCATGAGAAGGCCTTGGCGAGTAGGCTAATAGAAAATCCCAAGGCATTCTTCAATTATGTGAAGAACAAAAGGATGACAGGAGTGAAGATAGGACCGATTAGAGATAAAGATGGGAAGATGTGCCTGGAGGCTGTGGAAGTGAGTGAGGTCCCCAATGAATACTTCTCTTCGGTATTCACCAAAGTGAGGGAAGTTGATGATGGAGAGGACAATATGACTGAGGTTCTAGAGCATGTTAATATTAAGGCAGAAGAGGTGTTGGAGTTTTTAAAATACATTAGGACGGATAAGTCTCCGGGGCCTGACGGAATATTCCCCAGGCTGCTCCATGAGGCGAGGGAAGAGATTGCAGAGCCTCTGGCTAGGATCTTTAGGTCTTCGTTGTCCACGGAAATGGTACTGGAGGATTAGAGGGAGGCGAATGCTGTCCCCTTGTTCAAAAAAGGTAGTAGAGATAGTCCGGGTAATTATAGACCAGTGAGCCTTATGTCTGTGGTGGGAAAGCTTTTGGAAAAGATTCTTAGAGATAGGATCTAGAGAATCATGGTCTGATCAGGGACAGTCAGCAAGGTTTTGTGAAGGGTAGATTGTGTCTAACAAGCCTGATAGAGTTCTCTGAGGAGGTGACCAGCATATAGATGAGGGTAGTGTAGTGGATATGATCTACATGGATTTTAGTAAGGCATTTGACAAGGTTCCACACGGTAGGCTTATTCAGAAAGTCAGAAGGCATGGGATCCAGGGAAGTTTGGCCAGGTGGATTCAGAATTGGCTTGCCTGCAGAAAGCAGAGGGTCGTGGTGGAGGGAGTACATTCGGATTGGAGGGTTGTGACTAGTGGTGTCCCACAAGGATCTGTTCTGTGACTTCTACTTTTCATAATTTTTATTAATGACCTGGATGTGGGGGTGGAAGGGTGGGTTGGCAAGTTTGCAGATGACACAAAGGTTCGTGGTGTTGTGGATGGTATAAAGGATTGTCTAAGACTGCAGAAGTGGCAGATGGAGTTCAACCCAGAGAAGTGTGAGGTGGTACACTTTGGAAGGACAAACTCCAAGGCAGAGTGCAAAGTAAATGGCAGGATACTTGGAAGTGTGGAGGAGCAGAGGGATCTGGGGGTACATGTCCACAGATCCCTGAAAGTTGCCTCACAGGTAGACAGGTTAAGAAAGGTTATGCAGTGTTAGCTTTCATAAGTCGAGGGATAGAGTTTAAGAGTTGTGATGTAATGATGCAGCTCTATAAAACTCTGGTTAGGCCACAATTGGAGTACTGTGTCCAGTTCTGGTCACCTCACTATAGGAAGGGTGTGGAAATATTGGAAAGGGTACAGAGGAGATTTACTAGGATGCTGCCTGGTTTAGAGAGTATGGATTATGATCAGAGATTAAGGGAGCTAGGACTTCACTCTGGAGAGAAGGAGAATGAGAGGAGACATAATAGAGGTGTACAAGATATTAAGAGGAATAGATAGAGTGGACAGCCAGTGTCTCTTCCCCAGGGCACCACTGCTCAATACAAGAGGACATGGCTTTAAGGTAAGGGGTAGAAAGTTCAAGGGGGATATTAGAGGAAGGTTTTTTATTCAGAGAGTGGTTGGTGCGAAAAATGCACTGCTTGAGTCAGTGGTGGAGGCAGACTACTAGACAGGTATATGGAGGAATTTAAGGTGGAAGGTTATATGGGAGGCAGGGTTTAATGGTCAGCACAGCATTGTGGGCCAAAGGGCCTGTACTGTACTGTATTGTTCTATGCTTTTCTATGTTTTTTTCTTTGTTTGTATAACTTATGACACCTCTTGATATATTAAAGATTAACTTTAACTGTCTACTTTCAGAGAAATGCAGCAGGTAAATAAGTTTCCATTAATAATTGGCACTTTATTAGGTACCTGTTAAAGTGGCCACTGAGTACACATTCGTCATCTTCAAGGTTTGACTTGTACATTCAGAAATGTTCTTCTGCACATACTGCTGCAACGTGTAGTTATTTGAGTTACCGTTGCCTTCCTGTCAGCTTGAACCAGCCTCAATATTCTTCTCTGATCTACCGTACTCGCGCCCGCGGAACTGCCACTCATTGGATGGATTTTCTTTTTGCGCCATTCTCTGTAAACTCTAGACAATTGTGTGTGAAAATTCCCGGGGATCAATGGTGTCTGAGATATCCAAACTACACCGTTGGGCCCCACCAACATTGCACGGTCAAGGTCACTTAGATCACATTTCTTCCTCATTCTGATCTTTGGTCTGAACAATAACTTAAACTCTTGATCAATTCTTTATGTACTGAGTCACTGTCACTGATATTTGTGTTAACAGGGTGTACAAGTGTATCCAAAAAAGTGGGCATTGAGCATATGATAATAATGTCATATGCCAATACAAAAAATAATTTATCAAAGACTTATTTTCTTAACAATATCATTGATGGCATATTAATGACAAGGTGGAACAAAGGTGCTATGAACAAAGTAGTGTTTCTCTATACTGAAAAACAAGATTTATCAGTTCATTTATTCTCAGAATTCTGGGGGCATTTATAAATAGCTCGATGTTGGTTATGACTCCTTGATTCATTTATTTGCCAGGGAAGAATGTCAACTAGTGTCTATTTCATACTTGATAAAAAATAGCATATGCCTGTGAAAACTATAAATAAGTGATTGGTCACACTGGCTAAACATTTTGACTCTGATTTCCATTCTCGTTCAGACGTATCAATCCATGGCCTCCTCTTGTGCCAAGATGAGGCCACCTTCAGGGTGGAGGAGCAACCGTTTATATTCCATCTGGGTACCTTTCAACCTGATGGCATGAATATCGATTTTTCCTTCTGGTCCACCTCCTTCTTCTATTCCCCACTCCGACCTTCCTCTTTTCGCCTGGCTATTACTTCCACCTAGGTCCGCTCCTCCCACTCTCCTCTCCTATCAGACTTTCCCCAACCCTTGACCTTTCCCACCTACCTGGCTTCACCAATCATCTTCCAGCTAACCTCTTTTCTCTCCCCCACCCCATCATTTTATTCTGGAATCTTCCCCCTTCCTTCTCAGTTCTGAAGAAGGGTCTTGGCCTGAGTTGTCGACTGTTTACACTTTTCCATAAAAGCCCCTCGACCTGCTGAGTTCTGCCAGTGTTCTGTATGTGTTGATTGGTTACACGTTTGCCACTGAACATCTCATTGTAAACGCCCCCCCCCCCCCCACCGAGCTCAAATGCAAACTTAGCTCATTAGCTGGCTCTGCTAACAGTCATGGGATTCAGTGGTGAGAAGGCCACCTTTCTTAAACAACATACCTCTAGGGACAGTATGATTTGGGTCCAAGCCAATAGGAAAGTTGGGATGTTTCGATTAAGGGAGCCTCAGTTTCTGTGAATGCTATGTCAATACTGCCCATACACAATTATCCAAAGGCAATATATTACTGATCGTACATCACATACAATTATAAAGAAAAGAGCATTTATTAATTTCTGCCTCATTAAACAGTTATTAAGAGAGAAAGAAGAAAAAAAATAAAAGGACCCATTACAATTAAGCCAGTCTAAATGTGCACATGTGCTGGAGCACGCATTGTCCAAAAGCTGGACAACGGTGCTGAATTCTCATCACCAATCACCAGTAGAACTTCCTATCTTGCACTCCTTTGTCTTGCGAAGCACTTCTTGCAATCGCATCTCCCCAAAGGATCAAATTCTGCGGCCGTCTTTCCTGATCTTCTCCTTTGATGTCATCTCCCACCAAAAAAACCATGAACTCCGCCAGTGTTCCTCACAAATTTCTCTCCACCTAGCTTCCTCTCGAACCTTCTCCCAATTCCACCATCCTGACTGGCCAACACAACATTCCTAAGTTGAACATTATAGCCTCATACATTTAGCTAAAACCCAAATGTTCTATTAGCAGGGCACACTGATTCTGCATAAAGCTACTAAATAAAATACCCCATAGCTTTAGAGAAAAAGCCTTAGTCAGGGCATGACATTCTCCTGCCACCAAAAATAGTCATGTCCTCATGACTTCAAAGTTTATCAAACCATTATTAATAACATAGCATTCAAATGAATTTTGAGAGTTCGGGACACCCAACCTATTTGTAAATGGCAGTAACAAATCTCATTATGGAGATAGACGTAATACTCATGGCTTCTGGTAACTCAGGTCCTCCTGCCACCTGACTGAGTTCAGCTTTATCTCCCAATTACATTGGAGTCCAACTCCGCTTCACTGTCTGCATGTCCACTGCTAGTTCCCGCCATACCTCTAAGTCATGGAAGATTCCGGAATCTCTTCATCAATTCCTGGGGAGTTTGCATATGGTAACATATACCACAACACCATTTCCTCGTCCTCTGAGTCCTCTGGGTCCTTTTCAGGACTTTCCGCTGATTGCCTTTCTGTTCTCCTCCTTCTGCACAGAGTTCTCCTACTAGGTGTAGGGTCCACATCAGGCTCTGTGTCATAACGTACCTGCTGCCCTAGGGTAAAAGGTCATTCGAATGGAGAATTTTGTCAGGGCCATTCCTATCTTCTCGCTCACCCCTTATTCCCTTCATCTCCAAATTCCTTATTAAAACTGTGTCTCCAGGCATCAGTTGAGAGAACCTAACCTTTTGATCATATTTCCTCTCATTTCCTTGATTTAGACCAGAAGACCATAAGACATCAGAGCAGAATTAGGCCATTCAGCCCATTGAGACTGCTCTGCCATTCCATCATGGCAGATCCCGGTTCCCACTCAACCCCATACATATTGCCATATCCTCTGATGCCCTAACCAATCAGGAAACAATCAGCTTCTGCCTTAAATAAACCCACGGACTTAGCCTCCACCGCAGTTTGTGGCAGAGCATTCCACAGATTCACTACTCTCTGGCTAAAAAAATTCCTCCTTAACTCTGTTCTACAAGGTTGCAAGTTTGAGGCTGTGCCCTCTAGTTCTGGTTCTCTAGTTCTGTGCCCCACCACGGGAAACATCCTCTCCACATCCACCCTATTCAGTCCTTTCAACATTCGGTAGGTTTCAATTAGATCCCCACTCATTCTTCTAAATTCCACTGAGCACAGGCCCAAAGCTGCCAAATGTACCTCATACGTTAACCCCTTCATTCCTAGAATCATCTTTGTAAACCTCCTCTGGACTCTCTCCAATGATAACACAGCCTTTCTAGTGTCTTATGAAGGCTCAGCATTATCTCCTTTCTTTTATATTCTATTCCCCTTGAAATAAATGCCAACATTGCTTTTGACTTCTTTACCACAGACTCAACCTGCAAATTAACTTTCTGGGAATCTTGACGAGGATTCCAAAGACCCTCTGCACCTTTGATGCTTGAAACTTCTCCGCATTTAGATATAGTCGGCACTATTATTCCTTTTACCACACTGTATTCCATTTGCCACTGCTTGCCCATTCTTCCAACTTGTCTAAGTCCTGCTGTAATCGCATTGCCTCCTCAGTGCTATCTATCCCTCCACCTATCTTCATATCATTTTCAAACTTTGCCACAAAGTCATCAATTCTATTATCTAAATCACTGACAAACAATGTGTAAAGCAGCAGTCCCAATCCAAAACCCTGAGGAACACCACTAGTTACCAGCAGCCAACCAGAAAAAGCCCCTTCCTTCCCACTTTGAATATACTTGGCACATTTTCCTTTGTAATAGCAATGGCATTCACTCCTGCTCCCTGACAGTCATGGACCACTGGCACACTGCTAGTGTCTTCCACAGTGAAGACAGATACAAAGAACCCATTAAGTTCTTTTGTCATTTCTTTCTCCCCCATTACTACCTCACTAGCTTAATTTTCCAATGGTCCAATATCAACTCTCACCTCCCTTTTATGCTTTATGTAACAGAAAACTTTTGGTATCCTGCTTTATATTATTGGCTCATCTGCCCTCATATTTCATCTTTTCCCTTATAGCTTTTTTAGTTGCCTTTTGTTGGATTTTAAAACCTTCTCAATTATCCAACTTACCACTCACTTTTGCTACCTTATATGCCCTTTTCTTGGCTTTTATGCAGCCCTTAACTTCCTTTATCAGCCACTATGGCCTGCTCCTGCCATTTGAGAACTTTTTCTGCCAGACGTATTGTAATGATAAGGGCATGGTCCTTGACTTTCGGCTCCATGCACGCTCAATAACTCGTGTCTGAGTCTACTCTCAAACATCCCTTCCCTGATTGCTGTGTATTCTTCTTGGAAGGCCGTAATGAACAAAATACTTCTCCCATAATACCTTAGCAACTGTGGATGCTCTCTGATCCTTTGTGCAGAAGGCTTGAGCATATCTGGTGTAGTGATCTGCGATGACCAAGACATTCGTAGCATTGCTAGAATCAGGCTCTCTGGAAAGGAAATGACCTCAAATGACCTGAATCATCATGAAGTGACTTCAACACCATCTTCTGATGCTTCTCAGGTAAAATCAACTGGGAATACCAAGGCCTGTCTGGAGGAGATGTGACCCTGTATAAAACATGGTTCCTCAACTTCAGTTTGTTCCATTCTCTCCTCAGTAGGGGTATGGTAAGGTGTTTCGTCCTTTTAACATGGGCCATATCTCTTGTAACAGGTGACCAAATGGTAACTATATAAGGGTCATCTGTCTGGACTGCTGCAAATTCTGCAGAACTCAAGACAAGCGACTGCTTTGTATCCATTGTGGTCAAGTTGCAATCGGCTTGTGGAATGGCACAGCCAGAAGCTCCCAGATCATCCATAGCTCTATCATGCCCTGGCCTTGCTTAGGACGAACTTGCACCTTTTCAAAAACAGCTCTGAACACTGGGTGGATAGACAAAGTGTTCAAAAAATTCTCTCCATTTCACTCCTTGCAGGCTCCCACAAGCTTTCTCATAATGGGAGTATTTGTTCCCACAATAATGGAAGATGCACGTTTTTCAACTGGGTCCGGACAGACCAATAGTAATGTATCAAAGACCTCAGCTACTCCAAAAGCTACAGTTTCAATGCCAAGTAGCCATCATATGGGTAATCATCAATACTAAGGCCCCACATTTCTAGCACACTGAGTGGCATCAAATACCTGAGAACTTGTGTCAAGTATGGCTCTGGCATAAATGCCCTTAATCTGTAAGGATACACCAGAGCTTGGCACCAATAGCCTTCAGGAATAAGTTTTTGCACTTTAGTATTTTCCTTGATACATTGATTGCAATGTGTTTCCACCTAGACACCAGGCCATTCTCTTACTGGGTCCCTCTGAAGTTTCCCAACTTCCTTTTCTGTTTAAATAATCATTGGGTTACTCTCCAAAGGTTTTTCTGTCCTCCACACTCCCACTTGAAATGTCTGTCCTCACCACAGCTGTAACAGAAAATCCTGGTCAATTCCTGGTTAGTAGCAGCTCTCTGCTTACATCTTACCAGTGGGTCCAGTTTCCTATCGGATTTGTCACACTCGGTGGCAGCACTAGCTGACGTCAACCAAGATACTTCTGCTTGCAGGCTTTTCACTACTTCCTGCAAAACGCCGCTTGTGTGGCGTCAGGGGCCACTTCAGCAACTGAGGCTATTCCTGAGGGCTTTGTCCTGCCGGTGGAGGCCTCCCGCTTCTCCATCATGTTTTCTTCCTCTCTTACTTCTCTGATCATCTCAACAAGCAAGGGAGCAGGACACGTCTTATGAGACATTCGAATGCTTAAAGCAATCATATCACATAACTGTGTCCCCTTCACCACTTGCTCCATCTTTAATGGATTTATCTCAGACAATTAAACATCCCCTTTACAGCACAAGGGATGCAGCTGCCTCCTGAGCCAGATGATGTAGGCAGAAAGTTTCTCCCCTTTCTCCTGGAATGTGTGCCTGAACCTCATCATAAGCCCTGCTGGGCTGTTCATCATGCCAAAAATGCTTTCCAATGCTTGCATGTAGCCCATGAGCATGACCAATGTGTTCTCTGCCTTTAAGGACCTCACCATCTCAGCAGCTGGACCTTTAAGACTCTCTACCAGTCGCTGTCTTTTCATATAATCTGAGGACTGCCTATCATCCAGTAACCACTCAAGTCTCATATTCCTCCTCCCCACTGAGGGTGGGCTTGACACCCGAGACCATTTTCAGCCTATGATAACTTCCTCTCTCCACCGGTACATTTTGGTACTTTTCTACCAGTGATGTAATTGCCGAAAGCAGCTCAGAAGTTTCACCACCAGCTGAAGGATCCATCAGGCCTTTCATATCAGACAATTCCTTCCCCTCACTTCACAGAAATGGGAACAACTTGTCTTTAAGGTGTTCATCCTCAGTTACATGCCCCTTTTCTTTAAAAATATGGACTGCCCGTGGCTCTGCCTCACCGGGCAGCACAACTTCAGTGACGTCACTGCTAGTCTGGCCTAACACCACATTCTTACCCGCCAATTGATCAAAATGCCATTCAACCAGTGGAACTTTCCCCAATACTTTCACAGAATTTAACACTCTAATTAACAATTCATCAGGGCTGCGGATATCCACCCTGCTCAGAACACAAACATTATTTGTGGGTAATCTCTCTGAATCACACCAAAGCTTAATCCCTGCGGCATCCATAATAAAGTACCTGGACCACTTTCCCCAACATTAGTTTAAACACAGGCTTAAACACACAAAGCACTTAAGCAGTTCTTAACTGCAATTATATAGCCTTCAGCAAATCACTGGATGATAGCCCCCACAAATGCACCCCCCTATCACCGTATTCCTATACAAATTTTGCTAGTTTGTCGGCTCTGCTAACAGCCACTGGACTCAGGAAGCCTTATCCTTAATAATAGACATCAACACTTTCCCAACCACTGAGGTCAGGCTAACTGGCCTATAATTTCCTTTCTTTTGCCTTCCTCCCTTCTTAAATAGTGAAGTGACATTTGCAATCTTCCAGTACTCTGGGACCATGCCAGAATCAAGTGCTTCTTGAAAGACCATGACCAATGCACTCATTATCTCTTCAGCAACCTCTCTCAGGCCTCTGGGATGTAGTCCATCTGGCCCAGGTGACTTATCCACCTTAAGACCTTTGAGTTTACCTATTACTTTTTCCTTTGTAATAGCAATGGCACTCACTCCTTACTTTGACCCCCATTACTACCTCACCAGCATAATTTTCCAGTGGTCCAATACCAACTCTCACCTCCCTTTTATTCTTTATTTAACAAAAAACTTTTGGTATCCTGCTTTATATTATTGGCTCATCTGCCCTCATGTTTCATCTTTTCCCTTCTTATAGCGTTTTTAGTTGCCTTCCGTTGCATTCTGAAAGCTTCCCAATCATCCAAATTCCCACTCACTTTTGTGTCCTTATATGCCCTTTCCTTGGTTTTTATGCAGTCCTTAACTTTCTTTGTCAGCCACGGTTGCCTACCCCTGCCATTTGAGAACTTCCTCTGTGGGACATATCTATCCTGTGCCTTGTGAACTATTCCCAGAAACCTCAGCCATCTCTGCTCTGCCGTCATCACCGCCGGAATCCTCCTCCAATCCACCTGGGCAAACTCCTCTCTCATGCCTCATTGCAATAGATACATGTGAACTATGCATCTCCCTCTCAAATTGCAGTATGAATTCAATCATATTATGATCACTGCCTCCTTTACGTTAAGCTCCCTAATAAAATCTGGATTATTTCACTACACCCAATCTAAGATAGTCTTTCCCTGAGCAGGCTCAAGCATAAACTGCTCTAAAAAGACATTTCATAGGCATTCAACAAATTGCTTCTCTTGAGATTGGACACAAAACCTGATTTCCCCATTCCCCTTGCATATTGAAGCTCCCCATTACAATTGTAACATTACCCTCATTACAAGCCTTTTCCACTCCCTTTGAAATCTCAACCCCACATCCTGGCTACTATTTGGAGTCCTGTATATGATTCCCATAATGTTTTTTTCACCCTTACAGTTTCTTAACACCACACACAAAGATTCCACTTTCTCTGACACTATGTCACCTCTTTCTAGGGATGTAATTCTATCTCTTACCAACAGAGCCACACCACCTCCTAAGCCTGCTTGCCTGTCCTTTCAATACAAAGTATATCGTTTGATGTTAAGCTCCTAACAATGTTGATACATGCACTTAACATGTATTTACGCACATTTAAATACAGCACCTTCAGTCCTGTATTCTTCGCCCTTTTGAATTTTGCCTCTGTGGTACAATTTAACTCTTTGCTCTGTCTGCATTTGTACCCAATCACTGGCTTGTTCTTCCTTACATTCATGTTACACCCATCATCTACTTGTAAACCTGCTGGCTTATCCTCAGTTCTATCATTCTGGTTCCCACCCCTTGCCATATTAGTTAAACCAGTCTAAATGTGCACATGTGCTGGACCTCTTATTGTTCAAAAGCTGGGTATGACCATTACTCACAGCATTGAATTTGCCTCATGAATCACCAGTAGAATTTCCCACGTAGCACTCTTTGCAATCGCATCTTCCCATCGGATTGAATCCTTTGGCCGTCTCCGCAGATCTTCACTCTGCATCTCCCGCCAAAAGGACCACAAACCCCACGAGTGTCTGTTACAAATGTCTCTCCACCCAGCTTTCTCTAGAACCTTCTCCCAATTTCACCATCCTGATCGGCTGATACGTCATTCCTATGCTGAACATCATAGCCCCCTATCTTTAGCTAAAACCCAAACATTCTATCAGCAGGACACACTGCTTCCACAGAAAGCTACTAAATGATGTATCCTATGGCATTAGCAGTAAAAATCTTAACCAGGCCATTGCACTACCCAATACAATGGAGAGATGTGATCCTGATTATAGAATGAAGCAATGAGCTGGGTTTTCAATCTTCAGGGACACACATGTGGGAATTCTGTGCATTAACAGCGGTCCATGTACACTTTCACCAATCTTTCATTCTTGACTTCCTGCTTGCTTCATTCCCAGAAATGAAATTTTACATTTAGTGGTGCTGAGCACACATTTTTACTGTTTGTCAATGGGATGTCTGTGTTGCTGGCCAAGCCATGATTTACTACCCACCACAGACTTTCCGAGTAAGGTTGGATGTGACTTGCCGTCTTGATCCATTGCAATCTGTTTGCTCCTCCCACAGCACCAGAAGTCAAGAGTAATAGGATTTATAGTCACTAATGGATGGGGAAAAATCCACAGTGTAGCGTCTGACATAAGGTAGCAAGTGCAAGTCACAGCCTGGAAATTTGGTTTCTTAGGCAAATGAATTTTGGAACCCAAACATAGCTTACAACTACATACACACAAACTGCTGGAGGGACTCAGCAGGTAGGGCAGTATCTATGGACGTGAATAAACAGATGATATTCGAGCCGAGACCCTTCATCAGGACGGAAGAGGAAAAGGGACGATGCCGGAATAAAAAGGTGGGGGAGGAGAGAGGATAGCTAGAAGTGATAGGTACAGCAAGGTGGGTGGGAAAGGTAGAGAGGAAGGAATCTGATAGGAGAGGAGAGTGGACCATTAAAAAAGGGAAGAAGGAGGGGCACCAGGGGGAAGTGATAGGCAGGTGAGAAAAGGTAAGATGCCAGATCAGGGAAGAGAAGAGGGAATGGGGAAGGAAAAAAAATATGGAAGGAAATATTGATGTTCATGCCATCAGGTTGGAGGCTAGCCAGACAGAATATGAGGTGTCGCTTTTCTACCCTGAGAGTGGCCTTGTCATGGCACAAGATTATGCCATGGACTGACGTGGAAACGGGAATGAGAATCAGAATTAAAATGGTTGGTCCTAGGAAATTCCGCTTTTCAGAATCAGGTTTATTATCACTGGCATGTGTCATGAAATTTGTTATCTTTGCAGTAGCAGTTCAATGCAATATATCCTAATACAGAAATAAATAAATAAATTACAGTAAGAATATATATACATATTGAATAGATTAAAATAGTGCAACAACATGAACAATACACTCTATATATTAAAAAAAAAGTGAGGCCATGTCCATGGGTTCAATATCCATTTAGGAATTAGAATGGATGACCACTGGGAGATTCTGTTTTAGGTAGATGGAGCGGAAGTGCTCAACAAATGCATAACAGGCAGAATCAGGAGCACCGGATACAATAGATGACCCCAGTAAATTTGCAGGTGAATCTGAAAGGACTGTTTGGGGCCCTGAATGGAGGTGTGGGAGGAGGTGAATGGGCAGGTATGTATAGCACTTTGGGCACTTACAGGGATAAGTGCCAGGAGGGACAAAAGGAACAAGGGAATCAGACAGGGTGTGATCCATGCAGAAAGCGGAGAGTGGCGGGGGGGGGGGGGGGAGGAATGTAAAGATAGGTTTGGTGGTAGGATCCCGTTGGAGATGACTGAAGATGTGGTTAATGATAGTTGGATGCAGAGGCTCCTGGTGTGGTGGGTTGGTACAAAAGGAAGTATACTCCTGTTAAGGAAGATGACGTGCCTGCGGATGTCTGGGAAATAGAGGACACGTGGCTGAGGGCAGCATCAAAGGTTAAGCAAGGAAAACCCTGTTCTTTGAAGAAAGAGGTGAAAGGGTTTGACAGAGTGAATGTGGAGAGGATGCTTCAAATGGTGAGAGTGTCTAAGACCAGAAGACACAGCCTCAGAATAGAGAGGTGTCCTTTGAGCACAGAGATAAGGAGGAATTTCTTCAGCCAGACAGTGGTTAATCTGCGGAATTTGTTGCCACAAAAAGCTGTGGAGGCCAAGTCCTTGTGTATATTTAAGGCAGAAGTTGATAGTTTCTTGATTGGTCAGGGTATGAAGGGATACGGAGAGAAAGCAGGAGATTGGGGCTGAGATGAAAAATAGATCAGCCATGGTGAAATGATAGAGAAGACTCGATGGGCCAAATGGCCTAATTCTGCTCCTATATCTTATGGTCTTATGGTCTATGATCTCTGAAGTCCTTGAAAGAAAAGCTTCAACCTGGGAACAGCTATGGTGGAGATGCAGAAACTGATAAAAGGGATTAGCATTTTTGCAGGAGACATGGTGGGAAGAGGTACAGTCAAGATATCTAAAGAAATCAGTAGGTTTATAAAATATGTTGGTAGACAATTTGTCTCCAGACAGACAGACAAGGATATCGAGAAAGGGGAGAAAGTTGTCACAAATGGACCAAGTGCATTCAAGGGCAGTGTGGAAGTTCGAGGCAAAGTTGATGAAATTGACGAGTTTAGCATGGCTGCATGAAGCAGCATCAATGCAGGTGTCAACATAACGAAGGAAGAGTTAGGGAGCTTTACCAAGGAAGGCTTGGAACACGGACTGTTCTACGTAGACAATGAAAAGGTAGGTTTTGCTGAGGCCCATGCAGGTGCCCATGGCTATCTCTTGAGTCTGGAGGAAGTGGGAGGAATCGAATGAGAAATTGCTGAGGGCAAGGACCAGTTCTGGCAGATGGAGGAGGGTGGTGGAGGAGGGGAACTGATCGTTTAATTTGTTCCGAAAGAAGTGGAGTGTATAGCGACTGGACATCCATGGTGAAAACAAGGCATTCATGCCAGGGAATGAAAAATCATTGGTTTACGGCAATTTCATCTCAGAAGAGGAGGGCAGCAGTAATAGGGGACTCTATAGTTAGGGGGACAGATCGGCGATTCTGTGGGCGTGAAAAAGAAACAAGGATAGTAGTTTGCCTCCCAAGTGCCAGGGTTCGTGATGTTTCTGAGTGCGTCCGCAAGATCCTGAAATGGGAGTCTGAGCAGTCAGAAGTTGTGGTACATATTACTACCAATGACATAGGTACAAAAAGGGTGGAGGTCCTGAAGGCAGAATACAAGAGTTAGGAAGTTAGGAAGGAAGTTGAGAAGCAGGACTGCAAAAGTAGTAATCTTGGGATTACTGCTTCTGCCACGCAACAGTCACTATAAGAACAGAATGAGGTGGAGGATAAATGTGTGGCTGGAGTAGGGGACAGGGATTCAGATTTTTGGATCATTGGGATCTCTTCTGGAGCAGGTGTGATCTGTACAAAAAGGACAGGTTGCACTTAAATCCGGGGCAGAACAATATCCTGGTGGGAAGGTCTGCTAATGCTATTGGGGAGGGTTTAAACTAGATTTGCAGGGGACGTGGGAACCAAAGTGAAGAGGCAATTTAACAACAAGGTTCTGGGCCATTGCGACCCAGAAGTCTGATATGAATTGGGAGCTGTGGTCCGAAGAACTATCAGATGGGGTGCCAAACCGAGTGACCCAGGTTTGATGAATGCTCGAGCCATGTCCACGGCTGTCGTTGAAACTAGAGGGACAACTTCTGGCTACCATGGTAAGGAGATGTGTGAAACCACAGGGGGGTGGGGAAAGAACCAACCAACAGAGGGGTGGGGAGAGGTCTACACTGACGTGGCTCAGGGACCTCGAAAGGTGCAGATGGTGTCCAAACATTATGGTTAATTTTCACCCGCTGACACACAACACAGGCTGCACTCCAGTCTCACATGGCTTCCTGAGGCTGTGCCACACAAACTTGAAAGCAGCCAGCTTCTGTGAAGACTTCCCGCCTGGATGCGAGAGGCCTGAATGGAGTTAAAAATAGTATGCGTCTGCTTTGCAGGCACTATGGGGTGAGGGCAACTGATTGAGACATCACACAGGAGAGAAAATCCTGCATGCTCGATCTGGACGTTAGATAGGCATTTGCATGATAGGAAAGTAGAGGGCTTTGTAGCAGGGAAGGGTTAAATTTACATTAGGGTAGGTTAAAAGGTCAGCACAATATTGTTGACCAAAGGGACTGTGTTCTGCTGTAATGTTCTATGTTCTATGATATAGTGAGTGACTCACTACCAGTGTGGGGGGAGCCCAAATCCAGTGTGTATCCCAATACTCATCGCGGATGGGGAATGTTTAATTGACTTCGTACTTTATATTGCTTCCTATAGTGGGGAGTCTTGGACCAGAGGGCACAGCCTCAGAATAGAGGGTGGTTCATTTAGAGGAGGAAGTTCTTTAGCCAGAGGGTGGTGACCTCATTGCCACAGATGGTTGTGGAGGGCAAGTCACTGAGTATATTTAAAGCAGAGGTTGACAGGTTCTTGATGAGTCAGGGCAACAATGCTTACTGGGAGAAGGAGGAGAATGGGGTTGAGAGGGATAATAAATCAGCCATGATGGAATGGCGGAGCAGAGTCGATGGGCTGAGTGACCTAATTCTGCTCTTAAGTCTTGTGTTGACCAGAAGTTAAAACTTGCACCTTGTGATCTTTAATTTGTTAGACAATTTCTTATGAGTATATTTTTGATCTTCGGAAAGCTTTAAGGGTACTTTCTTGTATCGTATTCACTGGAAGTATAAATAATCAATTTAGCTTTATTTTATTTAAAGAAATTAATATTGAAAGGAAATAGTTGAGAAAATGCAGCTCTCCTTGAAATGACAAAATAAAATAGTTTTTCTATGACTTCCTTTAACTGCTTAAAATAATTCAAAGATCTTGGTACACACAGTAGTATTATACCACAACAAAATCAAGTTTAAATTGTATATTAAGCAGAAAATCATCTCAAAGCACACAAAAATTTAACAAAATGGATGGTTAAAGTAGCAGATATTAGGAGCGACCAAAATATGATTGAAAATGTACATCTTTTAAGGAAGGGAGGAAGCTGAATAATTTAAGGAAGGGTGTTCAAGATTTATGTGAATGTAGGTATCAAAGGATAATGTTCTGGCAGTAGTGTTGTAGCTGAACCAGGAATTAAGGTTAGGAGTTAAAAGTAATCTGCTCAGATGTTAAAGGCCAGAATGAAGATTTTGGGAGAAGTAGAATTTTATTTACTTTTCAATTCTATGTTTTTGTTAATTTGTTATGAATTTGGTTTTGTGTTTTTAGCCAGAGTCATTTCTATTTGTTGATTACTTCATAGCTGCATCTGGTTTCCAAATTGATCTTTACGTTTAAGAAAATTAACATCCTTGTATGCAGTTTTATCAATGTTTGCAATATATTTTTCAATATCTAGAAATTTAAAAGGAAGATTCAAGATTCCCTGTACAGAAACGTAATGGAGAACACAATAATTGTTATTCCAGACCTGATGTAGCACAAAAAACACCAGAAAAGATTAAATAAAACATAATAATAATAATAATAATAATAAAAAACCCAATAGAAATAAATACATAATATCATCTACATCATCTACATAGATTGATTGGTGTTCATAAAGTGACACTAGGCTGTACATAAGGTGACTGACAGCATATAATAAAGTAGTGGTGGAGGTGTTGATCAGCCTTACTGATTGGTGAAAGTAACTCTTTTTGACTGCGGTGGTCTTGGCATGTTTGCTACATAGCCCCCTCTCTGGGGGTGAGGGAGAAACAGTCCATGAACAGGGTGGGTGGGATACTTCAGGAGGCTACTGACTCTTTTTCAGTACCTCTCTCTCTCTCTCTCTCTCGCTCTCCCTGCTTGATGGTGGGTAGGCTCGTGCCAGTGACTATCCATTATAAAACCTTCCTGTCTGCCACAGTGCCGTTTCCATACCAAGTAGTGATGCAGTTTGGCAGGATGCTCTCTACTGTGCATCTGTAGAATGACATACGTATGGATGTGCAAGGTCCAGCTCTCTTCAGCCTCCTCAGAAAGGCATGATGAGCTTTCTTGGCAGTGTAGGAGGTGTTGGGGAGCAGGAAAGGTTGTATATGACGTGTGCTACCAAGAGTTTGAAATTGTTTTCAGGTTCCATTTCTATGCTGCTGATGTAAAGGGGCGGTGTGTGGTGCAAGTTCTCATGAGGTCAAAAACCATTGACAATAAGGAAGAGGTTATTTGCCTGGCATCAGGTCTAAAGCTCTTCCAGCTCCTCTCTGTATGTTGGCTCTTTGTTGTTGGTGGTGAACCCCATCACTGTGATCTCATGGCTTAGGATCAATGCAAAACAACTGTCCATTCATTATTTTGGAAGATCACATCTGTCTGTGCTTCCTCAACTCTACAGAGGAATTCGAAGGAATTATTCAAATACAAGCTTTCTCATTGGAAAAAAAAAATGGTCAAAAATTAATTCTGAACCATGAATCCGTGAAATCACAGAATACCACATACTCACTGAAAAAAGACATATAATCAAAATCAGTAGCATGGTTGTTCACCAATTACTAGTATCGATTTCTTTCATCAGACAGTTAATCACACTGAAAAGAGGACAATCTTTGTTCATCTCCTTCTTTTCAATTGCACATCTATTATTCCCAACCCTCACCTTCTCTGCGACTGAAAACAAATCTCTTTTTCTATATTCTGATGAACTTCACCCTTAACAAGGGTGAAACCACAAAAAGCATCTGGCCAAGTACTAAAGAACTGTGCTGATCGACTGGCTGGAGTGTTTACTGAGATCTTTAACTTTTTCATCAATAGTGATAATGTCTTCATTTTTCTGGGTTATGTTCTCATTTAAGTTTAGCAGTATATACATCTTATTGGAATTGCATGTGCTTGCATGGAGTGCTGATTCCTGTTTTCAGTGATGAAAGTATATGCTTGGAAGTTTTATCTGACTGTTGTGTAGATTTTTAAAGTCTGTTATTCCTCTTCCCCCTTCTGTCCTGGTAATCTAAGCACATTCGAATGTATATAATGGTTATCAAAATTTGTCATTTCATTTCTTGTTTTTCGTTGTAAATTTTTCAGATCGGTTTCGAACCAAGATATTATGCCAAAAGAATACATTAATATAGGTATAGAGAAAGAGTTTATTGCCTTTGTTATATTTTTACTGCTGATCTGTTTGGCAGATTACGCCTTGAAGTAAATTCTGTCAAAAATGTTTCCTTTATCATGCTATGATCTCTTTTTGTTCTTTGTTGATATCCCAGATATTTATATATTTCATATTCATCTATCATTTGTATTGTATCCTGCTGCTCTGTTTTGTATTCTATTAGCTCCATTGCACCTTTTTTAATGTTTAATGTTCTGCACTTATCCAGGCCAAAGTTCATTTTTATATCTTTTGAAAATAGTTCTGCTACTTGAATTAATTACTTTAGCTTAACTGATGAACGACCATAGAAGTTTCAAATCATCCATGTATAAAATATGTGTTAAGGTATAGCTCATTTTGTTGTTTCTAATTTGATATCCAATTTTTGTCTAGTTCAGTAAATTAGAGGGTGGGTTTAATGCTAGACAGAACCATAGGGGACTTAGAGAGTCGCCTTGGTTTATTTTGATAAGGTGATTACAGTACGCTGATGCTTCAGCAGATGTTGCAGGAATTTCACAAGTATTGGGTGTAGTTCATATACATTAAGAGCTTCTATTAACCATGAGTGTGGGACAGAGTCATATGTCTTTTGCTAGTCAATATAGTATCATGAAAGATTTCAGCTTTTCTGCCAGGCTTGATTTAGAATCACAGAATCTATTATCAGTTGTTCTTACATCCTTTCATGGCCTCATGGCTTCCTCTCTGCTCTTCTGTAAGTATATTGTGCTTATCTAAGTGAGTGATGATTAATTGTGAGATACATGACGTTACAATTTTATGTATAGTTTGTAAACAAGGGATAGTATGATACTTTGATGTATCTTTTGTGATTTCCCCTTCAGGTAAAAGATAGTTTTACTTTCTGTGAAAAATTCAGGCACTTTTTCAGGATTTTTAAGAAAATTGTGGATATGCATTAAAAAGTATGGATGAAGGCAAGTACAATTTTTAAGTTCAATAATTATAAATATTTTGCTTCCAGTATTTATCAGTTGTGGGTATTTTTTATAACCTCTTCAGTATATTCATTGTAACTACAGGTATTTACGTTTCTTCATTCGTGGGTGTGCATTCTTTTTCCTCCCTAATCCAGATTTCTTCTTGATCATGTGTCACCCTGTTTGACAAGATATTAGATCAAAGTTCATTATCTCTTGTGTTTGTTGGCAATTCTGTGCTGGGGTTGGTATCATTTTGGTGCATTGACTTAAATTTAAAATGCCCTTCATAAACCTTTTTCATTGTTTCTTAACTGATAATTGTGTTTTCTTTGTCTACGGTGCTTTTGTTAGGCTGCTCTTGTATGGACCTTATATTTCTTTAGCTTTTCTCTTAACTTTCTTGCTTGAGTTATCCTTTTTATACTCCATTAGGCAGCCTATTTCAGCTTTTAAGGTTTCAATTTTGTTTTTTAATCCTTTCTGTCATTTTGGTGTTTTCATTTCATTACTCAGTTTTGAATTTCTATTAATGAGTGCCTCTACTTTGGAGCCATTGCACTGCACTGCTGTTAATGCTGCACAGTATGTTATTGAGTGTAGTTCTTCAAATGTTTCAAGTTTTCCTAAATGTTATAGTAATATAATAGTGTTGAGAGTATCAACAAATCTTGCAAATTTTGATGACATATTTAGTTTCGGTATGTAGGGTGTTTTTGTTGGGTCATGCACTTTGTTAGTGTGGAGTTATATATTAGGATATTTTTGTCTGTAAGCTCAGCTTCATCATCAGCATTTTGTGGAGGTTTTAGAACCATGTATTGCTGTTAACATCTGATTGTGGAGCAGTTGAAATAATTGTATGTTGATTAGTGCTTTGGTGGGTTGCAACTTCATTATATTCTTGCATAGTATTGTCGTGGTCTTTAGGTTGGTTTCTTTCCCAGTTCTTGTGGAACTTCATATTTTATTTGGTTTAACATATCTATATGGATTAAGTTATTTTTTTTACTATAACTCTTCATTGATATGCTGCTTATTGTGCATTTACTTCCATGGAGGGAGATTATACTATAAGCTGTTAATAAAATTTGTCCCCGTATCCTGTCATATCAGTTTCAAGTTCCGTTATTTACTAGTTTACTTCTAATGAGCTTTTCTTCCTGTCTTTCTTCTCTTAGCTGATTCAGTGGTCACAGTTGTAAGTGGATATGTATTATTATTATTATTATTACTATTATGTCTTTCTTTTTGTACTTGCACAATTTGTGTCTTTGGTTGAACACACATGTTGATACAGTTTTTCATTGTTTCTATCATAATTATTATTCTATTATGGACTTATTGAGCATGCCCGCAAGAAAGTGAATCTCAGGGTTCTATATAGTGACGTATATGTACTTTGATAATAAACTTACTTTGAACTTTGATGAAAGATCTCAGATTTAAAGCAATTTCTCAACCCAACCTGCAAAGTGTTTCCAGAACTTCCTTCATAGAACATAGAACATTATAGTACAGTACTAGCCCTTCAGCCCATTCTATTGTGCAAAACTTTTAACTACTCTAAGGTCAATCTATATAGCTCTCCATTTTTCTATCATCCATGTACCTATCTAAGAGTTTCTTAAACACCCCTATGTATCTTCCTCTATCACCAACCATGGCAAGACGTTCCATGCACCCACCACTCTGTGCAAAGTATGTATCTCTGACTCCCACTCCACATACTTTCCTCCAAATACTTTCTTTTTCAAATTTCTGGCATCTGCAGTTTTCTTTGATTCTGATATTGATTCTGAAGAGGACTGGTAGAATTGTTCTACCTAAAGCCAACTTGTCCCAATGGGGTCAAATAGCCTATTTCAGCATATTAAGTAAGATAGTCCCCTAGTTTTGGAGTCTAAAATTAATGGTCATACGCTTGTTAGGGTTAATTTGGGACTGCCAGTTCAGGTCAGGAGTGGCTCACGTAATATTAGGAGACAGGAGTACAAGGGAGGGAGGAAGCGAAACAAAGGATTCCTTTGTGCCGAAACTGCTCGTGTCACGTGATTCAGTAAAACAGGGAACTCGTGAGAAAATGGCATTGGACCAATGAGAAGGACACAAGTGTCCAATATTATCAAATATGTATAACAAAGTTCAGCATTACCAAATATGTGTAGCGAGGGGTTGGGCTAAGGGAAAAGGGGTATAAACAAGAGCAGAAGGAAGGGGAAGGCAGAACGCGCCTTCTCCAGTGATGCTTGTGCACTCGCTGTGCCAGATACGATTCTGCAATAAAACCAAGTTTTGCTATAATCTGGTGTTGGTTGTCTCTCTTCCTAAACGAACACAGGGAAGAGTTTAAAGCCCAACAATTGGTGACCCCGACGTGGGGAGGGAAGAGACAACACAGGCTGATGGGTCCGACGGCAGACAACTTGTGGCCGCACCTCGATTAAGGTTAGGAAGTGCCTGTTATATCGAAGACTTCCACTAGATAGTTAAACTACTGAGTTAGATCTTGTCTGCTGACGGACCCCCATCAACCCCAAATTACTCTGGGAAAGATTGTTCCCGGTGCAGAATCGTGACTGGTAAGTACTCATTTCTTCTTATCTGTTTTTAGAAGGATCCTCCGCCGGGGCAAAGTCTTCTGAGTGAGGGTACCCGCCGCCCACGAAGGGCATAAAAGTCTCAGGAGTGAGGAGGATAAAAGTTACGCGGTACACCGTCGTGCACGGAGATACTGACGGCGCCTACCTTAGACTAGTTGTTAAGAGGAGAAATCTCCCACGCGAAGGTCAGGTTTTGAAAGGCGACTGTCCCACATTTGATCCTCTCCGTGTACTAGGGAGCCATGGAGCACTTCAACTTCAAGTTACCAAAACTCAGACATTTGCGTGTTGAGTAACAGAGTATATGAGAGTTTTTAGAAATATGGTAAAATTGATAACTGTGCTTGTCTGGAAGCTAAAGATAATGAAAAGAAAAGTATCTCTGATTTCAAATCATTGTTAAAGGAAGCAGAGAAGGAAAAATTTCCAGAAAATGATTTATTGAAACAGTTGCAGGAAGCTATTGTTGAGGCAGGAAAGTGTGCCTCTGTTGCTCAGCAACTACTTAATGATAAATGGCGGGAGGGCAGTGGTGTGCCTCCTGGGATGATGTTTGGTGGGGAACGGGGTGGACCAGACGGAAAGCTGACCAGGAGCCTGATAGAACTCTGGGCGTTGGCCAACGAGCTGAAAGAGCAGTCCGGGGTAAACAACCCAGTGGTAGATTGGCTGAATAAGACCTTTGGTAAGTGGGGAGCGTTCCTGGGACAGTTGGCTCTAGGACTGTCTATTTCAATTGCTATCTTTATCACGTGTGGTTGTTGTTGCATACCCTGTATCAGGACCCTAGTCGTCCGAACTATAGATCGAGCCTTGACTGGAAAGGATGGACCTCCACCGGCATACCAGGCACCCTTGTTCCCGGTGGAGAGGGAGGACACGGTCCTCCCGGAAACGGACGCACTATGGGAGAACACGGACTGGAATGGACCATGCAAAGGGGGGGATTATGAATCTATTTCTTGAATAAGTTTTCAGAAATGTTGCGTACTACTTGTAGAAATTGCTAATGCTTAGGGAACCCCTACCCTTATTTTGTGACCCTAGGTCAGACAAATCAGGAAATGCAAAAAGGGAGGGCATACCAAAGAGTGCCGGGGGGACGCTCGCCTCCCTGCCTGGTCCCGACAGCCGCGGAAAAGCTTGTAAGGGATGTGGCCTCAGGGAGGCCAAGGGAGGGAATGTTAGGGTTAATTTGGGACTGCCAGTTCAGGTCAGGAGTGGCTCGCGTGATACTAGGAGACAGGAGTACAAGGGAGGGAGGAAGCGAAACAAAGGATTCCTTTGTGCCGAAACTGCTAGTGTCACGTGATTCAGTAAAACAGGGAACTCGTGAGAAAATGGCATCGGACCAATGAGAAGGACACAAGTGTCCAATATTATCAGTGTCCAATATTATCAAATATGTATAACAAAGTTCAGCATTACCAAATATGTGTAGCGAGGGGTTGGGCTAAGGGAAAAGGGGTATAAACAAGAGCAGAAGGAAGGGGAAGGCAGAACACGCCTTCTCCAGCGATGCTTGTGCACTCGCTGTGCCAGATACGATTCTGCAATAAAACCAAGTTTTGCTATAATCCGGTGTTGGTTGTCTCTCTTCCTAAATGAACACAGGGCAGAGTTTAAAGCCCAACACACTGAAAATAAAATTTGACCTTGCTGGTCAGAAATAAGGATATTCCTTCATTCAGAAGATGCTTTATCAAAAATGCTTAGTAATCAATTGCATTTCAAAACTGAGATCAAAAGATTTTGGACATTGGAGGAACAAGGAGTAATGGAACAGAGATAGAAAATAGAAAATTAGCCATAGACTTATAGAATAGTGAAGCTGGCACATAAGTTGGTATATAAAAATCACTGCCATTCATTCAAAAAATGTAGATAAATAATGGCATTAACTATAAGACCATTAGACCATAAGATGTAGGAGCAAAATTAGGCCCTATGGCCCATCGAGTCTGCTCCATTATATCAAAATGGCTGATCCAATTTTCCTGTCAGCCCCAATCTCCTGCCTTCTCCCCATTTCTCTTCCTACCCTGATTAAATCAAGAATCAATCAACCTCTGTCTTGAATATACATAAAGACTTGGCCTCCACAGCTGCCTGTGGCAATGAATTCTATAGGTTCACCACTCTCTGGCTAAAAAGGACACTCCTCTATTCTGAGGCTGTGTCTTCTAGTCTTAGACTCACCCACCATAGGAAACATCCTCTCCACATCCACTCTATCAAGATCCTTCACAATTCGATAGGTTTCAAAGAGGTCACCCCTCATTCTTCTGAATTCCAGTGAATACAGGACCAGAGCCATCAAGCGATCTTCATGTAACAAACCATTCAATCCTAGAATCATTTTCGTGAACTGCTTTGAACTCTCTATTTCAGCACATCCTTTTCAAGATGAGGAGACCAAAACTGCTCACAATACTCCAAGTGAGGCCTCACCAGTACTTTATAAGGTCTCAGCAATACATTCTTGCTTTTATATTCGAGAACTATGGAAATGAATGCTAATATCGTATTTGTCTTCCTCACCATAGACTTGACTTGCAAATTAATCTTTAAGGAATCCTGCACAAACACTCCCTAGACCTTTTGCACCTCAGTTTTTTGTATTTTCTCTCTGTTTAGAAAATAGTCAACCCTTTAATTTCTTACACCAAAGTGCATGATCATACACTTCCTGATATTGTATTTCATCTGCCACTTCTTTGCCCGTTCTACTAATCTGTCTAAGTCCTTCTGTAGCATCTTTATTTCCTCAAAACTACCTGCCCCTCTACTTATATTTGAATCATCTGCAAATTTTGCAACAAAGCCAGAATTTCCATTATCCTAATCATTAACATATAACGTAAAAAGAAGCAGTCCCAACACAGACCCCTATGAAACACCACTACAGGTGGCTAACCAAAAAAGGCTATGTTTATTCACACTCTTTGTCTCCTGCCAATCAGATACTGCTTTATCCATGCTAGAATCTTTCCTGTAAAACCACAGGCTCATAGCTTGTTAAGCAGTCTCACTTGTGGCACCTTGTCAAAGGCCTTCTGGAAAATCCAAATACACATCAACCGATTCTCCTTTGTCTATCCTGCTTGTTATTTCTTTAAAGTATTCCAACAGATTTGTTAGACAATATTTTTCCTTGAGGAAACCATGCTGTCTACAGCCTATCTTATCATGTATCTCCAAGTACCATGAGACTGCTTCCTTGACAATCAACTCCAACATCTTCCCAGCCACTGAGGACAGACTAACTGGCCTATAGTTTTGTTTCTTCTGCCTCTCCTCCTTCTTGAAGAGTGGAGTGACGCTTCCAATTTTCCAGTCTTTCAGAACAATTCCAGAATCTAATGATTCTTGAAAGATCATTACTAATGACTCCACAATCACATCAGCCACCTTCTTCAGGACCCTGGTGTGTACACCATCTGGTCCAGGTGACTTACTTAACTTCAGACCTTTCAGTTTCCCAGAAACCTTCTCATACCGTTACACACCTGATAACTCCTGAAATCTGGAACTTTCACCATACTGTTTCTGTCTTCCACAGTGAAGACTGATGCAAGATAATTATTCAGTTCATCTGCCATTTCCTTGTCCTCTATTACTACCTCTCCAGTATCATTTACTAGCAGTCCTATATCCACTCTTGCCTCTCTTTTACACTTTATGTATCGGAAGAAACTTTTGGTATCTTCTTCAATATTATTGACTAGCTTACTTTCATATTCCATCTTTACCTTCTTAATAATTTTGTTGCCTTCTGTTGGTTTTTAAAAGCTTCCCAATCCTCTAACTTCCCACTAATTTTCGCTCTACTAAATGCCCCCTCTTTGGCTTTGACTTTCTCGTTAGCCAAGGCTGTGTCATCTTGACTTTAGAATACTTTTACCTCTTTGGGATGTATATATCCCGTGCCTTTTGAATTGCTTCCAGAAATTCCAGCCATCGCTGCTCTGCCGTCATCCCTGCCAGTGTTCTTTTCCAATCAATTCTGTCCAACTACTCTCTCATGCCTCTACAAGTCCCTTTAGAGTCTACTGTAATACTGATACACTGACTTTAGCTTCTCCTTTTCAAAATTCAGGATGAATTCAATCTATCATGATCACTTTCCCTAATGGTTCTTTTATTTTAAGGTCTCTAATCAATTCTGGTTCATTGCACAATACCCAATCCAGAATAGCTGACCCGTTAGTGGGCTCAACCATGAGCTGCTCAAAAAAGCCATCTCGTAGACATTCTAGAAATTTCCCCTTTTGGAATCTAGCACCAATCTGATTTTCCCAAGTTATATAGTTTTACAGACTTGAAGCAGTCACTAATATTATCCATCCCATATTTAGGATGAAAAAAGTTTGAAATAATTAATTTCAGAATTTGGGTTGGCACTGCAGCATAGCTATAACAGTGCCAGCAATCCATATTCAATTCCCACTGCTGTCTGTAATGAGTTTATACATTTTCCCCGTGATCACATGGATTTTCTCTGGGTGATTCAGTTTCCTCCCACATCTCAAAGCCTACGAGTTATTAGATTCATCAGTCATATGAGTGTATTTGGATGATGGTGACATGTTGAGTTAGAAAAACCTGTTACTGTGCTGTAACTCTAAATAATTCAGTATTTTATTTTGAACTTACGGGCAGGTTTTATACAGTAATAATTTGATCGGTATTCCTAATATTACAAATACCTTATATATCATGAGACATGGATATTATATATATATATTCTGACAAGACTGGCATTTTGGTATGTGATTCCACTTCATTACAATTTTAGTGACATGCTGACACTAATTAAAAGATTCACATATTTTAATAACTGCAATTTCACTGCAATATTATCCATACTGTCTATCGTTTGGGAGCTCATTTATATTTTCACTCATCACTTTCACCATTCTACTTCTGTGTTTCATATCCTCCTCGAAGCAAACTGCTTAAGGCATAAAATTCTCTGGGTGAACAGGTGTAGGGATTTCCTGATATACACAAGCATGACTTCCTCATGAAGTATTTGTAACTAAATGCTTCAATGGCTATACATAGTGACATCTATCTTCATGACCAATGTAGATAAATCCCTGCAAATCACATCTAAAACCCACGATGTTGTAAACATCTGCCATTAATTTTACACACACAATTTGCATTATGTAACTAATCCTCCATTGACTATAATTTGCTGTAGAAATTATTCTGCTGTTATCTCGGAGACTTTACTAAAGTTTCAGTTCACGTGCTCTGTTTACTGTAAATTGCAACTGATCTTTTGTAAGTAGACACTGCATGTTGCGTAGTTCACTTGCTTTAATACAATAGTTAAGTAGACTCTGATGTAACAGAGGATATAAAGCAAAAGTTGATAGGTTCTTGATTAGCAATGGCATCAATTGTCACGGGGAGAAGTTAAGAATGTGAGTTTGCGAGGGATAACAAACCAGTCCTGATGGAATGACAGAGCAGACTCAATGGAGCTAAATAGCCTAATTCTACTCCTCTATCTTATAGTTTAACACAGACTTATTATAATGTATCAATGTTGCTTTGTCCAGTCTTCAACTTATTCACTGATGAGATGTTCTGTAAAAGTGCTGGAGCCACTCAGCAGGCCAGGCACTAACAGTGGAGACATAAACAGATAAGGGGTCACTCTTGAAACATTAGATATTTTTTTCTTCACAACTGCTGTCTTACTTACCGAGTATTTCTGCATATCTTGTTTTATTCTTGGTGTCATTAAACACCTTTGTTTAGATAGTTTATTGCAGAGCACAGCTCTTAAACGTTCTATTGGATCTGATTTTATCAGAAAGCTGACTATATTTGGGCATAAATGAATATAAGCATAATTCACATAATTATTTAATATTTATATTGAATAGTCCTTTAGAATGCAGAAAGAAAGCTTTTACAACATCAAATCTATGTCAGCTCCCAGAACATTCCCCTAGGTTCTTTTCGTTCACTTTCTTAGTGCAATCAATTGACTCTCACACGCCAATCAACTGTCCCCTGGGTATCTTCCCAGCCACTTTCTCAGAAGGAAATTTTACTGACACTAGTTAGTCTGCCAACACAGCTTTGGGACGTGGGAAGAAAGCAGATACTTGGGTGAAAACCCACAGCATCGCAAGGGAAACATGCAAACTTCACACAGACAGCACCTGAGATCAGGATCAGAACTCGGATCTCTGGAGCTGAGAAGAGGCAGCATCTCCCTCTGAACCAGTGACCAACCCAAATGACAGGTACATATATGGATGTATTCTGACACTGCACATGCAGTGATCTTCAAAAGTAGGAAATACGAGTTTTGATGCTACTTCTGAGGCACCCAATGACATATAATAGCCTACGGACAAGTGTGGTCCACTCATACAGAACCAAAAATTCCTACCACTGTGAAATCTGCTTGAACAGTACCAAAGGGGACTTGCCCAAGCTGCCTTCAGTACGTGGAGTCCTGCACTTTGAACCAGTTGCAAGTGCGCTTTCTATTAAAAATTTACCATTCCTTTAGAATCTCAACACTATATCCTACAACTATCCTCGACTGCAAAATCATGACCACAATCAACCCACCTCCCTCCTAACGCTCAATCATCCACCTCTTGTCCTTATCTGATCACAAAACTGCCTCCACCCTAGGAGCCAAATGTGAAACTGCTGAGGTCTCAACCCATTACAAAATAAAGGTCTGTATTACAGATAAACAAAACTGGCCATTTTCATTTATATGCCAGTGAACAGAATTCTAAGCATGCATCTGAACACCAAAAGGCCGATAATATCACAAGTGTATAATGAAGCCTTCAAAGTAAATTGTAACAGCAACTAGTCTTAAGAAATCTACAATTAAGTTTCAATTATGGAATGGATAATCTATTTAACATTCTACTGTAAAGTGTGCTTTAAAACACCACTAATGATGCAGTTACATAATTAAGCATAGCAGTACAAGAACCAGCCGTAATTGATGCATGGGGTCTATAGGGAATCAAGTGCAAAACAGAGTATTCGAAAATAATGCTAGAGGAAGATAATATAGCAAAGATTGGAAATGTATGACAGGTCAGGGGCAGATTTCTTCAGTCCAAGTAAATAGAGTACAAAATCTACAGTTATTTTACTTCCTTTTCCCCAACTGCTATCATAATATAGATTCATTGTGGAAGGTTTTAGAATGAAACATATGAAAACTGAGTGTACTTACAGGATTTTTTTTCAGGAACTTAATAAGCAGCAAGCCAGGATAGTATGATTAACTGGACTTAATTATCTCTACTTCCTTTATTTCAAATCACAAACATTTAATTGGATAGAATAGTATGAGGCTATGCAGTACATTTAGTCTGCTGTAGATCTGCCTGATGATATCCTTAATTTTTCTTTGAATCATCAAAAAACTCTACTAATAAAATTGGAAAATGCTGAAGATAGTCAACATATCACCTGCTGAGAACTTTAGTGTAATCATCCAATTTAATACGTCAAGTTATATAAAAGATTTTTATTACTGCTGTCATTTTCCAAATGTGCTGGTGGCGTAGTGGTACAGCGGTATCTGCATCCGAACCTCGGAACGAGAGGCTCCGGGTTCAAATCCGGCCGGCTCTTTGCACCCTTTCAATCTGTGCTGGTTGAGCATCGAGCTAGTAATTTGGCTTTGTCAAACAGATAAACGCTAAAGAAACGGCAAGGCTGCTGATCCATGTGCCAAACAAGGTGCAGGGGGAAGGAACTTCACCTTTTACCATTTTCCAAAAGAGAAATAAAAACCTTTTAAATTAATAAATAAAGGAAAACTTGCATCGAATACCAAGAATTGCTTGAGTTTATCACAACTGAACAGTGTAAATAGTGAGATATAGACTACAGCATCAGGAAGCCTATCATTGGCTTTATCGTCGTATCAGAAAACAAATAGCTTCTGAATCTGATTTGTGAACTGTGAACACTAATGTTAGTGAAAGCAGCTCAACCCAGCCTGGCATGACTACTGGAGGTATTCACACTCGGCAGTGGATGGCACCAATCCAAATATAATATGAACTTTCTGCTAGCCTTGTCTGATTGGATCATGCTGATCCAATTAATGCCCATGTTAATTGTGCATGGGAAACCTGCTTCTTAGCTGCAACAAGGTATCTGCAACCACCTACATCCTCTCACTGAACCCATCCTGACCACGTGTTATTTAAAAGAATTTGAAAGGCTAAGTGGATAATTAAAGATTCCATGCTCAGCCAGAGTCATGGCACTGTATCTAGGGATTACAACTCAAATATTCTAAAGAAAAAACAGGTCAGTCAAACAAATTGAAACTCAATCAACAGTAAGCCTTCAAGATATTGAGAAAATAAGTATTCCATTCAACTAGCATGTAACATTAGAATTTACAAAAGTCATTCATAGGAGCATAACAACACATGAAATAGAATCAGTTGGGGTTACTCGGGCTTACTACACCATTCAATAACATCATGGTTGATCTTTTACTTCAGTGCCACTTTTTTGTTCTAACCCTCAATCTACAATTCCCTTAATATCTAAAAATCAATTGATCTCTGTCTTGTATATTCTCAGCAACTTAGTCTCCACTGCTTTCTTGCATAGTAAACTCCACAGATGCACAATTTGCCGAGTGCAGACGTTTCTTCTCAAGTCTGTATTGAGTGGCTGAACCCTGGTTCTACACACTCCAGGCAGGAGAAACAGGGTTGGACTTGATTGTCAGAGGCTGTTCGTCATGCACGCCATTTGGAGCACTTTATAGGTAGTGGGTACTTATTCCCACTACAACCCCCGGCTATGACCACCTTACGACTTGGGAATACAGGTCCATAATTCATTGAAATTGGCGTCACAGGTAGATAGGTTCATAAAGAAAGCTTTTGGCACATTGGCCTCCATAAATCAATGTACTGAGTATAGAAGATGGAATGTTATGTTGAAGTTCTATAAGATGTTGGTGAGGCCTGTTTTGGAGTATTCTGTACAGTTTTGTTCACCTACCTACAGGAAAGATGTAAACAAGTTTGAAAGAGTGCAGAGAAGATTTACAAGCATGTTGCTGGGTCTGGAGGACCTGATTTATAAAGGAAGGTTGAATAGATTAGGACTGTATTCCTTACAACATAGAAGACTAAGAGGAAATTTGATAGAGGCATACAAAGTTATGAGGGTAAATGCAAGCAGGCTTTTTCCATTGAGGGAGGGTGGGTCTAAGACCAGAGGTCACGGGTTAAGGTTGAAGGGTAGAAGTTTAGAGGGGTCATGAGAGGAAAGTCTTTAGTCAGAGGGTTTGTGAGACTGTAGAATGAGCTGCCAGAACAAGTGGTGCATGTGAGCAAGTTTTCAACATTTATGGGAAGTTTAGATGGGTGTATGTATAGTAAGGATATGGTCCGGGTGCAGGTTGATAGGAGTAGGCAGTCTGAATGGTTTTGGCAGGGTCTAGATGGGCCAAAGGGCCTGTTTCTGTGCTGTACCTCTCTATGATTCTCTGACTTTATTGAGGTTTAGACTGCTAAACTCTCCTCACAAGATCTTTGGAGAAAAATAGTAAACTCTATACTGCACCCTCTCTTTCACAAGTACATCCTTACATAGATAGGGTGACAAGATCTGTACACAATAATCCTGGTGTACTATGTCTAAGGCTCTAAGTAACTGGAGCAAGAAGGAAATATTGCAATAAAGGTCAATATTCTGTCAGTATTCCAAGCTGTCTGGCATCATGCATATTAAACTCTCTGTGATTTGTCAACAAGGACACCAAGGTCACTCCAGAAAGGTAGTGCTTTTCTAGCTCTCATCAGTTATAAAAGTACTGTGTGTTTTTATTTTCACCAAGATGAAGAACTTTCTAATTTTCATCATTATAGTCTTTCTGAACCATCCTTGGTACTTAGCCTATTTCAGTCACCTAGAAAACGTTTTACCTCCTCCCCATGAGTACTTATTTTGTACCATTAGCAAATTTAGATATATTGCTTGATTACATTTTCCCACTGAAATAGGCTGTGAACAGATGGAGATTCAGCACTGATCCAATGGTACTCCGCTGGTCACATCCCCTCGATTTGAAAATGACTCAATCTGAGTTTTCTGCCAATTAACCAATCCTAAATTGCTACCAATACCTTGCTCCAACAATGTACAGGGTGTTTCTTTTTGAATGATCTCCCTCATGGCACTTTATCAATGGCTTCTGAAGGTCAAATTTCACCAGTTAACAGAGTCATCCATTCTATTCTGTAAGTTACAACCTCAAATAGTCCTAACCAATTTGTCAAACTCTTACCCTTTTATCGAAGAAAACTCTGCCCAATTCTTTTAGATTTTCTTCAGCAATAGGTTATAACAGATTCATACAGCTCTCTTACTGCTGCTGTAAAGCTAACTGATTTAGTTGCATATTTTTACTCTCACCCTATTTCCAGAATGTTAGGCTTATTGCTTTTCCTCCATTCTGTGAGAAATGCTTTAGAATCTATCCACATTCAAAGTCCAAGTACATTTATTATTAAAGTATGTACACTGTATACAACCCTGGGATTCATCTTCTTTCAGGCAGCTACAAACCAGTGAAACATGGCAGGATCAACATAAAACCCCACATTATAAAGAGCGTCAAGCATCAAATATGTGAAAAAGAACAAATCCTGCAAAGATTAAAAATGTAAACTAATAATAGATGAAACGCAGAGTCGCTGACAGCGAGTCCAGAGCCACAGATTCCGTTCAGTGCTGATGCCAGTAAAGCCTCACAAAGTTCATCCTTCGCCCTCGGCCTCAATGCCCTAATGTTTTAAATCTGGATCAGTGTGTAAATTGGCTACACATCAGTTCATTTTTCATTCTTGGGGTGGGCCTTGCCACTTCAATCCAATCCGAAGTTTCAATCTGGCCCGAAGTCTACTTCAGCAATGGCTACCTGGGCCATAACTGCATTCCCGAGAGTCCGGTTCACCAAATCCTTCGGGATACCAAAAAAAATGCCGGGCTGTGCAGATAGTTCAAAAGCACAACTCCCAAAGAGAAGTTGCAGTCTATGGATTGCAGTGATTATAGTTCAGAAAAAGTATATTGAGTGGAATAATTAGTTTTGTTACCTGCCCGCAAGAATCCATTGTGGCTCGCCAGCACTATCTTGGGCCATTAGACCCAATGGTCTGTGCCTCCATTATGTCCATGGTCACCTCCTTCAAAATCTCAGGAAGCAGATCATCTTTGAGGTGACTGATTGGTTTGCAGTCCAATTTATTTCTCCAAGATTTTTTTTTTAGTAATGCTGATTTCTTTAAGCTCTTCATTTATTCCTGGCTCATGAGTACAGCTCCAAGAATAATGGACAGCATCCAAAACAAAGCAGTCCATCTGACTGAAACCCATTCCTACAACTCAACCATTTACTCCCATGATCATTGATGCATTATAGCTGTAATGTATATCATCTGCAAAATGCAGCAACCGGACTTTTTTACACTAACAGTGTTCCCAAAAATACAACAGCAGCAGGCATATGGAAACAGCTGCGAGTTCTGATCCAAACTGCACACCATTTAGACTTGGACATGTGTTACTGATCCTTTTTCATCAGTGGGTCTTAATATTTCCGATTCAGCTGCATCTTCATCACACAAGCCGCTGTGAATCAAAGTGACAGCTCATCAGCGCATTTTCTCTGGCTATTAGGAATGGGCAGTAAATGCTGGTCATGTCAGCAATGGACACTAGTTCATAGGTGAACAAGAAAAGTCTTGATTCTTTTTAATCATTGCTGCGCATTACCCCAAAAGAGCAAACATTTTAAAAGGTGGGAGCGCAAGAGAAGAATAAAAAGTTTGAAAACAGAAAAACAAGACCAAAAATCTCTTTGATGTTGTTTAGGAGATAAAATAATGAATATCCAGTGGGAATCTGTCAAGCTTAATTTTGAAGCTGGAATAAAATTAAAACCTGATCCAAATCTGATCTGAGCACTACCAACCAAATTCCAGTCTGGGCCTGAGAACGTTTTCTATAGGGTCCTATCTTGAACCCAATATATAATTTTTCCTTTTAGCTTTTCCCTTCTACCATCAAGACTCTGAAACTGTCCTTCCGTACAAAGTAGCAATTCATTTGCCTCTCGTTCAAATCTTTGGACTGCATTCAGTATTCATAAATGTAGTCTCCACTACAATGGAGACACCAAATTCAGATTGGGTTACAGGGACGGACGATGGGAATTGAGCGTACAGTATATATCACAATACTAGATACACCTAGGCATGATGAAAATGGAAGAGTTTGTCATGAAGCCCAAGAAGAGTTTATGTGGAGATTCACTAGCATTAATGAAGTTTTATTCAGCAATACAGTGTCGAATAGACCCTTGAAGCTACGCCATCCCAGCAACTCTCGACAAACCCAATTAACCCTAAACTAATCATGGGACAATTTACAATCACCAGTTAACCAACCCAGTATGTCTTCTGACTGCGGGAGGTAACAGAGGATTTGGAGAAAGCCCTGCATTCCACAGGGAGGAAGTACAGAGATTCCTTACAGAATGACGCTGGAATTGAACTTTGTCCTCTGGATCAGCCTGAGCTGTACTGGTGTCACTCTAACCTCTATGCTACCGTGGTGCCCTGCTTAGTTATTATTTCTAAATGCTGGACTTCTTTACACCTCCTTTCCCTAATGCCTCAACGTTTAATTGAACCAAGGTATGGTTCTTTCAGAATTTGTCAAAGAGCCAGATACACTTTGCATCTGGGACCTCAGCTTCATGCCAGCCAAAGCTGATGCATTAACAAAGCTCCATTCAGTTGAAATGGTAATTCACAGGTAAATTTATCAGTGTTTTTATTTCAGTGTTAATTTTTATTGTAAATTAATGATAACTTTGTCTTTAAGTAAGTGCATTTTTTATAATTTTATATTTAAATTATATTTTTGGTCATCACGGACAGTTGAAGCAATGAAAAGACATGAGCTGTCAGTTGACATCAGAGTCACACATAGGCTGTGCCTTAACTACCCTTCTCAATGCTTACTGACCAACGTGTTACACAAGAGTGCCTTTCAGTGACTGAATGTGCATTACAAACCACAGAGCTGCAAAGAGTTCACGCCTGCTGGGCTAGCACACATAGAAACAGTGAGGCATGGGTGGGGGTCAGTTCAATTCTGTCCAATGACTGTTTCTCTCATCTCCAATGTCACCAAATCAATATTTCAAGTATTTCCATAGAATTTGAATTTTATTCCAAACTGCTCTTTATATTTTAGTCTTCTGGCACTGCTAAATATTGACAGCCACAAAAGAAATGAATTCAACAATTACTGTTAGAAAATAACATTAGAAGGTAAATGAAAATAATTCTAAAGCCACACAAGAATTGTTAAAATTATGCTGAGTCTTCCAGTATTGTAAAAAATCTGCCATCAACCCAACCAATATTAGGATTCTATAACTTTACTGCTCTGAAGAGAAAAGCCAGGTATCTACCATATTATTTTCATTTAAAAGTAGCTCATTATGGTGATCATTAAGATTCTCCCCTTTCTTCCTGTGACCTCATGCGTTCCTCCAGGTACTGCAGTTTCCTCCCATAGTCCAAAGTCATACCAACTGGTAGGTTAATTGGTCATTGTAAACTGTCCCGAGGTTAGGCCAGGGTTAAATCAGGGGTTGCTGGATGACACGACTCAAAGGGCCGGAGGGATCTATTCTGCGCTGCATCTCAATAAATAAATAAATATCATGAGTGGGATGTTGAACAATGTGACATTGCAGAGATTCTTCAGTGCATTTGGAGCATTTACAGTAGCACCTACTTTAGTTTCTGCAGCAAAATACACTCTTGCTTATTGATACTGAATGCAGTGATACTGCATGCAATTCAGTGTTGTGAATAACTTAAATCTTACAATTACTCAGATTTGACATATATTGATATGTATTTTAAATCATACCTTGAAATCTCAATAATTTGTTATCTACTTGTAAACTCATGGAAACCAGTTTAAATAATAATTCACAGCGATACATAACTATAATCAATCTTTGAAGGTATCTTATCATTTAACTATATTTGAAACTAAATTAATGGAAAATTAAAACATGATTCAAAAGACTAACCCAAAGACCAAGTAAACATAAGCTCTGCTTAATTTTCTAATCCAGTTATCACTCAACATAATAGTTTTTTTTAACTATTTCCCTCCATAACTCTTGATACAGTTAATCGACTTTAGAATTTTAAATGTTCTACTCACCCTGATAACATATTGCTGTCTGAACTGGATAGTTCCAAATAGGCCAAAAATGATAGTGATAATGTGCAAAAAGTTAGCCAGGATAGGTGCCCATTGATAGCCCAGGAAATCAAAGATCTGCCTCTCCAACACAAACACCTGTTTAAAAAAATATAGTAAAGAAACATTAGCATTGAATTGTAGAGTTGTATTGCAGAGGATCACCCTCTTTGTCCCAGCATGTGGTGCTAATCTTTTTGACCATTCACATTAATTCTCTCTGTTCACATTAGGATTTTTTCCTTCTATGACTTGCCTATTTCAGTGTCTGTCTAAATATCACTTAACGGGAGTGATTGTATACAACTGCATCACCTCCTCTGGCAGCAAATTCCTGATACTAATCATTGCTATTCTAGTCGTGGGAAATAATTCTGACTTCTTCTGCCTCTATCAGATGAACTGTCAGCACCCTTCATCCCAGCAGATGCAAACCTCACTCCACAACTGAAGTCCTCCAACTCCCTGGCAACGTCCCGTTAAATCTCTCATGCTGTATCTCTATTACACACATATCCTTCCTTTAGTCTGGTGACCAGAACTGCACTCTAAATATGGTCTAACGAGTATTTTGTAAAGGAGAAACTTGACATTACAACTATTATATGCAATATCCAGATGCATGAAGATAAGCATACCAGATCCTACTATCCTATCTCCTTGTGTTGCCACCTTCAGGGAATTATGCACTTAACACCAAGCTCCCTCTGTTCATCAAAATTCTTTAACAACTTACTATTCCTGTATATGTCCTACTCTTACTTGACTTCCCAAAAGCATCACCTCACAGTTGTTGATATTAAATGCCAATGTACTGACTTGCGTAATATCTGATTTATATTCTGCTGTAGCCTTAACCCACCATCTTCACTATTCACCATACCACTAACTTCCATGTTATCTGAAAACTTACTAATCATAGTTTTTACATTCAGGACATTAAAATATACCACAAACAACAAAGGTCCCAAGAGCAATTCCTGTGGTGCACCACTAATGACAGACATCCCAAACCACATAACATCACAGCATGATCAGTGCCAATGTCAATGTACTGTCTTGCTCAGAAGTTACACACACTTTGTTTCTTCTTTAAGACTAGTTTTCAAAGAATGCCTCAAGTTTAAAATGCATTACTCATAAAGAATTTTACAAATAGGAATCTGAATAACATTAATATTTTGAATTATAAGTGAAATGCTTTCATCTTTAACATGCATTAAAAGTTAACAAATGTGATATACAATTAAAGTGGTGTTACACTTCAGACATAACACATATATTTCTGTTTTATTTGTCTATCATGAAAACTCAATGATATTAAGGTAAACAAAACATGACTTTTCATTTGATATTTAGGATGACAATATTGGATAGCTCTCATGAATGGGCACAAGGATGTATTAACATGTGCTCATTTCCCTTATTAAGATAGAATGCCTAATAAATATGGCACTCATCAAAAGAGTTTCAATATTCAACCAGACACAACCATGCTGTCAAATGGGGGCAAGGGACCCATTTGTTTGTAGTTTCAGCATTACTTAATATTGAAATGTGTACAAATCTAATCTGTACCACTTAAAAGCGAAGTGCCTTAGATCACAGAAACTAGTGCGCAGTTTATTGGGACTTGTCAAGGATTGTTCGTTTAACAGAAGAGAGCACAGTGCTGTGACTTCCCAAAGATATATTAAAGAGATGAATAGAGCAGAGATGTCTCATTTCGTAGTGTGACCAAAGGAGCCTCCACAACTCAGAAACAAGAGGGAGGAGATCATTGTAGTATTTATTTAACAAAAGACTAACCAAAAGAATTGTGATGTGCAATTACAAGAAGCCCAAAAACAATATCACAAATTTCTTTCAATCTGGAAAATGTTTCTTCAAATATGGAAACTGCCACTGCTATTTCACTTAAGAACAATGCGAGATGGAAACTAGAGAATTGGACCAATTAACCCAGCATCTGCTGCTGGGATTTTACAAGAATCTATAATTAAGGACAAAAAGACTGAACATCTTGAGATGTTTCAGTGGATAAGAGAAAGCCAAGAATGTTTTAGAAATTGAAAAACATTCTTTGCAGAGTTCATTTTTGTTATATAAGTGATGACTAAAGTATTGAATAAGGAACATCAGTAGGTGTTGTTTATATAGATTTCCAGGAAGCATTGATGATGTCAGAGATTACAGTTGAAACTTGACAATAGCTTCAATTAATAAATTAAAAATAGATTTAAAATATCTTAAGATGCTTCATAGGCATGTCATCAACCACATAAAATTGATAGCAAAAGCACATAATGAGATATCAGAATCAACACATACAAAATGCTGGAGCAAACTCAGCCAGTCAGATAGCATCCATGGAGGAAAACAGACAATCACTGTTTCATCAGGACTCGACGCGACCCAAAACGTCAACTGTTCATTTTCCACCATACACACTGCTGAGCTCCTTCAGCATTTTGCGAGCGTTGATCCAGATTTCCAACATCTGCAGAGCTTTGTAGGTCTGTAATGAAATATTAGAGTAGAGTACCAAAACTTTGGACAAGGTAAGTCAAGCCCAAAGTTAATGAAGGCACATCTGAAGATTTTGGTGCACTGAGGCATAGACTGATTTAGGAAATCCTACCAGCATGGATATAGGCAAACATGACAAGAACATTAATATGCTGTGCAAAAGTTAACTCCTTGTCAAAAGTAATATCAGGGTTATGAATATTTTCATTCCATTTCATAGAAGGTAAGAGGGATGGAGTCTACTAGGAATTAAATCAAATAATTTATCAAAGAACACAAGATGATAATGAACAGAAGATGGCTACTGGTCATTCAATCAGCAGATAAACAATTTTTGCAGGTTTTGAAGATTAGGAATAGCACAGACTAAAAACCGGAGTTAGGTCTTTCGGGACTGATGCTAAAAAAGAAATACTACATGCATGGGAAGATGTATAATTAGCTTTGTCCTCGGATAATAGCATTGTTAATTTTAAATTTACGATAGATAATTTTAGTTTAATAAATTGTGGCAAGGATATTGGCAGGAATATGGAGTGTGATGCTTACCAGTCATGACTTTGTTAAATGACATCAGCTGAAATCAAACCCAGCCTGTTTAGCCTCTCTGATAGAACACTGCTCTCATCCAGGAATTAGCTTATTACGCACATATAATCCATTTAGGCAAGGGGACCAAAATTGTTTGCAGAACTCCAAGACTGCCTTTAGCAACACCATGTACAATTGTAATATTGTCCATATTTCTAAGCATCAATTTGCGCACCCTGTCAAATATCCGATCAGAAAAGATAGGTCACCGAGAACTGAATCTAAGGCAACCACTGACACATTCCCACTCTTTTTCACGTGGTGGAACAAAGCCCCCTTCTCCCCCCTCCCAAACACAAGCAGCAGCAAAGCATGAAGACTCCTCCTCCCCACTTGCTCCAGCAGGAAGCTTCAGCACCCACCACCCACCAAGCAAGCAATAGCAAAGCACCCCCCTCCCCAAGAGAGACCATGATCTGCAGTACAGAAAAACTAATCATTCACCTGACAAGTTGACATTCTACAAGCTCTCTCTCTCCCTAATAATGGGACATAGTGGTGCCACACAGTGAGAGGGGAGACCACCTAACACAAAACAACTCGCTGGTGTTAATGTTTGCCACATTGCTTTTTTCCCCGAGTTCTCTGACCTGAGAATCGGCAACAAACTCTCCCCCATCAACGGGAGAATGAGAGAGAGTCATAGAGCAACGCAAAGTTAAAACAGGCACTTCTGCCCTACCAGTCCATGCTGACCACAGCGTTTCCCTGCTAGTTCCAGTTTCTCCCTGTTCAGCCCGTAACTCTCCAAGCCCTCGCCTCCATATACTTCCTTAAATGCTTCTGAAATGTTGCAATTGTACCTGCCTCGACCACATCCTCATTCCAGTAACACACTGTGGTGAACTACATATACCAGTGTGGTTTGCTCCCAACAGACCCCTGCTGACTGCTCCTGTGGCTCCTCCCACAAACCCCTGTATAAAGGCGAATGAGGCCTGAGGCCGGCCCTCATTCTCCAGGATGTTGTGTTGTTCATTCTTACGTCTCAGAGTGAGTTATTGATGGTGCATCACACACTACCTTTTGTGTAAAGAAGTTACTTCTCAGGTCTTTTAAATCTCTCTCTTCTTCTCTTCTATCCACATCCATATGAGGTCATTTCCCATTCTCCTGTGCTCCAAGAATGAAGATCCAGCGTGACAAACCTCTCCCTATAAACGCAAACCCTCTAGACCAGGTAACACCCTTGTAAATTTCAGCTGTACCTTTCCTATAACAGGGTGACCAAAACTCTATACAATAGTCCGGGTGGAGCCTCGCCAACATCTTGTACAACTGCAATATCACGACGCATAACTTGATGATCTTCTATTTATGATAAAATAAACAGGACAACCAGCAACTTGCAAACCATCCATTCTCAGTGCTGCTTGTTAACATATAAACACCACAGGCCATTGAGTTTTGACTCTTTAATGATTCAGAGATTTGGTGATATTCACCTTTTCTCAAACAACCTTCTAAAATGAACAGCAAGAGACAGAAAGTGATAAATGTAATTTTCTCTCAAGCTGATCTGTTTATCTCTTTTCAATCTCTATTGATCTTAATCTATTTTGCATGTTTCCCAGAAGGGGATGAAAGCAATTGGCAAATGCCTTATTGGAGTCATTTCAAAAATGATATGGGTGGAGTTGATTATTAGATCCCAAACCATTTGTTCTTATTGGAACAGAGGCCATTACCCAGAGCTGCAGATGGACAGCTGTTGGAAAATTGAAAACGTGATAAAAGTTAAGGGTGGAGAAATTAAAATAAACAATCTATTTCCTTTACTATATTCACAAATGTGGTGAATTCCACTTGCTTGAGAGACCCCATCTGTGGTGCTATTCTGGAATATGGGGTTCTGGAATTTCCACAATATAGGAAAAAGAAAGGTTCTTCCTTTCATTCACAGCAGTTTCTGCAGAAGCAGTGCAGCCAGGAAGGGGAGATTTCTAATCTATTTCTTTGTAATGGAATTCAATTAATTTCAAAAATAAATGACCTGATCTGCCTTCTGAATTGCAATTACTGTTCATCTGCTGGTTTAAGATATTGAACTAGTTAAACCAAATAAAGTAGCTGGTTATACTGAAACTCAAGACTGCATCCAATGTTTCAGAGATGATATGAAAATGTACTGGAGGTAGAACTGATTTAGCAGACTAATTCTTATGTTGAAAGGCAGGATGCTTTTACTGGAGAAGGTAAGGTTGTCCTTGGAGCAAAGAAGGTTCAAAGGAGATTTGATAAAAGACCATAAGATCATGACTGGTTTAGTTAGGGTAATTAGACAGAATCTGTCCCAATTAATAGATTGCTAAGAAACAGCAAGCATCGACTTATAGTTATGGGCAAATGATGCAGAGGGGAAAAGGAATGCTGTTGGCAGTGGATCTGTGAGAAAAAAGGCCTTTTAAAAATCATGCTGAGAATTGTTGTGATCTGGAACTTACTGCCTGTAATTCTGGTTGAATTAGAACCAATCAAGACTTTTAAACAGGAACTGTATAGGCATGAGGGAAATGCCTTGGGATGAGACTGATGAAACATTGCTAGTAATTTATTTGACAGGAACATGCACACTTTGTATCTTCATGTTTTGGATGCTGCATTTACATTGCTGTTAAATTTTAAACACAGATCAACTTTTTCTTTTGCCTGCTTGTCAACAAAGCAACATTATCAGTTCTGTCAACTTATGTTCACGTGTAATATACATAGTGTCAAAGGTTAACTGTGAGTTGTGAAATAAGTAGTTCCTGACACTAGTGCTGTTTTTCCAAATGAGCAGAAGACTGTACAACCAAACTTTTCTCTAATGAGCAGATGTAACAGCATTTCATGATTTTAATATATATTGTTTATGTATGTGCATTGGCATACTGAACAAAATTAGGTTTCCATAAAATAATAATTTACAAATATTATATATTAGATTTCTGCCATTTTCCCAGGCTGCTCAGGAGGACGCTAATTGCAAGAGACCAGCTGCTTTGTCTGTTCATCCATTCATTAGCTAAGCAAGAATTGCCATAATTTGATGAAATAGATTGTAACACACAGTATGACTTTGTATCTAAAATGAATAACACCATAAAATCTCCATAGAATTGAATTACAAAACAAAGCAAAACATAGCTAATTTCCAAAGAATTATAAAGTAAATCTGTCACTCTCTCTGCATACTCGTCTAATATTACACCTTCTATAATTAATAGTCTAGGTCCCATGTCTTATTTGCTTATAAGAAACAGAAGGCAAATGAATAACGAATGTTTCTCCATCTGTTTCCCAAGTAAATGTAGGCAACTAAAGAGATCTGGTTCAAGACACTCAGCTGGGATCCACTTATCAAATGCATACTCACTCACATGTACTGAACCCATATGTGTTCTCATAAGGACTTAACAAGTAACATGGAAGAATTTTCAATATTTCATGATGTGTGTTGGTTGCCTGGATATAGCAACTATAGAGAAGATTGATGGTGTAAACTTTGGCTGACATTTCAGTAGATTTTTAAATGCAACAAATATATTGGGATGAATACAATAGCAGCAAAGTTTTAGCAGGACATAAATTCCAAGGATTTATTATGGCACTGTGGTCACAGCTGGTTTCACCGGAACATGTAATTTATCATCTGTGCAGACACTGGGATATTATATACTGTCATACAATCCCCATTTCAAGTCATTGTGTTGGTAACTGATGGTAGAAGCTGAAGAATTATATTATTTGTTGCATCTTGATGGGGCAGAATGGCGGAGAAGTGAGACAGAGTCACAGCAGAGCCTGGGCCCAAGGGCAAGGAAAGACACGAGATTCTGATCAATTTAAGCTCTAAGCCGAATTTGAAAGGTTCTTGAGCCCTGTTTTATAAGATACAAATGAAAAGTAAGATACCAGTGTCATCTCATGCCATCGTGGACAATTAAATCAATGAAAGATACATTTTTCATTGATTCTATTGTACTTCTTAGTTCTACTGTGAATGCCTGCAAGAAAATGAATCTCAGAGGAGAATATGGTGATATATACATGCTTTGAGAATAAGGTCAAACTTTGACGCTCGAAGTTCAAACTACATTTATTATCAAAGTATGCAGCCTTGACATCCGTCTCCTTACAGGCAGCCACCAAACAAGGAAACCCAATAGAACCCATTAAAACAACAGCACCCAATGTGCAGAGAGAGAAAAAACAAATTGTACAAACAATAAAAGTAAGTAAATAGCATTCAGGGCTGAGATTCACGAAAGTGAGTCCACAGAAGCCCATTAGTGGCAGGCCACAACTTCAGTTCAGTGCAGAGGTGAGTAAACCTCATGGAGCAGTGAGCTGAAATTCAGTGCACAAGTGGCTAAACCCGCAGAACAGTGAGCTGAACCAGCCTGTCCCTTGCCTCTGGCACCAACAACCTGGCCATTGCAATCTGGCCCAGTGCTTAAATTATCCACTCTCTGTTGATTCCTCACTATTGAACCTGGGCTTCAGTATGCTCGTGATCCCCACTACCTCAATTAGGCCTGTACTTGACTTTTCAAATTCGGCTTAGAGCTTAAATTGATCAGAATCTCATGTCTTTCCTTGCCCTTGGGCCCAGGCTCCGCTGTGACTCTGTCTCATCTCTCCACCATTCTGCCCCAACAAATTGCCTCCAAGTCCACTTCAGCAATGGCCAAACAGTGGCTCATTCCCTGCTGCCAGGCCGGGACCCCACCACCTCGATTCGGCCCATACACACTTTGCCGCAACTCCTGCACCTTTCAGACTGCAGTTCACTCTGCAAAAAAAAATAAAAAAATAGGTCATACAGGCCGTCCAGAAGCTCAACTCCATCAGGGAAGTTACAGTGTTGTTTGCAGTGATCATTTACCAGAAAATGAATGATTAATAAAGTATTTAGCTGTTTGTATTTGCCACCAACAAGTAGCTGCTAAGCTTCACCAGCACCATTTTGTATGTTTGCTATGTTGCAGAATTACTTGCCCTCAAAACTCTTGTGAATTATATGATTATTCTCCAAATGAAGGATACTGTTTCAACAATAGAAGACTATGGTAGTTGACTATCAACAGAACTTCTGCTTTTCTCACTTAATTTTAAGTAATTCACAATGCCATTAAATGTGCCAATGACTGCTCTGGTCACAGGTTCACCATTACAAGATTCAGTCTTGTTCAGGTTGGTTTTGCCAGTCTTTGTTTATGTATAGTTTTTCATAAAATTCTATTGTTTTCCTTTTTTTTCCTGTAAATGCCTCCATACAATGAATCTCAACATAGTATATGGCAATATTTGATAATAAATTTACATTGAGATTTGAACTTTTGTGTATGAGAGGGATGTTCAGACAGACATACTTTATTGATCCCGAGGGAAATTGGGTTTTGTTACAGTCGCACCAACCAAGAATAGTGTAGAAATATAGCAATATAAAAACCATAAATAATTAAATAATAGTAAGTAAATAATGCCAAGTGGAAATTAGTCCAGGACCAGCCCATTGGCTCAGGGTCAGGGATATCATTAGGATGTAATGCGGGCATGATGGAAGAGTAGTAGTAAGGTCAGCAGAGTTGTGAACATGAGTTGGGGGCTCAGTGAGAAAAGCTACATTTAAAAATATCAAAGGGGGCTTGGTGAGTGTGGTTCCCATTGGCTCAGATTTACTTTATTAGGATCCCTTTATAAATATTGAAGGCATTGCGTTACATACATGGCTACTCTGTGACTGTTGACGGAGAGTGGAGAGTGGGGCAATTCCTTGCCCCACTCTCCAAAGGAAATTGCACCCTCAATGTTATCCGTGCAACAATTAGCTTCCAGTTAAATTTCAAGAGTAAAATGTTTTGACCTGAAATGCTCACAATTGCATCTCACACTGAAAATAAGCAAATTTTATTTGCATGTTGCTGAAAAATTAATTATAGTGGTTCCCAAAGTTAATGCCATCTTATTGTACCAATGTGGATCAGAACATGTAAGAAGTTGGGTGGTTAGCTAAACGATATAAATCAATAGGTGTATTTTTAGATCTGATCTGATGCAAGTGACACATTTCACTGTACAGTACGTAGTTTTTGATATATTGTACATACGGCAAGTAAAACTAATTTTTAGTGGCTGAATGTGGTACTGGGGTAAAACATAAGCCACAATATTATTGACTGCTGGATCAAGCATGGAGTCTGAAAAGTCTACTTCAGTTTCTATTTCTTATAACTATTTCAGGATTTTTTAAGAGTTCTCTAGGACAACCGTTCAAATTGATAGACACCAGCAAAGTGAAAGTATACAAATATACAAATGATAAATGTCATTTTAAGATGGTCACTAACAAAGGAATATTTGCAACAAAATTATCATTAGATTGACTAAATTTGGAGTAATTATATATATGAGATACCTTTCTTTAATCGCATTTCAATGGAAGGAAAACAAAAAGAGGCAGGAAAAGAGCACACATACTAAAAACAACAAAAAGGAAAGTTAATGAAAAGTTCTAGGAGCTCAGAGAAGATTAGGGTGACCATTATCAAAGACAGGCAGATAATGATGTATCAGCAAGAATTAATTTCCTGAAAGCAGGGACATGGACCAGTGCTGAATTGGGAAAATGGATATAGAAGGATAAATTATATCAGTGTTCCGGAATCAAATCCAAGGATTTCACAAGGAGTGTGGAAAACTATTACCACAGCTCAAAGGGTTATAAGAATCATAGTTCTCAGCAAATTGAACCTTACCTATTACTGCTCTTGGAAAGAGTTAACCAATTTACTTTATTTCTCTGCCCTTTCCCTATTTCTGGCTAATAACCTTTTCATAAGAATCTTTCAATTGTAAGATTCAGAGGGAGGACTGTCTGAGTCTACATATTGTTGCAAGCATTTCTTGTCCCACAAAACCTATCGTATTTCATACTTTATTTCCTCTTCTTGTTTATCCTTCTCCCATGTTAATGTGTAGCACCTCTGGTGTTCTTTAGACTTCTCACAGGTTCCAATTTCTTGGCCACAATGGCTCATTTTCACTTAGGATGTCAAAACCCTTCACACCTTCATCCAATACCAGGATGGCCTGGTGTCTGCTTGTTGATTCAATGGAGGGCCAACCAGTCCCCCTCTAACAATGCCTTCCTTTGGCTGACTGAACACTTTTTTCTTTTAATTCCTCTCTTCTTCCACATCAAAGTAGTAGCCATGGGATCTCACAGGGTCTAATATGCCTGTTTTGATGCATTACGTAAACAGTTCTTGTTTGCATTCTAATCAGTGATCAGTACAGTTTAGCCAGCTGTCAACATACACAGGGCTTTTTCAGGCCTTGCAACACAATGCCAACAAAGTCAAGGACCAGAATTCTGATCCAACTTCAGAAATGGCATGGCTGCTTGAAGTTCTAAATAAAGTAGGGTGCCATGGCAGCATAGTGGTTAGCACAACATAGTTACGGCTCGGGGCATTGGAGTTCAAAGTTTATTTTTGGTGCTCTCTGTAAGAAGTTCATACTTCTTTCCTGTGAGAGCGTTTGTTTCTTCAGGTTGCTCTGGTTTCCTCCCACAGTCCAAAGGTGTATTGGTTAGTAGGTAAAATTGTAAATAGTCCTGTGATTATGTTAGGGTTAAATACAAAATGCTGGAGGAACTCAGCGGGTCAGGCAGCATCGATGGAAATTAATAGATGCCAATATTTCAGGCCGAGACCCTTCTTTTTGACTATCTCTTTCCGACTATCTATTCATTTCCATCCATGCTACCTGACAATGCTGCGTTCCTCCAGCATGTTGTGTCTGTTGCTTTGGATTTCCAGCATCTACAAGTTTTTCCATGTTTAGTATTAAACAGTGGTGGGACTCATCAGCAAAAATGATGAAACAATGTACAGGGAGGAGGTCAAACACTTAGAGAGCTGGTGCAGTGACAACAACTTGATGCTTAATGTCACCAAAACCAAGGAGATGATCGTCGATTTCAGACGATCTCAGCCTGAGTACACACCCCTCAGCATCAGCGGCTCCACAGTGGAGAGAGTGGAAAACATCAAGTTCCTTGGGGTGCAGATCTCGGACAATCTCACCTGGTCCAGGAACACCATTGGGATTGTGAAACGAGCCCAGCAGAGATTGCACTTTCTGAGGAAACTTAAACAAGCATCACTCCCCACTAACATCTTAACTACATTCTACAGAGGCGTGGTTGAGAGTGTGCTGACCTTTTGCATCACAACCTGGTACTCCAGCTGCAGTGCTGCTGACAAAAAAGCCTTGCAGAGGGTGGTTAGGGGAGCAGAGAAGGTTATTGGGGTCTCCCTACCTTCTGTCCAAGACCTCTTTCAGAGTTGATGCCTCCAGAAGACACGGTACATTATTAAAGACCCCTCACACCCTCTCCATGAACTGTTTGTTCTTCTGCCATCAGGTAAACGTTACAGGAGCATCAAAACTAAAACCACAAGGCTACTAAACAGCTTCCTCCCACAGGCAGTCAGACTGCTAAATAGCTGCTCTACCTGACTCTGCTTTGGACACTTATAACTTGATTTTAACTGACAAGTGGCTGTTGTGTTTTACTATTTATTATGTTTATTATTTAGTGTTGCGTTTGTTATGTTATGATTGCACTGCTCCTGGGAAACGCTGTCTCATTCTGCCCTGCAGAGCTGATGTACGGTTAGAATGACAATAAAGTTTTTGAATCTTTGAATCTTTGAAATAGGTGGGTTGCTGGGCAGTGCTGCTTGTCGGGCAGGAAAGGCCCATTCCGTACAGGAAGCAGAAAAAAATAAATGCAGAATGAACATAGGTGGCAAAATGCCTCCAGAAATTTATGAATCATCTAGATTTGCTGATATATTCATTAAATTAATTGTTCAAGGCAGTTTGGAACTAGATTCAGTGAGGGATACTGATTACTCTCATTGATCAGATAGAGATAACTTTAAAAGACATTGGAGAACACATTTGATAAAAATTGCCTCTGAGATAATAAGAATGTTCTTGTAGATATATTGCAGATATGGGATAAATCATTAAATAATGGGTGTGCATACAGTACTGTTCAAAGGTCTTAAGCAGATATATATAGTTCGGGTGCCGAAGACAATTGCCCATTACTGTATATTGGTTAAAATAGGAAGGTGGTTGGGAAACAGAAGAACATAGGAATTTATATATGTATATATGCCTAAGACTTTTGGATAGTACTGTACACTTTTTATAAATGGTTCAGAATTGAGATAGGAAAATGGACAAATGAAAATAAAACTTGTCATCTGGGGAAAAAAATAAATGTGGAAGTTAAATCTGAGGATAGAGTGAGACAAAGAATTATGATAGTTGATGGTCAATGAAGAAGAGTCATCACAGATAGGAACTTATCATGTTGGTTAGAAATGTGAAAAGAGCATGCAAGAAATAACCGTAACAATCAGTCTCCGCAAGGAAAAGTGACTGGAGATTTTGTACAGCCAGCAGCTTGCAGTACGAAAAAGGTGACAGCAAGGGTAATCATCAGTAAAATAATAGATTGAGCAAGAAAACAAGTGGAGGTGTTCATTGATATGATGAAAGAAGACAATGTGAACAATATAGAGCCCCGGGTATTCACTGAGTTCGTGGAAAAGGAGTCGGAGGATAAGCTTTCAAATGCAGCATCGAGAGTTTCTCATTCCCACGTAAAGAGAAAGAGTATTTTCAACCATTGACAGAAAATATTCACAATGCCTAATGTTGAAGATAATTTATCAGTAATCCTGGTCTTCAGTCGCTTATTTATTTATTGCTGAGATGCTGCACAGAATAGACCCTTTGAGCCATGCTGCCCTGCAATCCCCCAATTTAAACCCAGCTTAGTCACGAGACAATTTGCAAAATCCAGTTAACCTACCAACCGGTACGTCTTTGGACTGTGGGAGGATTCTGGTGCACCCAGAGGAAACCCACGTAGTTATGGGATAAATGTGCAAACTCCTTACAGGCAGTGAGCTACCGAGTTCATTATAATATTGGATAACAATGCAAGTGTAGGAAATGACCTTCAAAATAAAAGAAGGCATCCGTCTCTGCTGGAGATTTCCCCTCACTTGTTTGCAAAGTTTATCCACGATGATTACAGTAATTTACTTTGACTAGCTGTCTCAGTAGAAATTATTGAATATCACATCTGTGCCTATTAACCAATTACTCTACTATTCTGTCGAATCTCTGTCATTATCAATTAATTTTCTATGTTTTAGATAAGTCACTTGGATTCTTGCAGATGACAAGCTACAAAGGAATTTAAAATTTTAACTTCAACTAAATCATATACACATGCATTTCTTATTGATAACAATGAGTAGTTACAATCTGACCTTATCTAGCTGCTAGATATAGGTATCTGATTGGCTGTCAAGAAGAATTATATGCTTCACTCCTGAGGCTGATTGAAATTGCACATTTTTAAAATCAAGCTGTTGCTTAATGCAGTGTAACAAGAAGCAAAGCACCAACATCTACAAGTTCTTTGTGTTTTTGTAAACAGATGTCAGTTCAAAGATTAAGATTTCAATTTGTGAAACTGCAAATTTTGAAGGATGATATCTGCTTACAAATTATTGATTAATGAACTCAGAGACTAGTCAGAAATGAACCAAGTTCATAAGAACAGTATTTTAAAAGACGAGGTGGCATATCAATGATATATTTTGGAATTTTATGCATTGAACCCATAGCACTTTCTGAAAGGGCAACATGTTTCTGAAATCAAATGTGAAAACCGTGATGTCAATTTGTACTAGAATATATAGCACTTAAGTTGGAATGTGTATCATACTTTGTTAAGAATTCCTTTCTCTTCCACCAGACCAAATTTCAGTAAAGGTGGAGGTAATCACTTTCAGAAGGAAGATGAGAAAAAAACTGGAACCCTATTCATTGGAGTATTCAAACTGATAAAAATCTGAATTAAATGGTATTTAAAATGAACGGCTGATCCATCAGCTTACGTCAAAGGTTGAAAAAATCTTCTAAATTGTAAGAAGACTGTATATCAAGCTATTGCATAAACACGAGAAAGTCTGCAGGTGCTGGAAATCCAAAGCAACACACACACACACACACACACACACACACACACACACACACACACACACAATTGGAATTAAAATGATTAGCCATCGGACAATTCTGATTTTGACTGATGGAATGAAGGTGTTCGACAAAGCGATTCCCCCAGTTTATGACGGCTCTCACTAATGGAGCGGAGGTTCCATCAGGAGCATAGGACACAATAGGCAACCCCAGCAGATTCACAGGTGAATTGGTGTGGCACCTGCAAGTCCTCCCGGCATTTATCCCTGTAAGTAGTAGGTAAGCCCTGTAGTAGATTGAGGGACCACTTCATCCAGCACCTCTGAACCATCTGCCAAAAGTGGGACTTCCCAATGGGCAAACATTTTAAGCCTGACTCCCATCCCCACTCCAATGTGTCGTTCAATGGCCTCTTATTCCAGGATAAGGCCATCCTCAATGTGAAGGAGCAGCATTTTATATTCCATCTAGGTAGCCTCCCCTGCTACCATGAATATCAATTTTTCCTTCTGGTAAAAAACATTTCCAACCTGCCCCCACCCCCTTTCCTCTATTCCCTACTCTGATCTTTTACTTCTTCTCACCTGCCTATACTTGCCCCTGGATTCCCTTCTCTTTCCCTTTCTCCTATGGTTCACTCTCCTCTCCTATCAGATTCCTTCTTCTCTAACCCTTGACCTTTCCTATCCACCTGGCTTAATTTATCAGCTTCCAGCTCACTTTGTTCCCCTCCCCCAACAATCTTTATTCTGGAATCTTTCTCCTTCCTTCTCAGGTCTGAAGAAAGGTTTCAGCCTGAAATGTCGACTGCATATTCATGACCTGCTGAGTTCCTCTAGCATTTTGTGTGTGTGGCTTTGTGAATCAAACTATTGCTGAAGTTCAACCTAAGATGTACCTAAGACATTTGAGGTAACTGTCTGCTCACCCACTGCTGTTTCCAAAAATAATACTGCATAGGAAGAACATCTAGCCAAATATGGGGATGCATTTTAATTGATATGGTAGGGTATTATGCTGATTGCTATTATACTGATCTTTGGGGTCTCACTCCAAACTGATGAATTTTTTGTAGCATGGTAAGTTTTACTAATGATCTCAGCACTGTGGTACAGTATGTAAAAAGGAATATGGTGATAAGAAGATGCATTATAGTTAGATGGGGAGATGCTATTCTCTGCAACCACATGTCTTATCCATGAAGGCCATGTCACCAAACTTGATCAGACATAAGGGTATTTACTTGGGGCTGGACCAGAACTTTGAGTGAGAGGGGTAAGATCCAGTTATTATGATCTGTATGGGACCCAATGACATAGATAAGATAAAGGGAGATGTTTTACTGAAGTGAAAACTACAGATATTGCCTAAACCATAAAGCACAGCGACATACATGATAATCTTTGGTTTACCAAATCAAAAAGCTACAAATAGTCCATCAAATCAGATCCATCATGGATCAACACATGGCTCAAAGAAAACACTGGGACAAATGGGTTTCAACCTGTGAGGCACTAATAGCAGTACTGTGGAAAGAGGGAATTCTACCATTGGATTGGGCTGCAACCAGTTGCCAAAATAAATCAAATAACTGGTATTTTAAACTTCTGGTAAGAGGAAATGTAGAAAGGCAAAGAAAGGATGCAACAAGATAGTGGGGGGGGGGGGTAAAGTGGTGAACAAGTACCAGATTCTTTCAGCAAGGGACAGTATATCTCAAGATAGCAGTATACTGACAATTAGAGCAAGAAATAATGGTGCAATGACAAAATTGAAGACTGTTTACATGAACATTAATACTATCTAACAAGGGAGGCAATTAAAAAGAATTAATTAATGGCTCAAAAAGAAAGAGTAACAATATAAAAGCCATTACAGAGAAGGTGTCTATGGATGGTAATTAAATATTCCACTAAGTAAAAGAAGTTCAGCTAGATGAGATTGGCAAAACAGAAAGAGAAGAGTGATAGCTTAATATTAAAGGGAGCATTAATGTAATAGCTTGGAAGGATCTTAAATCAGTAAATCCTGGAGTGGAATGATATTGGGTGGAATTATGAAAAAGCAAGATACAGAAAATGTCAGTGAAATTTGTGTGTAGGCCCTCAAACAATAACAGCTTTGTAAAACAGTATACCTCAAGAAATTAGAATCACATGCAACATGGATAATTAAATAATCATGGGGGACTTTAGTTTAATTGTAGACTTTCAAATATATGGTCAGATAATTATTGTGTTTGATTAAATATTCATTGGCTTTAACAAAGCTGAAACTTGAATATATTAGGCAGAGCAAATTGGCAATGATTGCAGGAAAGATGAATTTGCAGAGTGTATTAAATGTTTTCCTGTCCCCCACTAAATACTATATATTGAGAACCAACAAGGAAACAAGCTATTTTAGATCTACAATTATGGAATAAAGAAGTTTTATCAATAATTGTTAGTTAGGGGGTCTTCAGAGTACAATCATAATGATGGAATTTCATAATTATTTTTAAAGATCATTCATTTAATCTGGAACAGCTATCTTAATTCAGAATAAAGTAAACAACAAAAACATGTGACGGTGAATTTTGAAATGACATGCAATATTGTAAATTAATAACAACCAATATTTAAATAATTAATACTAGTAAGAATGTAGATTCTTTAAAGGCAAAGAAACTCGGTGGGAAAATTCATTTTGTTAAGGCTAAAGGTAAAAATAGTATTAAATAAAAGGGAAAAATGTATTATGTTTTCAAAAAAGAAGAATATACTTGAGGGTTGGGGAAAAATTCAAAATTCGGTAACAGAAGACCAGGACATAATTAAGGAAAGAAAAAGTAGAATATGAGAGTAGTCACTTGCTAGCATAAAAACCACACTATCAGAGTTTCATAGAGATATAAGAAGAAAATAAAAAGAAAATGTTAGTGTGCATCCCAAGAGACAGAAGAATTTATATCAGGAAATAAGGACAAAGGAACTTCACATGGAAACTGTCCTCGGAGTGGCGGACAGCTACAGATCTAGAGCAAAAGAGAAGCTTGAAGAATTCAGCGTGAGAAATGAATGCGACTGAAAACTTTTAAAGCCCCGAGACATAATGATGTGCATCATGCGGTACTGCTATAGAGGCAGCTGTGAAGATAATGGATGCATTGGTTGCTATCTTCCAGAACCTCATAAATTCTAGGCACACCAAATTGGCAATGATTGCATGAAAGATAAATTCACAGAGTATATCGGATGGAATTTCCAAAAAGTATGCTGAGAACCAATGAGGGAGCAAGCTATTTTAGATCTATAATCTAAATCGGGGACCCCCACCTGGGGTCCACAGATACCTTGCTTAATGATATTGGTCCACAGCATAAAAAACGTTGGGAACCCCTGATCTAAATAAATGAATTTACAGTAGATTGCAGATGAGAAAGGAATGTAGATGAGCAGATGTAGGGTTAGAATGAGAAAGGTTAATTGATCATCTGCTCATTAGGGGGCCTTTAGAGAATAGTCATAATGATGGCATTTTGTATATAGTTTGTAAGTTCTTTAGTTCAATTTTGAACTATGTTTTAATTCAGAAAGAAGTAAGCTGCAAATGATTCCCAAAGTTGGAATGATAGCAAATAAAATTACAATAGTTAACAAAGGAAGGAGAGAGACAAAAACTAGTTAGCCTGACATCAGTCAGCAAAAATGCTAGGAACTATTATGGAAATGGTAATAGGGAACTACAAAAATAATATTAGGACTGGTAAAAGATAACATGGATTAACGAAAGTGAAATAACGATCGACTAATTGGCTGGAATGTTTTTTTCAGGTTGAATCTAACAGAATAGATAAAGATGACTAATTAAAGTGGTGCATTTGAACTTTCAGATGGCCTTTGATCAGGTGTCAAAAAAAAGATTATTAAACAAAATGAGCATGAATTATACTTGGGCTAATGTAATGGTGTGGATTGAGGACTGGTTAATGGACAGAACAGAAATTAATGATTCATTTTCAGGTTGGGTGGCCTGTGACCATTGGAATCCCAAGTGGGCACCCTGCAGTAAGATGAAGGAGAATTAGTGATTTCCTTGTTGTAATAGCCATCAAATGGCTGAATATATTATAACAAAATGGCCAAGCATGGTATAGCTTTGAATGCTGACCTAACCAGCTGTTGGGGGAATGGAGGGATATGGATCGTGTAGGGGCTGAAGAGATTTAGTTGAATTCCACATCACATTAGGCATGGAAATTCTGGGTCATAGCGTTAGCTCCAGTGGTACTTATGACATTAAAGCTAATCTTTCTCTTCAAAAAGCTACTTTCTTTAGATAGTGAAATATTACTGTGATGTCAATTATAATCCTCACATCTGTAGTGCAAAAGTTATTGGAAGGCATTATAAAAGACTGGATACAAGCATTTGGATAGCCATGGTCTAATGAGCGATAGTCAACATAATTTTGTGCGTGGTAGGTCATGTCTAACCAATCTTATGATTTTCATGGAAAATACCAGAAAAATCAAAGGCAAGGCAGTGGATGTCTTTGAGAAGGGAGGTTGCTCAAGAAGGTTCAGTCGCTTGGCATTCAAGATGACGCAGTAAATTGTATTTTGGACAGGTATATGGAGGGATATGGTCCAGGTGCAGGTCAGTGGGACTAGGGAGAAAAATGGTTCCGCACAGCCAAGAAGGGCCAAAAGGCCTGTTTCTGTGCTGTAATGTTCTATAACCTGCTCTGAATGGTGTTAGTTCTATCTCTGGCCATCAAATCTACCCCTACTTTCTACAAGAGTGTACAACCTCTTGTTATGTAGGTTTTGTGGTACTTAATAAATTGATCACTGGGTATATTTCTGTATGATTGTGGTCTTCTGCTGCTGTAGTCCATCCACTTGGTATTCTACACACTACTGTTATAAAGCATGGTTATCTGAGTGACTGTTGCTGTCCTGTCAGCTTATATTACTTTGGCCATTCTCCTCTGACCTCTCTCATTTACAAGGCTTTATTGTCCACAGAACTGTTGTTCACTGTTTTCTCGTTGTATTGTTTCTCGCACCATTCTCTGCAAGCATGTTATGTGTGAAAATCCCAGGAGGTCAGCAGTTTCTCAGATACTAAAACCACCCTGTCTGGCACTAACAATCATTCCACAGTCAAAGTCACTTAAATCACATGTCTTTCCCATTTTGATATTTGGTCTGAATAACAACAGAACCTCTTAATCAGGTCTGCATGCTTATATGCATTGAGTTGCTGCCACATGATTGGCTGATTAGATACTTACATTAACAAGTAGGTGTACCTGATAAAGTGGCCACTGAGTATAGACTAAATATACCATACTTATACACTCCTACAAGTTCTAAAGCACTATAAGAGACAAATCAGTCAAATGGACGTTCTTTGCAATTGCAATTCCTGCAGCTATGTCTTGCACAGGGAGTGTGATAATGGAATTGTGCAGTTTGGCCAGATTGCTAGAAGGGTTAGCAAACGCTTCTGTGAAATTAATGTTGAAGTTGTAGCTTTGAGGACTGTACCACTACAAAACAGTAAGACTTTAGATTTTTCTGATAGAGAATGTGTACTTGTGGGAACTGACTGGTGTACCTATATTCTTGACGTGCTGGGGCTCCCCAGTGGCTAAAAACTGTGTGGTTAAGAATACGCAGGCAGAGCTGCCTACTGTTGTTTGCTGATAAGTACTACTGTGAATCGAATGAAATATATTAATTTATACGTGGAGAAACAAATAGAGAAGTCAGATTTCATTCTTTTAGTTGTTAAATTTGTAACTGTAGCTAAGAGCAAAATAAGATTATTTAATTAAAGTATTTATATAGTTAAGTTTTTCATTGCCAACTGGGTCACATGAGAGAAATCAAAAGAAACCTGAGCTCAGTTTTGAGACACACCCACCACAGCTTCTATCACTGAATTGAATGAAGGGATTATGTCTAATATATCCAGGTTTGTTTCTTTATTCATTGAGACCATCCAATTAACCATCCAATCTTGTGTCTTTGGGAGCAAACCAGTGTACCTGGAGGATATCCACACAGTCACAGGGAGAATGTACAAACTCCTTGCAGGTAGAGGCGGGAGTTGTACGCGGGTCACTGGTAATATAAAGCATTGTGCTAATCACTATGTTATTTATGGTGATACAAAGCAAGATGACAGAATGGTCTTGGAGGAGGATGCAGATAGGTTTTGTGGGATACCGGAGATAGGTTGTATTTATGATTCTTCTTTCTAGTTCTTCCAAAATCATTCCTCAGGATCAATGATGATGTATTTCCACTCATTTTCTGAGGGGGCCAATCAGACCAATGTAGGAACCACACTCTTCCTTCACAGTTAAGAGTCCTTGACTCAAAGTTATAAAGTGTACAACAGGGAAATAGGCCTCTTAACCCACCAAGTCTGCACTGACTAACAAACACTCCATCCTAGATAAGCTCTTTTTCATTCATGGGCTCAATATGGAGGACCATTAATTTTATCTATACATCATCTTGACTGAATAATTGATGGCTTTGAAACATAGAAAACCTATAACACAATACAGGCTCTTTGGCCCACAAAGCTGTGCTGAACATGTCCTTACCTTAGAAATTACCTAGGGTTACCCATAGCCTTCTGAGCTCCATGTACCTGTCCAGGAGTCTCTTAAAAGACCCTATCGTATCAGCTTGGATATGTAAACATTTGGAGACCAAGCTCCAAGTCATCACAAATTCTTTCACTGTCAAAGATCCTCCTCTATGGCACAATACTGTCTTCCTGATAATCAATATTTGCAATGTACCCCCGTAAATATATATTATTTTCCATTTCTTAAGAACCACCTCTAAATGAAGCACTTGTTGATTATGAAATCCACCGTCACCTCCAGAATATTTCATCAACTTTCAAATGGTTGAGAAAAGGAGTGCTGAAGAATCAAGATCGTAATTCCGAACTCATGGAATAACCCAGCTATAACTGGTGCTCTTCTCTGTGCCTTAGAGTCACGGAGAATTTAAAGTATGCTCCTCTAATCACTGGAGAAGGACCACCAATGTAGTCTCTGCAAAATCAGCACAGATGAATCAGTATTAGGATACACATCGAGGTATTAACCATAATCAACAACCTCAAGTGGGTGGGCCACGTTATCTGCATGTCCAACACCAGAGTCCTGAAACAAGCTTTTGACCCCGAGCTCCAATATGGTTAAAGATATCCTGGTGGACATATACATATTTAAAATGTGCATTGAAAGTCTCCTTGTAATTCACACTGACTCTTAGGAATACCAATGCCATGATCTTGCAGCAGGAAAAGAGCAGTGAGAACATTAAGTGTGTAACACAGGGGCACTTGAAGGTCATGGTCATGGGCAACAAAAACAGAAAGACTGTACAATATTCCAAAGAAGATCCACCCAGTAAACACCACCAACAGCAGTTGTGGCAAAATCTGTGAAACTTCCAGAACTAACAAGGAAAGCAAGTCATCTGTGCTCTGCTAATAATTATAAGACATTCATAGAACATAGAACATAGAAGTGTACAGCACAGGAACAGGCCATTCGGCCAACAGTGTTGCGTTGATCCAGCTAAAAAGCAAATTGAAAACACCCAAACACTAATCCCTCCTAACTACATAATATCCCTCCATTTTCCTTACAGTCGTGTGCCTATCCAAACATCTTTTAAAAGCCTCTAATGTATTTGCCTCTACCACCATTCCAGACAGTGCATTCCAGTCATCCATGACTCTGAGTAAAAAACTTACCCCTCACATCCCCCTGAACCTACCTCATCTCACCTTCAATGCATGCCCTCTGGTATTAGGCATTTCAACCTAAGTTCATCCAATCTTTACCAGTGTAATGCCCTAGTTCATATTTTTACTGTTATGCAGTATGTACTTCATTTTGGCAGCTCTGTGAGAGCAGTCTGTTCTGTTTTCATGCTTGTTTGGGTTACTGTCGAAGATAAGAGATGAGGAGAAATGTGTGCCATCCAATTAGGATGGTCGAATTAAGGGGAGGGTTCTCCGGTGAGGGACTCTAAAGTTGGGCTTGAAGCTTTTGTTTGAGAAGAGATGCTGGGGGAGAAGCGGTCGTAGCATACGATCCGGTGGGAGACCCGTTTGTTCAAGGTGGATTGCGAGCGACATTTGGAAGGTGGCGTGTGCTTTCACATTGACCGAGGGCCCAGCGTGTGAGTGATAGGGAAGTTCAAAATGAGATACAAGTTGTGCACATTTGACTGTTTAATTAGGATGGGCCCTTTTCTTTTTGTTATTTTTTTCTAATCCTTTAGTTAAGATTCATAAGTATAATTCCTTTAATTGTATGCAGTGTACTGTCTGTTATTTGGTGGCATTAATTTGTAACAGGGCAGCAAATGACACAGTGTCCACACAAACCGGGGGTCGGGGTGGGATGGAGCGTGCTACAATCTCATGAGTTTAGTGGGGCTGGAGGCTGTCTTCCCTAAACTCATGCAGCCAAGGAAACCAGGGTGTTTCACCATCTTCAGAGTCTCCTTTCCTTTTCTCTTTTTCATCTAATTCTGACTGTAAGTGACCCATTAAACAAAAATATAGCACTGTGTGTGTGTTTTGTTTTCTTCTTCTACATATCAACCTGTATGATCTTGATTTGAAGATTCAAGATTCAAAGCACATTTATTATCAAAGAAGGTATAAATTAAAAACCTTGAAATTTGTCTGCTTATAGGCAGCTCCAAAGCAAGAAAGCTGAACAACCTAATTTTAAAAGATACCAAAAAAGTACTGTGCAGAGAGAGAGGGGAAAAAACACTTTGTACAAACAATAGAAGAAAGCCTACAGCATCTCAAACCAGACTGAGTCCCAGATCTGCTCCTGGAGCAGCCGGAGCAGGCCCAAGCTAAGCATCGGTCCCCAATTTTCACACCAGTGGGGTGGAAATGCACAGCAGCCAGCTCTGCTGACAGAGAAAGGAATGAACGTTCATGGGAGAGCGAGCGAAATCAAATCGACCCTTGCCTCCGTACCCGACACTCTGGCTTCATTCTATCTGTGCAAGCACCAAGTAATGCCACTTTCTAGGAACCAGATCCAGTCGGCCAATATGCCTGAGCCACCTCACCTCAAGATCAACTTCACCCTTGGAGCGATCCAACCTCACATCCTGCTTAGGTGGATGGGCATCGAAATTCTTCATCAACTTCCCGCCAAATCGCTTACTCCATCTCCAACAGTGTTCAGGCTTCTGTCTGCAAACCCAGCGGCTCGAACACGTTGCACCCTGCAATGCCCCAACGCAACTCATTCCCCAAACCAGCTTCGCCTCTGCCTTTCTCCTCACTGTCTGTGGCAATAGTTCACCACAATTTGCTTCATGAAAGATGTTATGAGTAATGTTTTTAGTCGATTCTCTTGTCTTATGATTTACCAGTAAGCTGTTGCACATCTTCGTTAGCACCGTCTAATCATCCTTATCCATCATCATTTGTAATATATCCTGTTCACCCATTAGTCATGGCCTTTCTAATCTCTGGTGTTCTCCAATCCATCAATCTATTTCTTTTAATATTCTAATTTTTGCTTTTAACCCCCTCTATGTTTTACTCCACATCATATCAGCAACCTTCTCCACTTGAGTATTTCTGCTGAGTATTTCATGCTCTTTCTATTTTCCTCACCAGCCCACTTTACTTTTCGTCTTTCAGTGCCAATTCTTCATTGATTAGGCTTTTGTAAAACATATTATCATATCTGAATACATTAATGGCACTTGATAAATATAAGTTTTTGCTCTCCATCTCTATCAGAGGGCTGATGTAATCATTTGCTCTCCTGTAAGAATCAGAAGGCATTTGATAAGGTACCCCATGCAAAGCTTATTGAGAAAGTAAGGAGGCATGGGATCTAAGGGGACATTGCTTTGTGGATCCAGAACTGACTTGCCTGCAAAAGACAAAGAGTGGTTGTAGATGGGTCATATTTTGCATGGAGGTCGGTCACCAGTGGTGTGCCTCAGGAATCTGTTCTGGGACCCTTACTCTTCGTGATTTTTATAAATGACCTGGATGAGGAAGTGGAGGGATGGGTTAGTAAATTTGCTGATGACACAAAGGTTGGAGGTGCTGTGGATAGTGTGGAGGGCTGTCAGAGATTACAGCGGAACATTGGTATGATGCAAAACTGGGCTGAGAAATGGCAGATGGAGTTCAGCCCAGATAAGTGTGAGGTGGTTCATTTTGGTAGGTCAAATATGGTGGCAGAATATAGTATTAATTGTAAGACTTTTGGCAGTGTGAAGGATCAGAGGGATCTTGGGGTCTGACTCCATAGGACACTCAAAGCAGCTGCGCAGGTTGACTCTGTGGTTAAGAAAGCATACGGTGCATTGGCCTTCATCAATTGTGGGAATGAGTTTAGGAGCTGAGAGATAATGTTGCAGCTATATAGGACCCTGGTCAGATCCCACTTGGAGTATTGTGATCAGTTCTGGTCACCTCACCATAGGAAGGATGTGGAAACCATAGAAGGGGTGCAGAGGAGATTTACAAGGATGTTGCCTGGATTGGGGAGCATGTCTTATGAGAATAGGTTGAGTGAACTCGGCCTTTTCTCCTTGGAGTGACAGAGGATGAGAGGTGACCTGATAGAGTTGTACAAGATGATGAGAGGCATTGATCGTGTGGATAGTCAGAGGCTTTTTCCCAGGGCTGAAATGGCTAGCACAAGAGGTCACAGTTTTAAGGTGCCTGGCAGCAGGTACAGAGGAGATGTCAGGGGTAAGTTTTTTATGCAGAGAGTGGTGAGTGTGTGGAATGGGCTGCCGGTGACGGTGGTGGAGGCAGATACGATAGGGTCTTTTAAGAGACTCCTGGATAGGTACATGGAGCTTAGAAAATTAGAGGGCTATGGGTAAGCCTAGGTAATTTCTGAGGTGAGGACATGTTCAGCACAGCCTTGTGGGCCCAAGGGCCTCCATGCTTCTAATCACAGATTCCAATTATGTGAGTGAAATGGGTTTATGTCAGTTACTGAATATGGTGTAAAATGAGGCTCCCACATCAAACATTATAGATATAAGTCATTTCTACCCACACCCTTCCCTACTCAACCCTATCTCTCTGATTCTCTCAGTACTGACTAGGTCAACAATGGCTGCTAGTCATAATACGTGCACAACATTCTTTCCTTTTCATTTCTATGTGGAATCTATCAATGTCTACTTCTGTTAAATACCATTTTTTTAATATTAAATATGTTAATGTTAAATTTCACCACTAAAGTATGAGGGCTACTGGTGAATTTAATGAGAAAAGAATATCTGATATTCTGTTCAAGTATCATTTAAATTTATTTAGATAGCATCTATTTCTTTTGACCGGAGATTACCTAATTGGCTGATCCACAAATCCAATTGGGCCATTTGTTTGCTTGAACTTTTAGTCCTATTTAAACACGTAAAAGTTGAATTTCTATTGTCAACAATTAGTAAGATGCAGAGGGAGCTCAAACTACGAAACCTTGTGCCCTTCTATCTGTGCAGCAAAAGACCCAAGGTTTAAAATCCTCACACTTCGACTGAACGAGTGGCCAAGTTGTCTTCAACTATTATTATGTTTCTATTATGTCCCGGAGATTTACAATGCATCAAATTATCAATGTAAATAAAAAGTCTGCTGACAGTTACCATCATTTTATAGACAACCCTTCAAGAGTTCAAAACAAAATTATATATTGTGCAGTTGCTGGTTTAAGACTTAAATATTATTACTATGGCAACTGAAAGAAATAATAAGTGCAGTCATTTTTATGATGATCTTTATAATCTATAGTTTTTTTCTTCAATATGAATGTATTGTTATGATCTATAAAAATGCTCTTAACTCAAGTAGAAAATGCACATAAATAGGTGTAATTTTGAGTGCAATTTCCTTTTCCATGTTCAGTTTGATATACTAATTTTTTAAATCTTTAAACATTTGACTGTGAGAAGGATGAAAATGGCCAACATAAATAGACTCTAGAAATTAATTGTGCAATGTGATCCATTTTCAAAACTAGTTAATTACTGAACAGTAGATCTGAAAGAAATTAAGAGATTTGATCTTTTTTCTGACTATCTATTTGTTCCTTCTCAGTACATTTTGCTACTTATTGATCTGTTCACATTTGGTTAATTAGATTTTTTAAAACTTTAAAAATGTGGTTATTTCATTCCCATTTTTGCTGCACAGATGTGTCATAAACTGAGGTGTGACATTCTGAATATAACATCTTGAGGTGTGACAGCCCTGAAGCTGAAACCACTTAACAGTGACATGATTGTAAGGATTGTGTGTGAATGCTTTTTTTGCCCCATTAGTCATGGCTTGGTTTAAATTCAACTTCCATTAGCTAGGCCAAGTAATTTATCATTGCTTCATTTCTCTCAAAAAGTATATATTTTTCTCGTCCAAGCATTCTTATGCAAAGTTATTACATTAATGGCTATTAGGAATAGAAGTGACTTGTATAAGACAAAAGGATCCACCCCACCAGCCTCCGGGCCCAACGTATAATTCTCTATAACTTCCGCCACCTCCAATGGGATCCCACTACCAAGCACATCTTTCCCTCCCCGACTCTTTCTGCTTTCCGCAGGGATTGCTCCCTACGTGACTCCCTTGTCCATTCGTCCCGTCCCCCCCCCCATCCCTTTCCACCGATCTCCCTCCTGGCACTTATCCTTGTAAGCAGAACAAGTGCTACACCTGCCCTTACACTTCCTCCCTCACCACCATTCAGAGCCCCAGACAGTCCTTCCAGGTGAGGCGACACTTCACCTGTGAGTCGGCTGGTGTGATATACTGTGTCCGGTGCTCCCGATGTGGCCTTCTATACATTGGTGAGACCCAACACAGACTGGGAGACCATTTCGCTGAACACCTACACTCCGTCCGCCAGAGAAAGCAGGACCTCCCAGTGGCCACACATTTTAATTCCATGTCCCATTCCCATTCTGATATGTCTATCCATGGCCTCCTCTACTATCAAGATGAAGCCACACTCAGGTTGGAGGAACAACACCTTATATACCAGCTGGGTAGCCTCCAACCTGATGGCATGAACTTTGATTTCTCTAACTTCTGTTAATGCCCCTCCTCCCCTTCTTACCCCATCCCTGATTTATTTATTTTTGCCCCCCTCCTTTTTTTCCCTCTCTCTGCCCATTACTCTTTGCCTGTTCTCCATCTCCCTCTGGTGCTCCCTAGGCCTCCCGTCCCATGATCCTTTCCCTTCTCCAGCTCTGTATCCCTTTTGCCAATCACCTTCCCAGCTCTTAGCTTCATCCCACCCCCTCCGGTCTTCTCCTATCATTTCAAATATCCCTCTCCCCCTCCTACTTTCAAATCTCGTACTATCTTTTCTTTCAGTTAGTCCTGACAAAGGTTATCGGACCGAAACGTCGACAGTGCTTCTTCCTATAGAGGCCTGCTGCTTTTCACCAGCATTTTGTGTGTGTTGTTTGAATTTCCAGCATCTGCAGATTTCCTCGTGTTTGCGGATCTGGGAATACAAGTCCATATTTCTTTGAAAGTGGTAGATCGGGTTGTAAAGAAATCTGTTGGCAGATTAGCCTTCAGAGATCAAAACATTAAGTACAGGAGTTGGGATGTTATGTTGAAGTTGTATACAATGTTGTTGTGCCCTAATTTGGCGTATTGTATGCAGTTTTCATCACCTACCTACAAGAAAGATGTAAGATTGTTAGAGTACAGAGAAAATTTACAAGGATGGGAAGATCTGCATTATAAGAAAAGATTGAATAGTTTAGAACTTTATTCCTTACAATATAGAGGACTGAGGGTAGAGTTGATAGAGGTATACAAAATTATGAGAGGTATAGATAGGGTAAATGCAAGCAGGCCTTTTCCACTGAGGTTAGGTGAGGTCATGGGTTAAGGGTGAAAGGTGAAATGCTTAAGGGAAATGAGGGGAAGCTTCTTCATTCAGAGGGAAATGAGACTGTGAAGAGAGTTGGGATATGTACATGGATGGGAGGTGAATGGAGGGCTACAGTTTGGGTGGAGGTCAATGGGACTAGGTAGTTAAACAATTGTACATGGTCTAGATGGGCTGCAGGGCCTATTTCTGTGCAGTAATTTTCTATGACTATAACTCTATGACATTAAATGTTAACCTTGTTCCTTTTTCCACATTAGGTGCTATATCTGTTGAGTATTTCACGCACTTTCTATTTTCCTCACTGGTTTACTTCTTTGTAAGTTATCCTACCCTACCATTTTAACCCAAAAGGATACGTGTATCTTCTCTGTTAGATTTCTATCACAACCCTGCTCTTATTCTGCTCTTTCCCTCCACCTGTTTATAACAGGAATCTCATCTATTCTTTCTAGTCCAGATGAAGGGTTTCAACCCAAAACTTGGGCAATCTATTTCCCTCCATAGAGATGTTTTCTGCCCTGCTGAGTTCCTCCAGTGTTTTGTATTTTGCTTTTGATCCCCTCGCTAATTCAGTAGTAGATCACAATTTTTTTGTCAATTTACACTGAAGACTTGAATCTATTTCAAGTCTTCACTTGCTTTCCAATCCAGACAAATCCATTCCAGGTCTTCTAGGTTTGCCCTTAAGCATTAACTTACCTTCCTTTCCAGCTGACTCCACTCCAGGAGTTCCAGAACCAACCAGTTGTAGCCATTTACCTCAGATGCATGGTAGGAGGGCTGGGGTGAGGGTAAGACAGAAGCAACATAGCATTAAGTCCCCACCTTCCAGCATACTTAATGCCCAGGCTATTGGGAACAAGGCTGATGAACTAAAAGTGTGGCTGACCTATCAAAGTGAACTAAGGGGGGGGGGGGGTCTGCTCTATCTTTTGTCTCACTGTGACATGGTTTAAAGCTGCTTCATTTGACTGCACCATGCAACCTGAGGTGGTCTCAATTCACCATATTGACTGTACCATGTCCTAGGCGTCTGCCTCCTAATCAACTAACTCCTTGTGGTGCTCAGATGTGATAGCTCTAATGAATTCCTGCTCAGCTGAGTTGGAAGATCCAGCAGTTATGTGTCATCCAAACTACCTGCCATGCGAATTCACGTCAGCTCTCTTGATGGCAATCTACATTCCACCAATGCAGATGTGAAACGTGCACTCAATGAACTAAACTCCATGATCAACAGCCTCGAAATGCAATGCCCTGAGATCTTCTTCATCATAGCTGGTGACTTCAAACAGGCCAACTTCAAGAGTGCATTACAAAATTATGATCAGCACAATTCTTGTTCGTGAAAACAACCTTGAAAATTGATGCCTGTTGAGCTAATCTCCCACCCACCTTTGGATAAATCTGACCTCTGGGGTGTGCTACTTCTCCCTGCATATAAACAGAAGCAGAAAAATGAGGATCTGGTACAGAAAGTGTTGGATCAGTAGACTGGTCCAGATTCGGGGGCTCAACATCCAAATGGTCATGGATTTAATCAGAAAGCACGTCGAGGACTGTATAACAAAGGGTGTTGGTAAACCAGAAACCATGGATGAACTGGGAGATCCACTCACTACTGAACTCCAGGTCTGCGCTGTTCAAATCAGGTGGCCCTGACCTATAAAAGTAATTGAGATATGATCTTCAAAAAGCTACCTGATGCTAATAGATAATACCAACCCAAAACCATGTCTCAGATCAACCACCAGCTGTGCCAGGCTTGCATTCTACAATGGCTACAAAACCATGCCAAGCAGCATTGCTGACAACAGTACAAATCTTCCATCCTATACATACCTTGAACAGAAGAAAATTGGAATGTCACCATACATTCCAACAGCCTTCAAAACATCTGAAACTACAGTCAGACAAAAAATCCGTTTTACGGAGATGAACCTGGAGAAAACTTCTGATTTATGAAGATCACTATTATTCTTGTACCTAAGTGAAACAAGGTAATGGGCCTTAATGACTATGGCCTGGTAGCTCTGACATCTATTATCATGACACGCTTTGAGAACTCCAGCCTCCCAGACAACCTCAACCCAATGCAATTCGCTTAATGGCGAAACAGGCCCAAAGCAGATTATCATTTCCCTGGTCCTACACACATGAAGAATTTAAAGAAAATTTAATGAAACCATTTCCATTAGCAAAGGCATTAGTATCAAAGGACACAGTTTTCAAATGCGCAGCTAAAAAATCAATACCTATTGATATAGGTAAAAACTCCTATGCGGTACTAATTGGGAATTAGAATGGGAGAGAAAATTACTAGCAATTTCAAAACAGAAATGGATAAATGATCAAAGATTCTAAAGTGCAGGGAAATGGCAAAAGAGTGAGGAAGTGGAACAAATTAAATGTTATATTCATAGAGTTGTACAGTATAGAATCGGACTTTTTGGGCCACCATGTCTACATTTTGCCTATCTATACTGATCTCACAAGCCGGTACTAATTCCATACCAAGGACTTCCTCATTTACATACCTGTCCAGATATTTCTTAAAGGTTGTAACTGTTTCTGCTCCTACCAACTCCTCTGGCAGCTCACTCCAGATAGTAACTACTCTTTGTACAAGAACTATACTTTAATCTCCTTTAAACAACACTTCTCTCATCTTAAACTTATGCCTTCTAGCTTTAGTCACTCCACCATGGGTAACAGATTCTGGCTATCTGTCCTATGTTTGCCTCTCATAGTGATATATCATGACGTTTCTCGGCCCTTTTCACTCCAGAGAAAACAGACAGAACCTATTTAATGCCTCCTAATAACTCAAGCCCTCCAGTCACGGCAACATCCTTGTGATCTTGTTCTGTACCCTCTTTAGCTTAATTACATCTTGCCTACAGAATGACAACCAGAACTGCACACAGTACACCATACATGGCCTAACCAATGTTATTTCCAACTGCAATATCATATCCCAACTTTCATACTGAATGTCTTGGCCAGTAAATGAAAGCATACCAATATACAGCAGTGCTAGGAAGTTTGTGAATCCTGTAGAATTTTCTCTATTTCTGCATAAATATGACCTAAGATGAGATCAGATATTCATGTATATTCTAAAACTAGATCAAGAGAACCCAATTAAATAAATAACACAAAAATTATACTTGTTCATTTATTTATTGAGAAAAATGATCCAATATTATATGGATTTGTTGGAAAAAGTATGTGAACCTCTGGGGTAATGTCTTCTGCAAAAGCTATTTGGAGTCATTTCCAATCAATGAGATGAGATTGAAGTTGAGGGCTGTAGAGGAGCTCTGCCCTATAAAAAAGACACATAAAGTCAGGTTACTGACAGAGCCTGCTCTTCTCAAGAAAGAGACTCAAGGCTGCAATTGCTGCCAAAGGTGCATCTACTAAATACTGACTTCAAGGGGATGAATACTTATGCAATCAAGTATTCAAGGAGAACACAACTACAGCTGTGAAGATCCCTGATGACGCTGTGATCTCTGTCTCAGAGGCCAATGTTAGACTGGCTTTAAAGAAAGTGAACCCTCGCAAGGCGTAAGGTCCCGATGGAGTACCTGGTAAGGCTCTGAAAACTTGTGCCAACCAACTAGCAGGAGTATTAAAGGACATTTTCAACTTCTCACTGCTACAGGCAGAAGTTCCCACTTGCTTCAAAAAGGCAACAATTATACCAGTGCCTAAGAAGAATAATGTGGGCAGCCTTAATGACTATTGCCCGGGAGTACTCACATCGACAGTGATGAAATGCTTTGAGAAGTTGGTCATGACTAGACTGAACTCCTGTCTCAGCAAGGACCTGGACCCATTGCAATTTTCCTATCACCACAATAGGTCAACGGCAGACACAATCACAATCTCAATAGCTCTCCACATGGCTTTAGACCACCTGGACAACACAAACACCTATGTCAGGATGCTGTTCATCTATATAGCTCAGCATTTAATACCATCATTCCCACAATCCTGATTGAGAAGTTGCAGAACCTGGGCCTCATTACCTCCCTCTGTCATTGCATCCTTGACTTCCTAACTGGAAGACCACAGTCTGTGTGGATTGGTGATAACATATTTTCCTTGCTGCCGATCAACACTGGCACACGTCAGGGGTGTGTGCTTAGCCCACTGTTCCACTCTCTGTATACACATTACTGTGTGGCTAGGCATAGCTCAAATACCATCTATGAATTTGCAGGCGATCCAACCCATTGTTGGTAAAATCTCAGGTGGTGACGAGAGGGTGTACGGGAGATATGCCAACTAGTGGAATGGTGCTGCAGCAACAACCTGGCACTCAACGTCAGTAAGATGGAAGAACTAATTGTGGACTTCAGGAGGGGTAAGATGAAGGAACACATTCCAAGCCTCATAGAGGGATCAGAAGTGGAGAGAGTGAGCAGTTTCAAGTTCTTGGGTATCAAGATCTCTGAGGATCTAACCTGGTCCCAACGTATCGATGTAGTTATAAAGAAGGCAAGATAGCAGCTACACTTTATTAGGAGTTTGAAGTGATTTGACATGTCAATAAATACACTCAAAAACTTCTATAGTTGCACTGTGGAGAGCATTCTGACAGGCTGCATCACTGTCTGGTATGGAGGGGCTCCTGCACAGGACCAAAAGAAGCTGCAGAAGCTTGTAAATCTAATCAGCTCCATCTTGGGTACTAGCCTACAAAGTATCCAGGACATCTTCAGGGAGCGGTGTCTCAGAAAGGCAGCGTCCATTATTAAGGACCTCCAGCACTTTGGACATTCCCTTTTCTGTTACCGTCAGGTACGAGGTACAGAAAACTGAAGGCACACACCCAGTGATTCAGGAACAGCTTCTTCCCCTCTGCCATCCAATTCCTAAATGGACATTGAAGCTTTGGACACTACCTCACTTTTATTTAGTATATAGTATTTCTGTTTTTGCACTTTTTAAAATCTATTCAATATACATAATTGATTTACTTGATATTTATTATTATTATTTTATTTATTGTTATTACTATTATTAATTCTTTTCTCTACTATATTATGTATTGCATTGAACTGCTGCTGCTAAGTTAACAAATTTCACATCACATGCCGGTGATAATAAACCTGATTCCGAGTCTGATTCATCCTGTGTTTTAATTAATTTAGATCACTTTGTAGAGATTTGTTTTCACTTTGATGTGAAAGAGTCTTTTTTTTGTTGATCAGTGTCAAAAAAACATTAAGTCCACTGTGATTTAATGTTGTAAAACAATAAAACATGGAAACTTCCAAGGGGAGGATGGGTGTTGAACACTTTTTATTGGCACTGTACATAAATACATAGTATGCTATATAATACAACCACTATATAGACATCTAGAGCATAGCAAATTTTAAATTGTCCCAATCGGGCTTAAAGGCTGTGGAGGATTTCCTACTCTCTTTGGCAGGTGAGATTTCTGGCTGTGAAACAATCTCAGGTTCCGGAACCTCCTCCATGGTGGCTGTAGGAGTTGACTCAGGGACTGCAGAAAATGTTTCTCATGGCTCTGGACCCCTTTCTTCTTTAACAATTGACTCAGCTCTCCTCAGCTGATTGACATGTCATCTCCAGATGACATCACACGCAATCTCCACTGTGTAGGTCTAGTTCTGTCCTTCATCTTACCAAGTATCGACTTGTGATCACCTTTGTAGTCCCTTACCAGGACTGCTTCTCTGGCAGTGAAACATCAAACCTTGTTTGAGGAGCCCTCGATTTGCCTCAGCTGTGAGTCCTGCATACTCCTTCTGAGACTGGTTTGAATAGATCCAAGCTTGAGTGCAAGGGATGACCCAGGAACAACACAGCTAGTGAAATGTTGGTTATGGACTGTGCTGCATTGCGATATGCAAAGAGGAAATTTGTGAGCTTCTGACCAATGTAGTGTGTTCTGCTGACATTGCATGCAGTGCATTCCTTGGATTCTGGACAAAACTTTCCGCCAAGCCATTTGTAGCTGGGTATTATGGTGCAGATGTAATATGTCATATTCCATTCGTTTTCAGGAATATCTGAAACTGTTCCACAACAAACTGCGGTCAATTGTCTCTGACTATGTATTCTGGAACACTGCTTCATGAGAAGAGGCTTCTCAAAACACCTACAGTAATTGAGGCTGTTGTGGATGTCATTGATAACACCTCTGGCCATTTTGTAGCCGCATCCACTACTACCAAGAAATTTGTGCGCAGGAATGGTCCAGCAAAATCCACATGAAACCTCTGCCAGTGCAATGTGGTGAAGAACTGTTCTTGGCATCTTCTGCATGTATTGGCTTCTGGAAAGCCCATGGGCAAGGCAAGCTGCCTAATCTGCTGATTGGTCCCAGGCCACCAGACAAAGCTTTGAGCCAATGCTTTAATTTTGACCATACCTAGATAACCAGCAAGTAGCTCCTTCAAACACTTTAGCTCTCAGCTTGGATGGTGCAACACCTCTCAACCCCACATAAGGCAACCCCCATCAAGGGAAGATTCAACCCTGCACTTGTAAAAATGAGGGAAATGGATTTTCTGCTACACGTTCCGACAAATTTGGGTTGTCATGTAGACCTAAGACAGTGTAGGATCTTTTCCGGCTTTCCTTTGGATTGTCTCTGCTGTCATAGGGAGAATACGTCAAGAGGAGTGTCCTAACAAATTTAATATTAAACACACAGCGCATATTTTCCTCACATGAATATAGTGATAAGTCAATTATAACTCACTTATAAGTCAAGAGCATCATAATATTTTAAGTAACGTTTGGATATTAAACACACAGCGCATGTTTTCCTCGTATGAACATATAAAATCATTGCAACACACTAGTTGAAGGACAAGGTAAGGGCCAGAGGTCCCTGTACCGGAGCCGCGGTGGTCGCAGTCCGGAGAGAGCGACCGACTGACTGAGCCCCTTGGCGCTAGGGTATCACTGCATTTAGGCGACTGATGACCTCATGTGGGTAATGACCTTGCATGCGAAATGACCTCGCGTGCGTTCAAGTTCAACAGTGGGCATGACAGGGAATGAGGAAAGGTGCAGCTGACTCATATCGTTTCATATCGTTTCCTCGCGGCCCAGTAGCACATGCTTTGCGGCCAACTTGGGGACAACTGCCTTAGGGCATCCGCCACTACTGAAATTTTTTCAGCATACTGGTGTAATCTTCTGCGTTAATGGCGTGACCACAGTAAGTGATGTTTGGTTTAAAGAATTCCCACTCATTGCATCATGCTCTGAGCCCATAATCTTCCAATCTTCTTAACACTGTCTTGAGATTTTGGATATGTTCCTTGTCATCATTACATGATGTCATCCAGGTAACACTGGTCGTCTGAACAGCTTTGTAGCAACAGGTCCATAGCTTTCTGCCAAAATGCAGGTCCAAATGCTACACCAAAAAATAAGCCTACTATAGTGACAAAGCCCTTTCTGAATGTTTATGGTGAGAAATACTTTGGACTCTTCTTCCATCTCCATCTGTAGATCAGCCTCAGCTAAGTCCACTTTGCTTTTTTTGTTGCTGTATTATCTTTCTCAAAAATGTTTTGCAAAGATATCATCTATCCTGGTATTGATCTACATTCAGTACTGGGTTAATGGCAACCTTAAAGTAAGCATAGGTCCAGACAGGCCCATCCTTCTTAGTTACTGGGACACTGGTGTTGCCCATGAATTCCACTCAGACTTGGAAAGAATTACTTCAGCCTCTTTGCGATCTACCTCACTGTCTACTTTATTACGAATGGTATAAAGAACTGGACAGGCTTCCTTGGTGTCTTTCCTTCTTCCTTTTCTCCCATGTTCTACTCTTCTCTCCTACCAGATTCCTTCTTCAGCCCTCTAACTTTCCCATCCACCTGGCTTATCACCCTCTAGCTATCTTCTTCCCCTCCCCCCACCTTTTTATTCTTCCCCTTCCTTCCCAGTCCTGAAGAAGGGTCTCAGCCTGAAATATTGACTATTTATTTCCATAGAATCTGCCTGGCCTGCTGATTTCCTCCAGCATTTTGTGTGTGTTACTAATCATACCCTCTGCATTCATATTGTATTAAATTGAATTGACTTTATTTCTTACATCTCATATACATGAGGAGTGAAAATCTTTACGTTGCATCTCCGTCCAAATATGAAATATGCAATTGATAGTAACTTAATATATACAGCAGGACAGTCAATATAACATAGTGTAACACACTGTGAGGTTTCACCGCTAATATAAAGGCCTCTCTGTATTGCTTCACTGCTAATGAAATGGTTTCTCTGTAGTAGCAATGTTTGGGTAATGACTAGAGATAACGGGGGCTTTGGAATGTGTGCCAAATAACATGAGAGGCATGTTGTTTCTTTCTTGTGCGTCTGAGAGAAGGGGTTCACAGTCTTTTTGTCGGTGAGAGATGAAGAGAGAAGACATGAATGGAGAGCGTTGGTAGGCGGAGTGGACTTGGAGCAAGGGTCCGAGGGTCGGTGACGCTTGGAGAAGGTCAACAGGGAATGAATGGACAGAACTGTGAGCTCCAACGTTGCGCATTAGACTGCTTCATGAGAATGGGTCCTTTTCCTTTTTTATTTCTTTACTAACAATATAATCAAATTAAGAATTATACAGCTCAATCGTTTAATTACATATGGTGTACTGTTTGTTATTTCGTGGTACTGATTTGTAACACGGGAACACATCACGCAGCATCCACACAAACAAGATTTCTTAAGTTTGGCTGGGCCGGTGGCTGTCTTCCCCTAGATTATGCCGCTAGCTGAACCTAGGGTTACAATAGAAATACAACTGTATCAGCATGAATTATTCAGTCTGATAGCCTGGTTGAAGAAGATGTCCCGGAGCTTGTTGGTCCTGGCTTTTATGCTGTGGTACCATTTCCCGGATGGTAACAGCTGGAACAGATTGTGGTTGGGGTGGAGTCGGGTCCCCAATGATCCTTCGGGCCCTCTATACACACCTGTCTTTGTAAATGTCCTGAATAGTGGGAAGTTCACATCTACAGATGCACTGTACTGCCTGCACCACTCTCTGCAGAGTCCTGTGGTTGAGGGGAGATAGTGATGCAGCCAGTCAGGATGCTCTCAATTGTGTCCCTGTAGAAATTTCTTCAGACTGAGGGACCCATACCAAACTTCTTCAAATGTCTGAGGTGAAAGAGGCGTTGTTGTGCTTTTTTCACCACACAGCTGGTATGTACAGACCATGTGAGATCCTCAGTGATGTGTATGCTAAGGAACTTAAAGCTGTTCACCCCCTCAACCCCAGATCCATTGATGTCAATAAGGCTTAACCTGTCTCCATTCCTCTTGTAGTCCACAACCAGCTCCTTTGTTTTTGCGATATTTAGGGAGAGGTTGTTTTCTTGTCACCACTGTGTCAGTGTGATGACTTCTTCCCTGAAGGCTGCCTCATTATTATTTGAGATTAGGCCAATCAGTGTAGTGTTGTCAGCAAATTTAATTAGCAGTTTGGGAGCTGTGGGCGGCGACACAGTCATGGGAATGCAGAGAGTAAAGGAGGGGGTTTAGGACACAGCCCTAAAGGGCACCTGTGTTGGGTCAGAGTGTATTACAGTAAACACCGAGAATGCCTGCACTGAACCCTGGGTTACACTAAAGATTGCATGCTTATAGACATAAATACTTCTATCACCTTCTGCCTCCTATATCAAGCCTGGTTTGGATCCAGTTTGCCATGGACTGTAACCTTTAGGGCCAGTTTCTTATGTGGGACATTGACAAAGGTCTTAATGAAGTCCATGTTGATCAATCACACTGCTCCGATTTTTTTGTTGATGTATCTTTGAAAACTTCAATCAAATTGGTCAGACGGAACCTCCCTCCAACAAAAGTATGCTGACTATCTTTGATTAATCCATCCAATTCCAAGCGTAGATGAATTACTTGTGAATCACTGTCATTAGACACACTGGCATGTAGTTTGTTGACTTACCCCTGCTGCCGCTCTGGAGTGAACACTGCAGTCCTCCAGTCATCTTGCATAATTACATCTGTGGCCAAAGATTAAAAAATCTGTTTGGGGTCCCAGCAATCTGCTTCCTTACCTCTCATAGCAGCCTGGATCAGATCTAGAGATTTATTCACCTTCAGGCTCACTAAGGCATTTAATACCTCTTCTTTTTTTAATGCTAAAAGGTCCTTGAATTTCATCATTCTCTTCTCTAGATTCACATACTACAATGTCCTTTCTCCTTAGTGAGTACAGATAAAAAATGCTCATTTAAGATCTCTTCTTTGTCCTCACTCTATTCATTTTGATCCCTAATGGGCCACATTCTCCGGTTATCCTCTTGCCCTTAACGTACTTCTAATGCTTTGGGATTTCCTTTAATCTTGCCTGCCAGTGATATTTTGTGTCCCTTCTTTGCCCTGTTAATTTCTTTTTTTATGCCTTCCATACATTTTCTATACTCCTGAAGGGCCTCTTCTGTTTTCCGCTCCTCCAGTCAGAAATTTTTTATGTACCGTAACAAAATATATTACAGCAGAGCTATTAACATTGAATCACAACGTGTGACAGATTTGGCTTGTGTTATGGTTCTGATTTTATCTTAAAATTGTTTTAACTTATATTTTTTAAGTCTAGCATTCATAAAGTGATGTCAATATTACACTAATAAATCTGGCTCCGTTATCTCAGTACATTTGGCCTTCTGGAATGCAATGTTAATCCTCTGCTAGGATAAAGAAAAGCAATTAGCAGTATATATTCTAGGAACTAGTTTATTGGTACCAGCCTCCTGGAAACTGAATAGTACAATTGTGCTGTTTAAATAGACATTCAGCAGACAGCATTGATTAACCTTTTCAGAAATGTAATTAGAAAAATGATTAGTTAAATATGCCATTAGGAACTGTCCTTTTACCTCTGGGACAGTAGTTTGAATACAACACAGACAGATGGGATGAAAGTCATAAATGAAATCAGTGTGATGGTCTCCATTCAGTTCCCAGTGGACGTTCGTCTGCAGAAGAGAAACTGCCCCAGATTCAGCACTAATTGGCTCAGTGAAATATTCTGGACAGTAAGCAAAAGCCATCATGTACTCCAAGTTTAACAGAGTCCTTTAAGTCCAATGGAGTTTTAATAATAATGTATCTGTTCCTCAGCAGGCTATGAATAGCAAATTAAGCTGAAAGTAATATTGTCTCACTGTTTTGACTACATACTAGACATCCTTCATACTTAAAACCATCATGCCCTTTAACCACTCTATTAATTGATATTTTAACTCCACTCTTCATGGTTTCAGGGTGAATGGTGGACTCAGAGTTCCCACTTCATCAGCCTATTCAGACCATTAAAGGGGTAGTCACCTTATATCATATCAAAAGTTTCAAAGTTTCTTTAATGATGCAGAACTGGCTTCAATTTCACAACTTAAATGTAAATGTCACTTTATTTGCATAGAGACCATGGACAAAGTTATTTGGCTGAACACTATCATTCTTTATGCAGAGTTTGTTTGGAAACATCAACCCTGTCTGCTTCACTTGTTTCATCCCCTGAGGAAATATTCTGATGCCTAATCCCTAATATTAATACAGTAACTCATCAATTAAAATTACTCTCAAGATCCGCAATGGGAATCACTATGCTCCCCAGAGAAAGACAGAAAATAGTTCTTCAATATTTAACCTTCTAAGCAAAGACAGCTCTCAAGGAAGCAAGAACTGTGCTTTCCCATTCCATCAGGATGGTGAAATGGGAGCACTTTCAGAAATTTACAGTCTCTTCTGCAATACCAGAGACATGAGGCGCATGTGGCAGGGAATTCTGAGCATTACAGACTACAAGATTACTCTGCACATCAGTGACCAGAATGCTTCTCTCGCTGACAGGCTGAATGTCTTCCACACTCGGTTTCATGTGCAGAACAAAGTGCTGGTGAGGAAGGCACCCCTTCCCCTCCATCTGGCTGAAGCTGAGGTGAGGAAGACCATGGCCACAGTTAACCCACACAAAGCTGTGGGGCCCGATAATATAACAGTTTGAGTTCTGAAAGTCTGCGCAGCCCGGCTGACAGAGGTGCTGAAGGATAGATTCAACATCTCTCTGGAACAATCCATTGCCCCCTTAGTTTTCAAGGTGGGAATCATTATTCCAGTGCCAAAGGAGGCAAAGGTAACCTGTCTAAATGATTATTATCCATGGGCATTAATATCAATCATTAAGAAAGGCTTTGAACACCTAGTCATGGAGAACATTAATGCCTTTCTCACAGCCACATTGGACTCTTTCCAGTTCCCTTATTGCTCAAATCGATCCACTGATGATGCAATACCTCTGCCCTTCACTCTGTCCTGTCCCACATGGAAAATATGGTCTCATATGTCAGACTGCACTTTATAGACTTCAGTTCACATCCCAGAAACTGGAGGGGAAACAGTCCTTGCTGGGTCTCAACACCTCCCCCTGCTGGACTTCTCAACAGCAGGGCCACAGTCAGTCCGTGTGAGCAGCAACATCTCTTGTCACGTTACACTGAGCACTGGCGACCCCCAAGGCTGTGTGTTCAGCCCACTGCTGTTCACACTGCTGACGCATGACTGTGTCACAGGATCCAGCTCAAACCATGTCATCAAGATTGCAGATGGCACAACAGTGGTCGGCCTCATCAAGAATCATGATGAGACAGAATGTAGAGAGGAAGTGGAGCAACTGGTAGATTGGCATGAGAAGAACAACTTAAGCCTTTATGAGGAGAAGACAAAAGAAATCATTGTGGACTTCAGGAAGGTGCAGACGAACCACCTCTGCGAATACATGGCTCCCCTGTAGAGGTAGTTAAGTGCACCAAGTTCCTTGGAGTTTATGTCACAGGTGACCTCTCCTGGTCCTTTAATATCACCTCCCTGAATAAAAAGGTACAGCAGCACCTCTACTTCCTATGAAGATTTAGTCAAGCAAGATTCCCCCCACCCCCATCTTAACTGTGTTTTACATGAGCACCATTGAGAGCATCCTGACAAGTTGCATCTCCATCTGGTATGGGAGCAGTCAAGCATTGGACCAGAAGTCCCTACAAAGGACTGTGCAACAGCTGAGAGGATCATTGTACTCTCCCTACTTTCCATCGAGGACATTTATCAGGGAGTACTATCAAGGCCCTTAGTATTAAGGATCCCACCCATCCATCCAGCATCCTCTTTGAATTTCTACCATCAGGCAGGAAACTACAAACACATCATAAAAACAAGAATGGTTAATATGGGAAACAGCTCCTTCCCTCAGGTCATTAACCTTCTGAACAGTCAGCCGCATCATAGATAGATAGATAGATAGATAGATAGATACTTTATTCATCCCCATGGGGAAATTCAACATTTTTTCCAATGTCCCATACACTTATTGTAGCAAAACTAATTACATACAATACTTAACTCAGTAAAAATATGATATGCATCTAAAATCACCCTCTCAAAAAGCATTAATAATAGCTTTTAAAAAGTTCTTAAGTAGTTTACTTAAATACATTGAGTCCTAACCCCGGCACTTTAACATATCTTACTCCTGGCGGTTGAATTGTAAAGCCAAATGGCATTGGGGAGTATTGATCTCTTCATCCTGTCTGAGGAGCATTGCATCGATAGCAACCTGTCGCTGAAACTGCTTCTCTGTCTCTGGATGGTGCTATGTAGAGGATGTTCAGGGTTTTCCATAATTGACCGTAGCCTACTCAGCGCCCTTCGCTCTGCTACCGATGTTATACTCTCCAGTACTTTGCCCACGACAGAGCCCGCCTTCCTTACCAGCTTATTAAGACGTGAGGCGTCCCTCTTCTTAATGCTGCCTCCCCAACACGCCACCACAAAGAAGAGGGCGCTCTCCACAACTGACCTATAGAACATCTTCAGCATCTCACTACAAACATTGAATGACGCCAACCTTCTAAGGAAGTACAGTCGACTCTGTGCCTTCCTGCACAAGGCATCTGTGTTGGCAGTCCAGTCTAGCTTCTCGTCTAACTGTACTCCCAGTTACTTGTTAGATACTTGTAGGTCTTAACCTGCTCCACAAATTCTCCATTAATGATCACTGGCTCCATATGAGGCCTAGATCTCCTAAAGTCCACCACCATCACCATTCGAAGTGTCACTGGTTAATCTGTTCTGCACCTTACAATACTTAATATTAATGTACCTTAGTTAGTTATTTATGTGTGATTTAACTGTAGATTTTATTCTTACCTTCATAAGTTATTGTCTGCTATGTATGTTATGTATACTACTGTGCTTTACATTCTGGTTCAAAGAAACATCTCATTTCTATATACATTAAATGGTTATATATGTTATAAACATGTATATAGTTAAATAACAATAAACTTGACTTAGTTGACTTTAACCATGCATGTTTCCAGTTATCTTTCTTCACCTTGCATACCTTTACCTGATTTTTTTTTGTGTCAGAGCTCTCCATGACATTAATCTCCCTCAGCTGTGAGAAAATTTGTCATGTCATGTCTATCATTCTGTCCCATTGATGACCCAAGAAACTATAGATGGTGGAATTTGGACTAACCAACAAGCTAATTTTTGTAATTAAGTTTATATTACATCAATACATGAAAAATTCATTTGTTTTCATTGGTTATTTTTTATTTATTGACGTACAGTGCTGAATTGTTCCTTTTGGCCCGATTAGCGTGTCGTGCTAACCACTACACTGCAGTGCCTTGTGCATGGTTTTGTTGTGAATGTTTTGTAAAAAGATTGAAGTGTGGCGACCCACTTTCTGCGCAGGCGAACCAGCTCACAAATAGCCCGCATGCGGGGAGAGACTTTGGTAATGCACCTCTGACACCATTTCCGCCTGGAGAGGGTGGGAACTAGGGATTAAAAGCCAGTGCCGCAAAGTTTGAATAAACTAGTCTTGAAACGACTTACCGACTGCGCGTCGTTGTTTCTAGCTCTGTATGTAGTACATCGCTACATTGGTGACCCCGACGGTCCAAATGGGATTTGGACCAAAGATGACCGACTCTTCATCTGTTCACGCAATTTTGATAAAACTGCTGACTTTCTGGACGTTGTGACCACATGGGTGGTTTAGCCAAGCAGAAGCCCAGTTCCAGATTCGGCAGATATCTTCTGATTCCACGCGTTACTATTACGTGGTGAGCTCCCTTGACCCCAGGAGACAGACGCCCAGGTTGCGGATTTCAAAAAGTCATCCCCGGAAGAAGGCAAATATGAAGCATTCAAAGCGCTGCTCATTGGGACCTTTGGCCTCTCATGGTGTGAGCGGGGTGCCCGCCTGCTTCACCTGGATGGTTTGGGAGACAGACTGCCGTCAGCATTGATGAACAAGATGCTGTCCCTGGTTGACGGACACAAGCCCTGCCTCATGTTTGAGCAAGCGATCCTGGTGCAACTGCCTGAGGACATACATCTGCTGCTGGCTGACGCAGATTTCAGCGACCCCCAGAAGGTGGTGGCCCGGGCAGACGTGCTGTGGAAAGCCAAGAGGGAGAGCGTGGCGTCCATCCGTCAGATTACCAGGCCACGTGCCCAACAGCGGACCAGACCAGGCCCAGCAGCGGGGCACACACAACACAGAGGCAGGAGTGAGGAGGCCAGTGAACAGTGGTGTTTCTACCACCAGTGGTGGGGCACAGAACCCCACCCTGCAAGGGCCAGCTGCTGCTAATGAATATGGCGGCTGGCCACCAGGACAGCCTCTTGTATGCCTGGGACAAACGGTCGGGACGCCACTTCTTGGTCGTCACCGGAGCGGAGATCAGCGTCTTGCCCCCGACAGGGTACGACACCCGCAACAGGAAGCCAGGACCCACCCTGAGGGCCACAAACGGCAGCACGATACGGACCTACGGCACCTGCACAGTGCAGCTGCAGTTCGGCGCCAGCCAGTTCACGTGGAACTTCACACTGGCCGCCGTGGCCCAACCACTCCTGGGGGCAGACTTCTTGCGAGCTCACAACCTGCAGGTTGACTTGCAAGTTAAAAGACTGGTACATGCCGAGACTTTCCAGACGTTCTCCCTGGGTGAAGCCAAGTTGCCGGCCCCACACCTGGACTCCATCACGCTGTCGGACAATGAATTCACCAGAATCCTGGCAGACTTTCCATCGATTCTGGCACCGCAGTTCACAGCAGCCATGCCCAGACACGGGGTACAGCACCACATTCCGACCCAGGGACCACCCCTCCACGCCCGCGCACGAAGGCTCCCCCTGGAAAAGCTCCGCCTGGCAAAGGAGGAGTTGAAGAGGATGGAGGAATTGGGGATTGTACAGAGGTCCGACAGCCCATGGGCTTCCCCCCTGCACATGGTGCCCAAAGCAGCTGGGGGTTGGAGCCCAGGTGGCGACTACCGCAGACTGAATGACACTACAACTCCAGACCGGTACCCCGTGCCGCACATACAGGACTTTGCAGCAAACCTGCACAGGGCAAGAATCATTTCCAAAGTAGACCTTGTCCGGGGATACCATCATATCCCAGTACACCCTGAAGACATCCCCAAAACAGCACTCATCACCCTGTTCGGACTGTTCGAATTCCTCCGAATGCCATTCGGCCTGAAGAATGCCACACAGATGTTCCAGCGGCTAATGGATGCGGTGGGACACGACCTGGCCTTTGCGTTCATCTATTTGGACGACATCCTCATAGCCAGCAGTAGTCGTGAGGAGCATCTGTCCCACCTCCGCCAGCTCTAATCCCGCCTGAGTGATTTCAGCCTCACGATCAACCCGGCCAAATGCCAGTTCAGTCTCGACACCATTGACTTCCTGGGCCACAGGATTACCAAAGACAGGGCAACACCTCTGCCCGCCAAGGTAGACATGATCCGCCACTTTGCTGGGCCCAACACAGTCAAAGGCCTGCAGGAGTTTGTTGGTATGGTGAACTTCTACCACCGTTTCCTCCCCTCAGCAGCCCGTATCATGCACCCTTTGTATACCCTGATGTCGAGTAAAGGCAAGGACATTACTTGGGACGAGGAGGCCGTTGCCGCTTTCGTTAAAGCCAAGGAAGCCTTGGCGGATGCCACGGTGCTGGTGCACCCCAGAACAGACATTCCAACCACCCTTACGGTGGACGCATCCAACACAGCAGTCGGTGGGGTGCTGGAGCAACTCATCGAGGGGCGCTGGCAACCCCTGGCATTCTTCAGCAAGCACCTACAACCACCCGAATTCAAGTACAGTGCCTTCGACCGGGAGCTGTTGGCACTATATCTGGCAATCCGGCATTTCAGGTACTTCTTAGAAGGCAGGACGTTCACCATGTTCACGGACCACAAACCGTTGACCTTCGCATTTAGGAAGGTGTCCGATCCCTGGTCGGCTTGCCAGCAGCGACATCTGTCCTACATCTCCGAGTACACGACGGACATCCAGCATGTCTCAGGAAAGGACAACGTCGTGGCGGACGCACTCTCCAGACCAGCTGTCCAGGCCCTGTCCCTGGGGGTGGACTATGCAGCACTGGCGGAGGCGCAGCAGGCAGACGACGAGATGTCCAGCTACAGGACCGCAGTCTCGGGTTTGCAGCTGCAGGACTTCCTCGTAGGCCCAGGTGAGAGGACCCTCCTATGCGATGTGGCTACCGGCCAACCTCGCCCCATCGTCCTGGCAGCCTGGCGGCGGCGAGTTTTCAACTCCATACACGGTTTGGCGCACCCATCTATCAGGACAACTGTCCGGCTGGTCTCCAGCAAGTTCACGTGGCACGGACTTCGCAAACAGATCAGTGAATGGGCCAGAACGTGCACGCAGTGCCAAACAGCCAAGGTACAGCGGCACACTAAAGCCCCGCCGCAGCAGTTCGAACCCACCCGCCGGAGGTTCAACCACATTCATGTGGATATCGTGGGCCCCATACCAGTGTCCCAAGGAGCGCGGTTCCTCCTAACTATGGTAGACTGGTTCATGAGGTGGCCAGAGGCGGTCCCGCTCACCGACACATCTGCTGATTCCTGCGCCCGAGCGCTGATCGCAACCTGGGTAGCATGCTTCGGGGTACCGGCCCACATTACCTCCGACAGAGGCGCCCAGTTTACCTCCAGCCTGTGGTTGGCTGTGGCCAACCTGTTGGTAACGCAGCTACACCACACAACTGCCTACCACCCACAGTCAAATGGACTAGTGGAATGCTTCCACCGTCACTTGAAGTCGGCTCTCATGGCCCGCCTGAGAGGACCTAACTGGGTGGACAAGCTTCCCTGGGTCCTGCTTGGAATTCGCCCAGTGCCCAAAGAGGATCTGCACACCTCGTCGGCCGAGTTGGTGTACGGCGCACCCCGGGTCGTCCCGGGAGAGTTCATATCAGCCCCAAGGGGGCAAGAGGAAGAACCTGCAGCAGTCCTGGGCAGACTACGTGAAAGGCTCAGCAATCTGGCCCCCATACCGACTTCACAGCACGGACAGACCCCGACCTACGTACCCAAAGACCTACACAACTGTAAGTTTGTGTTTGTACAAAGGGGCGTACACCAGGCACGGCTACAGTGGCCATCTGAAGGGCCGTTCAAGGTGATCAACAACAACGGGTCCACGTACGTTCTGGACATTAGGGGGGAGAGAGAGGAGGTTTTCACGGTGGACTGACTCAAACCAGCCCATGTGGACTTGGCGCAGCCGGTCGAGGTTCAGGCACCACGGCGCAGAGGCAGACCTCCCAAACAGAGTCTGATCCAGACTGTGGACATTGGGGGGTGTAGCACCGGTTCTGGGGTTGGGGGTTATGTGGTGACCCACTTTCTGCGCAGGCAAACCGGCTCACTAATAGCCCGCGTGCGGGGAGAGACTTTGGTAATGCTCCTTTGATGTCATTTCCGCCCGGAGAGGGCGGGAACTAGGGATTAAAAGCCAGCGCCGCGAAGTTTGAATAAACTAGTCTCGAAACGACTTACCAACTGCGTGTCATTGTTTCTAGCTCTGTATGTAGTACATCGCTACAGAAGATAATATTATTAGCTTGCATATACCATTTTATGGCTTTTAATGAATTTCACTACTTATTTACAAAAGATTCCCCTTGTTCATTCTTACATGAATATTCATTGAACAGTATAGTGCAGTTACAGGCCCGTTGACCTGTAGTACCTGTGTCAACCGTGATACCAAAATAAACTAATTCCATCTGCCCACACGTGAACGTCACAGTGAGCGTCATAGGAAGTCATTCCTGCCTGTGGCCATCAAACTTTACAACTCCTCCCTTGGAGTGTCAGACACCCTGAGCCAACAGGCTGGTCCTGGACTTATTTCCACTTGGCACGATTAACTTATTACTATTTAATTATTTATGGTTTTATATTGTTGTATTTCTTCACTATTCTTGGTTGGTGCGGCTGTAACGAAACCCAATTTCCCTCGGGATCAATAAAGTATGTCTGTCTGTCTGTCTGTGATCTGTACTGCCCATTCACTGCATATTCATAGGTCTCTGAATGCCTCCAATTTTCAGAATTAGAATTAGAATCAGGTTTATTATTACTGTCATGTGCCGTGAAATTTGTTAACTTAGCAGCAACAGTTCAATGCAATACATAATCTAGCAGAGAAAAAACACTACTAATAATAAATTTAATAATAATAAATAAACAAGTTAATCAATTCACTATTGTGTCGCCATCACTGCTCAGGCATCTATCATTTTGAGCAAAAAATCTGCCTGCCACATCGGCTGTAAACTTACCCCCTTTCAAATTCCCTTTCATATTTGATATTTATTCCCCGGGGGAAAATATTCTATATTTACCTCTTATAATTTTATAAAGTATTTATCAGGATTATCAACGATTTAAAAAAAGGTTAAGCCAGCATTTAATGGTATCCTTCAAAATATTTGACCAGATTTCCTATCTTCCTTAATGTAACCTTCCTTAATTGCCATTTTAATAAATAGCAAAAAAAGAAAACTAAAAACCATCAGATGGGGAGGGCAAATTGGACTTCATTGCTCCATTATTTAAGGCATAATTGGTCTTTTTTTTGTGAAAACTGATATCCAAGATGTGCAGGTGCATTTTGGAGGGAAGTGATAAAGGAATTTGCACTCATGCATTTAATGATTGTTTGCAGTCTCCAGAACAGGAAGAAAATGCTGTCAGTATGCAAAGTCAATTTGACACAATATCGACTCTTTTCAAATGGTATATTCTGGCCTACCTAGTCTTAACCTTTGATGGCTGAGCAGGCCATCAAAGTTTTGAAGGTCACATTGTCTACATCAACATCTTCAAAGGCATGTTTGATTACTTACAGATTAATAGCTTGTTTATTTCTTCAGGCTGCTATTGCAATGGTGCATGTATTTGGAGGTCACCTATGCTTCACTGAAATTGTAGACAACTTACTGGATGTAGACTTGACTTAATTGTTTTAAAAAAAGCACTGAAATAGGCTGCTGTTTCGATGGAGATGATCTGATGAAAAAAAATGAGCAGGACTGAGACAGCAGAGCAAGCCAAATTCACCAGATTCCAAGGAGATGGAGGAGGAAGGGTGAAAGAAACACACTCAACTCTAAGTGATATCCACAAATGGTCATCAGGTAAATGAGTAAATCTCTTGTTCAACCTCAAAGACCAATATCTGAAATGTCTTCAACAATAAAGGCCATGAAATCTGCCAGCTGCTCCTGTCATAACTTTAATCTTAAAATATAGCTTATTGGTGGGACTCTGGTTGAGATGGTGGAACAGGGTCCCACCACCAAGCACATCTTTCCATCCCACCAACTTTACACTTCCCATAGGGATTGCTCCCAAAGCGACTCCCCTGTCCAGTCATCCCTCCCCACTGATCTTCCTCCTGGTACTTATCCTTACAAGAGGAACAAGTGCCACACTTGTCCCTACACTTCCTTCCTCACTACTATTCAGGGCCGCAAACAGGCCGCAACAGGTGAGTTGACACTTCACCTGTAAGTCTATTGTGATCATCAACTGTATCTGGTGCTCCCAGTGTGGCCCGACTTAGATTGGTAGTCCGCTTCGCTGAACACCTATGCTCTGTCCACCAGAAAAGCAGGATCTCCCTGTGGCCAGCCATTTCAATTCTACTTCCCATTTCCATTCCAACATGTCAGTCCATGACCCCCTCTACAGCTGCAATAAGGCCACACTCAGGTTGGAGGAGCAACACATTATATTCCATCTAGGTATTCCTCCACATTATATTCCTCCAACCTGATGGCATGAACATCAATTTCTCAAACTTCCGAAACTGATCCCCCTCCTCTCCTTCACCATTTCCATTCCTGTTTCCCTTTCTCACCTTATCTCTTTACCTAACCATCACCTTCCTCTGGTGCTCTTCCCCCTTCCCTTTCTTCCATGGTCTTCTATACTCTCTTATCAGATTCCCTCTCCTCCAGCCCTTTATCTCTTTGACCAACTTCCCAGGTCTTTATTTCACCTGTTCCCCCCTCCCAGTTTCACCTATCACCTGCCACCTTATCTTTCTACCTCTCCTCCCCTAACTTTCTTACTCTGACTTCTCCCCTTCCTTTCCAGTCCTGAAGAAGGATCTCGGCCTGAAATGTTGACTGTTTACTCCTTTCCATTATAAGGCAGCGCTTTGCATAAGTTTTTGGGTTTGAACAGTGGCCAATCAGAGATCAGAATTCATAAACAAGGCCAAATAAAAATAAGGCAGGGTCAAGCAGAGCAGCCTTTGTTGGAGTGGACCGTGCTAGATTGGGAATTTCAGGCTTTAGCTCTTCGAGGCTTCAGCGAGGAGCGGCTTTAGTGAGAGAAGGTGAAGAACTGAAGGTAGATTTATCTTCAGTTTACTTATTGTTTCCTTCTTTAGAATTACACAGTTAGAGCGGCAGATATGAGTAGAGACACCAAACAGGATAACTGAATGCTTCTCTTGCAGGATGTGAGAAGGCAGGGAGAACTCCAATGTCCCTGATGACTTCACTTGGAGTAAGTGCGTCAAGCTGCAGCTTCTAACAGTCCACATTAAGGAATTAGAGCTGGAACTGGATGAGCTTCAGGGGGTGATTTAATGTTGGCATTCATTTCTAGAGGTATGGAATATAAGAGCAGGGATGTGGTGTTGAGGCTCTATAAGGCACTCGTGAGACCACATTTGGAGTATTATGAGCAGTTTTGGGCTCCTTATTTTAGAAAGGATATACGGACATTGGAGAGGGCTCAGAGAAGATTCACAAGAATGATTCCAGGAATGAAAGGGTTACCATATGAGGAATGTCTGGCAGCTCTTGGGCTGTATTCCTTGGAGATCAGGAGAATGGGGGGGGGGGGGGATCTCATAGAAACATTCTGAATGTTAAAAGGGCTGAACAGATGGTGAAGTTATTTCCCATGGTAGGGGATTCTAGGACAAGAGGGCACAACTTCAAGATTGAAGGACGTCCATTTAGAACGGAGATGTGGAGAAATTACTTTAGTCAGAGGGTGGTAAATCTGTGGTATTTGTGGTCACGAGCAGCTGTGGAGACCAAGTCATTGGGTGCATTTAAGGCAGAGATAGATAGGTTCTTGGTTAGCCAGAGCATCGAAGGGTATGGGGTGAAAGCAGGGGAATGGGGATGACTGGAAGAATTGAATCAGCCCATGATTGAACGGTGGAGCAGACTCGATGGGCCAAATGGCCTACTTCCGCTTGTATGTCTTATGGTCTTGTGGATATATAGAGAGATTGCTACACCCAAGGTGCAGGACACAGGGAACTGGATGACAGTCAGGAGGGTGAAAGGGGCTAAACAGCCAGTGCAGAAAACCCCTGTGGCCATCTCCCTCAAAGCTTTGGATACTGTTGGAAGGGAAGTCACAGCGGTAGGGTCTCTGGCTCTGTAGCTCTGAAAGAAAGGCAGAGAAAAGGTGAGCTGTGGTGACAGTGAATTGATTAATTAAGGGTACTGAAAGGAGGTTCTCTGGCTGAGATTGAGATTGAGATGATATGCTGCCTCCCAGGCAGGCACCAGGTTCTGGCCATCTCGGGTCGTCTTCAGCATTTTTAAATGGGAGGGTGAACAGCCAGGGGTCATAGTCCATGTAGGTACTAATGACATAGATGAGGAGAGAACTGAGGTTTGCAGGGTGAGCTCAGGGAGTTAGGGCCTCCAGGGCTGTGATACCAGGATTGCTACCCGTGCCACATGCTAGTGAGATCAGAACTAGGAAGATCATACAGTTCAACATGTGGCTGAGGAGTTGGTGTAGAATCTTGAAACACTGGGCTCCCTTCCAGGAAAGGCGGAAGCTGTACAGAAGAGACAGGTTGCACCTGAAGTGAAGGGGGACTAATATTCTCTTTGGAAGGTTTGCTCGAACTGCACAGGAGGGGAGGGGGTTAGAAAGGTTTAAACCAAGAGTTCCAGGAGGATGGGCCACAGAGTGGCAGAACAGATTGTGGACTGGTTGTGGATACAGACGTTGTTAAGACCTCAGAGATCATCAGGAACCAGAATGTCGAGCGTGGTGGGACTTATGTTCTGAGTTGCATATATTTCAATGCAAGAAGTACTGCAGGAAAGGCAAAGGAATTCAGGGCATGGACTAACACAAGGAATTATGATATTGTAACTACTAGTGAGACATGGTTGCAAGAGAGGCAGGACTGGCAGCTCTATATTCTGGGGTTCTGTTGTTTCAGACATGATATAACAGGAGCGATTAAAAGGGGGAAAGGTGGTGTTACTGGTCAGGGAAAATATCTTGGCAGAGCTCAGTCAGAACAGAGAACTTGTCTAGTGAGGTTTTATGCTTGGAAATGAGGAATAATAAAGTTATAACCATGGAAAAGGGGCCATATTATATTCCATCCACCAGTATTAAAGGACAGCTAACGTTGTTCCGCTATTTAAGAAAAGCTCTAAGAATAAAGCAGGAAATTATAGGCCAGTGAGCCTTACATTAGTAGTGGGAAAGTCTTTGTATGGTATTCTAAGGGACTGGATATATGAGTACTTGGATAGACAGGCACTAATTAGGAATCGTCAATGTGGCTTTTTGTGTGGTACATCATGTCTAACCAATCTAATAGAGTTTTTTGAGGAAGTTACCAGGGAACTTCATGAAGACAAGGCAGTGAATGTTGTCTATATGGACTTCCACAAAGAATTTGTCAAGGTCTCACATGGATGGTTGGTTAAGATGGTTCAATTGCTCGGCATTCAAGGTAAGGTAGGAAATTGGATTAGACATTGTCATTGAAGGAGAGGCCAGAAAGGGGTAGTAGATGGTTGCCTCTCTGGCTGGAGGCCTGTGACTAGCACAGTGCCACAGGGATTGATCGGTGCTGGGTCGTTTGTTGTTTGTCATCTGTATCAATGATCTAGATGATAATGTGGTTAAGTGGATCAGGAAATTTGTGGATGACACCAAGATTGGGTGTAGTGGACAGTGAGAAAGACTATCAAAGCTTGCAGTGGGTTCTGAACCAGCAGGAAAAAGAGGCAAAGAAAGACAGATGGAATTTAATGCAGCCAAGTATGAAGTGTTGCAAGGTAGGAGGACCAACCAGGGTAGGCATCACACAGTGAGTGGTAGGTCACTGAGAAGTGAGGTAGAAGAAAGGGGTCTGGGAATACATGTCCATAATTCATTGAAAGTGGCGTTACAGGTAGATAGAGTCAGAAAGAAAGCTTTTGACACAATGGCATTCAGAGATCAATGTATTGAGTACAGGAGTTGGGATGATATGTTGAAGTTGCATAAAACATTGGTGAGGCTTAATTTGGAGTATTATGTGCAGCTTTTGTCACCTACCTACAGGACAGATGCAAAAAAGATTGAAGGAGTACAGCGAAAATTTGAAAGGGTATTGCCAGGACTTGAGGACCAGAGTTAGCAGGAAGGATTGATTAGCTTAGAACTTTATTCCCAAAAACGTAGAAGACTGAGGGGAGATTTGATAGAGGTATACAAAGTTATGAGGGTATAGATTGGGTAAATGCAAACAGGCTTCTTCCACTGCAGTTGAGTGAGGCTAGAACTAGAGGTCATAGCTTAAAATGTGAAAGGTGAAGTACTTGAGGGGAACATGAGAGGAAACATCTTCACTCAGAGGGTGGTGAGAGTGTGGAGTTGCCAGTGCAAGTAATGGATGCAATTTCATTTTCAATGTTTAAGAGAAGTTTGGAACGGTACATGGAGGGAGCGGTACAGAGAGCTATGGTCCCGGTGCAGGTCAATGGGAATAGGCACTTTAAATGGTTCGGCAGGGATTTGATGGGCTGAAGTACCTGTTTCTATACTGTAGTTTTCTATGACTCTTTGACTCTAAAGTCTTTTTCAGAATGTCCTTTACATTATTAGCATGTGACCTACCAAGTTAAACACGAGCTGCAGATGAAACAGTCTTCTACATTGCATGTGACATCAGTGTAGAACTGTTGCTCATGTGTGTAACACTCCTAACAGCAACATTATGGAGCACTCCACTGGTGTTGACAAGAAACATTCTTCTGCTGTACTGAAATGAAAATAAATGCAATACTCCACCTAGCTATGCTCTTTGATATTGACCACTGGCTTTTCAGAAACTTGGTTTCAAGGACTCACAGCATAGGTTATGTTATGCTGAACTAGACATCGCCTGAAGATAACAAGCTGAGAAATATGCTTGCTCATGTATCTCTCATGCCAAAGTTATATATGAGTTCTGAGTAGAAACTAACTTTACAACATTGCTACTCAGTTATTTTCAGGAAGTTTCTTTCCATAATCCACAGACACATTTACACATTCTCTTACTATCTTTCCTTTCGGTTAGTCCTGATGAAGGGTCTCGGCCCGAAACGTCGACAGCGCTTCTCCCTATAGATGCTGCCTGGCCTGCTGTGTTCCACCAGTATTTTGTCTGTGGTGTTGTTTGAATTTCCAGCATCTGCAGATTTCCTCGTGTTTGCTCCTAGTTAATTGATAAGTTTCAATTCAATAGCATCATACAATGGTACAGCATGGAACAGTCCTTCAGCCAGAATATCCATGCCACCCTTTGTGCCTCTCTACACTAATCCCATTTCTTCTCACTAAGTCAGTGGCCTAGTGAATCAAGTATTTATCTAGAATGACCCTCTCACCCTACATAAATGTTTATATCAATACTACAAAGGTGTTATAATTGGGTACATTTTTGATGTTCCTTCTAAAAAGCATATTAATCTGAAATTGATATTTTAAGTATTCTTTCAGTGAAAGTTCATAAAAATATATTTTAACCAGTTTTTGAGCAATGACAAGCCTAACTTTTCATATTTAACTGAATGCTACCTAATGGTGATTTTTTTAATTAAATGTCAATTCTCATGATAGTAAAACAAATGAAATTTAACAAGATAGTTTTAGTGCTTAAAGAAGTAAAATCATAATAAACCAGTTTAATTTTTAATTACAGTATTGCAAGTTAACAAGTTCAGTTGAAAATCATTGGCAAGGAGATGTTCAATTAATCTGTCACTTCTGATCTTTGTGCGTGCAAATGAAGAGTGATTCACTTGGTTTCTTTGCAATATGATTCTTATGTGAACAAAGTAAGCACTTAGAAGTAGAAACAGCCATTGAGCTTCAGCAAAATCATTTGAAATCTTAAAAGTAATTTGATTTTCATGGGAACTCATTTAATAAAGGAACAGAAGCATATGCCTAAGTCGATTGGATCTTCGACTTTCTGACCGGAAGACTACAATTTGTGCGGATTGGTAATAATATCTCCTCCTTGTTGATGGTCAACACTGGTGCACCTCAGGGATGTGTGCTTAGGCCAATACTCTCCCCACTCTGTACCCGTGACTGTGTGGCTAGGCATAACTCAAACGCCATCTATAAATTTGCTGATGATACAGTCATTGTTGGTAGAATCTCAGATGGTGATGACAGGGCGTACATGAATGAGATAACGAAGCTATCAAGAAGGCAAGACAGCAGCTATATTTCATTAGGAGTTTGAGGAGATTAGGTTTGTCAGCTAAAATATTCAAAAACCTCTATAGATGTACCGTGGGCAGCATTCTGACAGGCTTCATCACTGTCTGGTATGGGGTGAGGTGGGAAGGGGTACTACTGCGCAGGATTAAAATAATCTACTAAAAGTTGTAAAATTAGTCAGCTCCATGTGGGTACTAGCCTCTGTAGTATCTAAGATGTCTTCAAGAAGTGGTGCCCATTATTTAGGACCCCCACCACCCAAGATATGCCCTCTTCTCATTCTTACCATCAGGAAGGTGGTATAGAGTCCTGAAGGCACACACTCAGCGATTCAGGAACAACTTTTTCCCTTCTGCCATCCAATTTCTAAATGGAAATTAAACCCATGAACACTACTTCATTTTTTTAAAATAATTTCTGTTAAGACCATAAGATATAGGAGCAGAAGTAGGCCATTCGGCCTGTCGTGTCTGCTCCACCATTCAATCATGGGCTAATTCAATTCTTCCAGTCATCCCAGCTCCTCTGCCTTCTCCCCATACCCTCTGTTGCCCAGGGAAATCAAGAACCTATCTATCTCTGTCTTAAATGAACCCAATAACTTGTCCTCCACAGCCACTCATAGCAACAAATTCCACAGATTTACCACCCTCTGACTAAAGTAATTTCTCTGCATCTCTATTCTAAATGGATGTCCTTCAATCCTGAAGTCGTGCCCTCTTGTCTTAGAATCCCCTACCATAGGAAAATAACTTTGTCATATCTAATCTGTTCAGACCTTTTAACATTTGGAATGTTTCTATGAGATTCCCCCTCATTCTCCTGATCTCCAGGGAATACAGCCCAAGAGCTGCCAGACGTTCCTCATACGGTAACCCTTTCATTCCTGGAAACATTCTAATGAATCTTCTCTGAACCCTCTCCAATGTCAGTATATCCTTTCTAAAATAAGGAGCCCAAAAATGCACACAATACTCCAAGTGTGGTCTCACGAGTGCCTTAAAGAGCCTCAACATCACATCCCTGCTCTTATATTCTACACCTCTAAAATGAATGCCAACATTGCATTCGCCTTCTTCACCACCAACTCAACTTGGAGGTTAAGCTTTAGGGTATCCTGCATAAGGACATCCAAGTCCCTTTGCATCTCTGCATTTTGAATTTCTCCCCATCTAAAGAATAGTCTGCTCGCTTATTTCTTCCACCAAAATGCATGACCATACACTTTCCAACATTGTATTTAATTTGCCACTTCTTTGCCCATTCCCCTAAACTATCTAAGTCTCTCTGCAGGCTCTCTGTTTCCTCTACACTACCTGCTCATCCACCTATCTTTGTATCATCGGCAAATATAGCCACAAATCCATTAATCCCATAGTCCAAATCATTGACATGCATCGTAAAAAAGCAGCAGACCCAACACTGACCCCTGTGGAACCCCACTGGTAACAGGCAGCCAGCCAGAATAGAGCCCTTTATCCCCACTCTCTGTTTTCTGCTGACCAGCCAATGCTCCACCCATGCTAGTAACTCCCCTGTAATTCCATGAGCTCTTATCTTGCTAAACATCTTGTCAAAAGCTTTCTGAAAATCCAAGTACACCACATCTACTGCATCTCCTTTGTCTACCCTGCTTGTAATTTCATCAAACAATTGCAGTAGGCTTGTCAGGCAGGATTTTCCTTTCAGGAAACCATGCTGGCTTTGGCCTATCTTGTCATGTGCCTCCAGGTATTCCGTAATCTCATCCCTAACAATCGATCCCAACAACTTCCCAACCACTGATGTCAGGCTAAAAGGTCTATAGTTTCCTTTCTGCTTCCTCTCACCCTTCTTAAATAGCGGAGTAACATTTGCTATTAGCTAAGTTTCAGAGATAGCCATGACATCATACTTGCCAATCTGTGGCTAAATTTCAAGATCGTCCATTTTATTTCTTTTGCTGTGTGTATTCAAATATAACAAGTCCAGTATTTGTTGCTTACTGTTTTAACTGCACCATGCCTCTATTACCCTGTAAATCATCCCACTGGCTATGATTATGCCTCATCTCCTGCCTGTCCTTTCTATCAGCTCTGCTGCACGCTATGTTTGATTTATTTCTGTTTTCCCCTTCCTCAGCCCTATCACTCCGCTTCCCATCCCCCTGCCAAATTAGCTTAAACCCTCCCTAATAACTCTATTAAACCTGCCTGCTCAGATATTGGACCCCTTTGGGTTCAGGTGTAACTCGTCCTTTTTGTGCAGGTTGTACCTCCCCCAGAAGATGCCCCAATGATCCAGGAACCAGAATCCCTGCCCCCTATACCAGTCTCTCATCCACACACTAATATGCCTGATCATGCTATTCTTGCGCTCATTAGCACATGGCACAGACAGCAATCCTGAGATTACTACCCTGGAGGTCCTGCTTTTCAGCTTCCTACCCAACTCTCTGAATTCTCTCTTCAGGACCTCCTCCCTTTTTCTACCTATGTCACTGGTACCAACGTGTACCAAGACTTCTGGCTGTTCACCCTCTCCCTTCAGAATACTCTGCGCCCTATCCAAGACATCCCGTACCCTGTTACCCAGGAAGCAGCACACCATGCGGGTATCTCTATCAGGCTGACGTACCCTCCTGTGTGTTCCCCTCCCTATGGAATCCCCTGAGACTACTGCATTCCTCATCTTCTTCTCTGCCTTATGCATCACGGAACCAGGCTCGGCGCCAGAGACTCGATCGCCGTGGTCATCCTCTGTCAGGTCACCCCCCTCAACAGCATGCAAAATGAGATAATGATTACTGAGGGGGATGGCCACAGGGGTTCTCTCTACTATCTGAGCTCTTCCCATCCCTTCCCTGACAATCGCCCACTTATCTAACTCCTGTAGCCTCAGGGTGACTAACTCCCTGTAGCTCCTATCTATCTCCTGCTCACTTTCCCTAATAAGCTGTAGCTGTGATTGCACTATTTTTAATTTAACCATTTAATATACATATATATACTTACTGTAATTAATACTGAAATAAATACTTACTTATCATTTTTTTCCATATTATCTTGCATTGCATTGTACTGCTGCCACTAAGTTAACAAATTTCATGACATATACACTGATACTAAATCTGAATCTGATTCTGAATGGAATTTAAAGTTGCTTGCTTTCACACATCTTTTACTTCTCTTGTCCTTTTTGCAGACAGAGTGCAAGTAACAGGTTCTATGTAACCTTGCTAAGTTCCTACATTGCATTCTGAAGATAGCAAACAGAGCGAATCTTGTTTGTTAGTAGTGGAAGAGTTGGACATAGAGGCAAAGTTACTGAATATGCAAACTATTCCACCCTGAATGGTGTTGAAGTTCTCCAACTAAGGTTGCAGTAACATTCATTGGGTTAAATTGTGAGTATTCCATTTTGCTTCCGATATCAACCTTGTGGAGAGAATATTGTAATTCATGGTTCACCTTACTAATCTGAGTGTCTAGCCTCTGCCTTTAACTTCTAGCCATAGTTTTAACGCAGCTGATCCAGCCAAGGTTTTATTTATTTTTAGTTAGAGATAGAGTACTATTCTTGGTTAATAGTGATTTCAGGATATTAATTTTGAGGAATGGTACCACTGAAAATCATGAGAAATTTTGAAATGATCATGACTAAGCTTTGAGAGCACCATGTTGCCTACTAAGTGCCAACACAACCTGGATAGTTCCTGATCAGCATGGGCTGATTTATGGGTTGTTTCACCCCATTTTAATATTGAAATTGTTAGTAAACTGCTTCACTCTGATACTACAGCTGAGAGAAATTGCCAAAGCAGAGAAAGATGATTAGCCCACAAACATTTCTCTGTGCAGTTCCCTAAGTAATACCTTAGAGCAATATAAATTGACATCCAGTCATCATGACAAACTTTCATTCTTAGAACATACCTCGTGCTACATTGGATGAAACAATGCTCTGATTTTGAGGGGCAGATGTCCCTTCCTGTGACCAGCCTTTTCAACTTTGCCTAGAACTGAGTCTTTATATTTAGAAAAAAAATGTTAGCATTTGTTTCACTGGCCTTTTGTAAGGAATTATTGTAGAATTTCAAAGTACCTATCATTAGTCTTCTAAGCTGTTGTCCTAAGTTGGGTGAAAACCTATTTAAATTTGCAAAGTGGTATTCATTGTTGTTCATTCTAGATGCAATACCATTACTACCCCAGATTTTGTAAAATTATCTGACAATAAATTGAGTTGGATGAAATAAGGATTTATGGAGGGTTAAGGCAAGCAATTTATATAATCAACTGGGCAAAGATACAATACATGACAAATATTAACTTATTCATGCACTGTTTGGACAGCAGGCACAACTGTTACTTCAATCTCAAATTGTTGATTTGTTAGTTGTCTTGCAGGCTTTTGCTGTCAACTTTCTGACAGGAAAGAGCCTGCACAAATCCATTCTTAGGAACTTCCACCTATGCTGACTTGCCATGCCTGAGGAAATTATTTCCTTTTAACTAATTTATACCAGTTCCTTATAAGACAGAAACTATCAGGTGTTCCCACACATTTGACCACTGTATCTACTGCATGCCAGTGCAACTGATCCTTATTGTGGACTTCATCAAACTGGCTAGTTGGTCTCTTCACGTCTCCATTGGTTCTTGTGAACAGGTAATTAAAGATCTTTTTTTGCCATTTGCACAATATGTTGCGCATTGAGTATTAGATAGTTTCTTTGAACAGGTTCCATGGTGTTTCTCATTTCATGTCTGCCTGTGGAAAGATGAATCTCAGGGCTATATACTGCAGATATACATGTACTTTGAATCTATACTTTACCTTCTTCTTGGCTTGTGGCAAAGATGCAATCAAAGTTTACTAGCTTTTTTTATATTCCATGCATACAATTTAGTTAACCTATGACATACCCTCATTAAATAGAAAATACAATACTGAAATAAAGCATCTTAAAATGCACTGCACACATTCAACACTACATTAATTGCAAGTACAACTGATTTTTGGTATGTTATAATTAAATAACACTGCACTGATTTAATTTAATTCTAAATCCACTGAAAGAATTTATTTCTTGACAGGTGATCAGGAGTGTTTGAACACTGCTGCATTTGATTGCATCTCAATTGCCCCTTTCCCTGAATCTGGAACATGCACTCACATTCACTCATCACTGCTCTGCTAGCTGACTGATATTGGCAATTGTTCAGTTTTAATTTCTTCAACCTCCACGTGTTCACTTCACCTTCTCTGTAAACTCTGCCATCCAGTGCCAACACAACATTTCTCCAATTCCAGTGCCTTGTCCATTTCCTACCCCTTTGTTGCAACATTGTGACCATGGTTTCAATCATCTTGACCCTAAGTTCTCAATACTTAATTTATTATTTTTACATGTCATTAAATGTGTTCCTTAAAATCTGGCTCTGTAACTAAGCATTTGATTATCTCGTCTAATCTTCTAAGAGTCATCGAGGAATAAAGTATAGACTGCCCCGACCAGTCAACACTGACTATTGTGCCCACTCAGCTAATGCCAATTTCCTGCATTCAGCCCATATCCTCTAACCCCTGCCCCTCCATAAACCTAGCCAAGATCTTCTTAAATGATACAGTTGTATCTCCCTCAACTAGCAATGCAGTATAAATACTCTCCACCCTCTGAATGAAAAAGTTGCCCCTCAGATCCCATTTGAATTCTTCCCCTCTCACTCTAACCTATGCTCCCTAGTTTTGGCCTCCCCTACCGTGACTGCGATCATCCATCTTATCAACTCCTCTCATAATCTATAAGGTCACCACTCACTCTCCTGCAATGTCAGGAATAAAGACCTGTCCAACCTCTCCCTATAACTAAGGGCCTGTAGTCTTGGAAATATCATCGTAAATATTCACTGCAGTCTTTCTGGTTTAACAGGATGTCCAAAACTGTACACGGCACCCCAAGTGTGGCCTCACCAATTACTTGCACAACTACAACATAACGTCCCAAAATCTATACTCAGTCCTCTCTCTGATAAAGGCCAATGTGTTAAATGTCTTTTTCATTACACTATCTACTTGTGACACCACTTTCAATGAACTATATACCTTGTACTCCAAGGTCCCTTTGTACCATTCACAGTATAAGTCCTATGCTGCTTTGCCTTTCCTATTTGGACTACTGTCTCAACACTGCACTGAAATGGCTCAGGCATCTATTTTGTTAAAAGTGTGCTAAAAATGGAAATTGTTGTTAAGCACATTCAAAGAACTACCATTGCTTTGCATTTTTGTACCTGTTAATTAGATGCTAATTTTCCTTGAAGAATAAGAAACAAAACAAAAATAGTAATAAAAGCAGTAGCGATTCATCTATGAAAAAAGCCCGCACGTCTCAAATTTAAAACAGTGGTTGCTCTCCTGTGTTCTCTAAATCGTTGTGATGACATTATGTATGGAGTCACAATGAAGCCTTCCAGCCATATCATAAAGTGGAAGGTAGTTTTCATATCTCTACCTTATTATGAGATTCAGTGATTCAGAGATAGCTGAATCGTTCCTTGGACAAGATGGGTCACATGCTGTCAGTTTTCAGGCATCATTAGGATTGATTTTGAAAAGTGAAATGTTCTGATGAAATAAATGACTATTTCTATATGAAGAATTCTTCTAAATCTGGAGGTTATTCTGCCTGTCAGCAGAGGACTGATATGATATATTACACAAAATGATTTAGAGTAAAATTCATTAAGTGCTTAATTTCAGAGACTGGTCATTTAATATTGGGCAGATAATTTGAAAATTAAATTTGATATTTCCTTACAACTACATTTTAAGAAAACTTCAAAAGTACAGACTGTCTCTGAATAAAAAAAAAGATTTCAATTTTACAAGCATCCATAAGTTCATTTTTATCTGTACATCAGAAAATATATGAAAATCACTCAGTATAGTAACCATACCTCCAAAGTGTTCTAATGAATCAAGGGCACATAAGACTGATAACAAATACTGAAAGTATAGACAGAGGAAACTAGTTCTGCCTTTCATAAGGACGAGTATATGTATATACACAGCAGAAGGTCGCGAACATACAGTCAGTGGCCACTTTATGAGGTACAGGAGATACCTAATAAAGTGGCCACTGAGTGTAGAGGCAGCAAAGTTATTGATGAATTTAAAGTTTGCAATGGTTGGATATGAGAAATTTATACAGACAATCATTCAAGCCCGTTGTATCCACTCTATTTTTCCACAAGAACAACTTTCTCATTCCACCTCTCCACCACCCAAAAATCCTTCTTTCAATATTTCTCTTAACCACATATTTATCCAATTCACTTGTGATGGCCACAATGGAACACTTACCCAGATCATATCTCCGGGTAGCAGATTTGAGATTTTAACAGCATTATATTGATTCTCCTGTATTTTATACCTGTGACCTCTAGTCCTCAACCCGGTCACCAGCAGGAACAGCCTCCCACTATCTAAAAACCTCATCCTTTCTTATAAACTTTGATCAATCACACTCCAGAATGCCTCATCAGTGCCACCTGAGATTCTGTCAACAACATTGGAGTCACTGTCGAATTTAGAGATGGTGTTTGAGCCACTGAGTCATGAGTGTAGAGCGGGGACTAAGCATGTATCCTTGAGGTGTGCCTGTATTGGTTATCAGTGAGGGGGAGATGTTATTACTGATCTACATTATCTGTGGCCTCCCAACATCATGAATCTAGTTGCAGAGGTAGTCATGAAGGCCCAGGATTGAAGCATATTGATTAGTACAAACCAGATTATTCTGGCCTCTATCGGCCACTATTTACCAATGCTATTTAGTGACTTTTTTTTTGTAAAGAGTGGCACTTATAAAGTACATTATTGAGTCTTTATATGTTGCTACTGTGGATCTAATGAGAATACTCTTTCTAGCACAGAACAGAATACTAATTCCAACTAATGTGATTTGCTGTCTTACTGCATTATGAGTCTCATTTTTGATCTTTGCAGAGTTTTCAATTAGGTGGAAATTGTATAAGTGAATGAAAATTTACATCAAAATGTTAAATAAAAATGTTCACTTCTAAAGATATTGTAAAGTGGCACAAATAGTTTTGTGTGTTGACAGTGGTTTGGATTTATTCTATTGTTTTTGTCTCCTTTTGTTTGTTAATATCTGTTAAGCAAGAGATATTGGGTCAAATGGAATGGACAGGAGGAGGATTTGGGCTACATTTTGCACTAATTAGTGGTGGTGCTAAATAATTGGTGGAGGCAGCCAAAGGCATGTATTTTGAAGTGGCAATTACATGGAGTTGATTTTCCCAAAGCTGTAAAATAGCTGATAGGAAAGATCTGACCTGGATGCAGGATCCTATGACAAATGAAATAACACTAGTGAGTTTTATCAGATGTCTGTTAATGTAACTTAATTCTCATCCTGCCATCTGAAATGTTGCCTTATTACCAACAATTTGCTCCTATCATCTTGTGCATCTTCCTCTGGTTCTTATTTATCTAGTCTTTATCATTATCTAGCAGTATTTTCTCCAATTTTCACCCACCATTATCCTTATCTTCACCATCTACTTTCAGCTTAATCTCCTTGCTAAATACATCATCTTGCTCCAATTCATCATACTTTCACCTCATCCCACACAGTCACTTCTGCCTTGTTTATTAATGCCTCTATACATTTCACTTCCCTCTTCCTGTGACTTCTGTTACCCTACTTTCATCCACATTTCATCAAAACTTTTCAGGGAGTTTTATATATTTTAGTCTGCTGAGTTTAATTTAATCTGACTGGGTGATTTTTCTGTCATTATCTTTATGAGTGTCTTTACAACAGTCCAGATGTAGAAAGAATATCTCCTTTTGCTGATCTCCAAAATCATGAGTCACTGTCACAAAGGATATTTGGGACTGACATAAGATGGTTCCTTAACACTCCTTATCCTAAAGGGCTGTGGAGGCTTAGCCATTTAAATTCATTAAAAATACACTCAGTAGTCACTTCATGAGGTTCAGAAGGTACCCCTCTCTTTAATAAAGCAGCCACTGCGTGAATTTCATGGTATTCTGCTGCTGTATCCCAACCACTCAAGATTTGACGAGTTAAGAGATGCTCTTCTGCACACCACTGTTGTAACACATGGTTATTAGAGTTTCTGTCTCCTTCCTGTCAGCTTAAGCCAGTCTGACCATCATCCTTCCATTAACAAAGCATTTTCTCCCACAGAATGTTCTCTCCAGTTCATAATTGATGGCCACAATGAAACCTACCCCTACCACATCATTGGGGAGTAGATTCAAGATTCCAGCAGTGCTATGTTGCTTCCCTTTTGCTCTATCCCTGTCACCTCTCGTCCTCAACCCCATCACCAGCAGGAACAGTCCCCACTATCCATTACATCCAAACACCTCATCCTTTTGATATGTTTGCTGGATGTTTTTTGTTTATCACAACAATCTCTATGAACGCTAAAGATTGCTATGCTTGAAAATTTGAGATAATCCAGCTACCCCATCTGGCATCAACAATCATTCTACAGTGAAGGTCACTGAGATCACATATCTTTCCCATTCTGAGGTTTGGTCTGAACAACAACCGAACCTCTTGCCCTTGTCTGCATGTTTTTATGCCTTGAGTTGCTGCCACATGATTGGCTGATTAGATATTTGCATGAAGAGCATTTGATTGCTCCAGGCCTGTAGTCACTGGAATTTAGAAGAATGAGGGGTGACCAGATGATTTGGCAGATAAATACACGGCTGAGAAGCTGGTGCAGGAGGCAGGATTTCAGGTTTTTAGAAAATTGGGGTCTCTGCTGGGGGATGTATGACCAGTTCAAAAGTGACAGGTTGCGTCTGAACCTGAGGGGGACCAATATTCTCGTGGGCAGGTTTGTTAGAGTTGTTGGGGAGGGCTTAAACTAATTTGGCAGGGGGATGGGAACTGGAGTGAAGGGACTCAGGATAGGACAGATGGTAAAAAAGTAAAGATAGCGTGCAGTCAGACTGCCAGGAAGGACAGGCAGGTGAAGGGACTTAGTTGCAGCCAACAAGCTGAGTGTCAAAACATTAGGGATGCACAATCAGAAACTATCACAAATACGGTACTCAAGGAGTTGTATAAGAATGCACGTAGTATAAGAAATAAGGTGGATGATCTTGTTGCAATATTACAGATTGCCAGGTATGATACTGTGCCCATCAATGAATCGTGGCTGAAGGATGATTGTAGTTAGGAGCTGAATGTCCAAGGTTACATGTTATTTTGGAGGGACAGGAAGGTAGACAGAGGGGGTGGTGTGGCTCTACTGGTAATGAATGGCATCAAATCAGTAGAAAGATGTGACATAGGATCGGAAGATGTTGAATCCTTGTGGGTTGAGTTAAGAAACTGCAAGGGTAAAAGGACATTGATGGCAGTTTTATACAGGCCTCTCAACAGTGGCTGGGAGGTGGACCACAGGTTACAACAGGAAATAGAAAAGGCGAGTCAAAAGGTTAATGTTATGGTAGTCATGGGAGATTTTAACGGAGGAGCCATCGATGTTCAGCGGAGAGCAGTCGCTTCATGCTCTCCTGAAGTCAACAACCATCTCTTTTGTTTTGTTCACATTCAGAGACAGGTTCTTGGCTCTGCACCAGTCCGTTAGCCACTGCACCTCCTCTCTGTAAGCTGACTCATCATTCTTGCAGATGAGACCCACCACAATCGTGTCATCAGCGAACTTGATGACGTAATTTGAGTTGTGTATTGATGCACAGTCGTGGGTCAGCAGAGTGAACAGCAGTGGATGGAGCATACAGCCCTGGGGAGCCCCCATACTCAGTGTGGTGGTGTTGGAGATGCTGCTCCCGATCGGGACTGACTGAGGTCTCCCAGTCAGGAAGTCTGGAATCCAGTTGCAGAGGGATGTGTTCAGGTCCAGCAGGCTCATCTTTCCAATCAGGTGCTGAGGAATGATTGAGTCGAATGCTGAACTGAAGTCTATGAACAGCATGTGTCCTTTTTGTCCAGGTGGGTGAGGGCCAGGTGGAGGGTGGTGGCAATGGTGTCGTCTGTTGAGCGGTTGGGACAGTACGCAAACTGCAGGGGGTCCAGTGAGGGGGCAGCAGGGTCTTTATATGCCTCATGACGAGCTTCTCGAAACACTTCATGATGATGGATGTGAGAGCAACGGGACACTGAAGACTTCTTCGGCACGGGGACTACGGTGGTGACATTGAACCACGTTGGAACGACGGCGCTGTTCAGGGAAATGTTGAAGATGTCAGTAGAACATCTGCCATCTGGTCTGCACATCCTCTGAGCACGCTGACTGGAATATTGTCTGGTCCAGCAGTCTTCCGTGGGTTGACCCTGCATAGAGTTTTCCTCACATCAGCCATGATAAGACACAACACCTGGTCATTGGGAGGAGGAGTGGTCTTCCTCGCCACCACGTCATTTTCTGCCTCAAAACGAGCATAGAAGTTGTTCAGTGCATCTGGGAGGGAGGCATCACCAGCACAGGCAGATGATGTTGTCCTGTAGTTGGTGATGTCCCGAAAACCCTTCCACATGCGCCACGTGTCGCCACTGTCCTGGAAATGGCTGTGGATTCGCTGGGCGTGTGCACGCTTTGCTTCTCTGAGAGAAGGCAGGAGATTGGGGCTGAGAGGGAAAAATAGATCAGCCATGATGAAATGGTGGAGTAGACTCGATTTGCCAAATAGCCTAGTTCTGCTGTTATGGTCTTAGTGATTATGTAAACTGGTGTACCTGATAAAGTGGCCACTGAGTGTAGATTTCCATAGGTTTCTACACACTTTTGGGAATGAAGTATAGAGATTGCGTAGGGAACTGTAGCTAAAGTAGAACATCAGTGTTCTTGATGACGCTGATTTATATCCAGATGACCCATTCTCTTATAATTCTTTTGTTCTGTTTTTACTTTGCCAATTGTATTATTTGAAAATAATGTTAACTGAAAGGATTGACCAACCGTAGAATTCATCAGCCTTGTAAATGTTATATGCCATGGATTTTTCCAAGTTTTCTAAGATTATTTAGAAATCTTATTTCTAAGTTTTCTAAATAACCTTATTTCATTAAGTTTATTTTAAGCAGAATGAGCTTCTTATATATCATATTTTAATTATTTTTATTTTTATAGATACAGTTCTTTCAGCCCAATGAGCCTGTGCTGCCTAAATGTACTCATGCGGTCAATAAACACACTAACTCATGCATTCTTTGAAATGTGGGAGGGAAGCCACGAGGTCATGGGGAGAACATACAAGCTCCTTACAGACATGCTGGAGGAGCTCAGCAGGTCAACCAGCGTCCATGGAAATTAACAGTCGAGCAGAGACCCTTCTTCATGACTGGAAAGGGTGGAAACAGAAGAATAAAAATGTGGGGGGCGGGGGGGAGGAGAATATCTAGATGGGAAAGGTAAAGGGCTGGAGAGGAAGGAATCTAATAGAAGAGCAGAGTGGGCCATAGGAAAGGAGGAGGGGCACCAGCGGGAGGTGATAGACCTGAGAAGAGTTAAGAGGGCAGAGTGGCGATTAGAAGAAGAGGTCTAGAGGAGAGAAAAATGGCAGCAGAACTGAACCCGGATTGCTGTTGCTGTAATAGCATTACCCTAACAACTATGCTACTGTGCCACACCACCTCGATCCTGTATTTGCAGTGTAAACACCAATAAAAACATAGTTCAACATAGTTGTTCAGGATAGATTCAAAGCAAATCGTATCTACTATAAGTTACTAGATGCAGAGACAGAGGGAAATCACAACCGTGATTGACATTTGACAAGTTTGTCTCATTCTATACTAACTTCCAACAGACAAGTTTCATGATAGCATGTTTCCACACTGAATTTATACTGTCAGACAATTCCTTGTTATTTCTGATTGCAGTGCAAGATTTTATTACGGACTTTTTGGCTGCCAGCATCTTCTTTTCAGTGGAGTAAAGTACCTGTGAAGAAGCAGTTCTGCAAAATTCAATTTTCAGTGCATTACGGTTAATTGGGCCATCGGTTAATCAGTGGAGCCAATTATTTTGGGACCACTCTTAAAGAAAAAAACCTAATCAAGAAAATAACCAGGGTTCCTTTCAGTTATTTAGAACACAATGCCGCTTAACTAGGGCAGGGGACTGTGGCTAAACAGTTTCTAACTGGCATCAGTCTCAAGCACTGTGTGCAGTAAACACTACACTGTGCTAGAGCAAATGGTTTTTAAATAGATTTAGAATTAGAATTAGAATTTGTTTAATTTCTTACTTCCATTTCACAACATGAGGGAGTAAAAATCTTAATGATGCATCTCCATCGCAATGTACTAACATTAAGGAAGGGAAATGTGGGAGGATATGTATTGTGTATTGATAAATCTGATGGCCTGGTGAAAGAAGCTGTCCCGGAGCCTGTTGGTCCGGGCCTAAATGCTGCAGTCCCGTTTGCCAGATGGAAGCAGCTGAAACAGTCTGTGGTTGGGGTGGCTGGAGTCCCTGATGATCCCCTGGGACCTTTTTACATACTTGCTGCTATAAATGTCCTGAATAGAGTAAAATTCACATCCAGAGGGCTATCTGCACCACTCTCTGCAGTGCTCTGTGATTGAGGGTAGTACAGTTCCCGTACCAGGTGATGACACAGCCACTCAGGATGCTCTCAATGGTGCCCCTGTAGAAAGTCCTGAGGATATGGGGACTCAAAGCAAACTTCTTCAGCTGGCTGAGGTGAAAGAGGCGCTGTTGTGCTTTTCTCACTACACTGCCGGCATGTACAGTCCAGGTGAGATCCTCCGTGATGTGTACACTGAGGAACTTGAAACTACTCACCCTTTCAACTACAGTCCCATTGATGTCAATAGGGGCTAGGCCTGTCTCCTTTCCCCCTTTAATCCATGATCAACTCCTTTGTTTATTCAACATTAAGGGCGAGCTTGTTTTCTTGCCACCACTGTGTCAGGGTGTTGACTTCTCCTCTGTAGACTGTCTCATCACTGTTGGAAATAAGGCCTAGCAATGTTGTGTCATCTGCAAATTTGATCAGCAGCACAGTCGTGGGTGTATAGAAAGTAGTGGAGAGGGTCATGACACAGCCCTAGGGGGGGTCTCCTGTGTTGAGGGTCAGAGGGGCAGAGGTGAGTGTGCCCATCCTTTTCACCTGCCAGTGATCTGACAGGAAGTCCAGAATCCAGCTGCACAAGGCGGAGTGCAGGCCGAGATCTCTGAGCTTCTTGTCGAGCTTGGGGGTGGGGGCAATAATGGTGTTGAATGCTAAACTGTCAACCAAGAACAGCATTCTAACATGATAGCATCAGTTGTGTGTGTTTGTGTTCAAAAAGCAGTGATTTTTGTCACTGATAGTTGGTCAGAAATAAGCAGTAAATAACTTCAGACAACAACACACACAAAATGCTGGTGGAACACAGCAGGCCAGGCAGCATCGATAGGGAGAAGAGCTGTCAACGTTTCGGGCCGAGACCCTTCATCAGGACTTCAGAATTGTTTTACTCACTATGGTTTCAAGCATTTGGGCTTGAAGATGCCAGAATTGGCCGGGAGTGAAAATGAAACGATTTCATTACTTCAAGTTAGGAATGAAAAAAGAATTTGAAGGTATCGATAATCATCTTGAATGTTACAATAAAAATGAAGATTTGGAGGGTGCAATTGTATGAAGGCTGTCCATTGTTACAGTGTGCACTGATTTTGTTCATTTACAGAAAACGGCAGCGTAATCTGGGTGAATACTTCCATTGATATCTATTAGGATCTAACAGAGAGCTTTATAGTACTGTAGTAACACGGGCAGTGCTATAGTTTGTTCTGTATTTCATTTAAATACATAATTTGCCACTCAGCTAAACAGTAGTTTGTCTTTTTAAAAAATAACATTTTAACTTTTTCCATGAAACTCTGGCTAATTGGGACAGGACATTTAATTGGGCCAACATGTACTGGTCCTGATGTGTTCCAATTATGTATTTGAGAAGTACTGATTAAAGACCTACAGCATGACCTAGGATTTATTATTAAACATTAGGCATTTGGGCAACATGGTAGAATAGGTAAAAAATAAATTACCTAAGACACAGAATCGAAATTTTCTAAGTCACACAAGACAATGTTGTGTCAAATGTTTACTGCCATGGCCATTTTCAGTACAATTACACATCAAAAATATAGAGACTTACATCGGAAAATATAGAGAAGGTGTTGTCGTAGTCAGGTAAATGGAGCAACAAATCAAATCTATACAAGTATCTCAAAGCAAGATCAAAGAACTTATTTCAAAAATATATACCTGAATTTATTCTCTTATCTATTCCGGTAAAATAAAGTCCAATAAAAGAAACAGAAAATGTGAATCGATAAGTTGCTCAAATCACATCCCTTTGTAATAGGTAGTTAACAAAAAGTTTTGAAAAGAAAGCAAATGTAACAATATCTCAGTCACTCTTCTGCTTTTGTGGATGTCTACAAAGAACACGAATTTCTGGCTGTATATTGTATATATTCTCTGATATTAAATGGAACCATTGAACTATTGAATATGAGCACTGACAGAACAGTCACTGCCAAAATACGAAAGTAATTTCACTCATTCCCAGTGACTTTTCAAGATCATTGTCACCAATCATTAAGACACTAATTTCTCAGTGCCTGACAGTCAATGAAGACTGCTGAAGGAGATAACCTATTTTCGGAGGGTCTTTTCTATGCAATTATATCTATTACAATGAATGATTTTCTACTTTCACACTTAATTTATTACACTTTGTTAAAATCTCAAGTTTATAAGAAAAAGTCTGAGTACATGTTACAATAATCTAAAGAATATATACCGGTATTATAGTAGTACAAAATTTTACATTACAGGAATCTTCCAAAATACAGTGTGCATCTTTTTCTAACTCCAGAGCTAAAAACTAATGTGGTGTGTATTTTCTCACCCTGATAGATAGTTCCAATATTCCAGAGTTGTCATAGTATGATTCAACTGGACAATATCACATTGAACTGTACTACAAGAAACCATCCATCTTACTTGTACGAAACCTCACTTTTTTAACAATGAAACTCAGCATTTAAAACAAACCAAAACTGCTCAGAGACTAAGCATGGTGAGGGGTGGGGGGGCGGGGGGCGGAGTTCTGACACTGACATGTTCCAAGAATAACAAAGGAAGTGCTTTTGTTCCTTTATTAAGAAACCAGCAAAGACAAATAATCTTGTAACAATAAAAAATGAATCTGAAAATAGGGATGTAATGAACTAAGTAGTCTAAGCATATTCAAATGTACTTGAACAATCGTGATTTTAGCGTATTTAAAAGATTAGTGATCAACAAAAAATATCATTTCCCCCGACTTACACCCTGATCCAACCAAACTACAACTGACTAAGGACAAAGTATGAATGCGTAACTATATTCTTCACTTCTACCGCGCCTCAACCCAGGTGAGAACTTATCCATAATAAACGTGCAACACAAACAGACAGGAAATAGATACATGGCTTACACACTTTCCTATGGCTGACTGGTATGTTATTCAACAGCTGTAATGTTCTCCTCTGCCCTACATGTGCCAATCCCTCAAGAAATTTACCAAACTTAGAGATCCCCTTAACTAATGCTTCTTAAAGCAGATAGGGAAACAGATCCTGGAAAGGTGTAATAATAACAGAGTTGTTGTGATGGGAGATTTTAAATTCCCAAATATCAATTGGCATCTTCCTAGAGCAAGGGGTTTAGACGGGGTGGAGTTTGTTAGGTGTCTCAGGAAGGATTCTTGACACAATATGAAGATAAGCCCACAAGAGGAGAGACTGTACTTGATCTGGTATTGGGAAATGAACCTGGTCAGGTGTCAGATCTCTCAGTGGGAGAACATTTGGAGATAGTGATCATAATTCTATCTCCTTTACAATAGCATTGGAGAGAAATAGGAACAGACAGGTTAGAAAAGTGTTTAATTGGAGTAAGGGGAATTATGAGGCTATCAGGCAGGAACTTGGAAGCTAAAATTGGGAACAGATGTTCTCAGGGAAAAGTACGGAAGAAATGTGGCAAATACTCAGAGGGTATTTATGTGAAGTTCTGCATAGGTATGTTCCAATGAGATAGGGAAGTTATGGTAGGGTGCAGGAACTGTGGTGTATAAAGGCTGTATTAAATCTAGTCAAGAAAAAAAGCTTACAAAAGGTTCAGAGAGCTAGGTAATGTTAGAGATCTAGAAGATTATAAGGCTAACAGGAAGGAGCTTTAAAAGGAAATTAGGAGAGGCAGAAGGGGCCATGAGATGGCCTTGGCGGGCAGGATTAAGGAAAACCCCCAAGGCATTCTACAAGTATGTGAAGAGCAAGAGGATAAGACGTAAAACAATAGGACCTATCAAGTGTGACAGTGGAAAAGTGTGTATGAAACTGGAGGAAATAGCAGAAATACTAAATGGATATTTTACTTCAATATTCACTATGGAAAAGGATCTTAGTCATTGTAGTGCTGACGTGCAGCAGACTGAAAAGCTTGAGCATGTAGATATTAAGAAAGAGGAAGTGCTGGAGATTTTAGAAAGCATCTAGTTGGATAAGTCGCAGGGACCGGATGAAATGTACCCCAGGCTACTGTGGAGGTGAAGGAGGAGATTACTGAACCTCCGGAGATGATCTTTGCATCATCAATGGGGATGGGAGAGGTTCTGGAGGATTGGAGGTTGCGGATGTTCCTTTATTCAAGAAAGGGAGTAGGGATAGCCCAGGAAATTATAGGTTGGTAAGTTGATGGAAAAGATTCTGAGAGGCAGGATGTATGAACATTTGGAGAGGTATAATATGATTAAGAATAGTCAGCATGGCTTTGTTAAGGGCAGGTCGTGCCGTACGAGCCTGATTGAATTTTTTGAGGATGTGACTAAACACATTGATGAAGGAAGAGCAGTAGGTGTATTGTATATGGATTTCAGCAAAGGATTTCATAAGGTACCCCATGCAAGGCTTATTGAGAAAGTAAGGAGGCTTGAGATCCAAGGGGACATTGCTTTGTGGATCCAGAACTGGCTTGCCCACAGAGGGCAAAGAGTGGTTGTAGATGGGCCATATTCTGCATAGAGGTTGGTGACCAGTGCTGTGCTTTAGGGATCTGTTCTGGAACCGTGATTTTTATAAATGACCTGGATGAGGAAGTGGAGGGATGGGTTAGTAAGTTTGCCGATGACACAAAGGTTGGAGATGTTGTGGATAGTTGGAGGGCTGTCAGAGGTTACAGCGGGACATTGATAGGATGCAAAACTGGGCTGAGAAGTGGCAGATGGAGTTCAACCCAGATAAGCATGATGTGGTTCATTTTGGTAGGTCAACTATGATGGCAGAATATAGTATTAATGGTAAGACTCTTGGCATGTGGAGGATCAGAGGGATCTTGGGGTCTGAGTCCACAGAACGCTCAAAGCAGCTGCACAGGTTGACTCTATGGTTAAGAAGGCGTATGGTGTATTGGCTTTCATCAACCGTGGGATTGAGTTTAAGAGCTGAGACATAATGTTGCAGCTATATAGGACCCTGGTCATACCCCACTTGGATTACTGTGCTCAGTTCTGGTCACCTCACTACAGGAAGGATGTGGAAGCTATAGAAAGGGTGCAGAGGAGATTTACAAGAATGTTGCCTGGATTGGGGAGCATGCCCTATGAAAACAGGTTGAGTGAACTCGACCTTTTCTCCTTATAGCGACGGAGGAAGAGAGGTGACCTGATAGAGGTGCATAAGATGATGAGAGGCATTGATCATGTGGATGGTCAGAGGCTTTTTCCCAGTGCTGAAATGGTTACCACAAGAGGACACAGGTTTAAGATGCTGGGGAGTAGGTACAGAGATGTCAGGGGTAAGTTTTTTACTCAGTGGATGGTGAGTGCGTGGAATGGGCTGCCAGCAACTGTGATGGAGGCGGATGTGATAGGGTCTTTTAAGTGACTTTCAGATAGGTACATGGAGCTTAGAAAAATAGAGGGCTATGGGTAACCCTAGTAATTTCTAAGGTAGGGACATGTTCGGCACAACTTTGTGGACCGAAGGGCCTGTATTGTGCTGTCGGTTTTCTTTGTTTCTAAATGTAAAAGGCAGAAAACCCCTTTGGTTCACTTGGGTGATTTTACAACAATAGAGTACCTTGCCCACTAAAAGACCACCTTCAGTAGATAAAATGGAATTTGATTTATGAATTTTCAATGGATAATATATTTTTTGAAGAATATCCAAAAATATCTTTCTTGGTTAAGTACATAACTAATATTTCAACAAAGAAAGTAACAACTTTCACATGATCTGTTGGGACAGGATTATTTCAAAAGCAAGGCAAGCTTCCACTGGTTTACATCTGCCAATGAGTATTGCTGCAGCAGCACTCAAAAGAGGCATCATGATCTCATATGACTAAAACTTAATCTATCAGCAAGGTATACATGGCACTTTGGAGAGTGCAAGGAAGCTTTCAACACATCCTGGGATTTTTTTCTCTGTAATTCTTGCGATATCTTCCCACGAGACAGTTTGGGCATATGTTTTGGAAATCTAGCACTAGGCATATAAACAACGTGGCCTTGTTGATGTATTTGCCAGAGTATAGCCAGTGCTTCAATACTTGAACGTTGGCCTGAGATGGGACACTGGTGTTGATTTGTTTCTTCTGGTGAATGTGGATGAGTTTTGCTGAGACAGTGCCAGTGGCAATTTATCTGGTGCTATTTGAACCTTACAAGCAAATAGAAAATGATATGATCATAACTGCTTGACAGACTAAATTCTGATGCCTTGACCTTTGATTAAACTTTTCCTCAATCACCAAAGTATGCTGGTGCACTGAACCTCATGGCAAATGGAAAATGTGAAAATCAAAAAGACAAAAATACACATAATTGCACAGAAAAAATGGAAAAGAAAAATGGAGAAAATGACTATAAAGGTGAGGTTGTTGCCTGCAACACCAATCACTTAATTCTTACAAATGTTAGCGAATGAAAGCAGAATTCTTGGACAAATTAATGAAACTGGCATACCACTCTTATCTGAAGTAATGTACAGAGAGGTATGTGTGTTGGATATTCCCATGTTGAAAGGTCATCAGTCATTCTTCTTGATTTTGACTTAGGCTCTTCCTCCGACTATTTATATTATCAAAATGTGAAAATAAATAATACTGTAGTGCCAAAATTCAAGGCTCATGACTTGAGAGCCTCCCCAACCCTGAGTCCTGGAGGTTATTGAACTTTTCTAGTAAAGTATCGATATAATTTTTTCAGGATGGAGAGAGGCCACTAAGCGTTGTAGACTCAGCCAGTTCCATCATGGGCACTGGCTCCTCCACTATTGTGGACATCTTCCTAAGGTGGCACCTCAGGAAGACAGCATCCAACTCTAAGGACCCACGGTACCCAGGATATACCATCAGGGAGAAGGTAAAAGTGCCTGAAGACCTACACTCAACAATTTAGGAATAGCTGGTTTCTTTCTGAACACAACCTCGTTCTGCCTCTTTCACTTTATCTATCTATCTATCTATGCGAGTTATAGTAATTTTATGTATTGCACTGAAGTGCTGCCACAAAACAACAAATTTAATAACATATGTTAGTATTAATAAACCTGATTCTGCTGCTGATGTGATTCAAACCTAGTATGTATACATAAATAGATATTTCTCCACACATTTGATCATTGCAGCAGAAGGTGCAAGGAAATTGAGGGCCTTTGTTGTTACTTACAGCAGTAGCATCAGGGGTTGGCTGTGACCCAGCAAGTCGCTTTTGTCTTCGAGTTGGTTCTTATCCCATTCTAGAAACTTGAATGCAAAGATCTAGGCTGACAAGCGGATGCTACGCAATCTGTGCTGCCATTTATTAGATGATATGTTGATAGAACCTGCCTGTTTTTAAGGGGAATGCGAAAAACAAATCTGATGCTCACTAAACCTAATCCCAAATCACAGATCTAATCTCTCCAATCCCCTTTGACACCACTATCTCTAGACCAACTCTCTAACAATCTCTAGCCTTGCCTTGCAGTCACTTCCCCCTTTTCACTACTGCCCAATCACTACATGGATCACACACTCCCCATCTCCATAGGGCTGAATCTTGCAAACAAATTCCAGCAGTCGTGACTGCTAGTTAACTTCCAACATGCACCAATAACTCAATTTTATTCTAAAATTGCCTGATTGATCCTCCTTGTCTCTGATACTTTCCATAAGACCATTAGATAGATTAGAATAAGGCCATTTCTCCAAATTCTTCTCTCCACATTCCTTCATGCCCTGACTAATCAAGAATCTATCAAATTCTGCCTTAAATCTACCTTAAATATACCCAAAAGACTTAGTGTTCACAGCCAAGCTTTGGGTATATTTCATCCAATTCCCATCCAACCTCCACCTTACACAGCTTCCCTGCTACTGCCCAATTGCCCATGGCCCTTATCTAATCTCAAAACCAAGACTTACCTGACTTTGCGTTAGTGCTGTTAGGGTCACCTTAGTTTGGAAAAGGGGTCCAGAAGAGACCCTATGAACTGTGCTGCTATTAAGAGAGAGAGAGGGAGGTGTCCAGCGCAATGAGAGAGAGAGAGACAGAAACTGCTTGAAAGATTGATATTATGGTTTCTCTACCAGCTTGTTTACCTTTTCCTTGAGGTCACTTGCCTGCTTGTAGAATTCCTGCAGAAAGCGAAGGGCGGAGCAGGTTGATGGACAGCTGGTGTCCAACATGGAGAGATAAAAGCCAGGTCCGCTGTTACACAGACAGATACACCAAGACACACCAAGAGACACACAGTGCGGACACTGAATGAGCTTTGCTGCACCCACAGGAAGGTGGGGGTTTTGAAGGATCGACTTGGGGAAATCGATCGGTGGCTCACAGTGTGAAAAGGTGCGACAAGTGGGGAATTACTTGTGTGTCCATCCTTGCCTGGGTGATAATTCCACCACTGAAGAATGGTCGTACGTATTATGGTCATAGTTGGTGACCACAACAGGATTTCGGAAGACAACGGGAAGATCGACGGCATCACCTCTCACCTCTCTCTCTCTCCAACATTACTCAACTAACTATCTCGAACTGAACTGAACTCTCTTCATCACATCGTAAGACCGTACCCATTTACCCCTAGGTTTGAAAGAGCCTAGTTTTGTTTCTATTTCTACACATATATTTATATATATCATTGCTAACCTGTTCAATATATTTGCATTTATATTACTGTATTGCTTAGTTACTAATAAACACTATTAGTTTATAACAATACCAGACTCCGAAGTGTTTTCCATTTCTGCCGGTTCTTTAACCCGGTCACGAGGTACATGACAAAGAAAAAGTTCATAAGGTCTCCAAGCCCAAGGCTGTGGTGGAGCATGCAATGTATACTATAGTACAGTGTAGCAGTTGTCACAACATGAACAGTAAAAATTATGCAGGCTGGCTCATTTCAGCAAGGTAGCTATAAGAACCTAAAACAACACAGTAACCACAAGTTCTATTTGCACATAAAATTTAAGAAAATCTATGCAATTTCCTTTTTTAAGCACTTATTTGCATAACCATTTACGGATGCTTGCAGAAACCTGTTTGTCAACGCAGGTGACTTGTCCTTTCATGATGTTAATTTTAGGAACTATATTTGATATTCTCCAAAATAGTTCTGTAAATCAGAGAGTAATTAAGTTGAGGTGATTGTGGCATGTCAGTTCCATGTAACCAGTCTATTTCAATAGTTGCAATCCCTCAGCACCAACGTGATAGACAAAATATATTATAACAAGGGCTACTATCCATGTTGCTCTCTCTGTTTTAAGCAAGCCTGCACGGCTCAAAGCTAGCCTGAATCTCTGAAGAATAGGTGCATTGAAACTTTAGAAGGTGACCACAGACCATGCAGGTAGTGAACTTGTCCTGTGCAGCATGAAACAAGGAAGTTCATTTTGATTCTCTTGTGATTAGAGTTCCCTTGCTTATTGAACTCAAGCAAAAAGGCTTGTTGGACAAATATTTATGCAAATACTGAAGTATACCTGAAGAAAGGGTCTTGACCCAGAACATTGAATGCTTGTTCATTTCTATGGTTCCTCCAGTACTTTGTGTGTTACGTACCAGCAGCAATAGATCACAAATGAGTCAGGTTTTAATGTTAAAACCATTATCTTTATTAGTATCTACTTAAAATATAGAGACAAACTAAATAAACAGAAGTTAACAGTGTTATGCATGTATATGTGTGTGTATATGTAGCTCCCAAACTATCAAGCTTAAGAACAATCCTTAAAGTCTTAAGATTCAGATGGCAAAATAAAAAGGTTCAGTAATCCACAGAATAAATGAGTGAGGGGAGAGATTTGTAAATCCACTTTAAAGTGTAGAGAGAAGGCGGTAATGAAGAATTCCACATCTTCCACGCTGGGTAAACGAAATAACAGTCACCGAAGATCTTATCCGTCGAGTCGTAAAAATTATGCAGGCTGGCTTATTTCAGCAAGGTAGCTATAAGAACCTAAAACAACACAGTAACCACAAGTTCTATTTGCACATAAAATTTAAGAAAATCTATGCAATTTCCTTTTTTAAGCACTTATTTGCATAACCAGTTACGGATGCTTGCAGAAACCTGTTTGTCAACGCAGGTGACTTGTCCTTTCATGATGTTAATTTTAGGAACTATATTTGATATTCTCCAAAATAGTTCTGTAAATCAGACAGTAATTAAATTGAGATGATTGTGGCATGTCAGTTCCATGTAACCAGTCTATTTCAATAGTTGCAATCCAACTTGACAGACAAAATATATTATAACAAGGGGCTACTATCCATGTTGCTCTCTCTGTTTTAAGCAAGCCTGCACAGCTCAAAGCTAGCCTGAATCTCTGAAGAATAGGTGCATTGAAACTTTAGAAGGTGACCACAGACCATGCAGGTAGTGAACTTGTCCTGTGCAGCATGAAACAATAAGTTCAATGTATATGTGCACTTCATGGTGGAAAGGGATGGAAGATGCAAGAGGTATCGAATTTCAAATTGGAGATCTTCCAGGCTCATGGTAATCCCTAAGGCTATAAGATTTAGGAATAGAATTAGGTTAATTGGTTCATTGGGTCCGTTCTACCACTCAATTTTGTCTGATTTTTTTCAACTACATTTTTCAATCTTCTCACAATAATCCTTTACTCCCTTACCTATCAATCTTGTGAACAGACAATGAAGCAAATAACTATAGTTATTATTCCTAGGAAGTCACGTCCCAAGAATTTGGATGCTGCCAAAACTTAACTTCACGTGAGTTGCCAAGCAACATGCAATGCATCTTCAAATGCATTTACCCACTAACTAAGTACTATCATCTCATGTTGTTGAATTCACTCACCCCATCACTTTAAAACAAATTCTCTATTTGCATGTTCTACCACAACATCACACACAGACCTCTTCTGCAAGCCTCACATCAATATCTCATTTTCTGCACACAGTGTCATATATATACAACCACGAAGGTCACAGTCTTCCAGCTCTGCAGTTCCGAAGATGGATATAGCTTTTGATTTTGCCAGTCATTTTTTTATATCATGTGGTGTGGCTCAATGTGGCTCAAGATGATGGGAGTCTTGAAAAGTAGCCAAGATGCCTTATCTACTCAGCATGTTTGGCTGAAGATGATTGTGAATGTTTTCATCTTTCTTCAACACACACAAGTTGGGCCCTTCTAATGTTTAAGATGGGGAAGTTATGTCAAGCTTCCTCCTGAGCATTAGTATTCATGATAGGATGTGGCAGGATAGATTTGATCTGATCTATTAGCTGTGAGATCACTTGTTACATTAATTGTGTGCTACTTTTGTTGATTAGCATGCTCTTTGAATTTTGTTCCCGCCTTGGCAAATTGGCCCCGCATTTTTATGTATCCATGTTGATGCTCCCAGAATGCTTTTCTGCATTCCTCAGTAGCCCAGGATAGTTCCTTAGTAACGGCAGACTGAGGGAAATGCTGAGCCATGAGATCACTGGAATACAATTATACTGCTCCTGATGGTCCACAGGTCTTCAAGGAACCCCAGCTTTGAGTTGTCAGATGTGTTATAAATCTATCACATTTTGTACACATAACTTGTAGGGTGTTCCTTGGTGAAAATGGAACATCTACTTATGGATGAGGAATGGTGGACACTCCTACCAGTGAGACTCCTATCACTCCTACCAATGTGACATCTAACCGAGGACTGTGTGGTGGACTCATCTACCTGGAATGCTATCTGTAGCAAAGTGATAAGGCCAAAGTCATGAAGGTTAATCCCTCTTATAGTTCTGGCAATTGGTTCATTTTGATTCTCTTGTGATTAGAGTTCCCTTGCTCATTGAACATGAGCAAAAAGGCTTGTTGGACAAATATTTATGCAAATACTGAAGTATACCTGAAGAAAGGGTCTTGACCCAGAACATTGACTGCTTGTTCATTTCTATGGTTCCTCCAGTACTTTGTGTGTTACGTACTAGCAGCAATAGATCACAAATGAGTCAGGTTTTAATGTTAAAACCATTATCTTTATTAGTATCTACTTAAAATATAGAGACAAACTAAATAAATAGAAGTTAACAGTGTTATGCGTGTATATGTGTGTGTATATGTAACTCCCAAACTATCAAGCTTAAGAGCAATTCTTAAAGTCTTAAGATTCAGATGGCAAAATAAAAAGGTTCAGTAATCCACGGAATAAATGAGTGAGGGGAGAGATTTGTAAATCCACTTTAAAGTGTAGATAGAAGGCGGTAATGAAGAATTCCACATCTTCCACGCTGGTTAAACGAAATAACAGTCACCGAAGATCTTATCCGTCGAGTCGTTCCAAAATCCACGTAGAATGGGTGACAAGCCACAGAAATATCCCTTCTTCCAAGTGGTAACCACAATACACACCTGCATCCGGTAAGGGTTAACAAAAGTGGTTCCACAGGATACTCCAACAAAAGTCCACATACGGATTATACGAAGTGACAGTCACATATTCACTGTGCACAATGTGCCTTGAACAACCCAATCTTTTGGGCATGGGTAAGTAGCAAACTTTACCCATATCGTAGCAAACTGCTCCAGCAGCTTGCAATCCAAAACCTGTCTCTCTCTCTTTCTTACTTTCCGAGAGTCTCAGCGAACTGTCGCAGCTTGTTATCCTGACATCATAGTCCCGCCTCATCCAAGCATCTCTTAAAGTGACAGCCCACAGTGAACGAAACCGGTGGTCACGTAACGTGTGTGTGTTGCTTTGAATTTCCAGCATCTGGAGAATTTCTTTATAATACTACCTAGTGTGGTAACTTACAAAATACAGTGAATTCACATGCAGTCTGAATTGCTTTTCATATTCACATCCAGACTCCACAAAGAAGGATGTTGTTACCAGCTACAGCAGCTTTTCTCAATGTTTTTCCAACTGATTGATGTTGCATCATTTTTATGAACAGTCAGAATCAACAATTAAATTGGCATTACTTGCAGAGAGTACCACTGTATAAGAGAGCATCTTGGGAAAATTTATGCATGCACTCTGTAATTTTCTATCCATTAATTTTAATTGAGAGAAAATCATAAGGTTTGCACCCTTGAATTAGTAAAATTTGCAATCTAAATACGCTACAACTGCTGGGAGCACCATATATGAAAATACCCCCCTGATGTTTAATTTTTGTTTGAAATTTGTTGATCGTCCGTTTTTCCACTGCATTATTTATAACTTGCTAATGAAATGCTTGATTCAGACATTTATTAAATGAATGATTTTGTAAAAATCTGATTTCACGGGCAGAAGCAAAAAGTGCACAGTGAGAACTACATACTTATAGTAATAATTATTTCAGTCTTACCTGAGTTTTGAAAAACCATTTACAAAGACTAGAAATTCATTAAGTGTGAAAGGACTTAACAATAATGAGAAAATCTAATTTACCTGAGGCACACATAATTTCAAGCATACATTGTAATCTTATAAAAGTAGTCAGATAAGAATTCTCGGCTCTTTCTTAATAAGATGCACTCTTCCAAATCTCAACATAGAGTGAAATAAATTACCCTATACAGCAAGTCTAAGTTTAGTTTTCTTAAAAAGTGAGCAAGTGAGCAAGAGTATCTGTCATCTAAAATTTGGAACTATTGTTAGAAATTACTTGATGTAAGCAAAAATTCAGTATTGTGGAACATACATGATATTGGGTGGCATGGTAGCATAGTGATTAGTGTAACACTATTACAGCATCTGTGACCCAGGTTCAATTCCCACCGCTACCTGTGAGGAGTTTGTACGTTCTCTCCATGGCCACGTGGGCATCATCTGGGTGCTTTGGTTTCCTCCCACATTCCAAAGAGGTTAATTGGTCACATGGGTGTAAATCGTAGCACAAGAAGGACCCGTTACTGAGCTCTAAAAAACACTAAAAGAACTGATTGATATGGGAAACTGCTCCATGTGTTTTTGTAAGATTGCTTAAGTGTGGAATCTTTTTGTCACTGAGGGAAAAGCCACAGAACGGATAATAAAATAGTTTTATTTAATAAAGAACCTTTGTTCTTAGATTGAATTAGTCACATTTAGAGTCAAAGTTGAGTTTACCATCATATACGTAAGAACATGTATGCAGACGTACAATGAATAACTTACCTATCCATAAGTCAAGACAAAAATGGGAAAGTGATTTGAATATTAAAATTGAAGAAAAAATTGGTCAAGACTATGTCTTGAGAGTATGACAAATACAATAAACGTCCGATTAAGATTAGTGCAATACAATTTTTTACATCAACTATATATTACACCACAAAAAATAAATAAATTAAACCCAAATTTATCTGATCAGTGTTTCCGATGTAACCAAGAAATTGGTACTTTTTTACATTCTACTTGGTCTTGTTCTAAAATTCAACCTTTTTGGACAAATTTAAGAGTTTTACTGGAACAAATTATTGGAATACAACTTCCACATAATCCAATATTACTTTTACTAGGTGATATTGAAGGGATAAAACCGATATCCAAATTGAATAAATATCAGAAAGAACTTATAAAAATTGCATTGGCAGTAGCCAAAAAAGCTATTGCAGTTACTTGGAAATCAGATACATATTTAAGTATAGATTGTTGGAAGAAAGAAATTTATGGCTGTATTCCACTTGAAAAAATTACTTATAATTTAAGAGATAAATATGAAACATTTTTGAAAATTTGGCGCCTTTATTTACAAAAGACAGGATTAAATATATAGGTGCTCCGAAGATGAAACAATTGGTTACTTGGGGAAAGAAATAAATATATATACTAAAGTTATTACGAACTCCATGGAGCATGTGGGGATCTTCCAATATCCAGGCATTCCTTTTTTTTTCTTTCTTTCTTTCTTTCTTCTTTCTTTCAATAGGGATGTTAGGGGGGAGGGGTTAAGGGGAGGGGGGATGAGTAACACATATTTTCTTTTTCACACACTTTTATTCTGTAACTATTTGAAAACACAATAAAAAAAGTTTTAAAAAAAATAACTTAACTACATCACAGTCATACGAGGGGTGATTGATAAATTCATGGCCTAAGGTAAAAGGAGATGAGTTATACAGCTCTCGTTACATGAACGTGCAGTGAGTGATAATGCAGAAAGTTTGAAGTTAATAACTCATCTCCTTCTCCTTAGGCCACAAACTTATCAATCACTCCTGCGGTGGACCACTGCTGGAGGTCCAAGATGCCGACTTGGGTGAGGAAGAATTGCTTTAGCCAGATTATGGTGAATCTGTAGAATTAATTGCAGTAGCTACTGTAGCTGTGAAGGCCAAGTCCTTTGGAGATATTTAAAGCAGAGGTTGATAAATTCTTCATTAGCAAGGGTATCAAAGGTTACAGGGAGAAGGCAGGAGAATGGGGTTTGGAGGGATAATAAATTAGCCCTAATGGAGGGGTAATAAATGGCAGAACAGACTTGATGGGACAAATGGCCTAATTCTGTTCCCATGTTTTATGGCATTAAGCATCATATAAGCAGCAGCCACAAGTGAAACATAAATTATACACATTATTTGCCAAGAAAGAACACAATTAGAACAAAATGAAACAAAGTCCACTACAAATTTCAATCTATTGTTTAGCATCTTAAAGGAGAGGAATAGGAAACCAAGAACAATGTCATATTCCTATTATTTCTACTTTTACTTGGATTCTTGATTAAAAATATGCATTAAATGAAAACAAATATTCTTGTAAGAAAATATTCATTTTAAATATTAATGAAGGATCATTAAAATTAGACTGTATCTAGATAGATTCACATTTATTAATGTTCAGAATATATATTAGGTTAAATTACTTTATTTCAAAATAAAATCCTAGGGACAGTCTGTATTTCATAATATAAACCTTGGACCAGTCGACAACTAAAATTAAATCTTTATGTACAGGCTAGTAAATTATGAAATCCTCAGAAGACTTGTACTCCAGAACTAGTTCAATCTCTCACTAATCTCTTGAAGTTATTCCACTCCAGTTACAATTCTGGCACCTACCCAACAGTGAAAAATTGCCAAAGTACATCATTTGCAAAAAAAGGCAAGACAAATCCAATTTGTATTAAAATCCAATCATTGGTTGGGCAACATCCCAGGCTAAGTATTCAGAGAGTGTGCACACCAGCTCACTGACATCTTCGCGGACATCTCTTAACACTTCACTCATCCAGGCTGCTGTCCCCAGATGCTTCAAATCAGCCACCATCATCCCTGTACCAAGGAACTCTACACCTACAGAACTAAATGACTACCATCTGGTGGCACCAATAATCATGAAATGCTTTGAACGGCTGAGTGGCACAGATCAAAAACTCCATTCTAGCCACACCGTACACTCACCAGTATACCTCTCTGTGACAGCTGTCTTAGCATCTGTCATGCACCTGGTCCTGACACAGATAGAAAACAAGGACACATGTTAGAATGCTGTTTCTAGATTTCAGTTCAGCATTCAACACTATTGTCAGACAGACCTTGTGAACAAACTCCTATTCCTCAGTCTAAATATACCATTCTGCAAATGGGGTTTGGACTTCCTAACCAAAAGGCCTCATATAGTCAGTATTCTCCTCCCTCTCCATCACCCTCAGCACGGGTGCCCCCCCACCAGGGCTGTCAGCTAGGCTCATTGCTGTACAACTCTACTCACACATGACTGCACAGCCAGACACCCAAGTAACCACATTGTCAAGTTCACCAACACCACAACAGTGGAAGGGTTCACCACCAACAATGATGAAACAGCTCACAGAGAGGAGATGGAAGAGCTCAAGGCTGGCATCGGGCAAATAACCTCTTCCTTAATGTCAACAAGACAAAGAAGATGGTAATCAATTTCAGGAGAACTTACACCACTCACACCCCTCTTTATATTGGCAGCACAGCAGCGGAAATTGTGAGCAGTTTCAAACTCCTGGGAGAGTGCATCTCACACAACCTCTCATGGTCAGAGAACACAAAATCAAGAAAGTTCACCAATGCCTCTACTTTTTGAAGAGGCTGGACTGGGCACATCCATACTCGTCTCCTTCTATGGAAAGACAGTAGAGATCATCCTAACATGCTGCATTACTGCATGGTACGGAAACTGCACTCTGATGAACAGCATGTAGTCCAAACTGCCCAATGCATCACCAGCACCAGCCTACCCAAGTTCAAGGACATATATACAGAAAGGTGCTGGAAAAAGGCCAGTAACATCAGGAAAATTCCCACCCACCCTGTTTATGGACAGTTTATCTCACTCCCATCAGGAAGGAGGCTACAAATAATCCACACCAGGACTGCCAAATTCAAAATCAGTTACTTTCCCCAAGCAGTAAAGCTGATCAACACCTCCACCCCTCAACCACCACTACTTCACTTTATGGACATGTAATCAGTGTATACAAGTTACCTTTTGTACTTATATTTACTGTGTTTTTTTTAATTCTTGTGTTCTTTATCTTATTGTGTTTTTTTTGTGTTCTATTGGATCTGGATTAACAATTATTTCATTCTCCTTTACGCTTGTGTACTGGAAATGACATTAATCAATCTTGAATCTCATTGAAAATGTAATGAATGCTATCCATTTAACACCATTATTCCCGAAATCCTGATTGAGAAGTTATAGAACCTGGGCCTCTGTACCTCCGTCTGCAATTGGATCCTCAACTTCCTAACCAGAAGACCACAATCTGTGCAGATTGGTGATAATATCTCCTCCTCACTGGCAATCAACACTGGTGCACCTCAGGAGTGTGTGCTTAGCCCACTGCTCCACTCCCTCTATACACATGACTGTGAGACTAGGCATAGCTCACATACCATCTATAAATTTGCTGATGGTATTATTGGTAGAATCTCAGATGGTGATGAGAAGGTATACATGAACTAGTGGAGTGGTGTTGCAGCAAAAGCCTTGCATTCAACGTCAGTAAGATGAAAGAGCTGATTGTGGACTTCCGGAAAGGTAAGACGAGGGAACACATACCAATCCTCATAGAGAGATCAGAAGTGGAGAGAGTGAGCAGTTTCAAGCTCCTAGGTGTCAAGATCTCTGAGGACCTAACCTGGTCCCAACATAACAATGCAGCTATAAAGTAGGCAAGACAGTGACTATACTTCATTAGGAGTTTGAAGAGATTTGCATCCTAATAAAAGGACTCAAAAACTTCTGTAGTTGTACCATGGAGAGCATTCTGACAAGCTGAATCACGGTCTGGTCTGGGGGCAGCTACTGCACAGGACCTATAGAAGCTGCAGAGGGTTGCAAATTTAGTTGGCTCCATCTTGGGTACTAGCCTACAAAGTACCCAGGACACCTTCAAGGAGCGGTGTCTCAGAAAGGCAGCGTCCATTATTAAGGACCTCCAGCACCCAGGACATGCCCTTTTCTCACTGTTACCATCAGGGAGGAGGTACAGAAGGCTGAAGGCACACACTCAGCGATTCAGGAACAGCTTCTTCCCCTCTGCCATCCGATTCCTAAATGGACATTGAACCCTTGAACAGTACCTCTCTTTTTTAACATATTATTTCTGTTTTTGCACGATTTTTTAATCTATTCAAAATACATATAACTATATAACCATATAACAATTACAGCACGGAAACAGGCCATCTCAGCCCTTCTAGTCCATGCCAAATGCTTACTCTCACCTAGTCCCACTGACCTGCACTCTGCTCATAACCTTCCATTCCTTTCCTGTCCATATACCTATCCAATTTTACTTTAAATGACAATATTGAACCTGCCTCCTGATGCACCATCAATAACTCTTGGAGACGAGAGATAGGCTTTTATTAGCTGGAAGAGAGAGCACTATCAGCAACAAGAGCCCATCACACAACATCCTGGAGACTGAGGGAGGAGCAGTGCCTCCAATCGCCTTTATACAGGGGTCTGTGGGAGGAGCCACAGGAGCAGTCAGCAGAGGGGCGTGTCCAGTCAGGTATATGTAGTTCACCACACCTCCACCACTTCTACTGTAAGCTCATTCCACACAGCTACCACTCTCTGAGTAAAGAAGTTCCCCCTCGTGTTACCCCTAAACTTCTGCCCCCTAACTCTCAACTCATGTCCTCTTGTTTGAATCTCCCCTATTTTCAATGGAAAAAGCCTATCCACATCAACTCTATCTATCCCCTTCATAATTTTAAATACCTCTATCAAGACCCCCCATCAACCTTCTACACTCCAAAGAATAAAGACCTAACTTGTTCAATCTTTCTCTGTACCTTAGGTGCTGAAACCTAGGTAACATTCTAGTAAATCTTCTCTATACTCTCTCTATTTTGTTGACATCTTTCCTATAATTCGGTGACCAGAACTGTACATAATACTCCAAATTTGGCCTTACCAATGCCTTGTACAATTTCAACATTACATCCCAACTCCTATACTCAATGCTCTGATTTATAAAGGCCAGTATACCAAAAGTTTTCTTCACCACCCTATCCACATGAGATTCCACCTTCAGGGAACTATGCACCATTATTCCTAGATCACTCTGTTCCACTGCATTCTTCAATGCCCTACCATTTACCATGTATGTCCTATTTGGATTATTCCTACCAAAATGTAGCACCTCACACTTATCAGCACTAAGCTCCATCTGCCATCTTTCAGCCCACTCTTCTAACTGGCCTAAATCTCTCTGCAAGCTTTGAAAACCTACTTCGTTATTCACAACGCCACCTATCTTAGTATCATCTGCATATTTACAAATCCAATTTACCACTCCATCATCCAGATCATTAATGTATATGACAAACAACATTGGACCCAGTACAGATCCCTGAGGCACACCACTAGTCACCGGCATCCAACCTGACAGTTATCCACCACTACTCTCTGGCATCTCCCATCCAGCCACTGTTGAATCCATTTTACTACTTCAATATTAATACCTAATGATTGAACCTTCCTAACTAACGTTCCATGTGGAACCTTGTCAAAGGCCTTACTGAAGTCCATATAGACAACATCCACTGCTTTACCCTTGTCAACTTTCCTAGTAACCTCTTCAAAAAATTCAATAAGATTTGTCAAACATGACCTTCCATGCACAAATCCATGTTGACTGTTCTTAATCAGACCCTATCTATCCAGATAATTATATATACCATCTCTAAGAACACTTTCCATTAATTTACCCACCACTGACATCAAACTGACAGGCCTATAATTGCTAGGCTTACTCTTAGAAACCTTTTTAAACAATTGAACAAATACATATATTGTAATCAGTTTATTTATTTATTTTTTATTTTTCTTCTTCTATATTATGTATTGCATTGAACTGCTGCTGCTAAGTCAACAAGTTTCAGAACAAATGCCGGTGATAATAAACCTGATTCTGATTCTGAAGAGCCCTTCCAATCCAATGTGCTGCTTATTGATACACAGGTCTGTTTCAAAGGCATCACTCATACAGACTTCATCACAGTCTTCCTCCAGACATGAACCAAACAGCTGAATTCCAAATGTGATAAAAAACATAAATGCTCCTAATATCATGGTAGCATTTCACTGAATGTAGCATCCAGGTGCCCTGGTTAAACTGAAGTCAATGAACATTAATGAGAAAGACACTCCAATATTTGGAGTTATCCACTATATTAAGGAAGAGGGGAGTCAATTATCTTAGCATCTGGTCAACATTGCAAAAATTCCTAATTCAAACGATCTCCAGCAGCTTCATCCATGGTCTTCCATCTAAGATAATGTGAGAAATGAGGATGTTGGTTAATGATTGGACTAAAATCGATTTAATTCATACAGCAGTTTACCCTCCATGCAGTAAAACCTGACTCAATTAGCATGAGTTTGCAAATGTCAAGTGAAAATGCCTCAAAAGGACAGACCACAATTGCCTTCTATAAGGTTGACCCTGACCACCTCCCCTTGATGATCACCATTAATATTAGTGACATTAGTGTCTAGAACTTAACTGAATGAGCCACATGAATATTGTGGCAACAGAAGCAGGTCAAAGGCTGTATAACCAGTAGTAAATGATTTCTCCCCAACATCGTCACCGTTATTTACAATACAAAATAATCCTTGCTTGCTTGAATTAGTACAGCCCTAGCAACACTTAAGAAACTTGACGCCACCCAGCATAATGTCACCCTTTTGACCAATATCCCATTTTCCTCCCTAAACATTAATTCTCTCCACACCATTCTCAACGTGTACTTTTTACAAAATGCACTGAAGTTATCACCTAAGACCCATGATCTGCAGCACCAAGGAGAACAAGACCGGTAGCACACCTCCTTAATCTGGATGTACATTGCTCCTCCTTTACTGTTACTTGATCAAAACGATAGAAGTCACTCTCCAACAGCATTATATGACCGCATTCACCAGAACGACTGCAGAATTTTAAGAGCATTGTGTCACTATAATTTTTTTTATGGGCAACTAGTTCAATAAATGCAGGCCTTACCAATAATGCCCACATCCAAAAAAAAAGAATAAATTAAAGAAGGTGGTAACCAAAGCAGTCAGTGATCTTAGACCTGTACTGGAGCATAGAATAAATAGGTAGTTGAATGATAGAGGTATTTTACAGTGTATGTACATCTTTGAGGTTGTTATAGTCATGGAAGGTAGTGGTGATAAACTCCCACTATTAAATACTTCCAATGGCCTGCGACTCAAATAGCGTCTGACAACCAATTCAAAAAAACATATGGCTTATGTTTAGTAGCTAAGCCTTCACATATGGCTTAGCTACTAAGCCCGGTGGAACCACTTCTACAGACAGGGGAAGGGGCAAAGGTGAGTTAATAGCACCTTAAAACCAATTGCTTCCGGCAGATGGAGCTTGTCATGAGGAAAACCCTGAGGGAAAAATCTGGAGCTGGAGTCCCTAAGGCAGTCTTACATTGAGTTCAACACTGACTAGCGATTCTTGTGATGCTGCTGGTGCCAAACTGTTATCGGTTTCTGCCGATTCATCAGCCGTGTGGAGAGGGGGAGCCTGCTGCATGGGCAACAGCTTGCTCTCCATATCGTACTGCCCTGGCTTACATACTGGATTGCAAATCACGTAGACAGCTGACACGGAACATTCATGGTCGGCCCCGACCAATGGAGGGCCTGACCGATACATGCAATTCGGGTTACTATTTATATAGAGTTGATTTCAAAACAAAATTACTCTTCTTTTAAAGAATAGCAGAAGTATAGGTTGCTCTGTTATCTTTTTTTTAATTTAGAGAAGCAGCATGGTATCAGAACCTTTCCAGTCCAATGAGCCCACACCAGCTAATTAGACTCATGTGACTAATTAACCTACTAACCTGCATACTTCACCTGTTTTTGGTTCCTAAGTGATTTTGTATGTCAATATGTTTAATACATGATTTTGCTGGGTGGAGTGGGAGACGTGCAAAAAGTGGTTGCTTGGTCACAGTAACTAGTGGCTATCGACTATGGTTACAATGTAGTTCAATAGGTATAAACATAAGTGAATCGTGTATTGATATGGACATCCCTGGCATCCCACTGCAAGCAGACAACACTGCATTCTCACATCACTATTGTTCTCTTTGAAACTAATTTAAGCTCTGAGCCCTGTTCCTCCCGTGGACCTGAACCTTGCTGTTCTATGTTTCAGCCTATAGCGCACCACTGTTTTCTGGAAAGCCCAGCTGGTGCAAAGTGAACACACTGAATTTAACAGTTTATGTTATCAGTCATTGCTTGTGGGGGAGAAACAGAAATATAACTGCCTATAGCCATCACAGATTTACAACCAGTGAGCATATAGCCAATTGAACATTCTTCTATAAGAGCAGAAGTGTCGATCCAGTTCAGGAAATGGTAGAAGTACACTAATGCTTTTCCTAATTAAAATGATATTTTGCATATCAATACCTTTATATATCTAATGTATTGTCTAAATAGAAAGCAGTAAATGGTATGAAATTAGTTTAATGACATTATGGTTGTCTTCTTACATATTAATTATTGAGATCAATTAGATCTTGGGCTAACTAACTAAGTAACTAACTAATAAAATTAGTCAGTGAAGGATTTGAACCTATATTAAGTTACATACAACATATCTAGCATTATAGTGGCACAAAGACAAACCTGGAAATAGTGAAATACTATAAAAGATAAGCTTTATGATTATATAGTGAACCCTGACCATTTCAGAATTTAGTCACAGCCAACATCCCCAAGGAAACAGGGCTGGGTGAGGGTGGAGTTAGGGAGGGTGGAAGGGAAAAATATTGCTGTTAGATCTAACAACTGGGACATTGTGAGATGGCGAGGCAGAGATATTGAAGGCTTGGAAAAGGTTAAGACATCATAAGCCTGAACGAGAGTCTGTAGTATGATGAGGGGAGGTTGCTTGGCTAACTGAATGCCACTTTGTGTGTTTGGTGGAACAAGATGGAGTTTGCTGCGAAGGAGAGAAGAGATCGATAGTACCTGAAAACCAAAATAAAAATCGTCCTCCTTAGTGAGTTTGCAGTCAGGGGCAATATACTGAAAACATTCCAGGAATGGCTTTGGCACCTTGGAGCAACATAATCTATCTTTTGCATGTACACAGGAAACAAATTAATCTAACAAATATCAAACACTGAAATCACATCAGGAATGCACAGTTCAAGATGGAAGCATCCAGTTGACCATCCAGACTGGATCAGAAAAAATTAACTTTAACTATCTCACACTGAAGTAAATGGTGTTACATGATCAAATTTATAGAAGCATAGAAAACCTACAGCACAGTACAGGCCCTTCAGCCCACAAAGTTGTGCCTAACATGTCCTTACCTTAGAAATTACTAGGGTTACCCATAGCCTATGTTCCCTCTAAGCTGTGCGCGTGTGTGTGCGCACACACACGTTTTTCAACCAGCACACAAAAGAAATTAATGTGCGCACAAAAGGTTAGTTACTTAAAATAATGTAGTAATTAATAATTATGCTTATTGAAAATAAACTTTTAGCCAAATGTTTTTGTTAACTAGTTAGCTGCTTTTTCAAATACCACAATGCACGTCACTAAATTACGTCACCTCACCTTTCCTGTGGCTATTGACCCAGTGGCTAAACACTGTCACAAGAAATTGATAAACATCACATACGAGGTAGCTTTACAGGTTTTAAATTATGTCTTTGATGAACTGGCTGCACTTGCAAGATTCAGCAAAAGCGTGGCCTGACACCAATTGATTTACTTCATTTTGAGCGAGGCAAAATTAACAAGAAAGCAGTAACTGGGGAGTTTCGTGGAGTGACAAAGTTAAACTTTTGCTAAGCCAACAACGTGAAGAAAACGTCACAGTAGATACAAGTTCTCTGTTGACTTTCACAAATAGTCACTGTGTTCGTTTAGAAGAAAGGTTTCTGCAATTGCAGATTGTGACTTCACATCTGGCAATGAACAAGTTAAAGCCTTATGTCTAAAATATCATGATTTTCTAGCTGAAAATACTGTAATTGTTAGACATTTCAAATTTTCCGTTCAAGAAAAAATTAAATCCAAACTGATTTCAAACTTTGCTTAAATGGTGGCATTTGTACTTCAAAATGAACAGTTTTGCAACCTGGCACAGTTGATGGACATTGGGGGAACCTTTCTTGTATCTAGTGCGGACTGTGAGCGAGGTTTTAGCCTAATGAATCAACTCAAAAACAAGCTGAGAAAATGTTTAGGTGAATGTCATTTGGATATGATAATGAGAATCAAAAGTTATCAATTGGATGGAAGTTCTATTAGTCCAGATAGAGTTTACAAAGAATGGGTAAATGCCAAAGGCAGGAGAGAGAAAAAATAACTGAGTGACTTAAATAAGTATGTTATTTTGTTGTTATTCAGTGTAGTTTTATGTCAAATATTTTGTAAACCTACATAAACTGTGCCATGTCTGCATTCAGTGCGCACATACTTTTGTCACAGGAAAAATATTTACACAACATAAGATTTTTGCACACACTGACTACTGAAAACTAGAGGGAACATTGCCCATAGCCCTCTATTTTTCTAAGCTCCATGTACCCATCCAAAAGTCTCTTAAAAGACCCTATCGTATCCACCTCCACCACCATTGCTGGCAGCCCATTCCACACACTCACCACTCTCAGCATAAAAAACTTACCCCTGACATCTCTGTACATACTCTCAAGCACCTTAAACCTGTGCCCTCTTGTGGCAGCCATTACAGCCCTGGGAAAAAGCCTCTGACTATCCACATTATCAATGCCTCTCATCATTTTATACACCTCTATCAGGTCACCTCTCATCCTCCGTCACTCCACGGAGAAAAGGCCAAGTTCACTCAACCTATCCTCATAAGACATGCTCCCCAATCCAGTAAACATCCTTGTAAATCTCCTCTGCACCCTTTCTATGGCTTCCACATCCTTCCTGTAGTGAGGCTACTAGAACTGAGCACAGTACTCCAAGTGGGGTCTGACTAGGGTCCTATATAGCTGCAACTTTACCTCTTGTCTCCTAAATTCAATTCCTCGATTGATGAAGGCCAATACGCCTTCTGAACCACAGAAGCAACCTGCGCAGCTGTTTTAAGTGGCCTGTGGACTCGGACCCCAAGATCCCTCTGATCCTCCACACTGCCAAGAGTCTTAACATTAATACTATATTCTGCCATCATAGTTGACCCACCAAAATTTACCACATCATGCTTATCTGGGTTGAACTCCATCTGCCACTTCTCAGCCCAGTTTTGCATCCTATCGCTGTCCCGCTGAAGCCTCCGACAGCCCTCCACACTATCCACAACATCCCCAAATTTTGTGTCATCAGCAAACTTACTAACCCATCCCTCCACTTCCTCATCCAGGTCATTTATAAAAATCACGAAGAGTAAAGGTCCCAGAACAGATCCCTGATGCGGACCATTGGTCACCAACCTCCATGCAGAATATGACCCATCTACAACCACACTTTGCATTCTGTGGGCAAGCCAGTTCTGGATCAACAAAGCAATATCCCCTTGGATCCCATGCCTCCTTACTTTCTCAATAAGCTTATCAAATGCCTTGCTGAAATCCATCTACACTACGTCTACTGCTCTTCCTTCATCAATGTGTTTAGTCACATCCTCAGACTCATAAGGCACGACGTGCCCTTGACAAATCCATGCTGACTATTTCTAATTATATTATACCTCTCCAAACGTTTCTCTTGGTGTTCCATACCGGGAAGAAATAATGAATCTGCATTCAGTGGTTGACGTATAGCTGTTTCATATAAATACTGGTGTTAGAAATGAGTATGTACTGCCATAAAATTTTACTCATGACAACTTCTATTCATATTTGGCTGGAATTGTAACTTAGAGAATGGTTTGATTTACAATGCAATTTTTCACCTCATCTTGTATTCATTGGTGACACACCTTTATGCTATCAGTGGTGTAGAAAGTTTCCCAGTTCCCAGCATACTTTCTAAATCCAACTTATCATCCATCTTTTGAAATTGGAAGCCACAGATAATGTGGAACCACAGAGTGCCATAATGGTGTCCATTTTGAATGTTTACCATATTTGATATGCTGCTTCTGTGACCAAATGGAACATAAGAGGTTCAATCAACACACACTTCCTGCATTCAGACTGAATTGATAAAGAACTCCTATGATGTATTGAGCCTCTTGTCTCCAAGCAGATGTGGAATCTGAAGACTAAGCAATTGATTTTTTTCCATTACTGGGAAAAAAAGGTTCCCAATCTTTTCTCATACTATGGACCAATACCATTAAGCAAGGGGTCCATGAGCCTCAGGTTTGGAACCCCTACTGGGAAAGACTAAAAGCAAATCTTGAAGCTCTCATCAAAAATCTAAATATGCAGTCATATTAATCGATTTCATAACCTGACTTGTTTCACAATGCCCAATTTCTGGAGCTAATTGAAGGTAAATATGAGCTAAATTTAAACTAAAGAAATAACAGGACTCTTACACCAAATTTCTGACAAAACAGAAAGACTATAAATATCTGCCCTGTGCTGTTTTGTCTACATGCAAAGGGTTTGTCAGGGATTTGGGCTCTGACTTAGTAAAACTTGTTTTCCTATAGGTTAACAGTAGCTGTGGTCAGCACTCTCTTATACTTTTAGACAAATTTTGAACATACATTGTTTTTCTGGAAACTCTACCAGTTCCACGTGCTGTCGATGCTTTCCTTTAGTATTTCTACTTGTGGCAGGCATTTTGGTAGTATCAAGTAAATTCCCAACATGGGAATTTCTTATTTCTTCATTTATGAATGTACTGAATCCTTCAGAGAAGAAGAATGAGTTTATGATGACCTGCTAAGCGTGTGTGCATTGACACCATCGGCATTCCTCAGGACTTGGGACATGCGCTCATTGACCCCTGTATATTTATCCAGATGCATCAGGTTTGATCTGCCTTCAATTCTTCCATTTCAAAAAACAGGTTGCCATATTACTCTATTACTTTCAGCACGATGGTCTGCAGACAGTAACTGTGACACAAATAGCTGCTGATGTAGGAATGAATAATAATATATCATGCAGCTTTCATATCATTGAATACTTTCAAGCTATATTAAAAAAATAACATCACAGAGTTTGCCATGCACAGCATTGTCAAGGAAGTGACACTCTTTGTAAGAATGAACATCTAGATTACTTTTCTTGTGGAAAGGTAGCATTATCTTGATAGTTTTCACAAGATGATAGGGTACAGACTGACTACCAGCTGTTGTAAACAGCACAAATCAAACCTGTGCAGTTAATTAATTGACCCATACTGCCTAATTAAAAATAAGTCATTGTGCAGTTGCAATTATTTAGGTAACATTCAAAGTTTAGAATGTAAAGAGCAATCAAACAACAGAGAAAGCACACAATAGGGTTGTGAGATATCTCTAAATGATCACGGATATCGTTTGTCTCTTAGCAGTTGCCCCTACTCAAGGCTGAAATAGGACCTTGGACAAGAAGCATTCATATATAATTGAATGCTTCTGGTCCAACGGACAACAGCTGGAGTGATGAAATGCCTCGGTCATTTCTTTTTGCAGTCGGCCAGGAGAGGAGATGCTGAAGGTGGTGTGGAACAGAACAGAGGCCTCTGTGAGCATGCTGAAATCCGCACTGGATTCAGGACTGACCCCTCACATCGGTGCTGTCATCTAGTGTTCACTCATATAACAATTACAGCACGGAAACAGGCCATCTCGGCCCTTCTAGTCCATGCCGACGCTTACTTTCACCTAGTCCCACTGTTCCGCACTCAGCCCATAACCCTCCATTCCTTTCCTGTCCATATACCTATCCAATTTTACTTTAAATGACAATACCGAACCTGCCTCTACCACTTCTACTGGAAGCTCGTTCCACACAGCTACCACTCTCTGAGTAAAGAAATCCCCCTCGTGTTACCCTTAAACTTTTGCCTCCTAACTCTCAAATCATGTCCTTTTGTTTGAATCTCCCCTACTCTCAATGGAAGAAGCCTATCCATATCAACTTGATCTAACCCCCTCATTATTTTAAACACCTCTATCAAGTCCCCCCTCAACCTCCTATACTCCAAAGAATAAAGACCTAACTTGTTCAATCTTTCCCTGTAACTTAGGTGCTGAAACCCAGGTAACATTCTAGTAAATCTTCTCTGTACTCTCTCTATTTTGTTGATATCTTTCCTATAATTCAGTGACCAGAACTGTACACAATACTCTAAATTCGGCCTTACCAATGCCTTGTACAATTTTAACATTACATCCCAACTCCTACACTCAGTGGAAGACAAGCTGGATAAGAAAAATATCCGATGCACCATTGATCTACAGGCCATGCCATTCAAGATGCTGGACCATAACTATTTTTTATGACTGTATCTTTTTCTGCTGTTGTAACTATATGTGCTGTGTGCTCTGGCCTATTGGTATTGCATTTTGCACATTAACCCCAGAGGAACACTGTTTTGTTTGGCTGTACAGTATCCGTGTATGGTTAAATGACAATTAAATAAGAACTTAAAATCAGAAATCAGGTTTGGTTTTATTGAAACTAACCTTCCCATGGTGTATTATTAGCAATTAGTCCTCCACCTCTGCAGCTGCAAAGAAAGCTTTGTATCTTCAAAGGAGGCTGACTTTAAATTTGAATTGTTCTGAAATGCTCCCGATTTGCTGCATGTTTCCATTTTCTCTTTCATTTAGATTTCCAGGATTTGGAATATATTTCTTTTGGATCTACATGCTGCCTGTGATCTCATCTTACTGATTCCAACATATTTTGTTGACACCTCTGTAATTGATGCTTCCTCTTTCTGATGAATTATGCAAATTTTCTTTAGTTAGCATGAGACAATCCAGTCATAGTTGCTATATGGGCAGCCAGTGCAGTATAATACCCCACATAAAAACTGATAAGCATCACTCTCCTCGATGCTGATGGAAGATGTTTCGAAATTCTGAACTTTGTTATTATTAGTGTGGACTGTAGTTTATATTGGTCTCCTTCAGATTACTGTGTTTTCTTTCTTGTGGCCGATTGGCGGGTTAGGGGTTTGATGTCCTTGTGGGTGATAAGCAAGGGAGGGGTTGGAGATTTGGGGTCTGATGTTCTTGTCGGTGTTTTTCCATGTGGGGGATCTGTTAGTTTTTTGTGTGCAAGAAAGGCGGTTGGGGTTTTGATGTTATTATTGCTATTTTCTTTTCCTAGTGGGTGAAATGCTAGGTATTTTGTGAGGAAGGGGTTTGGTGGGGCTTGAGGTTTAATGTTCCAGCTGCCATTTTCTGGGTGGGCGAACTGTTAATTTTTGTGCAAAAATGGGGTTGAGATTTGTGAGTTTTTATTTCTTTTTCATGTGGAGTGGGGGTTTGATGTCTTTTCTTTCGAAGACTTGCATGTTTTTTCTGTATTTCATGGCTACCTAGAGAAGACGAATCTCAGAGTTGTATTCTGTATGTATACTTTGATAATAAAATCAACCTTTGATATTTACATCACCAGGTCTAATGCAATTAAAATGCAAGATAAAGAGATTAGAACACTAGAATACTACAATACAGTACCGGCCCTTCAGCCCTCCATGTTGTGCCGACCCATATATTCCTTTAAAAATAGTACTAAACCCACACTACCCCGTAACCCTCTATTTTTCTTTCATCCATGTGCCTGTGCAATAGGCTTTTAAATACCCCTAATGTTTTAGCCTCCACCACCATCCCTGGCAAGTCATTCCAGGCACCCACAACCCTCTGTGTAAAAAACTTACTCCTGATGTCTCCACTAAACTTCCCTCCCTTAACTTCATACATATGCCCTCTGGTGTTTGTTATTTGTGCCCTGGAAAACAGGTACTGGCTATCCACCCTATCTATGCCTCTCATAATCTTGTAGACCTCTATCAAGTCCCCTCTCATCCTTCTATGCTCCAAAGAGAAAAGTCCCAGCTCTGCTAACATTGCCTCACAAGACTTGTTTTCCAATCCAGGCAACATCCTGGTAAATCTCCTCTGCACCCTCTCCATAGCGTCCACATCCTTCCTATAATGAGGTGACCAGAACTGAACACGATACTCTAAGTGTGGTCTCACCAGAGATTTGTAGAGTTGCAACATGACCTCTCTACTCTTGAACTCAATCCCCCTGTTAATAAAGCCTAGCATCCCATAGGCCTTCTTAACTATCCTATCAGCCTGTGCAGTGACCTTGAGGGATGTATGGATTTGAACCCCAGGTCACTCTGTCCATCCAACAATTCTGTCTTCCCACATCCTGGGAGGAGGAAAGAGGGGAGAAGAAAGAGAGTAAGGGGTGTATAGGAGACCAGCACTAGGAAGAAGAATCTGCAAGAAAAGATGTATTAGTGAGTAATTGTTCAATTACATCAAAGAACCTCAATGACGTGTATGTATGTCAGACATCTAGGTCTACCCTATATGTGCTTTTCCATTATTGATCAAAATGGTTGGGAAATAAAACATCACCACCTGGTTCTTATAGATGATCAATATTAATCAATAGTGGCTAATAACCCCCATTGTGTGTTACAAATCCAGTGAACAGTGAAAAAACATTTCAGAGGAAGATTAACTGGAAAGAAAATCCACTTTAATGCTAATGGCTGTAATGTCATATTGCCCAGGGTTGAATGAGAAAATCTTACTGCTCTGAAATAGTTCACTGGAGATGTGATAGACATTCCAATATGTGTACAATTTTTGAATGGGTGAGGAAGCACTTTAGGTCAAAATTCACTGCAGACAGACCTGGGATATTTTAATTCCATTGAATTAATTGATCTAGCCAGAAATGGAAACTGTTTACTCTCTGACAGCTAGAACATTCCCTTTTAAAACAGGATTCCCTTAAATTTTGTGTGCTTATAAGATCTATTCCTTCAAAGAGTGTTGACTTAAATTGAATCTAAGGGATCGCTAATGTCCACTCCTCTATTTGGGGTGCTGCTCCAACTCCTGAGCCAAATTTAGTTCAGGCTGTGGTCTGTCAGCATTAATGCAAAGCTGGAAATAAAATGCAAGATACTACCTCTTCAAAGAATTCTGAACTTGCACCAGCATCAATTAAAGAAACTTAAATGCATTGTTGAGTCTGATGAGTTGATTTTAACATTTATAGAAGACGAGGAGAAGATTTGACAGGTAGTAAGGAACATCTGTGAAAAAAGTAAATTCAATAACAGTTTCCAAAGGATTCAAATCACCTCCCCTTGACAGTAATCACAGACTGATCAACATTTCCGGGACACAATTGACTCAGAAAACCAACTGTTTCAACCAAGCTAATAGTGTCTTTAAGAGTTGGTAAAAGAACAGATATTCTGTGGCGAGTGCCTCCTTTCCTGATATTCCAAAGCTTTTCCATCATATACATGGTACAAATTAGGAGGGTGATGGAATAATTCTCCATTTGACCAAATTGAGTGCCAATCCAACAGTACCCAAAGTGTTTCACACCATCCAGGTCAAAGCAACTTATTGCTTCCTTGGGCAGAAAATTCCACTGATTCACTGCTCTCTAGGAAAAGCCTCATCTCCATCCTGAATCTGTTCCCCTAATTCTTGAGGCTACGTCCCCTAGGTCTACCCTCACTTACCTGTGAAAACAATTTTCCTGCCTCTATCTATCTATTCCTTTCATAATGTTATACAAGATTCTCTCTCAGACTTCTGAATTCCAGTAAATATAGTTCCAGGTGACTCAGTCTCTCCTCATAGCTAATCCCTCATCTCTGGAACCAATTTGCTGAGCCTACTCCACAACAACTCCAAAGCCAGTGTACTTTTCCTCAAGAAAGGAAACCAAAACTACACAGAGTAATCCTCCATCTGTGGCCTCAGAAGTACCACTCAGTGTTGCAGCAAAGCCTCCCTCCTCTTAAATTCAATACCTTTAACAATGAAGGCCAAAATACTATTTGATACACTGTTGCATCTGAAAACCAATCTTTTCTGATTCATACACAAACATTCCCAAGTCCCCGTTGCATAACAACATGCTGCATTATTTGAATAATAACCTGATATTTTAGCTTTCATTCTAAAGTGGATGACCTAGCATTCCCAATGTTGAAATCCATCTGCCAGACCCTTGCCCACTCAATTAGCCTATGTATATCTCTCTGCAGACTCTCCGCATGCTCTACAAAATTTGCTTTGCCACACAACTTAGTGCCATCAGCAAACTTAGATAAGCTACACTCGGTGACCTCTTCCAGATTGGTGATGTACTGTATATCATGAACAGTTGCAGGTGCAGCACCAAATCCTGTGGTACTCCACTCTTAACTGACTGACAACCAGAGAAACACTCATTTATCCCAACTCTTTTCCTTCTACTGATTAACCAATTCTCTATCCAAGATAATACATTTCCCCAAACTCACTGCATCCTTATCTTCTGGATAAGTCTTTCATGTGGCACCTTGTTGAATGCCTTCTGGAAATCCAAGTATACAACATCTGACTGTTCCCCTCTATCCACTCTGCTTATTGTACTGTCAATGAGCTCCAGTACATTTGTCAAAAAGGACCCCCCCATTCCTGAATTCTTGCTGTGTCTGCCTGAGTGTAGCAACACTATTCAGATGTTTCACTACTTCTTCCATAATGATAGCTTCAAGCATTTCCCCAACTGTAGATGTTAAGCTAATTGGCCTACCTTTTGCCCACATTCTTTTTTTTTAAACAATGATGTCTTCCAATCCACTGGGACCTGCCCAGAGCCCAGAGCCCAGAGAATTTTGGTAAATTAACACAAATACATCTACTATAACTTCTGCCATTTCCTTCGATGCCCTGGAATGCATTCCATCAGGACTAGGGACCATATCTACTATTAAACACACAAGTTTTCTCATCACTACTTCTTTAGTGACAGGATTGTATCAAGGTCATCACTTTTCATTGCATCAATAGCATCTCTCTTTGGCATGTTATACACGTCCTCCACCCTGAAGACCCACACAGAATAGTTGTTATAGGCCTTGACCATTCAACATTACTCAATATTAATTCCCATCTCATAGATCTTATGGATCTCAAGTCACATACAGAATTTACACAAGATCCTTATAAAAGATTTATTTAAAGGACTTTTGTTGTTCTACCAAAAAGCTGAGGCTGTGAAGTTCTATTATAATCAGGAACAAAGGAACAAGCACAGGCAAAAACCTTTTCTCTACATGTTCCCAATGCTGCAAAACTTCAGAGGAACAAGTTGGACTATGGATTGCATGTTTGGGCATGGCACAGGCAAAAGCAATGGAGCAGGGTCAGGGTTTTGCCAGCATGGGACAAATCTGCATTCACAGATTGACATCCCAAGTGACAGTCCTATACTGTATATGTACATCCAGAGGAATCAGAAAAAAATCTGGAACTGCCATTACTGATGCACAAAGTACACCATTACCTTTATTGCTCAGTTTTCATAAAATTCCAAAGCATATTGCATAAATTACTGGACTACATGACAGAAATTCTATGTCGGGGTTAGAAATTAATAACTGACAAGTTTAAAAATAATTATATAATGTTATTCAATTTACGACATCTGAAAAAAGAGGCAATTATTTTAATTATAAATAATATAAACAGCCAAAATAGTAAACGCATATTTTAAAATCAGTTCACTTTACAAATTATAATTTATAAAGTGAATCAATTTTGCCATGAACATGTCCCAATTGTATTTCCCTTGGCATCCTTCTGATTAACCATTACTTTGATGGAAAATCTGACTAGTTTCGAGTGGAATATAGTAACATTGCTCTTCTCTGCTGTTTCTGTACTCCATTCGCCAAAGTTACTGCGGACAAGAGAAAGAATCCCCATGGAAATTCAACCGCTGTCATCTATAAATGTAACATCAATGTTACCACTCCATTATTTGTAACCACTCTAGCTAATTGTGAGTCAAGATGCTAATCACAATACTGAAAAAATCAATTCCTTTAAGTTTATTGTTTGCAAATACACAATGGGCTTATTCTAATCATTTTGAAATGCTCATGATGTATGTCACTGTCACAGAAATTACCTCAATTCATGTCTTTTTGCCTTTGTTTTGTCTTTGTTCTCTCCTCAAAAAAAATCAAAATGAGTGCCAAGCAATTTTCCTTTCATCGCCCCTTCAGCTATTCTTAATAACTCTGAGAGATTCATTTTATGCTTTATATGTCTTTTGTGGCCTTCTACATGTCAGCAACTAAGACTGTTGATATGCTTGTTGTGACTACTAGTCAACATCAGATTACTCAAGAAGACTTGATCCATGCAAGTCCCTATGGATAACAGTTTTGATCATTATAAATTCTGAAAGTCTGTTCCTAAGCAGAGTGGATGCTACAGCAAAATTATTTTTCAGCAGATTTTTGTTCCATTTGGAACAATGTCCTTTCATCTCTGGGATGGCAATGTGATCCTATATTAAATGGATGTGATTTTTCTGAGTGCTATTTTATTGCCAGTTGTCAAATTATTTAGCTTTACGGGAAAATCACCATGATGACTGAAGCAATATTGTACTAATATGTTAAAAACATTGTCAAACACTGACTTAACAATTGATAGAGAAGAAAGCCCTTTACTCATAATTCATCTGTGGGGTTAATGAAGTGACTGGAGCAAACAGTGAGCCCACAGATACAAATAACAAGTAATGTTGTTAGTTCTGGCGAGAATGATACCTAAACTATTGGTGTAATCTTTTTAAAGCAGGAAACGAAACACAAGTGTAGCATCCGTGCCCCCAATTTACCCCTGTTCGCCTAGAGTGAACCGCCGTTGCCCCGCCAAAAGTGCAATACTTCGGTGTAAATACGGTGTAATGCCCCCCCAGTACATGCTCACAACACAAATATCAGACAATTCACCAATCTGATCATTTAAAGGTGGGAGTCACCTTTGAAAGAACAGATTGGTTCCCATCAGCCAAACTGAATTTTGAGAAGCTTAAGTTGCTTTAGAGGCTGTGACCTCTGCTTTGTAAGTGAATTTAAAAAAAGCAGAGAAGAGGTCTTGCTAGCAATGAGTTGTGTGTTACTAATTGAAAAGTGTGGTATGTTATGTCAATGTAAATTCACTAAATTTGGCTGGAATTCAAGTAGCTAACCAGATTATATAGAGTAATTCCTCTCACATCCCTTACTCTCTTGCATTCACAAGACTTTCCTACCCACTACATTTCTCCACTGCTTGGCCCACTGCATTTATTACCAGACTCAAATTTTTAATTAATAATATTGCTCCCCCTCCATTTGTACCACTTTTCTCTACTCAACCAAGCAGAGCTGAAGAAACTTTCACTGCCCCAGCCTAACACTTTTTCTTTCTGAGGATATTAATAAACAGTCAATATTTCAGGTCGAGACCCCTAAAGAGGAGTCTCAGCCTGAAATGTTGACTGTTTACTCTTTCCCATAAATGTTGCCTGACCTTCTGAGTTCCTCCAGCATTTTGTTCTGGACTTCCAGCATCTGCAAAATTGCTTGTGTTTAATATTTTCTTTCTTCCTGCATGGTTGCAAGAAATCTATCGACACACCCAAAAGAAGCAGTTACAAAGAGTGAGCCAATGTCCTTCATATCAAGCTGCAAGAGATTCTGGTCATGATGCAGTCAGGCACAAAAAAATACCTATAAGCCTAGAATACTGTATTAACATTGCACAGAGCTTGGCCATCTTACCCACGTTTCCTTAACTCACCAAAGTACAGCACAGCACAACCAAATGAAGCTACTTTGAACTGCCATTCTATAGTTCCTACATACTTTTTGCTAATTACTGCTATATTTGCCCATTTGTGTAATAGTATTTAAGGAAGGGAAGCAGTGCATTACAACATTGTTGTATGTTTAGATCTATGAGCACTGCAGAAGACCCGTAGTGAGGAAAGATGGTGATCAGCTTCAATGTAAATGTTCATAACTCTTACTGCTAATGTTATACATTCTCATTTTTTCCCAAAAACATTAACATGTGACCCTTGAATTCCTGCTTCACTGAAGTAAACATGCAGCTAAAACCTAATGGTAATGCTGCAGTTATGCAGGACCCTGGCCAGACACCACTTGGAGTACTGTGCTCATTTCTAGTTGCCGCACTACAGGAAGGATGTGAAAACCATAGAAAGGGTGTAGAGAAGATTTACAAGGATGTTGCCTGGATTGGAGAGCATGTCTTATGAAAACAGGTTGAGAGAACTTGGTCTTTTCTCCTTGGAGTGACGGAGGATGAGAGTTGACCTGATGAAGGTGTACAAGATAATGAGAGGCATTGATCATGTGGATAGTCAGAGGCTCTTTCTCAGGGCTGAAATGGCTAGCATGAGAGGGCACAGTTTTAAGGTGCTTGGAAGTATGTACAGATGAGATGTCAGGGATAAGTTTTTTTATGCAGAGAGTGGTGAGTGCATGGAATGGGCTGCTGGTGACGGTGGTGGAGGCGGATATGATAGGGTCTTTTAAGAGACTCCTGGATAGGTACATGGAGCTTAGAAAAATAGAGGGATATTGGTAACTCTAGGTAATTTCTAATGTAAGGACATGTTTGGCACAGTTTTGTGGGCTGAGGGGCCTGTATTGTGCTGTACGCTTTCTATGTTTCTAATCGGGCTGGTATACTTCCTTTTCATCCTCATCAGGACTTTTGTATTCTACCAAAATTAGATTGACCAGAACTGAATGCAAAACAGGGCTCCATAAAGGATCAGTATAAGTTCCTATACTTTCAACAAAGTCCATGATCCTAAGTTGTTCAAAACAATATGGAGTCAAAATCAAACTGGTAAGTTTGGCAAATGCAGCTTGTGGACACATGCACATTCACAAACAGTCTAAAATCATTAAATGTGGATTGAACTGAGTGCAATATATCCCTTTAAGTATCTTTAATGTGCCAGATTATTAACTGCCTGTGCCAGGAATATTGGATGGAAAAAAGTTCAATTTAAAAAGGTATTACGAACACACTACAGAGTCATATTTTAATATATTAACAAGCCTTCTGCTATTACAGGTGTCCTCCAAGTATATACAAGCTTTGCTGAATCAATATGGCTAGCACCACATTTCTCTGAAAATCTGATGTGGGAAATAATGAAGTGAATCCTGACCTTCAATACTGATTTTTCAGCCAAAAGACATGTTGAATTAGTCGCTTTGTAAATGTTATGGAGAAGGTTAAAGTGCTACTTAGAAAGAAAAAAATAGGCTCAAAAAAGTTGGGAACTGTTTTCCCTTTATCTGGCACAAAATGAACAAACAAAAATCCACTTTTGAGTGACTTCAATGCAGAAATATGAGAAATCCATCAAAAAAGGATATATGAAGCAGTCCAAAGTCTTAGCAGGAAAGTAGGGAGATATCACTTAACATTAAAAAAATCAGAAATATGAGAAGTTCATGAGTTGGCATGAGTGTGGGTGAAGTCACAAAGAGAGAAAACTGTACAGTACTGTGCAAAAACACATATAGCTGGGGTGTCTAAGACTTCTGCACAGTACTGTATTATGTATTGCATTGTACTGCTGCCTCAAACTTCATGACACGTGAGTGATGATAAACCTGATTCTGATATGGGTCTCTGTTGTGGACTGAAAGTAGGAAGAGGGAACAAGAGGGGAATCATGGTTGGGAAAAGGGAAGGGAAAGGGGAGGGGGCACCAAGCACCAGAGAGACATTCTGTAATGATCAATAAACCAATTGCTTGGAATCAAATGACCATGCCTGGTGTCTGCACCCATGCCACCCCACTTCCACATTACCCCTTCCCTAGCACCCATGCCACAATACTCCTGCAGTGCTCCATCCTCACCATTCCCAATAATCTTTGCTCCCACCAGATTTACAAATTCGCTCTGCACTTCACATTGTCAAACACAGTACTCTGCAAAAGTCTTAGGCTGCCTAGTTATATGTATGTGTCTCATACAGTACTGTATGGAAGATAAACATGCACGCAATCGCATTCAGAGGGCATGTAAAATTTAAAGTTATTGATCCACTGAGAAGATGGTGAAGGCAAGCAAAGAATCATGGAATTGTATTACTTTTTATTTGCTGGTCACTATTTTTAGGGCTCACATATTGTTATTACTGATGTCTATTTCAGTAAAAAGTGCTCAGCAGGGCCTTACATTTCCCGCAAGCAAAGCTATGCTGCCTATTCCTAATCAGCCCTGATTTAACTTCCCAGAATGTATCACTTTGCACACATCTCAGAATCAGAATCAGGTTTATTATCACTGGCACATGTCATGAAATTTGTTAACTTAGCAGCAGCAGGTCAATGCAATACATAATATAGAAGAAAAATCAATCAATCAATTACAGTTTACTTATATTGAATAGATTAAATATCATGCAAAAACAGGAATAATATACATTTAAAAAGTGAGGTAGCTTTCATGGGTTCAATGTCCATTTAGGAAACGAATGGTAGAGGGGAGAAACAGATCCTGAATCGCTGAGTGTGTGCCTTCAGGCTTCTGTACCTCCTACCTGATGGTAACAGTGAGAAAAGGGCATGCCCTGGGTGCTGGAGGTCCTTAATAATGGACGCTGCCTTTCTGAGACACCGCTCCTTGAAGATGTCCTGAGTACTTTGTAGGCTAGTACCTAAGATGAAGCCAACTAAATTTACAACCTTCTGCAGCTTCTTTTAGTCCTGTGCAGTCTTCAACTTTTCACTGCTTCAGTCTGAGGTTCTCACCTGCTTCATAAGACATATTGGTGCCCAAGGGCAGAGTGAGCTGTCTCAATGACTATCAACCAGGAAAACACATGTCTACCATGATGGAATGCTTTGAGGGGTGTGTTATGGTTAGAATTAGCTCCTGCTGAGCAAGGACCTGGATCTGATGCAATTTGCCAACTGACACAAAAGTTGTAGAGCGGACGCATTCTCATTAACTCTCCACTTGGTTTTGAAGCACCTAAGTAACAACAAAACATTCGTCAGACAGCTCTTTATCAATTATAGCTTGGTATTCAACGCCATCGTCCTCTCAACTACCTGCTAGCTCTACCTTTGGTGTGACCTCTTCACTAATATATCTATGATCCTCATAGCTTCTGAGGGAGTCCAGCTACAGCTCCAGTCACTTGATGTGGTCAGTTAAGAGCTGCAGCTGGACATTGCCCACAAGAATCATCACCGATGACCCTGATCACCCACATCCTTTAGAAAGAACATAAAACTGCCCTGACTGCCATCTCCTAACAAACAAGATGAAGCCTGCAATAGAAATATAAATTTTACAATGGTAATTGGGTGTAAAACCTTGCACTAATAATTCAATTCAAGTTTAATTGTCATTCAACTATACGTGAATATCCATGAATACAGCCTAATGAGACAGTGTTACTCTGGGGCCAAGATGCAAGACACAATACCAACAGTCAAACACAACACAAAGTACACATAGTACATACAAGCTAGCAAGCGCATATATCAGTAAAGCACTGCAATGCAAAATAAAGTTAGAAAAAAATGAAGCTAGATGCACAAGAGTGTTGTGTATGGAAGCTTTGAACAATGCTAGACTTGGCAGATGTTTTAACATGTTGCTGGTCTTTGATTATGAAAAATCATTATTGAACTAAAGAAAATGTATGAACAGATACATGAGGGAAGTCTTCATTCATTCCAAGTGCTACACCTGCCCATTCCTGAAAGTGGCCGAAGTTCTACAACTGCCCATTCATCTTCTCCCTCACTTCCATTCAGGCCCCGGAACAGTGCTTCCAGGTGACACAACACTTCACCTGTGAATCTGCTGAGTTTCTCTATTATGTCTCTAATATGTTCTCTATTGTCCCAAAATGAAGCCACCGTAAGGGTTCAGGAGCAACACTTCCGTCTGGGTAGCTTCCAACCTGATAGCATATTGATCCTCCTTCTGGTCCAAAAAAATTCTCCCCCCCCCCCCCCACTCTATTCCCCACTCAGGCCTCTTACCTCTTCTCACCTGCCTATCACCTCCCCCAGGGTCCCCTCCTCCTTCCCTTTCTCCTTTTGTCCACTCTCCTTTTCTATCAGATTCCTCCTTCCTCTCCAGCCCTGTATCACCTTCTAGCAATACTCCTTCCCTCCCCCTCACACCTTTTTATTCTAGTATCTTACCCCTTCCTTTCCAGTCCTAAAGAAGGGTTTTGGCCCTGATGCACCATCAATAACTCTCTCTGAGACGTAAAGTCGAGATATCGGCTTTTATTGACTGGAAGAAAGAACAAGCAGTAGTTGACCACCATACTACATCCTGGAGACAGAGAGGCCGGGCTCAGACCTCAATCGCCTTTATACCGGGGTCTGTGGGAGGAGCCACAGGAGCAGTCAGCAGGGGGCGTGTCCAGACAGGTATATGTAGTTCACCACAGGCCCAAAGTGTCAACTGTTTATTCAATTTCTTAAACACTGTCTGACCTGCTGAGTTCTTCCAGCATTTTGCGTGTGTTACTAAGCAAATAATAAGTATGGCGATGGAAAGTTTTTCCTGTTCAAGTTAAAGGAGAAATACAGAAGAGGCCTCAGGTGGAGCCTAAAAGACAAAGTGAACCAATTTTGAGTTGGTAAACTATTTAATCCCTTGATAGTTTCAAACTGACCCCCTTCTGCAAATTCTGCCTGTCAAGTGAAATGCCTTGGGAAATACTTCTGAAATGTCTTATATTGTAAAAACTATTGTTGTCCTTAATTCCACACATAGTACCTAGTTGTGGTAAATTGTGATGCAAAAATGCATTTGTAATTTACTTTCTGAAGCTCTGATGAATTTGTTTCCTAAATATTATACAGGACACTCAATAAATTTAATTCAAAAGAGCAGTGTACTGCAGAATGCTGCTTGTTTTCTCTCCTGACAGATTTCACTTCTAAAATGCTTTCATAAGATGTCAGTGGCCTGAAGTGTGAAAATTAAATCTAGTGCTTCCCTTCAGTTTGGGAATACTGGCAAGTACAGTCAGCACTTATGATTCCATGTACAACCTGGATGAACAGAAGGTAAATAAAGCATTCAACCAAAAAATTAACACATGGCCAACATTAATTCCATTCCTTGGCATTTTCGTTAAAAGATGACAAGATTGCAAGATATTTTTTCTGTCATCCAATGAAACATTGCATAAACATTTTGACTGTCTTTCAAAGCAAAGTACAGGTGGAGTAGAGGTTGTTTCAAAAGACTGTTCTGATGTTTAATGGGCCAATTTCTTGAGAACTGATGAAGAACAAAAATATTGATTTTGGATGATAGTTGTCATTAAAAATAAATTTCATTTTATTCTATTCGCATTTTGTGCAAATGTAGCAGGTGATTTTAAGCACAAGATTCCACAATTACACAAAATATTAAGAAAAAATGTACATGGTAATAATGAATGCTATTGGCCTGAATAGAGGATTGCCTAACAAGCAGAAAGCTGTGAACTGCAATCAGAGAATCATTTCCAGATTGGATACCACAGTGAACACTGCTGAGACTGCAGCTGTTTCCAATGCATCGTATTGACTTGGAGGGAAGAAATGGATTCACATTAGCCAAATTTCCAGATGACACATGGAAGGCGTGGCACTGTTGATCAGAGATAGTTTCACGGCTGCAGAAAAGGTGGATGTCATGGTAGGATTGTATACGGAGTCTCTGTGGGTGGAGGTTAGGAACAGGAAAGGGTCAATAACTCTGCTGGGTGTTTTTATAGGCTGCCCAATAGTAACAGGGATATCGAGGAGCAGATAGGGAAACAAATCCTGGAAAGGTGTAATAATAACAGAATTGTCGTGGTGGGAGATTTTAATTTCCCAAATATCAATTGGCATCTCCCTAGAGCAAGGGGTTTAGATGGGGTGGAGTTTGTTAGGTGTGTTCAGGAAGGTTTCTTGACACAATATGTAGATAAGCCTACAAGAGGAGAGACTGTACTTGATTTGGTATTGGGAAATGAACCTGGTCAGGTGTCAGAAGACAGTGATCATAATTCTATCTCCTTTACAATAGCATTGGAGAGAGATAGGAGCAGACAAGTTAGAAAAGTGTTTAACTGGAGTAAGGGGAATTATGAGGCTATCAGGCAGGAACTTGGAAGTTTAAATTGGGAACAGATGTTCTCAGGGAAAGGTACGGAAGAAATGTGGCAAATGTTCAGGGGATATTTGTGTGAAGTTCTGCATAGGTATGTTCCAATGAGACAGAGAAGTTCTGATAGGGTACGGGAACCGTGGTGTACAAAGGCTATAGTAAATCTAGTCAAGAAGAAAAGCTTACAAAAGGTTCAGTGAGCTAGGTAATGTTAGAGATCTAGAAGATTATAAGGCTAACAGTAAGGAGCTTAAGAAGGAAATTAGGAGAGCCAGAAGGGGCCATGAGAAGGCCTTGGTGGGCAGGATTAAGGAAAACCCCAAGGCATTCTACAACTATGTGGAGAACAAGAGGATAAGATGTGAAAGAATAGGACCTATCAAGTGTGACAGTAGGAAAATGTGAATGCAACTGGAGGAAATAGCAGAGGTACTTAATGAATACTTTACTTCAGTATTCACTATGGAAAAGGATCTTGGTAATTGTAGTGATGACTTACAGTGGACTGAAAAGCTTGAGCATGTAGATATTAAGAAAGACGATGTGCTGGAGCTTTTGGAGAGCATCGTTAGAAAAGTCGCTGGGCCCGGATGAGATGTAACCCAGGCTACAGTGGGAGGTGAGGGAGGAGATTGCTGAGTCTCTGGTGATGATCTTTGCATCATCAATAGGGATGGGAGAGGTTCCAGAGGATTGGAAAGTTGCAGATGTTGCTCACTTATTCAAGAAAGGGAGTAGGGGTAGCCCAGGAAATTATAGACCAGTGAATCTTACCTCAGTGGTTGGTAAGTTGATGGAGAAGATTCTGAGAGGCAGGATTTATGAACATTTGGAGAGGTATAATATGATCAGGAATAATCAGCATGGCTTTGTCAAGGCAGGTCATGCCTTATGAGCCTGATTGAATTTTTTGAGGATGTGACTAAACACATTGATGAAGGAAGAGCGGTAGATGTAGTATATATGGATTTCTGCAAGGTATTGATAAGGTACCCCATGCAAGGCTTATTGAGAAAGTAAAGAGGCATGGGATCCAAGGGGACATTGCTTTGTGGATCCAGAACTAGCTTGCCCACAGAAGGCAAAGAGTGGTTGTAGACGGGTCATATTCTGCATGGAGGTCGGTGACCAGTGGTGTGCCTCAGGGATCTGTTCTGGGACCCTTAATCTTCGTGATTTTTATAAATGACCTGGATGAGGAAGTGGAGGGATGAGTGAGTTAGTTTGCTGATGACACAAAGGTTGGGGGTGTTGTGGATAGTGTGGAGGGCTGTCAGAGGTTACAGCGGGACATTGATAGGATGCAAAACTGGGCTGAGAAGTGGCAGATGGAGTTCAACCCAGATAAGTGTGAAGTGGTTCATTTTGGTAGGTCAAATATGATAGCAGAATGTATCATATTCATGTATCATATACATGTATGAATGTATCATATATAAGACTCTTGGCCGTGTGGAGGATCGGAGGGATCTTGTGGTCCGAGTCTATAGGACGCTCAAAGCAGCTGGTTAAGAAGGCGTACAGTGTATTGGCCTTAATCAATTGTGGAATTGAATTTAGGAGTCAAGAGGTAATGTTGCAGCTATATAGGACCCTGGTCAGACCCCACTTGGAGTACTGTGCTCAGTTCTAGTGGCCTCACTACAGGAAGGATGTGGAAGCCATAGAAAGGGTGCAGAGGAGATTTAAAAGGATGTTGCCTGGATTGGGGAGCATGCCTTATTAAAACAGGTTGAGTGAACTTGGCCTTATCTCCCTGGAATGACGGAGGATGAGAGGTGACCTGATAGAGGTGTATAAGATGATGACAGGCATTGATTGTGTGGATAGTCAGAAGCTTTTTCCCCAGGGCTGAAATGGCTGCCACAAGAGGGCACAGGTTTAAGGTGCTGGGGAGCAGGTACAAAGGAGATGTCAGGGGTAAGTTTTTTTACACAGAGTGTAGTGAGTGTGTGGAATGGGCTGCCGGCAACGGAGGTGGTGGCATATATGATAGGGTATTTTAAGAGACTTTTGGATAGGTACATGGAGCTTAGAAAAATAGAGGGCTATGGGAAACCCTAGTAATTTTTAAGGTAGGGACATGTTCGGCATAACTTTGTGGGCCGAAGGGCCTGTATTGTGCTGTGGGTTTTCTATGTTTGCAAGTTGCATGGAGGATACAGGCAGTTTACAGAGAGATAGTGAAAGGTTAAATGAGTGAACAAAACTTGGCTAATGGAGTAGAACTTGACAAAATGTGCCGTTCATTTTGGAAAGAAGAACAAACCTGTGGGAAATCATTACAGGCAGAAAAACTGGAGCTAGTTGCAGCACAAAAGCACTCATATTAAATGACTATGCCAAGTTGTGGCAAATGGATTCTAATACAGGCAAATGTGAAGGCATGAGAATTGGTGTCTGTGGGGCCCAAACCCCAGTAAGTTAATGACTGTACACTTGCTTCCCAGTGGACTCAGTGTGGCACTGTACTCCAGTTAAAGTCACTCTCTGTGAGTCAATACATCTGAAACCAGGGAGAGTCAGGGGACAGTATACCAGTGTCTGTGTGGGTGTGTGCTGAACAAGAATGTGAACACCAGTGAGGTAGTTTTTGGATGTGAATGTATTGGGATTTGGTGTAATGGTCTGAAAATAGATGTATGGTGCAAATGTATGAAAAAGAGAGGCTGCAAGATAAGGTAAATCTGATTTCCTTTATAATGCAGGTATTAACCCGCTATGGAGGTATCCCCCCACAGCGATACTTTACTGTCTATGCCATTTTTGTTCTTATTTTGGTCAGCATACCAACTTCTTGAAGTTCTTAAAAATGTAGCTGCTGATGCATTGAAAATCACTCGAGGCTATACCTTGCTCAAGAACAGATGAAGGCCATCAACATACAGTAAAATTCCAATCTTTCAGCTGGATGAACTGTCCCCTAACATCTTCAGTGTTACATCTTCATAAAACAACTTAGTTAACCAGAACAACCAAAATATTGCCATATGCTGCATTTTCTGGCATTTGGAGGTAGCAAATTTCAGTATTCCTTGAACACAGGAATGTATGCCAGTGAGCATCTGGAAAGTTGCCTACTTTTGTCCATGTTTATTGGTAAGAAATGCACAATAATTATTTTGGACCACCAGTTAATTGAGGTACATTAATCTTTCATTGACAGCTATGTCAGGAAACATTTTGTATTGTATTTCTACTGACAAGGAAGTCCACTATGCTGAAGTAGAATATACTTACATAGTCTTCCTAGAATATATAAACACAGAAATCCAGTTTCAGAAAACACAAAAGCAAAATGTTTTGATTTTTTTTCCTAAAAACATTGGCTGTCCCTGACAATTTCCTGACATGTACGGTATCTAGAAATCTAGTTCACCCAGCAGAATGTTGCACATTTTCAGAGACAAAGATATGATGCCCAGACCAGTTCTGTTGCTGTACTGAGAAGATTGTACAAAGGCTCAGGGTCTTGTGGTCAGGGTGAAAGAAAGCACAGGATCTCAACTTTTGGTAAGGATATGGTAGAGAGGAATTGAAGGATTGGTATCATGCTTTGGAGATTGGGGGCAGGGGGTAAGTAGGTTGCTGTGGTGATGGTGGAATTTAGATCTCAAAATTCTACTCTACATACCAAGCAGACCTCCCAGTCTGGCACTGTACTGAGAGGAGCATATTTTCCATAAACAATAACAGCCACAGAGATACAAATGTTCAAGTGCCCTATGTTCTCTGTCATGTAATTCCAAACTCTTAGTTTATTTTTGTGTTAATCTCATTGCAATACTTAATTTTCCTGGACGGCTCTAATGATCATCAGTTTGGTGTTATATTTTCCATTAAGAATCTGCCATAAAACTAATTGATTTCCATTCCAAATATTTAAATTTTGGATTGGGTAGTGTGTGGTTTGAAAATAATCCATTATCCTGTTTTGGAATGGAAAATGTGTGAAGAACAATGTTTATTTATTTATTTATTTATTCATAGGATGTAGATGTCACTGGGCAAGGTCAGTTTTACTGTCCAAACCAAATAACCCTCTCAAATAGAGTGATTTTTTTGGTAACTTCAGATGTCAGCAAGCAGTCAGCCAAATTGACAATCTGGGGTCACATATAGCTAGATTGGGTAAGGATGGTAAATTTACTTCTCTGAAATAGAACATCAGGGAACTAAATTATCTTTTATGATAATCCAATAGCTTTAAAATCACCACAAACTCTGAAGGTATAGGGAAGAATTAAATGTATTTGATATATTATTCTTTGAAGCACAAAAGCCCAACAGGGAGCATGGTCTGCCTGGCTGAATAGGAGTAATTAAAACTAGTTTAAAATTAAAACAAGAGGCTTATAAATTTGCCAGAAGTACCTAGAGACTCAAATATTGAGAAAAAGACTAACAAGAGCAAATATTAGTTTGAGAAGGGAGAATTCATAATGGGGAATAAGGAAATGGCAGAGAAATTCAACAAATGTAGTGGATTCCGGTTAATTGGGCTGCTGGTTAATCAGGGTAGCTGTCTATTTCTTGAAGATCTATAATAATAATATTCATAATAATCATATAATAATATCATATCATAATAATAATATATATTATAATAATCTGGCTGTGGTGGCCAGTGCAATCATGTTTGTTGCTGTGTGCTGGGGCAGCAGGCTGAGGGTAGCAGACACCAACAGAATCAACAAACTTATTCGTAAGGCCAGTGATGTTGTGGGGGTGGAATTGGACTCTCTGACAGTGGTGTCTGAAAAGAGAATGCTGTCCAAGTTGCATGCCATCTTGGACAATGTCTCCCATCCACTCCATAATGTACTGGTTAGACACAGGAGTACATTCAGCCAGAGACTCATTCCACCGAGTGTCATAGGAAGTCATTCCTGCCTGTGGCCATCAAACTTTACAACTCCTCCCTCAGAGCGTTAGACACCCTGAGCCAATAGGCTGGTCCTGGACTTATTTCCACTTGGCATGATTAACTTATTATTATTTAATTATTTATGGTTTTATATTGCTATATTTCTTCACTATTCTTGGTTGGTGCGGCTGTAACGAAACCCAATTTCCCTCGGGATCAATAAAGTATGTCTGCCTGTAAATTGAGTAACAAGCCTGAATGCCCTTTGTTTATTTGGGACATAATGCTGATTCATTAGGACAGAAGGCTATTGCCAAACAGTTTCTAACTAGCGTCAGTCACACACACTATATCATGCTCGGAGCAATCAGATTTTAAAAATCACAAGTTGTGTGTGTTTGTATCCATAAAGTAGTGATTTACTCAGTGATAGTTGATGAGAAATAACTAGTAAGACAATTCGGAACTGTTTTGCTCATCGCGGTGTTAAGCATTCAGGCTCTGAGACGTCAGAAAAGGCTAGAAGTGAAAATAAATCAATTCCACTACTTCAACAAGTGAGGGTATCGACAATCATGTTGAATGTTAAAATGAAAATGAAGATTTTGAGGGTGTCCTCATTGTATGAAGACAGTCCATTATTTGAACTAGGAGTCTGCACTGATTTTATTCACTTATAATTTACATGTTATTCATTTATCTGAGAGTTCAACCCAGATAAGTGTGAAGTGGTTCATTTTGATAGGTCAAATATGATGGCAGAATATAGTATTAATGGAAGACCCTTGGCAGTGTGAAGGATCAGAGGGATCTTGGGATCTGAGTCCATAGGACACTCAAAGCTGCTGCGCAGGTTGACTCTGTGATTAAGAAGGCATACGGTGTAATGGCCTTCATCAATCGTGGGATTGAATTTAAGAGCTCAGAGGTAATGTTGCAGCTATATAGGACCCTGGTCAGACTCCACTTGGAGTACTGTGCTCAGTTCTGGTCGCCTCACTACAGGAAGGATGTGGAAACCATAGAAAGGGTGCAGAGGAGATTTACAAGGATGTTGCCTGGTTTGGGGAGCATGTCTTATGAGAATAGGTTGAGTGAACTCGGCCTTTTCTCCTGGGAGGATGAGAGGTGACTTGATAGAGGTGTACAAGATAATGAGAGGCATTTACACTATACGCTGCATCCGCAAAGCAAACAGCATTATGAAGGACCCCACTCACCCCTCATACAAACCCTTCTCCCTCCTGCCGTCTGGGAAAAGGCACCGAAGCATTTGGGCTCTCACGACCAGACTATATAACAGTTTCTTCTCCCAAGCTATCAGACTCCTCAATATCCAAAACCTGGACTGACACCTTACTGACCTATTGTCTTGTTTATTATTTATTGTAATGCACTTTACAGTTTTGTGCACTTTATGGGTCCTGGGTAGGTCTGTAGTCTAGGGTAGTTTTTTTCTTTTTTTTAATGTAGTTCAGTCTAGTTTTTGTACTGTGTCATGTCCTGAAAAAAGTTGTCTCGTTTTGTCTCGTTTTTACTATGTACTGTACCAGCAGTTATGGTCAAAATGACAATAAAAAGTGACTTGACTTGATCGTGTGGATAGTCAGAGGCTTTTCCCCAGGGCTGAAATGGCTAGCACGCGAGGGCATAGTTTTAAGGTGCTTGGAAGTAGGTACAGAGGAGATGCCAGGGGTAAGTTTTTTTACGCAGAGAATGGTGAGTGCGTGGAATCGGCCGCTGGCAGTGGTGGTAGAAGCGGAAATGATAGGGTCTTTTAAGGGACTCCTGGATGGCTACATGGAGCTTAGAAATATAAAGGGCTATGGGTAAAGCTTAGGTAGTTCTAAGGTAGGGACATGGTTGGCACAGTTTTGTGGGCTGAAGGGCCTGTATTGTTTTTCTATGTTTTCTATGTTTCTTTCCTCAAATGAGTGGCCACTGGGAGATTCTGCTTCTGCTGGAGGATGGAGTGGAGGTCCTCAGTGAAATGGTTTCCCAATCTACGTTGGGTCTCACGTGTAGTCCTGTGTAGGTCTGAAGTCTAATGTAGATTTGTGTGATTTCACATAGTCTAGTGTAGTTTTGTGTTGTTTCATGTAGCACCATGGTCATTGAGGAACGTTGTTGTTTTTACTGTGTACTGTACCAGCAGTTATGGTTGAAATGACAATAAAAGCAACTTGACTTGACTTAACTTGACTGATATACAGGAGGCTACACTAGGAGCACTGGACACAGTATTTGGCCCCCAACAGACTCACAGGTGAAATGTCACCTCATCTGGAAGGACTGTTTTCGAAGTTCCATAGCTCAAGAGTTAGAGTGCTGGTCTTAAAAACCACAAGTCATGAGTCTGACTGGAGCTTCAATGTTTAACACCTCCCTCCCCTTTCTCGATCCCACTCTCTCTGTCTCTGGAGATAGTTTAGCTTATCTACTGATGTCTATTATAAACCCATAGACTTTTACAGCTGCCTGGACTATACATCCTCCCACCCTGTTATTTGTAAAAATGTCATTCCCTTCTCTCAATACCTCCGTCTCCACTGCATCTGTTCTCAGGATGAGGCTTTTCATTCTAGAATGAAGGAGATGTCCTCCTTTTCAAAGAAAGGGATTTCTCCTCCTCTACCATCAATGCTGGCCTCAGCTGCATCTCTTCCATTTCACATCCATCTGCTCTTACCTCATCCTCCCACCGAGCTACCAGGGATAGGGTCCTCTTGTCCTCACCTACCACCCCACCAGCCTCGGCATCCAGCACAAAATTCTCCCAGACTTCTGCCATCTCCAGCGGGATCCCACCACCAAGCACATCTTTCCCTCTTCCCCCAACCCCCAATTTCTGTTTTTTGCAGGGGTCGCTTCCTATGCAATTCCCTCGTCCATTCATTCTTCCCCACTGATCTCCCTCCTGACACATATCCTTGCAAGCAGAACAAGTGCTATTCCAGTCTTCAAGAAAGGAGGACAGCAGAAGAAAGGAAGTTATAGGCCAGTTAGCCTAACCTCAGTGGTTGGGAAGACATTGGAGTCGATTGTTAAGTATGAGCTCTCAGGGTACTTGGAGGCACATGATGAAATAGGCCATAGTCAGAATGGTTTCCTTAAGGAAAAATTTTGCCTGACAAATTTGTTGGAATCCTTTGAGGAAATAACAAGCAAAGGAGAATTGGTGCTTGTTGTGTACTTGGATTTTCAGAAGGCCTTTGACAAGGTGCTGCACAGAAGGTTGCTTAGCAAGGTAAGAGCCCATGGTGATATAGTAAAGATACTAGCTTGGATAGAAGATTGGCTGATTGGCAGGAGGCAAGGAGTGGAAATAAAGCGGACTTTTACTGCTTGGCTGCTGGTGACAATGATTTGGATGATGGAATTGGTGGATTTCTGGCCAATATAAAGATAAATAGAGAAGCAGGTGACATTGATGAAGCAGGAAGGCTACAGAAGGACTTAGTCTGATTTAGAGAATGGGCAAAGAAGTGACTGATGGAATACAGTGTCAGGAAATGTATGGTCATGCACTTTGGTAGAAGGAACAAAAGTGTAGTTTATTTTCTAAACAGGCAGAAAACTCTAGGATCTGAGGACTTGAGAGTCTTTGTGCAGGATTCCCTCAAGGTTAACTTGCAGATTGAGTGAGTGATGAGTAAGGCAAATTCAAGGTTAGCTTTCATTAGAAGACTGGAATATAAAAATAAAGACGTAATGTTGAAGATTTATAAGGCATTCGTGAGATTTCACTTGGAGTACTGTGAACAGTGGTAAGCCCCTTATCAAAGAAAGAATGTGCTGACATTGGAATGTGTTAAGAGGAGATTCACGAGAATGAAAGGGTTATCTTATAAGGAGTGTTTGATGGCTCTGGCTCTATGTTTGATATTCATAGAATTAGAATTAGATAGAATTTAGAAGTATGAGGGAGGACGTCAATAAAGCCTATGAAATGCTGAAAGGTCTAGATAGGGTGAATATGGAAAGGATGTTTGCTCTAGTGGGGGAGTCTAGGACCACTGGGCACGGCCTCAAAATAGAGGGACATCCATTTAGAATGGAGATGAGGATGAATTTATTTTGCCAGAGGGTGGTGAATCTCTGGAATTCTTTGCCACAGGTAGCTACAGAGGCCAGATCATTGGGTGTATTTCAGGCAGAGGTCGATAGGTTCCTGATTAGTCAGGGAATGAAAGGTTAGAGGGAGAGGGCAGGAGAATGGGGTTGAGAGGGGAAATAGATCGGTCATGATGAAGTTGCTGACAAACTCATTGGGCTGAATGGCCTAACTATCACTGATGGACTTATGGTCTAATAATTAAAAAGTATAAAAAAGACAAACTACTGTTTAACTGAGTAACAATTTATGTATTTAGATGAAATATAGAACAAATTAGAGCTGTTGGTAGTGTTCTAACTTGTTCTATATTTCATTTAAATAGATAAATTTTTACTCAGTTAGGCATTTTATAGTATTTTAGAAGTATTGGTAGTGTTCTACAGCACTATAAAAGTGTGTATTAGTTCCTGATATTTATCTACAGAGCAATTCATCTTTCGTGTTCTGTTGATTGACTGTAAAAACATAGAAACATAATTTCTGGTGCCAGAGGACTGGAAAATTGCAAATGTCTCTCCATTCTTTTAGAAAGGAGGAAGGCAGCAGAAAGGAATTTGTAGACAGGTTAGTCTGAACTCAGTGGTTGGGAAGATTTTGAAGTCAATTGCAACCATTAGGATGAGGTGATGGAGTACTTGGTGATACAGGACAAGATAGTACAAAGTCAGCATGGTTTCCTTCAGGGAAAATCTTGCCTGACAAACCTGTTGGAATTCTTTGAGGAAATTATACATAGGATAGGTAAAGGGGATGCAGTGGATATTGTATATTTGGACTTTCAGAAGGCCTTCGACAAGGCGCCACACATGAGGCTGCTTACCAAGTTACGAGCCTATGGCATTATAGGAAAGTTACTGGCATGGTTAGAGCATTGGCTGATTGGTAGGAGGCAGAGAGTGGGAATAAAAGGATCCTTTTCTGGTTGGCTGCCAGTGACTAATGGTGTTCTGCAGGGGTCGGTGTTGGGACCGCTTCTTTTTATACTGTATATAAATGATTCAGATGAAGGAATAGATGGCTTTGTTGCCAAGTTTACAGATGATACGAAGATTGGTGGAGGGGCAGGTAGTGTTGAGGAAACAGGTAAGCTGCAGAAAGACTTAGATTGATTAGGAGAATGGGCAAGAGAGTGGCAAAAAAAATCAATTTTGAAAATTGTATGGTCATACGCTTTGCTAGTAGAAATAAATATGCAGACTATTGTCTGAATGGGGAGAAAATCCAAAACTCTGAGATGCAAAGGGACTTGGGAGTCCTTGTGCAGAACACCCTAAAGGTGATAAGGAAGGCAAATGCAATATTAGCATTTATTTCAAGAGGTCTATAATACAAGATGTGATGCGGAGGCTTTATAAGGCACTCGTGAGATCTCACCTTGAATATTGTGAACAGTTTTGGGTCCCTCATCTAAGAAAAGATGTGCTGGCATTGGAGAGGGTCCAGAGGAGGTTCACAAGGGTGGTTCCAGAATGAAAGAGTTATCACACAAGGAACACTTGATAGCTCTATGCCTGTATCGCTGGGGTTTAGAAAGATGAGGGGTGATCTTACTGAAACCTTTTGAATGTTGTAAGGCCTGTAACAGAGTAGATGTGAAAAGGATGCTTTCCATGAGTCTAAGACAAGAGGGCACAGCCTCATGATGGAGGGGCGTCCATTTAAAATGGAGCTATGGAGAAATTTCTTTAGCCAGAGAGTGGTGTATTTGTTGGATTTATTACCACAGGCAGCTGTGGAGGCCAGGTCATTGGGTATATTTAAGGCAGAGCTTGACTGGTTCTTGATTGGACACAGAATCAAAGGTTATGGGGAGAAGTCTGGGGAGTGGGGCTGAGGAGGGAAAAAAAGGACCAGCCATGATCGAATGGCAGTGAAGACTCGATGGGCCAAATGGCCTAATTCTGCTCCTATGTCTTATGGTCTTGTGCAAATTTGTAGTCCACATCCTGGCTACTGTTGGAGGCCTGTATATGACTGACATCAGGGTGTTTCTACCTTTGCAGTTTCTTAATGATAGCTGGCTGGTAGGATCATGGCATCAGCATTGGACTTCAAGGCAAATTCAAGGCAAGGATTTCAAGGAAATCCTTTTGCATTTGTACAGGGCCCTGTTGAGACCACACCTGGAGTATTGTGTACAGTTTTGGTCTCCAGGGTTAAGGAAGTGCAGCGTAGATTCACGAGGTTAATTCCTGGGATGTCTGGACTGTCTTACGCAGAGAGGTTAGAGAGACTGGGCTTGTACACGCTGGAATTAAGGAGATTGAGAGGGGATCTGATTGCAACTTATAAGATTATTAAGGGATTGGACAAGATAGAGGCAGGAAGATGCTGGGAGAGTCCAGTACCAGAGGGCATGGTTTGAGAATAAGGGGTAGGTCATTTAGGACAGAGTTAAGGAAAAACCTCTTCTCCCAGAGAGTTGTGGGGGTCTGAAATGCACTACCTCGGAAGGCAGTGGAGGCCAATTCTCTGGATGCTTTCAAGAAGGAGCTAGATAGGTATCTTATGGATAGGGGAATCAAGGGATATGGGGACAAGGCAGGAACCGGGTATTGATAGTAGATGATCAGCCATGATCTCAGAATGGTGGTGCAGGCTCAAAGGGCTGAATGGTCTACTTCTGCACCTATTGTCTATTGTCTATTGTCAAATGGTTGCAGGTTTGAATCCGGTTGCATCTTTGCACACATTCCATCTGTGCTGGTTTGAGCACCAAGCTGGCAACACAGCCTTGTATAAAAACAGGCAAATACTAAAGAAAAGGTGAAGGTGCCACCCAATGCACCACAAAGTGTGGAAAGGAACAACAAATTTCTTAACTGTACCACAAGGATTTGACATCTTCCAATTCTATGTCACCTCTTTCTAAGGATGCAATTTCAATTTTCACCAACAGAGCTATTCCACCTCCTCTGCCTACCTGCCTGTCCTTTCAATGCAATGTGTATCCTTGCATGTCAAGCACCCAACTATGAACTTCTTTCAGTCACGACTCGTTGATGCCCACAACATCATACCTACGAATCTCTAAGTATGCTACAAGATCATCTACCTTATTCTGTATACTGTGTGCAATCAAAGATAAAACCTTCAGTCCTGTTTTCATCTCCCTTTTTGATTTTGCCTCCATGTTACACTACAACTCACCCCACTGACCTCTATTTTGCACTTTATTCTGCCTGTCCTTCCTGACGGTCTCAATGCCCACTGCATCAATTTATACACCAACTGCCCCATCCTCAACCCTATCACTCTGCCTCCCATACCCGTGCCAAATTATTTTATGCTCTCTCAAACAGCACTGGCAAATCTGCCCGCAAGAATATTGATCCCTCTGGGGTTCAGGTGTAACCCTTACCATGTTTACAGCTCAACCTTTCCCCAGAAGCGATCCCTTTGATCCAGAAGCCTGAAATCCTGCCCCCTGCACAGCCACACACAGGCAGTAATGCAGAGATTGTTACAGTGGATGTCCTGCTTTTCAGCTTTCTATCTATTTCTAACTATTTCCAAGACACTCTGGCTAATTAGGGCAGCCGCGTAATTGGGCAAAATGTACTGGTCCCGATGTGTTCCAATTCACCAGAATTTACGGTAACTTGTCAACACAGAACACACAAAAACACTACCTGTAATATTAAGGAACCCAGGATCTTGCGAGAAAATGGAACTGAGAGACTTCATTAGTTAAAATAAAACAGAGAAGTTGCTGAGACCGAAAGCTGATAAATCTCAACGACCTGATAAGCAAAATTCCCAGAGCTACAAAAGGGTAATTGGATGTTTGGTTATCATCTTTTTTAAATTCTGTGGATTCTGGGATAGATATGTACACAAAGCCATGCTGACTATCCCTAATAGATCATTGACTTTCATAATACATGTAGATCCTGTCTCTGAGAAATCTCTCTATTATCTTTCCCACCACTGATGGTAAGCCCACTAGCCTGTAGTTTCCTGGCTTGTTCTTAGAGCCCATCTTAAATAAAGGCATAACATTTGGCATCTCCATTCTTCTGCTATCTCTTATCTCTGAAAAATATATCTCTTATCTCGATAAAAATATTTACCATGGTCTCGGCAATTATAAGACCTTGTGTGTGAATACCAGACACACAGTCTACCTTATCATGGCCCCTGCACCTTATTGTCTACCTGAACTGCACTTCTTCTGCAACTACCTCAAAGTACTTCTGCTTTGAGTTGGATCTGTGTGGAGAGCTTGCAAAACTGAGCCTTTCACTGCATCTCGATACATGTGATAATAATAAACCAACACCAATTTCTCCCCCTTGCTTCACACAGTGTCCTAGGCCCTGCAAATGACCCACCTTTATGTGCCTCCAGATAGCCAGCACCTCCTCTTTAACTAATTCTTTATTAAGAAAAGGTCACAGGTGAGCATATTAGTTATTTGAACATGGAAACAAAAACACTAAGCTAAATAAACTCCAACTAACTTGCTAGCACATCTTTGGGAAGCAGGCAGGAGCACCATGCAGTCACAGGAAGAGTGAGCAATCTCCACACCAGCAACCCTCAAAGTCAGAACCGAACCTGGTTCCCTGGAGCTATGAGTAAGCAACGCCAACTGCTGTGCCTCTCTGCCAACTGTCTAGTAAAGCAACGTCAATGGAAAGCCCATGGAAATGAAATCAAATTACCCTTGCTGTTTTAGTTGGTACTTCATTTTCACTTTCAAAGAGAGCAGGGCATAGTGGGATATAGAATTATTGGAGGGAAGTGGGATTGGGATAGACAGGCATGATGGTTGGCATGGATGCAGTCAGCTGATAGGCCCTTTTCATTGCTCTGCAACTCTATGACTCTAATAGATGTCGGAAGACCACAAGACACAGTTGTGAATAGAATCAGGGAGGGCAGAAACTTTTACTCAAAACAATTGGCAACTCAGAATGATTAACATCCGCAAGATAAGCAAAACATTAAAAAGTGCTATAATGGTGGTGATAATTATCCTTACAAAATAGAATGTGCTACTAAAATATGGTTGTGTGAAAAGCTGGACCACTTTGCTATGGCTTATCATTCAAAAGATCTAGTAGGTCAGAATCCACATAACCGATACTTACCAGTTACTGGTAGAGGTTTACATTTGAAATTTGCACATCATTGTACCAGCTGCATCATTAGCAAACAAACCTTCAGTGATTTACATTGTTTTACTCTAAGTCAGTGAGGAAATGCCAGAATATTCCCTTACAATGGTACCACATCAGTGACAGTTCTAAGAATCCTGTTATTACGATATTCAAGTTTTAGAATGTTAACAAGACTTTCTACATAATTTCAGTTGGCTGCAACGTCAGTTCTTCACACTGTGAATCTCAGATGTGCCATGACTACAACCAACCCACTAATCAGAAGGAAAAGGTCACAGTACAGCATATTAGTTATACAAGTAGTAAGACAGTGCTCAAAAGAGAACCACAAAGTAAAATAAAGCTGCAATAAATCAATAAAGTCTTTTATCTTCACGTGTTAGAATTTAGTCACAAAAATGGAAGCACATCAGGGAACAGTATCCCTTTTTCCCTGAGATACAGCACAGTAACAGACTCTTCTGGTCCAACAAGCCCGCAGTGCCCCGTTACACCTATGTGAACAACTAACCTACATCAGGGGAAGATCACACAACTCTTTACAGGCAGTGATGGGAATTGAACCTGGGTGGCTGGTGCTGTAATAGGGTTATACTAACTACTACGCCAAAAAGTACAGTGAAGATTTGTACTGAGGCAGTGAAGGGATTTGAACTCACACCCCCTCACAGAGTGGAGCCTAAATCGACCTCAGCCATAATACCACCTTTCGTGAAATTGCATATACACAAATATACTCAAACAAGGTGCATGATGGAATCATGCTTGCTCCTACTTCAGATCTTGCATTATGAGATGATCACATTATTATCCCACAGCCAGGATTCTGAATATGTATTGCTCGTGATGGCCATAAAGGAATAAGAACTTACAAATTAAGACTCAGTTAGGCTATACAACTCTAAACCTCTTCCACCATAACACCATGGATGATCTATAGATAACCCAAATGCATTCCACCTATCCCCAGTAACATCTTGCCCTCTTGATTGTCAAGGTAATGTCATATTTGACAAAATATGCTTAAGACTTTGTTTCTATTCCACTTTCAGAGAATTTCAAAGTCTTGTGGTTCAGTGAGCCAAAAAAAAATCTCATCGTCCCTTTAATGAACAACCATTTTAAAGCAGTGGCCCCTCATTCCAAATTTCTTGGGATGATAAAATATCCCTTGCACATCCACCCTATCAGGTACCTTCAGGAACATTCATTTCAGTCAAGTCTCTCACTCTTTCAAATTTTAATAGATGTAAAGTTTAAAGTTCAAAATAAATTTATTATCAAAGTACATATATGTCACCATATACAACCCAGAGATTTATTTTTTTGTGGACATACTCAAAAAAAATCCAATAACCATAATAATAATAAAGAGAAACCCCACCTACTGGGCCTACAGCCAGTTCTGCAAAAGATGACATAGAAATATAGAAAATAGGTGCAGGAGTAGACCATTCGGCCCTTTGAGCCTGCACCGCCATTCAGTATGATCATGGCTGATCATCCAACTCAGAACCCTGTACCTGCTTTCTCTCCATACCCCCTGATCCCTTTAGCCACAAGGGCCATATCTAATTTCCTCTTAAATATAGCCAATGAACCGGCCTCAACTGTTTCCTGTGGCAGAGAATTCCACAGATTCACCACTCTGTGTGAAGAAGTTTTTCCTCATCTTGGTCCTAAAAGGCTTCCCCTTTATCCTTAAACTGTGACCCCTCATTCTGGACGTCCCCAACATCGGAAACAATCTTCCTGCATCTAGCCTGTCCAATCCCTTTAGAATTTTATACGTTTCAATAAGATCCCCCCTCAATCTTCTAAATTCCACTGAGTATAAGCCTAGTCGATCCCCAGTCTTTCTTCATATGAAAGTCCTGCCATCCCAGGAATCAATCTGGTGAACCTTCTCTGTACTCCCTCTATGGCAAGAATGTCTTTCCTCAGATTAGGGGACCAAAACTGCACACAATATTCTAGGCGCGGTCTCACCAAGGCCTTGTACAACTGCAGTAGAACCTCCCTGCTCCTGTACTCAAATCCTTTTGCTATGAATGCCAACATACCATTTGGCTTTTTCACCACCTGCTGTACCTGCATGCCCACCTTCAATGACTGGTGTACAATGACACCCAGGTCTCGTTGCATCTCCCCTTTTCCTAATCGGCCACCGTTCAGATAATCTGTTTCCCTGTTCTTGCAACCAAAGTGGATAACCTCACATTTATCCACATTAAATTGCATCTGCCATGAATTTGCCCACTCACCTAACCTATCCAAGTCACCCTGCATCCTCCTCACAGCTAACACCGCCGCCCAGTTTCGTGTCATCCGCAAATTTGGAGATGCTGCATTTAATTCCCTCGTCTAAATTATTAATATATATTGTAAACAACTGGGGTCCCAGCACTGAGCCTTGCGGTACCCCGCTAGTCACTGCCTGCCATTCTGAAAAGGTCCCGTTTACTCCCACTCTTTGCTTCCCGTCTGCCAACCAATTCTCTATCCACATCAATACCATACCCCCAATACCGTGTGCTTTAAGTTTGCACACTAATCTCCTGTGTGGGACCTTGTCAAAAGCCTTTTGAAAATCCAAATATACCACATCCACTGGCTCTCCTCTATCCACTCTACTAGTTACATCTTCAAAAAATTCTATAAGATTCGTCAGACATGATTTTCCTTTCACAAATCCATGCTGACTTTGTCCGATGATTTCGCCTCTTTCCAAATGTGCTGTTATCACATCTTTGATAACCAACTCTAGGATTTTCTCCACCACCGATGTCAGACTAACCGGTCTATAATTCCCCAGTTTCTCTCTCTCTCCTATTTTAAAAAGTGGGGTTACATTAGCCACCCTCCAATCCGCAGGAACTAATCCAAAATCTAAGGAGTTTTGAAAAATTATCACTAATGCATCCACTATTTCTTGGGCTACTTCCTTAAGCACTCTGGGATGCAGACCATCTGGCCCTGGGGATTTATCTGCCTTTAATCCCTTCAATTTACCTAACACCACTTCCCTACTAACATGTATTTCCCTCAGTTCCTCCATCTCACTAGACCCTCGGTCCCTTACTATTTCCGGAAGATTATTTATGTCCTCCTTAGTTAAGACAGAACCAAAGTAGTTATTCACTTGGTCTGCCATGTCTTTGTTCCCTATGATCAATTCACCTGTTTCTGACTGTAAAGGGCCTACATTTGTCTTGACCAATCTTTTTCTTTTTACGTATCTATAAAAGCTTTTACAGTCAGTTTTTATGTTCCCTGCCAGCTTTCTCTCATAATCTTTTTTCCCTTTCCTAATTAAGCCCTTTGTCCTCCTCTGCTGGTCTCTGAATTTCTCCTAGTCCTCAGGTGTGCTGCTTTTTTTTTGCTAATTTATATGTTTCTGCTTTGGACTTGATACTATCCCTAATTTCCCTTGTCAGCCACAGGTGCACTACCTTCCCTGGTTTATTCTTTTGCCAAACTGGGATGAACAGTTGTTGTAGTTCATCCATGCAATCTTTAAATGCTTGCCATTGCATATCCACCGTCAACCCTTTAAGTATCATTTGCCAGTCTAACTTAGGTAATTCACGTCTCATACCTGCAAAGTTACCCTTCTTTAAGTTCAGAACCTTTGTTTCTGAATTAACTATGTCACTCTCCATCTTAATGAAGAATTCCACCATATTATGGTCACTCTTACCCAAGAGGCCTCGCACGACAAGATTGCTAACTAACCCTTCCTCATTGCTCAGTACCCAATCTAGAATGCCCTGCTCTCTAGTTGGTTCCTCGACATGTTGGTTCAGAAAACCATCCCGCATACATTCCAAGAAATCCTCTTCCTCAGCACCCTTACCAATTTGGTTCACCCAATCTATATGTAGATTGAAGTCACCCATTATAACTACTGTTCCTTTATTGCACACATTTCTAATTTCCTGTTTAATGCCATCCCCAACCTCACTACTACTGTTAGGTAGCCTGTACACAACTCCCACCAGCGTTTTCTGCCCCTTAGTGTTATGCAGCTCTACCCATATTGATTCCACATCCTCCAGGCTAATGTCCTTCCTTTCTATTGCGTTAATCTCCTCTCTAACCAGCAATGCTACCCCACCTCCTTTTCTTTCCTGTCTATCCCTCCTGAATATTGAATATCCCTGGAAGTTGAGCTCCCATCCTTGATCACCCTGGAGCTATGTCTCTGTGATCCCAACTATATCATATTCATTAATAACTATCTGCACATTCAGTTCATCCACCTTGTTACGAATGCTCCTTGCATTGACACACAAAGCCTTCAGGCTTGTTTTTACAACACTCTTAGCCCTTATACAATTATGTTGAAAAGTGGCCCTTTTTGCTTTTTGCCCTGGATTTGCCTGCCTGCCACTTTTACTTTTCACCTTACTACTTTTTGCTTCTACCCTCATTTTACACTCCTGTCTCTCTGCACTTGTTCCCATCCCCCTGCCAGATTAGTTTAAAGCCTCCTGAACAGCAGTAGCAAACACTCCCCCTAGGACATTGGTTCCAGTCCAGCCCAGGTGCAGACCGTCTTGTTTATACCAGTCCCACCTCCCCCAGAACTGGTTCCAATGCCCCAGAAATTTGAATCCATCCCCCTTGCACCATTTTTCAAGCCACATATTCATCTGAAATATCCTCCTATTTCTACTCTGACTAGCACATGACACTGGTAGTAATCCAGAGATTATTACCTTTGTGGTCCTACTTTTTAGTTTATCTCCTAACTCCCTAAATTCACCTTGAAGGACCTCATCCCATTTTTTACCTATATCGTTGGTACCTATGTGCACCACAACCACTGGCTGTTCACCCTCCCATTCCAGAATGTCCTGCAGCCGCTCAGAGACATCCTTGACCCTTGCACCAGGGAGGCAACATACCATCCTGGAGTCTCGTTTGTGGCTGCAGAAACGCCTATCTATTCCCCTTACAATCGAATCCCCTATCACTATAGCTCTCCCACTCCTTTTCCTTCCCTCCTGTGCCGCAGAGCCACCCATGGTGCAATGAACTCGGCTGCTGCTGTCTTCCCCGATGAGACATCTCCCCCAACAGTATCCAAAACAGTATATCTGTTTAGGAGGGAGATGACCTCAGGGGACTCCTGCACTACCTGCCTACTGCTACGCTGTCTAGTGGCCACCCCTTCCCTTTCTGCCTGTGTAGCCTTTACCTGCGGTGTGGCCAACTCACTGAACGTGCTTTTCACGACTTTCTCAGCATCGCGGATGCTCCAGTATGAGTCCAATTGCAGCTCCAGGCGCTCAATGTGGTCTGCCAGAAGCTGCAGCTGGACACACTTCCTGCACACACAGTCGTCAGGGACACTGGAAGTATCCCTGATTTCCCACATGCTGCAGGATGAACAAACCACGGGGCCGATCTCAGCTGCCATGACCTACCCAATACTTGCCTCAACTTTTGAACCTTTCTCCTTTGAAAGGAACTTACAGGCTGCTCTGCTTGAGGTAACCCTCTATTTATTTGTTTGAGCTTTTCAAACTGCTTGGTCACCTGACCTCGATTGCCCAATCAGCTGCTTTCTGCTGAGTCTGAGCTATTCAAATCTTGATTGTCTAATCAACGGCTTTCTGCTGAGTTATTCAAATCTTGATTGACTTGATTGCACAGTCCAACTGCCAAAACTGCCAGAATCTCTCGAGTCAAAGCCTCAAATCTCCACTCCTTCACTGGCCCACTCACTAGCTGGCCACTTTCCACAGGCCGCTCCGCTTGAGGTAACCCTCTATTTATTTGTTTGAGCTTTTCAAACTGCTTGGTCACCTGACCTTGACTGCCCAATCAGCTGCTTTCTGCTGAGTCTGAGCTATTCAAATCTTGATTGTCTAATCAACGGCTTTCCGCTGAGCTATTCAAATCTTGATTGACTTGATTGCACAGTCCAACTGCCAAAACTGCCAGAATCTCTCGAGTCAAAGCCTCAAAGCTCCACTCCTTCAATGGCCCACTCACTCAAATGACAAACTGCAAATACAAAAAGTAAGAAATAATAATAATAATAATAATAATAATAATAATAATAATAACAATAATAATAAATAAGCAACAAATATTGTGAGCATGAGATGAAGGGTCCTTGAAAGTGAGTCCATGGGTTGTGGGAATAATTCAGTGATGGGTCAAGTGAGGTCATCTCCTCTGGTTCAGGAGCTTGATGGGTGAGAGGTAATAATTGTTCCTGAACCTACTGGTATGTGTCCTGGTGCTTCTGTACCTTTTTCTTGATGGCAGCATTGAGAATAGAGCATGCCCTGAGTGCTGGGGGTCCTTGATGATGGACATTGCTTTCCTGTGACAACATTCCATGTCGATGCGCTCAATGGTGGGGAGGGCTTTACCCGTGATGGATCAGGCTGTATCCATTACTTTTTGTAGGATTTTCTATTCAAGGGCATTTGATTTAGCCTAGCTAACTCTTCTTCATAAGACGACATACCTATTAAAATTTCAATCAAATAAACCATCTCTTAGTTAGTAATTTCCTCCTCCTGTCCTCTTCACAACTTACTATATACGCATTATCTGAGAATTTAGCAACCAGACTTTCTGTCTCTTCCTCCCAGACATTTAAATGAATTAGCAAAAGTTGAAACTCAAAAATTGATTTTCTGTGGTATATGACTATACTTCTTGCTAACCAGAAAAAACAGCCACTTTCGTCCACTCTGTGTTTCCTGAAATAAAGTCAATCTTCTATTCACATGAGTAAGTTACTTGCTGGACCATGATTTTTTTAAACTCTCTACATCACCCTTTGATGTGACACCTTGTCAAATACAGTATGTTCTGGAATTTCAAGTATAATAAATCCACCTGTTCCTTTTTACGCACAGCATATACTGCTTCTTCAATAACTCCAATGACTGAGTCAAACAAGAGTTCCCCTTCATAAAACCGTGTTTCACTTTACCTAATAATCTAAGTGCTCTGGTATTGCACTTCTAACACTTTTCTCACTTCTATAATTTCCTTACCTTTGAGTTATTATGAAAACTAAACAACTGTTATAGGAAAATGTTAGTTTCCCAGTTAGAGATTGCATAGTTGAACAAAAACATCCACAGAAGTCTATTGTGCAAGCAATCACAATAAAATCTGTGCTAAAACCAATACAAATACTGAAAATCCCCTAAGAGCCATTGATGTTGATTGTGCAGATCCATGCTCTGATTATTTTCTTGTTTTATAGGTTATTGTTGTGGATTCCCCATTGTAATTATTGCCATCCTACGTCCACAAAACCTGTCATTCCATTACTCATTTTTCAAGTTCCACTAATTCCTGGAAAGGCTGGCATTTATTGATAATCCCAGATGGCTTGCTCAGCTATTTCGGAGGACATTTAAGTCAATTAACTTTGGCAGGTCTGGAATCACCATCTAGTCCAGACTACACAAGTGGTCTGCCCTGAATGACAATAGTTAAAATCTGGTAGGCTTGTGGTCCACATTTTAAAATTATTTTATTTTATTTGAAAGTTGTTACCTGAATTTAAATGCTGCAGCCACCTAATTTATTGCCCTGAGGGACTCCTACAGCTAGAATCTGAGACAATGACCTTCTGACAATTCCATCAATTGTTAAGACTATTAAGGGCTATTGATGTAACCAGAACTGTGCATCAGCAAGCAGATTATTGGCTTAATATTATATTGCAATTCATTCTGGAACATCTTGGCCAGGGGGTAATAAGGCCTTCTAATTACTAATCTGGTATCCCATCCTCTATGTCAATTTTGTACCCAAAGACCCTTGATGGCATATGTGCTCATTTGCTTCAATGCAAATAGTAAGGATAATGAACAGACCAGCATTCAGTATAGATAACCTCAGGAAATTTACAACTGAAAAGAGAATTAGCAGAGTATTGTTGCTTCATAATGTGCTTAATATTGTAGTGTACTCATTATGGAAGTGCTTCACTAACGGTAAGAAAGCTCTAAAAAACACTCTGTCATTGTGTAATAGCTAATTTATATGTTTTTTAATGATACACTTTCATACTTCAGGGAGAAAACTCACAGGGAAGTTCAACAACCATCACAGGTGAGACTGCCTTAACCTACACTGACAGTAATCTCCACAGAGTCTTGGCACAGAGATTATTAAGGATTCATGCCATTTTTTTTCAAGGAGTACTTCCAAAATTTACCATGAGTCTCCATCTTCTTCTCAGGTGGTCCCTCAAAATCAAGGATGATTGCTTTCACTATGGTTTCTGAGGTGATTATGTTCTGATCAGGGTATGTAGATCCTAGTCTGGGAGAGTGAGGAGCAAGTTGAACATGTTAAGTGAATGGGTGGATTATTTAGATTCTAGTTCATTTCTTCTGCTCCTTCTGCTTGGATTCCACATGTTCACATCAGATGCTATCGTTTTGTTTAAAAAGTGCTTCTGATGGGTCCTTTGAAATATTTCTTCTCTGTTCTGCTCAGAACCATTTTCTTTGATGGAACTTTGTTTTGAGATTGGGGCATCAGGCACGTGGATGAAGAAGCCTACCCAGCTGAGCTGGTTGAACATGATTATGGCCTCAATGGTCAAGTTGTTGACTCAGGAAAGATGATTGACAATGGCTCAAAGTCGAGTTTATTTTCATATGCACATGCATTCACAGATGTAATGAAAAACCTACTTACAACAGCATCACATACTGTATAGAATCAGATAAGCAACATTCACAAGAACATAAATGAAACAACTATGCATAAACATAACAATTTTTACATAAGGATAACAATTTGAACAAACAAATCCACTTTAGTGCAAAATGATCAAAATATCAAAATGGTTATGGTGTTGCTCAGCTCTTGTGATTAGGGTTATGCTGGTTGATTCAAGAAAGAAGAGTTGAAGAGAAGTATCTGTTCCTGAAACTCATGGTGTGAGACTTCAGGCTTCTGTACTTCCTACCTGATAGTAGTTGCAAAAAGATGATATGACCAAGAAGAATGGCCCAGATGATGGACGGTGCCTTCCTGAGGGAGCATCTACTGTAGATACTACCAATGGTGGGAAGAGATGTGCCAGTGATGTTTTGGACAGTCTACTGCTTTCTGCAGCTTCTCAAGATCCTGCACATTTGAACTGCCATACCAGAAAATAGTGCAACCAGTCAGGATAATCCCAGCAGTTCACCTGTAGAAGTCTGTTACAGTGTTGTCTTGTTTGCCAAAGATTTTAGTAGATATTGCTGAATTACCATTGTTGGTACTTCTACAGTGCTTTGAGTTGTCAACATAGAAAGGAAATGGGATTAATACTGTTCAGTAGACACTCAGCTTGCAGTTGAGTTTGAAGTCTTAGTCTTCAACCATTATTTTTGTGATATCTGAAAGCCACGCTTGAACACTGGGAATGGTATTGAGTTTTGACATTTATTTCTGACCTCACTAAGAGTTCTTTAAAAGATATATGGCAAGTGAACAATTGTGGTCAGGATCTCATTTCAGGGTTGTATGTTGCATAAAGGTTAGTGAAACATTTTTGTCTTTTCATATATATACATACATGGTCTAAGGTCCATCCTCTCAGTGGACCAGCAACTAATGTTGGCAATTGACCTCCAAGTGCACACATTCCAGTTCTGTCTTTAAACTGTAAATCAATAACTAAGTCTGCAATAATGATGGTTCTTAAGAAGAAATTGAGGCTGAATGATATGCAGACTTACTTCACTCCAGCAGGAAGTTTGTTGAAGACAGGGTAAAGTGGTGCAGCTAGGACAACTGGAGAAAAAATGTAGGTGGATTGATACGGTATAAACTGGGAACAAACATGATGGAATCATTGGTGAAGATCATAGCTTGAATGTCATTCTGCAGCAGATGGAGAATGAGGCATTGTGATGATCTCACACACATAATTAAGTCGACTGGATATTTCCAATGACTAATGCACTTTCTGGAATATAATGTTCTGAAATTGCATGATCATTCAGTTGTTCACACTGAGAAAGCTCTGCAGCATCAACATTTTTTTAGGCAGCCAAATTTGGCATCACAATCCCTTATCCTGGCAGAGGCAGTAAGTTCACAGGCTTGATGAAATGGTATGCCCTCTGTATTTTGCTGGCTAGAAAAGTATCATCTGGAGTTTCGACCATTGTACTCAGATGGTTGATGTACATTTTAACAAAGCTGCCAGTTTCTATCTACCCTTCTACAGAATAGCAACAGCACTGATGTGATTACCTATTTTCATCACATAGCAACAAGAAACAGGCTAAAGGGTCACCAGTGATGTGCCTGTTCCTACAGTTCTTATTTATTGTCAATATATCAACGATTATACAATTCTAGAATATTACTAATATTCTAAATGTAATTATGTGTACAGGGATCTCAAATAGCCATGCATGCTCAGGCTTTAAAAAGCTGCAAAACAGAATAAAAATGCTGAAGAGAGAAGCAATAAAAACAATAACTACTTCAGAAAAATCACATCTTTGTGCATTCTAGCATGGGTACTTGTTTTTCCTTACCATGGCAACTTAAGCTTACAGCAGCGATTTAATGTGTTGAATTAAGTAGCAGAAAGGGATTTAGGACTTCAATGGAAGTTGTATAGACGATCCTTTGTAACAACTTTGAAGTGAAAGGATGAAGAAACACAGTAAATCAGAATCAAGTTTAATATCAGAATGAGAATCAGGTTTAATATCAATGGCATATGACGTGATCTTTAATGATTATATAATGATACAAGAAGTGATGACAAAAATTAGTTATATTTCCTGGAATTTTGAAGGTTAAGAGGTGCTTTGATTGAAATTTTCATGATCTCACAGGGAACTGCTGTGAAGGCTTAAGCATTTCTGCTGATTGGGAAGTTGAAGTTGAAGATAAAGAGAATTCCCTTTTGATTCAAAAAGAAGATAGAGATGCTCTACATGTAGAGGGTGGTAGAAATTTGGTCAGACTCCTATACACAGCAACTGAAAGTACAGCTCGTGACAATCTTAAGATTTTAACTGACAGAAATTTTAGAATCAAAGTATTAGGAAGCATGAGGAAAAGACAGCATATGCTATCATTTGAAATCTCTTGTATGGCATGACAGGCTTGAAGGATTAAATGCCCTACTACCACTATTCCTTGTATTCCTAAAACATTCTGATGTTAAAAATAAAGATGTAGGAATGTTAAATAGGCTTCATATAATTTAAATCTGTTCAATACAGCATTTTAGAAAATAACATTTTGTTTAGTCTTCAGAGCCTTGTGATTTGTTATTCTTCAATATGAATAGATTTCACTCCACATTTCACTTCTTTCTGCATGTACTAAAAGTGAACTAGGTTCAGGAATGGACCATTTGTCCCTCGAACCTGCTCTGCCACTCAAGATAACGGCTGTTGACAATGTAACATCAACTCCACATTTTTGCCTTGATCTGCCTTGCTAATTGAGAATCTCTCAGCCACTGTCTTAAAAATATGAAAAGACTCTACCTCCAGCTGACACTGGAAGATTTTCAAAGACTCACAACTTGCCAAGGAACAAAAAAATCTTATCTCTCTTAACTGAATGATCTTTTATTTATCAATAGAGATTATTTATATTTATGGATATAAATAGCAAATTCTAGATACTTGCATAAGAGGAAAACTCTTCCCCATCCTTATCAGTTCCTCTGCAGCTTGGTTGGACCCTAGGGGTTTACCATGTACAGATAGAAAAATGGTCAGGAGGTGGTGTCATGTGACTGGTTTCTGTTTCTGTCTGTTGCATTTCGTCAATGTGGTCATAGAGTGCATGTGGCTGACATGTCAGTAATCGCACTGACAAGGTCATTTATGATCTTAGAGGTATCAGTCAAGTATCCTCCTATTCTTCTACGAGGGGTGATTGATAAGTTCGTGACCTAAGGTAGAAGGAGTCAACTTTAGAAAACCTAGCACATTTATTTTCCAACGTGGTCCCCTCCTACATTTACACACTTGGTCCAGCAGTCGTGGAGCATACGCATCTTGGACCTCCAGAAAGAATCCACAGATGGGTGATTGATAGGTTCGTGGCCTAAGGTAGAAGGAGATGAGTTATACAGCTCTTGTTACATGCACATGCAGTTCAACTCTTTGAGTGATTATGCAGAAAGTTTGAAGTTTAATAACTCATCTCCTTCTACCTTAGGCCACAAACTTATCAATCACCCTGATGAGTTATTAACTTCAAACTTTCTGCATAATCACTCAAAGAGTTGACCTGCATGTGCATGTAACGAGAGCTGTATAACTCATCTCCTTCTACCTTAGGCCATGAACCTATCAATCACCCATCTGTGGATTCTTTCTGGAGGTCCAAGATGCGTATGCTCCACAACTACTGGACTAAGTGTGTAAATGTAGGAGAGGACTATGTTGAAAAATAAATGTGCTAGGTTTTCTAAAATTGACTCCTTCTACCTTAGGTCAGAAACTTATCAATCACCCCTCATACACTCCACCAGATGCAAGCCTAACCTCACAAATATTTCCTCAAATGACAATTTTCCCCCTGCAGTTATCATTCTAGTATACTTTTTTTAAATGCATCCATATTGCAAAAGAGACTGTGAAGGTGTTCTTCCAGCAATATTGAGGTAGATAAATCCCTAAGGCTTCAACAATGGTATTCTGAAAAATTGTGAGAAGCTAAAGATGGAATTGCTAGAGCACTGGCAGAGATAACAAATGCAGTGGATAGAGGGGAACAAATGGACATTATTTGCTTGGATTTCCAGAAGGTGTTCAATCAGGTGCCACATAAAAGACTTATCCATAAGATAAAGATGCATAGAGTTGGGGTTGATGTATTAGCATGGATAGAGGACTGATTAACTAATAGAAAGCAGAGAGTTGGAATATATGAGTGTTACTTTGGTTGGCAATCAACGGTGAGCAGTGTGCTACAGGGGTCGGTGCTGGGCCTGCAACTGTTCACGATATGCATTAACGATCTGGAAGAAGGGACCGAGTGCAGTGTATCTAAGCTGATGATACTAAATTGAGTGGAAATGCAAATTGTGCAGAAGATACGGCGAGTGTGCAGAGAGTTATAGATAGGTTAAGTGAGTGGGCAAGGGTCTGGCAGATGGAGTACGATGTTGGTAAATGTGAAGTCATCCACTTTGGAAGGAAAAATGGAAGATCAGATTATTACTTAAAGGGTAAAAGATTGCAGCATACTGCTGTACAGAGGGACTTGGGAGTGCTTATGCATGAATCACAGAAGGTTGGTTTGCAGGTGCAGCAGGCTATCAAGAAGGCAAATAGGATGCTGGCATTCATTGTTAGAGGGATTGAATTTAATAGCAGGGAGGTTATGCTGCAACTATACAGGGTACTGGTGAAGTCGCTGGTGGAGTATTGTGTGCAGTTCTGTTCTCCTTACTTGAGGAAGAATATACTGGCTTTGGAGGCCGTGCAGAGGTGATTCACCAGGTTGATTCCAGAGCTGAGGGGGTAAGACTATGAGGAGAGATTGAGTTGCCTGGGACTGTACTTGTTGGAATTTAAAAGAATGAGAGGAGATCTTGTAGAAATATCTAAAATTATGAAAGGGATAGATAAAATAGAGGCACAAAAGTTGGTTCCACTGATAGGTGAGACCAGAACTAGGGTCATAACCTCAAGATTCAGTGAAGTAGATTTAGGATGGAGATGAGGAGGAACTGCTTTTCCCAGAGGGTGGTGAATCTGTGGAATTCTCTGCCTAAAGGAGCAGTGGAGCTGGCTCAGTAAATATATTTAAGACAAGGTTGGATAAGTTTTTGCATAGTAGGGGAACTAAAGGTTATGGAGAAAAGGCAGGTAGGAGTCCATGGCCTGATCAGCCATGATCTTATTGAATGGTGGAGAAGGCTCGATGGGTCAGATGGTGTACTACCGTTCCTATTTCTTACGGTCTTATACTTGCATCATTTTTCAGCCATGGGTTAGGTACATTTTTAAGGCATAATTTTTTAGCTATGCATTAGAGTTGAGGATGCTAGATGTGTTTAATTTCAAAAATACTATAATGCAAGCCAGGGAATCACAAGTCAGTGAGCATAATATCAGTGGTGGGAAGGCTAATGGAAGGGATTCTATCAGCATTTGGAAACAAATGGATCAATTAGAAATAGTCATCAAACCTTTGGACATGGGAAATCCTGTCTCACAAATCTGACTGTGTTTTTGAAAAGGCAACTGTTGACCTTGCATGTCTGACTAAAATGAATCTTAAAAGCATTAAAAACGCCAAAAGCTTCTTTACAAAGTCTACATTTAAAACTCCTGCTAGGAGGCACAGAAAAAGCAGAGTGGAACATGGACTTTAGCAAGGCCATTGATAAAGTCCTACATGGTAGGCTAGCCCAGAAATTCAAATCACACAGGGTCAAGATGAGCCAGCCTACGGCATATAAGACTGAACTAGGCCCAGAACTAGTGCATTGAATGGATCAGTGCAGAGTCCACAATTCGCTCTCACACAGTTGACATGACTAGGGCACCACAGCAGCTTAACAGCTAGCGTGACACTATTACAGCTTGGGTCATCAGAGTTAGGTGTTCAATTCTGGCCACCCCTGTAAGAAAGTTTGTGTGCGCCCAGGTTTCCTCTGGATGCTCTGGTTTCCTCCCAAAGTCCAAAGACAGTAGGTTAATTAGTCATTGTAAATTGTCCTGTGATTAGGCCAGCATTAAATAGGTGAGTTGCTGAGCTGCACCAAAAGGACCCATTCCATGCTGTATATCTAAATAGAATAAACAAAATTGGTATGGTGAACACTTCTTTATATACATTTCCACTTCATTACCACCATCTTTATCTATGCCTACACTTTCAGAGAAAGTAGAGATGGTGATAATGATGGCATTTGTTATGCTTGCCTTCAACAATTAGGGCAGTGAGAACAATAGATATTACAATAATACATCTGTTGGTGAGAATACTCTTGGAATATCGTTTGCAGTTCTTATCGCCCAGCTGTATAATTAAGCTGGAAAGAGTGCAGACCCGGTTCACAAGGATCTTACCAGGACTGAAGAGTCTGCATTATGATTGGAGGGTTTGCATTGCAAGTAGAGGCTGGACAAACTGAGACTTTTTTTTTCCATAGCCTGTGGAGAGTGAGGGGTGACCATATAAGAGGTAAAAGGTAAGGTGAATTGTCACAGTCTTTTTCCTTTAGTGGAGTCCAAAAGCAATGGGCATAATTTTAAGGTGAGAAGGGAAAGATTTAAAGGGACCAATTTTTTCCTTATGAATGTGGTGGGTACATGAAGTGAGCAGACAGATAAAGTAGCATAGGCAGGTACATTTACAACATTTGAGGAAATAAGTAGACAAGAAGATTGAGGAGAATGTAGGCCAAGCTCAGGCAAATGTGTCAAACTCAGGTAGACATCTTGGTCGGCAAGGATGCATTGGGCCAAAGGGACTGTTTCCTTGCTTTATAACACCTTGACCATGACTCTCTGACAAAGCATTTACTTTCTTCCTCAAATAAGGTGACCAATAATGTTTACAGTACTTCTGATGCAGTCCATATAACTGAAAGATAATTACCTTAATTTTGTGTGCAAAAACTTTGCAATAAATAATAACCTTCTGTTAGTTTTCCCAATTACTTGTTTTAACTGCATTCTAGTCTTTTGTGAATTATGCTCAGATCCCTCTTATCTCAAAATGCTGTGATCTTTCACAATTCAGATAAAATGGGTTTTTTTCTGGTTTTCATGCCAATATGGACAGTTTCACATTTATCTATGTAATATTCCATTTTTTGAGGCCTTCACTCAGTCAGTTAAAGCCTCACAACCTCCTTTCCTGTCTACCTTTGCATCATTACCAAACCTAGCAACAACACATTCAGTTTTTTTTCAGTAAGTTATACAAATTGTAAAAAAATAAAGTACCATCACCCAGTTGTGTGGCACATAATCATTAAAACTTGTGAAGTTCAAAAATACCTTCTATATTCACTCTCCATTTCATATCAGTTAACAGAAACATAGAAATTTACAGCACATTACAAGCCCTTCGGACCACAATGTTGTGCTGACCATGTAACCCACTCTAGAAACTGCCTAGAATTTTCCTACCGCATAGCCCTCTATTTTTCTAAGCTCCATATACTTACCTAAGAGTCTCTTAAAAGACCCTATCGTATCTGCCTCGACCACCTTCGTTGGTAGTGCATTCCACGCACCCACCACTCTTTGTGTAAAACTTTTACCTCTGAGGGTACCTCAAGGTACCCCTTGTACCTACTTCCAAGCACCTTAAAACTATGCCCCCTCATTAGGTCACCTCTCATCCTCCATCGCTCCAAGGAAATAAGGCCAAGTTTGCTTAACCTATTCTCATAAGGCATGCTCTCCAATCTAGGCAACATCCTTGTAAATCTCCTCTGCACTCTCTCTATATTATCCACATCCTTCCAGTAAAGAAGTGACCAGAAATGAACCCAGTACTCCAAGTGGGGTCTAACTAAGGTCTTAATATAGTTGTGACATTACCACACAGCTCCTGAAGTCAAACCCATGGTTGATGAAGGTCAACACACAGTACGCCTTGTAAACAACATTGGTAACCTGCACAGCAGCTTTGAGTGTCCTATGGACATGGACCCCAAGATCTCCACACTGATCCTCCACACTGCCAAGAGTCTTACAATTAACATTATATTCTGTCTTCAAATCTTCTATTCAGGCCACCTTCAAAGGCGATGCCTCAAAATGCGGCATCCATCATTAAGGACCCCCATCACCCAGGACATGTCCTTTTCTCACTGTTACCATCAGGGATGAGGTACAGGAGGCTGAAGATGCACATTCAATGTTTCAGGAACAGCTTTTTCCCCTCTTTCATCAGATTTCTTAATGGACATTGAATACCTGAACACTTCCTCAGTATTTTTTTCTTTCCTTCTCTTTTTACACTACATATTTAATTGTGTGTGTGTATATATATTTTTTTCTTATTATAATTTATGTTTTTATTACTATGTATGGCAATGTACTGCTGCCATAAATCAACAAATTTCATGACATATGTGGAGATATTAAACCAGATTTTGATTCTGAGGCCAAAATGTTACCTCTATCACTGTGAGCTTTTACTTTATACAATAATCTTTGATGTGTTACATTATTAGATATCTTTGACATCTAGGCATAGTACATCCACTGGTTCCTCTTTGCATCTTTGAAGAAGTAAGATGTTTGAAGAACTTCAATCAGTTGGACCAACACAATTTCCTTCCAAAAAACCAGGGTGACTTTGATTTCCTTGAATGTTCTTAGTGTCCAGCAATAATGTTTTTAATAGTAACTTCTAACATATTACATGATGGATATTAGCCAATTTATCACTTTAATTAGCTCTGCTCTTGTGCCCTCATTATTGCCTTCATTTCAGTTTAAAGTACCTTTCTTGAACTCATTCTTCACTCCCTCAAAATGAATGTAAAAATTTAATTATGCTATGATCTCTGCCACAGAGGTGTGCCATCATGAAGAGGTCACTAATTCATGATTATCATTATTATATCTTTCTAAAAACCTTCTGTTATTTCTTCCTTTGTACTCTGACCTACCGTGTGGTTACTGTTAAGGGATTTGTACATCGCTCCAAGTGAATTCTTGCCTCTGTTATTAATTTCTACTCAAAGTGCTCCTAAATCATATTATTCTGAATTTAGGTCATTCCTATAGACTACTTTAAGATCATCACTACTTGATCCTTTGCTTGTTTTATTTTTATTTTATTTTTTTCTTGTCCTTCTCAAATATATGTTTCTTAGTACTCAGGTCCAAATCCACATTGTCCTGCAGTCATCTGTAATAACTAACACATCATGCTAATTTGTTTTTCTTTGGACTCTTTTTATCTTATTTTAAAAGCTTTGTGCATTCAGAGATAGGCCTTTTAGTTTTATTCTTTTATCATTTTTGTAACCTCTTGCCTTGTCTGCCATTGTATTCTCACTTTTGTTTTCTCTGTCTCCTCCTGTTGATCTGTTTATCATTTCCTGTATTTGCACCTTTCTCTTTAGCTTTTTATCTACTCTTGCATTTACCACATTTTCACAACTTGGATATATTATTCCAGCTAATTAGTCTAAAACAAAGTGTTTTTGCTCAGAATCATAGAGCACTGCAGCACAGAAACAGGCCCATTGGCCATCCAAGTCCATGCTGTACCTGGAACATAGCCCTCCATACTCCTCCCATACATGCACTTCTCCAAATGTATTTAAATTGTTGAAATCGAACCAACAACCACGGGCAGCTTGTTCCACATTATCACCACCCTCAAAGTTCCCTATTTCCTAATTATGTGGCCTGCTGGAAAACTGGCCCCAACATAGGTCCAAAACTCCTGCTCCTCATTTTCCCCTCAAGCTGGAACTCACTCCTTCCATGCTAATCCTTAAGGCAAACATTCTTTTCTCCAATCTTACCTGTCCTATGCCAATAATTCAGGAATTATCCAATATAAAGTTCTGCATGCTCTAACAGTAACAGTTCCTACATTGCAACCAAGTGCAATTTTGTTGTAAGAACAAGTACATTATAACATTATGATAGAATGTCCAGGAGAGCAAATTTTCAGAGCTATAGTTCTTATATTACTGCATTAAATGTTTTGATTTTTTTATGCCTATGACTTCCTAGCAACTGTTCCAAGTGCAGGCAGGACAACTGTATATAATTGAGGTAGTAATGGGAGACAAAGAAATGGCAAAGAAACTTTTAGTATTTTGCGTCACTCTTCACTGTGGAAGACACTAGCAATATGCCAGAAACTTGAGTGTGTCGGGGCAGAAGTGAGTATAGTTGCTATTACAAAGGAGAAGATGCTTGTGAAGCTAAAAGTCTGAAGGTACATAAATCACCTGGATCAGATGGACTACACCCCATAGTTCAAAAGAGGCGGTCGATGAGATTGTGGAGGCATTAGTAATGATCTTTCAGGTATCTCTAGATTCTGGAATGGGTTCAGAGGATGGGAAATTTGCAAATGTCACTCCACTCTTCAAGGGCAGAAGACAGAAGAAAGGAAATTATAGGCCAGTTAGCTTAACTTCAGTGGTTGGAAAGATGTTGGTATTCATTATCAAGAATGAGATTTCAGCATACTTGGAGACGTATGATAAAATAGGCCAAAGTCAGCATAGTTTTCTAAAGAGGAAATCTTGCCTGACAAATCCTTTGCAATTGTTTGATGAAAAGACAGGCCAAATAGACAAAGGAGAGTCAGTGGATGCTGTTTACCTGAATTTTCAGAAGGCCTTTGACAAGGTGCTGTACATTAGGCTGCTTAACAAGAGCCCATGGTACTACAGGAAAGAATCTCGCATGGATAAAAGCTTGGCTGACTGACAGGAGGCAAAGAGAGGGAATAAAGGGGTTGTTTTCTGGTTGCCTGCTGATGAGTAGTGATGATACGCAGGTGTCAGCGTTGGGACCACTTCCTTTCACATTATACGTGAACAGTATGGCTGACGGAATTGTAGCCAGGTTTATCGATGATTTGAAGATAAGTGGAGAGGCAAGTAGCGTTGAGGACACAGAGATTGCAGAAGAACTTAAGACAGATTAGGAGAATGTGAAGTCATGCAATTTAGTAGAAGGAATAAAGGTGTAGTCTATTTTCTAAATAGGAAGAAAATTTAAAAATTATAGGTGCAAAGGGACTTGGGAGTCCTTGTGCAGGATTCCATAAAGGTTAACTTGCAGGTTGAGTTGATTGTAAGGAAGGCAAATTCAATGTTATCATTCACTTCAAGAGGACTAGAATATAAGAGTAAAGATGTGACGCTGAAGCTTCATAAAGCATTAACCAGACCACATTTGGAGTATTGTGAGCAGTTTTGGGCCCCATATGAGAAAAGGTGTGCTGGCATTGGAGAGGGTCCTTAGGAGTTTACAAGAATGATTCCAGGAATGAAAGGGTTAACATACAGCGCCTTCTAAAAGCACTCACCCCCCCAAACCCTTTGTTCACATAAATGAGTATTTTAACCAAGGATTTCCAAGACATCTTCAAGGAGCAGTTCCTCAGTAAGGCATTGTCCATTATTGAAGACCCCCATCACCCTTGGCATGCCCTCTTATTACCATCAGGAAGGAGGTACAGAAGCCTGAATGCACACACTCAGCAATTCAGGAACAGCTTCTTCCTCTTTGCCATACAACTGCAAAATGGACATTGAACTCATGAACACAAGCTTACTTTTTTAAGTATATATATTATTTCTATTTCTGCATTACATTTAATCTATTTAACGTACTAAATATATTAAGTATATACATTTTTTCTATATTACCATGTGTTGCATTGAACTGCAGCTGCTATGTTACCAAATTTCACAACACATGCTGATGATAATAAACCTGATTCTGATTTGATCAATTTAACTGAGAATTTTTATTTGTGAATGCAGTGTAAGGTGGTGCTGGTGAATTTCAGCAACTTCTGGCTGGTGGCCGATGAAACAAGGAAAACAAGTAAATACTTTGTTAATCACTTTTTCGAGCAAATGATCATCGCAAGCAATAGTCTGTAACTTCCCTTTGGACTTTGAGGCAATTTGATGTGGCAGAACTGAGGCAAGGCGAGATGGCAGACTCATTGCTGAGACTGAGGAAGACACACCCAATTTAAACACTAGGCTGTATCAGGTATAAGCTGAATCGATGTGGTGGGGTCCATGTGCCAGAGCATATCAAAGTGACTGAACCCAATATGTAGATAATGATTTAAATGCCGGGTTGAATTGGAAAGGTTGGGTACAGGACTACTCGAGGCAGCTCGATTTCTTTGTTTCATGGCAACCGGTTAGGAGACGAATCTCATGGTTGTATAATGTATACACTCTTTGATAATACATGTACTTTGAACATGCTCCTTTTTTCACAGTAGAGTCCTAAAAAACAGGAAAAATTGTAAAGCATGAAAAAATAAAATTTCAGAAACTGAAATGTCAGTAATTCAAAAGTATTCATCCCCTTTTGCTCAGTTGAACCACCTCTCGCAGCTACTACAGCCAGTAGTCTTTTTGGATAAGTCTATTAGCTTTTCACAATGTAATGGAGCAAAATTTACATATTCCTCCTTGTAAGATTGGTCAAGCTGAGCCAGGATTTTTGGGAAGTAGCAATCGTGAGGTCCTGCCAGAGATGTTTGATCAAGTTAAGGTCAGGACTCTGATGAGGCTGTTCAAGGACATCAATTTACTTCATTTGAATCCACTCCCTCGTTACTCTCGCACTGCTTGGGGTCGATGTCCTGCTGAAATACAAATTTCCTCCCCAGTTTAAGCTTTCTGGCAGAGGCTCATAGGGTTTTATCCAGGATCTCTGTATTTAACAGCATTCACCATCCCATTAACCCTAACTAGATTGCCAGTCACTGCTGCTGAAAAGCACCCCCATAGCATGGTGCTACCCGCAACATACTTTACTAGTAGGGATGGTGTTACCTGACTGATGTGCAGTATTAGATTTACGCCACGTGTACAACTTAGGATCCAGGTTAAAACATTCCACTATAGTCTCCTTCAACTACAAGACTTTCTTCCACATCTTTACATCATCTTCTAAGCAATGCTTCCCAACATATTTTACAGGCAAGAATAAGCTTTTTTTAAAGTCAGGGCTTCTTCCTTGCTACGCTTCCATAAATACACTTCTAAATGCAAAGCCTTAGAGACTGCAGAGCCATGAACTTCATCTCCAGTTACAGCCACTGACTTCTGCAGCTCATTTAGAGTGACTGTTGGCGTCCCTGTAGCCTCTCTTACGACTGCCATTTTAATCTGGTGACTAAGTTTAGAGGGGTGGCCTGACCCAGGCAGTGTGGATGTGGTTTCATATTTTTTCCACTTTTACACGATATACTGCACTGAGCTCCGAGGTATGTTCAGTGTCTTTGAGATAGTCTTGTACCCTTCCCCAGATTTGTGCTTCTCTATCATCATTTATCTTAGAGAAACATAGAAAACCTACAGCACAATACATCTGCTCAACATGTACTTCCTTAGAAATTACCCATAGCCCTCTGTTTCTCTAAGCTCCATGTACCTATCCAGGTGTCTCTTGAAAGACCCCATCGTATCCAACTCCACCACTGTTGCTGGCAGCCGATACCATGCATTCACCATCTCTGCATAAAAAAACTTACCCCTGACATCTCCTCTGTACCTACTTCCAAGCACCTTAAAACTGTGCTCTCTCATGTTAGCCATTTCAGCCCTGGGAAAAAGCCTCTGACTATCCACACGATCAATGCCTCTCTCAACTTATACACCTCTATTAGGTCATCTCTCATCCTCCGCCGCTCCAAGGAGAAAAGGCCGAGTTCGCTCAACCTATTCTCATAAGGCATACTCCCCAGTCCAGGTAACATCCTTGTAAATCTCCTCTGCACCCTTTCTATAGTTTCCACATCCTTCCTGTAGTGAAGTGACCAGAACTGAGCACAGTACTCCAAGTGGGGTCTGACGAGGGTCCTATAAAGCTGTAACATTACCTCCTGGCTGTTGAATTCAATCCCACAGTTGATGAAGGCCAATGTATCACATGCCTTCTTAACCACACAGTCAACCTGTGCAGCTGCTTTGAGAGTCCTATGGACTCTGACCCCAAGATCCCTCTGATCCTCCACACTGCCAAGAGTCTTAACATTAATACTATATTCTGCCACCATATTTAGCATACCAAAATGAACCACCTCACCCTTATCTGGGTTAAACGCCATCTGCCACTTCTCAGCCCAGTTTTGCATCCTATCAATGTCCTGCTGTAACCTCTGACAGCCCTCCACACTATCCACAACACCCCGAACCTTTGTGTCATCAGCAAACTTACTAACCCATCCCTCCACTTCCTCATCTAGGTCATTTATAAAAATCATGAAGAGAAGGGTTCCCAGAACAGATCCATGAGGCACTCCACTGGTCACTGACCTCTGGATCCACAAAGCATGGTCCCCTTGGATCCCATGCCTCCTTACTTTCTCAATAAGCCTTGCATGGGGTACCTTATCAAATGCCTTGCTGAAATTGATATACACTACATCTACTGCTCTTCCTTCTTCAATGTGTTTAGTCACATCCTCAAAAAATTCAATCAGGCTCATAATGCACGACCTGCCTTTTACAAAGCCATGCTGACTATTCCTAATCATATTATGCCTCTCCAAATGTTCATAAATCCTGCCTCTCAGGGTCTTTTTCATCAACTTATCAACCACTGAAGTAAGACTCACTGGTCTATAATTTCCTGGGCTATCTCTAGTCTCTCTCTTGAATAAGGGAACAACATCTGCAACCCTCCAATCCTCCGGAACTTCTCCCAACCCTTTTGATGATGGAAAGATCATTGCCAGAGGCTCAGCAATCTCCTCCCTTGCCTCCCACAGTAGCCTGGGGTGCACCTCATCCAGTTCCTGAGACATATCCAACTTGATGCTTTCCAAAAGTTTCAGCACATCCTCTTTCTTAATATATATATATATGCTCAAGTTTTTCAATCCGCTGTAAGTCATCCCTACAATCGCCAAGATCCTTTTCCGTAGTGAATACTGAAGCAAAGTATTCATTAATTATCTCTGCTATCTCCTCTGGTTCCATACACACTTTTCCACTGTCACACTTGATTGGTCCTATTCTCTCACATCTTATCTTCTTGCTCTTCACATAACTGTAGAATGTCTTGGGGCTTTCCCTAATCCTGCTCGCCAAGACTTTCTCATGGTCCCTTCTGGCTCTCCTCATTTCGTTCTCAAACTCCTTCCTGCTAGCCTTATAATCTTCTATCATTACCTAGTTTTTTTGAATCTTGAATATTCTTTTGGTCTGTTGAAAATCTACCATAATGTTGGACCTTACAGAGAGGGTGTACACTCGGCCCTCCTTATCCGCGGATTCCGCATGCGCTGATTCAACCAACCGCAAATCGGGAAAACCCGGAAGTTCTCTCTCCAGCACTCATCGTTTGAGCATGTACAGACTATTTTTCTTGTCATTATTCCCTAAACAATACAGTATAACAACTATTTACATTGTATTAGGTATTATAAGTAATCTAGAAATGACTTAAAAGTACAAGCAGTCCCTGGGTTATGAATGAGTTCCATTCCTGAGTCCATCTTTAAGTCGGATTTGAAGTCGGAACAGGTACATCCGGTATTATTTAGCATCAGTTAGTCAAACATTTTTCTTAGTATATAGTACATATTTTACCTTTCTATGCATATAAAACACTTAAGAAACATATGTATTTCAATAATTAAACCACTGCATTGCTTAGTAATAATTGTAGCTTTCATCGGGGCAGGGTCTTTCACATGCTCCATTAAAATTGTTCTGATTGTTGACCGAATGTAGCCTAACGCTTTTCCAATGACCGATGGTGTTTCACCTCTTTCCGTTCACTTTATTACTTCCACCTTATTTTCAGTCGCGATCGTGATTATTTTTGTGAACAGAAACACCGCGGATTCAGAGCTACGCCAGGTCCTAATGTCCACTGCACTGAACATGTTAAATAAAGTCCGGGGTTCTGTTGGGTCCTAAAGACCACCGCACTGATGCAGGATAAATAAGGGACTTGAGCATCCGCATCTTTTGGTATCCGCAGAGGGTCTCGAAACCAATCCCCCGCGGATAAGGAGGGCCGACTGTATTTATTCTTGTGAATCTATTGAAATCAAATGATTTTCCAATTTTCCACATCAAAAAAATCGGCTGAGTTCATAAGGTAATACACAGTATTGTACCCAAGGAAAGTTGGCATAGTAATTACAAAGATGATGAATACTTTTTCAGCCTCATAATTTGATTTAGAAAATTGTTCACAGATTTTGGAACTTTTGGTTTGATGCACAATGTTTTGAAGATCAGCTCAAAAAATCCCGGTTCAGTATATATTAAATTTAGAAAATGAGACAGGTGAAATGTGAAAATAGTTGTGGGCACTGAATACTTTTTCAAGGCACAGTATGAGAGGAGGCTCATGAGAATGATCATGGGAATGAAAGGGTTAACATTTGAGGAGCCTTTGACGGCACTGGGCTTGCAATCACTGGAGTTTAGAAGAATGAAGGGGGTGGAATCTAATTGAAACTTACTGGATATTGAAAGGTCTGCATAGAGTGGATGTGGAGAGTAAGTTTCCTATAGTCTAGAACCAGAGGGGATAGCTTCAGATTAGAGGGACTGTAGCGGTGTGCTACACACAGCGCTGAAATAACAACACGGAGTCGGTAAACTGCAGTTAAAGAAGATTTTATTCGAACTTCGCGGCCTCGCTTTAAAGCCTCCCTGATCCCACCCTCCCCGGGCGCAGATGATGTAGGGGGCACGTATTCACAGTCCCGCGCGAGCTTTTCCCCTTGTTGGTGAAGCAGACCTGGCGCCCTTTCGGGACTGGCCTTTGTGCCGGCACGCTGGCTATTTGTGAGCCGGTTCGAGTGCGCTAGGAAGTGGGTCGCCACATAACCGCCCCCCCCCCAGAACCGGCGATACACCCCCCAATGTCCACAGTCTAGGCTGGACCCTGTTTGGGAGGTCGGCCCCTGCGCCGCGGTGCCGGGAACTCGACCGGTTGCGCCACGTCCACATGGGCTGGTTTGAGTCGGTCCACCGTGAAAACCTCCTCTCTCCCCCCAACGTCCAGCACGAACGTGGACCCGTTGTTCCTGAGCACCGTAAACGGCCCCTCGTAGGGCCGTTGCAGCGGTGGCCGATGCCCACCCCTTCGTACAAACACAAACTTACAGTTCTGCAGGTCTTTGGGTACGCAGGTCGGGTTCTGCCCATGCTGCGAAGTGGCTATGGGGGCCAGGTTGCCGAGCCTCTCGCGTAGTCTGCCCAGGACTGCTGCGGCTTCTTCGTCATGCCTCCTTGGGGCTGGTATGAACTCCCCGGGGACGACCAGGGGTGCGCCGTACACCAACTCGGCCGACGAGGTGTGCAGATCGTCTTTGGGCGCCGTGCGGATGCCGAGTAGGACCCAGGGAAGCTCATCCACCCAGTTAGCTCCTCGCAGGCGGGCCATGAGACCCGACTTTAGGTGATGGTGGAAACGCTCCACCAGGCCGTTCGACTGTGGGTGGTAGGCAGTTGTGTGGTGCAGCTGTGTCCCCAAAAGGCTGGCCATAGCTGACCACAGGCTGGAGGTGAACTGGGCGCCTCTGTTGGAGGTAATGTGGGCCGGTACACCAAAGCGGGATACCCAGGTGGCGATCAGTGCCCGGGCGCAAGATTCGGAGGTGGTGTCAGTGAGCGGGATCACCTCTGGCCATCTTGTGAACCGGTCCACGATAGTCAGGAGGTGCCGCGCTCCACGCGACACTGGCAGGGGGCCCACGATATCCACATGAATGTGGTCGAAACGCCGGCGGGTGGGGTGGAACTGCTGCGGCAGAGCTTTGGTGTGCCGCTGCACCTTGGCCGTCTGGCAGTGCATGCACGTTCTGGCCCATTCACTGACCTGCTTGCGGAGTCCGTGCCAAACGAACCTGTTGGAGACCATCCGGATGGTTGTCCTGATGGAGGGGTGCGCTAAGTTATGAATGGAGTCGAAAACACGGCTCCACCAGTTTGCCGGGACAACGGGATGGGGTTGGCCGGTGGTGACGTCACAGAGTAGGGTCCTCTCACCCGGGCCTACGGGGAGGTCCTGGAGCTGCAAACCGGAGACTGCAGTTCTGTAACTAGGGATCTCCTCGTCTGCCTACTGCGCCTCTGCCAGCGCCTCAAAGTCTACCCCTTGGGAAAGGGCATGAATGTTAGGGTGAGAGAGCGTGTCCGCCACGACATTGTCCTTACCTGAGACTTGCCGGACATCCGTCGTGTATTCAGAGATGTAGAACAGATGGTGCTGCTGGCGGGACGACCAGGGATCGGACACCTTCATGAACGTAAAGTTAAGCGGCTTGTGGTCCGTGAATGCTGTGAAGGGCCTACCTTCCAAGAAGTACCTGAAATGTCGGATTGCCAGGTATAGCACCAACAGTTCCCGGTCGAAAGCACTGTATTTGAGCTCGGGCGGTTGCAGGTGTTTGCTGAAAAACGCCAGGGGTTGCCAGCGACCCTCGATGAGTTGTTCCAGTACCCCACCGACTGCTGTGTTAGATGCGTCCACTGTGAGGGCGGTAGGGACGTCCATTCTGGGGTGCACTAGCATCACGGTGTTTGCCAAGGCTTCTTTCGTTTTAATGAAAGCGGCGGCGGACTCCTCATCCCAGGTAATGTCCTTGCCCTTACCCGACATCAGGGTGAACAGGGGGCGCATGATTTGGGCAGCTGAAGGGAGGAAGCGGTGGTAGAAATTTACCATACCCACGAATTCCTGAAGGCCTTTGATTGTGGTGGGTCGGGGAAAATGGCGGACTGTGTCTACCTTAGCGGGCAGAGGGGTTGCCCCGTCTTTAGTAATCCTGTGGCCTAGGAAGTCGATGGTGTCGAGCCCGAACTGGCATTTGGCCGGGTTGATTGTTAGACCGTATTCACTCAGTCGGGCGTAGAGTTGATGGAGGTGGGACAGATGCTCCTGACGACTACTGCTGGCTATGAGGATGTCATCCAAATAGATGAAAGCGAAGTCCAGGTCGCGTCCCACCGTGTCCATTAACCGCTGGAACGTCTGTGCGGCATTCTTCAGGCCGAACGACATGCGGAGGAACTCGAAAAGGCCGAACGGGGTGATAAGTGCCGTTTTGGGGACGTCGTCCGGATGCATCGGGATTTGATGGTATCCCCGGACGAGGTCTACCTTGGAGAAGATCCGTGCGCCGTGCAGGTTTGCTGCACAATCCTGAATGTGTGGCACAGGGTAGCGGTCCGATGTTGTAGCCTCGTTCAGCCTGCGGTAGTCGCTGCACGGTCTCCAGCCCCCTGTCGCCTTGGGCACCATGTGCAGGGGGGAGGCCCATGGGCTGTCGGACCTCCGTATGATCCCCAATTCCTCCATCCTCTTGAACTCCTCCTTCGCCAGTCGGAGCTTGTCCGGGGGAAGCCTTCGAGCACGGGCGTGGAGGGGTGGTCCCTGTGCCGGGATGTGGTGCTGTACGCCCTGTCGGGGCATGGCTGCCGTGAACTGCGGTGCCAGAACCGATGGGAAATCCGCCAGGACCCTGGTGAAGTCGTTGTCGGACGGCGTGATGGAGTTGAGGTGAGGGGCTGGCAACTGGGCTGCACCCAGGGAGAACGTCTGAAAGGTCTCGGCGTGGACCAGTCTCTTCCTGGGCAGGCCAACCAGTAGGCTGTGAGCCCGCAAAAAATCCGCACCCAGAAACAGTTGGGCTACGGCAGCCAGTGTGAAGTTCCACGTGAACTGGCTGGAGCTGAACTGTAGCTGCACCGTACGGGTGCCATAGGTCCTTACTGTGCTGCCGTTCGCGGCCCTCAGGGGGGGACCCGGTGCCCTGTTGCGGGTGTCGTAACTCGTCGGAGGTAAGACACTGATCTCGGCACCGGTGTCGAGCAAAAAACGGCGTCCCGACCGCTTGTTCCACACATACAGGAGGCTATCCCGATGGCCAGCCGCCATAGCCATCAGCGGCGGCTGGCCCTGGCGTTTCCCGGGAACTTGCAGGGCGGGCTACAGCGGCGGGCTTCTGCGCCCCACCGCTGGTGGTAGAAGCACCATTGTTCGTTGGGCTCCCCACCCCTGCCTCTGGGGTTAGCAGGCTCTGTGGCCGGGCCGGGTCTGGTTTGCTGCTGGGAGCGTGGCCTGGTGATCTGTGCGATGGACGCCCCACTCTCCTTCTTGGCTTTCCACAGCAAGTCCACCCGGGCTGCCACCTTCCGGGGGTCGCTGAAATCTGCGTCGGACAGCAGCAGGCGTATGTCCTCGGGCATCTGCTCCAGGAATGCCTGCTCAAACATGAGGGAGGGCTTGTGTCCTCCGGCCAGAGACAACATCTCATTCATTAAAGCCGACGGAGGTCTGTCCTCCAAACCATCCAGGTGCAGTAAACGGGGCAGCCCGCTCACGCCGTGAGAGTCCGAAAGTCCTTATGAGCAGGGCTTTGAATTCCATGTACTTGCCGTCCGCTGGGGGAGACTGTACAAACTCCTCAACCTGGGCCACTGTGTCCTGGTCAAGGGAGCTCACCACGTAGTAGTAACGTGTGTCCTCTGAGGTTATCTGCCGAACGTGGAATTGGGCTTCTGCTTGCTGGAACCACAGGTGAGGTCGCAGCGTCCAGAAGCTTGGCAGTTTCAACGAAACTGCATGAACAGCTGTGGCGTCGTTCATCTCCGGTCCAAATATCGTTTGGACCGTCGGGGTCACCAATTGTAGCGGTGTGCTACACGCAGCGCTGAAATAACGACACGGAGTCGGTAAACTGCAGTTAAAGAAGATTTTATTCGAACTTCGCGGCCTCGCTTTAAAGCCTCCCTGATCCCGCCCTCCCCGGGCGCGGATGCTGTAGGGGGCACGTATTCACAGTCCCGCGCGAGCTTTTCCCCTTGTTGGTGAAGCAGACCTGGCGCCCTTTCGGGACTGGCCTTTGTGCCGGCACGCTGGCTATTTGTGAGCCGGTTCGAGTGCGCTAGGAAGTGGGTCGCCACAGGACTTCCATTTAGATCAAAGATGAGGAGGAATTTCTTTAGCCAGAGGGTAGTGAATCTGTGGAATTCATTATGGGCAGCTGTGGAGGCCTCATCATTGAATATATTTGAAGCGGAGGTTGACAGATTTTTGATTAGTCAGCACATCAAAGGTTATGATAAGGCAGGAGAATGGGATTGAGAGGGATGATAAATCAGCCATGATGGAACAGAATTAGAAACAATGTGCAAGTAGGGACATTGTTGTGTTGCATTCCTGCGTGGGCCTGTATTCCACTTATTTGTACCTACATACATAGAAAGCTCAAATGTGGTAAGCTATTGGCACAATGCATTTTCATATTCAGCAGTGTCAGCCATAACTTATGTAGATCAACAAATTTCATAGCTGTTGATAATTCTATTCTTTCCATACTTGTGAACATGAAATGAACCAATTATCAAATGCAAATTGCTTCCAATTCCCTCGCCTGTAGAACGAATAATTATTCAAACAATTTTTACATTCTTTTGAACTTATTGGTGAAGTATTCATCTGAGAATGTACTCAAATATCATTCAATTGAATTCCTAGTGGACAAAAGGAGATATTTCAAGCTTGAGTAATTAGCCTTTCTAACACAGAAGGAAGTTTGTTCAGTCAGGTACCATAATACTGAAAATGTCACTATCCATTTACTATACCAAAGAAATATTCCAGGATGGTGAGGGGATAGAATACAACCTACAATGGTGCTATCAAAGTCAATCTGAATGAAAGCACAGAATAGTAGCAAATAAACCATTCTCAAATTTGTTAGAGCTTTCCCTCTGATGTCAGTCAAAAATTCCCTTTTTTGTTATTAGTTAGGGATATCAAACAGATTTGCTTCCATCTTTACTTTGAAGTAAAAACAGGAAATGCTGGAAATATTCAACATGTCAGACAGTATCTATGAGGAGAAAAAAAATCAGGTTAACATTTCAGATAAAAAGAAATTCTGTTGAAAGGTCATTGATCTGAAATGTCATCTCTTTACTCAGAAATATTGTTTGCCTTTTGAGCATTTAACTAACTTCCAGTAAGATGGTGGTGTGCTTGGATACAAACGCGTCTCCGGGGTCAACCAAAGGCGTTTTTGTCAAAGTCAAAATACATTTATTATGGTGCTTTAAAAAGACCTTAAGATATGGGAGCAGAATTTGGCCATTTGGCCCATCGTGTCTGCTCCACCATTTCAACATGGCTGATCCAATTTTCCTCTCAGCCCCAATCTCCTGCCTTCTCCTCATATCCCTTCATGCCCTGACCAATCAAGAACCTATCAACCTCTGCCTTAAAGACTTGGCCTCCTCAGATGCCTGTGGCAAAGAATTCCACAGATTCACCACACTGGCTAAAGAAATTCCTACTCATCTCCATTCTAAAAGGAGTTCCCTCTATTCTGAGGCTGTGTCCTCTGGTCTTGGACTCTCCCAACTTAGGAAACATCCTCTCCTCATCCACTCTATCAAGACCTTTCACCATTCAATAAACATCTTTTTTACGATGGCAAGACAATAATGGATTTAAAGAACTTCAAGTACTGTGGGTCTAACCCATCAGCGAGTTGCTTGTTAGCAGAAGAGTTTGACCTTGTGTCGACTGTGTTGCTGCCTTCTGCAGAAAGGCATCAGATTCAATGCACGAAGGCAGTTTGCAGTCTAACAGCGAATGATTGACTTGGCTACGGATGAGTGCTGTTTCATTTGGCTGAATTCATGGGTATTCATATATGGTTGAATGATAATTAAAGTTGAGTTTGAACTTTCTGATTGTTTTTAAATTTCCAACATCTGGAGTTTCTCAGCTTTGCTTCATGGAATCTTGCTGCAATTACAAAAGTAGTAGATATAATATTGCAAGTAACTCCTCAGGATCATGAAAATACATAAACTTTAATTTAGGCAGTGTGGTAATGCATTTTTTAGGGCTATGCATTCCAAGGTATTAAGTTTAAATACATTATGAATGTAAAATCCTACATTTACTATTGGGTGTCAACTATCAAATGTTTCCTGACAATAGTTAACTTTATTATGAGATATTAAACATGGAACACATACTTAACAACATAAATACAATAATTAGATATTTCAATGACAGTAAATTCACTGGGCACAGAAATGTCAGATGTACTTCTCCAGATCTATGTTTCTAAACCCGCCATGGCTCTTCTAAACAATCACCCTTCTGTACAGTGATGAATGGAATTGACCTTACAATGTTTTTAAAAAATACTTAGTTAAGTCCTGAGTTAGGTCCTGTCCAGCAAAGACCCAATAAAATTTGGTCAATCATTAGCTGTCAGCATTTTCTCAATATTAATAAACTGACTGTCAGAGTCAACAACATTTAATGATATTCACACACTAACAATTACATACTGATTGATGATAAGGGTTATGCTTTTGCCAAAAGATTTACAGTAGTTTCAGATTTTTATCACAGCAAATCCAAAAGTCTGTTTTTTAAATGCATTAAGATATGTAGTCAGATGGGCAGGTCCCATTTATAACACCCTAAGCTTGGGAAACCAGTAAAGGCATTAAAGTTTTGGCTATTTTTCCAATTCATGAATCAGATTAACAGCCTGCAGAGATTTGAGCTGCGATAAAATGCAGTAATCTCACTTAGTTACTTACAAATGAGTCTTCCTTCTCAATTATGGTGTATGCTAATCTAGGAAAGAGGCCACAACAAAGACAGATATTTATCTGTTCAATTCTGAAACACCATTACACACTTGTGCAACCAACAACATCTCTCTCCATGAGGTATTTTGGTATGAAGACTCACAGTATAAAATATTTTGCCATGTGTTGTGATTCATGAGATTAAGAATTGGGTATACTGCCCAACATCCATTTCCACATAATGTTACTAAAACAAAACAATATTGAAGCAAGCAACACACACAAAATGCTGGTGGAACACAGCAGGCCAGGCAGCATCTATAGGGAGAAGCTCTGTCGCCGTTTCAAGCCGAGACCTGAAATGTCGACAGCGCTTCTTCCTTTAGATGCTGCCTGGCCTGCTGCGTTCCACCAGCATTTTGTGTGTGTTGCTTGCATTTCCAGCATCTGCAGATTTCCTCGTGTTTGAATATTGAAGCAAGTACCTTTCAAAAGCCATTTCAGATTTTCTGATTTGAACAAAGAACAAAGAACAGTGCAGACCATTCGGCCCACAATGTTGTGCCAACCCTTAAACCCTGTCCCCATATAACCCTCCACCTTAAATTCCTCCATATACCTGTCTAGTAGTCTCTTAAATTTCACTAGTGTATCTCCCTCCACCACTGACTCAGGCAGTACATTTCACGCACCAACCACTCTCTGAGTAAAAAACCTTTCTCTAATATCCCCCTTGAACTTTCCTCCCCTTACCTTAAAGCCATGTCCTCTTGTATTGAGAAGTGGTGCCCTGGGGAAGAGACGCTGGCTGTCTACTCATCTATTCCTTTTAATATCTTGTATACCTCTATCATGTCTCCTCTTATCCTCCTTCTCTCCAGAGAGTAAAGTTTGGTTGATGGAATTGATGGTTTTGTTGGTGAATTTGCAGATGATATAAAAGGTAGTTGGAAGGGCAGGTAGTGTTGAGGAAATAGGGAGTCTGCAAAAGGTAGGTTTTCTGATTAATGTTTCTAAGTTTATTTATAAAAACAAAATGTCATGAAACATTCAATTCTATGCAACAAAATCAAGCCATTGTTAAAGTAATTTAGAGGTTAATGGGTAGCCTAATTATAACTTACATTCTAATGTAAAAATCAAAACTGATAAGATCATAAGGGCATAAGATGTAGGAGCAGCATCAGGCCATTTGGCCCATTGAGTCAGCTTCTCTATTTCATCATTGCTTATTTATTAACTCGCTCAATACCATTCTCTTATCTGCTCTCCGTAACCTTTGACGCCCTGACAAGTCAAGAATCTCTCACCTCTGCTTTAAATATACACAATGGCCTGGCCTCCAGTCATCCATGGAAATTAATACTAAAGATTCACTACCTTCAGGGGTTCCTAACCTGGAGTCCATGGATCCCTTGCTTAATGGTATTGACCCATGGCATAAAAAATGTTGTGAACCCCTGCTCTAGCTAAAGAAATCCCTCCTCATCTCTGTTCCAAAGGGACATCCCATTGTTCTGAGGCTGTGCTCTCTGATCCTAGACTCCCCCACTACAGGAAACCTCCACTCCACATCCAATCTATTGCGGCCTTTCAATATTTGATAGGTCACAATGAGATTCCCCCACCCTAATTTTCTAAACTCCAGCTTCTACAAGCTAAGAACCACTAAAAGCTCCTCATACATTCATCCTTCAATTCCCAGAATCATTCTTATGAACTTCCTCTGGATCCTCTCCAACACCATTATATACTTTCTTCAATAAGGGGTACAAAACTGCTCACAATGCTCCGTGCAGTTTGACCTATGCCTCGGCATCACATCCTTGCTCTTACATTCTAGTCGTCTCGAAATGAATAACATTACATTTACCACTGGCTCAACCTGCAAGTTATCCTACAGGGAATCCTGCACAAGGACTCCCAAGTCCCTTTGTACCTCTGATATTTGAAATTTAAACCAGTTTAGAAATTAGTCTTTGCCTTTATTCCTTTTACCAAAGTGCATGACTACACGCTTCACTACACTATATTCCATCTGCCACTTCTTTTTCTATTCTTCCAATCTAAGTCCTTCTGCTGACTCCTTACTTCCTCAACACTACCTGCTCCTCCACCTGCCTTTGATTCATCTGCAAATTTAGCCATAAAACCATCAATTCCATCAACCAAATCCTTGACATATATGTGAAAAGAAGTCGTGCCAATACCAACCTTTGTCGAACACCACTAATCACCAGCAGCCAATCAGAAAAGGCGCACTTTATTCCCAATCTTTGCCTCCTGCCAGTGAGCCAATCTTATATCCATGCTGGTGTCTTTCCTGGAATACCATGGACTCTTATCTTGTTAAGCAGTCTCATATACAGCAACACCCATTGACTCTCCTGTCCCTATCCTGCATATTATTTTCTTAAAGAATTCCAACAGATTTGTCAGGCAAGCTTTAGCCTAAATAAACCATGTAGAATTTAGTCTATTTTCTCATGTGCTTCCGTGTACCCTGAAACCTCATCCTTAATAATAGACTTCAATTTTTTCCAACCACTGATGTCAGGTTAACAGGTCTATAATTTCCTTTCTTCTGCTTCCCTCCCAATTTGAAGAGTGGAGTGACATTTCCAATCTTCCTATTCTCTGCAACCATTCCAGAAACCAGTGATGCTTGAAAGATCATTACTAGTGCCTCCACAATCTCTTCAGCTACCTCTTTCAAAACCCTGGGGTGTAGTCTATCTAGTCCAGACCTTTCAGTTACCCAAGTATCTTTTGCTTAGTAACAGAAACTATACTCACTTCTGCCCCAACACTCTCGAGTTTCTAGCATACTGCCAGTGTCTTCCACAGTAAAGCCTGACATGAAACACTTATTCAGTTTGTCCACCATTTCCTTGTCCCCAATTATGAAAGCTCCAGTGTCATTATCAGCAGTCTGATATCCGCTCTTGATTCTCTTCCACTCTTTACATACCTGAAATAAACTTCTCAGTATCCTCATTGATATTATTAGGTAGCTTATCTTCATATTTCATCTTCTCTCTCCATATGGTTTTTTACTTCTCTCGGTTTTGAAAATCTTCCTAATCCTCTAACTTCCTACTAATTTTGCTATGTTACTTGCATTCTTGTTTCCTTTTATACTGCCTTTCACTTTCCTCATCCACCATAGTTGCCTCATCCTCCCTTTAGAATACTTCATCTTTCAGATGTATCTATCCTAAACCTTCTGAATTGACCCAAAAAACTCAAGCAACGGCTGTTCTTTCATCATCCCTACTAATGGCCCCTTCCAATCAACTATAGCCAGCTCTTCTCATAGCTCTGTAATTTCCTTTTCTTCACTGTAATAAGACCATATGACCATAAGACATAGGAACAGAATTAGGCTAATTAGCCCATTACGTCTGTTCCGCTATTTCATTATGGCCAATCTATTTTTCCTCTCAGCCTTAACCTCCTACCTTCCCCCGAATCCCTTCATGCCCTGACCAATCAATAATCCTGGATACTGCTAGGAAGCCTATATATGCCCATCATGGTCTTTTTACCATTTTCTTAACTCTACCAACATGGATTCTACGTTTTCCAATCCTATGTCTCCTCTTTCTAAGGATCTGATTTTATTTTTTCCCACCAGAGCCACTGCATCCCCTCTGCCTACCTGTCTGCCTCTTTTGATAGAATATGTATCATTGAATGTTAAGCTCCCAAATATGATCTTCTTTCAGCCACAACTCAGTAATGCCCACCTGTTAATCTTTAACTTCACTACAAGATCATCTACCTTATTCTGTATACTGTGTGCATTCAAATATGACACCTTCAGTCCTGTATTCAATTTTGCCCCCATGTTGCACTTCACCTCATCCCACTGAATGCAATTTTGTCCTATCATCTGCGTGTTCTCCCTCAATGCATCTACTTGCATACCAAGCTCCCCATCACTCCAGTTCCAAAATTAATTTAAACCCTCTTCAACAGCTCTAGCAAACCTGCCTGCAAAGTCAGTAATCCCTCTTGGGTTCAGAAGTATCCCATCTTTTTTGTATAGATAACTCCCCCAGAAGTCCCAATGATCCCAAAATCTGAAACCCTGCCTCCTACACCACTCCATCATCTGTTACAATCATCCTATTCCTGCTGTGACCAGCACATGGTACTGGGAGTAATCCAGAGATTACTACCTTGAAGGTTCTGCTCTTCAGCCTGTTCTCCAACTCCCCATACTCCCTGCAATGGACCTCTTTCCTACCCATTTCATTGGTACCAATATGCACTATGATCTCTGGCTGCTCACACTCTGTCTTGAGAAGGTTCTGCAGCCACTCTGGGACACCTGGACCCTAATACCTGGGAGTCAACGTGCCAGCCTGTGGTCAAAAAAAGCTACTGTCCTAACTATCAAGTCTCCAAATGCCATCGTTCTGTCTGAATTTACCCTTCCTTGCTGAGCCTCAGAGCTGTCCACAGTTCCACTGAACTGGATGCTGCAGCTTCCTGTGCCCTGTTAAGTACTTCAACCCCACCACAGCAGAATCCAAAGGTATAGGAAGCCGTAGCATCTTGTACTCCCTTTCCTTCTCCTGGTGGTCACCCATCTACTATCTGAAGATTGCACTGTGGGTGTGGCCACCTTATTAAAAGTCTCATCTATGAGTTTTCAGTCTCTTTGATGGTCCTGAGTACATCCAGCTCCAGTTCCTTGACCACACCCCAAAGGAGCATTCAATGGCCTTAACTACCATCCTACATACACTTGTTATACCTCGAACTTCTCAAGTTTAAGTTGTAGCCTGCACCTATCCTCTCTGAAGCCTGTTGAGCCAAAGCCTGGTCACTCTAACACTGTCTACTCACCAATAACCACTCCAACAATGGCCACTCTGCTTACACCTCGCTTCTTTTTATTGGCCCTGGCTGAGTGCTCAAGAGATTGTTATAACTGCAACCTGCTGGAAAGCTCTGAAAGACCCCGACCTCTTTTTAAACCTCGTACTGCCTTACCAATGATTGACTTTGTCTGAAGGTTTCAGGTCACTGAAAAGTTGCAAAAGTTCCTGAGCTCTTTTTAATCCTCACACTCCCAGATAGGCCACTTGGATATACCAGTGAACAAATGATATAGATCAAGAGCTCAGTTATACTGAAAATAAAGTGAGGCACCAGGAGAAACCAATCTCCAGTAATTGCAATTTATTAAAGTGACACTGAAAAACATTTTATTTTATATATAATTGAAATTCTATTTCATGAAAGATAAGAATTTAAGTCATAATCTAAACTCCATCACCCAATGGAGAGTACTTTGTGCTTATTTTAGACATGCTCCTGCTTCCTTGCAGCTTTATCTCCACAGAACAATGTCATTATAAGGATTTGTTCCTCTAAAGAGCTCTGTAGTATTTAATCCATTCACTCTCCCTCATTACCTGAAGGCAGGTACTACCAGTGATAATAGTGAGAGAGAGTAAATTGAAAACCTCATACTTGTTTATTTTTGGTGATAATAAAAAGTGGATTATCATCATGACCTATAAACAATGGAACTGACTGAATTTTGTTTTGGATCAAGGAAAACATTTTATATTTAAAATAGTTTTGAATCTAAAGAGTGACTGTGGAAGAAAGGGGGTGTTTATGCTTACAGCGGCAAGGTAAAATAGCTGATAACATATTGTTCTTCTGTCTTTCATGGCAAGTTGATTTGAAATAACTTTCTACTCCATCATCTAAAATTAAAATTTACCACAATGAAAGATGATTCTATGTGGGTGTACTCCTGAGGGGAAACAGCTGCAAAGGAGAAACATAAGTGCTCAGCATCAGCACCATCCCACCACATGAGATACTACAAACAAAGAACACATTTAGCATAAAGAAAATCTTTGCTAGCGTTATAATAAATTAAAATGTTGGAAAGACTCAGCAGGTCAGATTGTGCAGTATCTACAGTCACCGAGCTACTATCTGTTTCTGTCTCCACAGATGCTGCCTGATCTTCTCGGCAACTTCTGCTTCATTTTCAGGCTTTGAGGACCTGGAGCTTTTCTGCTTTTCAATACCACTTTATAATCTGGACAGTGAAGCCTGTCTGTGCTGTAATGCTGTACTTTAAAGTTATTTGATTAGATAGTAATTAAATACAACTGAACAGAACCTTGCAGAAATGTTTCCTGCCACGGTTATTATTATTTGAATTCTGTTAGCAAATCTAAAATGTCAGCTACCTTGAAGATAATCACAAATATTAAAGTTAATTACAGCACTAATATCTGCATTTCATCAAATAAATCAGTATTAGTTGTATAATTCTGCCCTTAAACTGTGCAGCAAACAAGAATAGTTTATTATAATTACGTGGCCCAGATTTGCAGTCTGCTGAAGGTGAGATCTGTGATGCTCAAGATGGGTAATCCAGAATCCTACAAGAAGTCCTACCATGACCTACATGAAGCTATCATGAGAGCAAAACGGTAATTCCATGTTAAATTAGAGACACAACTGGATGCAGGACAGCCTGGCAGGGTCTGCATACCATTACTTCCTATAAGGTTAAAGCCAACAGCATAAATGGCAGCGATGTTTCATTTCCCGATGAGCCCAGCACCTTCTATGCATTCAAGATCCAAAATTGTTTAATGCCATTTCCTGTACACAAGTGTAAGGAGAACGAAAGTATCGTTATTTTGGATCTGATGTAAAACAAAAATAATAGAAAAGATGAAGGACACAATAATAACTTTAATATAAAAACAAACAGTGTGACACGTGGCCAAGGGTTAAGGCGTTGGACTAGCAATCTGAAGGTCGTGAGTTTGAACTCCAGCTGAGGCAATGTGGTGTGTCCTTGAGCAAGGCACTTAACCACACATTGCTCCAGTCCACCCAGCTGAAAATGGGTACCGGCAAAATGCTGGAGGTTAACCTCGCAATAGATTGCCGTCCTATCCGGTGGGGGGGGGGGGGGGGGGGGGGAGTCTCATACTCTGTCGCTTCATGCCACGGAAACCAGCATAAGCACTGGCCTGGTGAGCATTTAAGGCTCGGGACAGACTTTAACTAACTAAAAACACACGATATAAACACAAGAGATTCTGCAGATGCTGGATTTCTACAGCAACACATACAAAATGGCAGAGGAACCTAGCAGGTCAGGCAGCATGTATGTAAATGAATAAACAGTCAACATTTTGGGCCAGGACTCTTCTTCAAGACTGGAATAGAAGATGCCAGAATAAAAGGGTGTGGGGAGGTGAAGGAGGACTAGCTAGAAGGTGATAGGTGAAGCCAGATGGGTGTGAAAGGTAAAGTACTAAAGAAGGAATCTGTGGATAATGGTAGAAAGGGAAGAAGGAGGGACACCAGGGGGTGGCGATAGGTAGGTGAGAAGAAGAGATAAGAGGAGAGTAGGGAATAGATTAAGAGGGAAGTGGATGGAAAAAATCTATACAGATTGATTGTATGCTGATAAAGTGGCACTAGCTGTACATAAGGTGACTGGTGAGAAATAATATATTAGTCAGTAGCAGTATTGATCAGACTTACTGTTTGGGGAAAGTAACTGACTTTGAGTTTAATGTTTCTAGCATGGATGCTAGGTGGCCTCCTCCCTGATAAGAGTGGAGAAACAATCCATAGGCAGGGTGTGTGGGATCCTTCATAATGTTACTGGCTCTCTTCCAGCACCTTTTTGTACATATGGCCTTGATTGTGGATAGGCTGCTGCCAGTGGGCAGTTTTGACTACCCATTGTGGGGCCTTCCTGTCCACCATTGTGCAGTTTCCATATCTAGCAGTGATGCAGCTTGACAGGATGTTCTCTACCATTCATTTGTAGAATGATGCGAGTGTGAATGTGCAAACACTTCAGCCTCCTCAGAAAGTAGAGGCGCTGGGGAGCTTTCTCGACTGTGGAGGATGTGTTCCGGGACCATAAGAGGCTGTGTAAGATGTCCACTTCCAGATGTTTGAAACTGCTTGCAATTTCCACTGCTGTGCCACCAATGTTAAGGGGTGTGAGGTGTGAGTGGCGCGAGTTCTCCTGAAGTCAATAACCATCTCCTTTGTCTTGTTGATATTAAGGAATAGATTATTTGGCTGGCACCAGGCCTTGAGCTCTTCTACTTCCTCTCTGTAGGCCATGAATACTTTGAAAGGGAGTATAACACTACACCTGTGTGGATCTCCACACCATCCAGTCACTCTGTGATCTCTGCCTCGGAGCCTGATGTCAGAACATTCTTCAAGAGGGTGAATACTGTGCCCCTGGCCAGGTACCTAAAACCTGTGGTAACTAATGGGCTGGATCATTTAAAGACATAGTCAGTCTCTCACGGCTGCAGTCTGATGTTTCTACCTACTTCAAAATGGTGGTAATTCTATCAGTGCCCAACAGCAGGGTGAGCTGCCTCGATGACAATTGACTGGTAAAACTTGATTATGGCTGGAATTAACTCCTGCCTGAGCAAGGACCTGAACTCGCTACCTTTGATACAAATCTCCACTCCACACTGGAGCATCTTGACAATAACAAGCCATGGTTAAGTCTGTTGTTTATCAATTACAACTCGATGTCCATAGAGGAATGCGGCCAACTGGCATATTCCAGGCTACAGGAGTATTTTCTGAAGAATGCACTGAAGATTGGAACAGCCACCACAAGGGCTCAGTGGGGAAGCACCTTTGTTTCTGTACAGCGATAGGCCGGTTTGGGATTGTAGTAGTGCACCACCTCAGGGGGCCACGTTGGTGGCAACAGTGCCATTGGTTTTAAAATACATAATTTAACATACTTATGAATGAAAGAATGAGAAGGCATTGCATGGTTTATACTTGTGAATACAATTTTACTTTGGTAAGATAAAATACAGCTTGGTATTCAATACCATCAGCAAGTTCCTGATCCCTGGCCTCTGTTTCTGGATCCTCAACTTTCTTATTGGGAGATGTCAGTCAATGTGCATGGTAATGACATCTCTTCATCATTGACAATCAACACAGCACTCCTCAAGGATGTGTGCTTAGCCCTCTGCTCTGCTCTCTCTACACCTATGACTGTAAGGCTAAGCAGAGTTCAAACACCATTTATAAACTTGCAGATGACGGCACTCTTGTCGGTAACATCTCAGATGGCAATGAGGAGTCATCCAGGTGCTTCCGGGAATGAAATAGAGTGGATGGTTGAGTGCTGTCATAACAACTACTTTGTACTCCATGTCAGCAAGACCAAGGAGTAAATTATGGACTTCAGGAAGGGAAGTCGGGAGAACACGTAACGGTTCTCATTAAGTGTTCAGCATAGAAAGAGTGAGCAGCTTCAAGTTCTTGTCAATATCTCAGAGGATGTGTCCTAGGCCGAGCATATTGGTGGAATCACAATGAAGACACACAAGCAGCTCTGAGTCCTGATGAAGAGTGTCAGCCCGAAACATCAGCTGTTTATTCTTTTCCATAGACGCTGTCTAGTCTGCTGAGTTCCTCCAGCATTTTGTGTGTGCTTCTTCATTAGGAGTATGAAGAGATTTGGTATGGCAGCACCCATCATTAAGGACACGAGCCATCCATGGCATACCCCTTTCTCATTACTACCATCAGGGAAGAGCTATAGAAGCCTGAAGACCCAATCTCAGTGATGCAAGAACAGTTTTTTCCTCTCAGTAATCAGATCCCTGAACCTACGAACTCCACCTTATTATTTCATTCTGCTTTGCATTTGATAATTTTCTTATTTATAGTAATTTATGTCTTTGCACTGTGCTCCTGTCATTAAAAAAATCTAATTTCATGCTATAAAGGACAGCGATACTAAACCTGATCCTGATTCAATACTTTTTAAATGAGGATTTTAAGCAGAATTGTTTGAAACACACATTGTTTGAAAAAGGAGAGGCACACGTTTTTATTCTGGCCTCTTCTCCCTTCTTACTCAGTGCTGAAGAAAGATCTTGGCTCAAAACAGCGATTGTTTATTCATTTTCTACCTGACCTGCTGAGATCTTCCTGCATTTTGTGTGTGTTGTTTGAAATATGCTAGTTAGACAAGATACTTAAAACATTAAACAGCAAATTCTCATCTGCTGAAAAAATAGGAAGGAATATTTATCCCATGCCTTTGAATAACTTGTGTCACTTCAATGTTTTTGTTTCAAAACAATGGCACAAGGTTTCTTTCAATTAGGCAGGCCTTATTAACAAGAATTTCCCTTGCCAACTTAATTCTTATTGGTCTAGAACCTCCTGTCAATGTTGAATCATCTACACTACATTGGTTAAAGCAGAACACTTTAGCAAACCTGTCAACTTCCTGCAAGAAGTATAGCATCAGAAAGATGTAAACCTAAAGAGATTCACATCAAGAAAATGAAATATGCACTCCCTGCGAATTGCTGAAAAGAACCTTTGAGAGCCTGTAGAACAATCAACACAGGTGGGAATTGATAGTTATATCTGAAGTTTCAATAAGGCAGATGATTGTTGAAGATACAAGTACCGTAGATTCCGGACTACAGATCACACCTGATTAAAAGCCGCTGGCTCTAATTTTAGAAATAAAATCAATTTTTTACTTGTAAAGGCCGCACCGGATTTTAGGCCGCACCGGATTTTCGGCTGCACCGGATTTTCAGCCGCAGGTGTCCCACATTGTAATATGAGATATTTACACAGAAAGATATTACACGTGACGATTTTTTAACTTTTAATTAAATCCATATGGTAACAAAAACAAATACATATTGCAAATGCTTTTTTTTGAACCGTGCCCGTAACGCGGCTACTTTTAAATATACGTTGCGTATACTTCTTTACTGAACAACATTCCAATATCTCCTAACGACTGGTAAAAAATATATATACTGCAGCCTACCAGGAAAAGTTATTGATCGCCTTTAACTTAAAAGCAGCGTTTTGGCTCCGCCGCTCCCCCCCTCCTTTCCGTTTATCGCAAACTGGTATCCCACAAGACGCGGCGAAACCGGATGTGACGTCATAGCATCCCGCGATGTAGTACAGAAAACAAATATAGTTAAAACTCTTCTAACTTTAACTAGAAAATGAATTACTAAGCGAAAATATTATAAACTAAATAACTGCCATAAAGGCAGCACAATGCTTTTCTTCGAGTGTTTTCCATGTTGATGAGGGTGAGTACAAATGACTGATTTACAATAATTTAATTGTGAAAGTGCGCTTGATTTATCGTACAATTTCATTGGACCTCTGTGAACTACTCATCAATTTTATTGGTCTACTGTTACGAGGCAAAATGTTTACGAGGCGGCATGAAAAAAAATAATACATTAGCCGCTCCGTATTAAAGGCCGCAAAGTTCAAAGCAGTTCAAAATGTGGGAAAAAAGTAGCGGCTTAAAATCCGGAATCTACGATAGTGATGTCAGACAGGGAACATAGAGAAGGAGGCTAGGTAGCAAATGTTCTGGTGGAAATTATGGGTGGTGGAGGTAGGTCAACCAGGTAGATTTTCAAAGTGTCAGACAGGAAAGTACTTGCTGATGGAGTTGAGAAGGCAGATACAGTAATATGCTGAAGAGGTGCCAAAGCCAGCATGGTTTCCTGAAAGGAAAATCCTGCCTGACTAACCCACTACTGGAGAGGAGTATGCAGTAGATGTGGTGTACTTGGATTTTCAGAAGACCTTTGACAAGGTGCTGCACATGAGGCCATGGAATTACAGGGAAGTTACTAGCATTGTCTGATCCGCAGAAAACAGAGAGTGGGAATAAAGGGAATCCTATTCCGGCTGGCTGCTGGTTACCAGAGGAGTTCCACAGGGGTCGGTGTTGGGACTGCTGATTTTTTTACGATGTATGTCAATGATTTGGACTATGGGATTAATGGATTTGTGGCTAAATTTGCCAATGATACAAAGATAGGTGGAGGAACGGGTAGTGTTGAGGAAACAGAGAGCCTGCAGAGAAACTTAGATAGTTTAGGGGAATGGGCAAAGAAGTGACAAATGAAATTAAAATGGGCAGACTATTATTTAGATGGTGAGAGTATTCAAAATGCAGAGGTGTATTTTTACTACAGTCAATTGAAACACTGTGACTGCACACAGGTGATCTCCATTTAACTAATTATATGAGTTCTAAAACCAATTGGCTGTACCAGTGATGGTTTGGCGTGCCATATTAAAGGGGGTAAATACTTATATAATCAATTATTTTGTGTTTTCTAATTGTAAATTAGATCATTTTGTAGAGATCTGTTTTCATTATGACTAAAGAGTTTTTCTGTTGATCACTGTCAAAAAAAGCCAAATTAAATCCACTATGATTCAATGTTTTAAAACAATAAAACATTAAACCTTTCAAGCAGGGTGAATTCTCTTTAATGTACTCTATTTGCAGGATAACTACTAATCCAATAATATTTCAATCATATAATGAAAAAAGACAAATATTTTTAAATGAAAAATATCCTTTCTGTGTCAATATTTTTCCCCTGGAAGGACTGGTTACTGGGATTTTATTTTTCTTCTCCTATATTGCTTCAATTTTGAGCTTTTTTTTGAAAGGCATTATTCTCAGCTCTCAGCTTGCCTTCCATTGAAAGGAATGAATTAGACACTGCTGTTGCATTCACTGATCTCCTGTTGAGATGTGGTTTCCTGAGATGAAACTTGAAGACTGCCAAAAGTAGCTTTCTTTTGTTTGTCTAGCACTGCACAATAGACCGAATACGCTGTAGTTTTTGGGAGCCTGGGGGTGGCTTGAAATTCTGGAAAGAAGTGTTTCAAAAATATTTAACCCTAGTAATTTTTGTTGATTCATTTTTGTGATCTGAGATTTGGTGTCATTGGCAAGCTCAGCATTCAATTCCTATTACTATTTGCTACTGAGGAGATGGTGTGAAGAGCCTTCTTGAATTGCTGCATTCCCTTTAGTTTCATTGCATGATGTTTCCACATGCTGCAGGAGAGCAGCACGGGATCTACAAGGAAACATAATGAAGGGCCAGCATTATTTCAACCTGTGCCTGGATGTTGAGCTGAGTCTTGCTGCATGCCAGCAAAATCCATTTCTTCCTCTCAGTGATTCCAAAACAGTTGAATGACAACTCTGAATTCATCAATGAATATTCCCACATCTTACTTTGTGAATGTTCAAGAGGTCCATAACCTTGTCATGGTTTGGAGGCTTGTGTGCATTAAGGGCGCATAGAGCAATATTGGCTTGAGTCCAGGGCTTTATGCTTTAGCTCTTAGTAGGGTCAACCTTGCCAAACAGGTCAATGGGTAGAGGCCAGACTAAGAGAGGTCCAAGGATCCTCCAGGTTTGGGGGTTCAGTTCAGGGCTAATAACCTTGACTGGTAAAACAAAATTGTTATGGAAACAGCAATGAAGAATCCTTCTATATCTGAGTGTAATGGTATAACTGAGACTCCAACTGAGACTTGCATGACTGACATTAGAGAAACTGAGAGGAAGCTACCAACATGATGAAGGAAGACTGAACACTTTCCGAGGTGTATTGGGCAGTAAGTAAGAAAGTTATTTTTTGAAGGAAGGAAGGCCACTAATGAAACAGCTGCTGATAATTAGATCCATAACAATGTCTTCAGGAACTTCCTCAAGGTTGACTGACCTTTAACAATCTAAACCGTTTCGTTTGTGCAAGGAATGACTCAAACCACAGGAGTGTTTTCCTTTCATGCCTACTGACTTCAGTTTTACCAGGCAGTTTGAAATCATACTCAGTCAAAATCAATAATGATGTCAAGCATAATCACTCTCAACTTACCTGTGGAATTCAGCACATTGCTCCACGTTTAGTCAAAGGTTTGAAGAAGCCTAGAGGTGGGTCATTCAGACAAAAGCCAAACTCAGCATCAGAGTGTACAATACTGTTAAATTAGTGCAGCAGCTTCATAAAATTATCAATGACAGCTTTCATGATTTTGCTGATGTTTGAAAGTAGACTAATTTGATGCCAATTTGCTGGACTTCATTTCAAATGTGTTTTTTTTTTGTTAACAGGCAATTTTCCATAATGTTAGATAGAGGTTAGTGTTGCAACTGTACTGGAACAGTTTGGCTACAGGAGCAGCTTGTTCTGGAGTGCCAGTCTTCATTACCATAGCTAGAATATTATCTGATCCCATTGTCTTTGCACCATTCCCTGTTCTGTCTTTTTATGTGTGTGTCATGGTAATGTAACACCTTAAAGTGCCAACAACCAGGGTTCAGTTCCCACCACTGTTTGTAAGAAGAATGCACACTCTCCCTGTGACCATGTGAGTTTCTACTGTTGAGTGCTCTGGTTATTCCAAAGATGTATGTGTTAGTCAGTTAATTGGTCACATGAATGTAATTGGGCGTCATGGGCTCGTTGGTCCAGAAGGCCTGTTACCATGTTGTGTCACTAAGTAAAATAAATAGTCCATGGAATGAATTAAACCATCTTCTGGAAAAAGCTACTGCAGTCTATGATGTTAAACTGCAGTAGCTGGTAGAATTTCTGCGGCAAAGTGACTGTGTTGCAACTATGACAGACAGCAGAAGCAATAAAAATTACAATTGAACTAAATGAACAAAACTGACAAAGGATGGAACACTTACACGTTATGTCAAAACAATAATAAGCCAGCATCGAGCAATCAAATATTTTCAGCTTCATCAATCATCTTTCTATCATAAGATTAGGAGTGAGGAAATTTACTGATGATGCTCTCCTAATCAGCTCCATTCACAAGTTCCTCAGATATTACAGAAATCCATTCCTGCTTGTGGCAAGTCACAGACAACATCCAACCTCGTATTGATAAATGGCCAGGAACATTCATGCCATGCAAGCTGCAGGCAAAAATAACTCTCATCAAGGGAAATAAAGCTACCTTCGTGGATATTGAATAGTACTGCAAACACATTTATTTACTTTGTATATTTAATGTAATAAATTATCATGAGTGCTTCACTAGATATAGAAGCTGCTATGGCAGATAATTAAAAACCTAAGGAATTAGGTTTCAAAGTGAGAAGGGTGAAAGAGAGATATGAAAGATTTAAGGAGGTAACTCTCAAGCTAATGGCTTTGTCAGCAACAATGATGCAACTAAATTTGTGGAGGTTCAGGAGGCTAGAAGTGGAGAGGCAGTGTACTCTAAATGGTTGTACAGCTAGAGAAAATGACATAGACATTGGTAAAGGGCCAGGAGAGGTTTCAAAACAAGGAAGAGAATTTTAACATTGGAGCACTGTTTAAATGGGAGCTACTGCAGGAAAGCAAATAAACAATCAATAAAAGAGTGGGTAGAACAGGTTTTAAATGAACAGTTTCTTGAGAGTTGAATGATGCAGGCCAATCAATTGCACATTAAAATAGTTATGGTTATTAGCAACAAAGATGTTCATGAAAATGAAAACAAACTTTTGGTGCTTGATATCCAAAATTAAAAAAAGCAGAAAATGCTGGAAGTACTCAGCAGGTCAGGCAGCATCTGTGTAAAGAGAAACAGGGTCAGGGTCAAGGGTCATTTGTCCAAACTGGAAAGGGGACAGAGCAGATCATTTTAAGTTGAAGAGCGGGTAGAAGCTTAGGGTCATCACTGCTTAAAGCTCAAAATTCAAAGTAAATTTATTATCAAAGTACCTATTCTTTGCATTTCTGGTTTGATGCTAACTGCATTTCATTGGCTTTATATCTGTACTCGGCACAATGACAATAAAGTTGAATCTAATCTAATCTAATATGTCACCATTTATTACTCTGAGATTCCCCTTTCACAGGCATTCATGGTAGAACTAAGAAATACTAATCAATGAAAAAACTACACACAAAGTCTGATAAACAACCAATATAAAATAAAAAGACTATCTGTGAAAATACAAAAAGAAATAAACAATAATAAATAAATAATACTGAGAACATGAGTTGTAAATTCCTGGAAAGTGAGTCCATATGTTGTTGAACCTTTTCAAGGTTGAGTTGAGTGAATTTATACACGCTGGTTCAGGGGCTTGATGTTGAAGGGTGAGATTTGTTCCTGAATCTAGTTGTGTGAGATCTAAAGCTCCTGTACTTTAATCTCAGCGGCAGCGGTGAGAAAAGCGCATAGCCAGGATGGTGGGGGTCCTTGATGGTGGTTGCTACAATCTTGTGGCAGTGCTCCTTGTAGCTGTGCTAAATGGTGGGGTGGTCTTTTCCTGTGGTGAATTGGGCTGTATCCACCACTTCTTATAGGTTTTTGTAGGCATTGGTGCTTCCATACCAGACCATGATGCAACCAGTAGGGATACTCACTACTGTGCATCTATGGAAGTATGTCAAAATTTTAGATCATATGCTGAATCTGTGCCAACTTCTAAAAAGTTAGAGGCACTATCGTACCTTCTTTGCAATGCCATCTACGTGCTGGTCCTAGGACAGATAATTTAATATGAAAACACCAGGGAACTTAACGTAACTGACCCTATCCACCTTCAATCCCCTAATGAGGACTGGCTCATGGACCTCTGGTTTCTTTCTCCTGCAGTCAGTAACTAGCTCCAGTGATTCTACAAATCAGCCAATCTGCATCTGGTTTGTCCGACGTAGAGACCACATTGTGAGTACAAAAATGTATTCATGGGAGTTTCAGCAGATGAGTTGAGGCTGAACTCAAGACATTTTTAGAAACAGCACTTCAGAGATGAAACAGCTATTCTGTGATCAGGTTCTCCAATGTGGATCAAGTACGACATCTCGACCATGATACTCTACTTTCGCCACAAGATTTTCCAGGAAGAAAGATAAAGTCATGTTGGTAGGGCACGGAGTGCATAATTCTGATTAATTCACACTGACACAATAGTATTTCTAAGTTATATTGACTGTTCTGTTGTACATCTTACTGTACATACTATTTATTACAAATTACTATAATCTGTACATTGCACATTCAGATGGAGATGTAATGTAAAGATTTTTACTTCTCATGTATGTGAAGGATGTAAGAAATGAAGTCAATTCAATTCAAAAGTGGGCACAGAAAATTATAGTTTTAGCCTTCCCAACTCCTAGCAGAGAAAAAGTAATTCTCATCCAATACTGTACATCTGATAATAATTTCATAATTTAAAGATAGTAGAAGTAGTGCTAGTGAGGGAGGGATTCTTCATGCTGTAATTTGGAGCAACAAATAATTTGATGGAGGAAGGGAATTGTTGAAATTTGGACAAAGATTCCTGAAGCAGGGCTTTGACCTATACACTAACAGTTCCTGTCCTCCCACAGGTGCCACCCAACCACTGAGCACCTCAGGCAGGCTGTTTGTTGCTAGTATGGTAAACCGGTGTGGTGTGGTAAACCTGAGTGGTGTGGTAAACTGGAGTGGTGTGGTAAACCTGAGTGGTGTGGTAAACCGGAGTGGTGTGGTAAACCGGAGTGGTGTGTAAACATGAGTGGTGTGGTAAACCTGAGTGGTGTGGTAAACCTGAGTGGTGTGGTAAACTGGAGTGGTGTGGTAAACCGGAGTGGTGTGGTAAACCGGAGTGGTGTGGTAAACCGGAGTGGTGTAGTAAACCGGAGTGGTGTGTAAACCGGAGTGGTGTGTAAACCGGAGTGGTGTGTAAACCGGAGTGGTGTGGTAAACCGGAGTGGTGTGGTAAACCGGAGTGGTGTAGTAAACCGGAGTGGTGTGTAAACCGGAGTGGTGTGTAAACCGGAGTGGTGTGTAAACCGGAGTGGTGTAGTAAACTGGAGTGTTGTGTAAACATGAGTGGTGCCAACACAGATGCCTTGTGCAGGAAGGCACAGAGTCGACTGTACTTCCTTAGAAGGTTGGCGTCATTCAATGTCTGTAGTGAGATGCTGAAGATGTTCTATAGGTCAGTTGTGGAGAGCGCCCTCTTCTTTGTGGTGGCGTGTTGGGGAGGAAGCATTAAGAAGAGGGACGCCTCACGTCTTAATAAGCTGGTAAGGAAGGCGGGCTCTGTCGTGGGCAAAGGACTGGAGAGTTTAACATCGGTAGCTGAGCGAAGGGCGCTGAGTAGGCTACGGTCAATTATGGATAACTCTGAACATCCTCTACATAGCACCATCCAGAGACAGAGAAGCAGTTTCAGCGACAGGTTACTATTGATGCAATGCTCCTCAGACAGGATGAAGAGGTCAATACTCCCCAATGCCATTAGGCTTTACAATTCTACCGCCAGGACTTAAGAACTTTTTAAAAGCTATTATTAATGCTTTTTGAGATAGTGATTTAGATGCATATCTTATTTTTTTACTGAGTTAAGTATTGTATGTAATTAGTTTTGCTACAACAAGTGTATGGGACATTGGAAAAAAGTTGAATTTCCCCATGGGGATGAATAAAGTATCTATCTATCTATCTATCTATCTAAACATGAGTGGTGTGGTAAACCGGAGTGGTGTGGTAAACCAGAGTGGTGTAGTAAACCGGAGTGGTGTAGTAAACTGGAGTGGTGTGGTAAATCGGAGTGGTGTGGTAAACCTGAATGGTGTGTAAACCGGAGTGGTGTGTAAACCGGAGTGGTGTGTAAACATGAGTGGTGTGGTAAACCGGAGTGGTGTGGTAAACCGGAGTGGTGTGGTAAACCAGAGTGGTGTAGTAAACCGGAGTGGTGTAGTAAACTGGAGTGGTGTGGTAAATCGGAGTGGTGTGGTAAACCTGAATGGTGTGTAAACCGGAGTGGTGTGTAAACCGGAGTGGTGTGTAAACATGAGTGGTGTGGTAAACCGGAGTGGTGTGGTAAACTGGAGTGGTGTGTAAACATGAGTGGTGTGGTAAACCGGAGTGGTGTGGTAAACTGGAGTGGTGTGTAAACATGAGTGGTGTGGTAAACCGGAGTGGTGTGGTAAACCGGGGTGGTGTGTAAACCTGAATGGTGTGGTAAACCGGAGTGGTGTAGTAAACTGGAGTGGTGTGGTAAATCGGAGTGGTGTGGTAAACCTGAATGGTGTGTAAACCGGAGTGGTGTGGTAAACATGGAAATTGATTCTCTCTTTTCAGATCATGTACCTGAGGAGCAACACGTAAACCAGTCTCCGCCAGAAAGCTTAAAACTGGGGAGGAAGTTCGCCTTTCAGCAGGACAATGACCTAAAACACACTGCCAGAGCAACTATGGAGTGGATTCAAATGAAAAAAAAAATTGATGTCTTTGAGTGGCCTATTCAGAGTCCTGACCTTAACACAACCGAACAGCTCTGGCAAAACATCAAGATTGCTGTCCACTGCTACGCCCCAACTAACCTGGCACAGCTTGAGCAATTTTTGCTCAGAGGAATGAGCAAATCTTGCTCCATCACATTATGCATAGCAAATAGAGACTTATCCAAAAGGACTGTTGACTGTAATTGCTATGAAAGGAGGTTCAACCAACTATTGAGCGAATGGAGATAAATACTTTTAAACTGCTGACATTGCAGTTTTTGAATTTTTAATTTGTCATGCTTTACAATTTTCCTTGCTTTTTGGGCTCTACTGTGAAAAATAACAGCATGTGATGCACAAATAATAATTCTCAGTTAAATTGATCAAAGTCCTTATTTGTAATACTCATTTATGTGAACAAAGGGTTGGGGGGTGAACACTTTCACAGGGCACTCAAGATGAGAAGCAGGAAGTGGCTAGGGATAAGTTCTCAAGGGGTGTCACAGAAAATTGAAGTCACAACATTTTGGGTAACTGACTATTGTTAGATCGGTACATATGGAACTGGGAATGTATAGTCTTATTCAAACATCTCTCTGTATAAAACATACCAAAGTCCAAATTATAATTGCGATGGAACCAGTTTATTGAGATTATAATTTAATAGGATCCATATGAATAGCATTTACAGTACAAGTTGAAACTCTGATCCTAGAGTTAATTATCCTCGAGAAAGGCCTAAGATTAAAAATGAAAATAGAAGACCTCAGTAAAGCAGGTTGTGTCAGTGGACAGCAAACCAACTGGCTCCAGTTTTCCTCAGAAATCCTCCCTGTTGCCATTCCTCTCCAAAAGTCTGGAAGCTCAGGATTGCCATACTATAGAACTTTGCAGATAAAACATTTGATAGTTATTTTATGTGCTGAAGAAAAGCTGCAGCCCTTTATTTCCATTAAGAGCAAACCAAAAGCAGTCAGCTGACACTGATGTCATTATGTCAGACACCGTCTCTTAAAGTGAACACAGCAACTCAATGGTGGTGTTTGTGAATTATGTAGAACAGTTTTTATTATGCAGTATGTGCAATCTGCCAGCATTATATTACACTGCAATACAAATACAGTAACTAAAAACATATCCTGTATAATTTTATAGACACCCAAGTGCACACTCCAGTGCAGACAGATGCAAGTGATAAAAGTGCTTTTAACACCCGGGTGATAGACTTGCTTTTGGGCTCTTTGAATTTCACATGCTGCATTCAGAAACAAATGAATTTTAATTTTCATTACTGACTGAGAAATATTGCCTTAGATACCCCCTGTCTGTTGCTCCTATTTAAGTTAGCAGGATTGAAAGGCAGAAACTTTAAAACTGGCGGGGATGGCCAATTTTACACTCAGGGAAAATCACTGGAGTCTCAATGCATTCTATAATTTAACCCTACAGGTGTCCTAGCACTACAGTTACTCAGGCAATGAAATTTGCCCTTACCAAATTCACAAACCATCACCTTAAATTTGGAGATTGAATAAAAAATGCTCTCACAGAACTTATGTAAAGAAAAGTAAATGCATAAACACTAAATGTATCTTTTTCTAAGTCATGTTTCTTGATGCATGGGGCAGTGACATGGCTTCACGTTCTGAAAAATCTTCAACACAGCACTTCCCCGACACCCACCTCCACAAAGTCTTGGGTTGTCTACATTTTAAATATGTAATTTTTTTCCCAAATAAACTATAACTAATTATCAACGCATTATCATCTGTGTTGTGTTGACAGAACAAGCTAATTATTACCAGTAACACGGATAAAATGTATTAAATTTCTAATTGCTAGCAGCTGTCAAACACTAAGGAAACAAGCCAAGCAAACTGACAGGCTTAGATTGCTGTCCATTTCATACACTGACCAAGTAAAGACAATAAAAGGTAAAGGCTTATGGACAAGATGCCATGTGGCAAGCTGTTCAAAATGTAAATGATCAGTGTTGATGGGGTGCTGCCAATTTAAATCCAAAACCAACAAGTAATTGAAGAAAAGATTGATAGGTGTTTTGTGACTAGAATATACAGCTTTTGTGACATAGAGTTCAATACCAAGTTCCTTATTTGCTGTAGCATTTATTCATGATTTAAATCTTTTAAAAAAAGCAGCAAATGGAATTTAATGAAGAAATGAGAGACATTTGGGATCATTACTTTCTCCCTTGACTTTTCATTGCTTCCATTTTCTCAGACTAATAAGATGACAGAACTAAATTAAGCTCGACCAAAATAATGTTGCACGTTGCATACCTCAACTACATTTCAATCATTTCCCTATGCTCACTTGCCTGTGTTTGCTCTAGTACAACAATACATCCATTTTTAAAGAGCTGTTTATAAATAGAATTTACTCCGGAGAACGGTGAGGGAACGCATTGAGGAGGATACAGAAAGGTAAGGAAACACACTACAAGTGGCAGAATATTGTGAAGGAACATAGGGATTGTGGAATGTTTGTTCAGAAAAGTCAGTAAGAAAGGCTCTTGGAGAAGTTTTCTTTCAACACCCAAGGAATAAAATAAAAAAGGGAACATGTTATGCTGGAACTATACAGCAGAGTTAGACCACAGCTTGAGTCCTACATACAGTTTTCATCAACAGAAGAGTTGAACTATAGAGAGTGCAAAGGAGATCTATGATTATTATGTCAGGAATGAAAAATTGTAGCTCAGAGGAAAGATTGGGTAAGCTAATGCTGTCTTTTTTGAATCAGAGGAGGTTTAACCCAGTCTTGACATTAAAAAAAAAGAGAGATTAAGAGAGATTAAAAGGAAATTCTTTTAGCAGAAGAGTTAATCACAAGAGAACAAAAATGTAAAGGGATTTGCTGAGGAATTAGAGGGGAGATGAGGAAATATGTTTTCTCCCAGACAGTTGTAGGGGTCTGGAATCTATCGTTCAGGTAGGTTGGAGAAACAGAAACCATCATTATGTTTAAAGAGTGCATGGATGAAGCACTTGAAGAGTGATGACCTGCAGTGGTACAAACCAAGTGTAGGAAGGTGGGGGGTGGGTGGGGGAAAGAAATTCGGCTGGAGTATTCTTTTTAAATTAAATAATAATAATCTATATGCCTCATAAATTTTATATGACTTTCAAGTCACAAAAAAAGGAAAATTAGGCAGAAATTAAACAAAGTGACATAAAGGCCTTCATAAAAACTGATAAATTGCCTTTTCTTAGTTAATTTCTTTAAATTAAATTTCTTTAAATTGCAGCCTCTAATTTTCACTTACTTCTTGTTGTCTTTAGTCAGCAAACAGAATGTGTAATCCCTTAATAACTGAGAGAAATGGAGATGAAGAAAGAGCGGTAGTAGGGGTAAGGATGTTGGAAGTCCAGGCTGACAAGTTCACAACCAATTTGTTGTGTGGTCTGCTTGAAAAACAGCTACCCAGCCTATTCAGAGATGTACATTAAAGCACCAAACACAAAAGACTGCATTTAATATTTACAGAGATTTTCAGAATATAAGGAGTTCCAGCTGCACAAATGTTAGTTCGGTTTGAAGCACTAGTCTTACAGATAATAAATTGGGGATCCACTATCTGCAAATTCTCAGCTTTCCTTGACAAAGTTCTCAAGAAACACTAGATGACATAATGTTCCTCTCTTACTGCCACTCACATGCTGCTTGGCACAAAAATCGACAAAGATTACTGGAGATTTGGGTGATACAAAAAGAAAACACAATAAATACAAAATCAAAAATATTCAGTATTATGGAATAATGAAACTAAAGTTTCAGGTCAATGACTTCTCATCAGGTTTCTCTGAAAACCTAAGACACTAGGTTATTAAGTAATCCATTATGGTTAGCTGTCCTTAAAATGTTAAACGATGGAAGGACTGCAAATCCAGGGAGCTTGGTGGCCCCTGAGATATCTCATTAAAGTATTATGGACAAGTACAAAAAATAAAGTGGCTATTGGAAGGCTGACATTACATATAGATATGGAGTACACAGGTGATAGAAGTTAAACTACAGTGAAATAAAGCCCTTAAATGACACCTGATGATTGCAGATAGGAAATGAAAACAGAGAAGGCTAGAACTATCAGCAGGTCAGACTGTACCTGATGAGAGAGGAATGGGGTGATTACTAAGGGACAACTTATGTCCAAAATACAGTAAAGTTCTGGAAATCGGCCAGCTGAGTATTCAAAATGTTCTGCAGCAGACTCACGTGCACTCCTATCCTTGTGCTTTCTTCAAAACACCAGTACCCTTAAGTTCCCGCACTTGTTCCTGGTTCCTAGATACCCTATCGCATATGAAGACCCTGGATTCCTCTACTTTCTCTGGTTCACAAGCCCTCGATCCGCCACTCACTGTACCATACCAGTGCCCTGGATCCTGCAATCACACTAGCACACTGGAATTCTGGTTCCCACACACCCTGGACTCTCAGTGGGACCTTGGTTCCTATGTTATCTTGAAACTTAATAACTTAACAGATTTAAGTAGTTGGGGTACTTAAGATTATGATGAGATAGTAGGTTTACAACACAGGGAATGCTTTACTCTTTACAAAAGAGTAGCTCCTGAGCAGACAGCCAGCTAGTTTAAATAACGTTAGCTATGCTAATGAAAGAATGACACCTGTTAAACTCACCTCAACTGTGATTTAACCCACCATGGGCAATAGAAAAGTCACTGTTGCAAACAGTGCAGCGAGCAACACTGTCACTATTTTTGACCCCTATTAGGCAGGGGTACTCTTTAGTGTAGTCTGGGGTGAAGTACGTTTTATATATTTTTTGGAACACTCTGCCATAGCGCACTCACTCTCTCTCGCTCAATCTCTCTCTCTCTCTCTCTCTCTCTCTCTCTCTCTCTCTCTCTCTCTCTCTCTCTCTCTTGCTCACTCTCTCTCTTTCTCTCTCTCTCACTGGCTCTCTCTCACCCTCTCCCTCACTCTATCAAAAAATCGATTTCTAGGATACTGCATATAATTTGCGGGCGTCAGGGAGCCGCTATCAATATGCGGGAGACTCCCGGAACTTCTGGGAGAGGTGGGATGTCTGGGAACTTAATGTCAAAGGATACACATTGTATCAAAAGGACAGGCAAGAAGGCAGAGGGGTGGCATGACTCACTGGTAGAAAATGAAATCCATTAGAAAGAGGTGACATAGGGTCAGAAGGTGTTGAAGAACTGCAAGGGTAAAAAGACCCCCAAACAGTAGTAAGGATGTGGGCCTGTAAGTCACAGAGGTAAATAGAAAATGCATTTCAATATGTAGGAAGATTGGGAAAATCAGGTTGGTGCTAGATTCCGAGAGAGTGGGAGAGGGGATTTGTAGACTGCCTACGAGATGGCTTTTTAGAGCAGCTCATGGTTGAGCCCACTAGGGGATCAGCAATTCTGGACTGCGTGTTGTGCAATGAACCAAAATTGATTAGCGAGCTTAAAGTAAAAGAACCCTTAGCATCAAGTGATCATAATATAATTGAATTCACCTTGAAATTTGAGAAGGAGAAGCTAAAGTCAGATGTATCAGTATTACAGTGGAGTAAAGAGAATTACAGAGGCATGACAGCAGAGTTGGCCAGAATTGATTGGAAAAGAACTCTGGCAGGGATGGTGGCAGAGCAGCAATGGCTGGAATTTCTGGAAGCAACTCGGAAGGAAGAAGTATTCTAAAGGATGCAACCATGGCTAACAAGGGAAGAGACAGCCAATATGAAAACCAAGAGAGGGCATATAATAGGGCAAAAAGTAATGGGAGGTTAAAGGATAGGGAAGCTTTTAAAAACCAACAGAAAGCAACTAAAGAAGCTATTCTGCTAAAGAAGGAATATGAAAATAAGTTAGCCACCAATAATAGAGGATACTAAAAGTTTCTTCAGATACGTAAAGTGTTAAAGAGAGGCGAGTGTGGATGTTTGACCACTGGAAAACAATGCTGGAGAAGTAGTAATGGAGGACAAGGAAATGGTGGATGAACTGAATAAGTATTTTGCATCAGTCTCCATGGTGGAAGACACTAGCAATATGTTGGAAGTTCCAGATGTCAGGGGTCATGAAGTGTGTGAAGTTACCATTACTAGAGAGAAGGTTCTTGGGAAACCAAAAGGTCTGAAGGTAGATAAATCACCTGGATTTGAAAGAAGTGGCTGGAGAGATTGTGGAGGCAGAGTAATGAGCTTTCAAAAATCACTAGATTCTGGAATGTTTCCAGAGGACTGGAAAATTGCAAATGACACTCCACTCTTCAAGAGGGAGAGAGGCAGAAGAAAGGAAATTGTAAACCAGTTAGTCCGACCTCAGAGGTTGGGAAGATGTTGGAGTCGATTGTTAAGGATATGGTTTTGGGGTCCTTGAAGACACATGATAAAATAGACCATAGTCAGTATGGTTTCCTTAAGGGAAAATCTTGCCTGACAAATCTATTGGAATTCTTTGAAGAAATAACAAGCAGGATAGGCAAAGGGAATCAATTGACGTTCTATACTTGGATTGTCAGAAAGCCTTTGATAAGGTGCCAGACACGAGGCTGCTTAACAAGCCACTGGAAAAGATTTTAGCAAGAATAAAGCAGTGGTATACGTCAATGTTTTTACGTTATACGTCAATGATTTGGATGATGGAATTGATGGTGCTGTTGCAAAGTTTGCCTGTGATGCGAAGACAGGTGGAGGAGCAGGCAGTTTTGAGGAAGTAGAGAGGCTCCAGAAAGAATTAGACAGATTAAGAGAATGTGCAAAGAAATAGCAGATGGAATACAGTATTGGGAAGTGTATGGTCATGCACTTTGACAGAAGAAATGAAAGGGTTGACTATTGTCCAAATGGAGAGAAAATACAAAACTTGGAGGTGCAAAGGGACTTAGGAGTCCTTGTGCAGGATTCTCAAAAGGTTAATTGCAGGTTAAGTCTGTGGTGAGGAAGGCAAATGCAATGTGAGCATTCCTTTCAAGAGGACTAGAATATAAAGGGAAGGAAATAGTGTTGAAACTTTATAAAGCACTGGTGAGGGCTCACTTTGAGTATTGGGAACAGTTTCGGACCCTTATCGTACAAAGGACATGCTGAAACTGGAGAGGATTCAAAGTTGGTTCACAAAAATGATTCCGGGATTGAATGGCTTGTTATATGAAAAGCATTTGATGGCTCTGAGCCTGTATTTGCTGGAATTCAGAATGGGTGAGATGGGGGGAGCTCATTGAAACCTATCAAGGGCTTGATAGAGTAGCTGTGGAGAGGATGTTTCCTATGTGGGGTTGTCTAAGACTAAAGGACACAGCCTCAGAATAGAAGGGCATCTTTTTATAATGGAGATAAGGAGGAATTTCTTTAGCCAGTGAGTGGTGAATCTGTGGAACTCTTTGCCATAGACAGCTGTGCAGACCAGGTCTTTATGTACATTTAAGGCAGAGGTTGATAGATTCTTGATTGGTCAGGGCAAGAAGGAATATGGGGAGATTGGGGCTGAAAGGAAAATTAGATCAGCCATGATGAAATGGTGGAACAGACTTGCTGAGCCAAATGGTCTAATTCTGCTCCTATATCTTATGGTCTTATTTACATGAAGTTTTTTGCACTTCTGTATGTGTAATATCTAAACAGGGGACCAATACCATTAAGGGGTCCACGGACCCCACATTGGAACCTCCTGATTTAAAATAAGGTGATTTAAAAATGTGTTGGAGTAAGAGTTTAATTAATATCCAAATGTCCAGTAATCTGCCAATCTAGCACCAACAATGCCTGTGCTCTCTATTAGCAGAATTTTATTTAATGCATTGGCACAGATTCACCAAAGTCCTTTTTGGATTCCAAGTTGTAAAATACAATGAGAAGTTACAAAAGCTGCAGATCCTGAGTTTGGTAAAGGAATGGCCTAAATGAGATTTTCAAAATCTGAGACGGAAATTATTTCTGCCTGTTGTGGAAAATATAGTCTATGGCATTGTGCACAAAATAAAGGCAGGCTTTTGACAACTGAAATTAGGAAATGCTTCCAACTTCAAAATCTTGAACTCTTCTTCACAAACAAAATCTGATTTCAGTTAAAAGATAAATTTAAAATCAGAGCTGTTTGATTTTTGTTAGCCAGAGATATTAATGGAATGGAGAAAAGGCTGGTGTATGAAGTTGGGTTGTAGATTAGCCATGAACTGTCAAAGAGGCTTGAGAGTCTAATGGCTGACTTCTGTTCCTATGTTTCCTTCACCAATCGTAGATTGTAGCAGCTTTAATGCAGTAGCATCAAAATCGAGAACTCTTCCGAATTTCAGGACAACAAATTTCAGTATTTCCCAATGCTATCACAGCCAGGAAATATCTCATTGGTACCAGACTATCCATTGTCCCACCCTATTTCCAAGTACCAGGACCTAGAGGAATTCTACGAACCTCTACTTTAGCTTTACAGAATAACTCACCTAACTCTGAAGTGTGAATGATATCTGAATAAATGGAACAGACTCTCATTGATAATAAGAGTAAATCTTGGAACTATTATGTGGAATTACACAAGCAGGCCGGCCTGGCTATTTGCACAGCTGCCAGAAGCTCAGGACATCTCATGGCTATCTCTTGCCTTCCTATTTCTTGCCTCACAATTCTCCACCTATGGTGAACAATTCATATTAACACCAACGCACCAATTATAAGCAATAGGAGACTGTAGAAAAAGAATAAAGGTCAATTTTTTACAGTTATCATTGGATAATAGCAGATTGTAGGCTACAATCAAATCTCAAAGGACCACAAGCATAACACAGAATATGTACTAATAGAAATAGAATCAGTTATTTAATCTCCAAAAGTCAGTAGTCGAGCCTCAAAATGATGAAACCTTATTATGAAATGTGAAATATATGACTCATTGTGAGTAACACCAGGTGACATTTTACTTATTTGATAAAACATTTCAGCATATTATTTGTAATTAAAAAGCAAAACTGATGACTTAGAGCAAGCAGAGCATTAGAAATGGACAGTTAAGAGAATTTCTTTGTGGTGCACACCAGGGAGTTGAAACATTATTTACTGTTACATATTAAATTCCCATTATAACTTGAATTTCAGAATAAAAATGGATAGAACAATTATTTATGCAATTTTATAATGATAAACAAAATTGCAACTCAGTTGTCAAGTTATTCTTCGTGATAATCTGTGACAATTTAAGCATCTTAATATAATCATAATTCAGCAGACCTGTGAAAAATAGAAATAGTGGTTTTATAACCTTACACTTCAAGTGCAAACCTAGCAGCACATATTGACTCCCAGAATGGTGTGAAAACACTGCAAAATTTGTCAACCTGCTGATTGTCAGAGACAGCAAATACAAGATTAAAGATTGGGATACATTAAAATCTAAACTTTATTCAAAGGTAATCCAGTTAAAGAATGGCAGCTCTAGAAAGTAGCAAATTCTCGAGTATTAGCATATCAGATAACCTGTCCTGGGCCCTGCACATAGAAGCAATCAGGAAAGAAAACATCCCAGTGCCTTTACTTTCCTAGAAGTTTAGTGAGGTTCAATTAGTCACTAAATAGGCTAACTACTCCAGATTTACTGTTGCCTGACTGGTTGCATCAGAATTAGGTTTAAAATCACCAGCATATGTTGTGAAATATGTTGTCTTTGCAACAGCAGTGCAATGCAATAAATTGCAATAGTGTTGATTGTCAGAGAGTTGGAGACATTATTTCCATTCCACACAGACTGTGGTCTTCCCATTAGGATGATGAAGATCCAGTTGCAGAGGGAGGTACAAAGTTTAGGAGCTGTTCGATCAGAACTGTAGGAATCACTGTGTTAAACACTGAGCTGCAGTCAGTAAACAGCATCCTGGCACGGGCATTTGTATCAACCTGGTGATCCAAAGCCGTGAAAAGAGTCAATGAGATTGCATGCACTGTAGACCTACTGTGGCAATAGGCAAATTGCAGTGGGTCCAGGTCCTTGCTGAGATAGGAGTTAATTCTACCCATAACCAACCTCTCAAAGTACTTCATTGCCATAGATGTGAGTGCTACTGAGTGATGGTTGTTCAGACAGCTCACCCCGGTATAGCATTCAAATGCAAGAAGCAGCAGAAAGTGATAAACTCTACCTAATGCATCACGTGCACAACCTTATCCACCATTGTTCATATGTCCAGTAAGCACTGCTTCCAGGAGGCAACATCCATTATCAAAGACCCCCACCATCTGGGGGTCTTTGCCATTTCTTGCAGCTACCTTTGGGCAGCAAGTATAGAAGCTTGAATCCCACAACACTGGGTTGACGAACAGCTATTTCCATTCAACCACTCAGTTCTTGAACCAACTGGCATGACCCTAATCACCAGAGTTACCACTTTGATCAATTAGCACTCAAATTAAGTATTTTTGCCATTCTAATTGTGGACTTTCTCATAAAGCTTGTATTTAATTTATGCCTTTTTGTGAATGCTGCTTATATGATGGTACGTGCCTGCATTACTGCTGCAGGTACGATTTTCATTCTACCCGTGCATATGTACGAGGGGTGATTGATAAGTTCATGGCCTAAGGTAGAAGGAGTCAATTTTAGAAAACCTAGCACATTTATTTTATCTACAGTTACACACTTAGTCCAGCAGTCGTGGAGCATACGGATCCCTCCTTTGTAGAAGTCGGTGTCTTGGACCTCCAGAAATGGTTCACAGCAGGGGTGATTGATAAGTTTGTGGCCTAAGGTAGAATGAGATGAGTTATTAACTTCAAACTTTCTGCATAATCACTCAAAGAGTTGACCTGCATGTGCATGTAACGAGAGCTGTATAACTCATGTCCTTCTACCTTAGGCCACTAACTTTTCAATCACCCCTGCTGTGGACCGCTTCTATTGCTCCATGACCACTGGAATAAGTGTGTAAATGTAGGAGGGGACTATGCTGAAAAATAAATGTGCTAGTTTTTCTAAAATTGACTCCTCCTACCTTAGGCCATGAACTTATCAATCACCCCTCGCATATTTATCTATAAGATAATAAGCTCGACTTTAGCTTGAAACACTGCTCAGGTAATCAGGCACGTTCATGAGGTACAAATCTTCTATTCCTATCTAGCTACACCCATCATTTTTCTTACATTGCATCTAGTACCAAGCCGCCCGAAATGTCTGATTAAAGGTTAGGTAACCATGGAAGTCTGATCAACTCCCACAAAAATAGGAAAGGAAGGTGCCAGCTGCAAGCCTGTGATATCTGGGGGAGGAAGCTTGGTAAGACAGGGAGAGAAGCATAATCTATTCCATTAATGCAGGGTTTTAAAATCTAGTGCTGATGAAGTCTCGGCCCATAACATTGAATGCTTATACCCATCCTTAGATACCACCTGACTACTAAGCTCCTCCAGCACATTGTGCAGCTTGCTCTAGATTTCAGCATCTGCAATTCCTCCGCTGTCTATTGAAATCTAGCCTATTGATTATAATCCAACTGGATTTCCGTCACTAGCAATCATTTAGAAATAAGTAACTGCTATTCTAACTCATGATTTTGTTTTCAAAGTTTCGGGCTGAGACCCTTCATCAGGACGAAGGGTCTGGGCCCGAAACATCGACAGCGCTTCTCCCTATAGATGCTGCCTGACCTGCTGCGTTCCACCAGCATTTTGTGTGTGTTGCTTGAATTTCCAGCATCTGCAGATTTCCTCGTGTTTGCCTTATGATTTTGTTTGGATGATTCCTAATATGAACAAATGTGATTTGTTCCCATTTTAGAAAATAGATACTAAAATTTTTGTGACAAATTGTGATGATATACCTATATGAGACTGTTATTTTGTGGCAATACTGGGACTCTCCCCCAGACATTTCAGCCAGAAATATTGGAAGAAATTCAGCAGACTAACAAAACCCGCTGAATTTTTGGCACATTTGCAATGATTATCAAGTGTATCTGGCATAATAGCTGAAAATTCTGCCAGGAGATATACAATGGGCCCCAGATTCCTTTCCACTGTTTCTATGGCACTTCAATCCCTAGCATTGCATGTTACGCTGTTGGTACTGAAGCCAATCAAGAACCCCTAAGCTTCAAGGTCCTTGGGCCTGTCCTGCCCAAGAGCAATAGGTCAAAGATAGAATTTAAAATAAAATATGTTGTACTGAAAAGTCGCTTGGCAGAAATGGGGCAGATTATTCAGAAGTGTTCATTTTGTTCTGTCTTTGAAAATTTTAAAATTTCACCAGCAGTGTGAAGGGTAAAAGCGTGCAGCCTTTCTCCTCTCAGGTTGAATGAGAGTAGAAAGGGTCACAGGTCACAGGTTTAGGGTGAAAGGTGAAATATTCAAGGGGAATCTGAAGGAGAACTTCTTCAATCAGAGGATGGTGTGAGAATGATCTGTCAGCAGAAGAGCTAGATGAGGGTTTCACATTTAAGAGAAGTTTAATTAAGTAGATGGATAAGAGGGCTATGAAAGCACTGGTCCAGTTGCAGTTAGCTGGGACTTGACAGAAAGACTTTCTTTACTTTTTCAATCTTTTTATTAGTATTAATAATATTATGAACAAAATACAATTGATATATTAATAAAGGGATTACAAACATACAAATTCCCATTACACATGAAAGAATACATAAGCAATGAATACAGTATAAATAAGTTTTCCCGAAACATGAACCATATAGTATATATATATGAACAAGGTAAATCTAGATATTTCATAATATATAATATAAAAAAAAGAAAAAAAAATATATGCAAAATTGACTAACCTACTATTCTAATATCTAAGGGAAAAAAGGAAGCAAAAAAAGAAAAGGAAAAAAAAGAAAAACTAAAAAAAAGAGGAAAAAAAAGGGCTGTTTATAATATCTCACAAGAATACATAAACATCAATGTCGTCAACTCCGATCCTCTCAACATAAATACGATTAAAGCTGAAAAAACCAATAAGCTTGGAACAGGGTCATATTACATCATATGATCTCAATTATAGATCAAGCTTTTTTGGCTTGGAAAACTAAGGGTTTATTAAGATTTTCTGATTTATTTTCGGACAATTGTTTTATGTCTTTTGAGCAATTATCTAATAAATATAATTTGCCTAGATTTCATTTTTTTAGATACTTACAGGTTAGGCATTTTTTAAGTATGGTACTTCCTACGTTTCCAAATTTTGTGTCTTCAGATATTTTGGAGAGTTTGTTTGAATTAAACCCTTTTCAAAAAGGGCTTATATCAAAACTTTATAATATAATTATGAAGATACGTTCAGTGCCCCTTGATAAGACCAAAAATGATTGGGAAAGAGAGCTTAATCTTACTATTCCTATTGAGAATTGGGATAGAATTCTTCAATTAGTTAATATATCATCTATATGTGCCAAACATTCATTAATACAATTTAAGGCTGTACATAGGGCCCATATGTCCAAGGATAAATTAGCTCATTTTTATTCTTATATAAACCCTATTTGTGACAGATGTCAATTGGAAATCACGTCTTTAACTCTATGTTTTGGTCATGTCCGCTTTTGAAAAAATATTGGAAAGATATTTTTGATATTATCTCTGCGGTACTAAACATTGATTTACAACCCCATCCTATTACCGAAATTTTTGGTTTACCGATGATGGACTCACTTCATTTATCTCCTTCCGCCTGTCGAATGATTGCTTTTCTCACTTTGATGGCTAGAAGATCTATTTTGTTGAATTGGAAGGAAATTAATCCTCCCACTGTATTTCATTGGCTTTCTCAAACTATGTTATGTTTAAATTTAGAAAAAATTAGAAGTGGTGTATTCGATACTTCTATTAAATTTGAAAAGATATGGAGACCATTTATTCAATATTTTCATTTGACAGAAAGACTATGTCAGCACAAACTGGATGGGCAAAGGGCCTGTTTCTGTACTGTAGTACTTTATGACTGTCCGTCTTACGATAAATCCAAGTACAGAGTGACAAGTTTATATAGAAATTTTCCAATATAACCTGAGACTAGCAATGGTCAGATCAACACCTGCAACCCATCATGCTGCATCGGATAGTACATCTCAGTTTCTTTCAAAGTTCAAGTGGAAGCCATCAAACAACAGAGCACAGGGGAATACCCAACACCGTCACTGTGGCTGTTGGCACAAGTGTACAAAGAAAATATTACTGTAGTCCAGCAAGCTGTCCTATGACAGATTACAGGGCTTTGGAGATACTATCATGCATGAGATGAGCAGCTCTTGGGAATACGAAGCTCCCATTTTTCTCAGATTGTCCGCATTTGTTATCCAGTCATCAACACTTGACCAGTGGCATTGCCATTGCCTGTCCCCTAATCAGGGTGGTTGTCACACATTGCAAGAGGGTGCTGTCCACAACCAGGTCTTCAGACCCAGAGCAGCTCAGCCATCTGCAAGCTAAAATATTGTGTGTGCCTTCAATTTTCTGTACCTCAGGAGAGGAGGAGGCACAGGAGGAGCCTGGAGGCATGCGCACAATGTTTTAGGAACAGCTTCATCCCCTCTGCCATCAGGTTTCTGAACAGACAGTGAACTCACTCACGAACACTACATCACTACTCGTGGTCCATATGCAGTGCACATTGTAAAGGGACTTGTTCTATATTACCCTCGTGGCACTGATCAGTGAACTGATCCAGAGGAGAAACAACTTACTGACAAAGCATCAGACATGGATGTTTGACAGATGGATGAATGATTCAGCTTATTTCATGGTTTCACAGCCCCAACCCCTGCGCACCACAGATCTCTTCAATTCTGGCCCATCTCCTGCCTGTAATCCCACCCCAATACTCTCTCAAGCCACCTTTCATCACATCCCCTACCATCTGATCCCTGTCAATGGAATGTCAGTTTTGCTGCTGCTTGTGCATGGGAGGGAGGAGCGGGGGCTTGGGGTTCTAACATTTCTGTCAATCATTCTTTAGGGCTTTTTCTGTTACATGGATGTCTGTAAAGAGTAAGAATTACAGAGGAATACATACTGTAATACTAAATGGTATTAAACATCTGAACCAACTGACCGACTACCCAACAATCTGAATAACCAAGAGCTCATCTTCCAATTTCACCACAACTTCTTCAATGTCAAAATATCCTCTTCCGAAACCCCCAATTTCACGAGGCTAACTTCATATTTCTTTGCCCCACCCTCTGCCTGATTCCACATTGTCCTCTACCAACTCTTCAGCAGCTACAGAGTGGCCACGTGTCCAATAACTAATTTGTACCATGATCTCCCAACCTAAACTCAGCAAACTCATGCATGGCCCTTCCCCACTGCCCATTTAAACATGCTGAGCTCCTGATCACGATATATATTCTGTCTCACTGTCTTCTGGAACCCTGGGCTGTGATGTATCTCTCCTTCCCAGCCATTGTATGGGCCCAAATGGGCCTACAGGTATTGCCACCCATTAATTTTGCACACCACACTGGGCCACAGTGGTAAGTGAAGATTTTTGATCAGTTACATTTTGTTGTGCAGCCTGTCACACATGGTCTAGTATTTCTAGTCCCAGCTGGAGCATTGTCCTCAATTCTCAGACTACAAGTACATCTTCTAGGCCGTGGATCCTTAAGGTTGCTATAGGGGGGACAAGCTCACACTATCTATTAAATACTCCCAATTGTGTGGGTCTCAAATAGCCTCTTGCAACCAAGTCCAGCTCCAGGCCTTCACGTGTGGCTCAGCTACTAAACTCAACGGAACCCACAAGACTTGGTCAGCACAAGCTAGATGGGCCAAAGGGCCTACTCCTGTACTGTAGAACTTTATGACTGTCCATTTTATGATGAATCAAATTACTGAGTGACAGGCTTATATAGAAATTTTCCAATATAACCAGAGACTAGCAATGGACAGATTAACACTTGCAATCTATCCAGCTGCATCCGATAACTAACATCTCATTTTCCATCGAAGTTCAAGCAGAAGCCATCACCAAGGAGCACATAGGATGCAGGGAGTTTTATAGATAGGAGGTGGTTTCCAGGAGGTGGTCATACTAATAGGTCTGTCAGAGACTCAAGAGGGGCACTCATGAGTCTCTGTGGCTGCTGTCCACTCAAACAAGCAGAAGATTACATTAGTAACAAGATCAATGTCACCACAACCGCTTTGTTGTGCAGCAGGGTTGTGCAAAGTCAAGACGAACAATGGTGATGGAAGGCTCTTTAGTCAGGCAGACTGATAGGCATTACTGTGACCATAGTGGTACTCTAGGATGATATATTACCTTGCTGGTCCAGGGTCAAGGATGACTCCAAGTGGGCCCAGGATATTCTGAAAGGGGAGGGTGAGCAGGCAGAGATTGTTTTTCATGTTAGTACCAACAACATAAGCAGGAAGAGTAGTGAGATTTTGCAAAATGAATTTAAGGAGTTAAGATGAATGTTCAAAAACAGCAGGTCCATGGATGTAACCTTGGAATTGCTCCTTGTGGCTTGTGCTAGTGAAGCACAAAGTAGGAAGATAATATAGTTAAACACATAGCTAAAAAGCTGGAGCAGGAGGTAAGACCTCAGATATTTGGATTATCCAAGGAAGGTACAACCGAATAAAAAGAATGTGTCTACCTAAAGTGGAGAGGTATTAATACCCTTGCTGGTGCCACAAGGGTTTAAACTATGTGGCAGAGGGATGGGAACCATCTCAGATAGAAGTGTACTAAATTGGGTAAGATAAATTAGATTGGGCCAGCTGGTGGTGTAGTGGCATCAGCACTGGACTTCAAGGCAGATGGTCCTGAGTTCAAACCCAGCTGGGTCCAAACTGCAGAAGAAAGGCCTGGCAATCTACTTCCGTATCTTGCCACAAAAACCCTGTGGACCCTGTGGTCCATGAGATCATGAAGAGTTGGACTTGACTGAACAACAAAAGATTAGATAGTCAATTTTTTCCTAGGGTGTATATGTCAAATACTGGAGGACACGGCTTTAACGTGAGAGGGGGAAAAGTTTAAATATTTCCAAGGCAACTTTTATTTCATTGGAAATGGTAGGTTCCTGGAACGTGCTGCCAAAGGAAGTGGTGGAAGCAGGTACAATGGCAATGCTGAAGAGGCATCAGATCAGGAACATGGACAGACAGGAAACAGAGATTTAGACAACGCACAGGCAGATGGGATTAATTTCAATTGGCATCATGGGCTGAAGAGCATTCTAATATTCTATGTACTGGATGACATGAATGAATGATCATTTTGGAGAATTATAATTCAATTGCCTCTAATTCTCAATTGTGGCAATATTAATCATATGTAAATAAATTTAACTGGTGATAACCTGTTCTTTTTATGCAGTAAACTTTTATATAGGGTATTTACTGTTGGTTCAAGCTACTATTCAATAGAATAACTGACAGTAATGACTACAGCCAGAGCTGGTGAGAGTAAATTAGCACAATTAACAGGGTGAAATGATGGAACATATTCTTATCTACAATTTTTAATTGCTAAGGTACGCTATACTTTTGTTCAGCAAAGCAAGCTAATTAACTCTTATACAGAAAATAAAACCCAAACTATAATGAATATGTTTTCTTACAAAATTATGCTTACAGTCTAAATTCACAAACAATCATTGGACTAAGCAGTCAATACACCTGCAATATTTTGTTCAGTCAGTTATAGAAAGTGCAAGATAAATGAATGAAAGCTGAAGAACATCCCAATTTTTCCCAATGCCTTTTTGTTCACTAAAGACTTGTGGAGAACTTTTGTTTCTTCAGTAAAATTTTCTTCTATGCCATGGTTCTTATGTCCAGAGAATTGTATCAAAATAATAGCTAAGGTAATTTCACTTATACAGAATCCCATGTTAAAAATGTGTTAAACGTATGTATGTATATTATATGCTAAAGAGAGCCATTTGTCTGACAGTTTTGAAGTCTACCCTAGTTTTCTTATTCAACATAAACCACTGAAAAGGCTATATAAGAGCATATATGGAATCTTTTCCTGAAGTTATCCAACTTGTACAGATCATAGAAATCAGAGGTAACTTTTTAGAGTCAAGCATTTGCAGCAGTGTTTCACCTGCTAAAATCATGCAGATTATTAAAATGGACTACCTATAACTTTAGTGTTTTTTGTCCAACCTGATTAATTTTCGGGTGTTCAGTTTGTAGCGTATTCTTGTGCCAAACTCGGGAAGTTCTAAGAATTGGCAATGAACTTATATCTCTTTGACTTGTCAGTCTGAGAAGTGGCAGATGGAGTTCAACCCAGATAAGCGTGAGGTGGTTCATTTTGGTAGGTCAAGTATGATGGCAGAATACAGTATTAATGGAAAGACACTTGGCAGTGTTGAGGATCAGAGGGATCTTGGGGTCCGAGTCCATGGGACACTCAAAGCTGCTGCGCAGGTTGACTCTGTGGTTAAGAAAGCATACAGTGCATTGGCTTTCATCAATATTGGGATTGAGTTTAGGAGCTGAGAGGAAATGTTGCAGCTATTTAGGACCCTGGTCAGACCCCACTTGGAGTACTGTGCTCAGTTCTGGTTGCCTCACTACTGGAAGGATGTGGAAACCAAAGAAAGGGTGCAGTGGAGATTTGCAAGGATGTTTCCTGGATTGGGGAGCATGCCTTATGAGAATAGACTGAGTGAACTCGGCCTTTTCTCCTTGAAGCGAAGGAGGATGAGAGATGACATGATAGAGGTGTACAAGATAATGAGAGGCATTGATCTTGTGGATAGTTAGAGGCTTTTTCCCAGGGCTGAGATGGCTAGCACAAGAGGGCACAGATTTAAGGTGCTTGGAAGCAGGTACAGAGGAGAAGTCAGGGATATGTTTTTTTTACGCAGAGAGTGGTGAGAGCATGGAATGGGCTGCTGACAACGGTGGTGGAGACAGATACGATAGGAGGCTCCTGGACAGGTACATGGAGCTTAGAAAAATATCGGGCTATGGATAACCCTAGGTAATGACTAAGAAAAGAACATTTTCTGCACAGCTCTGCGGGCCGAATGGGCCTGTATTGTGCTGTAGGTTTTCTATGTCTGAAGTACCAACCTGCTTCAAGCAGGCTTCAATTATACCGGTACCCAAGAAGAACATGGTAACCTACTTCAATGTCTATCATTCAGTAGCACATATCCACTCTGATAAAGTGCTGTGAGAGGTTGGTGATGAAACATTTCAACTCCTGCCTGAGAAGTGACTTGGATCCACTGCAATTCACCAACCTTCACAACAGGTCAAGAGCAGTGCTCTTCACTCAATCCTAGAACATCTGAAGATGCATTCATCAGGAGCTCTTCATTGACTATAGCTCAGCATTCAAAACTATCATCTACCTCAAAACTAATCAAAACCTCGGTGCATCCTTGTGCAACAGAAACCTTGATTTTCTCACTTGCAAGCCCAGTCAGTTTGAATTGGCATCAACATCTCCTCTACAATCTCCATCTGCACAGGTGCACCACAGGCTGTGTGCTTATCCCCCTGCTCTACTTGCTTTATACTTATGACTGAGAGGCTAAGCACAGTTCCAATGCCATATTTAAGTCTGCTGATCGCACCGCTGTCATTGGCCAAAACAAGGGTGGTGACAAATTAGCATATAGGAGAGTGATTGAAGATCTGGTTGAGTGATGCCACAACAACAACAACATATATTCCATGTTATCAAGAACAAGGAGATGATTATTGACTTCAGGAGAAAGAAACAGGAGGCCTATAAGCCAGCCCACTTCAGGGGATCAGAGTTGGACAGGGTCAGCAACTTTAAATTCCTTGGTGGTATCATTTCAGAGGATCTGTCCTGGGTTCAGCAAGCAAGTGCTATTACAAAGAAAGCATGGCAGCACTTCTACATTCTTAGAAGTTTGTGAAGATTCGCAATTCATCTAAAACTTTAACAAACTTCTATAGATGAGTGGTGGAGATTATATTGGCTGGTTGCCTCACGGTCTGGTATTGAAACTTTAATGCCCTTGTACAGAAAAGCTGACAAAAAGTACCAGATACAGCCCAGTCTATCACAGGTAAAGCTCTCCCACTATTAAGTGCATCTACATGGAGCGCTGTTGCAGGAAAGCAACATCCATCATCAAGGACCCTCACCTTTCTGGCTGTGCTCCCCTCTTTGCTGCCACCAGGAAGAAGGTACAGGATCTTGGGACACATTCCACCATGTTCAGGACCAGTTATTGCCTCTATAACCATCAGGCTCTTGAACTAGAGGGGATAACTTCACTTGCCCAATCACTGAACTCTTTCCACTGAACTGGATTCACTTTCAAGGACTCTTCATCTCATGATCTTGATATTTATTGCTTAATTATTTATTATTATCTTATTTTCTCCTTATTTGCATTGGGGTTTTTTTGCACATTGGTTGTTGTTCAGCCTGTTGGGTGTGGTCCTTTATTGATTCTATTGTGTTTCTTGTGCTTACTGTGATTGCCCACAAGAAAAGGAATTGCAGGGTTCAATATGGTGACATATATGTGCTTAGATTATAAATTTACTTTTGAATTTAAATTAGTAATCAAATTGCCAACTAAACCAATCCTCTTCTGCATACACAAAATCTACATCCTTCCTCTTGTTCATGTTTCTACCTAACGGTCTCTTAAAAATATTTAATGTATCTGCCTCTACCACCATTCCAGACACCTACCACTCTCTGTGTAAAAAAAAACTTGCCCCTCACATCTCTGTTGAACTTAATGCATGCTTTTAACCATTTGTTCTTCCATATTCATTGTCCCAAAAGTGAACATTCTCTATAAAGCATATTGAAATTTAATTGCCATGCATATGTGATTGTTAAGACTAGCTGCCCTCTTGGAAACCTCTGCAGGTTTAGAAGTAGCATGTGCTATCAGTTGGTAATGGCTGAAGAGAACCTAAAAGAAGATTTTACTTTTTTTTTGTGGGGACCAGAAACAGGAGAGCTCCTCAGAACTTCAAAGACTTACCTCGGGTGGCTACTACATCCTACACATTACAAGGTGAATCAGAGGTGACTGAAAGGCTTTTTTTAAATTCTCAATTCCTACCTTTTGACCTACTGTAAATTAGATCTAATTTTCAAAATTAACTGGAATTCCAGTCAAACTATCAGCTGGTTTGCAAGCGTTTTTGATATCTCTTAATATAAAATTACCCTGAGGCCAAACAAAAGCACATGACACTTCAATTAGTTTAATCGATTGATAAACGCCTTAATAACATTGAAGTAAATTTTGTATCAAAGCCCTCACAATTAATAATTAAGTTATCTTTCTCTTTTAATTTGTTGAGTTGATTCCATCAAAAAGATAGCATGGATTTTCTCCAATTAAATTATTTTAATGCGATTCTGAAGGTATCACAAAGAAATACAACTTTCTCCATCTCACCCAATAATAAAAATAATAATAACAATAATAACAGCAACAACAAAGAAAACTCTATCAGAGTTTCTGTAAACAATGATTCAATTCTGCAACTTAGATCTGTTTGAACTGGTTTGATTGGAAAATTGATTTTGTAAATATAATTAAGATCATGCAATCTTTTGGAATTGCAAATGACAAAAAGCTGTACTCTTTGCTGCAATGATAGGTGTAATTTCTGTTTAGTGAATCTCAATCCAATTTTTATTCCTGTCTCTTGCTAAAGATGGTTGCTACAGCATTCTAAGTTAAAGCTTTGAGATCTTGCATTCTTCCTTGGAATTATTTGGTAGCTGTAAAAACGATTTGCATTTTCCATCATTATTTAAATAGTATGCTGATACATGTAAGACCATCATATTTATTTATTATTGAGATACAGTGAGGAATAAGCCTATCTGGCCCTTTGAGCCGCCCTGTCCAGCAATTCCCCCACTTAATCCAAGCTTAATCATGGAACAACATACAATGACCAATTAACCTCCCAACCAGTATGTCTTTGGACTGTGGGGAGAAACCCAGAGCATTTGGGGTCACGGTCATGGGCAGAGCATACAAACCCCTTATGCTTTGTAAGTGAGAATTGAACCCAGGTCACTAGAACTGTAACGTTAAAAATAGCTTCCATGTTCACCCTATTGACAAAAGAAGGATCAGTATTTCATTCCCACCACAATATAAGTGGCCAAGAACAACAATGGCCATATTACTCCTGTAGGCAATCAAATCAACTTGATGTCAATGGCCTGACATTGCATTGCACCATGACACTATTGCTAATGCTTTCCTTTGAATAATGTTTTGTCGATACAGAGCTCATACTTTGTACAACTGAAATAGTTGTTCTCCATTATATTTTACCAACTCTATAATATTCAAGTCAAGTCACTTTTTATTGTCATTTTGACCATAACTGTTGGTATGGTACACAGTAAAAACAAGACAACGTTTTTCAGGACCATGGTGCTACATGAAACAGTACAAAAACTACACTGAACTACATAAAAACAACACAGACAAAACTACACTAGACTACAGCCCTATAATCCCTATGAAACTTTATCTGAATCAATAATCAGAAACAGATTTATTATCACTGATAGATATTGTTGTTTTGTGACAGCAGTACAATGCAAGACATAAAATATTGCTATAAGTTACAAAATGTAGTGTGAAAGAGGAATAGCGAGGTAGCGTTCAAGAACTATTCACAAATCTGATTGTAGAGGGGATGAAGCTGTTGCTAAAATACTGAGTGTGGATCTTCAGACTCCTTCCTGATGGTGGTATGGAGGAAAAAAGTGCATCATAACTACCAGAGCAATCACAAACCTAATCCCAGTGTGGACCAGGCTCAACCAAGGCTGTGTTATTACACCAACACTCTTCTCAGTCTTCAATGCACCTGAAATATGATTACTGTTGCAATCAAAATACAAAGTAAGTTTATTATCAAAGTACATCTATATCACCATATACAACCCTTCCAGCATACTCAATAAATTCATAGAATAATAACCACAACAGAATCAATGAAAGACGGTACCAACTTGGGTGTTAAACCAGTGTACAAAAGACAACACACTGTGCAAGTACAAAAAGAAGGAAATAATAATAATAAAAATAAATAAATAAACAGTAAATATCAAGAACATTGGGTATTGTGGTAACTTTCCAATGATGGGACAAGTGAAGTTGACTGAAGTTATCCTCTCTGGTTCAAGAGCCTGATGGTTGAGGGGTAATAACTGATCCTGAACCTGGTGGTGTGAATCCTGATGCTCCGGTACCTTTTTTATGTTGGCAGCATTGAGAAGAGAGCATGTCCTGCGAGGCTGGGGTCCCTGAAGATGGATGCTGCTTTGCTACGATAGCTTTCATGTAGATATGCTCTACAAGACCAATGGGAAACTGCTCAACTTCCACTGACTCCATGCATTCCAGAACCAAGATCATTCCAATGTCCATCATCAAATGATAGTGTGCAGACAATGCTTATATGTGAGCACACTTGGTGACAGCACTTCAATTTATCCATTTTAGGGACTTCTTCTTTGAAGTGTTTGGTACAGTACACCCCAGATGCAGAAGACAAGATGGATAGAATTTAATTCCAACTAATGTAAGGTTATGGATTTTGAGAAATCAAATAAGATAGGACGTAGACAGTAAATGATAAGCTACAAATATATGGATCTTAGGGTTCATTTCCATAAGTCCCTGGAAGTGACAACACAGATAAATAGGGTGTGAAAGATTATGTGTAGCATTCTTGCCTTCATGAATCAGAGCATAGAATATTAGAATATAAAAGATGGTATTTTACATTGCCAATTTACCACATTTAGGAGTATTGTGTGCAGTCTGACTGCCACACTACAGGAAGAATGTGATTACATTGGAGAGAGTGCAGAAAAGATTCAAAGAATGTTTCCTGGATTGGAGTGCTTTGATCATGAGGAGAGCTTGGATAGGGTGGGCTTGGCTTCACTGGAGCAAAAAAGGCTGAGAGTTGGCTTGGTACAGGTACATAAAGTTATAGGAGGTGGAGACAGGGTAGATAGATCCTTTTGCCTTGATAGGAGTATTTTACAAGAGGTTTACAGTAAAAGGAAGGAGGTTTAAGTGAGATCAGTGGGGAAAGTTTTCCTTTAAACAAAGAGAGTAGGTGATACCCATAGTACATTTCTAGGGGAGGTGGGGGAGGTGATAGAATCAGATGAATTCCTTACAGTTCAACTCCCTTTCATATTTCCACACCAACCTGTCTGTCCAAAGCCTTCTCCACTGTCACAGTGGCGCCAAATGTAAACTAGAACGGAGGTTCTGAACCTTTTTTATGCCATGGGCCAAAGTTGTTAAGCAAGGAGTACGTGGAATCCCTGAACTAGAAGAACAGCAACTCAGAATCCTCTACGATACTCATGTATGAACAATGGAATTTCCAGTATCTGGTATCATACTCCACGTTGTTCCTTTTGCGCTCCCATCAGTTCCCCCTGGAGTTTCTCTCCATCTGTTCATTTTTTCTTTTTCCCTCAGGTTCCATCTGCCTTTCGCCCGTATTCCTGCTTATCCAAATTTCTCCTCCCTTTGTTTACCTTTCCTATTCACTCTTCCAACTGAGATCACCTGCCCAGCATCTATTTTAATCTGGTTCTACCTACCACATTATGTCTGTCCCTATCTTCCCTGCTTCTCTGTCACCAACTGGTTCTCTTCGGCTAAATTTTCATTTATTTCTTTTCTTATGTTTCCACGCGTCTCCTATCAGCTTGTGTCAACACTTACCCCTCCCCCACCCAGTTCCATCTGCCCAAAATCTCCTCCCCTATCATCTAGTTCCACCTACAATCCACCAGCCTCTGTTTCACATATCCCTCCGGCATCTACCTACCGGCTGTCTTCCCTCAGCACTCTCAGTCCCGATGCAGGGTTTTAACTCAAAATGTTGACCATCCGCTTGCCTGCACAACAGTTGGTAGTGTACTGGTTGGTAGGTTAATTGGTCATTGTATGTCTCCTGAGATTAGGCTTGGGTTAAATAGGTGGGATGCTGGGCCATGTGGCTTGCTGGGCTTGAAAGGCCCATTTCATGCTGAATCTCTCAATAAAAAAATTAAATAAGATCGTGCAGAATAGGAATAGGAAGGTAGTGGTTCATGGATTACTTGGAAATCCAGTGGTGGAGGGGAAGAAGCTGTTTCTAAAACCATTGAGTGTGGATTTTCAGCCTCCTGTACCTCATGCTTGATGATCTATGTTAAGTTTTCCTTATTCCTGCATCACACTGCTGCCTAACAACAAACACCTGAGACTCCAGAAGCCTATTCCAGATCTCAGGAACTAGTTCTCAATGATTAAATCTATCATGGCCTCCAGTATGTCAAACAGCCTAAGTGGTGTTCAATGATAAAGTGCCCATGGTCTAATGAGCAGCTGTGTTCTCTTGGCCCCTTCGCAATCCATTTTGGCACCTCACACACTGAAAACTATTGGCAGGATAGACTAATATTGGTGTTTTCTCCCAAGCCAACAGAGGCTCTGATCATACTCAATTAGCAGCAATCAGAAGGCACAATGTTTGCATGCTTGAAACCACCACATGAAGTAACAAGTATACTTCAAGCTTGGTCATATGAGATTTCCAGGAGGACAGCATTATTGCTACCTAGGACATTTTTAAAGTCTCCTTTAGTTCATGTACTGAATTGGATGGGGATTTATGTCAGCATATCTCAGTCATCGTGGAGCTGGTAAAATAATAATGAAGGACAACTTATTAACACAAAAAAATTCTGCAGATGCTGGAAATCGAAAGCAACATACACAAAGTCCTGGAGGAACTCAACAGGTCAGGCAGCATCTACGGAAATGAAATGAACAGTCAAAATTTCGGGTCAAAGCTTTGTTTTGAGTCTCCAGCCCTGAAAAAGGGTCTTGGCCTGAAACGTTGACTGTTGTTCATTTCCATAGATACTGCCTGACAGGCTGAGTTCCCCCAGCAATTTGTGTATGCTGCTTTGGATTTCCAGCATCTGCGGAATTTCTTGTGTCCGTAAGTTGTTCTTCATTATTATTTTACCTGCTCCACAATGACCGAGATATGTTGACATAAGTCCCCATCCAATTCAGTACATGAACTCTAAGAGTCTTTAAAAATGTCCTAGCTAGCAATAACCCTGTCTTCCTGGAAATCTCCTCTTATGATTATACTCCAAGTATACTTGTTATAACATTAGTTATAATGTTAACATTAGTTCCCCAACAAAATTAGCGTGTTGGCTGGTGTATCTAAATTCAATTGATGACATCTTGATGGATTCAGCTTTTATTTATTTATTTGTTTGTTTGTTTATTTATTGAGATGCAGTGTGGATTAGGCCCTTTCGGCTGCTCTAGTCCAGCTGCCCAGCAACCCTCAATTTAATCCTAGCCTAATTCATAGAAGTTGCGCTCATGATTTGAAATAATCAAACGATGCCAGAAAGTGGCAACTCTTCGCGTGCGACTCCAGAGGGAATCATCTAATACTCCCATTTTAGAACTACGACAGCTGAAATCTGCAATCACAGCCAGAGGTACTTCAGTAGGCAAGATTGTTTTAAGAAGTTTAAAAAATCTATTGATACTCTATTGAGCCTGGACCGCAGGCTCGGGTTGCGACTGTGGCTTCTCTTAAGGAAATGGAACGCACGCTGCGCTAGAAGTAAGATTGAAATGAAGGCCCTGGGACCACCACTTCCTGCTCTCTTGTTGGTGCATGTATAGTCTCTGGAAAATAAAACTGAAGTCCTCAAAGCAAGATTGCAGTCCCAAAGGGACATCAGAAACTACAAGGTACTTTGCTTCACGGAAACATAGCTCATCCCTACCATTTTGTTCTAAGGAATAAAGTCCTAACCTTTCCCAATCACTCAGGTCCTTAAATCCCAGCAATACCCTTGTAAATTTTCTCTGCACTCTTTCATTCTTATTGATATCTCTCCTGTAGGTAGATGACCAAAACTGCACACCAAACTCTAAAGTAGGCCTCATCAACATCTTATACAATTTCAACATAACATCCCAACTCCTACACTCAATGCATTGATTTATGAAGGTGAATGTTCCAAAAGCTCTCTTCATGACTTTATCTACCTGTGACAGCATTTTCAAGAAGTTATGAATCTGTATTCCCAGATCCCTTTGTTCTTCCGCATTCCATAGTGCCCTACCACTTAGTGTGTAAGATCTATCTCGGTTTGTCCTCCCAAAGTGCAACACCTCACATTGTCTACACTAAATTCCATCTGCCATTTTTCAGCTCATTTTTCCAGCTGGTCTAGATCCCAGTGCAAGCTTTGATATTCTTCCTTGCTGTCCACTACACCCACAATCTTGGTGTCATCCACAAATTTGCTGATCCAGTTTACCATATCATCATCCAGATTGTTGATATAAATGACAAACAACAATGGATCCAGCACCGATCCCTGCGGCATACCACTAGTCGCAAGCTTCCAGTCAGAGAGGCAACCATTTACTACCACTGTCTTCTCCAATGCAGAACCACATCAAAGGCTTGGCTGAAGTCCACATAAGCATCGACCATCTTTCTTTCATCAACTTTACAGGCAACTTCCTTAAACTCTAAGATTGTCTTGGAGGCTGATGACAGAACATCTTTTTGCAAGGTTTCAGATCTTGATGGTATACCTGAAATACCACTGGAAACTCGTGCCAACCATGTGGCGGGAGTGTTGAAGAAGAAATTCTCACTGCTGCATCTGGAGGTTCCTACCTGCCTCAAAAGGAGCTAATCATCCCAAAACCTAGGAAGAGCAGTTTGAGCTGTCTCAACAACTATTACCCAGTTGCAATCACATCTACTGTGATGAAGTGCTTTGTTCTTCATCAATCACTTATGGCCATTGCCATAAGTGAACATTGGTTATGGCCAGAATCAACACCTGCCTGAGCAAGGACCTGTACCTGCTGCAATTTGCCTATCGACACAATAGGTCTACAGCAGACACAATCTCATTGGCTCTTCACTTGTCCTTGGGCCACCTAGACAACAGCAATAGTCACCCCAGCATCATGGTCACCTTCGAAAGGCAATGCCTCAAAAAGGTGGCATCCGTTATTAACGACCCCCATCACTCAGGATATGCCTAATTCTAATTGCTACCATCAGGGAGGAGGTACAGATGCTTGAGGTCACACATTCAATGTTTGATGAACAACTTATTCCCCTCTGGCATCTTATTTCTGAACAGACAATGATCCAAGTGTTAGAGCTTTCATTGATTAATAAATGATCTTTTATAGATTAACTTATTTTATTATTTGAGTATCACATACACTATCTACAATGTTGTTAATACTGAAATATGCTCCTTTACACCAGATAATCATTAATGCGTTTTGCTCTTCCATTTCCTCATCTTTCCAAAACAGCCTACATGGCTTTACCTGCCAGCTCATATTAAACTTCAGTTTTGTATGTACTAATTTTGATTTCAAGGAATATCTCCCACTTTTCTATGCTTTTGCAAATTCACAAACTCAACCATTCTTCCTAAACCCTGTGACTTCCATATACCCTACTGTCATCACATGTGCCATGTACTTTGGATTCTGCTACACTGGTGTATGTGTAACTCACTCAGATTTAGAGTTAAAAATGATAAACTTCATCTTATCTTTGCAGCAGGTTTTCAACTAAAGTCACAAACGTGCTATAATAAATTTGCAACAGATAACTTACCTGATACAGTTTATTAAGATAGCAGCAACATTCCAGCTTCAAAGCTGCATTTTCCTTAGCTTGTATTCAACATTCGTCACTATACAGAGAACATTTTATGTTCCCATTTCTTTATCTTACCTGCAGCTAATGTCAAATGAATAAGTCTGTGACAAAGCAAGGCACTCAATTTGCTTAAGTATCACATGAGCTTTTATAGATAGGGTCAAGGGGAGGCAACATAGAATCTATCCAGGTTCATAAGATTCCTTGGATTCAATCTAAGTCAATACCTTTATCCTTTTCAGGCCTGGAACTGCCTGAGTAGTGTCTAAGACTTGCTCTTGCCATTTTCATCTGCTGCCATTTAAAACTTAGCTGTTTCAGATACCAAGGACAATCTTACAAGTAGCAGGCCTTGAAAGATGTATCTGAGCAATATAGCCCCACACATGAAACTTCCCTGAGAATCTCTGAAAAGTGGTAAAACCATGGGCTCAGAATTGCTGTCTATCAAAACTGTTCACCATTCCTACCATGCTCTGTTAAAATAAACAAAACAATTTTTTTAAATATCACCATTTTTAAAATAAACTTAAAGCAATTTTTCAGATGTAAAACATTAAAGCAAAGTCAAGTAGTCACAAGATAACACACATTCTTACCTGCCCTTACACTTCCTCCCTCACCACCATTCAGGGCCCCAGACAGTCCTTCCAGGTGAGCCGACACTTCACCTGTGAGTCGGCTGGTGTGGTATTCTGCGTCCGGTGCTCCCAGTGTGGCTTTTTATATATTGGTGAGACCCGACGCAGACTGGGAAACCGTTTCGCTGAACACCTACGCTCTGTCTGCCAGAGAAAGCAGGATCTCCCAGTGACCACACATTTTAATTCCACGTCCCATTCCCATTCTGATATGTCAATCCATGGCCTCCTCTACTGTCAAGATGAAGCCACACTCAGGTTGGAAGAACAACACCTTATATTCCGTCTGGGTAGCCTCCAACCTGATGGCATGAACATTGATTTCTCTAACTTCCATTAATGCCCCTCTTCCCCTTCTTACTCCATCCATTATCTATCTATCTATCTATCTATCTATCTATCTATCTATCTATCTATCTATCTATCTATCTATCTATCTATCCTCTCTGTCCCTCTCACAATCACTCCTTGCCTGTTCTCCATCTTCCTCTGGTGTTCTCCTCCCCCTTTCTTTCTCCCTAGGCCTCCCATCCCATGATTCTCTCCCTTCTCCAGCTGTGTATCCCTTTTGTCAATCAACTTTCCAGCCCTTAGCTTCACCCCACTCCCTCCTGTCTTCTCCTTTCATTTCGGATCTCCCCTCCCCCCCCACTTTCAAATCTCTTACTATCTTTTCTTTCAGTCAGTCCTGACAAAGGGTCTTGGCCCAAAACGTCGACTGTATTTCATCCTATAGATGCTGCCTGGCCTGCTGTGTTCCACCAGCATTTTGTGTGTGTTGCTTGAATTTCCAGCATCTGCAGATTTCCTCAAGCTCTTACCTTTCTTTCCTGAGCCCTACAAGTACCTTTGAACTTAATGGCCTCTCCCACCCTGTACCTTATGTACCACTTTACTTATTTATTTATTAAGGCTACATCCACACTAGACCAGATAATTTTGAAAATGTTGGTTTCGCGTTAAAATGATAGGCGTCCACACTATGCATTTTTAAAAATATCTCCGTCCACGTTGAAACAGAGATTTTGGCGAATCTTCCCCTACTGCGCATGTGCAGGAAATTTGGTGTTGAATCTCGCTGTGAAAGTGCGTGTTTGTGTAGTTACAGACTAGAAAAACTTAAAACGACAGGCAGCTGTTGGCTCTCGTGCAGGAGAACTTAAAAGTAAAAAAAAAACAAATTCTGGAGCGTATGGAGGCAACCGACAGGGAGTTCACGGGCAGTATGACCCGGCTGATGACAAACATTGGAAAAACTGACTAACTCTGTTGCATTAATAAAGCACCTTGTTAAATGTATAAAACATGTCTGCATCAGTGTTACCTTGTATTTCCATACAATGTTACATTAGGCTGTTAGAGAAGTACTTGCATAAATAGGTAAAACCACCTTCATATGAGCAAGGACAGAAAACAGGGCAAAGTGAGTATACTTATTTATTCAGTAAGTTCTGGGTCAAAATATTTGGTTAGTACATTTCTAACTCTTCTGGCTTCAGTCTCGTTAAGAAAATAATTTAATTATACTTTGAAAAGATTTCATCTTAAGGTATTTAATTTTGCATTTCAATCCTCCAAGTAGGATGGTGCATAATTTCAGAGCTTTTGGGTAGTTATCTTTTGTTATGACTTGTTTTCTTTAAACATTTATCACAGGCACAACAGACTAAATAACTACCTGAAAGGTGACTTCATAAAGTTTCCCTTTAATAATATATAATTAATATATGTAGGCTTCTCTATTTAATACAACTTTCAGTCCTATTTCCTTACTTCAAGGATTCTTGCACTGCAGAGAACAAAGCTATAGCTCTACTCTGATTCAATAATGTACATACATATTTTTGTATATGTATCTAACCAGTCAACTCTCTTAAAAGATAACTCCTTTGAAGAAATAAGTGTCCAAATTACCAAACTGGAATGCCAATTTTACATTCTTCTACCTCACATTGAGTGCTTAGTGATTTGGATGGCAGAGGAATACTTGTATCATCTTTATTCTTGCACACATGACTTAATGCTATTCTCCAACTTAGCCTAACATTTCAGAAATACTCAGTTGTGTTGCTCACTTTGCAATTCATGGAATTTGAAGATTATTTTTAAAATTATTTTATTATAAGCTACAGTGATTATAATGAGTACAATAACTACCACGGTGCTTACTATAAAACAAAAAAATTCTTGCTCTTACAAAAATAACTCTAAAATTTAATCAGAATCAAGTCTATAATTACTGATTTACATGACGTGAAATGTGTTATTTGTGGCAGTAGTGCAATGCAAAAGACATAAAATTTATTAAAAATTACAAAATAAATAAATATTACATAATAAAGGAATAACAAAGTAGTTTCATGGACCATTCAGAAATCTGATGGGAAAGAAGCTGTTACTAAATCTAATAATTTGACAATGATAAATGTTTCACATGAGGCTACCAACCTCAGCTAATACAGACCTCAGCGCAGGACTAAGATCAAAATAAATTGCTATTGTATAATATTGTAGGGTTTGAATTATGGTTAAAGACAGGACAATACATTCCTTGAGAGATAAGGAACAAGGCTATGGATAAGATGGTGCCTATGCAGACCTTAAAAATATGTGAAAAACACACAAACATTAGATGCTATTGTGAAATTTGATTTTGTTGGTTTTTAGCATGAAAATGGGGCATCTGCTCCACCATTTAGTTTGATTACGTTTGAACTCCACATCAACTGCACAAACCCAGCCTTCACTTGTTAACTAGGTTCTTGATTCAATAGCAACTCAATACTAAATCTTCATCCCCATTTTTCAGTTTCTCACTCCTCCCTACTCTCCCCAGTTCTGCAAATCTCTGCCTCTTTCAAGTGCTGGCATTCCTGACATTTACGATGCTATATTATTGCTCTAAAGCAGTGCTTCAGATGCCTAAAGTTTTGGAAAGAGTTTTCCGAACTTGCTATTTTATTGCTTCTTTAAGATGTTCTTTGATATAGCTTTCAATCTCTATATTCAAGTACCTCATTGTGAAATTAAGGTCTTTCTTTAATACAAAGATATGGCTCTTGTCAGTCACCTTGGGATATTTTGCTACTTTAAAAATGCTGTATAAATGTAAATTATTGTTCTTGTTTCTATCATACAATCTGTTTCTAAACAATATTGGAACAATACCTCTGCCACTCTTTACTGAAATTACAGACCAAACCTGCTATTTCTGACAGTTCTCAAAACTTAAATTATCTCCATTGGAAGTTCTCCATATTTATATGCCAAAGTGAATCAGCGCGACTGACAGCACAATTCACCCCACTACTTTGTCATTCATAACTGGAAGCATGCAGTTAAAAAAAATATTCCAAGGGGACTTTGAGAAGGCAGCTGATGAAGATGAAAGCAGAAAGCACACAGAACAGCTCCATGATTTTTCCAGGTGAAAAAGGCGAAGGATATAGGCAACACGAGTGAATCTGCAGATGCTGGAAATAAATAAAAAACACAAAATGCCGGCAAAACTCAGCAGGCCAGACAGCATCTATGGGAGGGGGTAGTGACAACGTTTCGGGCCGAAACCCTTCATCTGCCTTTCCGCAGAGGTCTTATGTATTACACAAGATGATTTAGGGTAAAATTCATGGAGCATTTAATTTCACAGACTGGTCATTTAATATTAGATGGGTAATTTCAACATTAAATTTGATATACCTTTACTGCTTTGATTTAAGAAAACTTTAACGAAAGAGGTTATCCATTTTTACAGTCATCCATAAGTAAATTTTGTTGAAGTTGAGAAAATACATAAATATCACTCAATACATTAACCATATCTCAACAGTATTGTAATGAAAGGCATCAAAAATGAGTAAGACTCATAATAAAGCAAATTACTAAAGTGGAAAGATGAAAAATAGTTTAGTTATTCAAAGGAATAAATATTCTGCACATTGGACTTATGAATTTAATAATATAGATCGATTCTATGGATGGGTGGCCATAAGAGATTTGTTTGTAACCTGGAAATGACTTGCACTTTTCTTTTAATGGTGTGGAAGTTTTTGTGTCAAACACCTCTCTACTATTGAAAAACGAACCTCTGCAACATTAGAGTCACATTTTATAAGCAATTGCTGACAAATAGGTGCAAATCTGTTAACTCTGTTCTAAGCAGCAACAAGTGCCAAAAGCAATGCAAGAGTGATAGTATGCAAAGCTGTGCTCATAATCCCAATTACATTTTCCACTCATGTTCTCAGCTGTTCTTTATGGTATTGTTAAATATACAAGGATCCTAAATGGGGATGTATTTATTATACAATTTAAAACTGAAACTCATGTACAATTTAAAGCCAAACCAGTTTTTCCATATAGGGAATTTTATACAATATCACCTATTAAAGGATTCCACAATAAATTCATTATGTAAGAGATATATATCTATCCAATTCTTTATTCATGCTCGGAACATCTCTGGAAAAGTCAGTCCTTCCCCAAATAAAGATAGTATTAAACTAGTTCCTTGAAACACAGAAGTCCTTCTGGAAACGGTACCCCATAATGCTAGAGGAGCAAATTCTAGGGTGTATATCTTGCAACAGCCAAAAGGACAGTAATAAAGGTTGATGCATAGTTTAGAGGAAAACTACTGAAAGTGGTATTCCCATGCACCTGCTGAGCTTGTCTTTGGTACTGGAGAAGGAGGATTTGGAAGCTGTTGTCAAAGTAACCTAGTTAATTAACTGCATTGCATTCTGTAGACAGTACATACTGTAGCTATGTTGCACGGATGATGGAGGGAATTAATACTTAAGTTGTGTATAGAGTTTCAATTAATTCGAATGCTTTATCCAGGATGGTGTTATTTTCTGTGAATTGTCAGGAACTGCAGTCATGTTTCTTAATTTATGTCTTGTAAGTGACGAAAATTCCCTCAACACAGAAAATCCATTTTATTGTCTGCTCTTTCAGTCACAATACTTAAGCGACTAGTCCATTAATTTCTGGTCAGTAGTGGCAATCAATATTGGAGATCTTGGTGATAACAATGCTATTACATGTGAATGGATGGTGATTTGACTGTCTTTTATTGCTTGGTCAATGCTTGGCACTTTTATGACCAATTGTTATACCACTTGTGAATCCATACCTGACTGGTTTTTAGGCCTTCCAATATTCATGTATGGACTACGTCAATAGCTAAGGCAGGGGCTGCAAAAAATTTTTTAGCCATGGACCCCTCCCATAAACTGTGGGGTCTGTGGACCCCAGGTTGGGAATCCCTGAGCTAGGGAGTTTCATATGGGATCAAATATAGTCCAAACATCAGCAAACATCCCCAGATCTGACCCTACGGTGGAAGAAGATCATTGATGGAACAGCTGAAATTGGTGGAACTTAGAACTTCTGCTCTCATTTCCCAAAGTGGAGGTTATGACCTGCAAGAAACACAACCATCTTTCTTATCAAAGATATGGCTCCAACCACCAGAATGTTGTTCATTTATTGGGTATAGTAATTATATTGATAATTGTCAATTGGCTTTGATGAATGCAATCTAAGTTGATATACAAGAACATGGGCATAGGCACGTTAGTAGCAGTTTCTGTTGCCCGATCCTGGGTAAGCAGAAAAAAATTACTGTTCATAAAGATGAACAGTAATGACAGTAAAGCAAGGGCAGTAATGACAGAAATCTAGAAGCAATGGATACCAAGGGTAGATCCTGGGTATGGAATTATACAAAATAAGTCTATTAGAAGCTAGAAATTCATTGAATGAACAGCAAAAAGGAGTAGATGTAAAGTACAGCTAGTGAAGATTATCTTTACTTGTCACACCTACTTTAAAACATCAAAACATACAGTGAACACACATAAAATGCTGGAGGAACTCAGCAGGCCAGTCAGCATCATCTAGAAAAGAGTACAGTCAACGTTTCGGGCCCCAGACCCTTCAGCAGGACTGGAGAGAGAAAGACGAGGAGTCACAGTTAGAAAGTGGGGAGAGGGGAGGGGGAAACACACGGTGATAGGGGAAACCGGGAAGGAGGGACAGGTGAAGTAAAGAGCTGGGAAGTTGACTGGTGAAAGAGATGCAAGACTGGAGAAGGGTGAATCTAATAGGAGAGGACAGAAGGCCATGGAAGAAAGGGAAGGGAGAGGGGGTTGATGGGCAGGTAAAGAGATAAGGTGAGAGAGGGAAAAAGGAATGGGGAAATAGTGAAGGAGGGTGGGGAGGTGGGCATTAACGGAAATTTGAGAAATCAATGCTCAAGCCTTCAGATCTGGAGGCTACCCAGATGGAATATAAGGTGTTGCACCTCCAACCAGGGTGTGGCCTCATCACGACAGTGGAATGGGAATCTGAATGGGAAGAAGAATTAAAATGGGTGCCCACTGGAAGACCCAGCTTTTTCTGATGGATAGAGCATAACTTTTGTCATACCTGCCCCTACACCTCCTCCCTCACCACCATTCAGGGCCCCAAACCATCCCTCCATGTAAGGTGACACTATACGTGTGAGTCTGTTGGGGTCATATACTGTATCCGGTGCTCCCAGTGTGATCTCCTGTATATCAGTGAGACCCCACACAGATTGGGAGACCATTTCGCTGAGCACCTACACTCCATCTGCCAGAAAAAACGGGATCTCCCAGTGGCCACCTATTTTGATTCCCATTTCGACATGTCAGTCCATGGCCTCCTCTACTGTCACAATGAGGCCACATTCAGATTGGAGGAGCAACACTATATTCTGTTTGGGTAGCCTCTAACATGATGGCATGAACATCGATTTCTCGAACTTCCAGTAACGTATCCCCACCTTCTTTCACCATTCCCCATTCCCATTTCCCTCTCTCACCTTATATCCTACCTGCCTATCACTTCCCTCTGGTGCTCCACCCTCTTTTCTTTCTTCCATGGCCTTCTGTCCTCTCCTGTCAGATTCCCTCTTCTCCAGCCCTGTATCTCTTTCACCAGTCTACTTTCCGGCACTTATTTCACCCCCTCCCCCACTGGTTACACTTATCACCTTGTGTTTCTTCCTCCCCTCCCCCCACCTTCTAAGTCTGACTATTCACCCATTTTTCTCCAATCCAGATGAAGGGCCTCAGCCCAAAACATCGACTATACTTTTTCCACAGATGCTGCCTGGCCTGCTGAGTTCTTCCAGCATTTTGTGTGTGTTGCTCCGATTTCCAGCATCTGCAGATTTTCTAATGCTTGTGATTGGAAAACATACAGTGAAATGCCTCACTTCTGGCACCAACATGGCATGCTCAGAATTTACTACCCCTAACCATATGTCTTTGAAATGAGGGAAGAAACAAGAGCACACAAAGGAAATCCACACAGAGAAAGGGAGAAGGTACTCCTTGCAGACAACAGTGAGAATGGGATCCCTAATCAGTTGTTGCTAGCTATTGCACTGACTGCTACATTACCATATACTATGATATGGTAAAAGCATTCAAATATGGTGAATTAGAGAACTTGATAATTAATGGAGGGGGAGATGCATGGTGGAGCTGAACATCATACAACACAGAAAGTGGATATTTGCCCAATCTACCTGTATTTTTATAATTATCTGTATACTCTTATTCCTCAGCCTTCACCATGCCGTGTAAATATATTCTTTCCTGTATAAATGCAGTTCCCTCCACTAAGATACTACTGACATTCCGGATCAGATGAGTCCATCCCCTGATATAACCAAATTCAACATGGCTAGTCTCTGTCTTTCTGTCTACTTCCTAAATTATGTAACAACAAAAATCTCTCCCTCTCTCTTACAATCACCTACCCAATCTTAAACAAAATTGAACCAATTAAATTTTTAGAATGGCTTCTTGTTTGTTTTTCCAAAGTAATTTTCATTTACAATTAAGCAGAAACTTTTCATTGCAATATACAAAGTAGTATTTTTTAAAAACTTCTAAGATTTCATGCTCCATTACATACATATTTTAACGTTTCACTGCTCAAAAGTTCCAGTGTCCTGGATCAGGTTATACTGGAGGTCATGGGTTAAGGGTGAAAGATGAAAAGTTTAAGGCGAACATAAGGGGAAGTTTTTTTCACTCAGAAGGTTGTGACAGTGTGGAATGAGCTGCCAGCACAAGTGGTACATGCAAGTTTGAATTCAACATTTAAAAGCAATTTGAATAGGTACATGGATGGTAGGGGTTTGGAAGGCGATGGTCCGGGTGCAGGTCAATTAGAGTAGGAAGTTTAAATTCCGGCATGGAGTAGATGGGCTGAAGGGCCTGTTTCTGTGCTGTATGTTTCTATGACTCTAGTTTTCAAATACTAATATAAGTGAAAGGGAGGTTATGTGGCATACACAACTGAATACAATGTACTGAAATAATGAAATCAGTACTGAGGAATTATCTGCTTCAAATTATCCATTAGAGATTAAGGAGAAAGACTAGGAGATATTTCTTTCTGAAAAAAATGTTAGAGCACTGAAAGCTTGCCAGAGGCAATCACTGATGCATAGATTACAATATTCTTTGTTTATACACATTTGATGCAAAGACATACAGATGCAGTCAGGCTGATTATTCCCACAAAGAACTGGCGCTGAGAACATGGACTGAATCGTCCCCTTCTCTGCAGTAAACTCCGATACTTTTGACCCTTAATTAGCAGATTCCATCCACAGCTATTGCTGTAAGGTATAATGATTAGTATGCCTCATCTTATAATCTTATTACAAGGCATCCTATAGATGGAGACATTTGTACCAGTGCAGTGTCTGACACCATTCTTAGTTGAGGCATTCTGCTCAGGGAAAGACTACACCAGATTTTGAATGTGGTTGGCTTTACCACCCTTGGGCTGGAATTGCTTTATGATCATAATCTAGTCTAAAAGTTAAGTTGTATAGAATCAGAATCTGGTTTAATATAACCGGCATATATTATGAAATTTGTTAAATATGTAGCAGTACTACAATGCAATGCATGGTAAATATAGAAAAGAAACTGAATGTCATTAATTATATACATGTAGATTAAAATAAGTAGTGCAAAAACAGATTGAGAAAGTAGTGAGGTAGTGTTCATGAATTCAATGTTCATTTAGGAATCGGATGGCAGAGGGGAAAAAGCTGTACCTGATTTGCTGCTTGTGTGCCTTCAGGCTTCTGTACCTCCTTCTGATGGTAACAATGAGAAGAGGGCATGTCCTGGGTGGTGGGGGTCCTTAATTTGACAACAAAATGTATAAACTGCAAGAATCCTCCACATATCCTACAATAAAGAGCTCCTCTATAGGACACAGAAGTCAGAGTATAGTTCAAAGGAGAGTGAAAACAACAAACTCAACTCATGTCAGATAGTATATGCTCAAAGAGTGCCTTGCATTGATTACAACATACTTGATCATTTTACAGACAGAATGGGAACTGGGTCTGTATTGTATTACTATGAAAAGCACGGAGATAGATGTTGTAAAGGATTAGGCACCTTAAAACAAAATTCTCCAAGGACTCTCTACATCACAACTTATCCACTCACTGAATCACATTATATAAATAAAATTCATTGACAATTGAAATCACTGACATAACACAAATTGAAATGCACAGTTCCAAAGTATACTGTTATTCCATGTTAAAAGTGTAACCTAGAATTGTTATTGATTGTGATCTCTCAGTCATTTCGCATGATCATAAATTGTCAGTTCTTTTAAAACTGAAGCTCTTGTGGGAAGCAAAGGGGAGTGGTCTGTAAACTTTGAGATTCCAAAAAAGAGAATATAGTGTTTATTGGTGTTGGCTAACTGAACAATTAGTTGTTTCGGTAACACACTTTATTATCTGAAAATACTAACTAAATACAAAGTTACTGTTTTTTTTGAAAACCTTACTGCTGCATCCCATGTGGCAATTTCTACTTTGACAAGACCAAACAGAGGAGGAGACTAACTTGAAGATCACTTCCATTCTTTTTGCCATGGCCATTCCAAGCTTCTAGATGCATCCCTTCCCATTCCAACACTGAAGCGCCCATCTTCGGCCTGCTCCACTGCCAGGATGAGGCTTACTGCAAACTAAAGGGATAACTCCTCATATTCAGCCTCGATAGTCTATGACACAATGATTTTTCCGGTTTCAAATAACACCTACTTCCAGCATTTGTGACTTCAGATTCTAGCGTTTGCAGTCTTGCGTCTCCTTAAAAATTATGTTGTAATAAAATAAGTTTATTTTTTTACGATGTCTGCATATTCTTTCCCCTGGTGTGGATTTCACATAGCTTCAATGGTACTAAATTTTAAAAGGAAATTTTCAGTCAAAAGCTTTATCTGCTCATGCTCATCTGAAAGCTGAGTCAAGCCACAATGATTTCCTGACAACTTAAGGAAGTCATTAGAACATTACATTGCCTGCCTCAGTATTAATATTAACTGTCAGAAGAGTCGTCCCACTGAAAGCCCAAAGGTGTGAAATTAATTTGAACATATAAATTGCAGATTAAATTCCTTTTATAACACCTACATGTACATATGTGATGTTTCGCTAGAATTCATATCACCTACAAGGAAATAATAATGTTGGAATAATATCTACCTGATCCACACCATCACTTCCTCAATTATGCTCCCTGTTTAGAAAGCTTGTTCATGACAGAAGGCATGGAATTCCAAATTATTGTAATGTGTCAGGGTAACCTTCACTGACATTTTCCATCCTCTGAATTTCATATTCATTTTACAAAAAAAGTTTGCTATGTTTAAAACTGCCAAGAAAACAAGACACCAATACTTTATCACCATTAGGAGGCAGTAATCATAATATGATTGAATTCATACTGCAGTTTGAGAGGGTGAAGCCTAATTCACATGTATCAGTATCACAATGAAGTAAAGGGAATTAGAGAAGCATGAGAGAGAAGCTTGTCAGGTGGATTTGAGGAGGATACTGGTGGGGATGATGGCAGAGCAAAGATGGCTGAAGCTTCTGGGATTATTTCACAAGGCACAGAATAGATATGTCCCCAAAAGAAGTTGTTTTCAAACTGTGACTGGAAAGGGAAGTTAAGGACTGCATTTTGGAGAAGGAAGTCGAAGGATCAGAACGGGAGTGTGGCGGAAGCCATTTTGATTTTTTTTTGTTCTCATCAGAGTTAAGAGAGGCGGGACTGCGCAGGAGTGTGACGTCGGGCAGTGAAGCGGGGAAGATTTAAAGAGGATACAGCCTTATACAGTGGCCAGCGTCATTTGTGGGCAGTGGAGTGAGCCGGGAGCAGAGTGAAGGCTTAAGGGCTTTGGCTCAACGGGCTTAGGCGGATGCGGGCGAGGCAAGGTAGGTTTAGGTTTCAGTGTTTCCTGTTATTTGAGAAAAGGGGAAGTATGAGTGTGAGGGCAGCTTGTTGTTCTCGGTGTCAGATGTGGGAGGTCCTGGAGGCTCCTAGCCTCCTGGACGTCCACATCTGCGCCAGGTTTGCCGAGCTGCAGCTCCTAAGGGACCGTGTTAGGGAACTGGAGCTGCAGCTCGATGACCTTCGTCTGGTCAGGGAGAGTGAGGAGTTGATAGAGAGGAGTTACAGGCAGGTGGTCACACCGGGGCCGCGGGAGGCAGACAGGTGGGTCATGGTCAGGAGAGGGAAGTGGAAGAGTCAGGTACTAGAGAGTACCCCAGTGGCTGTACCCCTTGATAATAAGTACTCCTGTTTGAGTACTGTTGGGGAGGACAGCCTACCTGGGGGAAGCAACAGTGGCCATGCCTCTGGCACAGAGTCTGGCCCTGTGGCTCAGAAGGGTAGGGAAAGGAAGAGGAAGACAGTAGTAATAGGGGACTCGATAGTTAGGGGGTCAGATAGGCGATTCTGTGGACACGATCAGGAGACCCGGATGGTAGTTTGCCTCCCAGGTGCCAGAGTCCGGGATGTTTCTGATCGCGTCCAAGATATCCTGAAGTGGGAGGGTGAGGAGCCAGAGGTCATGGTACATATAGGTACCAATGACATAGGTAGGAAAAGGGAAGAGGTCCTGAAAGGAGAATATAGGGAGTTAGGAAGGCAGTTGAGAAGAAGGACTGAAAAGGTAGTAATCTCGGGATTACTGCCTGTGCCACGTGACAGTGAGAGTAGGAATGGAATGAGGTGAAGGATGACTGCATTGCTGAGGGATTGGAGCAGGGGGCAGGGATTCAAGTTTCTGGACCATTGGGACCTCTTTTGGGGCAGGTGTGACCTGTACAAAAAGGATGGGTTACACTTGAATCCTAGGGGGATCAATATCCTGGCGGGAAGGTTTAATAGAGCTGTTAGGGAGGGTTTAAACTAATTTGGCAGGGGGATGGGAACTGGAATGATGGAGCGGAGGAGAGGGAAAACAGAAATAGATCTAAGGTAGTGAGCAGTAAGGATGTCTGGAAGGACAGGCAGGTAATGGAGCAAATTTGCAGCCATTGGAATGAGTAGCAGTGCAATAAAGTTGCAGTGCAATCAATGCCAGAAGTACCAAATACTGGACTTAAGGTGTTATACTTAAATGCATGCAGCATAAGGAGTAAGGTGGATGATCTTGTACAGTTATAGATTGGCAGGTATGATACTGTGGCCATCACTGAGACGTGGCTAAAGGATGCATGTCTCTGGGAGCTGAACGTCCAAGGATACACGGTGTATCAGAAGGATAGGCAGTTAGGTAGAGGGGGTGGCATGGCTTTAAAGGTAAGAAATTATAATAAATCATTAGAAAGAGTTGACATAGGATCTGAAGGTCCAGAATCTTTATGGGTTGAGCTAAGAAATCATAGGGTAAAAGGACACTGATGGCAGTTATCTACAGGCCTCCAAACAGCTGCAGTGATGGGGACTACAAATTACAACAGGAAATAGAAAAGGCTTGCCAGTAGGGCAGTGTTATGATAATTGTAGGGGATTTTAACATGTGAGTGGATTGGGAAAATCAGGTCGGCACTGGATCTCAAGAGAGAGAATTTGTAGAATGTCTATGAGATGGCTTTTTAGAACAGCTTGTTATTGAGCCCACTAGGGGATCGGCTGTACTGGATTGGGTGTTGTGTAATGAACCAGAGGTGATTAGAGAGATGGAAGTGAAGGAACCCTTAGGATGCAGTGATCATAACATGATTGCGTTCACTGTGAAATTTGAGAAAGAGAAGCCGAAATCCGATGTGTCGGTATTTCAGTGGAGTAAAGGGAATTACAGTGGCATGAGAGAGGAACTGGCCAAGGTTGACTGGAAAGGGACACTAGCGGGAAGGACGGCAGAGCAGCAGTGGCTGGCATTTATGTGAGATGTGAGGGGTGCAAGACAGATATATTCCAAAGAAGAAGAAATTTTCGAATGGAAAAAGGATGCAACCGTGGCTGACAAGAGAAGTCAAAACCAAAGTAAAAGCAAAGCAGAGGACATAAAAAGGAAGCAAAAATTAGTGGGAAGACAGAGGATTGGGAAGCTTTTAAAAGCTTACAAAAGGAAACTAAGAAGGTCATTAAGAGGGAAAAGATGAACTATGAAAGGAAGCTCGCAAATAATATCAAAGAAGATATTAAAAGCTTCTTCAAGTATATAAAGAGTAAAAGACAGGTGAGAGTAGATATACGACCAATAGAAAATGATGCTGGAGAAATTGTAATGGGAGATAAGGAGATGGCAGAGGAACTGAACGAGTATTTTGCATCAGTCTTCACTGAGGAAGACATCAGCAATATACCGGACATTTAAGGGTGTCAGGGAAGAGAAATATGCGCAGTCATAATTACGACAGAGAAAGTACTCAGGAAGCTGAATAGTCTAAGGGTAGATAAATCTCCTGGACCAGATGGAATGCACCCTCATGTTCTGAAGGAAGGAGCAGTGGAGATTACAGAGGCATTAGCAATGATCTTTCAAAAGTTGATAGATTCTGACCTGGTTCCGGAGGACTGGAAGATTGCAAATGTCACTCTGCTATTTAAGAAGGGGGCAAGGAAGCAAAAAGGAAATTATAGACCCGTTAGCTTGACATCAGTGGTTGGGAAGTTGTTAGAGTCAATTGTCAAGGATGAGGTTACGGAGTACCTGGAGGCATATGACAAGATAGGCAGAACTCAGCATGGTTTCCTTAAAGGAAAATACCGCCTGACAAACATAGTGCATTTTTTTGAGGAAATTAGGCTAGACAATGGAGATGCAGTGGATGTTGTGTATTTGAATTTTCAGAAGGCCTTTGACAAGGTGCCGCACATGAGGCTGCTAAATAAGATAAGAGCCCATGGAATTACATGAAAGTGACATACGTGGATAGAGCATTGGTTGATTGGCAGGAAACAGAGAGTGGAAATAAAGGGATCCCATTCTGGTTGGTTGCCGGTTACCAGTGGTGTTCCACAGGGGTCCGTGTTGGGGCTGCTTCTTTTTACGTTGTATATCAATGATTTGGATTATGGAATAGATGGCTTTGTGGCTATGTTTGCTGATGATACAAAAATAGGTGGAGGGGCCAGTAGTGCTGAGGAAACAGAGAGTCTGCACAGAGACTTGGATAGATTGGGGGGAATGGGCAAAGAAGTGGCAAATGAATTACAATGTCGGAAAGTGTACGGTCATGCACTTTGGTAGAAGAAATAAACGGGCAGACTATTATTTAAATGGGGAGAATTCAAAGTTCTGAGATGCAACGGGACTTGGGAGTCCTCGTGCAGGATAACCTTAAGGTTAACCTCCAGGTTGAGTCGGTGGTGAAGAAGGCGAATGCAATGTTGACATTCATTTCTAGAGGAATAGAGTATAGGAACAGGGATGTGATGTTGAGGCTCTATAAGGCACTGGTAAGATCTCACTTGGAATACTGTGTGCAGTTTTGGGCTCCTTATTTAAAAAGGATGTGCTGACATTGGAGAGGGTTCAGAGAAGATTCACTAGAATGATTCCAGGAATGAGAGGGTTAACATATGAGGAACGTTTCACCGCTCTTGGACTGTACTCCTTGGAGTTTAGAAGAATGAGGAGGGACCTCATAGAAACATTTCGAATGTTGAAAGGCATGGACAGAGTGGATGTGGCAAAGTTGTTTCCCATGGTGGGGGAGTCTAGTACAAGAGGACATGGCTTGAGGATTGCAGGGCGCCCATTCAGAACAGGGACGTGAAAAAATATTTTAGCCAGAGGGTGGTGAATCTATGGAATTTGTTGCCACAGGCGGCAGTGGAGGCCAAGTCATTGGGTGTATTTAAGGCAGAGATTGATAGGTATCTGAGTAGTCAGGGCATCAAAAGTTATGGTGAGAAGGCGGGGGAATGGGACTAAAGGGGAGATTGGATCAGCTCATGATGAAATAGCGGAGCAGACTCGATGGGCCGAATGGCCGACTTCTGCTCCTTTGTCTTATGGTCTTATGATCTAAAGCCAAGGAAAGGGCATACAGTGGCATGCAAAAGTTTGGGCACCCCTGGTCAAAATTTCTGTTACTGTGAATAGCTAAGCGAGTAAAAGATGACCTGATTTCCAAAAGGCATAAAGTTAAAGATGATATACTTTTTTAATATTTTAAGCAAGATTACTTTTTTATTTCCATCTTTTACAGTTTCAAAATAACAAAGAAGGAAAAGGGCTCAAAGCAAAAGTTTGGGCATCCTGCATGGTCAGTACTCAGTAACACCCCCTTTGGCAAGTATCACAGCTTGTAAATGCTTTCTGTAGCCAGCTAAGAGTCTGTCAATTCTTGTTTGGGGGATTTTCACCCATTCTTCCTTGCAAAAGGCTTCTAGTTCTGTGAGATTCTTGAGCTGTCTTGCATGCACTGTCCTTTTGAGGTCTATCCACAGATTTTCAATGATGTTTAGGTCAGGGGACTGTGAGGGCCATGGCAAAACCTTCAGCTTGTGCCTCTTGAGGTAGTCCATTGTAGATTTTGAGGTGTGTTTAGGATCATTATCCTGTTATGGAAGCCATCCTCTTTCCATCTTCAGCTTTTTTCAGACAGTGTGCAGAGTAGAACAGTGCACCACCACTCCAGAGTCTGCTAAATCTTCTTGAAGGTCTTTTGCAGTCAAACGGGAGTTTTGATTTGCCTTTCTAGCAATCCTACGAGCAGTTTTCTCGGAAAGTTTTCTTGGTCTTCCAGACCTCAACTTGACCTCCATCGTTCTTGTTAACTGCCATTTCTTAATTACATTATGAACTGAGGAAACGGCTACATCAAAATACTTTGCTATCTTCTTGTAGCCTTCTCCTGATTTGTGGACATCATTTATTTTAATTTTCAGAGTGCTAGGCAGCTGCTTAGAGGAGCCCATGGTTGCTGATTGTTGGGACAAGGTTTGAGGAGTCAGGATATCTATAAAGCTTTGAAATTTGCATTACCTGGCCTTTCCTAACAATGATTGTAAACAAGCCATAGCCCTAACAAGCTAATTAAGGTCTGAGACCTTTGTAAAAATTATCTGAGAGCTCAAATCTCTTGGGGTGCCCAAACTTTTGCATGGTGCTCCTTTCCTTTTTTTCACTTTAAAATTGTACAAAACAAAAATAATACACCAATCTTGGTTGAAATGTTAAAAGGAATGTTTCATCTTTAACTTTATGACTTTTGGAGATCAGTTCATCTTCTACTCACTTAACTATTCACAGTAACAGAAATTTTGACCGGGGTGCCCAGACTTTTGTATACCACTGTATAAGGTAACAGAAGTGAATGGGAAGTTGGATGATTGGGAAGCTTTTAAAATCCAAGCAACTGAAAAAGCTTTAAGAAGGGAAAAGATGAAATATGAGGGCAAACTAGCCAATAATATAAAGCAGGATACTAAAAGTTTTTTTCAATTATATAAAGAGTAAAAGAGAGATGAGAGTTGATATTGGACCACTAGAAAATGATACTGGTGAGGTAGTAATAGGGGACAAAGAAATGGCAGATGAACTTAGAGAGTACTTTGCAACAGCCTTCACTGTGGACGACACTCGCAGTGTGCCAGTGATCTGTCACTGTCAGAGAGCAGGAGTGAGGACCATTGCGATTACAAACGAAAAAGTGCTAGGCAAACTCAAAGGTCTTAAAGTGGAAAAATCACCTGTGCCAGATGGACTGCATCCCAGAGTCTTGAGAGAGGTTGCTGACAATAATGGGTACATTGGTCATGATTTTGAAGAATCACTTGATTCCGGCATGGTCCCGGATGACTGGAAAATTGTAAATGTCACTCCACTCTTCAAGAAGGGAAGAAGGCAAAAGAAAGCAAATTATAGGCCAATTAGCCTAGCCTCAGTGGTAGGGAAAGTGTTGGAGTCTATTTTTAAGGATGAGGTTTCGGGGGACTTGGAGACTAATGATAAAATATGCTAAAATCGGCACTGTTTCTGTAAAGGGAAATCTTGCCTAACAAATTTGTTAGTTTTTTTGAGCCGGTAACAAGAAGGGTGGACAAAGGAGAGGCAGTAGATGTCATTTACTTGAAATTTCAGAAGGCATTTGTTAAGGTGCAACAAGATAAAATCCTATGGCATTACAGGAAATATACTGGCATGGATAGAGGAATGGCTGACAGACAGGAGGCAGTGAGTGGGAATAAAAGTGGTCTTTTATGGTTGGCTGCCAGTCACTAGTTATGTTCCTCAGGGGTTGTAACCTGACAACACTACTTTTCACATTGTTTGTTAATGATTTAGATAGTAGAACTGATGGCTTTTTGGCAACATTTGTGGATGATATGAAGATGGGTGAAGAGGTAGGGAATGCTGAGGAGGAAATGCAATTGCAGCAGGACTTAGACGAAGTGGAAGAATGAGCAAACAAGTGGCAAATGCAAAACAGTGTTGGGAAATGTATGATAATGTATTTTGGCAAAAGGAACAATACTGCAGACTATTATCTATATGGGGAGAAAATTCAAACATCAGAGGTGCAGAGGGACTTAAGAATCCTTGTGCACGACTTGCAGAGGTTAATTTACAGGTTGAGTCTGTGGTAAAGAAGGCAATGTAATGTTGGCATTCATTTCAAGGGGAATAGAATAAAAAAGCAAGGAGATAATGCTGAGACTTTATAAGACACTAGTCAGGCTGCACTTGGATTGTTGTCAATGGTTACCCCATATCTCAGAAAGGATGCGTTGTCGTTAGAGAGAGTCCAGAGGAGCTTCACGAGAATGATTCATGGGAATGAAGGGGTTAACATATGAGGAGCATTTGGCAGCTTTGGGCCTATACTCGCTGGAATTTAGAAGAAAGCAGGGGGATCTCACTGAAACATTATGAATGTTAAGAGGACTAGATAAGGTGGATGTGGAGAGGATGTTTCCTATGGTGGGGTGTCCAGACCTAGAGGGTACAGCCTCAAAATTGAGGAGCAACCTTTTAGATAGAGGTAAGGAGGAATTTTTTTTAGCCGGAAAGTAGGGAATCTGTGGAATGCTCTGCTACAGACTGCGGTGGAGATCAAGTCTGTGGGTATATTTAAAGCAGAAGTTGATAGTTTCCTGACTGGTCAAGGCATCAATGGATATAGCAAAAAGGTAGGTGTATGGGGTTGAATGGGATCCAGGATCAGCCACAATAGAATGACGGAGCAGACTCAATGGACTGAACGGCCATAAGCTACAACACTGCATAAGACTTGCACATATCCGTAGGATCTACAGGTTAATTTAGCTAACAAATCAACTCAATGTTTCACTGCAGTGATCTATGGGCGAGTATTTAAAATCTTCCTCATATGGTTTGGTGTATTTTGTATAATTTTTGAAAAGGTAGTCTTTTATGTTGTCCCTGAAACAATAATATTCAGGGTGAAATATTTTCCTTGAGTTTATTTGACTTAGTCCATAGATAATATTAAGCAGAAAAAAAATGTTTTGATTCAATTGTTGAGATGATTTCTAACTTTCAGCATAAAACTGTAAACCAGTTCTATATCAGTTTGGATGGGTATCATGCTAATAGCAGTGAATATATCTGACTAATTGCATTGTTATTTATATTCCAAATGAAGCCTCATGGAAGAAGAGAAAATAAGTGTGTAAATCAAATCAAAGGAATGTAAAGATTAATATTACAGGGACAAACTCAAAAGTTTAAAAAGTTTCTGGGCATCATTAATAAATCCTTTTTCAGTAATTAAGAAATGACAGAGCAGAATGAAGGATCAGCCTCAGCAGCAATCTGCAGAAAAGCAAAGACTCAATCTAACGTTTTAAGCCCAGTGCCGATTAACTATAGGCAGGCACTACAAAGTTATCTGTGAGGAAAGTTTTCAGCAGAATCAAATGGAAAGAGATATAAAAATTATGAATCAAGCAGTGGTCAAATTTGAGGTCATAACTAATTTTTGATGTGTTTATACATAGGTCCATCCCTATGTCTATGTAAAACAGTGCACTGGAAGAAAGTAAAAGAAAATGATCTTGTATAGAATATTACCTGGGTTTCAGCACTTAAGTTACAGGGAAAGGTTGAATAAGTTAGGTCTTTATTCTTTGGAGCGTAGAAGGTTGAGGGGGGACTTGATAGTGGTATTTAAAATTATGAGGGGGATAGATAGAGTTGACATGGATAGGCTTTTTCCATTGAGAGTAGGGGAGTCTCAAACAAGAGGACATGGGTTGAGAGCTAGGGGGCAAAAGTTTAAGGGTAACACAAGGGGGAATTTCTTTACTCAGAGAGTGGTAGCTGTGTGGAACGAGCTTCCAGTAGAACTGGTAGAGGCAGGTTCGGTATTGTCATTTAAAGTAAAATTGAATAGGTATATGGACAGGAAAGGAATGGAGGGTTATGGGCTGAGTGCGGGTCAGTGGAACTAGGTGAGAGTAAGCGTTCGGCAAGGACTGGAAGGGCCGAGATGGCCTGTTTCCATGCTGTAATTGTTATATGGTTATATAATGGGTATAAATAAAACATTTACAATTACATTATGTTATTAAAATTAATATTTTGATTATTTAAATTCATGTAGTTCATGTACAATAAACTTTAATATCTTATGGAGACTGCTCAAGGGGGTATTTTGCATAGAATTTTCCATAAGACCATAAAATCATAAGAGATAGGAGCAGAATTAAGCCACTTGGCCCATTGAGTCTGCTCAGCATTTTATCATGGCTAATCCATTTTCCTTTTCAATGTTAGTGTACTGCCTTCTCCCGTTCAACATTGGTGTACTGTCTTCTCCCGTTCATGCCACATCTAATCAAGAACCTATGAACCTTTGCCTTAAATACGCCCAACCATCTGGCTTCCACAGCCACCTGTGGCAATGAAATCTACAGACTCACAACCCTCTGCTAAAGAAATTCCTCCTCAACTCTGTTCTAAATGTCTGTCCCTCTATTCTGAGGTCCTAAGAAACATCCTCTACACATCCACTCTATCTGGGCCTTTGAACGTTCAATATGTTTCAAAGAGATCCCACTCATTGTTTTACATTCCAGCAAGTACTTGCCTAGAGTCATCAAACACTTTTCATATGATAACCTTTTCATTCCTGGAATGGTTCTTGTGAACCGTCTCTGAACCCTCTCCAATGCCAGCACATCCTTTCTCAGATAAAAGGCCCAGAATTGCTCACAGTACTCCAGATGGGGCCTCACCAGGGCCTGATAAAGCCTCAATATTATGTCAATTGCTTTTATATTCTAGTCCTCTCGAAATGAACGCTAGCATTGCATTTGACATCCTCACCAGTGACTCAACCTGCTGTTCACCTTGAGGGAATCCTGCTTGAGGAATCCCAAGTCTCTTTTTAGAAAATAGTCAATGCTTTTGTTCCTTCTACTAAAGTGCATGACCTTGTACTTCCCAACACTGTTTCACCTTCCACCTCTTTGTCCATTCTCTTAACCTACAGACCCCCTCCTTTCTTAACACTACTTGCCCTTTCAACTATCTTCATATCATCTGCAAAATTGGCCACAAAGCCATCTCCATTATCCAAATCATTGAAATACATAAATACATACAATGTGAAAAGAAGAGGTCCCAACACCAACCCCACAGAACACCACTAGTCACCTACAGCCAACTAGAAAAGGATCCCTTTTTCACCACTCTTTCCTTTCTGCCAGTCAGCCAATGCTCTATCCATGTTAGTATCTTTCCTATCATACAATAGGATCCTATCTTGTTAAGCAGCCTCATGTGTGGCACCTTGTCAAAGGCCTTCTGAAAATCCAACTACACAACATCCACCAATTCTTCATCTATCCCGCATGTTGTTTCTTTCAAGAATTCCAACAGATTTGCCAAGCAGTATTTTCCCTAAAGGAAACCATGCTGAATTTGGCCTATTTTATCATGTACTGTACTTCCAATGGGAGGAGTGGGTGAGGTCTAGGCTTGACGTCCCGCTCACCCAGGGAAAGTGCACGTTCAATACATTGCCTCTCCTTTGCCGGTGTAGTCATTGCCGCGTGGTCGCTGTCTGGCTTGCTAGGCAGGAGGCCACTGCAAATGGCCTCTCCTACACTACTGCATCCATAGCAACACCTTCCCGTCAGTGCCCCCCGTTTCCACTGAGCTTGCTACGTCATGGCATGACCAAGTGTCAGGCGGTATAACTGGATGGGTAGGCTGGGCTTGTTAGCCTTGGTTGGCAGGCAGCCTAAGAGAAGGACAACTCTGACTCCAAACCCAGGCAGGTGGGGCTTGTCAGCCTTGTCAGGCCATCATCGAGGAGAAAGACACGCCGATGTAACTCCTATGACCTGACGACCTCGCTGTCACCGTCCCAGCTTGCTAGGCTATGGCAGATGAACCCCGGGTGTAAAGGGTGGGACCAGTACCGCGCACACTGCACTCCACCTAAAAAAACCATTGTGCAGGCCGAAGGACACGCACACATCTACCACCTCCTCCCTGACCATTCATCAAGCCCAGCAGTGACGGGAAAGGGATGAAAACGGCAGGTGGAATCCCTTGCAGCCCTGTGGCCGGGTCTGCCTGTCCATATTGGCCTCGTCAGCCACCAGCCAGTCTGCAGCAGACGTGGGCAGCCCCCTTCCTAAATCTTTGTTCCTGAAGCCAAGCCATGAGGTGACTTCCAATACTGTACCCTGAGACCTCATCATAACAATTGACTCCAACTTCTTCTAAATACTGACACCAGGCTAACTGGCCTATAATTTCCTTTTTTCCAGCTTCTAGCTCCTTTTTCAACGTGAAGTGACACTTGCAAATTTCCAGTCCTCCAGGACCATGCCAGAATCTAGAGATTCATGGAAGATTATTAGTAATGCCTCCCCAGCAGCCTACACCTCTTCACAAACCATCAGAAACTAAAATGACAAGGCTTTGAAATTATCATTATCAGACTGGCATCAGGTTCATTTTCCAAAAAGCTGGCATCACCTTCACCCGGGACCTTCTTCTTTTTGCCACCATCAAGGAGGAGGTACAAGAGCCTGAAGACACACACTCAACATCCTAGGAGAAGCTTCTTCTCCTCTACCATCAGTTTTCTGAATGGACAATGAGTACATGTGCACTACCTTACTATTATTTTTGCACTCTTTTTTCACTAATTTGATTATATATATTTCTTTACAATTTTTAAAATTACTTATTCCACTGTACTGCTGCCACAAAGCACCAACAAATTTCATGACATTTGACAGTGATATTAAGCCTGATTCTGATTCTCAATCTAGAAGCAACTTTAAGGTTTCCTTGCAACTATCAGATTTTTTCCCCACTCTGAAAGAGGGTCAAATTAAGCAAATATATTCTAGTCCATGAAAGATGTTGACATATTATATACTCCACAAGAGCATGACCATACCAACCCAGCAAATCAACGTTACAATCGACAGATGGGATATATTCTTGACAGACTCAGCAATAGTCTATGATCATTTATGAGATCTCTTAATGTCAATATTATCACCTGCAGCAAAGTACTTTGAGTTATCTTAACAACATAGTTGGTGCACAAAAAGTACAGATGCCTCACAATTTGGCTTCGTAATCATATGGTAGTTTGTGAAGCAACAGACAGATTAATAACTTTCTGCATGCTCATGCTGATGCACGCATTCAGCCATCTTGAACATCGCTGGCAAAAATCAGCATTTAATGTCCATTTCCAGCCACCCTGAATTCAGAATTCAGAAGCCAGTTAAGAGTCAACGCCTTCGAGTGTCTATAGTCATGACTGAGAGTTGGATGCCACAAACGTCTGCTGCAGTGCCAAAGGTCTTATTTTTTTGTTCAGTGAAGAGAAAAAGCAGGAGAATTGGCACAATTTTCACATAGGAAATTGAAGGAGCTTATTTCAAAGATTCATCTACCTTCTTAAGTCTTAAAATTTTAAATAACGTATGCAGTATAAAGTGTTATATAATTATTCTTAGAAAAATATATAATCATTGATAAAATGTAATTGAGAAAAGTGCTCTAGTTAGAAGTTAATATCATATCTTCATGCAATTTACTGCCATCTGGATAATACACAAGTTGTTTCTTATTTGAAACAAGGAATGCTTAATTTGTGATTAATTACCTCCTTAATCTCACGATAACTCTCATCAGATTAGATCTAATTCTTCTTGTTAGAAAAAGCCACAAATTCTCTTCAAAGATGTAAGAATTCAGGGCAGTCCATAGGCTGCAGACAAATCACTGTTTCTGTAGGCAGTGGAGTTGACAGGCTGGGTGAGGTACAATCCGAGAAGAGCTGCCTCTTTTAGGATCTTGGGAGCTTTGACAGTGAACTTTTTGGGTAGAAGGTAATGGTTTTGGATCAGGACAATACAGTGGGTTAAATGAGGTCAGCACAACAGTGATGCCAAAGCAAAGATGATATACACTCATACAAATGACACCACACTCAGTGGCCACTGTGAGCTACAGGAGTGGAACCTGGTGTGGTCTTCTGCTGTTGTAGTCCACTCACTTCCAGTTTTTATGTCTTGTGCATTCAGAGATGCTGTTCTGTACACCACTGCTGTAACACATGGTTAATTCAGCTTGAACCAGTCTGGGCATTCCCTTCTGACCTCCCTCATTAACAAGACATTTTCACCCACATAAATTGCTCCTCATTGGATGCTTTTTTGTTTGTTTGTTTTTGTATCACTTTCTGTAAACTCTAGAAAATCCTGTGATGAAAATTCCAGGAGATCAGTAAGTTTTCAGACACTCAAACCATCCTGTCTGGCATCAACAATCATCCCATGGTCAAAGGCAATTAAATCACATTTCTCTCCCCACCCCAACATTCTGATGTTTGGTCTGAACAACAACTGAACCACTTAACCTCTTGACCACACCAGCATACTTTTATGCATTGAGTTGCTGCCACATGATTGGCTGATTAGATATTTGCATTAACCTACAAGTGTATGTAATAAGGCTGAGTGTAGGTATCTTTGCAGTCCCTCTCTTGGATATGGTGTAATTCTGTAGATACCAGTGATTGGACAATGGGAACATGAGAGGTAGGTACTAAGTTTGTTATTGTCGCATGTACTGAGATACAGTGTAAATGCTTTTGTTTGCATGCCATCCAGACAGTTTTGCTCCATACTTAAGTACCTTAAGGCAAATAAAAAGGAAAAAGAGAATGCAGATCACAGTGTTACAGCTGCAGACAAAGTGCAGTGCAGGTAGACGAATAAGGTACAAGAGCAATGAGATAAGATAGATTGAGAGATCAAAAGTTCAGCTTTATTATATAAGGATCCAAGATGGCAGCACGACGCAGCTTGCAGCGGCCACTCCGGAGCTGATTATCTGTTATTTGTGAAGCGGGGTGCCATGCACAATCATAATCGGATGAAAAACAGACGTTGGAGCACGGGGGAACATCTGGAAATCTCCAGGAAGACCTTCTTCGTTGCTGCTGCTGCTGGTGTGAGGTCCGGGTCTCTGCTGGGAAGAACAGGCCCCCAGTCCTCGGGGTCCCATTGCTGGTGGCTGTTGGCGGAGGCATCTTAATACGCTCGGCAGAGGATGGTGCTCGGAGAAGCTGTGCTGGAGGGGATGGTCGGAGGCTCGGAGGTTCGACGGACTCTGATTCCGCTGCGGTCAGAGCGCTTTCACTGTGTGCTGTGTCTGCAAGGCTGGGTTCGACGGAGCTTTCATTGTGTGCTGTGTCTGTGAGGCTGAGTCCGGCGGTGCCGTGGAAGTCCATAGCGGGGGTATTCCCTTCTGCCACCTGCATGGGATGGCAAGTCTGTTGGGACCCTGAGGACTTGTGGAAACTGTGTGGTGGTTTCTTTTGAACTAATGGTCTTTTAACATCTTTGGACTATTTTTACTGTGCCCATGGTCTGTTTTTTTATCAATTATGCTATTGTTTGTACTGTTGTAACTATGTCGTTTTGTGCAGGTCTTGTATCTTTAGTTTTTGGTCTTGTTTGTCTGGTGGATTTGGAGCTCCTTTCCGGGGATCACGCTAAGATGGTAGCACGATATTAATACGCAGCAGCCTCTCCGGACTCTGGATTGGGGATTGCCAAATGTTATGTGGATTTTCTAGTGTAGTCTGCTTTGTCATGTGCTTTTGTGATATCATTCTGGAGGAACGTTGTCTCATTTTTTAACTGCATTGCATTTGTGGTTTCTAAATGACAATAAACTGAATCTGAATCCGAATCTGAATCTGAATAAGGAGGTCTAGTCCAGAGTTTCATGAGTTCAAGACAATCCAGAAGCTGGATTCTGAGAGGAGAGAAAAAAACAGAGCTGGAACCAAAATCTTGAGCTACCGAGTCCAGATGAAGGGTCTCAACACCAGGGCAAATCCAGGGCAAAAAGCAAAAAGAGCCACTTTTCAACATAACTGTATAAGGGCTAAGAGTGTTGTAAAAACAAGTCTTTAGGCTTTGTGTGTCAATACGAGGAGCATTCGTAACAAGGTGGATGAATTGAATGTACAGATAGTTATTAATGAATATGATATAGTTGGGATCACAGAGACATGGCTCCAGGGTGACCAAGGATGGGAGCTCAACATCCAGGGATATTCAATATTTAGGAGGGATAGACAGGAAAGAAAAGGAGGTGGGGTAGCATTGCTGGTTAGAGAGGAGATTAACGCAATAAAAAGGAAGGACATTAGCCTGGAGGATGTGGAATCGATATGGGTAGAGCTGCATAACACTAAGGGGCAGAAAACGCTGGTGGGAGTTGTGTACAGGCCACCTAACAGTAGTAGTGAGGTTGGGGATGGCATTAAACCGGAAATTAGAAATGCATGCAATAAAGGAACAGTAGTTATAATGGGTGACTTCAATCTACATATAGATTGGGTGAACCAAATTGGTAAGGGTGCTGAGGAAGAGGATTTCTTGGAATGTATGCGGGATGGTTTTCTGAACCAACATGTCGAGGAACCAACTAGAGAGCAGGCCATTCTAGACTGAGTATTGAGCAATGAGGAAGGGTTAGTTAGCAACCTTGTCGTGTGAGGCCCCTTGGGTAAGAGTGACCGTAATATGGTGGGATTCTTCATTAAGATGGAGAGTGACATAGTTAATTCAGAAACAAAGGTTCTGAACTTAAAGAAGGGTAACTTTGAAGGTATGAGACGTGAATTAGCTAAGATAGACTGGCAAATGATACTTAAAGGGTTGACGGTGGATATGCAATGGCAAGCATTTAAAGATCGCATGGATGAACTACAACAATTGTTCATCCCAGTTTGGCAAAAGAATAAACCAGGGAAGGTAGTGCACCCGTGGCTGACAAGGGAAATTAGGGATAGTATCAAGTCCAAAGAAGAAACATATAAATTAGCAAAAAAAAGCGGCACACCTGAGGACTGGAAGAAATTCAGAGACCAGCAGAGGAGGACAAAGGGCTTAATTAGGAAAGGGAAAAAAGATTATGAGAGAAAGCTGGCAGGGAACATAAAAATTGACTGTAAAAGCTTTTATAGATACGTGAAAAGAAAAAGATTGGTCAAGACAAATGTAGGTCCTTTACAGTCAGAAACAGGTGAATTGATCATAGGGAACAAAGACATGGCAGACCAATTGAATAACTACTTTGGTTCTGTCTTCACTAAGGAGAACATAAATAATCTTCCGGAAATAGTAAGGGACCGAGGGTCTAGTGAGATGGAGGAACTGAGGGAAATACATGTTAGTAGGGAAGTGGTGTTAGGTAAATTGAAGGGATTAAAGGCAGATAAATCCCCAGGGCCAGATGGTCTGCATCCCAGAGTGCTTAAGGAAGTAGCCCAAGAAATAGTGGATGCATTAGTGATAATTTTTCAAAACTCCTTAGATTTTGGATTAGTTCCTGCGGATTGGAGGGTGGCTAATGTAACCCCACTTTTTAAAAAAGGAGGGAGAGAGAAACTGGGAAATTATAGACCGGTTAGTCTGACATCGGTGGTGGGGAAAATGCTAGAGTCCGTTATCAAAGATGTGATAACAGCACATTTGGAAAGAAGTGAAATCATCGAACAAAGTCAGCATGGATTTATGAAAGGAAAATCAAGTCTGACAAATCTTATAGAATTTTTTGAAGATGTAACTAGTAGAGTGGATAGGGGAGAGCCAGTGGATGTGGTATATTTAGATTTTCAAAAGGCTTTTAACAAGGTCCCACACAGGAGATTAGTGTGCAAACTTAAAGCATACGGTATTGGGGGTATGGTATTGATGTGGATAGAGAATTGGTTGGCAGACAGGAAGCAAAGAGTGGGAGTAAACAGGACCTTTTCAGAATGGCAGGCAGTGACTAGCGGGGTACCACAATGCTCAGTGCTGGGACCCCAGTTGTTTACAATATATATTAATGATTTAGACGAGGGAATTAAATGCAGCATCTCCAAGTTTGCGGATGACACGAAGCTGGGCGGCGGTGTTAGCTGTGAGGAGGATGCTAAGAGGATGCAGGGTGACTTGGATAGGTTAAGTGAGTGGGCAAATTCATGGCAGATGCAATTTAATGTGGATAAATGTGAGGTTATCCACTTTGGTTGCAAGAACAGGGAAACAGATTATTATCTGAACGGTGGCCGATTAGGAAAAGGGGAGATGCAACGAGACCTGGGTGTCATTGTACACCAGTCATTGAAGGTGGGCATGCAGGTACAGCAGGCGGTGAAAAAGGCAAATGGTATGTTGGCATTCATAGCAAAAGGATTTGAGTACAGGAGCAGGGAGGTTCTACTGCAGTTGTACAAGGCCTTGGTGAGACCGCGCCTAGAATATTGTGTGCAGTTTTGGTCCCCTAATCTGAGGAAAGACATTCTTGCCATAGAGGGAGTACAGAGAAGGTTCACCAGATTGTTTCCTGGGATGGCAGGACTTTCATATGAAGAAAGACTGGATCGACTAGGCTTATACTCGCTGGAATTTAGAAGATTGAGGGGGGATCTTATTGAAACGTATAAAATTCTAAAGGGATTGGACAGACTAGATGCAGGAAGATTGTTTCTGATCTTGGGGAAGTCCAGAACAAGAAATCACAGTTTAAGGATAAAGGGAAAGCCTTTTAGGACCGAGATGAGGAAAAACTTCTTCACACAGAGAGTGGTGAATCTCTGCCACAGGAAAAGGTTGAGGCCGGTTCATTGGCTATATTTAAGAGGAAGTTAGATATGGCCCTTGTGGCTAAAGGGATCAGGGGGTATGGAGAGAAAGCAGGTACAGGGTTTTGAGTAGGATGATCAGCCATGATCATACTGAATGGTGGTGAAGGCTCGAAGGGCCGAATGGCCTACTCCTGCACCTATTTTCTATGTTTCTATGTTTAACACAACATTGGCTGTCCACTTCCATCATCAAGTTCCTTGAGCAACACAACAATGTTACTGGGGGAGAACAGCAGTATCTATGGAGGGAAATGGACAATTGTTGTTGCAGGGTGAGACCTTTCGCCTGGACTGTGGGAATAATATCCAGTGGAAGGAACGTTTGTGATGAGCAGATGGAGACAGGTGTGGAAGTGGATGAGAGTGAGGGGAACTCAATCCTTCTTATGCCTTGGTGGGGAGGGGGGTTTTGAGGGGAGATGTGTGGGAGACAGAGCAGAGTGCGAGAGCTTTATCAATAGCAATAGCAATGGGGTGGCAACCCTGTTCTCTGTAAAACGGTGACATTTGGAATGTTCTGGATTAGAAGCCCTGAAGTTACTTCAGCAGTTTGTTTTATTCTGTCACTTAGACAAAGGACACTGCCACAACAATAACTGTTAAGGAGCCATGCACTGTTTTCCATCTGCATTGTATTGTGTGTTGTGTTATTACATTCCTTATAGTAGTTAGTCACATGGGTGGGGAGCATGGTGAAAATCAAAGAGTTTAGTTACGTGTTCATGCTTTGCTTTGGGCTGTTTAAAGTTGGGCACCACTTGGTGTCACATCTTTTGTTGACCGCTTAATTACATTTGATATCGCTTAACTTCATTTAAGTCCACTTAAGATCAAGATTAAGGATCAAGTGCATTTCTTTGACTTTTTGAACATCATTGTTGGATTGGATCAGAGGATGCATCATACAGGATAATTCTCTGTGCTTGGACTCTAACCAAGGTTGGTTCATTTGAGTAGATGCTACAAACTGCTTAACTCCTTGATAAAAATACGAGTTCCTTATAGCCAGTCATGCTACAAGTATTTTGTCCAGAGAAGGACCCTGCTTTAGTAGTCTTTCCAATGTGTTCCTTGTTGATCAATCCTTGTAAGGTGGTTGTGTCCCTTCCTAGCCTCGCATTGAATCATTGTTTGAAACACCCACTATCTTTTCAAGGTCAGAGTAGAAACCCTTCCTGGTTTTGAACGAAGTTTCCAGAATTGGATGAATACACTGATGATAGCAGTAATATGGTCTCTATTGCAGTGAGCTGAAGGCATTGCAGGACGAATCACTAAGAACGCAGACAAGTTTATTCATTTTGTCTACTCCTCGGATTACCCAGTTATTAGCATGTTTAGTGCTGAGTTCCAAGCCATTGTCAATGATTTCACTGAAGTATACAAGAGGATGAATCTTACACTCAGCATCCAAAGACAAAATGATGTTCTAACAACCTGCACTTGATGCACCATACTATTCTCCTACAATAAAAGTTAATGACAATACATACATTGAAAAAAAAACATGGGACTATTCACACATTTCAGAAGCCACTTCTTTGTGAAGTCAGATACTAATGATGAAACCCACCCCTGTCTCTGATGCACTAACACAGCCTTTGAGTTATTGAGGAAGAGAGTATGATGATTAAGACCACAGATGTAACACAAAACTCATGTTACCACCGGACTAGACATCATATGGAATGGAAAAATTAGCGGTGGTGCTGTTTCAGCAAAATCCTTCATGCTCATTGTCAGAACAAATGTACAACTGTGAGCGTCCTTCTTTAGACAACCATCCACAGTACTAAGGTGTAGTTGTACTGGTTGGCTCTGGCCAGGTTATTCATTTTCCTGCCACCAGATAACCAAAATGGGCACTCTATCCTAATTCTTGTCATGGGAAGAGATTCATTCAGTCATTATGTGCTGAGTCGTAGAAATGGGCAATCAAGGTCATCCACCTGTCTTTAATCTGAGAAGTTATAATAAGCTCTTCAAAACTTTTGCCTATCCATCCGTTGATGGAACTCATGAATGTCGTGCGCTGTCGACTTTGACTTTGCGAAGAAGTTACGAGGCAGAAAGAGGAAATATTATGCTCAAAGCCTTCTTGAAGAAATGCAACATCCCTACTGATTCTAGTGATCTAGGTCCACTGAAAATGGAGAAGGAGAAGGACAATTTGGGGTAGTATAGATAACTTCAGTGCTATGAAAAGGGGGCTTACAGAGGCACCGTGTAAGTAGCTGAAAGAGCAAAACCACCTTAGGTACTATCCACACAACTGCCCCAGGAGCTACCAAAAGAGCCACCTTAGAACTCACAAAACTAGGGTAGAAGAAAAATCATCCTCCATCCCAAGAGATTCCTGAAGAGGAAAGATGCAAGTTGTGATTACAGAGAACAAACTCCACACACCATGTAACTGCCTATGATACTGACAAAATACTTGACAGAAAGAGACTACAGATATTTGTTACTGATATGAATAATAGAATTTCACAGCAGCTTCATACATTCTGTCGATCTGCAAGCAACTTGTTTGTCAGTATAACTGCAGGATGTGCATTTTCCAGAAACTTAATTCACATTCTGATTTCTATGAAGTTCAAATTTCATTATCTCCATTCCTCTCAATCTTCTATGAATTTTGCCAAAACACTTATTTGACTTTTCCCCCTACAAATTTGCTATGTATAATAATGCTATGCATTTTGGTTCTCATGTTACTTTTTCAACAAATATAAAATTCAAGGTATATAATTAATATTGCAACTAATATTCATTTTAAATACCAGAATTAGTTGGTGCTCTTTTATTGTTCAGTCATTGAATTCGTGTGATCTGGCAAGTTAAGCTTGTATCATCCATTCCTAATTGGCTTTGAGCTGAGTGAGATTTTGAACTCATATTTTCAAATCATACCTTGGGATTATTTGACAAATTGTAGAACCAGGATGCCATGTACGCCAATAATTTAATCCATAGAAAGGAAGAAATTACAAATAAAAAAGACCTTAAATTTAATGAACATTTCATGTAACAACTTTGTTTCCAACTTGCTTTTGATGCAGTCAACATTTTACTTCAGAAACGTCTCAAAGATTTCCAAAATGACAAGTATCTTGTGCTCAAACATATCTGCATGAAGTAACAAGTTTCACACAGCTCTTTTTTTATGATATGCCATGATTATACAGACAAACTTCCCGGCAAAAAGCAAGATGGTCTGATAGTTTCCACTGAGTGAGTGCCACTCATCTATCCAGTACGTTCTCATTACAGGAGACTGTGCAAGTGAAGTGGTTTTAAGACTGAAGTAAGTGGCCCCCTGTGGCTCAAAATGAATACTGCTTCTACTGTTCTTAAATGTAGAGGACACCATTGCAATAACTTTTGACAGAGAAATAAGGCCCAGTTAGATGCATCAATTTGGTTCAGTGAGCAAAGGACAGCTTAAAATAAAATTGTACTGCTGGTAGTCTACTTAGGACCAGATTTACGATGCCTGATATTTCCAGAAAACGGTAAGTGCTTTTAACAATTTAGGTCCCCTTTGGCCAAAAAAAAAACTTATCCTGGCACCAAATCAGCAATATCGATTGTCACAGTTGTCTCAAATGTCAGAAAGTTATCTTCTATTTTTACAGGCAGCTACAAGCAAATTAATTTAAAGCACCATTAAAACTTTCTAGTCTCATGAACATCAGCTTCCTGGGAGATAATATATGATGTAATTACCGTGGGAAGGGAGAAATGGAATGAGCTTACAAGTTATTGCATCATTTCATCCATTTTCCTTCTTAGGCAGTCAGTTAGGGTCAAGGATACACGCTTCCATGCTAGTTCTGCGGGTCCTGGGGTGGTTGAAGAATTCTAAGTATAATCCACAGGCCCACCCACAAGTGGAACAGGTGATGCTCACCGGGGGATGGCTGGGCTCATTTCAGTTGTCTTGCAACCCTTCCATTGTTTGCATGCGTTCCCCGTCAAAGTGACGTCAATGTTCTTGGGCCTGGATGTTCCATCATTATTTTGAGCAGAATCCACCAGTTCTGAGGAATTGATGATTTTTGTTTGGAGTTTGAGATGTGTAAAGCATCTCCTCAGTCCTCTTGGAATTCTCTTGCCGAGGTGCAGATTTGAATGCATGTTTCCGGAATTTGGTGTCAGGCATGTCTATCTGGAGAGATCTTATTATTTGGAGGCGTTATACAACGAATGGCCAGAACTCAACTTGACCACATCTATCGTTCAATTGCAATACAGAGCACCAACACAATGCTACTGTCAGAGTTGACAGCAAATCCAAACGGAAGAACAGTGGAAGCTGTGGTGTAGATTTACCATCTACACTGTCGGTGTTGAGGTGCCCGAGTTAAAACTAAAATAACCTGGAAATAAAACAGTTGCGCGGCCGGACAGCGAACGTCATTATCAGTGTTTATTATACAACTCAATGCTGTGATCCAAAATGTGACCTGCTAAAAGACCGGACCTAAACCGTCCACGTTATTGATAACGGTAAAATTCGTGACGTCTCTGCCTAAAAAAACAGCTAAAAATTATCAGCGCTTCTTATAAATACTTCATGCATTATATCTCACTTTATACCAGATTTCCTTGGTAAACTTCACCGATATTTGCTGAATACCTGTTCTACGTGAGTTTGCGTTTTAATACAAAGAACAGTTTTTCGCACCAGCCAAGCGTGCTTGTAACAAAGATGTAATATTCTTTTATATTTAAGCCCTGAAAATTACATCGTAAAAGTTTTCAGTGTTTATTTCATCCACTTTGCTAAAACGAGATATACAAGAATAAATGTTGTAAGAGGTTGGAAAAGCCCCGGAATTTCTTTCAAATATACCAGAAGATAATCAATGTATTTTTTTTAAAAAAGAAAGAAAAAAGTTTCTGGTTCCACTTACTAGTTGTAGGCTGGAGATGGCTATGAGAGTGCACCTGCCGCTGCAGCAGCCCATGGTTCGAGAAGGGAGGGGGGTTGTTGTCCGCTCCGGAGCACCCTTTCCCTTGCGCTGTGCCGGTGCCTCGGTCTCTCCCTGTGCGCCTTCCCCGCCGCTCTGGTTGTCGGGCTCCGCAACACCTGGCGGCTGTGTGCGCGCGTCCTGAGCGAGTGAGCGAGCGCCGGGCTGGGCAGCGCCCGCCGTCACGGCACGCAGCCGCTCCCGCTCACCATCGCCGGGTCCGGGCAGCCACACACTCTGCACCGCCGCCGCGGGAGTCGTCAAGAAGGCAGGCGAAGAGGAGAGGGGTTTGGGAGCGGGGGGTTGCGAGAGGCGTGGGGGAGGTAGGTGGTAGTTGGGACGTGTGAGAAGAACTCTTTCTGTTGTTGTGTAAGCATCCACGCTGGTTTCTGGGCCACTTCTCGATCATTTACTTAAGAGAGGAGTGTCAGCGGCGAGCCGTCTTTTTTTTTAAATCTTTTGACGCTAACCGCTGGCGATGGTTTGTGGGGTGAATTATTTCCCAGCTCGCAGCTGTGCTGACGCCGCGACTCGGAGGTGGCGGGAGAGGAGGGGGGTGGGTGGGTGGGGATTTGGGGGACGGCTGATGCGAGATGATTGAACGAACCCGGATCGCAGACTGTCTCGTTGTTGCAAAGCCTCTCGCTCCGTTCGAGCCGCTGGGTGCGAGCACTGAAATGGAGCGGTGCGCTGCCACCTCTCCAGGCAGGCAGGCAGGCAGGCGCGAATCTGCCAGCGGGGCTGGATTAATCGCTCTGACAGCTTGTCCGATGTCCTCCAGTTATTTTCCTCTTCGTTCTCACCCGACTAGGAAGAGCAATAGAGATAACACAGGCAGGGGCACCATGCAGCAACCGCAGATATGCCATCTGCCGCTACAAATTAGCAAAAGGCACACGGTGTCAGCGCCTTGTGGAAATCAGTCTTGCCATCGTGTCTGAGTGTAATAGGACGCCTTTGAAAGGGAATATGTAGCATGGAACAATTTTTAAAATATATATTATTCCATCGCCTTCAGTTTCCACGAGTGTTTTAAGAAGCTAAGTGAGTTCCCTACGATTGCGGTATCTTTAGTCTCGGACATATTTTACACTGATGTAAACCCCTTTCCACAATTAGATTATCTAATTTCTATTAAGAACGTTAATTAAGAAATTGTTCGTGTATCGTGTGTGCTTTAGATCGTAATCTATGATCAGTACCACATTTAATTAACTATTTATCCGGAAACATATCCAGTACCGTTTTCATTGTTAATGATGGAGAGGTTGTATCAGGAACAATGAAATCAATGACACGCCGAACTCCTGTGTATCTCAGAAACCCAGCTAGAAAGTTATAATATTTTATTTAAAAAGCAGTTAAATCATGCTTTTTAAAGGTGTTAAACTGTGGAGTCTAATGACGAATGCTATTCTGCCCAAGTTACTCCACGATCTTCCAGCTTGTAAGGATAAAAGAAGCGAAAATGTAGCGTTGATTTCTCTGCATGAAAATTACACATCAAGTTTCAGAACGTTATTACAGCGTGGGAATGCCAGTCTTAAAATTCCTTTTCACACCTATCGAGGGGTTTATTTCCAACGGAGGACGTGCGTTATTTCTTGTTAAATGTCTGTACATTGTTTAATGCCCATTCGGCTTCTATATCACTACTTGATGTTTGCTAAAAGGATTTGATCTGTCAAATCCCTTACTTCCGGACGTAAATGCTATATGTCCAGTTCTTTAGGAAGAGTTAAATACTACACCCCCTCAGCCCCCAAAGAAAAGTGCGAAATAAATATTAAAGCAAAATTGCGAAAAATGTCTAACAAATTGGTTATCGTTTGTGATTGATCGAAGATGACTGCCTGGAGTAATATCGATAATATCAGTGTTATGCCATTATGATCTTGGAGTCTCGTTCTTTAAGGTATCAGCCACTGTCTAATCTATATATGATTTGTTACGTTGTCTTAATGCAGTTTGCAACTGATGTCCCTTCGTTAAGTACATTCTACGCCGTTTAGTTTACTTGCGTATAATCAATGACTATCGTGGGTATCGATTGGTTCAGATTGAAACTATTTGTCAGTCGAGGCCGCAGTTTACTTCTGATTATCAAAGCGACCTCTCCCGGCCATTTCAACACTGACAATGTTGGAAAAAGTCATTGACGTACGTCGTCCCTGCCTGCTATCTACTTGCAGTTTTCCCCCTCAGAATACTCGTCGTTCACAATGGATGCAATTGATAGCGGTTTTTGTCAATGCAATCTCTTGCCAATACCACTCATGTTTCCTCCTTAATGCATTATTTGAAGCCTTTGAAAGGCTTTTACAGAAGACCTAGTCTTTCTGAGTCCAGTGGCGGCACGACCGAAGACTGTGACCCAGTTGCTCAGCTGCATGCATGTTTCGTTACCGCTACATTCACGACTAATAGCAGAACAACAGCATTGATGAACATGGGGTAGCACGAAAGACGGGAACTGGTTCAATTTAAACCCCAGTTAAATTAATTGTGAAAATATATGATGAAGAATTTGCCCTGTGTGTTTAGAAATGGGGTGCTGTTCGTTCAACCGTGCGAAATTCTGGTAATCAGATTGTCAAATTTCCTGGAAGTCTGTCTTCTGTGGTGTATAAAACGTCACTGATGGTGAGAATGGGGGTGAGGTGAGGGCCTCCATCGGTCAGAGTTACCATGGATATTGCGTCCGAACTGTCCAGATATGAAAGCCGGGGCAGTATGATATGGAGAGCAAGCTATTGCCCGAGTAGCAAACTCCCCTTCTCCACGCATCTGATGAACCCAAAGGAACGGTAGAGATCGATTCAGTTTGGCACCAGCAGCACCGCAGGAGTTCCCAGTCAATAGACAATAGACAGTAGGTGCAGGCCATTCGGCCCTTCTAGCCAGCACCGCCATTCACTGTGATCATGGCTGATCATACACAATCAGTACCCCGTTCCTGCCCTCTCCCCATATCCCTTGACCCCGCTATCTATAAGAGCTCTATCTAACTCTCTCTTGAATGCATCGGGAGACTTGGCCTCCACTGCCTTCAGGGGCAGAGCATTCCACATATCCACCACTCTCTGGGTGAATTTTTCGCATCTCTGTTCTAAATGGCCTACCCCTTATTCTTAAACTGTGGCCTCTAGTTCTGGACTCACCCATCAGCAGGAACATGCTTCCTGCCTACAGTGTGTCCAATCCCTTAATAATCTTATATGTTTCTATCAGATCCCCTCTCATCCTTCTAAATTCCAGTGTATACAAGCCCAGTCGCTCCAGTCTTTCAACATATGACAGTCCCGCCATTCCGGGAATTAACCTTGTGAACCTACGCTGCACTCCCTCAATAGCAAGAATGTCCTTCCTCAAATTTGGAAACCAAAACTGCACACAATACTCCAGGTGGGGTCTCACCAGGGCCCTGTACAGCTGCAGAAGGACCCTTTTACTCCTATACTCAATTCCTCTTGTTAAAAAGGCCAGCATGCCATTACCTTTCTTCACTGCCTGCTGTACCTGCATGCTTGCTTTCATTGACTGATGTACAAGAACACCTAGAACTCGTTGTACTTCCCCTTTTCCTAACATGACTCCATTTAGATAGTAATCTGCCTTCCTGTTCTTGCCACCAAAGTGGATAACCTCACATTTATCCACATTAAACTGCATCTGCCACACATTTGTCCACTCACCCAACCAGTCCAAGTCACCCTGCATTCTCATAACATCCTCCTGACATTTCACACTGCCACCCAGCTTTGTGTCATCAGCAAATTTGCTAATGTTACTTTTAATCCCTTCATCTAAATCATTAATGTATTTTGTAAACAGCTGCGGTCCCAGCACCAAACCTTGCGGTACCCCACCAGTCACAGCCTGCCATTCCGAAAGGGACCCATTAATCACAATTCTTTGTTTCCTGTCAGCCAGCCAATTTTCAATCCATGTCAGTACTCTGCCCCCAATACCATGTGCCCTAATTTTGCCCACTAATCTCCTATGTGGGACTTTATCAAAAGCTTTCTGGAAGTCCAGGTACACTACATCCACTGGCTCTCCCTTGTCCATTTTCATAGTTACATCCTCAAAAAACTCCAGAAGATTAGTCAAGCATGATTTTCCCTTCATAAATCCATGCTGACTCGGACTGATCCTTCTACTACTATCCAAATGTGTCGTAATTTCCTCTTTTATAATTGACTCCAGCACCTTTTCCACCACTGACGTCAGGCTAACCGGTCTATAATTCCCTGTTTTCTGTCTCCCTCCTTTCTTGAAAAGTAGGACAACATTAGCCACCCTCCAATCAGCAGGAACTGTTCCTGAATCTATAGAACATTGGAAAATGATTACCAATGCATCCACGATTTCTAGAGCACATCTCTTTAAGTACCCTGGGATGCAGACCATCAGGTCCCGGGGACATCAGCCTTCAGACTCAACAGTCTATCCAACATCGTTTCTTGCCTAATATAAATTTCCTTCAGTTCATCCTTTACCCTAGTTCCTTTGGCCACTATTACATCTGGGAGATTGTTTGTGTCTTCCCTAGTGAAGACAGATCCAGAGTACCTGTTCAACTCATCTGCCATTTCCTCGTTCCCCATAATAAATTCACCCGTTTCTATCTTCAATGGCCCAATTTTGGTCTTAACTATTTTTTTGCTATTCACATACCTAAAGAAGCTTTTACTATCCTCCTTTATATTGTTGGCTAGTTTACCTTGGTACCTCATTTTTTCTTGCCGTATTGCCTTTTTTGTTATTTTCTGTTGCTCTTTAAAAGCTTCCCAGTCCTCCGGTTTCCTGCTCATCTTTGCTATGTTATACTTCTTCTCTTTTATTTTTATACTGCCCTTTACCTCCCTCGTCAGCCACGGCCACCCCTTACTCCCCTTAGGATCTTTCTTCCTCTTTGGAACGAACCGATCCTGCATCTTCTGCATTATTCCCAGAAATACCTGCCATTTTTGTTCCACTGTCTTCCCTGCTAGGGTATTGTTCCATTGAACTTTGGCCAGCTCCTCCCTCATAGCTCCAAAGTTCCCTTTGTTCAACTGTAATACTGACACATCCGATTTTCCCTTCTCCTTCTCAAATTGTAGGTTAAAACATATCATATTATGGTCACTACCTCCTAATGATTCCTTTACCTTGAGGTCCCTGATCAAATCCGGTTCATTGCACAACACTAAATCTAGAATTGCCTTCTCCCAGGTAGGCTCCAGTACAAGCTGTTCTAAGAATCCATCTCGAGGCACTCCACAAACTCCCTTTCTTGGGGTCCAGTACCATTCTGATTCTCCCAGTCTACCTGCATGTTGAAATCCCCCATGACAACTGTATCATTACCTTTGCGACATGCCAATTTTAACTCTTCATTCAACTTATACCCTACATCCAGACTGTTGTTTGGGGGCCTGTAGATAACTCCCATTAGGGTCTTTCTACCCTTAGAATTTCTCAGTTCTATCCATACTGACTCTACATCCCCTGATTCTATGTCCCCCCTCACAAGGGACTGAATATCGTTCCTCACCAACAGAGCCACCCCACCCCCTCTGCCAGTCAGTCTGTCCTTTCGATAAGATGTATATCCTTGAATATTCATTTCCCAAGCCCTGTCCGCTTGAAGCCATGTCTCAGGTATTCCCACGACATCGTACTTACCAATTTTCAGCCAAGCCTCAAGCTCATCTACTTTATTCCTTATACTTCGTGCATTCATATATAATACTTTTAATTTGGTACTCCCCTCTCCTTTCATATCAATTCCTATTTCACTTGGCCATACTGTATGATCTCTTCTTGAGCTTTATACTCCATTGATTCTGTTGTCCTTTTTAACTTTTCTTATTTTCATTTTCCCTTTAAACTCCATCCTTATATTTCCAGTTCATCCCCTCCCCCCCCCCCCACTACTTAGTTTAAACACATCCGTGTTGCAGTGGCAAACCTGTCTGCCAGAATGCTGGTCCCCCCCCCCTATTAAGGAGCAACCTGTCCCTTTTGTACAATTCATCCCTACCCCAAAACAGATCCCACTGGTCCAAGAATGTAAATCCTTGCTTCCTGCACCAGTTCCTCAGCCACACATTCAGATCCATTATCTCCCTGTTCCTGCCCTCTCCAGCACGAGGAACTGGAAGCAAACCAGAGATAACCACCCTGGAAGTCCTGCTTTTCAGCCTTCTTCCAAGTTCTCTGAAGTCCCGCTACAGAATGTCCTTCCTCTTCTTCCTGATATCATTTGTGCCGACATGCACTACCACTTCCGGCTGTTCACCTTCACCCTTGAGGATTCCCTGCAATCGGTCCGTGATGTCCTGGATCCTAGCACCAGGGAGGCAACACACCATCCTTAAATCTCGCCTGTTGCCGCAGAAACCCCTTTCCGTACCTCTTACTATGGAGTCCCCTACTACCACAGCTCTTCCTGATGTCTGACTCCTCAGCTCTGCTTCTGCACCAATTTTTGGCTTGCAGACCTGTCTGCCTCTCAGACTGGCAGTATCTTCTGTCCTGAGAGCTTCCAAGAGGGTGAACCTGTTTACGAGAGGTACATCCCCTGGGGTCTCCTGTACTTCAAGCATCCTTTCCTTCCTCATCGTTGCCCCCTTTCTCTCTTCCGGTATCCTCAGTGTAACGACCTCACTGTAGGTCCTGTCCAGAAAACCCTCGTTTTCGCGGATAAACCTGAGGTCATCCAATTCTTTCTTCAGTGCTGCAACATGCTCCTTCAGAAGCTGAACCTGGACACACTTTCCACAGCTGTAGCAGCCGGGGGCACCATCAGTGTCCCTGACCTCCCACATCATGCACTTAGCACACTGAATCAGCTTAACGGTCATGTCTTCACCCTCTGCAATTGTGCCTGGCGTAGTCCCCTCCCTCAGCCTCCTCGCCGAAGACTCTCGAGCCAAAGACTGGCACTTTTCACACCAGGCACTTCCCTCGACCAGGCCGCTTCCCAACAGCATTGAACTCAATGTAGGACTCTCTTATGGACTCTAGCTCCGGATATTTCCCTAGGGATTTACTCGTGAAGCCTTCCCCCTAAGTGAGTATAGCCGCAAGACAGCGTGGGGTTTCCTTCTCCTAGAGGAGCTGCCATCCATGGCTAACAAGCCCTAACTGCCCAATGCGACTGGCTTTAAGGCAATAGTCACCCGCCTTTGCCCCTTCTCTGTCGGTAGAAACGGTTCCAGGGAGCTGAGTAGCTAAGCCACACATGAAGGCCAGGAGTTGGACTTGGTTGTCAGAGGCTTGAGGCGCCCGTCATTGGGAGCATTTAATATCTAGTGTGAGCTTGTCCCCATTACCACCTTGAAGAACCGCTGGTGAGAATAATTATGCTTCAATCTACACAAGATCATAAACCTATAGTGAGTACTTGATAACAAGCTGTCACAAAATAACGATCTAGCATTAGTGTTACCATAAGAGGACAGATTTAAAGGTTAGATTCTAGTAATTGAAAAGAAACCCTTTGTATCTGTGGTCTTTTATCGAAAACCAGTTTGGTCTTGAAAGGATTTATGTGGGAAATATTAGATGTATTATGCATTATGAGAATGCATTAGTAAGACTGCTTTATGTAAAATACGCTGTAAGATTTCTCACCGCACCTTGAAGGCTGATATATGTTGAATGAGATCACCACGTAGAAATTATATCGCAGTATGAAACTGACATTTAATGTGTTCCTCCACCTGCAGTTTTAATGATATTTATAACTCAATTATTTTAAATAGATTAACATCTCCATTAAAATAGAATGGAGATATTTTGTATGAATGCAACATACAATCTGCTGGATAAACTTGAGCAGCAATAGTGGGAGGAAAGGAAGTGTTGACGTTTGGAGCTGGAGTCTTGGATCAGGACCAAAACGGTATTTGCTTTTCTATAAATGTATTGTGCTCTGGCGATTAAATTTTCAGACTGATTTCTTAGGTCAGCATAAAGTAAGCTTATCATACTTAGCATGCTGACATTTATAACAACTCTTTGGAGTTTGGTTTTGCTATCTAAAAATTAAATTCATACACTGACTGGTGTGCATTTGCCGATGATTATTGCAGCAGATGTACTAAATATCAAATGCTAAGAAGTCTGACCATAGTCAACCAGTCAAGCATTGAGGAAGAAGCAGTTAACATTAACAGACTGAGAAAATCTGAATCATTAGATTTTTTTCTCAATCAAACAAGTCCTTGCTTTTACTTTATTTATTGTCACCAAACAATTGATACTAGAGCGTACAATCATCACAGCGATATTTGACTCTGCGCTTTGCGCTCCCTGAAGTACAAATCGAAGTAAATATAATAAAACATTTAAATTATAAATCATAATTAGAAAATAGAAAAGGGAAAGTAACGTAGTACAAGTCAGGTCCAGATATTTTTGTGAACTTGTGCATAATAAGTGATTTTAATTGAACTTTTGGTCACCAAAAGTGCTCGTGTTCAATCAAGTACGACATTTGTATATAATTTAATATTACACAAAGCTTGTTAAATTTCTGTAGCATAACATTATCTTCCTACACCAACCAACATTTTCAAAAGGTTTTGATTGCTTTTACCTCAGCAGATTTTTTCTGACATTTTGGTGTTTGGTGAGTTAGAGGATGTCACTGTGGATTGTCACCTTGTCGTGGGGGAGAAGCTTGTGTGGACCTGAGATCCCGAGAGCGATGCCATCTGGAGCTATGCTCCTGGTAGGGTCTCCCATGGCGGTAAGGTTGAGGGTGAGGTCCCTGACAAAGAACAATCCAACCAAGACCTCGACGGTGGAACAGGCGGACGAAGTTAATTGGAACTCAACGGCTGTGAAGACGGATGAAGGCTGCAACAAATCCATCAGCTCCAATCGTCGTGGTTTCCATGCCATTGGAATCAGTTGGTTGATTTGTGAAGTATCGTGTGCCTCTTGGAGTGCAACATCAAGAACATGTTTAACAGATATATGCACAGGCGTCTTCGCTCTGTGATAGATCAACGGAACAAAGACCATCATCCTCAACCTCGAGGGATAGCCACGAGAGAGATGTCAGTATGAAATGTACTTGGAACATGTCATATTGCTGAACACATTCATAACCAAAACTTGGAAAAGGTAATAACAAATGAAAAGTCCATTACTAGGTAGTTTTGTATCAAGAGTGCTAAACTGGTAATCAAATTCATGTAGATTAGACTAGTTTATATAATATATCATCTTTGTTTTTAGTTGCTGAAAAAATTGCACTCAGTATCTTTATCTTTAAGTAAATAAATGGTTTTATCAGTTGATTTTGGCAGACAGTGTCATGAAAACTCTGTGGCCACTTTATTAGATATCTCCTGTACCAAATAACATGGCGACTGAATGCATGTTCTTGGTTTTCATCTGCTGTAGCCCATCCACTTCAAGGTTCAACATGTTGTGCATTCAGCAATGATCTTCTGCATACCACTGTTGTAGTGCATGGTTATCTGAGTTACTGTCACCTTCCTGTCAGCTTGAACCAGTCTGCAATTATACACACACAAATGCTGGAGGAAGTCAGCAGTGTTTATGGAAAAAAGTACAATTGCCATTTCAGGCTGAAACTCTTTGGCAGAACTGGAGAAAAAAAGCTGAGTAGATTTAAAAAGGTGGGAGGGTGGGGAGAGAGAGCCACCAAGTGATAGGTGAAACCTGGAGGGGGAGGAATGAAGTAAAGAGCTGGGCAGTTGATTGGTGAAATAGACAGAAGGCCATTGAAGAAATAAAAAGGGGGAGCATGAAAGGAAGGCAATAAGCAGGCAAAGAGAGGGAAAAGGGAATGAGAATTGAAAGTGGGGTTGGAAACATTACCGGAATTTTGAGAAATCAGTGTTCATGCCATTTCCCTCACGAAACATCAATTTTATTTTTCTTCCATAGATGCTGCCTGGCCTGCTGAGTTCCTCCAGCATTTTGTGTTGCTCGGATTACCAACATCTGCAGATTTTCTCTTGTCTGTCATTAACAAAGCATTTTCATTCACAGAACTACCACCCACTGGATGTATTTTCTTTCTTGCACCATTCTCTGTAACCTCTAGAGACTGTTGTGTTTGAAAATCCCAAAAAATCAGAGATAGGCCAGATCGCCCAGTTCTGCTTCTACATCTCATGAGCTAATATCAGCAATTTCTGAGATACTCAAACCAACCCATCTAGCACCAACATTCATTCCATGGTTAAAGTCACTTAAATCACATTTCTTCCCCATTCTGCTGTTTGGTTTGAAAAAAAAAAGAACCACTTGACTGCATGCTTTTATGTGGCTGCCACATGATTGGCTGATTAAATATTTGCATTAATGAGCAGGTATAAAGTGGCCACTGAGTATATATTGCTACTATTATTCTTAAAGAAAAGTCAGAACATAGAATAAGACAATACGGACTCTTTGGCACACAACATCGTGCTGATTTATATTCCTATTTACACTATCAATCTACAATCTATTAATCTTCCCTCCTACACAGCCCATAAATTTTCATTTTTCTTACATCCACGTTTCCATGTAAGTGTCTCATAAATATTCCTGTTGTACCAATCTCTACAACCACCAGCAATGCAATCATAGACTCATAGAAAACTACAGCACAGAAACAGGCCATTTGGCCCATCTAGCCCTTACCAAACCATTATCCGCCAAGTCCCATTGACCTGCACTGAACAATAGCCCTCCATACTCCTGCCATCAATGTGCCTATCCATATTTCTCTTAAATGTTGAAATCAACCCTGTTTCCACCACTTGCACTGGCTGCTCAATCCACACTCGCACCATCCTGAATGAAAATGTCCTCCCTCATGTTCCCCTTGAACATTTTACTTTTCACTCTTAACCCATGACCTCCAGTTCTAGTCTCAACCAACCACAGTAGAAAAAGCTTGCTTGCATTGAATCTATCTATACCCCTCCATGTTGTGTACCTCTATCTAATCTTCCCTTTATCTTATATGTTCTAGGGAAAACAGTCTTAACCTATTCAATCTTACCCTATAACTCAGGTCCTCCAGTCTTGGCAACATCCTTGTAAATCTTAACTGTACTCTTTCAATCTTACTTACATCTTTCCTGTAGGTAGGTGACAAAAGTTGCACACTATAGTCCAAATTAGGCTCACCAATGTCTTATACAACTTCAACATAGCACTCTATCTCCTGTATTCAAAACATTGAATTATGAAGGGGAATGTGCCAAATGCTTAAAAGCTTTCTTCATGACCCTATCTACCAGTGATCTGCCATTTTCAGCCTTTTTCACCAGCTGGTCCAGGTCCTGCTGACAGCTTTGATAGTCTTCCTCACTGTCCACTACAACCTCAATCCTGATGTCATCCACAAACTTGCTGATCCAGTTCACATCCAGGTCTTTGATATAGTTGACAAACAACAACGGACCCAGCACCAAACCCTGCAGCACACAACTAGTCACAGGTCTCCAGTCAGAGGGATAACCAGCTACAACCACTTTCTGGCTTCTTCCATGAAGCCAGTGTTTAATCCAATTTGCTACCTCACCTTGAATGTCAAGTAACTGAACCTTCTTGACCAACCTCCCATGTGGGACTTTGTCAAAAGCCTTACTAGACTTGTAGACAACATGCACTGCCTTGCCTTCATCAACTTTCTAGGTAACTTCCTTGAAAAACTCTATAAGTTTGGTTGGACATGAATTACTATGCACCAAGTCATGTTGACTATCCCTAATCAGTCCCGGTCTGTCCAAATACTTATATATCCGGTTCCTTAAAATACCTTGCAACAACTTTTCCACTACTGATGTCAGGTTCACTAGCCTATAACTTCCTGGCTTATTCTTAGAGCCTTTCTTAAACAACGGAACATTGGCTACCCTCCAGTACTCTGGCATCTCATCCTTATCCATAATTACCTTGAAACTAATGGCATTCTCATCATTAGATGCAAAGTGTTCCCCTGTAGCGATGTGCTACACACAGCATTGAAATAATGACATGCAGTCGGTAAGTCGTTTGGAGACTAGTTTATTCAAACTTCGCGGCGCTGGCATTTAAATCCCTAGCGCCCGCCCTCTCCGGGTGGAAATGACATCAGAGGTGCATTACCAAAGTCTCCCCCCGCACGCTGGCTATTTGTGAGCCGGTTTGCCTCCGCAGAAAGTGGGTCGCCACACCCCTACAGAAACTTCTGTCACCTGCCCTGTCACATGCCCTAACAGCAGACCTAGTATTGAACGCTATCTCATTAGGACTTCCATGTACTGATAAAGGAAACTTTCCTGAATAAATTTGACAAACACTTTTCCATCCAGGCCTTTTACAGTATGGGTTTCTCTGTCAATATTTGGGAAGTTAAAATCACCTTATATCACAGCCTTTTGTTTCTTACAACAGTCTGTGATCTTTCCACAAATTTGCTCCTCTAAATCCTGTGGACAATTGGATAGTCTATAATATAATCTCTTTAATGTGGACATAGAAACATAGAAAACATTCAGCACAATACAGGCCCTTCGGCTCACAAAGCTGTGCCGAACATGTCCTTACCTTAGAACTACCTAGGCTTTACCCATAGCCCTTTATATTTCTAAGCTTCATGTTCCTGTCCAGGAGTCTCTTAAAAGATCCTATTATTTCCGCCTCCACCACTGCCGCCGGCAGCCCATTCCACGCACTCACCACTCTCTCAGTAAAATAACTTAGCCTCGATATCTCCTCTCTACCTACTTCCAAGCATCTTAAAACTATGCCCTCTCGTGCTAGCCATTTCAGCCCTGGGGAAAAGTCTCTGACTATCCACACGATCAATGCCTCTTATCATCTTATAAACCTCTGTCAGGTCATCTCTCATCCTCCATCGCTCCAAGGAGAAAAGGCTGAGTTCACACAACCTATTCTCACAAGGCATGCTCCCCAATCCAGGCAACATCCTTGAAAATCTCCTCTGCACCCTTTCTATGGTTTCCACGTCCTTCCTATAGTGAGGTGACAAGAATTGAGCACAGTACTCCAAGTGGGGTCTGACCAGGGTCCTATATAGCTGCAACATTACCTCTCAGCTCTTAAACTCAATCCCATGATTGATGAAGGCCAATGCACCGTATGTCTTCTTAGCACAGAGTCAACCTGCGTAGTAGCTTTGAGTGTCCTATGGACTCAGACCCCAAGATCCCTCTGATCCTCCAACCTGCCAAGAGTCTTACCATTAATACTATATTCTGCCATCATATTTGACCTACCAAAATGAACCACCTCACACTTATCTAGCTTGAACTCCATCTGTCACTTCTCAGCACAGTTTTGCATTCCATCAATATCCCATTGTAACCACTGACAGCCCTCCACACTATTCACAACACACCCAAACTTTGTGTCATCAGCACATTTACTAACCCATCCCTTCACTTCCTCATCCAGGTCATTTATAAAAATCACAAAGAGTAGGGGTCCCTGAAGCACACCACTGGTCACCGACCTCAATGCACAATATGACCTGTCTACAACCACTCTTTGCCTTCTGTGGGCAAGCCAGTTCTGGATCCACAAAACAATGCCCCTTTGGATCCCATGCCTTCTTACTTTCTCAATAAACCTTGCATGGGGTACCTTATCAAATGCCTTGCTAAAATCCATTTACACTACATCTACGGCTCTACCTTCATCAATGTGCTTAGTCATATCCTCAAAAAATTCAATCAGGCTCGTAAGGCAAGACCTGTCGTTGACAAAGCCATGCTGACTATTCCTAATTATATTATGTCTCTCCAGGTGTTCATAAATCCTGCCTCTCAGCATCTCCATCAGTTTACCAACCACCGAAGTAAGACTCACTGGCCTATAGTTTCCTGGGCTATCCCAACTCCCTTTCTTGAATAAGGGAACAACATCCACAATCCTCCAATCCTCTGGAACCTCTCCCGTCCTCATTGATGGTGCAAAGATCATCGCCAGAGGCTCAGCAATCTCCTCTTTCGCTTCCCACAGTAGCCTGGGGTACATCCTGTCTGGTCCCGGTGGTCCAACTTGATGCTTTCCAAAAGCTCCAGCCCATCCTCTTAATATCTACATGTTTAAGCTTTTAAGTCCACTGCAGGTCAACCCTACAATTGCCAAGATCCTTTTCCATAGTGAATACTGAAGCAAAGTATTCATTAAGTACCTCCGCTTTTTCCTCCAGTTCCATACACACTTTTCCATTGTCAAACTTGATTGGTCCTATTCTCTCATGTCTTATCCTCTTACTCTTCACATACTTGTAGAATTCATTGGGGTTTTCCTTAATCCTGCCCGCCAAGGCCTTCTCATGGCCCCTTCTGGCTCTCCTAATTTCATTTTTAAGCTCCTTCCTGCTAGCCTTATAATCATCTAGATTCATATCATTACCTATTTTTTTGAACCTTTTGTAAGCTCTTCTTTTCTTCTTGACTAGATTTACAACAGCCTTTGTACACCACGGATCTTGTACCTTACCATCCTTTCCATGTCTCATTGGAACGTACCTACTCAGAACCCCACGCAAATATCCCCTGAACATTTGCCACATTTTTTTGGTACAATTCCCTGAGAATATCAGTTTCCAATTTATGCTTCCAAGTTCCTGACTGATAGCCTCATAGTTCCCCATACTCCAATTAAACGTTTCCCTAATTTGTCTGATCCTATCTCTCTCCAATGCTATGTAAAGGAGATAGAATTGTGATCACTGTCTCCAAAATGCTCTCCCACTGAGAGATCTGACACCTGACCAGGTTCATTTCCCAATACCAGATCAAGTACAGCCTCTCCTCTTGATGGCTTATCCATATATATGGTGTCAAGAAACCTTCCTGAACACACCTAACAAACTCCACCCCATCTAAACCCCTCACTCTGGAGAGATGCAAATCAATATTTGTGAAATTAAAATCTCCCACCACAACACTGTTATTATTACACCTTTCCAGAATCTGTCTCCCTATCTTTTCCTCGATGTCCCTGTTACTATTGGGTGGTCTATAAAAAACACCCAGTAGAGTTATTGACCCCTTCCTGTTCCTAACCTCCACCCACAGAGACTCCGTAGACAACCCCTCCATGACTTCCTCCTTTTCTGCAGCTGTGACACTATCTCTGATCAGCAGTGCCACGCCCCCCACCTCTTTTGTCTCCCTCCCTGTCCTTTCCGAAACATCTAGTGCCTGGCACTTGAAGTAGCCATTCCTCCCCTGTGCCATTCAAGTCTCTGTAATGGCCACAACATCATAGGTCCAAGTTCTAATCCACGCTCTAAGCTCATCCGTTTTGTTCACAATACTCCTTGCGTTAAAATAGACACATCTCAATCCATCGGACTGAGCGCGTCCCTTCTCTATCACCTGCCTATCCTCCCTTTCGCAATGTCTCCAAACTTTCTCTATTTATGAGCCAACCTCCCTTTATTCCGTCACTTCAGTTTGGTTCCCACCCCCCAGCAATTCTAGTTTAAACTCTCTCCAGTAGCCTTAGCAAACCTTCCCGCCAGGATATTGGTCCCCCTTGGATTCAAGTGAAACCCGTCCTTTTTGTACAGGTCACACCTGGCCCAGAAGGGGTCCCAATGATCCAGAAATCTGAATCCCTGCCCCCTGCTCCAATCCCTCAGCCATGCATTTATCCCCCACCTCACTCTATTCCTATACTCACTGTCGCGTGGTTCAGGCAGTAATCCCAAGATGACTACCTTTGAGGTCCTGCTTTTCAACTTCTTTCCTAACTCCCTGTAGTCTGTTTTCAGGACCCCTCTCTTTTCCTACCCATGTCGTCGGTACCAATATGTACCTTCTGGCTGTTCTTCTTCCCACTTCAAGATATTGTGGACGCAATCAGAAACATCCCGGACCCTGGCACCTGGGAGGCAAACTACCATCCGCATTTCTTTCCTGCATCCACAGAATTGCCTATCTGACCCCCTACCTATAGAGTCCCCTATCACTGCTGCCATCCTCTTCCTTTCCCTACCCATCTGTGCCACATAGCTTTTTTATTCCTCAGTTCTAACCATAAAGCCTCACTTGACGAGCTCTCCAATCTGTATTGACAGAGCACTGCTGACATATTTTCCCTGACAAGAAGTGCCACCCTTTGCCCTAAAATCTACCCCCCACACTGCTCTATCATATCTAGAACAACAGAACCCTCTGAGCTGCCAGTCTGAATCCTCCTACAACCAAGACTCTCTAATGGCTCCGATGTCATAATTCCACATGCTGATCCATGCCCTAATCTTATCCTCCTTTCCTACTTGCATTAAAATATATGCAGCTCAGAACATCAGTCCCAACATTGTCAACCTTTCTGACTTTCTATGTGGGCTTAACATTTTTCTCCACAACTCAACTATCTGTTTGACGCTTTGGTTTCCATTGCCCTGCAACATCTCCAATTTAACTCTGCAACTCTGCAGCTCTAACAAACCTTCCTTCTAGGATATTAGTTCCCCTCCAGTTCAGGTACAAACCATCCCTTCTGTACAGGTTACAACTTCCCTGGAAGAGAGCCCAATGATCCAAAAATATGCCACTGTCCCTTCTGCTCCAATTCTTTAGCCACGTGTTGAACTGAATGATCTCCTTAAATCTGGCCTGACTGGCACATGGCACAGGAAGCAATCCTGAGATCTTAATCAGGAGATCTTGTCCTTTAATTTAACACCTAACTGCCTGAAATTAATTTACAGGACCTTGTCGTCCTTCCTGCACTTACGAATGTTATCGACATCAACCATAATCTCTGGCTGCTCTCCCTCCCACTTAAGCATGCGTGTGTATTTGACTTTCTGTAAAGCATTAGACTTTTTGATACTGAGTATTTTTTTGAAGGGGAGATTTAGTGGATATGCTTCCTGTCTCTTTGCTCTACACTCTGACTCAGTAAGTGGCGGAAATACTCCTAATGTTGGTTTGCCCACTGCCATGAAGCTTTACAAGAAGAAGAGTGGCCATTCTAGGAGTGGGAAGCTGAGCCCTTGGCTCAGGAGTCTTCGGTGGAAGGAGCTGAGCAAGTAGCCCAAATGTAGGATGTGAGAGCAAATTTTAAAAAGGCTTTGGCATGGATACAAGGGTCAGGCTTAATTTGCTGTTGATCCTTAGTACCAGATTCAGTGTTGGCAGGATAGTAGATAGCATAGTGGAATGCTCCTCCTGCAAGTTGTTGGAAGTCAGGGAAACTCGTGGTCTTTCTGAAGACTACTTCTGTGGGAAGTGCCTCAGCATCAGCTCCTGACAGATTGGGTGAAGGAACTCAAGCTGGAGTTGGATATACTCATCATCAATCTCATCTGAGAGCTTCATAGATGAGATTTTTTACTGACCTGGTCACACCCAAGATACAAGCTTCAGATAGATAGGTGAGCACCAGGAAAAGTAAGGGGAATAGGTAGTCAGTACAGGGTTCCCCTGTGGCTGTTGCCTTCATTCACAGGTCTACTCCTCTGGATACTTTTGAGAGGAATGTTCTTTCAGGGGATAGCATCTGTAGTTGGGTGTCTGGTACTGTGACAGGCACAAAGGGAAAAAAGGTGCAGTCAGACAGGGTGAGAATGAGACGGATGTGGGGTGATCAGTAACTTTATGCGAGGCCTAACATAAGGAGGTGTTGATAGTGAAAAGGTTATCATTGATTAAAGGAGGGTCTTGATCAGATGGAGATGTGGCCCAAGTAGTGGCAAATGGATTTCACTCCATAAGTGACGTGATGCATTTTGGGAAGTCAAACTAGCATAGGACCTGTACTGTGAATGGTAGAGCACCAGGGAGTGTAATGGAACAGAGGAACCTTGGAGTACAAGCACATAAGTTGTTGACAGTGGCATCACAGATAGATAGGGTTTAGAAAAGGGCACTTAGCCAGCTGGCTTTCATCAGATGGAGCACTGATTATTGGAATTGGGATGTTGTATAAATCACTGCTGAAGCCATCAGGAAGGAGGTACAGAAGCCTGAAGGCACACACTCAGCGATTCAGGAACAGCTTCTTCCCCTCTGCCATTCAATTCCTGAATGGACATTAGAGCTTTGGACACTACCTCACTTTTTTAATATGTAGTATTTCTGTTTTTGTGCATTGGTTTAAATCTATTCAATATATGTAATTCTTGTTTATTTATTATTATGTTTTATTTTATTTATTATTATCTTTCTCTCTGCTAGATTATGTATTGTATTGAACTGCCAACAGATTTCACACCACATGCCGGTGATAATAAACCTGATTCTGATTCTGATCTGGAGTGCTGTATACAGTTTGGGCACTCTGTACAGCAAAGTCATGGTTAAACTGGAATGTAAGCAAAAAAGATTTGAGGGTTTTTCCAGGACTAGAGAGGCTTCATGTTTACGGAGAAGTTGGCCAGGTTAAGTCCTGCTTTCTTGGATCATAGGAGAATCAGGGGTGACTGTACTTGAAATGATGAAAGGCACAGATAAGGTGAATGGTAAGGGTTACTTCCCCACGGTAGAAGAAATGAAACTTAGGGTCATAGATTTAGGGTTAAGGGAAAAGGTCTATAAGGGGCAAGGGGGGGAGGAAAACTTTTTTACATGCAGAGGGTGGTGAGTATATAGATTAAATTTCCAAAGGATGTGATTGAGACGGGTACAATAGTATCAGTTAACAGGCACTTGGAGACTAGCATGCGGTGGGCGGGGGGGGGGGGGGGGGGTAACATGTCAGCATAGGCTTTTTGAGCCGAAGGGCTTGATTCCATTTTGGATGGCTCTATAATTATCAATCTAGATTTAAGCTATTCTAAATATTTACTTAAACCATATTTTACCAGTTTTAAAAAGCTGTTTAATAATCATAACTGAACTAAGCTTTCACCCACATCCTAACTCCTAGACCATGAATCAGAACCTGATCTTTTCTTCCTTTGATACTATACCTTCCCTGAGTGATGCACCAAGGTGACTCTATAATTGTTAAAAGCAATGATTATATTTTTTTAAGTTACTTATCAAAAATACAGAATACTTTTTTATATAATTCACAACATGTACTTTTATTTAAAAAGAGCAATATTGCAAGACGCAAAGCTGAAAAAGTTTAAGCTGAATTCTATGATGACTTAAAGTGGAGTTATGCTAAATTGAATACTATTGTCAAATTATTTTAGTGCTTGTATGTTAACGCCAATTATTTGAAATCTGTCTCTTTGAATTAAGCCTATAAAATGGCTGTCAGTTATTCATCAAGTTGTAGCTATTTATTTTTCCCTGGGAATTTTGGATCAAAGCTGTCACTGTATATATTAACTGGCAAACTGGAACCAAGATACCAGGTGTAAAATCTCTGCATTTCAGATTCTCAGATATAATCTAGTATTCAGTAATAAGCAAAAAAAAAAACCCAGTCAGCTGGAAGAAGTCAGCAGGTCAAGAAACATTTGTGGTGGGGGGGGGGGGGGGGGGGGAGAGTGGGGTGGGGTGGAAGAAATTATCAATATTTTTGGTTAAGACCATAAGGCATTAATGCTGACCCAGATCACCGAAAGACTTAACTAGCTAAATTTCAGGACTCTCAGGTAACGATTAAAGTCCCAACCATCAATTCGGATGATTATTTCTGTTAGATATTTGCCCTCTATGTATGTGCGCTTGCAACACTGCGTGTCAGACAGAGTGCTCAGCAGCACTGGGGCTCCACAGGGGACTGTCCTGTCTCGCTATCTCTTCACCATCTACACCTCGGACTTCAACTACTGCACAGAGTCTTGCCATCTTCAGAAGTTTTCTGATGACTCTGCCATAGTTGGATGCATCAGCAAGGGAGACAAGGCTGAATACAGGGCTACGGTGGGAAACTTTGTCACATGGTGTGAGCAGAATCATCTGCAGCTTAATGTGAAAAAGACTAAGGAGCTGGTGGTGGATCTGAGGAAGGCTAAGGCACCGGTGACCCCTGTTTCCGTACAAAGGGTCAGTGTGGACATGGTAGAGGATTACAAGTACCTGGGGATACGAATTGACAATAAACTGGACTGGTCAAAGAACACTGAGGCTGTCAACAAGAAGGGTCAGAGCCGTCTCTATTTCCTGAGGAGACTGAGGTCCTTTAACATCTGCCGGACAATGCTGAGGATGTTCTACGAGTCTGTGGTGGCCAGTGCTATCATGTTTGCTGTTGTGTGCTGGGGCAGCAGGCTGAGGGTAGCAGACACCAACAGAATCAACAAACTCATTCATAAGGCCAGTGATGTTGTGGGGGTGGAACTGGACTCTCTGACGGTGGTGTCTGAAAAGAGGATGCTGTCCAAGCTGCATGCCATCTTAGACAATGTCTCCCATCTATTCCATAATGTACTGGCTAGGCACAGGAATACGTTCAGCCAGAGACTCATTCCATTGAGATGCAACACTGAGCGTCATAGGAAGTCATACCTGCCTGTGGCTATCAAACTTTACAACTCCTCCCTCGGAGTGTCAGACACTCTGAGCCAATAGGCTGGTCCTGGACTTATTTCCACTTGGCATGATTAACTTATTATCATTTAATTATTTTTGGTTTTATTTTGCTATATTTCTACTCTATTCTTTGTTGGTGCAACTGTAACGAAACCCAATTTCCCTCGGGATCAATAAAGTATGTCTGTCTGTCTGTCTGTGTTATTAGATTTTAGCGGGCAAATGAAAACTTCCTCAGATTTTTCTTAACCTGGCATGGCATTAAACTATGTTTAACTAACCTGTCACCAATCTAAATAGACTGTTGATTTCAGTTGGAATAAACAGCTGTGGATTAAAAAATAAGAAATGTATTATTTAATTGAATTAACTCTATTGGTTTCCTAACACTCTGTGAATTTTAAGTGCACTTTTTAATAATAGTTTCTAATACTTTTGGAATGTCGTTAAGCATCAAGCCAACTACAGAGAATCAATCAATTTACAACAAAGGTATGGTCAAGCGAGGCAGAGGAATTGGTGGACTGGGCCATATTCTGGGGTTCACCTTTAGATCTTTATGAATATGTTGTCAAGACTGACATGGATGAGTGTGTGCTTTCGAGAACATACCAAGGTTTTCCAAACCATAAGCCCTGGATGAAGCAGGAGACTTGCAGTCTGCCTCGGGCTAGATCTGTGGTATTCAAGACTGACGGCTCAGAATCCTACAAGAAATCCAGGTACATCAAGGGAGCAAAAAGGCAATTCTATGTGAAATTAGAGACACAATCAAATGTAGTAGTGCCTGCATCCATTACTTCCTATATAACGAAGCCTAACAGCATAAACTGGAAGTGGTCCTTCACTCCCCAGGAGCTCAATGTTTTTTTTAATGCACGTTTTGAAACACAGAATAATAATATACTTGTACAAATTCCTAAGGCATCATGATACAACCCTGTGATTTCTGTGTCAGAGGCCAATGTCAGAACACCTTTCAAGAGGGTGACCCCTTGCAAGGTGTCTGGCCCCAACTGTGCATCTGTCTGGATACTGAAAAAAACTTTTGCTAACGGACTGGCTGGAGTGTTCAAGGACAACCTCTACTGGTCACTGAGGCTTCAAAGTACTTCAAAAGGGCAGCAGTCATACTGGTGGTCATTTTAGGATGTCTGTCGTGCATCCTGCAGCCAGTATTGCCCCTCCAGCTTCAACCACCTTGGTCACAATTACTCACAGCTTCATCATCATATCCTTAAACAGAATGATGCATAGCAATTCACCCAGAATCTCCCTATTTCACACTAATTACACCCCATGTCTTCAATGGTAAACAGCTGCTCGTGCATGTTATACTTGATCTATCAATGAATGATCTTCACCTCTGTCAATCACCATGCTCAGACAATAATCACTTTTGAAAGATCTTTCAATAACTCCTATCTGCAAGCCTACATCTACTTTACAAAAAATTATTAATTTCTAAGCCTGGCTTGTGTGCTTGAGACAGCTTTGAGAGAGTGCCCCTTTGGCAGCTTTATTAGACCATAAGATATAGGAGGAGAATTAAGCCATTTGGCACGTCAAGTCTGCTCCACCATTTCATCATGGCTGATCCAATTTTCCTCTCAGCCCCAATCTCCTGTCTTCTCCCTGTATACCTTCATACCCTGACCAATCAAGAATGTATCAACCTCTGCCTTAAATATACATGAAGACTTGGCCTCCAAGCAGCCCATGTCATGGTCCGGTCCGTAAAGTCCGCATTCCGGTTCATGGTCCCGTCCGTGGACTCTGGACTCCAGGTCTTCTGGCTATCCATTGTTTCAGTTCGGCTTAATCATAGGCACCTGATTCTCATATTGGGGCTGGAATATAAGTGGCCCTGGGTTGGAGTGTGGTTGTTGGTTTGTCTTGTTGGTATCATGTCCTTGCTGCTGTTGGGTAAGTCAGGCTGTCTTTGCTGTTACCCTGAGGCTGGACTGTTCCTTTCCTTCCCTCCACTCTGAAGCCTGGCCTGTAGCCGTGCCGGCTATCCTTGCCTGCGTCCTCACCTGTATCACCGTCAAGTTCAGCTGCTGGAGTGAGACTGGAGCCTTGCCACGCCAACAGAAGGAACTATCTATCATTGAGCTTGGAACTGTCTCTTTGTGTCCATGTATGAGTCCTGACCCTATGTCCTGTCCCCAAGGAGGGGTCCTGACTCTATGTAAAGCCCTGGCCCTATGTCCTGTTCCCAAGGAGGGGTCCTAGCTCTATGTTCTGTGTTCTTGTACTCCAGTCCAAGGCTCCGAGGAGATTCCAGTCTGTGTCCAAGGCTCTGGTGAGGTTCCAGTCCATGTCCAAGTCCAAGTCTTAGCCTAGGCCCTGAGTCTTGTTCTCGTCCAGGCAGAGGGTCTGCGTCCAGCTATGCCTCTCCCCACTTCTGCTTTGCTCTCCCTCAGCCTTGGCTCTGCGTTCCTGCTCTCCCTTGATCAAGACCAAGTCTGAGCTTCATGTCCTCGTCCAGCTTTGGAGTCCTGTGGCCTGACCCCATGTCCAGTCCTCACCTGGATCCGGAGTCTACGCCCGAGTCAAGACCCAGGTTCCGGGTCCCTGTCCAGCCTCTGGCTCGGAGTCCTTGTCCAGGTTCCCAGTTCCTAGTTCCTTGTCCAGGTCCCACTTTCCTATCTAGTCCTAGCCCAGGCCCTGTCTCCTAGTCTTGTCCAGGACCTGTGTCCTGTCCAGTGTCGTTTCTTCCCGTCTTCCTTTGCTTCCTTGGTACACCTAGTCCTCTCCCTAGTACTTCAGTGTCTGTGTCTTGCATTTGGGTCTGTTCCCAACACTCACCTTATGACAGCCTGTGGCAAAGAATTCCACAGATTCACCACTCTCTCACTAAAGAAATTCCTCCTCAGCTCCATTCTAAAAGGATGCCCCTGTATTCTGAAGCTGTGTCCTCTGGTCTTGCACTCTCCCACCATAAGAAACATCCTTTCTGCATCAAGGCCTTTTCACCATTTGATAGATTTCAATGAGGTCACCTCTCATTCTTCTGAATTCTAGTGAACACAGGCCCAGAGGCAGCAAATGCTATTAAAGGATCTTGTTGATAGTGAAGCAGGTTAAAATAAATTATAAAAATCTTGATTGGTTAAGAAGATGGGCTGAGGAATGGCACATGTGAGGTAATGCATATGGACATTATAGAGCCTATACAGTCTAAATGGCAGAGCACTAATGAGTGTTGTGGAACTGAGATACCTGGGAGTACAAGTGCACAGTTCATTGAAATCAATTGTACAAGTAGACAGGATAGTGAAGAAAGTGTTTAGCAGGCTGGTCTTTATCAGTCAGGGCATCATCTTTAGTAGTAGGGACATTCTGTTACAGTTATATAAATTGTTGGTGAGATTGCAGTTGAAGTATCATTTGCAGTTGGTCACTCTGTTATAGGGAAGGCATTGTCAAGCTGGAGAGGGTGCAGAAAAGATTTAGAACGCTGTTACCCGGATTAGAGAACCTTAGCTAGCCACAATAGATCTTTCTCCTTGGAGCACAGAAAGAAGGTGACTTCAGAAGTTTATAAAATTGAGGATTATAGATAATTAGGCAGCCATGGAGGCCAAGCGCGGAGAGATTTAAGAGAACTGAGGGGTAACTTCTTACCCAGAGGGTACTGACTACCTGGACTGAGCTGCCAGAAGAAGTACTTGAGGTGAATGCAATTACAACATTTGAGGCATTTGGATAGGAACATGGAGGGGTGGGACTTTGAGGGTTATGGGCTGAACACGGGCATTTTGGACGAACAGGGAGATTGCAGTGGTTGGCATGGATTATATTACTTTATGGACTCTGACTTTCCACCATGGAGGCATGGGTCCTTAGCGCTTCTCATGCCCTTGTGACCCAAGAATATCATGCCAAAGATGCTTCTTGTGACCACCTGATACAATGCTGCAGACAAAAACAGGAGGCACAACCTAATGGTTGTGCATCCTATGCATGATGGACATCTACACTCTTGAATTACACCACAACTGTAGCTCATCCCATATTATGGAATATCATTTTCAGTGTACAGGCAAACCCACATGCTCACTTGAACATAAACTCTCTACATCAAGCAGCTCTGAATTCTGTAATCAATTTACACACTAATCAACATCACAGTACATAATCTTAAAAAATACCACTCTTAATTGCACCTCTTCACCATTTGTTCTGGTTTCTGGTTATATGTGTTGATATATAAATCAGGAAAATGCTTGAAGGTACTAAATTAACATGCTCCTTCAAAGTTTTGACAAATACTCCCAAGGGACTTGTGGGACTAATAAACATTCAGGTGTTCCATATGTTCCTAGTTTTACTGCCATTAATATTATTGCCTTTCTCTTTACGTGTAAACCTTGTTCTGTATCCTGCCTTGTTACCTCAGTTGTAGCAACTTTAAAAACCTTTTTGAAAATCATAACATGGACTAGACTATCACACTTACTGTATCCTAACTCTTAAACCACTATTCACTATCTGAAGTTTCTCATACCTTTGAGTCCTTAAGTATCTCCCACGCCATTGTTAGAACTCTATGTAGTGAATGACCTTTTTTACCTCAGCCCTGAACCTTCTTCGAGCAGCTACGTCCCAGTTTCATTGCCAATGACCTTGTGTTTTTTAATATAGTGTGTGTCAAAACCAAGTTTCTAGAAGTGGCCAAACAACAAACTGTGAAATAAAGTCTTAGAAAAGTACAGCACAGAAACAGGCCCATTGGCCCATCTAGTCTGTGCTGAGTCATTTAAGCTACCTACTCCATTCACCTCCATACCCCTACAATTCATGTTTCAAAGGTTTAAAAGTTCAAAGGTTCACTTTAATGTCAGAGAAATGTATACAATATACATCTTGAAAAGCTTTTTCACAAATATTCATGAAAACAGAGAAGTGCCCCAAAGAATGAACGACAGTTAAATGTGAGAACCCCAAAAGTCCACCCCTCCCCCCCCATGAGTAAGCAGCAGTGAGCAACACTACCCCCTCACCCCGCCGGCAAATAAAACAAACAACAGTACCACCACCCAGCACGAGTATGAGCTAGGCAATAGCAAAGCCACAGACTCCAAAGACTTCACATTTCATTTGGCATTTGACAAGCCATAGGTTCTCTCTCTCCCTAATAAGGGAGAGGGGGGTGTCTCCATTTTCCATTTTCCCAGCGAGCAGGGAGACGTAACAAACAACTCACTGGTTTACAGTGTTAAAACTCCATTACATCACTTTTTTCGAGCTCTGTGCCTGAAGATCGCAAAGATCTCGGGTTTTCGGGCACACAGCAGAAGATTTTCTGACTCCCCCGATGACACACGGGTCTCCTGCCATGACACCGACTCTCGATCCGCCTGTCTCCAGAGCCTCAAGATCTTAGGCTTCCGAATATGAGCCGGACTCTCAGGCCGAACCCTTGACGTGCCAAACAATAGCCAGTCCTGAAACCCCGAGAACGGGTCCCATGCCCACAAAGAACTGAAGCCAGTGTGTAACTCCAGGTCAGAGTCTTCAAAAGAACCCTGAAAGGGAAAAATACAGATATTAAAGATGGAAATAGAGCTGTTTCTGAAGATGCAAGCAAAGGAGACGCCGTTTAGTGCCATTTTAACTCTGCCACTGTCCTCATCCAAACTTCTCTTAAATGTTGAAATCGAGCTTGCATGCATCACTTGCATTGGCGGTTCATTCCATACTATCACAACACTCTGAGTGAAGAAGTTTACCCTCATCTTCCTCTTAAACTTTTCACCTTTCACCCTAAACCCATGACTTCTAGTTATAGTTCCACTCAACCTCAGTGGAAAAAGCCTACTTGCATTTATCCTATCTATAATCCTCATAATTCTGTACACCTCCATCAAATCTCCCTTCAATCTTCTACATTCGAAGGAATAAAATCCTAATCTATTCAATCTTTCCTTATAACTCAGGCCCTCCAGTCCTAGTAACATTCTTGTAAATTTTCGCTGCGCTCTTTCAACCCTATTTATATCTTTCCTGTAGGTAATCAAAACTCCACACAATATTCCAAATTTAGCCTCAGCAACAACTTATACAACTCAATAAAACAGAAAGTTCAAAATTCAAAGTAAAATTTATTACCCGAGTACATACAACTCACCACATATAATCCTAGGATTCTTTTTCCTGTGGGCATATTCAGCAAATCTATAGAACAGTAACTGTAAACAGGATCAATAAACAACAAAACGTGCAAATGAAAATATAAATAAATAGCAATAAATAACGAGAGCATGAAACAACAAGATAAACAGTCCTTAAAGTGAGACCATCAGTTGTAGGAACACCAGAAATAGAATGAGTGTAGTTACCCTCTTTTGTTCAAGAGCCTGATGGCTGAGGGGTAGCAACTTTTTTTGAACCTGGTGGTGTGAGTCCTGAGACAATTGTACCTTCTACTTGATGGCAGCAGCGAGAAAAGAGCACGGTCTGGGTGGTGAGGATCTTTGATGATGGATGCTGATTTTCTATGAGAACGTTTCATGCAGATGATTGGAAGGGCCTGTGATGTGCTGGTCCAAATCCATTACCTTTTGTAGGATTTTCTGCTCAAAGGCATTAGTGTTCCCATACCATGCTGTAATGCAGCCAGCCAATACACTTTCCACCACACATCTATAGATGTTTGTCAAGTTTTTAGATGACATGCTGAATCTCTCAATGAAGTAGAAGTGCTGTCATCCTTTCTTTTCAATGACATTTATATGATGGGTCCAGGAGAAGTCCTCTGAGATAGTAGCACCCAGGAATTAAATTTACTGACCCTCTCCACCTTCGATCCTCTGATGAGTACTGGTTCATAGACCTTTGGTTTCCCTCTCCTGAAGTCCAGAATCAGTTCCTTGATCTGGCTGATATTGAGTTAGAGGTTGTTGTTACAAAACCACTCAGCCAAATTTTCACTCTCCTTCCTGTACGCTGATTCATCACCACCTTTGATATGGCCCACAACAGCGGTGTCATCAGTAAGCTTAAATATGGTGTTGGAGCTGTAGCTACCCATACAGTCATATTGTGTAAGGTGTGGAGAGCAGGGGTCTGAGCTCACAACCCTGTGGTGCTCCTGTGCTGATGGAAATTGTGCAGGAGATGGTTTTTGCTGATCTGAACTGACTGGGGTCTGCAAGTGAGGAAATCCAGGATCCAACTGCACAAGGGGGTTTTGAGGCCCGGGTCTTAGAGTTTACTGATTAGTTTCAAGGGGATGATGGCATCAAATGCTGAGCTGTAATCAATAAAGAGCATCCTGATGTATGCATCATTGCTGTCCGGATGTTCCAGGGTTTTGTGAAAAGCCAATGAAGTGGCATCTGCTGTGGACCTGTTGCTTTGGTAGGCAAATTGGAATGTATCCAAGTCACCTCTCAGACAGAAGCTGATGTTTCAACATCAGCCTCTCAAAACACTTCATCAATGTGGATGTAAGTGTCACTGGACAACAGCCATTGAGATAGGTTACCCTGCTCTTCTTGGGCAACGGCAATATTCCCTCTAAGGTGTTCACGTGCATTCATCTTTTGCTACTAGCGCCCAAAGGAATTTTAACTGTGCACAAAAGGTTGTCACCCTCTACTTCATTGGCAAGTTAAGTATATTTCACGATCACGTACAATCACATTTTCTTTACCGGTTTCTGATGCAGACAGTGTTGACAATGTGAACATAGAACAATACAGCACAGTACAGCCCTTCGTGAAGTTGCAATGATTTGTCTGTAGATTGTAGGACTGGCTTATTTATACTACTTTTATTGAAGAAATTGTTCAGTGCCCACATATTGTTGCACTGGGCACAAGATTGCACAGCACAAGATTTTTGCGCACACTGGTCGTTACAAGTTAGAGACAACGTTGGGTGCCAGTGTGACTGAAGCCTGCTTGAAGCAGGTGGGTACCACACACTGCCAAAGTGAGAGGATGAAGATATCAGTGAGCACACCGATCAGTTGTCAGCACAGGTCTTCATTCCAGGTACTCCGTCTGGACTGGATGTTTTCCTTGGACTCACACTCTTGAAGGCAATCCACACATCATCTTCAGATACTGAGACTATAAGACATAGGAGCAGAATTAGGCCATCTGGCCCATTGAGTCTGCTCCACCATTCAATCATGGCCGATCCTTTTTTAAAATTTTCTTCTCAACCCCAGTTCTCAGCCTTCTCCCTATAACCTTTGACGCCATGTCTGATCAAGAACCTATCAATCTCTGTCTTAAATACACCCAACAGCCTGGCCTCCACAGCTGCACGTGACAACAAATTCCACAAATTCACCACCCTTTGGCTAAAGAAATTTTTCTGCATCTCTGTTTTGAAAGCGCGCCCCTCTATCCTGAGGCTGTGCCCTGTTGTCCTAGACTCTCCCACCATGAGAAACATCCTTTCCGCATCTACTCTGTCTAGGCCTTTCAACATTCGAAAGGATTCAATGAGATCCCCCCCCTCATCCTTCTGAATTCCAGTGAGTACAGACCCAGAGCCAACAAACGATCCTCGTATGATAACCCTTTTATTCCTGGAATCAGTCTTGTGAACTTCCTCTGGACCCTGTCCAATGCCAGCACAACTTTTCTCAGATGAAGTGCCCGAAACAGAAAGAGAAGGGAGAGGAGCACCAGAAGGAGGTGATGGGCAGGTAAGGAGATAGGTGAGAGAGGGAAACAGGAATGGGAAATGAAGGGGAGGGGGCAATTTTCCCATGAAGGATACGGGCTGCAGTAGCGGGTCTTTTAAGCATTTTCTGTCTCTATTGCAGATTCTTCCTGATGAGGTTTTGCAATCCATGGAAAATTACTTTATTTCAGTGGTTATAAAGGGGTTTTAACATTATGAGATCATGGTCATTTGAATGGAAACTTGTTCACACAAGCAAACAGTTTAATTACTTTCAAATTACATAGTTCTTTTTACAATGAGATCTTTTGCATTTGTCAGTAAACAACACCAGCAACTAGCTTTAAGAAAGAGCAGACTGACTAGTGAAAAGCAAATGTGGAAGATAAGTGGAAGGGGGAGTATATTGTTTGCTAAATGACCATCATCTTGCCAGGAGCCTCTGTGTTAAAACTAGTGTATTAATAATAGGGTATTTTAGTAAAGTACAGGCCTTGCTTGTATTTTGAGTTGCTGGAAACTAGGAAAGTGGCTGCATGTGGAGTGCTGCTTTCTCTCCTATGAATACGGAGGGGAAATAAATATTTGTATTATAAAAACACATAGATTAGTATGCAAAAGTCTTAGGCATATATAGCTGGAGCGGACAGTGAGTTTGTAAATCTGATGGGAGGAAAGGATGTTGGGAATGGTGAGGGTGGAGGAGTGTGGGACAGGTGACAGAGGAGTGCCAGTGGCAGGGGTTGACATGAGAACAGACACATCCAACCCTGAGACACCAGGTTCCAAACACTTGGTTTATCAATCATTACAGAATATCTCTCTGGTGCTTCCTGCTCCCTCCCCTCCCCTTCTCCTTTTCCCAATCATGATCCCCCTCTCCCCTCTTCCCACTCTCAGTCCTCAGTAGAGACCCATATCAGAATCAGGTTTAGGATCACTCACATATACCATGGTTTTTTTGTGGCACCAATATGGTGCACTACAGTACATAAAATTACTACAGTACCTTTAATATATTCAGTATTTGTGCCTTAGACTTTTGCACAGAACTGTATATTCTATTGTTTCAGGAACTTTTCATTAATTTTCTCATTTTTCTGATAATCAGTAGATTTATTTCACTCTACCTCACCCTACAGTCATAAGCTGACGTGTCCCAATATAACTACTAAATACCGTATAGACTCAGCTTCATTGATTCCTGGGATGGCAGGACTTTCATATGAAGAAAGTCTGGATCGACTAGGCTTATACTCACTGGAATTTAGAAGATTGAGGGGGGATCTTATTGAAACGTATAAAATTCTAAAGGGATTGGACAGGCTAGATGCAGGAAGATTGTTTCCGATGTTGGGGAAGTCCAGAACGAGGGGTCACAGTTTAAGGATAAAGGGGAAGCCTTTTAGGACCGAGATGAGGAAAAACTTCTTCACACAGAGAGTGGTGAATCTGTGGAATTCTCTGCCACAGGAAACAGTTGAGGCTGGTTCATTGGCTATATTTAAGAGGAAGTTAGATATGGCCCTTGTGGCTAAAGGGATCAGGGGGTATGGAGAGAAAGCAGGTACAGGGTTCTGAGTTGGATGATCAGCCATGATCATACTGAATGGTGGTGCAGGCTAGAAGGGCCGAATGGTCTACTCCTGCACCTATTTTCTATGTTTCTAAGAAATGAAAGGAGCCTGTAGGCTGAAGTGCTCAAGAAACATTGAGCTTAAGCAAGAGGTTCTGCAGATGCTCGAAATCCAAAACAACACGCACAAAATACTGGAGGAACTCCGCAGGTCAGCGAACATTTTGGAAATGATTGAATGGCCAATGTTTTGGGCTGAGACCCTTCTTCAAGACTGGAAAGAAAGGGAGAAGATGCCAGAATAAAAAGACAGGGGGAGGGGAAGGAAGATCAGCTGGAAGGTGATAGGTAAAGTCACGTGGTGGGAAAAGTAAAGGCTGAGAGGAAGGAATCTGGACCATAGGGAAAAGGGAAGAAGGAGGAGCACCAGGAGGAGGTGACAGACAGGTGAGGAGAAGAGGTAAGAGGCCAAAATGGGGAAATAACGTAAAGAGAAAGAGAAGGGGAAAAAAATTACCGGAAGGAGAAATTGATGTTCAAAGGTTCAAAGGTCTAATTTAATGTCAGATAAATGTATATAATATACATCCTGAAATGCTTTTTTTTCACAAGCATCCACAAAAACAGAGAAGTGCTCCAAAGAATGAACAACAGTTAAACATGAGAACCCCAAAGACCCCCCGGCTGCCCCTGCCCACGCGGAAGTGGCGGCAAGCGACAATTTGCCCCCTTCCCGCACTGGCAAAAAAAAGCAAGCATTGGCAACATTACCAGCCACTCAAGCGTGAGCAAAGCAATAGCAAAGACACAGACTCGCAGTTACCCCAAAGACTTCGTGTTATACCTGGCATTCGATAAACTGCAGATTCTCCCTCTCCCTAATAAGGGAGAAAAAGGTGTCTCCATTTTACCAGTGAACGGGGAGAAATAACAAACGACTCGCTGGTTTATGATGTTAAAAGTCTGTTATGTCGCTTTTATCGAGCTCTGTGCCTGAAGATTGCAAAGCTCCCGGGTCTTTGGGCCTACAGCAGATGTCCTGACTCCCCCAATGACACACAGGTCTCCTGCCGTGACAACAACCCTCAATCTGCCCATCTCCAGAGCTCTGAGATCTTAGGTTTCTGAATTCGAGCCAGATTCTCCAGCCGAACCCTTGGCCTGTCGAACAGTGGCCGGTCCAGAAACCTCGAGAACAGGTCCTATTCCCACAAAGGACCATAGTCAGTGTGTAACTCCAGGTCAGGGTCTTTATAAGAACCCTGAAAGGGAAAAATAAAGATATTAAAAATGGAAATAGAGCTGTTTCCAAAGATGCAAGCAAAGGAGTCGCCTTTTAGTGCCATCTTAACTTTGCTCTGCCTCCTCAATTCATGCCATCAGGTTGAAGGCTCGCCGAGGCAGAACATGAAGTGATGCCCCCCCCCCACCTTGTGGATGGTCTCATCATGGCAAAAGCGGAGCCATGGACCATTATTTAGAGGTGGAATTGGGGATAGGCATTTAAAATGTTGGCCACTGGAAAATTCTGCTTTTGGTGGACGGAGCCGTAGTGCTTGACAAGGCGATGCCCCAATTTAGGTTGGGTCTCACGAACGTGGAGGAGGCCACATCAGGAGCACCAGTTACAGGGTTCTGCAGAGAGTGGTACGGATAGCCCAGCACATCTGTGGATGTAAATTTCCCACTATTCAGGACATTTGCAGTAACAAGTGCATAAAAAGGGCCTGAAGGATCATTGGAGACCCAAGTCGCCCCAACCACAAACTGTTCCAGCTGCTACAATCTGGGAAATGGTACCACAGTATAAAAGCCAGGACTAACAGGATCCGGGACAGATTCTTCCACCAAGCCATCAGACTGATTAATTCACACTAACACAATTATATTTCTAAACTATATTGACTGTTTTGTAGTATATCTTACTGTACATACTATTTATTACAAATTACTATAATTTATATATTGCACATTCAGACAGAGACACAACATAAAGATGTTTACTCCTCACATATGTGAAGGATGTAAGAAATAAAGTAAATTTCAATTGGATTCAGTAGATGACCCCAACAGATTTGCAGGTGAAGTGTTGCTTCATCTGGAAGGACTGTTTGGGTTCTTCAAAGGATGTAAGTGAGGAGGTAAATTTGCAAGTGTAGCATTTCTGTCACTTGTGGAGATAAATGCCAGGAGGGAGACTATTGAATAGTCAAGGGGATTACAAAGGGTGCCATCCCTGCAAAGAGTGTGGTGGTGGTAAGGACGTGAAGATGGCGGAAGCTGCGGAGAATGATGTGTCGGATGCGAAGGTGAGGACAAGAGGAGTCTATTCCGGCTAATGTGATGGAAAGATGTGGTGAGCACAGATGTCCAGGAAGTGGAGGAGATGCGGGTGAGGACAGCATCAATGGTGGAGGAAGGGAAACCCCTTTCCTTGAAGAATGAGGACATCTCAGATCCTGGAAATGGAAGTCTTATCCTGTTAACAAACGCGGTGGAGGTGAAAGAACTGAGAGAAGAGAATAGCATTTTTACATGAGACAGAGTAGGAAGATAACTATGGGAATCAGTAGGTTTATAAAAGATGTTGGTTGACTGTTTGAATTCAGAAATGGAGACAGAGAGATTGAGGAAGGGGAGGGAGGTGTCAGAAATGCAGAAATGTAAAGTTGAGTTCACATGATCATCAAAGTTCTCAGGCCATGCGCATTTTGTGGACAAGTATTGGAGCCAATGGAGACTATCAGTTGTTAGCCCACAACTCTCCATGGTAATAAATCTTTATCTCAGGTTAGGACTGCCTTTGTATCGCATAAATTATATTTACCTACTACGTGCTTTCTGAGAAGAATATCCAGGTGATATTTTAAAAAAAACAGCAGGAGTCTAAAACAAAAGCAAAAAATGCTAGAAATACTCAGTAGGGTAGTCTGCAGAGTAACACAAAATGCTGGAGCAACTCAGGAGGTCAGGCAACATCTATGGAAATGAATAAATAGTTGACATTTTGGGCTGAGACTCTTTATCAGGACTGAAAACATAGTGAGTGGAAAGATGTCAGAATAAGAAATAGTGGGAGTGGGAGTACAAGCTATGATATGATAAGCAAAATCATTGATTTTGTTACAAAAAGTTTATTATCTATTCTTGTTTGATTATGTGGCTTATATTGCTGACATAATCATTCATCCTACTGTGCACATAATTGTGCATCTGGGGCCTGTAAATAATTTTCTTAGCTCCCTTACAATGATTTTTGTTGTTAATTTGCTCAAGTTTCCACCCTTTTCTTGTTTATGATAATCTAATTATGTTGTTATTTTAGAATTAATAGAGAATATTGACTGAAGGAAACATAAATCGAAAGACAGCACTTTTAATTTCAAATAATGTTTACGTGAGATACTAAGGGCAGCACAGATGTACAGCAGTTGCTATCTCACAACTTCAGGGACCCAGTCTTGATCCTGACATCTGGTAGCATCTGTGGAGTTTGCACATGATTGCTGAAGTTTCCCCAAACTTATTATCCACGCTGTTTAAGTTAATTGGTTACTGTAATTTATCCCCAGTGTAGCTGGGTGGTGGGTGAGTCAATGGGGAGTTGACAAGCATGTGAATGGGAATAGACTACATGGACATCAATGGGAGAATGAGATTGATAAAAATGCTCTGAGATCCAGCGGAGACACGCTGGACTGAATTGCCTTCTATGTTAGAGGGAAATATGTAAGCCCCCCCTCCCCACTTCTTCTATTCTCCACTCAGACCTTCTAATTCCCTCACCTGCCTATTACTTACCCTGGGTCCTGTCCTCCTCCCTTTTTTTCTATTGTCCACTCTCCTCTCCTATCAGATTCCTTCTTCTCCAGCTGTGAATTTTCCCCACCCACCTGGCCTAATTTGTTACCTTCCAGCTAGCCTCTTTCCCCTCCCTCCACTATTTAATTCAGAAATCTCCCCCTTCCCTCTCAGTCCTGGAGAAGGGTCACAGCCAAAACATTGACTGTTACCCTTTTCCATAGATGCTGCCTGACCTGCTGAGTACCTCCAGCATCTGCAGATTTTCCCTAAGGTGAAACGCCTCCTTCAATTCCTTGTTTTGTATCCTCTGGACCCTTCTGAGACACCAATTCATTCTGTTCAAAATAACTAAGCAGACGGTGATACCTTCATAATGTTTTTTTGAAAATCTTGTAGCTGAGATTTTCCTTGGTACAAGACCTCATTGTGGTCTTACTAGGAGGGAATTTAATTTGAATTACCCACTTTCACCCACTGATACAAGTAAGATATATATGTTTGTATTGAATGATGTAATTCCAGGTACATATGAAACATAAAAGAATTCTGAGTAATGTGGTATGTTGCTTTTCACAATATGAGAATATTCTCAGAAAAATGTTTACTCAGGAAGTCAGGTAGCATGTTAAAGACACATAAACACTGAACCCAGGCCAGGGCAGCACAGGAATGGGCCATTTGGTCCACAATATTGTGCTGAACACTTGGGTGGAACTGGGAAAACACACAAAAAGGTTGTGTTGTAGTATTGGGTTAAACAGGATTTTTAAAAATCTATCAACGGGTCTCTACCCTAAAAAGTTAACATTTTCTGCTCTAGAGTCCTATCCAACCCCCCCTCCCACATTCCTGGGAATGAAAATCAGCTTAATCTGTCTTTCTCATTTCTGACAAAGGGTCTTCAACCTGAACTGCTAACTTCATTTATGTCTGTTCAGATTCAGCTGCCTGAGTGTTTCCAGTATTTTTTTTTTGGCTTTTTTAAAATTTCAGATGTCCAGAATTTGTGTTTTTTTATTTTCAGAACCTTCTCTATACTTCACTAAGATTCTTCTAACTCTCCATTCTATCATTCAGTAGCTTAGCTCAGATTCATAAACTGGCGCAACGAGATCCAACTTTTAGCCCAGCATTCATATCATCACCTGGTGATGATGATGTTAAACTTAACTTGGATGCATAATAAATTATTTAAAGATGACAAATTTGGCACATTCCTCCATCCCTAATTGTATATGCTAATAGCCAGCCTGTTGTATTAGATTTTATATCTGCATATGCTAATTAAGTTATAATTTGACAGCTACATTTTTTCATGACATTTGGTTACAATTTCTTAGTGCATCTTACAATTAATCTTTAGTTGGAACAGGTTTTATTCCACATTCAGAACCAAGGACGTGAATATTTAGACCCTTCTTCATTTTTATAGTTATTATTTATGTTCATTTTTGCTCAGCACTACGCATTTGGCAAACATTATGGAGAAAAGCTTTGGAAGTATTATGTTTTTAAACAGTGATTATGACACAGTTTCATTTATCTCAGTATGAATAAGTGAATTGCAGAAGCAGGAAATTAACGTTTGGACTAAGCATTAATGACATTGTGAAGAATGCATATTAAAATGATTTACATTTCTTCTATTTGTTTTTATTCTTCAGTTATTGTCCATGGAGCTTTGGGGCACTTGAATGCACAGTTGGTGTTATACTGAATCACACTGAAGATTATACAACAAAATCTGTTTGCTCTGCAATATCATGGTTGGTTATGGGATCTAGGTAGCTCGGAATAGCAATATTCCTGAATTAATGTAAGGAGCTCTTTCAGTTTCACAACATTATAGGAGCATAATGTAGAAAGCAATCTGTTCTACCAACTGTAATCATTCTAATTGCATGTATATAGCCAAATGTCTTTGCCATGAATGCTTGGAGAATGCCAATTTTTGCTTTGTTATAATGTTGGTATTGAGATTATTTTAGTATTTTATTTAGAGATACAGCATGGAGCAGGCACTTCCATCCTAATGAGCAACAATGCCCAGCAACCCACCTATTTATCCCTAGCTTAATCCCAGGACCATCTACAATGAGCAAATAACCTATTAACTGGTCTGTCTCTATATACAAACTTTTTAGAGAAATTGAACTCCGAAGCCCCGAGATGACCAGTAGTACATGTTTCCCAATGTTTTCCTTGGCGTACTCTCCAGTAAACCTGTCACGGACAGTCTCAATCCCAGCTGTGAAAGGAGGACGGTTGGACATGGGACGAGCGACCCCATAAAAACCCAGAGCTACCAGAAGTGCCACAAAAGCTCCAAAGACCTCATCCCTGAGAGAGGAAGGATGTTACCCTAGAAGACGGAGATGTATTACACCTGGGGACAACTTGAAAGACTGGCCCAGGACAAAGGACTCTGTTGAGCTGCTTTCAGTGGCCTTTGGCTCATTATGGGTGATGGGCTTAAGTAAGTAACTTACCAATGTAAGTATTGTATTCAAGAATACATTGAAAAGGTAAATATAGTGGCCTGCTTATTCACTGGTGCAAATAAAATGTGTAAATATCGATGAGCCTGAAATCCTTCAGTACCCGCCAGAAGGTTCTGTGGACAAATTATCACAACATTGACAAACTACTTGGGTTAGAGGAAGCTAATTAACTGTAGCAAGACAGGTACATCTAAAATGCCTCCCATAATAATTGATAAGGTAAACAATTCTGGTGAGCTGTTCTTACAGATGTTTGTGTCCCCAATCATTCCTGTGCAAATTCCCAAGGTATCCAAGTATTCTTCCCAAATTGTAGAATATTTTCTCCAATTTTTCCCTTGGTGTACTCTCCAATATCTCTGCTATGGACAGTCTCAAGCACATCTGTGAATGGAAGGGGGTTGGAAATGGGGCTAGCAATCACATCCCATAAAATCCCAGAGATACAGAAACACCAATGGAAGCTCCAAAGTCCTCATCCATGGCAGAGAAAGGATGGCCCGTAGGAATTTCTGGAGAACTATTGCTAGTTGAAAGCTGGTGTGACTGTTTTTTATTCCAGTGAGTGCAGGCCTAGAGTCATCAAACATTTCTCAATGGAAAAGTCTTTCAATCCCAGAACCATTCTTGTAAACCTCCTCTGGACACTCTGCAATGCCAGCATACCTTTTCTTAGATAAGGGGCCCAAAACTGCTCATGATACTGTAAGTGTGGTGTGATCAATTCCTTGTTATGACTCAACATCACATCATTGCTCACATTCTAGTCCTCTTGAAAGGGATTTTAACATTGCATCTACCCTCCTTACCACCGACTCAACCTGCACGTTAACCATTAGGGAATCATGCAAAGGGACTGCCAAAACCCTTCACACTTCTGATTTTTGAATTTTCTCCCAGTTTAGAAAGTCTACCCTTTTACTTCTTCTACCAAAGTGCATGACCATACAGTTTCCTACACCATAATCCACCTGCCACTTCCTTGCCCATTCTCCCAAACCGTGTAAGTCTTTCTTCAGACTCCCTGCTTCCTCAGCACTGCTTTCCCCTCCACCTATCTTTGTATCATCCCCAAACTTGGCCACAAAGCCATCAATTCCATCACCCAAATCATTGACATATAATGTGAAAAGAAGTGGTCTCAACACAAACCCCTGAAGACCACAACTGAACCGACAGCCAACCAGAAAAGGCCCCCTTTTTCCCATTCTTTGCCTCCTCCCAGTCAACTAATCTTCTAACCATGCTGGTATCTATCCTGTAATACCCTAAGCTCTTATCTTCTTGACAAAGGGTCTCGGCCCAGAACATCGATAGTGCTTCTTCCTATAGATGCTGCCTGGCCTGCTGCACTTCACCAGCATTTTGTGTGTGTTGCTCTTATCTTCTTAAGCAGTTTCATGCACGGAACTTTATCAAAGGCCTTTTGAAAATCCAATTAAGTAAAATCCACTGACTCTCCTTTGTCTATCCTGCCTGCCTGTTAAAATTCCTAAATATTTATAAGCCACAATTTTGCCTCAATGAAACCATACTTACTTTGGCCTATTTTATTATATGCCTTTAAGTATTCCAAAACCTCACTCTTAACAATGGACACCAACCTCTTCCCAACCACTGAAGTCAGACTCCCTGACCTATAATTTCTGCCTTACTCCCTCTTAGAGAGTGGTGTGACCTTTGCAATCTACTAGTTCTCCAGAACCATACCAGAATCTAGTGATTCTTAAAAAAAAATATTAATACCTCTACAATCTCTTCAGCTACCACTTTCAGAACTCTAGGCTGTAGTCCATCTGACCTTCCTACTTCCAAAACACCTTCTCCTTAGTAATTGTAATTATACACATTTTTGCCCCCTGACACTCTCAAATTTCTGGCATACCTCTAGTGTCCTCTACAGTGAATGCTGCTGCAAAATGCTTATTTAGTTCATCTGCCACTTATTTGTCCTGCATTACTACCTCTCCAGCATAATTCTCCAATGGTCCAACATCCACTCTCAGCTCTCTTTCACACTTTACAGTATATATCTGAAAAAATCTTCAGTACCCTCTTTTATTTTATTGGCTAGCTTATCTTCATATTTCATCTTATCTCTCCTTGTGGCTTTTTCAGTGGTCTTTTGTTCATTTTGAAAAGCTTCCCAATCCTTTCATTTCAATAATATTATATAATCCCTCTTTTCCTTTTATGCTATCTTTGGCTTCTCTTGTCAGCCACAATTGCCTCATTCTCCCTTCTTCATCTTTGGCATATCTCTCTCCTGTGCCTTTCGAACTGTTCCCAGAAAATTGTTCCTGTTCTGCTGTCATCCCTGCTAGTGTCCCTTTTCCAAAGAACTTTGGCCAGCTCCTCTCTAATGCCTCTGTCATTCCCTTTACTTCACTGTAATACTGATACAACTGACTTTATCTTCTTCCTCTCCAACTGCAGGGTGAATCATGATCCCAGCCTCCTTAGGGTCCTTTTAGTTTAAGCTCCCAAATCAAATCTGGGTCATTATATAATACCCAATCCAAAAAAGCCTTTCCCCTAATGAACACAACTACAAGCTGCTCTAAAAAGCCATCTCATATGCATTCTATTAATTCCCCCTCATGGGATCCAGCATCAACCTAATTTTCCCAATCTACCTGCATATTCAAACTCCCATGACCAAGGTAACATTGCTCCTTGTGCATACCTTTTCTATCTCCCATTGAAATTTGTATCCCATGACCTGTCTATTGTTCAGGGGCCTTTAGACAACTCCCATCAGTGCTCTACCCATAGGGATTATATATCTTCCTCTCCTATGTCACCTCTTCCAAAGAATTAGATTTCCCAAGTTTTGCCACCTGAAGAATCCCACCCACTCTGCTTACCTCCTTGTCCTTTCAATACAACGTGTATCCTTGGATGTTAACCTCCCAACTATGGTCTTCTGTCAACCACACTCAATGAACATTGTACCCGCCAATCTCCATCTGTGCTACAAATTCATCAACCTTATTCAGTATTCTGTGTGCTTTCAATATAATACCTTCAATCCTGTGTTCATCGCCCTTTTCAAGTTTGTCCCCACGTTACACTTAAACATTTCCCACTGATTGCAATTTTGTTCTATAATCTGCCTGTTGTTCCTCACAGTCACATCACACACTGCATCAGCTTGTATAGCAGCTACCCCATCCTCAGTCCCATCACTCCAGCCCCCATACCCCTGCCACATTAGTTTAAACCCTCTCCAACCACTCTAGTAAACTTGCCTACAAGGATATTGGTCCCCCTCAGATTCAGGAGTAAACTGTCCTTTTTGTACAGGTCATAGCTTCCCCAAAAGAGATCCCAATGTTTCAGAAATCTAAGCCCTGCCCCCTGCACCAATTCCTCAGCTACACATTAATCTTCTAAATCTTCCTATTCTTACCCTCACTGGCATGTAGCACAGGCAGCAATCCAAAGATTACTACCCTGGAGGTCTTCCTTTACAGCTTTCTACCTAACTCTGTATTATCTCTCTTCAGGACCTCTTCCTTTTTCCTACCTATGTCACTGGGGCCAATACGTACCATTTCTGTCTCCTTTCCCTTCTCCTTAAGAATCCATGGATCTGATCCCAGTCATCCCTGACCTTGGTGCCTGGGTGACAAAATACCATAGAGCGTAGAGCAAAGAACACAGAAATTACAGGCCCTTCAGCCCTCAAAGCTGTGCTGACCATGTAACTTACTCTAGAAACTGCCTAGAATTTCCCTAGCGCATAGCCCTCTTTTTTCTAAGCTCCTTATACCTATCCAAGAGTCTCTAAAAAGACTCTATTATATCTGCCTCTCAGAGTCAGAATCAGGTTTATTATCACCGGCGTGTGACGTGAAATTTGTTAACTTAGCAGCAGCAGTTCAATGCAAAGCATAATCTAGCAGAGATAGAAAATAACAATAATAATGTAACCCCCTGGGTCGCCTCAGGCTCGCTCAGCTCGTTCTCGTCTGGGGGAGCAGCCTTCGGCCCCGCCAAACTGGGTAATCAGCTGGTGTGGATGCTGTGTGATGTCCCCGCCTCGCCAAAGAACAGACAGGACACCATATGCAATTAAATGATTACAGTTTATAAAGATTACTATAACTAAGTAATTAATAATGATACAGTATACATGAAGGAAAATAAAATAAAGAAAAGGCGCCAAACTTATCAAAGTCCAAACCACTTCGTGCACAACCGTTGGAGCTCAATTACTGAAGTCTTCTGGTCACCATTCGATCCCCTCTGAACTCCCCGACTCGCAGCTCAGGACCACCCGAAGTGGTCAACCAAGCACATCTATCTTCGTCTCCTCTCCTCGGGGTACCTCCTGGCATCAGACCCCCGCTTGGGGTCCGTTCCTCACCCAGTTTACAGCATCACGTCCTCTCTCTCTCACCCCCTCGTGCCGATCTCCCCAAAAGCCCGCCAACAATAGCTTACAGACTCAGAAGAAAGAACAACATTAATCCCAATTGGTTTACAAAGGAATACAATTCTCGTTATCAGTAAATTTTAACCCAAACAAGCTTCCAGCACTCTCTCACAACAAAGAAGCATTCCTACTTTTAACAAAACAAAGAAGCCATTTTGATTAACATATGCAGTAACAAAGAAAAAGAAGAAACCCCCCTTTACACTCTCCCCCCACCAAATAAAAGTCATGTCCTCATGACTATTAAATAACTCGCCCACTCTTCCTGTCAACACAAACCCTAACCCAGGCACAAACAGTGACACTGCTTCCCAAACAGTAAACCTCACACGCTACATAGGCCAACTTATCTGGGAGTTTCCTAACCCTCCAAGACCTCCGTACCCCCTCACCTAAACCCTTCAGGCTCAGACACAACTGGGGATACCTCGGGCCCACTACCAACTCCTCTCTCAACCTCTCACTCATGCCCCCACTGCAATTCTGAGCCCCCTGCTGCCCACAGCTAACCCTCCCCACTACACCTGACTTAGTGGGAGAAGGGCCAAGAGTCTCTTCCTCAGTCGAGGGGAAGTCAGCAAAAGGCAGCATGTACCACACATCCAGCACATCATCCTTCAAATCCGTATTCTTCCTCATTTCTGCGATCGGTAGCTGCCGTTTGATCTTCTCCAAATGGAAACCCGTGGCCTGCACTGCTCCTGCAGTCTCTTCAACCTCCTGCAATGGAGAGATCAGCTTCTTCTCTGGCCCCTCCAACTCTCGCCACAGGCTCAGCAGTTCTGACTCATGCATCCCAGACGAGCCCCCACAATGTAATCCCCTGGGTCGTCTCAGGCTCGCTCAGCTCGTTCTCGTCTAGGGGAGCAGCCTTCGGCCCCGCCAAACTGGGTAATCAGCTTGTTTGGATGCTGTGTGATGTCCCCACCTCGCCAAAGAACAGACAGGACACCATATGTGATTAAATGATTGCAATAAGTAAACAAGTAAATCAATTATGTATATTGAACAGAAATACTGTATATAAAGAAAAAAAGTGAGGTAGTGTCCAAAGCTTCAATGTCCATTTAGGAATCGGATGGCAGAGGGGAAGAAGCTGTTCCTGAATCACTGAGTGTGTGCCTTCAGGCTTCTGTACCTCTTACCTGATGGTAACAGTGAGAAAAGGACATGCCCTGGGTGCTGGAGGTCCTTAATAATGGATGCTGCCTTTCTGAGACACCGCTCCCTAAATATGTCCTGGGTACTTTGTAGGCTAGTGTCCAAGATGGAGCTGACAAGATTTACAACCTTATGCAGCTTCTTTCGGTCCTGTGCAGTAGCCCCTCCATACCAGACAGTGATGCAGCCTGTCAGACTGCTCTCCATTGTACAACTATAGAAGTACCATCACTGGCAGTGTATTCCATGCACCCACCACTCTCTGTGTGAAAAACTTACAAGAGAATAGGTTGAGTGAATGTGGCCTTTTCTCCCTGGAGCGACAGATGATGAGAGGTGACCTGATAGAGGTGTATAATATGATGAGAGACATTGATCGTGTGGATAGTCAAGAGGCTTTTTCCCAGGGCTGAAATGGCTAACATAAGAGGGCACAGTTTCAAGGTGCTTGGAAGGAGGTACAGAGGAGATGTCAGGGGTACGTTTTTTACGCAGAGAGTGGTGAGTGCGTGGAATGGGCTGCCAGTGACAGTAGTGGAGGCGGATACGATAGGGTCATTTAAGAGACTCTTGGATAGGTACAAGGAGCTCAGAAAAATGGAGGGCTATGGGTAACCCGAGGTAATTTCTAAGGTAAGTACATGTTCGGCGCAGCATTGTGGGCCAAAAGACCTGTATTGTGCTATAGGTTTTCTATGTTTCTATGCTTTTCCATGATTACCTCAAAACTAATGTTTCTAACAGATCCCTGTGGAACACCACTGGTCACTGCCTTCCATGCCGAATAAAAACCACCTACAACCACCTTTTGCCTTCTGTTGGCAAGCCATTTCTGGATCCGCAAAGCAAGGTTTCCTTGGATCCCATGCCTCCTTTCTTTCTGAAGGATCCTTGAATGGGGAACCTCATCAAATGCCAATGCTGACTATCCATAATCATATTATGTCTCTCCAAATGCTCATAAATCCTGCCTCTCAGGATCTTCTCCAACAACTTCCCCACCACTGAAGTCAGACTCACTGGTCTATAATTTCTTGGGTTTTCTCTACTTCCCTTCTTGAAGAAGGGAACAATATCTGCAACCTTCCAATCCTCTGGTACTTCTTCTGTCCCTTTTGATGATGCAAAGATCATCACCAGAAGCTTGGCAATCTCCTCCCTCGCTCCCCATAGTAGCCTGGGGGTATATCTCATATGGTCCCGCCGACTTATCTAATTTAATACCTTTTAAAAGCTCCAGCACATCCTGTTTCTTAACATCTATGCACTCAAGCATTTCAGTCCACTGTAAATCATCCCCACAATTGCCAAGGTCCTTTTTAATGGTGAATACTGAAGCAAAGTATTCATTAAGTACCTGCGCTACATCCTCCAGCTCCATGCACATCCAGATGTCTTTTTCACATGCACAGAATCTCCTGCTTGCTCCTCTAACTACGGAATCCCCAATCATTACTCCACTCCTCTTCTCCCCTTCTGAGCCACAGAGCCTGAGAACACTTAACAAGGAAATCAGGAGGGCTGAAAGGAGACATGAAGTTGCTCTAGCAGACAAGGTGAAGGAGAATCCCAAGGGTTCCTACAGATATGTTAACAGCAAAAGGATGGCAAAGGACAAAATTAATCCTCTGTAAGAGCAGAGTGGTCATCTATATATGGAGCTGAAATCAATGCAAGAGATCTCAAATGGATATTAGGCATCTGTATTTACTTAGAAGATAGACATCGAGACTATAAAAGTGAAGCAAAGCAGCAGTGAGGTTATGGACAGTACGCAGGTTAGAGAGGAGGAGGTGTTTGTGGTCTTGAGGCAAATTAGGGTGGACAAATCACCAGGCCTGAAAAGGTACTTCCCCACCCCTCAGACCCTGTGGGAGGTTAGTGCAGGAATTGCTGGGTAAGCTGCTGAAGTTCTATAGTTTAAAAAAATTCTAAAAAATAAGCCAGGAAATTGTCAGCCAGTAAGCCTGCCATCTGTAGTGGGTAGTTATTGGAAGATATTCTACGATACCGGATATAAACAGTGCCTTGAAAAAGTATTCAGTCCTACCAACTCTTTTCACATTTTCTAAATTTAAAATATATTGAATTAGGATTTTTGAGCTAATCTACAAAACATTGTATATAATGTTAAATGAAAAGAATAAATTCCAAAACCTGTCAACACTTACCAACATCTTATTAACATTAAAAACCAAAATTGTGAGGCTGTAAAAGTATTCATCCCTGTTGTAATTCCTACACTAACTTCCCTCAGGTGCAATACTGTATATTACCTTACCAACTTACACAATTTGTTGATGTATAAATTTCGAGTATCTGCTGTTTTCCATGAATTCATACTCCCTCTGTGAGTTCCAACAGTATGGTCAATATTCAACAGACCAAACCAAAATGGAAGTCAAAAGAGCATTCAAGACAAGTCAAGGATTTATAATATAGAGAAGCACAAATCTAGGAAAGGGTACACAATCATCTCAAAGGCACTGAACATACCTCAGAGCTCGGTGTAGACCTCCATGAAGAAGTGGAAAAATATGAAACCACAACTACACAGCTTAGTTCAGGCCACACCCCTAAATGTAGTTGCAGGAGCAGAATGGGACTCGTAAGAGAGGCTACTGTAACAGCAGCAGTCTGAGAAACATGCAGAAGGTCAATGGCTGCAACTGGAGATGAGATTCATGGTTTCACAATCTCTAAGGCCTTGCACGAAAATAGTATTTGTGGAAGAGTGGCAAAGAAAATCGTATCCTTGCCTGTCAAGACTTTGCAAAGCATCTCTGAGAAGATACTGTGGAAGAATATTTTGGGGTCGGAGGAGTCTAAAATGGAACTTTTTCACATCAACACTCTGTGGTACATGTGGCATAAATCTAATATTGTGTATCAACCATCCCGACTGTAAAGCGTGATTGAGGTAGCATCAAGCTATGGGGATGCTTTTCAGCAGCAGGGGCTGGAGATCTGGTCAGGATTGATGGGAGGATTAATGCTGCTAAAGACAGAGAATTCCTAAATAAAAACCTGTTAGGAAAGCGTAAACTGTGGAGGAAGTTTGTCTTTCAGCAGGACAATGACCCAAAGCACACTGCCAGGACAACCACAGAGTGGCTTAAAATGAACAAAATTGATGTCTGTGAGTGGCTCACTCAGAGTCCTGTCCTTAATCCAAGACCTCAAGATTGCTGTCCACCCACAATCCCCAAATAACCTGGAAGAGCTTGAGCAATTTTGCAAGGGGCAAATACTGCTCCTTCACATTGTGCAAAGCTAATAGAGACCTATCCAAAAAGATTACTGGCTGTAATAGCTGTGAGGTATGGTTCAACTAAGTACTGAGCAAAGGGAAGAATACTTCTGACATTTCAGCTTTTGAATTTTTGGTTTCTCATGCTTTATAATTTTCCTGTTTTTTTTTGGAGCATGTGATTCACAAACAAAAATTCTCAGTTAAATTGATCAAATTTATGTGAACAAAGGGTTGGGGCGTGAATACTTATACGAGGTACTGTAAATATTTGGACGGATAGACAAGGACTGATGGGGGATAGTCAACATGGCTTTGTGCCTGGTAGATCACGTCTAACCAGGAGGAAGTTACCAGGGAAGTTCATGAAGGCAAGGCAGTGGGTATTGTCTATAAGGACTTCAGCAAGGTTGGTCAAAAGTCACCTGGCATTCAAGATAAGGTAATAGATTGGATTAGACATTGGCTTCATGGAAGAAGCCAGAGTGTGGGTGCAGATTGTTGCGTCTCTGACTGGAGGCATGTGACTAGTGGTGTGCCATAGAGATCAGTGCTGGGTGCATTGTTGTTTGGCATTTTTATCAACGATTTGGATGTGAACTGGATCAACAGATTTGCTGATGACAGCAAGATTGGGGGGGGGGAGGTGTAGTGAACCATGAAGAAGACTATCAAAGCTGGTAGTGGGGTCTGTACCAGCTAGAAAAATGGCAGATGAAATTTAATGCAGACAAGTTGTACTTTGATAGGACCAACCAGTATAGGTCTTACATGGTGAGTGGTAGGGCACTGAGGGGTGTGTTAGAACACAGAGATCTGGGAAAACAGACTATAATTCCTTCAAAATGGTGTCAAAGGTAGATAGGGTCATAAAGAGAACTTTTGGCAGATTGGCCTTCATAAATCAATGTATTGAGTACTGTAGTTGGGATGGTATGCTGGAATTGTATAAGACATTGGTGAGGTCTAATTTGGAGTATTGTGTATGGTTTTGGTCACCTACCTACAGGAAAGATGCAAATAAGAGTGAAGGAGAAAAAATTTCCAGCATGTTACCAGGACCTGAGAACCTGCGTGAGATAGAAAGGTTGAATAAGTTAGGACTTTATTCATTAGAACGTAGAAGATTGAGGGGAGATTTGTTAAAGGTATACAAAATTATGAGGGGTATAGATAGGGTAAATGCAAGCAGATTTTTTCCACTGAGGTCAGGTGCGACTACACCTAGATGTCATAGGTTAAAGGTGAAAGGGAAATGTTTAAGGGGAACATGAGGGGGGTTGTTTTCATCCAGAGGGTGGTGAGAATGTGGAATGAGCTGCCAGCGCAAGTGGAGAATGGGAGTTGATTTCAACACTTTGGAGAAATTTGGATAAGTACATGGATAGGAAGAGTATGGGGGGGGGGGGGCTATGATTCAGGTGCATGTCAATGGGATTAGGCAGATTAATAGTTCAGCATGGACTAGATAGACTGAAGGGCCTTTTTTGTGGTGTGTTGTTCAATGATTCTATTACTGTATGACAGAAATCATAGGTTTGCCAGAAGCTGTAGGGAAGTGTGAGGTGTTACAACTTGTTAGGACAAACCAGGGTAGGATTTACATGGCATGCAGTAGAATAGGGGATCTGAAAATTCAGATCCATAATTTCAAAGAGCCTGTTTATGTTTAGTCATGTTCTATGACTTTATGACTCTATGGCTCTAAACCAATAGAAATACGGCAATGTTAGAACGCAGACAGACATCATTCAGTCCATTCATTTGATGCGGTCTCTGTTCAATGCAGTTTATCCCATGCAATGCTCTCCTTTCCTAGCCAAATTAAATCCATTGTGATTCAATGTTGTAAAACAATAAAACATGAAAACTTCTGGCGGGTGTGGGGCGTGAATACTTTTTTAGACACTGTCTGTGATGATAATAAGAAAACCCTGCTGCCATTGGCAAAAAAAGATCTTTCAACTCAAGTCTGTCACTTGAGAAGTCTTCATTACTGCAACCATGCATACAGGAACTCTGTGCATAAGACTAGGCAGATCACAGCAAATCAGACTAATGGTGGTCAAGGAAAGTTGCAAAGGGATAGGCTACAATTACAATGGAAAACCTAGAAAGGAGAATTGTAAACAATAATGATAATAACTTGTATTTATACAGCACTTTTCATGCATTAGATGCAGGCTCAATAAGCTTTTCACACAATAGGTTGTAAAGATAAGTCAATATAAACAGCAAAATAAGCCCCATTCCTCCTTTCTACCCATGCATATACAGTATACAGACAGACTGTATTCCTCAGCTTCCATCCTCCAGTGGACTCACGTTCAGCTGCAGACTCAGATGTGGGCATGCAGGCAAGGGGTGTCTTTGTGCAATTTTGACATGGATGAGCAGAGAGAGTGACGCATTTAACAACCACTCTGAACAGTGGTGATGCAGAAACAGATTTTTTCGTCAGCTTGACCCAGAAACTTTCTCTCAGTGCTATCTGGTTGTGATTCTCCCCATTGCTTGTTGCTGAGCTGTGGCGTTGTTACCTGCAGGGTTATTCCAGGTACCTGGTTGTTGAAGTGCACAGAACCTGGACAGTTATTTTGGTCTCTTGGCTGAGAACATACTGGGTGAGCAGTCCCTTAAGAATTATAACACCTAACAAATGTGTTGTGACACAAATGTTCCAGTGGAGAACTGGACGGTATCTAAGTTTAACCTATATGCCAGAATACTTTCGCTCTGTCTGTATGTTTTTTGACTTAACAAAGTTTTGTTAATTGACTTTCCTCCAGAATCCTGAGTGAATGAGCTAAGGATACATTTTTATTCAACAAAATAAACTTTACTCATAATAAAAATATATTTACAAAGAATAAACTGTACAATACCTTTTCATTCTTAACGTTCAATTACATTTCCTAAAATCAACAGGACCAGTGCCACTCATGTGGCATTAAGGGATAGTACACTACCACAATAATTGAAGGGCTTCCTCACCCAAGCTAACCCTGCCCTGTCCAGTTACAGAAGAACCCTATACTGTGATCTTCTCCCACCAAACTCTTGAGGTGGCTGCACCAAACCTTCAGACATGCTAATGTTCTTGTTAGTGCTTCCCAAGTTGCACAGATGATTTGCAGCAGTAGCTGGATTAAGTATTCAAGTCCCGTGTAAGAAAGTGAAGTCATGATGTGTATTAAGACGAGTTATTTTGAATTAGTGTAGTGATTCCTGAATTTACTTGCGCTTACAATTTAATGAGAAAATATGTTGTGGTTATTATCCCCTTAGCTCTCAACTCTTTATGAGAGGTGAACAAATGCAAATCACACAGTGATAGCACCAGGAGAGTCAAACACTGGCTGCCAGCAAGGCAATATTTTAACACACGCTATGTTTTCTTGTGTGATTGAATTTCTTGGCTACCGGATAATAAAGCAATAAAAATGTTTAAATAAGTTCATTTATATATTTCAGCTTGAGCATATATTTATGTGCTGCTCATTATATGGTGCTCAATAAAACTGACAAAGGTTAATTGAAAAATGTAGTTTTTCCCTGTTTGTTTACACTCATTGAAAATTCTACATCGCAATTGGATACTCAGCCAAGGATTGGAAATAACATCTCCTCCTCACTGAGAATCAACACCGGTGCACATCAAGGACATGTGTTTAGTCCACTGCTCTACTCTCTACACCCATGACTGTGTAGCTAGGCACAGCTCAAACACCATCTATAAATTTGCCAATGATGCAACTGTTGTTAGCAGAATCTTGATTGGTGACAAAGGGGCAAGTAGGAGTGAGGTAGATCTACTGATTGAGTGATGTTGTAACAACACCTTTACACTCAACATCAGTAAGACCAATCCTCCTGCCACTCTACCAGCGATAGGGTTCCTCTTGTCCTCACCTACCACCCCACCAGTCTCTGCATCCAGCACATAATTCTTCAAAACTTCTGGCACCCCTGGCAGGAACGCAACGCCAAGCACATCCTTCCCTCGTTCCCCACTTTCTGCTTTCCACAGGGATTGCTCCCAATGCGGCTCCCTTCTCCATCCATCCCTCCCCACTGACCTACCTCCGGGCAAGTGGAACAAATGCTACTACTGCCCTTACACCTCCTCCCTCACTACCATTCAGGGCCCTAAACAGTCCTTCCAGGTGAGGCAATACTTCACCTGTGAGTCTGTTGGGGGTCATATACTGTATCCGGTGCTCCCGGTGTGGCCTCCTGTATATCAGTGAGACCCTACATAGATTGGGTGACCGCTTTGCTGATCACATATGCTCCCAATGCCAGAAAAAGTGAGATCTCCCAGTGGACACCCATTTTAATTCCACTTCCCATTCCCATTCCAATATGTCCATCCATGACCTCCTCCACTGTCATGATGAAGCCACACTTAGGTTGGAGGAACAACAACTTAAATTCCGTTTGGGTAGCCTCCAACCTGATGGCATGAACATTAATTCCACAAACTTCCGGTATACCCCTACCCCCCCGCCTTCACCATTTCGCATCCCATTTTTTCTCTCTAAGCTCATCTTCTTGCCCACCCATTGCCTCCCTCTGGTGCTCCTCCCCACCTTTTCTTCTTTCTTCCATGGCCTTCTGTCTCTTTCACCAATCAACTTCCCCCTCCAGGTTTCACTTATCACCTTGTGTTTCTCTCTCACCTTCCCCGAGCTTTTAAATCTAATCCTCAGCTTTTTTTCTTCAGTCCTGCCAAAGGCTTTAGGCCTGAAACATCGACTGTACTGCACTCTTTTCCATAGATGCTGCCTGGCCTGCTGAGTTCCTCCAGCATTTTAGAAACATAGAAACATAGAAAACCTACAGCACAATGCAGGCTCCTTGGCCCACAAAGTTGTGCCAAACATATCTCTACCTTAGAAATTACTTAGGGTTACCTATAGCCCTCTACCTATCCAAAAGTCTCTTAAAAGACCCTATCATATCCGCCTCCACCACCATTGCTGGCAGCCCATTCCACGTACTTACCGTGTTCTGCATAAAAAGCTTTCTCCTGATATCTCCTCTGTACCTACTCCCCAGCATCTTAAACCTGTGTCCTCTTGTGGCAACCATTTCAGCCCTGGGAAAAAGCCTCTGACTATCCACGTAACAATGCCTCTCATCACTTATACACCTCTATCAGGTCATCTCTCATCCTCCTTCGCTCCAAGAAGAAAAGGCCGAGTTCACTCAACCTGTTTTCATAAGGCATGTTCCCCAATCTAGGCAACATCCTTGTAAATCTCTTCTGCACCCTTTCTATGGCTTCCACATCCTTCCTGTAGTGAGGCGACCAGAACTGAGCACAGTACTCCAAATGGGGTCTGACCAGGATCCTATATAGCTGCAACATTACCTCTCAGCTCCTAAATTCAATTCCACTATTGATGAAGGCCAATACACCGTATGCTTTCATAACCACAGAGTCAACCTGCTGTTATGCCGTTGGCCCCCTCCTTTGTGAAAATCGCAAGAACTCTAGTTAAGGGGGGGTCAACTGACCCAAGAGAGAGACGTGCGAAAGACCACGTTCTTCCAAGAACGCAGAATAAAAGTGACTTTGACTATTGTCTCGTGGAGACCACCTGAAAAGCCCTCGGGCAAAGTGGGCTGGTTGAGAGAGAGAGATCGCATTACCTGCAACTTGATTGACACCTGCGATCTCGTGAAGAAGTATAAAGGCGGGTCTGAGGGGAGGACCCTCAGATGCACCAAGGACTACGCGAAGGAGAAACGCTAGAAATCCTGCGACAGCGTTTTAATAGCTACAGCCGGTGGTGGGGTTCGTGTGCGTCCTTCCCTTGCCTGGGATTGGCGACTTCACCACGGAAGACGGCCTAGCTACAGGGGAAGCCACAGATGAGAGTCCATTCCCCATTCCGACTACCTCCTACAGGTTGGAAAACCTGTCGGGTAAATGCTTCATGTTCTCTGTCTTTCTAACTAAACGTGCACCAACGCGACACTTCCGCCGACAACTAAGTGAAACTGCCGTGATCTAAAAGACTTTTAGCTATCCAGTGAACGATATAAAATCTACATTACCCCTAGACGACGATCGAGCTTGTGTTTTGAATGATTATTATTACACCGGTGTTTTAGATTGAGTTTTGATGATCTGAATGTTTTGTATTAACCATACGTTTGTGCCCTTGTTGAATAAAACGGTTGAAAATAGTAGCATCCGACTCAGCTGATCCATCTATCTTTGCTGGTAAGTTACCTGGTTACGGGGTTTTCGTAACAAGTGGGGTTCTCGTCCCGGATTTGAAACCAAACAGGAGGGTCAGTGAATCGGGCTGTAAGTCCAAACTTAAATCTGGTTACGCAGGTAGCCAGACGAGAAACCAGCAAAGATGGATGTGCAGGAATTTATGAGAAACCCGACGGTAGGGGCGCTATGGAAAGCTACAAAATCAGACTTAGTAAGTTTGGCGCAGGCATTAGACCTCACAGCGGTGAAGCCAGCAATGAAAAAGCAGGAAGTGCGAAGGGTCATACAACAGCATTACGTTGGGAAGAAGGTGTTTACAGCTGAGGATTTGGAAAATATTCCCGAAAGGAGATTAGTGAGTGGGACAAATCAGGCAGAGTTGGAGAAAGCAAGGCTGGAACATGAGTTTAAAATAAAGCAGCTAGAAGTAGAAGCAGCTCAGAAGGCTGCAGAAAAAGAAGCCGAGAGAGCCGAAAGGGCAAGAGAAGCCGAGAGAGCCGAGAGAGAAGCCGAGAGAGCCGAGAGGGCAAGAGAAGCCGAGAGAGAAGCCGAGAGAGCCAGAGAGGGAGAGAGCAGCGATCCCTATCGGGCGTGCAGTGGTAATCAGGAAGTTGACAAGAGGGCCCCAGGTAGATGGAGTACCGGAGGGGCGGGAGACATTTAGTTCCGAAGGAACCGTGTCTTTGAGGGAAGGGGACCCCCCCATCCCCGTACGAATTTGGAGAGACACGGGGGCGGAACTATCGTTAATTAGCCGTAATGTGTTAAATTTCGGCCCTCGGACGGGGGAGGTTGCCCTGAGAGGAATCGGGAACCAGACCGCGGTCGTGCCTTTGCATAGGGTCTTTCTCGATTGCGAGTTGGTGTCGGGACCTGTGGAGCTAGGAGTCCTGCCGGAGTTACCGGGGGAGGGCGTGGACCTCCTGTTGGGTAATGACCTCGCGGGTGGGAAGATGGGAACCGCCCTGATAATTGAGGCCCCGCCCATGGAGTCCCTGAGCTATCGCGCATGCGCGGTCACTCGCAGCCTGTCGAGAGCGGCGACTGGGACCGCGCGCAGTTTGAAATTGGCCCAGACGTTTTTACCGACCCTACACCACGAGGGTTCAGAGGGTGGTAAAATGGAAGGTAGTAAAGTAAAATGGGGTAAGGGTAAGGAGATAGCCCTCCCCTTAATGAAGAGAAAGGTCCTAGAGGTAGGAAATAAAGATGAGAAACGGATAAAGCTGTTAAAACGTCCAGAGTTGGACGTGGTTGATCTGTCTGGTTTGGCAGAATTGTTTGGAGAAGTTGAGAGTCCTAAAGATGTTCTCGATGGTCCCGAGAGTGAAATGAGGGCAGTCTTAGAGGAGAAGGGTATCCTTGCTGTGGAGAAGTCAGCTGACATGGCCGAGGAGGTTGTTTCAGCTCGCAGGGTTGCGCCTTCCCCAACAGGGGGCTGCCTGGAGAGTTACTGGAAGGAGGGGGGGGACGTTAGAATTTGAAAAAGGTACGGGTGTTGAAAACCTGGAAGAGGCCAATGTCCCGTTTGAGTGTGTCCAAGATGGGGATACACATGGTGCTGAACCTAGTCACGGAACTCAAGGGAAAGGGGGATGTGTAGTTCCCAAATTGAATGAAGAAAATTTAAAGGCTGGACTGATATCAAAAGCAGCAACCAGGCTACAGAAACAATGGCTTGGTACCACAAAGCCTGTGAATCCATTACAGGTTGAGTTGGAAGGTAAAGGGGCCCCACACGCTATTGTTATTCCAGAGTGTGGTGTGAAAAGGCAGAATTTGAAATGCTATCTGAACAAAGCGAGATCGCTTGCGGATCTTAAATTGGAAACTAATAGCATGACGGGTCCTGAAGAGAAAAACGACAAATTGCCTAAAATTAAGGAATTGGGTGGTCTAAGTTTGGAACACGCTGATAAAATAACTCCTATGAAAGGAGCGGGCGAAAGCCTATTTCGCCAGGGTGCCCAAGATCGCCACGAGGGAATTAACCGGAAAAAAGGCGAGGGTTAATGGGGGCGCGATTTTTAAAATAGCAGAAGCCGGTTTTAAGGGATTTTGACAAAGTATGTGAATAATAAAGACAACACCCATGGAAGCTTGACTGTTAAGTTTGAAAGTAGCATAAAAATTTGTCTTTTGCATGAACCTTTGTAGATGTATGTAAGCTAAGATCACACCTCCTTAGTTATGTTGCTGAAGAAAGCAAATAAATAAGGTGGTTATTGAGCTGAAGTTTGATGCTACCAGGCGTTAGTAGGGCACATGAGGTTAAGGTATTAAAGAAAAGGGGCACTGTACTTGTTACCTGTTTAGATACTGACTTGAATGTATAACAGTAGTACTCTGTGAAGAGAAAAGCTTGTGTAGTATGTAGATTCAAAAAAAAAAAAAAAATTTCCTGTGTCAACCTGTTTTTAACCGCTGGTTAAAAACCCATTATGGGGGGAAGTGTTATGCCGTTGGCCCCCTCCTTTGTGAAAATCGCAAGAACTCTAGTTAAGGGGGGGTCAACTGACCCAAGAGAGAGACGTGCGAAAGACCACGTTCTTCCAAGAACGCAGAATAAAAGTGACTTTGACTATTGTCTCGTGGAGACCACCTGAAAAGCCCTCGGGCAAAGTGGGCTGGTTGAGAGAGAGAGATCGCATTACCTGCAACTTGATTGACACCTGCGATCTCGTGAAGAAGTATAAAGGCGGGTCTGAGGGGAGGACCCTCAGATGCACCAAGGACTACACGAAGGAGAAACGCTAGAAATCCTGCGACAGCGTTTTAATAGCTACAGCCGGTGGTGGGGTTCGTGTGCGTCCTTCCCTTGCCTGGGATTGGCGAGTTCACCACGGAAGACGGCCTAGCTACAGGGGAAGCCACAGATGAGAGTCCATTCCCCATTCCGACTACCTCCTACAGGTTGGAAAACCTGTCGGGTAAATGCTTCATGTTCTCTGTCTTTCTAACTAAACGTGCACCAACGCGACACTTCCGCCGACAACTAAGTGAAACTGCTGTGATCTAAAAGACTTTTAGCTATCCAGTGAACGATATAAAATCTACATTACCCCTAGACGACGATCGAGCTTGTGTTTTGAATGATTATTATTACACCGGTGTTTTAGATTGAGTTTTGATGATCTGAATGTTTTGTATTAACCATACGTTTGTGCCCTTGTTGAATAAAACGGTTGAAAATAGTAGCATCCGACTCAGCTGATCCATCTATCTTTGCTGGTAAGTTACCTGGTTACGGGGTTTTCGTAACACTGCGCAGCTACTTTAAGCATCCTATGGACTCGGACCCCAAGATCCCTCTGATCCTCCACACTACCAAGAGTCTTACCATTAATATTATATTCTATCAACACCTCCAACCTTTGTGTCATCAGCAAACTTACTAACCCATCCCTCCACTTTCTCATCCAGGTCATTTATAAAAATCATGAAGAATAAGGGTCCCAGAACAGATTCCTGAGGCACACCACTGGTCACAGAGCTCCATGCAGAATATGACCCATCTACAACCACTCTTTGCCTTCCGTGGGCGAGCCAGTTCTGGATCCACAAAGCAATGCTTTCTTGGATCCCATGCCTCCTTACTTTCTCAATAAGCCTTGTATGGGGTACCTTGTCAAATGCCTTGCTGAAATCCATATACTCTACATTTACTGCTCTTCCTTCATCAATGTGTTTAGTCAGATCCTCAAAAAATTGTATCAGGCTCGTAAGGCATGACCTTCCCTTGACAAAGCCATGCTGACTATTCCTAATCATATTTTACCTCTCCAAATGTTCATAAATCCTGCCTCTCAGGATCTTCTCCATCAACTTACCAACCACTGAAGTAAGACTCACTTCTCTATAATTTCCTGGACTAACTCTACCCCCTTTCTTGAATAAGGGAACAACATGTGCAACCCTTCAATCCTCTGGAACCTCTCCTGTCCCCATTGATGATGCAATGATCATCGCCAGAGGCTCAGCAATCTCCTCCCTCACCTCTCACTGTAGCCTGGGGTACATCTCATCTGGTCCCGGCGATTTATCCAACTTGATGCTTTCCAAAAGCTCCAGCACCTCCTCTTACTTAATATCTACACACTCAAGCTTTTCAGTCCTCTGCAAGTCATCACTACAATCACCAAGATCCTTTTCCACAGTGAATATGGAAGTGAGGTATTCATTAAGTACCTCTGCTATTCCTCCGGTTTCATACACACCTTCCCACTGTCACACTTGATAGGTCCTATTCTTTCACATCTTATCCTCTTGCTCTTCACATACTTGTAGAATGTCTTGAGGTTTTCCTTAATCCTGCTCCCCAAGGCCTTCTCATGGCCTCTTCTGGCTCTCCTAATTTCCTTCTTAAGATCCTTCCTGCTAGCATTATAATCTTCTAGATCTCTAATATAACCTAGCTCTTTGAACCTTTTGTAAGATTTTCTTTTCTTCTTGACTAGATTTATTACAGCCTTTGTATACCACGGTTCCTGTACCCTACCATAACTTCCCTGTCTCATTGGAACATACCTATACAGAACTCCACACAAATATCCCCTGAACATTTGCCACATTTCTTCCATACTTTTTCCTTAGAACATCTGTTTCCAATTTAAGTCTCCAATATTTGCCACACCATGGTCCTGAAAAAATGTTGTCTCATTATTACTATGTACTGTACCTGCAGTTATGGTTGAAATGACAATAAAAAGTGACTTGACTTGACTTGATATTTCTTTCGTACTTTTCCCTGAGAACATCTGTTCCCAACTTAAGCTTCTAGTTTCCTGCCTGATAGCCTCATAATTCCCCTTACTCCAAATAAACCCTTTTCGAACTTGTCTGTTCCTATCTCTCTCCAATGCTATTGTAAAGGAGATAGAATTATGTTCACTATCCCCAAAATGCTTTCCCACTGAGAGATCTGACACCTGACCAGGTTCATTTCCCAATACCAAATCAAGTACGGTCTCTCCTCTTGTAGGTTTATCTTCATATTGTGTCAAGAATAAGGTGTCCTGAGACACCTAACAAACTCCACCCCATCTAAACCCCTTGCTCTAGGGAGATGCCAATCAATATTTGGAAAATTAAAATCTCCCATCACAACAACTCTGTTATTGTTACACCTTTCCAGGATCTGCTTCCCTATCTGCTCCTCAATGTCCCTGTTACTATTGGGCAACCTATAGAAACCCAGTAGAGTTATTGAACCCTTCCTGTTCCGAGCTTCCACTCACAGAGACTTCGTAGACAACTCCTCCATGACTTTCTCCTTTTGTGCAGCTATGGCAGTATCTGTGATCAACAGTGCCACACCCCACCTCTTTTGCCTCCCTCCCTGACCTTTCTGAAACATCTAAAACCCAGCACTTGAAGTAACCATTCCTGTCCCTGAGCCATCCAAGTCTCTGTAATGGCCACTACATCATAGCTCCAAGTACTGATCGACACTCTAAGCTCATCCGATTTGTTCATGATACTCCTTGCATTAAAATAGACACATCTCAAGCCTTCAGTCTGAGCGCATCCCTTCTCTATCACCTGCCTATCTTCCTTCACACACTGTCTCCAAGCTTTCTCCATTTGTGAACCAACCACCTCTTCCCCAGTCTCTTCAGTTCGGTTCCCACCCCCCAACAATTCCAGTTTAAACTCTCCCCAGTAGCCTTAGCAAACCTCCCTGCCAGGATATTGGTCCCCTTGGGGTTCAAATGTAACCCATCCTTTTTGTACACATCACACCTGCCCCAAAAGAGGTCCCAATGATCTAAAAATCTGAATCCCTGCCCCCTGCTCCAATCCCTCAGCCATGCATTTATCCTCCAGCACACTCTATACCTATTCTCACTGTCGCATGACACATGCAGTAATCCCGAGATTACTATCTTTGTGGTCCTGCTTCTCAACTTCCTTCCCAACTCCCTGTAGTTTGTTTTCAGGATCTCCTCCCTTTTCCTACCTATGTCATTGATACCAATATGTACCATGATCTCTGGCTGTTCTCCTTCCCACCGCAGGATATTGTGGATGTGATCCGAAACATCCCTCGTTTGTCTGTGTTGTTTGGATTTTCAGCACCTGCAGCTTTTCTCTTGTTTGTCCAAGGAATTGATTGTGGACTTCAGGAAGGGGAAGTCAAGGGAACACACACCAGTCTCCATCAAAGAATCAACAGTGGAAAATGTAAGCAGTTTCAAGTTTCTGGGTGTTAACATCTCTGAGGATCTATCCTTGGCCCAACATATCGATGCAATTGCAAATAAGGCATGTCAGAGGCTATATTTCATAAGCAGCTTGAGGAGATTTTGTATGTCACAAAGGACTCTTGCAAATTCTACATATATGTGATGGAGAGCATTCTAACTGGCTGCATCACTGAATGATGTGGGAGGGCCACTCTACAGGAGCAGGAAAAGCTGCAGAGGGTTGTAAACTCAGCCAGGTCCATCAAGGGGACTAGCCTCCCTAACAACATGGACATCTTCAAAAGGCACTGCCTCAAAAAGGCGACATCCATCATTAAGAGCCCTCATCATCCAGGACATACCCCTTCTCGTTTCTACCAGCAGGGTACAGGAACCTGAAGACACACACTCAAAGTCTTAGGAACAGCTTCTTCCCTTCTGCCATCAGAATTCTGAATGGACAATAATCCAAACTATGAACACAACCTCCCTATTTTTTCCTTCTATTGCACTAGATATTTAATTTAATTTTTAATATTTGTTTCTTTTGTGACTTATCGTTTGTTTCATGTATTGCAATGTACCCGCTGCTGTAAAACAACAAATTTCACAACATACGTCAGTGATATTAAACCTGATTCTGATTCTGAACTCTAGATGTTTAAACTCTGCTTCAAAGTGATGCCCAGTTGGTTATATTTTAATACACACTGTTCTTCACTGTGAAAAATCTAAGACATTAATTTTCACAGTGATACACTACTGTTGTTAAGATGTTGTTACACATTATAGAAAGTCTAATGTAAGATCTACTAATTTAAATTGGAATTTGTCTGATATTTCCTTCCACGGAACATAGAGTACCAATTGTGTAATGGGATGTACATAATAGCTAGAGATTTAGGAGTCAGTGTGGTAGAAACAATTCATTCATTCTTTTGTTTCATTAGTAAAGTAACAGCAGAACAGTACAGCAGCTAATAGAGCTTCCACACAAAATGCTGGAGGAACTCAGCAGGTCAGGCAGCATCTATGGAGAGGAATAAACAGTTGAAATGTTGGGCCTAGACCCTTCTTCAGGACTGAGAAGGAAGGAAGAAGATGCCAGAATATTAAGGTGGGGAAGGAGGCTTGCTAGAAGGAGATAGGTGAAGCCAGGTGGGTGGGAAAGGACAGGGCTAGAGAAGAAGGAATCTAATAGGAGAGGAGAGTGGACCGTAGGAGAAAGGGAAGGAAGAGGGGACGCTAATAGAGCAACTAACAGCTGCTGCTTTAAAATTCCGGCAACCGAAATCTGATTCCATCCTACAAAGCTGTCTGTGTGGAGGTTACACATTCTCCCAATGACTACATAGTTTCCTCCTACATCCCAAAGAAATGGAAATTGGTAGCTTCATTGGCCCATGTAAATTCTTTCTAGTGTGTTGATTCATGGAAGGATCTGGGAGAAGTTGATGGGAATATGGGAGAATAAAATGACATTTGCGTTGGATTCATGTAAATCACTTTTCCAACGGATGAAGGTATTTTTCCATGTTGCATGATCTTTATGACTCTACATCTTTCTATAATCACTTACTTATTTATGTATCTATAAATTATGTATTTATTTTATTTTGAGACACAGCATGGAACAGGCCCTTCTGGCTCAATGAGACACACCACCCAGCAACCTGAATTGTCCTGAGGTTGCTCTATTTAACCCTAGAGCAATCTTGAGACAATTTACAATGACCAATTAACCTACTAACCAGTACATCTGGAGTGTGGGTGGAAACTAGAGCACCCAAAGAAAATCTACATGCTTACAGGAACAGCATACAACCTAATAAACTTAACAGGATTGTTTTGGCTCAATACAGTTATAAAGATTGTTTTTCCACTCCAAAGTTTGTGAGATTAGTCATCAATCAAAGACACAATATTGCTCTTTCGTAGGCTGTAATGAAGATAGAAGAGCCACCCTCTTGTGGTCAAATACTTTTAGACAAGCTAATATTCTGATGATTGACTGGTGTATCAACAGACATGTCAGATACCAGAAACAGTGATACTATCAAGCCACCCAGGCAAGAATTCTCCGAGACAGCATACTAGAAAGATTAAAAAAGTTATAATTTATTTGACCTTTCAGGCAATTAGTGGATTTTAAAAAATAGATGGTAGAAGCTGAAATATTGTAAGCATGCAAAAAGTAAAAATATTTTTCTTTATTTTATATTTACAAATGGTATTCTTAAGAAATGATAATACAGATACTAATAACAACACACACAAAATGCTGGTGGAACACAGCAGGCCAGGCAGCATCTATAGGGAGAAGCGCTGTCGACGTTTCGGGCCGAGACCCTTCGTCAGGATACAGATACTAATGTTACTTTTCCAGAATCACAGACGTTCAGAAATTATAACTCTGTTTACTATTTACTTATACACATCAGCTTCTGATTGTGTTTATCTGCACTTACGTAGATACCAGAAACTGCAGATTAATACCAAAAAGTGCTGTCAATTACTCCATCATTACGAAAGAAAATTGTGATGTAATTAGCATTCCCGATTGAAACTTTCAACTTCTGTATTCTAGACAAGGTAGTGTAAAACTTCATAATAGATTATGATGTATTTATATTTTATATCTACGTGTATTTATATTTATTTTGCTTTTTTCATTATTGCATTCTTTTATCTAAGTGTGTTTTTTTATGCTATATTGGATCTGGAGTAATAATTATATTGTTCTCCTCTATATTTGCATACTGAAAATGACATTAAACAATCTTGAAACTTGAACCTTAATGAAGTCTATTTTAATGAATGCACATTAAAACTAATTCTAGTCAATCCTTACAAAAGTTTATTGTTATGGGATGATTACGGTATTAGGATTTAAAGTAACAATCCCAAAATTGTGACAGAAGTTTCATGTGACAAAGTGCAAACACTACAGTAACTGGCAATTATAGAAGAATTTGTCATTTAGAAGATGTAAGATAGTTTACACCTAGGAACTAAAAGACGACTTCGGCAAGGTGCCCCAGTAGGAGAGATGGGCTTGAGAAAAGATTCTGGTTACTGTGCTCTGCGTGAATAAAACCAATCACTTCCCTTTTCAGAGTTACCGCTACAATGTTAGTTTATATGGATCACATTCTTTTAATGCACAAAAGTCATGACATTACTTGTGGTTAATTTGTCCACAAAGGTAAAGGGTTGTAATTGGTACAGCTTGGACGATTGATGCTTGAGAGAACTTAGCTTTGTGCATGAGTATCTTGTGAGAAAGATAGAACCCTTTTAGAGCATACTTACCTACATGTTTTGAATTTCTAAGTTATAATAACCAAGTTTCAATTTACACACTTCAAAAATAAACTCTGCAGTTACAAAACTTCTTAGACAGTGTGGTGATGTCAGAAGCATTTTATAATCACAGAGATCTTAACAAAAGGGTTGAAATCACCTGCTGAGCATATTTACGTAACCACTTGAAATTCAATGTAAATAATGTTGGTAGTTTTCTGCAAACCATGAGTTCTATTTTTGGCAAATATTCATTGCTCGTGTTGCTGACACAATTCATTCTATTTTTGAGAGGCACAAATACTGTATGCACCAGTGGTTGACTATGCCCACTCTAATACTGCCACCTCCAGTATTCATATAGAATTTGTTACAATAACTTTACTATTTATCAAAATACTTTAATGAGTGTCAAATATTTTAACAGTGACTTCATATACTTTGGACTTCTCAGATTGATAACTTTGTTTTTTGCTTTGATCTGATATGATGAATACAAAATAAATGACATTTGATTAAGCAATGGAATCTAAATGTATGATTTTTATGTTCATCTCTTCTAGACAATGAATTTGGAAAAATATCTGCTTCTGAATATAAAACTATCACCTTTTCACTGGTAAAGTTCATTCTCTCCAGCTCAGATGTGACAGTTCTGTCTCAAACCTGGAACATCTAGCCAGGGATTTCCAGGATTGAGGGAGATTTCATCCAGGCCATTTTGAAGAAGTCTCTGAATAACTACCACTAATGTATCATCTGTGGAACCAGAGGAGCTAAGACTCTTGACTACTCTTGACCAGAATGCTAATTGTGCTATATCATGCCCACACTTCGGAAAGTCTGATCACCTGGCTGTATGTCCACTCCTGGCCTACAAGAAGAGACTAAAGACTGCAGCACCAGTGGTGAGGACTAAGAAAAGAGGCAGATGAGCACTGACGGGATTGCTTTGAGTCAGTACACTAGACAATATTCTGGGATTCATCTTCAAATCTGAATGTATACTTCTCAGTTGTCACCGACTCCATCAAGATCTGTGTGGATGAGTGTGTGCCTTCGAGAACATGCCGGATACACTCAAAGAAAAAAGCCATGGATGAACCAGAAGATTCATAGTCTGATGAGGGCTAGGATAATGGCATTCAACACCAGTGATGAAGAACTATACATGAAGTCTAGGTATGGACTATGGAAGGCTATTTTAAGAGCTAAAAAAAACAATTTTGATTACTGTTAAAGACAAATTTGGATGCACGTCATCTCTGGCAAAGTTAGCAGGCTGTTACTTCCTACAAGATGAAACCTAACAAAATAAATGGCTATATTGTTTCACTCCCAAATGAGCTCAATGCCCTTACACACACTTTGAAAGGGAAAACCTGTATGAACCCCTGCAGCTTTTGGTAACTCAGTGATCTCTGTCTGGCCGGCCGATGTCCGAACACTTTTCAAGAGGGAGAATTTTGTGAGGAGTCAGACCCTGATGGTGTACCTGGTATGGTTGTGAAAACCTGTGCCAATCAACAGGTGGGAGTGTTCATGGACATCTTCAATGTCACACTGCTGCAGTCAGAGCTTCACACCTGTTTCAAAAATGCAACAATCATACCAGTGCCCAAGAAGAGCAGGGTAAGTTGCCTCAATGACTGTTGCCCAGTGACACTCTTATCTACAGTGATGAAGTGCTTTGAGGGGTTGGTCATGGCCAGAATCAACTCCTGCCTATGTAAGCATCTGGACCCATTGCAATTTGCCTATCGCCTCAATAGGTCTACAGTGGATGTAATGTCACTGGCTTTCCACTTGGCCTTGGATGATCTGGACAATGGCAATACCTACATCATGTGTCGTTTATATTTAAAGCTCAGCATTCAACACAATTCCACCCTCAGATTTAATCAATAAGTTCTAAAGCCTGGACCTTTGTACCTGTATCTGCAACTGGAAACTTGGCTTCCTCACTGGGAGACCACAGTCTGAGGATCAGAAAACATACCTTCTCCTCACTGACAATCAACACTGGTGCACCTCAAGGAAGCATGCATTGCCCGCTGCTGTACTCTCTACACACAGTCGTGGGGGTAGAATCGTACTGAATGCATACAGTATACAGAATAAAGTAGATGATCTTGTAGCGCAGTTAGAGATTGGCAGCAATGACATAGTGGGCATGGGTGAGTCGTGGCCGAAAGAAGATCATAGTTAGGAACTTAACATCCAATGATACACGTTGTATCGAATGGACAGGCAGATAGGCAAAAGGGGTGAGGTAGCTCGAGTGTTAAAAATGAAATCAAATCTTCAGATAGAGGTGACATAGGATCAGAAGATATACAATCCTTGTGGAAAACTGCAAGGGCAAAAAGACCATGATATACAGGCCTCTGAACAGTAGCCTGGATGCAGGATACAAACTACAGCAGGAAATAGAAAAGGCATGTAAAGGGGCAATGCTGGGATAGGCTTGAGGAATTTCAGTATGCAGATAAATTGGGAAAATTAGGTTGGCATTGAATCCTAAGAGAGCGAATTTGTTGAATGTCTATGAGATGGCTATTCAGTGCAGCTTGTGGTTGAACCCACTAGGCAATGTCAATTCAGGATTGGGTTAAAAATTCAAAGTGTTATGTAATGACCCAGATTTGATTAGAGACCTTATGGTAAAGGACCCCTTGGGAGGCAGTGATCATAATACGATATAATTCACTCTGCAGTTCAAGAACGAGAAGCTAAAAATCAAATCTATTAGCATTACAGTGGAGTAAAGGGAACTATAGAGATAAGAGAGAGCAGCTGTCCAAAGTTGAATGGAAAAGGACACTAGTGGGGATGAGCACAGAACAGCAATGTTTAAAGTTTCTGAATTTGGAAGCTACAGGATAGAGAAGTCCCAAAGATGAAGGAGTATTCTAAAGGGAGGATGAGGCAACCAAGCCTGGCAAGGGAGTCAAAGACAGCATAAAAGCAACACTATAAATTAGTGGGAATGTAGAGGATTAAGAAGCTTTTCAAAACAAAAAAAAGCAACTAAAGAAGTCATAAAGGAAGAAAAGATGAAATATGAATGTAAGCTAGCCAATAATATAAAACAGTACACAAAGATTTTTCAGATATATAAAGAATGAAAGGGAGAGAGAGAGTGGATATTGGATCACAGGAAAATGTCCCGGATTTGATTAGGGAGAAGTAGGGGACAAAGAAATGGTGGATGAACCGCATCACTTTTCACTGTGGAAGACACTGCAGAATGCCAGAAATGCGAGAGTGTCAGGAGACAAAAGTAAGTGTCGTTGCTATTACTAGGGAGAGGGCGCTTGGGAAGTTGAAAAGTTTGAATGTAGATAAGTCACCTGGACCAGATGAATTACACCCCTGAGTTCTGAAAGAGGTAGTTGAAGAGATTGTGGAGGCATTACTAGTCATCACTTGATTCGGGAATGGTTCTGGAGGACTGGAAATGTGCAAATGTCACTCCACAGTTTAAGATGAGAGGGATACAGAAGAAAATGAATTATAGGCCTCATTAAGGATGAGGTTTCAGGTACTTGGAGGCACATGATGAAATGGGCCATTGTCAGCATGGTTTCCTTCAGGGGAAATCGCACTTGACAAATCTATTGGGATTCTTTGAAGAAATAACAAACAGGGTGGATGAAGGAGAGTCAGTGGAAGATGTTTATTTGGATTTTCAGAAGTTCTTTGACAAGTTGCCACACATGAAGCTGCTTAACAGCATTACTGGAAGGATACCAGCATTAATAGAAGATTGGCTATACAAAGTACACTGCAGATGTTGTGGTCAAATCAACACGTACAAACACGCTGGAGGAACTCAGCAGGTCGGGCAGCATCCGTTGAAATGAGCAGTCAATGTTTCGGGCCTGATGAAGTGTCTCAGCCCAAAACGTTGACTGCTCATTTCAACGGATGCTGCCCAACCTGCTGAGTTCATCCAGCTTGTTTGTACGTGTTGATAGAAGATTGGCTGACTGGCAGGAGGCATAAAGTGGGAATAAAAAGGACCTTTACTCATTGGCTGCTGGTGACTAGTTGTGTTCCCCAGGGGTTAGTTTTCACATCACAGTATATGTCAATTATTTGGATGAAGGAAATGATGGCTTTGGGGACAAGTTTGCAGACACTTTGAAGATAGATGGAAGCATAGATAGTATTGAGGAGACAAGGTGTCTGCAGGAGGATTTAGATTGGGAGGATGGACAAAAAAGTGGTATATAGAATATAGAGTAGTGAAGGAAAGTGTGTGGTCATTCACATTGGTAAAATGGATAAATCGTGAACTATTTTCTAAATGGGGAGAAAATTCAAATATCGGAGGTGCAATGAACTTGGGAATCCTTGAACAGGATTCCCTACAGGTAATTTGCAGGTTGAGTTAATGGTAAGGAAGGAAAATGTAATGCTAGCATTCATTTTGAGAGGATTGGAATACCAAAGCAAGGATATAATGCTAAGGCTTCAGAAGATATTCATCAGACAACACAGGAACTTTTGTGAGCAGTTTTGGGCCCTTTTTTGAAGAAAAGATGTGCTGCCATTGGAGAGAGTTCAGAGGAGAATCACGAGAATTATCCCAGGAATGAAGGGGTTAACATCTGAAAAGCATTTGATAGCTTTGAGTCTATACTTGCTGGAGTTTAGAAGAATGAGGGGGAAATCCCACTGAAACCAAATATTGAAAGCTTGAAACAGAGCGGATGTGGAGAAGATGATTCCTATAGTGGGGGAGTCTAAGATCAGAGGGCACAGCCTCTGAATAAAGGGACATCCACTTAGAACAGGGATGAAAAAAAATTTCTTTAGCAAGAGGGTGGAATTCATTGCCACAGAATGCTTCATAGGCCAAGTCGGTGGGTATACATGAGATGGTGGTTGAAACTTCCTTGATTAATCAGAGTGTCAAAGGTTACAGGGAGAATGCAGGAGAATGGGGTTGAGAGGGATAGTATATCAGCCATGATGGAAAGGTGGAGTGGACTCGATGGGCTGAGTGGCAGCTTATGGTCTGATAGCTCAAACACATCTATAAATTTGCTGATGACACAACTGAGTGCAAGGTTGTTGGCAGAATTTCAGATGGTGATGAGAAGCCATGCAGATACGAGATAGATCAGTTGGTTGAGTAGTCAATAACCTTGCACTCAGTGACAGTACAGCCAAGGAATTGATTGTGCACTCCAGGAAGGGGAAGTCGAGGAGCATATACCAGACTTCATTGAGGGATCAGTAATGGAAAGGGAGAACGGTGTCAAGTTCCTGAATGTCAACCTCGCTGAAAACCTGTCTTAGGCCCAACATATTCATGCAATTACAACAAAGGCACAACAGTGGCTAGATTTCATCAGGAGATTGAGGGGACTTGCTATGTCATCAAAGACTCACAGATGCCTACAGAAGAACCATGGAGAACATTCCAACTCGTTACGTCACCAACTGGTACAGATGGACTACTGCACAGGATCATAAAAAGTGGCAGAAAGTTGTAAACTCATCTTGGGCACTATTCTCCCCGGCATTGAGGCCACCTTCAAAAAGCAATGCCTCCAAAAGGCAGCATCTATCATTAAGGACCCCCGTCATCCAGGACATGTTCTCTTGTCATTGCTCTCATCAAGGAAGATACTGTACGTAGGAACCTGAAGACACAGTTCACATTTCAGGAACAACTTCTTCCCCTCCACCATCTGATTTCTGAATGGACAATGAACCCTGCCCCACTAAGTTTTTGCTCTCTTTGTGCCCTACTTATTTAATTTATTTTTAAATATACACTTACTGTATTTTATAGCTTTCTTGTTATTCTGTATTGCAATACATTACTGCTGCAAAAGGACACATTTCATGATATATGTCAGTGATATTAAACTTAATTCTGATTCTGATTCTACTTAAATATACATTATGAATTTTTTTTCCAGATTTATAGTATCTGAAATTTTGGAGATGAATGCTTTAATATGATCCTCTGTCAACATTAAGCCCACATCAAATATTCAGTGTGAAATTAGTAATGATGTCAGATATTGCGGTACATTTATCGTTCCCCATCATGTGTCGTTCTTACTTATCTAGAGAATAACAAGCCAAGGTCATATGTTGCAAGCCTGTAGCACACTAAGCAATAATCTGCTCACAGTACCCTCAACCATTGAATCTGATGAGGACAACAGAGAATGGTGTTAAAAACATCTTGCGTAGTCATTTTAATTTTAAAATTTCCCTTTTTATCTCCTCAACATAAAATTCACATAAATAATCTTTACAGTGGAGATAATGAGATAGAAATCAGTTACAACAGCCATGGCCAATTATCCTAATATAGAGATCACTTGTAAAACCCTGAATGTCACCCAATAAGGACAATAATAAATCAGAAATTGCTCGATCTTATCTGTATGACATATTATTGCACCAAGATATGCCTTTACCCAACAAGCTATCAAAAGAGCTTTGCACGTTAAACAGTATAATTTCATAAATAGATGCTGGAATTCCAAAGCAACACACACAAAATGGAGGAATCCAACCTGGAATAATTCTGAGAACATCTCCATTCCAATCACAGATTGATCTTTTCGCTTTGTGGATGTTCATTGAATCATTATGAGTATCCAGCATCTTTTGAGTGCGTTTCAGATTCCAGGGATTGCAGTCTTTCTTTTTATAGAACCATTGAACGCTACAGCACAGAAGACAGGTCATTCGGCCCATCTAGTCTGTGCCGAAACTTTATTCTGCTAGTATCATTGACCTGCACCCAGTCCATAACCCTCCAGACCTCTCCCATCCATGTATCTATCTAATTTATTCTTAACCCCCCAAATCTTTCCACTTTCACCCTAAAGGATGTGCCTCTCATATTTATCTCTCCTAATCTAAGTGGAAAGAGCCTACTCACATTTACTCGGTCTTTACCCCTCATAATTTTGTAAACCTCTATCAAATCCCCCCTCAGTCTTCTACGCTCCAAGGAATAAAGTCCTAACCTGTTCAATCTTTCCCTGTAACTCAACTCCTGAAGACCCGTAGTGCCATCATAAACCCAATTTCCAACATCTACCAAATCTTCTCTGCACTCTTTCAATCTTACTGATATCCTTCCTATAGTTAGGTGACCAGAACTGCACACAATACTCTAAACTTGGCCTCACCAATGTCTTATACAACCTCACCATAACATCCCAAATTCTAACTCAATACTTAGATTCATGAATGCCAGGATGCCAAAAGCCTTCTTTACAACCCTGTCTACCTATGACGCCACTTTCAGGTAAAAAGTGTTTCTTTTTAATGACTGGAACTAGGGAGTATTGAATCTCCCAATCCCACTATTTCCCCCATTTCCTGGACTTGCATGTTTTTAGGTGCAACTTTTCCAGTCAAGGAGGTTCAACAAAAACGAGAATATCTGCAGATGTTGGAAATCAGGTTTATGATGGCGCTACCAAACCCATGCATCAGAAATTCGACAAAAAAAAACTAATAACATTTTTTCTGAAGTAAATTGTGGTAAATTATCACTGCAAACAATGAAGAGGTGAGCGAAGGTGAAGTGAATTCAAAGGATGAACCGAGCTGGTGCGTTGCAGAATCGACGCAGATGGAGTGAACCATTTGGAGAGGAGAAGTCGAGGCAGAGAAGTTCCAATGCTCATATGACTGGCCCAGGAGTCAGGTTGGATCACTCTAAGCACTGAGCCGATTTGGAGAAAACAGGAATAGCTTCGGGCCGGGAGGCAAAATATGGGCCTGGAGCAAGTCGCTGGTTGACGTGATCTAGGCCTGGAAACTTTTGCTGCAGCGGAGGCTAGATCCCAGTGTGAGGTATGATACGCTGTGTGGACAGTTTAAACAATATACTGGAAAGACAAAGTATTGGGTTCAGAGGTGAGACTTGATTTCGCTCACTCTCCCATGATGTTCACTCCTCTCTTCATGGCACTGAGGCTGTGAAGACTGCCTGGGCTGCTGTGATCTATGCCGGCTGATACTGAGGCTTGGGCCTACTCTGGGCTGCGCTAGGGTTCGGAACTAAGGGCTCAATTTGGTTCGTAATGTTGTTGCTCACTTCTACTGTTTGCATGATTCTTGTCCCCCCCCCCCCCCCCACCCCCGTTCCTCTGCACATCAAGTGTTTGTCTTCATTTTATTATTTTTAATTAGGTTCTTTCGGGGCTCCTTGCTTTGTGGCTGCCTGTAAGCAAAAAAATCTCAAGGTTGTATAATTTATACATTCTTTGATAGTAAATGTATTGTGAATCCAAAGCAACACACACAATGCAAAGGACACCTGCAGAATGGTCTCGGGCCCAAAATGTTGACTGTTTTCTCTTTTTCATAGATGCTGCTTGGCCTGCTGAGATCCTCCAGCATTTTGTGTGTTAAGCTGGTTCTAACCTGGTTGGTGAGGCCAGGGCCGTAAAGTCTGGAACGTGTCCCTTAATCTTTCCACACTCAACTCCCATATTCTTCTTTCAGACTCTCCTTAAAACCATTCCCTTTCACCAAGCTTTTTGATCGTCCATCTTAATACCTCTCACGTAGTTGGAAAGTGGCTCAGTGTCGAAATATATTTGGTAACTGTAACGTGAATCTTTTCTGTTAGTTTGGTCGAGTTAGAGGGGCGAGAAAATGCATTGTTATTCTTTCAAGTGCAACATTTGCATTTATCAACATGTCCCAAAGCAATTCACAGCCAATTAAGTAGTTCCTCAGCACATTCGCTATTATAATGCAGAAATGTAGCAGCCAATTTTCACCCAGCCAGAAATTACAAACAAGTCATGAAGTAATCTGAATTTAAAGAGCACATACACAAAATCCTGGAGGAACTCAGCAGGCCAGGCATCACCAATGGAAAAGAGTACAGTGGACATTTTGGGCTGAAACTCTTCAGCAGGACTGATTTAGGCCGAGAGCAATGCAATCGGGAAAGCAGACAGAACTCCCCTTCTTTGAACAGCATCATAAGATTTTTTAAAATCAATCCGAGGGATGGCATGGTAGCATCGTGGTTATCATAACAGTTTATTGTACCAGTAATTCGGGTTCAATTACTGTCGACCTCGCGGGTTTCCTCCAGGTGCTCCAGTTTCCTTCCACAGTCCAAAGACATACCAGTTGGAAGGTTGGTAGGTCATTGTAAATTGTCCCTTGACTAGGCTTGGATTAAATCGGGGGATTGCTCGGCAACGCAGCTGTAAGGGTCTTCTCAAAAAATGGCGGTATCTCAATAAAAAAATAAATACTCTAATAACTGAAACTTGAGACATTAATTTCACATCTTATTAGAAGAGAATCCCTTCCCCAATACAGGGGGCAGTACAGTAGTGTAGAGAATTAGCATAACCCTATTACGGCACTTGCGACCCATATTCATTCTGTTCGCAAGGACTCTTTGCACATTCTCCCTGTGGCCCTGTGGGTTTCCTCCTATGTTCCAAAGATTTTTAATTTGAATTTATTTAGATCTTACATCCATCCCACAATTTGAGGGAGTAAAAATCTTTGCGTTATGACTCTGCCGCAATGTATAGACATGTGAATTTAGAAGCCTAATGGCTTGTAGAAAGAAGCTGTCCTGTAGCCTGTTGGTCCTGGCTTTAATGCTGCGATACTGTTTGCCAGACGAAAGCAGCTGAAACTGTTTAAGTTTGGGGTGACCTGTGTCCCCAATGATCTTCCAGGCCTTCTTTATGCACCTGCTGCTGTAAGTTTTCTCAATGGAGGGAGGTTCACGTCCACAGTTATGCTGGGTTGTCCTTACAATTCTCTGCAGTGCCCAGCGATCAAGGCTGGTGCAATTCCCGTCCAAAGCGGTGATACAGCTAGTCAGTATGCTCTCAATGGTGCCCATGTAGACTGTCTTGAGTACTGGGGGCACATGCCAAACTTCTTCAGTCACCAAAGGCAGAAGAGGTGCTGTTGTACTTGTTTTGCTAGACAGCCGGTGTGCACAGTCCAGGTAAGATCTTCGATGATGTGTGTATGTACAGGTTAGTTAGTTAATTTGCCACATTGTGTAATTGGGCTGCACCGGTTTGATAGGCTGAAAGGGTCTCTTACCATCCTCTATCTCCAAAAGAATGCATTTCTCTCATGCTACAGTGATTTAAATTGTTTATTAGTGATTAATATTCTGATGATGTTATCAAAAATTTTTCTCTCTCCATTGACATTGTGAGTATAGTCAGCGATTTTTATTCCATCTCACAACACTTTGAATCATTAACATTTTCAGCAATGTGCAAGCAAATACGGTTATTTTCATCTCTCAGTGTAGCTTCACATCTCAAAGTTCAAAGTAAATTTTTTGTCAAAGTACATATATGTCACCAAATACAATGTTGAGATTCAGGTTCTTGTAGGAATAGTGAATTAATCTATAGAAGAGTAACAATAACAGAATCAATGAAAGACCACATAACTTGGGCATTCAACCAGAGTGCAGAAGATAACAAACTGTGCAAATACAAAAAGAAAGAAATAATAATAATAAATAAATAAGTAATAAATATCAAGAACATGAGAGGAAGAGTCCTGGAAAGTGAGTCGATTAGTTGTGGGAACATTTTAATGGTGGGGCAAGTGAATTTCAGTGAAGTTATTCCCTTTGGTTCAAGAGCCTGATGGGTGAGGGGTAATAACTGTTCCTGAACTTTGGGGTGTGAGTCCCAAGGTTCCTGTACCTTCTTTCTGATGGCAGCAGTGAGAAGAGAGCATGTCCGGGGTGGTGGGGATCCCTGCTGATGGATGCTGCTTTCCTGCCACAACGCTCCGTGTAGATGTGCTCAGTGGTAGGGAGGGCTTTTCCTGTAATGGACTGGGCTGTATCCATTACTTTTTGTAGGATTTTCAATTCAAGGGCATTGGTGTTTCTATGCCAGGCTGTGATGCAGCCAGACAATATACTCTCCACCACACGTCTATTGAAGTTTGTCAAATTTTTTGATGTCATGCTGAATCTTCACAAACTCCTAAGGAAGTAGAGGTGCTCCCATGTTTTCTTTGTGATTGGACTTATGTCTTGGGCCCAAGACAGGTCCTCCGAAATAATAACATTGGAGATGCTCCCCTGACCTGCTGAGTTCCTCCAGCATTCTGTGTGTGTTGCTTTAGATTTCCAGCATCTGCAAGTTTTCTCATGTTTATGATTGTGCAAACCTTAGTTTACTCTGATATATTGAGGTAACATCAGGTACCATGGAACTGTTAAAGACACAATCTTCAGCATGTGAGACTCAAACTTTCTATTTGTGTCTAGGAGAACAGATGTAAAGGAAAGATCAGCTGCAATTACAGGCTTCAGAATATGAGGATCTGCTAGAGTTTCTGTAACGTATTCAAAAGGCTGGAAGCCACTTTGCTCACGTATTCGGAAAGAAAGCCCCCAGTTATGATCATCAAAGGCTGAGAATCATATGGGACCCATGTCTGTTTCAAGTGTCAAATTTGTATTTCAGAGGTATTTTTATGAATGCATATATCACACACAGAGAAGTGCGCTCTAGACAACTTTTCTACAGAACAAAGGAAAGCATCTATTATTATAGAAAGTGTACTATCTAGACTTGAGGAGCTAGTGGATTGGGGAAGAATGAAGTTCAAGACCAAGTAGTCAATGAGCCTTGTTCTTAGATGAGGAAATCTGGTTGACTTTCATTTCACCCTTTGTGGAGAGGAGATTCCATCCATTCAGGACCAACCAGTTAAGAGCCTCGGGCAATGGTTCATATAAGAGCTGAGAGACACCAAGAGGGTTCAAGAGACAGGAGAACAGATCAGCAGAGGTCTGATGTCTGTCGACAAGTGTGGCTTGCCTGGCAAGTTGAAATTGCGGTGCTTGCAGTACGGACTGATGCCATGGATAATGTGGCTTATGAAGTGGCAATGTCCCATGTTGAGGCAATGGAACGGAAGATCAACAAGTATGTGAAGAAGTGGCTTGGAGTAGCAAGCAGCCTCACCAATATTGCAATCCACAGTAACCAGACAAAGCTTACCATCCCAGTGCAATCTCTTGTCAAAGAGGTCAGCATCATTCTTGATGCTTTGAGACTAAAAGACCCTGTCATCAAGAACACCCAGCAGGATGTGAGATCAGGCAGGAAGTGGTCAGCCCGGGCAGCAGTTGATGAGGCAGAGTCTAGATTGAAGCACAAGGAGACGGTTGGGGCTACCCGGCTAGGCCACCAGGGACTTGGATGGACAACCCACAAGTGGTGGTCATCTTCTACAGGTAAGGAGCATCATGAGCTTGTAACGCAAGAAATACGAGAGGTAGAAGGGGAGAAGAGGTTAGTTAAAGCAGCTGGCCTGACCAAACAAGGGGCTTGGACCTGGTGGGAAAGTGTTGAACAACGACATCTGTCTTGGAATGTCCTGTGGCAGATGGAACTGCTCCGCATTTCTTTTCTATATAGAGCAGCGTATGTCCTGCTCCCAACACCTGCCAACCTCAGCACCTGGTATGAAGACAGACAGGTGTGCTGCTTGTGGCGAGAAGGGAACACTTCAGCATATTTTGAGTGCATGCAGAGTCAATCTTTCCAGCGGCATGCACACTTGGAGACATAACAACGTTCTCAAAGTTGTAACAGAAGCGGTTGAGCAGAGAGTACTGCAGCACAACTTATCTCATGCCCCATGCTGCACAGAACATCGCATATCATTTGTGAAAGAAGGCTCCAAGACAAGGGTGTACAGAGCAGGCCCACGATCAAGCATACTTTCTTCAGCCAATGACTGGTGTGTCAAGGCCAACCTGGATGGGAAAGGCAGTTTCCCGGAGCAAATAGTTTTCACCACATTGCGTCCAGATATAATCGTCTGGTCTGACACCAGTAGAGAAGTGGTTATTGGTGAACTCACAGTCCCCTGGGAAGACAACATCGATGAAGCTCATGAGCGCAAGTTAACCAAGTATGCAGAATTAAGATCAGAGTGCAGAGGCAGAGGGTGGAAGGTCTTATGCTATCCATTGGAAGTATGTTGCCGTGGCTTTATTGCGTTCACTTTCCAGAAGTGGCTGCGTGACCTTGGCTTCACTAGAAGAGAGATCAAGTCAACCAGCAGGGCTGTAGCTAAGGCAGCAGAGGCAGGATCATCATGGGTGTGGACTAAATACGTCCAGAGGGGCAGATAGTCGGACAGTGTATCCATCTTTTGTAAACTCTTCAGTAGCTGCGTAGACACCTGAAGAGTAGACTATCTGTTGGATGGAAGCGACAAACAACTCTGATAGAGGCAGATGCCAAGTTGTTAAGCTCATCAGTGGGAGGTGGTGCTTTAGCACTGCTGGCCCACCACCTCGAGGGAGTCTTGATCATAAGCGGGCCAAAACTCCTGAAGACAGGTGGCAGATCAACTGATGATTGCACAGGACAGTTAACATCTTAGTTCATGTGTATTTTCAATTCTTCTGTATCTTTTTTCTAGTTCACCCACTGCTGGCTATAGACCAATACTAACAATTGATTACATGCATACCCATAATAACGTATAATGGACAGTTTGTTCGCCTTATGCACAGATGATAGACAGCACTAGGTCATCCTATGATGGTAACCAATCATCCTGTTCACTGTCCCAGAGCCCTAGGGCCCTAGTATTCAGACACTGTGCATCAGGTGACCTTATGAATCCAGTTTGAACTGCCTTAGTGATGATTAGGGATTTAGCTAATCAGTTCTGTTTATGAAACTACAAAAGGATTGTGGTCAAGTCCCACAGTACCTCATCACCTCCATTTTGTAACATGCCCACTGATGCATTTCTACTTGTCTAACTGTTGCGGTGTTGTTTGAGCATTGGACACCCCTAATGTCCCCCCATTGCTGAAGTATGTGAAAGTAGGAGGAGGATGTCGGACCATTAGATAGACAGGGAAGAGCGGGCAAGGAATATAAAACTTCCTTAAGGTGCAAGCGACAGATGCTGGAATCAGGAGGGACAAAACGGTCTTTTGGAGGAAAGTAATGGATTGAACAGAATCTGTAGGGGGTTGGAAGGAATTGTTGTTGTCTACGATCAAAATCCTGTATTTGTGATTGTGTTAATTAATCTCCCTTGGTCTCCACCATATTGTAGACATTCAATTTGTTTTCTCCATTCCTCCCATTTGGCTGCACTATTAACCATGTTTGATTTCTAACCAAATGGGCTGTTGACTCTTGCATGGTGAGGGGTTTAGAAATCTTGCTGGTATATTTTAATTATCCATTTGTACAATGTGAGCATTACTGGCAAGGTCAGTTCTTAGTGCCTATTCTATATTGTTCATGTGAAAGTGGTCATGAATAGCCTTCTTGAATCATTGCTGTCCAGCTTATTCCTTCTGTGTCACTCGGTTGAACATTCCTGGACTTGGACCAGACTTTGAAGATGAAATGGCAATGTATTTTCAGGTTGAGATAGTGCAAGACTTGGAAGCATGTAGAGATGGCTCAATGGGAGGAGCCAGAGAGTGGTAACGGAGGATTGCTTCTCTGAGTGGAGGCCTGTGGCTAGTGGTGTACCACAGGGATCAGTGCTGGGTCCATTGTTATATGTCATCTATATCAATGATCTGGATGATAATGTGGTAAATTGGATCAGCAAATTTGCTGATGATACAAAGATTGGAGGTGTAGTGGACAGTGAGGAAGGTTTTCAAAGTTTGCAGGGGGATTTTTGGACCAGCTGGAAAAATGGGCTGAAAAATGGCAGATGGAGTTTAATACAGACAAGTGTGAGGTATTGCACTATGTGTGTTCTACCTTGGTTTGTCCTTCCAAAGGTAAATGGTAGGATACTGAGGAGTGCAGTAGAACAGAGGGATCTGTGAATACAGATACAATATTCCCTAAAAGTGGCGTCACAGGGAGATAGGTTTGTAAAGAAAGCTTTTGCTACATTGGTCTTAATAAATCAAAGTATTGAGTATAAGAGTTGGAATGTTATGGTGAGGTTGTATAAGGCATTGGTAAGGCCGAATTTGGAGTATTGTGTGCAGTTTTGGTCACCGAATTACAGGAAGGATATTAATAAGGTTGAAAGAGTGTAGAAAAGGTTTACAAGGATGTTGCCGGGACTTGAGAAACTGAGTTAAAGAGAAAGTTTGAAAAGGTTAGGACTTTATTCTCTGGAACATAGAAGAATGAGGGGAAATTTGACAGAGGTATATAAAATAATGATGGGTATAGATAGAGTGAATGCAAGCAGGCTTTTTCCACTGAGGCTAGGGGAGAAAAAAAACAGAGGACATGGGTTAAGGGTGAAGGGGGAAAAGTTTAAAGGGAACATTGGGGGGGGGGGCTTCTTCACACAGAGAGTAGTGGGAATGTCGAATGAGCTGCCAGTTGAAGTGGTAAATGCAGACTCACTTTTAACATTTAAGAAAAACTTAGACAGGTACATGGATGAGAGGTGTATGGAGGGATATGGTCCAGGTGCAGGTCAGTGGGACCAGGCAGAAAAATGGTTCGGCACAGCCAAGAAAGGCCAAAAGGCCTGTTTCTGTGCTGTAATGTTCTATGGTTCTATGGATGGAGATTCTATAAGTCTGTTGGCTTTTGACTTGCTGTACTTCAGGTTCAAAACCCACTAATTCCCTCCAGCCCTCATGTATGTGAAGGTTGTAAGAAACAGTCAATTTGATTCAGTTCAATTAATTTGTTTCTTGAACTAACCTGCAACACCCGAATCTCCACCGGAGTTTAGTAACACTGTGGCCAACTTGACCACTTTGCACCACAATAGACTTGATATTTTTGTGTTCTTTCTTAATTTATATTTAAATTGTGTTCTTCTTAAGAATGTTCTGTGATGTTATGTGTTTGTGCTGCTGCTGCTGCTGCTGCATGTGTTTTTCAATTTACCGTAAGACCGTAAGCCACTGGAGTAGAATTAACCATGACTCTGCATCATGGGGGATTTATTATCCCTCTCAACCCCATTCTCTTTTGCCTTTTCCCAGTACCTTTTGACACCCTGATTAATCGAGAACCTATCAACCTCCACCTTGAATATACCTTGCGACTTGTCCTGCACAGCCATCCGTGGCAATGGATTTCACAGATTCACCACCCTCTGACTAAAGAAAATTTTCCTCATCTCTGTTCTAAGTGGACGTCCATCAATTCTGAGGCTGTGCCCTCTGAACCTTATGTGTGCATGTGACAATATACTCAGTTCTTACTTTGACTTCTTCTTTTCTTGGTGTTTGATATCATAGAAATGACAGATACTCTGAGCGTAAAAGACTTGGTGAGCTAATACCTGAAAAAGGGCATTGGGAGAAGATTTAGTTAAGGTGTATAAAATTAAAAAACAGAATGGGTAGAACCTATTTTGCACTTCAGAAAGGTTAATAACAAGATGGAAAATAATTAAAGTATTTGCTTAGAACATTGGAGTGAGAGGAGGATAATACTTTTCCACACAGTGAAGTTTAGTCTGAAAACTTCATTTTGTATGTATAGTAAAGACAGAATAGTTACTGCTTTTCAGATTATTTGGATGATCATATAAGCCGTTAGCAAAAAGATAAGGGATTGAGAGCTATGAAATGAGACTAGGGTAGATGCCTCCTCTACTATAGTAGTGAAGTGTTGAAGTCAAGACCTAATTGGTCAGGGGAGGCTGATCTCTGTGAGTCCAGGCCAGGGACTAGAAGTTGGAGACCTGGAGGCAGCTTGAGTGGGTGAGTGGGAAGGAGAAAAGAGACTTGTTTTGCTGTTGGTTTACTTTGTTTAGACGATGTTATTGTAATATTGTTGCCTGTGTTGTCCTGCTGAACATATTGGGCATCCTATGTTGGCACCAGAATGTGCGGCAATGCGTGAGCTTCCCCCGTACATCCTTAGGTTCAGAGTTCAAAGTAAATTTATTATCAAAGTGCATTGATGTCACCATTTGCTGACCTGGGATTCATTTTCTTTCAGCCGTTCATAGTAGAATCAATGAAAAATTACATTGTTGTGCTGTCGGTTAATGCAGATGACATGTTTAGCTGTATGTTTTGACGGTTGTGGTAAATCTGAACCCAAGTGGTCTCTTCCTTTGCCATAAATGATTCTATGATCACTTTACTTAACTCAGGGGAGGGCTGCATGGAAGGAGCAGAGTGGAGAGTAAGGGAAGTGGGCTAAGGAGTGGTAACCGGCATTCAATTTGTCTAAGTACTACGAGTTGTACTTTGGGGAGTTAAACCAGGGTAGTGCCTTGACAGTGGATGGTAATACCCTGGGAGTGTTGTAGAGCAGAGGGTCCTCGGAATCCAAGCACATACACAAAAAGCTGAAGGAACTCAGCAGGCCAGGCTGCATCTGTGGACAGAAATACATACTTGGGTGTTTGGGCCGAGACAGTCCTAATAACTGTCTCAGCCTGAAACATTGTCAGTCCATTTCCCTCCATCTGCCCTGACCTGCCGAGTTCCTCCAGCATTTTGTGTGTTTCAGTCTAGATTTCCACATCTGCAGAATGTCTTGTGTCTAACATTACAAGTACATAATTCCCTGAAGGTGGCATTGCAGCTATACATGGTGGTGAAGGCATTTGGCAATGTTAGCCTTCAGTCAAGGCATTGAGTGTCATAGATGGGATGCTATATTGCAGCTTCATCAGATGTTGGTGAACCTGTACCTTGTGCACTGTGTAGTTTTTATAATCTTTTTATAAAAATTATGTCTTTAAGTTAGAAAGAGTGCAAAGAAGATTTACAAGGATGTTGCCAGGGCTTGAGGGCTGGGGATGCAGGGAGAGGTTGGAGAGACTGGACTTAAAGGTTGGACTTTATTTTTTGGAGTATTAGAGACTGAGGGATGACCACACGGATTGTGAGGGGCAATTGTGGTGACTTCATGCATTCTCTTCCCCAAGGAACGGGATTCAAAATCTAGAGGGCATAGGTTTAAAGCGAGAGGGGAAAGATTTAAAATGGACCTGAGGAGCAATCTCGTCCTGCAGAGTGTGAAGAAGGGATCTGAGTGTCTATGAAAAAATCTGTCAGAGAAAGTGGTTGAGGAAGGTGCGATAACAATATTTAAAAGACTTCTGAACAGGTACTTTGATAGGAGAGGCTTAGAGCAGAAGTCCCCAACCTGTGGTCCTCGGTTAATGGTAAGGGTCCATGGTGTAAAAAAGCTGGGAACCCCTGGTTTAGAGGGATATGAGCAACATGTGAGCAAATCAGACTAGTAAAGAAGGCCATCTTAATCCGCGTGAATAAACTGTGCGGAGAAGTCTGCTTCTGTGCTGTATTACTCTAGGACTCTTCTGAAGAAATCTGTTACAAAGGTATTGTGTGTTAACCCTTGGGTAATTTGATGGAAATGATTGCATTACTGCGTGATCTTTCCATCTGAGCCACAAGGAGTTTGCAGAACAGCCTGAACCTATGTGATCATATCAATGTTTGTTTTTGAAAGTTGGCTAAAAACAATTTAGTATAAAATGTGGTTCATCAAGAGTATTATTGCCAAGACAGTTGGTTTCTTTGTTATTTGACAAAGACTGAGCTGTTCAATGGAATCTTTGAAGAAGTTCATCCCTTGCATGTCTATTTCCATGACAGCATATCATCCTTTCATCCTCCGTCTCTGCAGCACCCTGCCCTGCTTGTTGTTTTTGTTCTCTTTCCTCTCTGCATCTTGTGGTGCATCAGGTAGCAATGTTCCTTTAGGGTCTTTGCCTGTTTTTTACAGAGTTGCTAACTCGTTGCTCAACCCAGTACGGATGGAAAGTGCACGAGAAGCCTGCCGGATTTGAACCCAGGACCACTTGCCTCGAAATCCAGTGCAGATGCCTCTACACGTCGGCAGCCCACTCGGTGCTCAAGGGAGAATGAGCAGTGTTTGTTTACCTTATGCAGCCTCAATCTTCCCTGGGTGTCGGTGCTTCTTTTGCCACTCAAAGATCTATTTTTGACCTTTCAGGGGTATCATAGGCTGAATCAAAGGTGGTGATGAATCAGCGTATAGGAGGGAGATTGACAATACGACCACTTACTCAATATCAGCAAGAACAAGGATCTGATTATTGATTTAAAGAGAAGGAAACCGGAGGTCCATAAGCCAGAACTGGAGAGGTTAAGCAACTTCAAATTCCTCGATGTTATTATTTCGGAGGACCTGTCCTGGTTCCAGCACGTAACCATCACGATCTTGAACCAAAGAGGAAAATTTCACTCAGCTTAATTTGCCCCATCATTGAAATGTTCCCAGAACCATTGCACTCACTTTCAAGGACACTTCATCTCCTGTTCTTGATATTTATTACTTAAATATTTATTATTATTATTTCTTTCTTTTTGTATTTGCACAGTCTGATGTCTTCTGCATTCTGGTTGACGACAAAGGTGGGCAGTCCTTCATTGATTCTGTTGTCATTATCATTCTATAGATTTATTGAGTATGCCCACAAGAAAATGAATTTCAGTATTGTATATAGAAACATATACATACTTAGATAATAAATTTAATTAGTACTTTGAACTTTTAAATTGCTTTCCGGTTAGTGAATATTTACTTTTTTTAAGAATGGAATGAAGCATTCCCTTTCGTTTTGATGCAAATTCATTGTTATTTTTCATTTCCATACATTTATCTCTGGTTCAAATATGATCTGGACAATAGACAATAGACAGTAGGTGCAGGAGTAGGCCATTTGGCCCTTCTAGCCAGCACCGCCATTCACTGTGATCATGGCTGATCATACACAATCAGTACCCCGTTCCTGCCCTCTCCCCATATCCCTTGACCCCGCTATATATAAGAGCTCTATCTAACTCTCTCTTGAATGCATCCAGAGACTTGGCCTCCACTGCTTTCTGGGGCAGAGCATTCCACATATCCACCACTCACTGGGTGAAAAAGTTTTTCCGCATCAATTTGAACAATTTGAACTATTTTTTAATCTCTAGACTCTGAGCTGCTTAGCTGATAGTATGTGATTAGGTTATTAAGTAAGCCTTAGTCATTCATGTATAAAATGCAGATTTCACCTGGGTCTCATTTCTCCTTTATTTTTGGCAGTAGCATTCTCTGGCCATATTGATTACACAGTCTTTTAAATAGAAGATCATTCCTTATGTGATATGCATTCCCTTGAAATTCATTTATAAATGAATTACACATCATTCTTTAAAAGCATACATTTAAGCAGATGTAGGTCCTGGATAAAATGAAGGTTCAGAGAATTAAATCACATGTGAATACTTGATAGTAAGTGCTATATACTAATTAAAAGCATGTACTGTATGTTGTCAAGCTCATCCAGTAAGTACAGACATAATTTACTTGGTACAGCTGATGATTTAATTTAGGCATGCATTCTGTTGGTTAGATAACGTTCAATATAATAATTTGTGTCTATTTTCTGTACTGTATTATATTTTGTGTTGTGAATTTTTAGTATGGGTTATGGTAATTTGTCATGTGGGTTTGGGCACGGGAGAAGTGAACGAATGTAGTCATGTATTCACCCTTTGTGCCATTGTGCAGTTCGAGAGGAGTGGAGCAAGGGAATAGATGTTTTTTGTTGACTGCTAATGTCACAAATTTTGCTATCGCTACACTAGTTTCATTAGTTTTTATTGCCGTTTTTGATTGTTTTTGTTGCTTGTCTTTGCTGGTTTCATAATAAAGAATCAAAAGTAGTTTTTTCAACTTGGATCACAGTTATTTGGAAGCGTGACACGCATTGTTAATTCCCTCACTCAATCTCTCAGCAGCTTTGGTTTGTTCATGAGGTATCTGCTACAACTGAATTAGAAGATGTTTCCTTTCTGTTCACCATGTTTAAACACAAGAGATTCTGCTGATGCTGGAGACCCAGAGTTACACACACAAAATGCTGGAGGAACTCAGCAGGTCAGGCAGTATCTATGGAAAGGAATAAAGAGTCAACACTTCGGGTCAAGACCCTTCATCAGAATTGGTATACTTGTCGTCATCAGGACTTGTCCTGATGAAGGTTCTCGGCTCTTTATTCCTCTCCATAGATGCTACCTGACTTGCCGAGTTCCTCCAGCATTCTGTGATGTAACTCTATCCACCATGCTTGTTGTTATTCATTCACTTAGTAATCCTCCCTGAAGTTCCATGTCACCCCAGAAGGTAGTGCTGTCTAGAAATAAAAGGTTAGTGTTTACTTACATCCATCTCTTAACTTGTAGTGGTACATACATATGTGATATCGGATGTGGACAACTGTCGTTAATTTAAGATGATCATTCTCTTTGTACCATGTGACTAACTGCTCTCTGGATTGCAGAGAAGTTCCAGAATGTCTGGCTGTGAAGAACCTTTGAATAAACGCACCCAATTTGCTCGAACTTTGCATGTTTCATGTGTTTGACTGTATGTACTGCATTGGATTTTAGATTTCTGAACCCACTGATGACTCAGAGCTTGGTGCCGTATGGTTGGCCTGACACTATTCCAGCTTGGGCGCTCCGGAGTTCGGAGTACAGTCCAAAGACATACCGGGTAGGTTAATTGGTCATTGTAAATAGTCACATGTTTAGATTAGGTTAATCGTGTTTGTCGGGGATTTCTGGGTGGGGTGCCTCAAAGGGGCGGAGTAGCCTACTCCACGCTGTTTTGCTAAGCAAACAAACAAACGATTAAATAGATAAATTAATCAACCCTTATTAGTTACCTATAGGTCATATGGGTTTCCAAAGGACCATAAGAGTTTCTGCAATGGATAGTTTGAAGTTGTCACTGTTGAAAGAAACTCAAGTTCAGGTTCTGTCACGGTGTACATACCCAGAGTATAAACGTCATGAAATTTAGCTTTTTGCAGCAGTACAATACATTATAAACGTAATTACATCAATGAACATAAATTATACATAACTTACGCAAAATAAACATAACAACATTAGCACAAATTGAGGGAAGTACGTATATTCCAAGGTAGAAGTGGAGTTTTTCAAGTCGGTGCCTCACGGTTTGATCTGGGTTGGATTAGTAGGCAATGATATAGCGATTCCACATGTGAAAAGTGAATGACTTTGTTGATGGCCTGTTGCTTTAGTGAACATTGACGGTGAGTGACCTTCAATGAACCTTGGGATGAGCTACCACGAGCTCAGAGTTAAGATGAGAGGCCGTGATCAGTTACATTTTTCACCTATTAAAGCGTTGAGGAAGGTTGAAACATTGAGGCTAATGTGGAGGAGAGCAGGTGGTTCTTGGAGAGGTCGCTGGGTTCAAGCTGCTGCCTCAGAGGGGTTGCTGGGTCCCAATGCTCTTGGAGGTGTTACCGAAATTTAGGGATTGGACTGTAGTTCAAGCTAGCTGTACTTCATATTGGCCTCTTTGAGTTCCATGCTTTTTTTTTCGTGTTGTAGCCCATTCTTTCTTGCTGCTGATTAGAGGGCTAGGGTTTGGGGTTTGTTGTTCTGTTGTTGTTTCTCCATGTGGGTGACCTGTTAGTTATTGTGTAAAGGAGGGGTTGGAGAGTTTGGGATTTGTGAGTTTTTGTTTCTTTTTCTCTTCGTGCATGGGGGTGGCATTGATGTCTTTTTTTTCAACTACTTCTATGGTTTTCTGAATGTTATGGCTATCTGGAGAAGACAGATCTCAGAATTGTATTCTGCATGCATACTTCGAGAAAAAATGAACCTTTGAACCTTTTGAGGCAGTGCATTGTTGAGAAAATGGGGCAACTAATAGTGGACTCAGTTATGTTGGACTGGGCATGCTTCCTGAACCACTGTCTATACATCACCTATGTGTGCCTATATCTATCGCGTATGTAAGGAGTTTGTATGTTCTCATCATAACTGCACGGGTTTCCTCCTAATGCTCTGTTTTCTCCCACATTCCAAAGATGTACAGTTTAGAGTTAGTAAGTTGTGGGCATGCTATGTTGGCACTAGAAAGGTGTTGACACTTGTGTCCTCACCGATTTGATTTGACAAAATCGATGGATTTCACTGTATGTTTCAATGTACATGTAACAGTAATCCCTAATCTCTTAAATCCATTTGAAGAGATTTGAATGTGTCAGAAACATTTGAAAGCACTACACTGGCCTTTGACAGTGTGGAGCTTTGCAGATGGCCATGGCAAAAAGATCTTGGAAACAACTCCTTCCACAGAACCTGCAGACAGTGAGTTGGGTTGTGGTCTGTTAAATCTTCTCACGTGCATATTGCTCTCTGCTTTTTCTGCATGAAAACAATTACTACATTTCAAAAGTAATTCATCGGCTGAAGTGTGCTTGAGATTGTGAAAAGTGCTATCTACATTTTTGCGGTGAAGATGTGATTTGACTCAGTTGGAGCCAAACATTACTGGGACATCTGTAAACCAATAGAGGTAATGTTCACTGCTTAAACAAAGTGAAAGCAAATTATTAATCACATATGAATGAAAGAAAATAATTTGCATTCATCTATATATATAAATGCAAAGAAAAACAAGAAAAAATGAAGCTTTATTGTATAATCTGTCTTAATACAAAACTAATCTTCTATTCCTATAAACCCTCCTTGGCAGCTGGAATTTAAATCAGCAGGAACATAAAAAATGAGCTCAGTACCCATAATTCATTGCTTCTGTCACCCGTTGTGTCATGACCCTCCCCTGCCTAAAAAGGCAATGCAGAATAGACCGAGTATTAACTGTTCTAATAATATAATTGACTAATAATGGATAAGGTTACCTTGAAGTAAACATTTTTTCATTTTTGATCTGAAATTTAGGCAGTAATAAAACAGAAGGGAAGTTTCATGGGTTTAAGGGATTGAACTGTGCCACAGAATAGCTGTGCATTTTAGTGCCCAAACCTGCTTTGCTGGTCCTTTCTGCTGAGTCCCTTCTGATACTGATGATTCTAAAACTGGAGCATAGAAATACATTGTGAAGCATTTCTATTTTAGATTGAAGTTGATATCCTTATTGCAAGCAACAAGCATCCAGTTGTGAAAGCTCTTGCTGGGGGGAGGACTCTACAAAGGACACAGAGGATCTCCACAGTACCACTCTAGGCATGAAAGATCACCTCCTCCTTCCTTAATATTAGCAATGTACTAAGTAACCAAATTCTACATACTTGAAGAAGTTCGTTGAATTGCCAGGAAAGTGGAAATAGGAAACTTAGCCATTATGACTGAAATCACCACTGAAGGTACTGTGAAGGATTGCAGAAATAATGTGTTTCATGTGCTTAATGTCTACATTTGAATGCTCTAAAGAGAGAAAGAAAATCTGTGTTGTGCTGTTAAAAGAAGTTCCAAGTTACTGTGTGAATTGGAATTTACTGCATCAGAATTAGATTACCATAGCTTTCCAAAAATAGCACAGATTGCGCAGTCTGAGAAATTATGTGGGAGAGTTATAGCTGGAGTATGAGGGAGATGGGCAAATTAATTTAAGATGCATGCATTTCAAATTAATTAGGGGAATAATGATTGTGGCAGAGTTGTTGAGATTTCTCACGGATGGCAAAATTAAACAGATCGCTAATATTTGCTCCATCAATTTGTTTGTTTGTTTATTAAAAAATCATTAGATACAAAGAAAGAGATTGATATGATTTAGTTAAAAAGCACCATTATTTGTGCTTTGATTAAAAATTATCCATCGTGTTTTTCTCAACAAGTATGTGGGCTAAAGAATACTAATTGTATTATTTGGAAAGGCCAGATGTATTGTTCAAATTATTTAGGAAGATAATAATAAAATTGTTCAAATTACACTACTCCATTAATAGTGTAAACAGTGCAGTAAACTGTTTCTGCTGATTACTTTCAATGAGTTCAAAGTAATTAAATTGGACAGTTACGTGGAGTGCATTATACTCTCTATTTCAAACCAAGGAAAGGTGAGAATTTAATCTCCTTGCAAATCCACAAAAATATATTCAGAATTTTATTTTCATTAGACTGAGACAGTAAGAATGGCCTGAGTGTAACTGAGGATGATTCCACCTGATATTCTATTTATTAATATAAGTGGGTAGATGATGAGTTGAGTTCTGTTTAGGACATTTATGCAACCCTGCTCAACCTTCTTCTACATAATGCATGCAGGCAATGCTTTATATATGAAGAAGGGTTCAGTCCTGAAGAAGTGTCTCAGCCTGAATCAGGCTGAATCTTTTCCATAGAAGTTGCCTCATGACCTGCTAAGTTCCTCTAGCATTTGTGTGTGTTGCTTTAAAAGGAAAATTTGCTGTTTATTGTTAAAAAGTTTTATCAAGAAATGGTGATAATATATTTTCTGATTTTCAGTGGAGGTTGCTATTTTTCCAACCTTTTCCATGTTTCTGGGTTTATGGAGACAAATACTTCATATGTGACACTGCAAGGCAAGAATATACACGTTATGGCCACAGGTTGCACAAAAATGTGTCTTAGGTTTTCTTGAGCAGCTTCTCCAGGTGTGGGAAGTCAATCTTTCTGTCTCTCTAACTAAAACAATGCTGATTCCAAACAAATACCTGCAAATTAGAACTTCTGAAAGCTTTAGCTGTTTTGCATGTTGGGTCAAAAGAATTTGGCATGGTAGCGTAGTGGTTAGCATAACGCTTTAAGGTACAGGTGACCCAGGTTTATTTCCCGCTGATATTTGTAAAGAATTTTTGTATTCTTTCCATGACTGGAAGGGTTTCCTTCCACAATCCAAAAATGTACTGGTTGGTAGGTTAATTAGTCATTGTAAATTGTCCTGTGATTAGGCTAGGATTAAATTGAGGGATTGCTGGATGACATGGCTCGAAGAGCCAGAAAGACCTTCTCTGTGCTGTCAATAAATAAATAAATATCCTTTGTTACATTAAATTTAAATGTTAGAGAGCAGTGAATTGATTGTTAGACATTAACATGTATTCTCTTGCTTTCGGAGCCATCTCCCAGCTAATCTCAGCCTGGGAGGCAATATTGAGTGCAGACCTGAACTGAGTTTGCAATAGCTTGTTTTAGCAAAAATAATTGATGCAAAGTTCAGGATTAACATCACACTGATGAAGTCTCTGAATGAGGTTTTTCTCAGTGATAAGAAAAACAGAGAAAAGGATCTCTGTGACAAAAGGATAGAAATATCATGTTTCTGGACTAGAAATCCAAAGGTCCAGACTATTGATCTACAGACAAATTCAATATATACCATGGTATCTGGAAAATTCAAGTCAGCTAATTAATTAAGTTATAAACCTTGAATATAAGGCTGATATCATTAACAGTGTCCAGGAAATTACCAGGCTGATGTGAAAAACATAAATTGTTCATTATGTCCATGTAAGGAAGAAACTATACTGTTTTTTCTTTTCATTTTCTGGCCTATATATGCCTTCAGATACACAACAAAGGTTAGGTCATTATTGGCATCTTGCTTCCAATTTTGGATTTGTGACTTAAGAGAGAGTGTGTAGGTCCTAGAGAAAGTGCAGAAAAGACTTAACCTAAAGAATCTAGTGACAGGAGGTTTCAGATAGAGTCATACAACAAAGTCATATACCACTATAGCAGAGAAAGAGGTACTTTGGCCCACCTAGTTCATGCTGAACCATTAGTGTGTCTAGTCACATCAACCTGCACCACGGCCATAGTCCTCCATGCCCCTCACATCCATGTCTCTATCCAAATTTCTCTTGTGTCAAAATCGGCTCTACATCCACCACTTGTGCTGGCAGCTCATTCCAATCTCTCACCACCCTCTGAGAGAATAAGTTCCCCGTCAAATTCCCCTTAAATATTTGAACTTTTACCCTTATCGCATGACCTTTAATTCTAGTCTCACCAAACCTCAATGGAAAAACCTTGTTTGCATTTGCCCGATCTATATCCCTTATAATTATGAATACCATCATCAATTATCTTTCTGTCAGGGAATAAAATCCTAACCTATTTGATCTTTCACTATAACTCAGGTCCTCAAGTCCTGGCAACGTCCTTGTAAATTTTCTCTGTACATTTTCAATCTCATATACATCTTTTCTGCCGGTAGATGACCAAATCTGAACACAATACTCCAAATTGGGCCCCTCCAATGTCTTGTACAAATTTAACATAACTTCCCAAATCCTGTACTCAATACATTGATTTATGAAGGCCAATGTGCCAAAAACCTTCTTTATGAGCCTATTTACCTGTGACACCATTTTCAAGGAGTTACGTATGGTTCTGTATTCCCAGATCCCATTGTTCTACGCACTTCTCAGTGCCCCAATCTTCACTGTTTAAGACCTACCCTGGCTGGTCTTCCCAAAGTACAACACCTCACACTTGTCTGCATTAAATTCCATTGGCCATTTTCCAGCTGGTCCAGATCTTGCTGCAAGTGTTGAGAGTCTTCCTTGCTGTCCACTACACCACTGACCTTGATGTAATCCACAAATTTGTGGATCCAGTTTACCCCATTATCATCCTGATCATTGATATAAATGACAAACATTAATGGACCCATCACTGATCCCTGAGGCACATCACTAGTCATAGGCTTCCAGTTAGAAAGGCAACCATCTACAACCAATCTGGCTTCTTCCTCAAAGCCAATGCCTAATCCAATTTACTACCTCGTCTTGAATGCCAAGCAAATTGGTCAACCTTCTTGACCAACCACTCATGCGGGACCATGTCAAAGGCTTTGCTACAGACAACATCCACTGCCTTACCTTGATCAACTTTTCTCATAACTTCTTTGATAAGCTCCTAAAGATTAGCTAGACATGACTTACCGTGCACAATGTCATTTTGACTATCCCTAATCAGTCCTTGTCTATCCAAAGAATTATATATCCGGTCCTTAGAAAGCCTTCCAGTAATTTCCCCACAGCTAGCCTATAATTTCCTGGCTTATTCTTAGAGCCTTTCTTAAACAACTGAACAACATTAGTTATTCTCCAATCCTCTGGCATCTTGCCCATGGCTAATGATTGTTGTAAATATCTTTGCTAGGGGCCCAACAATTTCTGCACTAGCCTCCCACCGGGTCTGAGGGAACAGACCGTCAGGCCCTGGAGGTCAATTGATCCTAATTTGCCTCAAAACAGAAATACCTCCTCTTCTGTAATCCGTATATAGTCCATGGTCTCACTGCTGCATTGCCTCAGATCAATAGACTCTGTGTCTATCTCCCAAATAAATACAGATGCAAAATATCTATTTAAGATCTCTCTTATCTTTGGCTCCACACATAGACTACCATTCTGATTTTCCAGAGGACCAATTTTGTCCCTTGCTATCCTTTTGCTTTTAACAAATCTGTAAAAGCTCTTAAGGTTCTTCTTCACCTTGCCTGCCAGAGCATCATCATGTCTTCTTTTATCCTTCCTGATTTCCTTCTTAAGTTTTCTCTTGCATTTCTAATACTCCACAAGTACCTATTTATTCCTATTGGCCTATACCAGCTATGCACTTCCTTATTTTTCTCAACCAGGGCCTCAATATCTCTCATAAAGCAAGGTTCTGTAAACTTGTTATCCTTGCATTTTATTCTGACAGAAGCATACAAACTCTGTGCTGTCAAAATTTCACTTCTGAAAGCCTCCCACTTTCCAAGTACAGCTTTGCAAAAAACAATCTGTTCTAATCCATTCTTGCCAGATCCTTTCTGATGCCATCAAAATTGGCCCTTCTCCAATTTAGAATCTCAACCTGAGGACCAGACCTATCATTTTACATTAAGAAAGGGGATGTGCAGGAGCTTTTGGAAAGTATCAAGTTGGATAAGTCACCGGGACTGGACGGGATATATCCCAGCTATGGGAGATGAGAGAGGAGACTGCTGAGCCTCTGGCAATGATCTTTGCATCATCAATTTGGACAGGAGAATTTTCGGAAGATTGGAGGGTTGCAGATGTTGTTCCCTTATTCAAGCAAGGGAGTAGAGATAGCCCTGGAAATTATAGACCAGTGAGTCTTACCTCAGAGTTGGTAAGTTGATGGAGAAGATCATGAGAGGCAGGATTTATGAACATTTGGAGAGGCATAATATGATTAGGAATGGTTAGCATGGCTTTGTCAAAGGCAGGTCATGCCATATGAGACATTGCATTTTTCAAGGATGTGATTAAACACATTGATGAAGGAAGAGTAGTAGATGTAGTGTATATGGATTTCAGCAAGGCATTTGATCAGGTCCCCCATGCCAGGCTTACTGAGGAAGTAAGGAGGCATGGGATTCAAGGGGACCTTGCATTGTGGATCTAGAATTGGCTTGCCCACAGAAGGTAAAGAGTGGTTGTAGACAGTTCATATTCCGTATGGAGGTTGATAACCAGTGTGATTCAGGGATCTGTTCTGGGACCCCTTCTCTTTGTGAGTTTTATAACTGACCTGGATGAGGAAGTGGAGGGATGGGTTAGTAAATTTGCTGATGACACAAAGGTTGGAGGTGCTGTGGATAGTGTGGAGGGCAGTCAGAGGTTACTGTGGGACAACGATAGGTTGCAAAACTGGGCTGAGAAGTGGAAGGTGGAGTTCAACCCAGATATGTGTGAGGTGATTCATTTTGGTAGGCCAAATATGATGGCGGAATATAGTATTAATGGTAAGACTCTTGGCAGTGTGGAGGATCAGAGGGATCTTGGAGTCCAAGTCCATAGGACACTCAAAGCTACTGCGCAGGTTGACAGTATGGGTAAGATGGCATACGGTGCATTGGCCTTCATCAATCGTGGGATTGAGTTCAAGTGCCAAGAGGTAATGTTACAGTGATATAGGACCCTGGTTAGACCCCACGGAGTAAATAGCTAACACAAGAGGGCATAGTTTTTGGCTGCTTTGAAGTAGGTACAGAGGGGATGTTGGGGGTAAGTTTTTTACACAGAGAGTGGTGAGTGCGTGGAATGGGATGTTGGCGACAGTAGTGGAGTCAGATACAATAGGGTCTTTTAAGAGGCTCCTGGATAGGTACATGGAACCTAGAATATTAGAGGGCCATCGGTAACCCTAGGTAATTTCTAAAGTAAGTACATGTTCAACACAGAATTGTGAACAGAAGGGCTTGTATTGTGCTGTAGGTTTTCTATATTTCTGTTTTTCCACAATACCTTGAAACTAATGTCATTGTGATCACCAGATGCAAAGTGTTCTCCTGCACAAACATCTGTCACCTGCCCTGTCTTACTCCCTAAAAGGAGACCTAATATTGCTCACTCTCCTTGCTGGGACTACTATGTACTGACTAAGGAAACTTTCCTAAACACATTGGACAAATTCTTTTCTATCTACTCTTTTACCGTATGGGAGTCTCAGTCAACGTGTGGAAAGTTAAAATCACCTACTATCACAATCTTAACTTTCTTGCAACAGTCTGCAACCTCTCTACAAACTTACTCCTCTGAATCCCATGGTCTTTTGGACGATCCGTAACATAACCCTAATAACATGGTCATATCTTTCTTATTCCTCAGTTCGACTCATAAAGCCTTGCTAGACAAGCTCTCTATTTTGTCTCGTCTGAGCACTGCCATGACATTTTTCCTGACTTTCAATGCCCCTTTAATCCCTCCTGCTCTATCATGACAACAATAGGACCCTGGAACATCGAGCTGCTGGTCCTGCCCCTCCTGTACCTAGGTTCACTAATGACTACAATGTCATAATTCCATGTGATAATCCATGCCCCAAGTCAATCCACCTTCCCTACAATATTCCTTGCAATGAAATATAAACAGCTCAGAATATTAGTTGCAACTCTACAAATCTCTGGTGAGACCGCACTTAGAGTATTGTGTTCAATTCTGGTCACCTCATTATAGGAAAGATGTGGAAGCTATGGAGAAGGTGCAGAGGAGATTTACCAGGATGTTGCCTGGTTTGGAGAACAAGTCATATGAAGCAAGGTTAGCAGAGCTGGGACTTTTCTCTTTGGAGCGTAGAAGAATGAGAGGGGACTTGATAGAGGTCTACAAGATTATGAGAGGCAAAGACAGGGTGGATAGTCAGTACCTGTTTCCCAGGGCACCAATATCAAACACCAGAGGGCATAGGTACAAAATTAAGGGAGGGAAGTTTAGGGGAGACATCAGGGGTAAGCTTTTTGCACAGAGGGTTGTGAGTGCCTGGAATGACTTGCCAGGGATGATGGTGAAGGCTAAAACATTAGGGATATTTGAGAGCCTCTTGGACAGGCACATGGATGAAAGAAAAATGGAGGGTTATGGGGTAGTGTGGGTTTAGTACTTTTTTTTAGGGATTATATGGGTCAGCACAACATGGAGAGCTGAAGGGCCTGTACTGTGCTGTAGTGTTCTATGGTTCTATAGTCTCACCATGCTTGACTTTTCGATTCCTGACATTGTATATAGGCTTTAGCAGTCTCTTTCTCCGCCACCACTCCACTATCTGTTCTGGTGCTTCGGTTCACAGATGTAAGATTATACAGGAGACATTGAGGTGGTTGCCATTGAAGTTTTCTTTTGCAAGAGAAGTGAGGATGATTTGCTTTGTACATAGAGTTGTTAAGATCTGGAATTTATGGCCATTAAATATGGTGGAAAGAGAACCAGTGCATTCAGTAAGTAATTGAACAGGCATTTGAAACTGAATAATTTGTGGTGCCATGGGGGACGTGTAGTGCAGTATCTAAAAGAGTCTAACCAACTATTCATGACAGATAATGAAGTGCAGAATAAAATGACTGGATCGCACACCAGCTTGGTATTGACAGAGTGAAAACTATTTCTTTTGTTAGATTAGACGGATGAACAAGGTCATATGTCTACATCCATGCTGTCTTGCATCTGTGGTAATTCTGATGCCACATAGAAATGATTTGACTTGCTTTGCAGATCCACTAGGTTGCTGGATCATAGTGACACACTATTTATACTGAAATGAAATGTCATCGGAGCATCAGGGGAAAGGTCACCTGAGGCTGTCTGGAATAATCCAGACATAAAGTTTAAGGTATTAAGTTAGTTGCACTGATGAAAATGACACTGATCTTCTCACTGAAATAGGCTGCAGCATTTGAAGCAAGTGAACCCATAGCTTTCTGAGTGAGGAAAGTGCTGTCATCAGGAATTCTGATGGATAGAGAAATCCACATAAGAAAACTGGGCTTGTAAAATCTATGAGCAAGATGGCAGTGTGATAGAAACTAACAGATCTGATGATGCATCACTCTCAGTTTCATCAATCTGGCGCCTTCCTTTATCTCACAATCTTCCTCGTATCGTCACAAACTCAGGGAGACTCATACTGTGAAGCCCATTTCTTCAAGCTAAATTGAAAATTTCTCAAGCAATCCTGCCAATTCTGGACAATGTTTCTCACCCTCTGCACGTCGCCTTGGCTGAACAGAGGAGAACTTCTAGTAATAGACTAAGACAACTGTGCTGCTTTAAAGAGAGCTATACGAGGTCATTTTTACCCTCGGCCATTAGGCTCTATAATGAGTCAACCTATAGCTGGCGAAGTGATGAACCCCCCTGTTAGAGTGTTTATGGTAACTTATTTTTTATTCTTTCTACTTCTATTCTAATATTTGTATATTTGTATATCTGTGCACTTGTAATGCTACTGTGACACTGTAATTTTCTGTGGGATCCATAAAGTACCTATCTATCTATCTTTTTTCCTGCAAAAGTTTTAGCAAATTGTAGCAATTTTACCAAAAATGACACTCTTCGTGCTTTTAATTCCTTATTTCTTTTTTTTTCCTCCCCCTATGGCTGAATTAGGAGAGTGACAATTAAAATTTAATATTCAAGTGTTTAACCTGAAGATGTCAGGAGTAGAGCAGTGTATCATTCTGATGCTGGGCGGAACAATCTAATGGGAATATAATAGTAAAGTGGTTCTGATACCAGGCTAATAACCCATTAGGCCTGCACTTTGTGCCTTGACAACTGAGCTAAAAATGATCAAATCTTTAAACAAATCTGAAATGAAATGTCAGTGTTATAATGTGACAAAGAACATTCTAGATTTGTGTAAAATCTTCATCACTCTCCTCCCCCTTCTTCCACCTTCCCTTTGTCTCACCTGTCTCATGTCAGTTTGTATGTTACACAGTGGCAACAGAGGAGAACCCAAGTGCAGGACACTGGCACATCGACTGAGTTGGGGAGGCTGGCGTAGACCTGAACGTAGAGCAGGAAACCAGAGGGATCTTGATAAGGAGTCAGGATTCACAGGGACTCTCTAGAAACTACAGCAGAACTTAGAACTAACAGTTCTAATCAGAACAGGGAACTAAGTATCATACGAGAATTGACCAACAAACTGGCAACCTGTGTTGCATTCATACGAGTCATCCTCGTATTTATTTCCCAGTCTCTGATGAAAGCCAGGTGTACGATTATTGGGTAACTAGCAGCAATTGACTGAAATTGGGGCATGATCAGGGAGAAAGAAGCGTTAAAGGGGAACGGCCAACCGGAACCATGACATTGTACGACGTCTCCTCCTCCCCCCTTCTTTTCCAGTCCTGATGAAGGGTCTCAGCTCAAAATACTGACTGCTCATTCCCCTCCATAGATACTGCCTGGCATAGTGAGGTCCTCAAGCATTTTGTGTGCGTTGCTCTCTCTGTCTTTATCTCTGTTGATTGGGGAGAAGATAGCATAGGACGTGTAGAATTTTTGACCTGTGTTCTCACTGAAGACAAACTTCATTTATTCATGAGGCAGTAATGGGACAAACAGAACTTTAAAAAACTCAGAATCCATGTGCATCCCATTTTAGGATGACTCTTTTCATCTTCGTGGATACCTCCTTCGTGTCTATGGAAGGTTAGCATGTGGTGCTGGTTTACACTAAGGTCCAGAGAGGAGCCTAGAAGGACAATGTTGTTGCAGACATTCCTATCAGGTTGTACTTACCGTTCCTCTTGTCAATATGGAGCATATTAACTATTCTACTTGGTAGAGGCTTCCATTTCTAGAAATATCACTCCATGGTGCTTGACTCAATGGTCTTCTGCATTCAGAAATCTAATATTAAGTTTCAATCTCTGTTGAGTTGCAGCTCAGATTGTTTTCTTAATTGTTTTAATTTTATGTTTTATAGATCTGTAAGAATGGTTTTTGGGGATGGAGAGGGAAAGTGGAGTCAGGTTCTAGATTAGGGACACGCATGTAGGGGAATTAAAAGTCAGGCCGGAGTCTAATTTTCTGCTCCATGTTTGAAGGCCAGTGATATGGACGTGGGACGTCCATGGTCGGAAGTTAGATGTCAGACTATCAGGGAGAATGAGGGCCTCCCCAGATCAGTGTTGTCAACGGGTTCAGGAGTTGGAGCTCTGTGTGGGCAGGAAGGACAAGTCCTGATGACCCTTTGGGTTTGTGAATCGGTGAGACTGGAGTTGAAGCCCCAGTTTTCCAGGTCCGGCCATTGTTGAGTCTGGAGTTTAAGGCCTGATGTTTGGTTATCGGTATGGCCTGGGGTTGAAGGCTGAAGGTCATATCAGAATCTCTGTGAATCCAATGGAGAGGTCAAAGCCGGTGACTGCAGGCCTGAATCCGTATTTGCTGGTGTTAAGTGGCTGCGTATGTGCATGGGTGGAGGGAGGAATGGGGCTTGATTCTGCTGTTGTTGCTTGTTATGTTCTGTGTTGTTCTGCTGAGCATCGTGGCTATGCTATGTTGGTGCAAGCATGTGTGGCAACATTTGTGGGCTTCCTCCACATTCACTTAGGTGTTCGATTGCTAATGGAAATGATGCATTTCACATTTTTTTTAATGTACATGTGACGAAGAAAACTTGAATCTTGAATGTTGAATCTGACGGTGCTGGTGATACTCAGAGACTACTTACTGGCAGCAAACAGAACAAAGGAAACAACTCAATAATTAGTAAATAACACTTTTTATGGTAAACTTGCACTGCAAACAACAGCCTGTAACTTATCTTTGGACTTGGAGGAGATTCAATGCAGCATAACCGAGGCGAGGTGAGACAGAATCGAGGTGGATCGATTGATTTAAACACCAGGCTGAATGGAAGCAGCGAAGTCCAGGCCCCGGAGCAACTCGAAGCAGCCAGCGCCCTAGGCCAAAAGTGAGGAAAGACCCGATGATCAGCCGCTGGGCCAGATTGAAAACGTTGGGGTGTTGGGGCCGGAGGCGAGGGTCAGGCCGATTCGGCTTGCTGCTCCGCAATGTTTACTCGGCTTTGCGCTGATCTGAGGCTGTTGTTTCCCGTCTGTGAATGGGCTGTCTTTCATGAGCTTCAGTTTTGAATGCAAATTTGTTGGCTTTTATGGTTTGCACAATTTGTTTCTCTCTCTCTCTCTGCGCGTTGTGTGTTTGATGGTACTCTTTTGATGGGTTCTTTTGGGACTCTTTTTTTTGTGATGGCCTGTAAGGAGAGAAATCTCGAGGCTGTACAATGTATAAATACTTTGATAATAAATATACTTTGAACTTTGATCTTTGAAGCTTGTCACCACAGTAACTGTAGAACACAGGCATGGTTATTGATTCCTGTGGTAGGCTTGTGTAGAAACTGAAGTAAATTGACTTCATTACTTGATTGAACATATAACTGCGTATTGCTCATCACACGTCTTACCAGTCTTAGATCCACACCTCAGACTCTTTCTGTATTAATCTGTTTCTTCCACTCTGCCGCCAGATTACTGAATGGACAATAAATGCATGTTCACTGCTTCTTTTCCTGCTCTCTTTTTGCACTATTTATTTAATTTAACTTTTAAAATATATTTTCTTATTGTAATTTATAGATTATTAAAAATTTTAATGTTCTGCTGCCATAAAACAAGAAATTTCACGACATACGTCAGTGGTATAGACCCGATTCTGATTGGGCTATCACATGGTACTCTACACGGTCAGATTAGAATGTGAATTGTGGGAAGTTACAGAGTCAGCTGTTTACAATTTGCATTATTACAGAAAACTGCAAAAGCCACTGAATGTTTAAAATTATAAATTTAAACGCAGTTTCTCAGACGGACACTGTTTTGGGAATTCAGAATTCCTTTGGTCCACCAATTTTCTCAGATTTGGAAGTGAAATTACAGATGTGTACTTACAAGAGGACCTTTCCAGTAGGTTTCTATTTATCAATTGTGTCAAAATGCATTTTAGCTTTGAATTTGGTGTCCAGATGCGTATGAAATTATTATGTAATTTCCTCTTAATTTATAATACATTTCCCTGGAAATGCATAACTTAGTATTGACAGAAACACTGGAGCCGGAATGATTGGTGCTGAGAGTGAGCTGAGACAGTATGAGTGAATTGTATGTTATTGTTCTGAACAAGCTTTGAATGACCAGTGAATGTTCCTCAGTTTTTCCTATGTCAAGCTAAGAAAATAAATGCTTCTTCTTATTAGTGGATGAGTGATAAGTGATGCCACTTTTAATCCAGTGTAAAAGTTCAAGCCCTGTTGCTCCCTCCCATTTGTGCGCAAACACTGCCCTTTAACCCCAGGACAGGCCCCCAGTGGACCCAGCCTCAGGCCTGAAGACACCATTTCAAACTTCCCATCGGACTTGCAGAGATTCTTAATTACTTTTTACTGGAATTGCATGAAAATTACTATCCATCTGCTATCACTGTGATCTTAGTTACTTGATTATACTTGTTGCATCTCTGCAGAACTACATATTAATTAAATAAAAGCACACGTGTGGGGGATGGCTTTAATTGGTGTATTCATGTTGCAGCAAAAGGGATAGAGAACACTGTGCATGTACAAACAACAGGTCAATACATAGTGTGGGGGGGGGGCATTGCTCTAAAAGAAATAGACCCATACATTACCTTTAGATTGGTGGTGGTGGTGGCATCCGTCGGTCTCTAGAGACCATGGATCTGCTCCTGGAGTTTCCAGGGCGCAAGCCTGGGCAGGGTTGTATGGGAGACCGGCAGTTGCCCAAGCTGCAGGCCTTCCCCTCTCCACGCCACCGATGTTGTCCAAGGGAAGGGCACTAGGACCCATGCAGCTTGGCACCGGTGTCGTCGCAGAGCAATGTGTTGTTAAGTGCCTTGCTCAAGGACACAAACACGCTGCCTCAGCTGAGGCTCGAACCAGTGACCTTCAGGTTACTAGTCTGATGCCTTGCCCACTAGGCCATGCGCCAACACTTTAGATTATTGCAACATAAAACTGAATATGGACAAAACATTCAGTTTCCCTTTTGTAAACCCATATTCCAAATAAACATGCCTTCACAATAACAGTCCACAAGTAGCTTCACCGTTCTAAAGATTCAGTCTTTTGGGTGGCACTCAGTTTCTTTCAGGATAGTGCCCCTGGACCTGTGGAGTGGCATCAGGTTTGATGGGCGTCTTGTCTAAGACAACGTTCTTGTTTTCGGTGTCACGTCGCTGTCAGTGACATGATCACCACTGTGAGGTAAATCCAGTGACTGTAATGTGTCTGTCTTGTTGAATGCAATCTGCTCGTGTGTTTTCTTTGGTTGGGCATCCAGTATCTGGTCCACGTGATCTCTCCATGCCTGATTTCCAACATCCACTGTGTACATCAATGGTTCAGTTCTTCAAACTATCCTACTGGGTGTCCACTTGACTTCTCAGTAATCATATGCTAGGACTTCCTGTCCAATCCAGAAGCTCCTTGCTGCATCACTTGGCATCTGGCTGAATAGTTTATTCTGCACTTCCCTTCAGAGGTCTGTTTTCAGGAGGCCTATGTGAGATCTCAGGTTCCTGTTCATGAGCAGCATAGCAGGTGTTTGATTTATCATCGCATGAACGGAGTTCTGAAACACAAAAACTTTGTCCACGTTGTGATGTAGAGAAATATCCTCCTTGACCATCATTTTAATGGACTTCTTGAAGATTTGGATGAACCTTTCAGCTAACCCATTTGTAGCTGGGTGAAGAGGAGTTGACTTGAAATGTCTGACGCCATTTTTCTTCATGAACAGTCTGAATTCTTCTAACATGTACTGTGGTCCGTTGTTCTGGTAAGCTGCTTCTGGCGAAGATAGTCCTCAGAGCAGAGACGGTCTTTGTTGAGGTTGTTGACTACATTGATATAACCTCCGGCCATTTTGAATGAGCATCCACAGCAATCAGAAACTTGGAGTCCATAGATGGCCCAGAAAAGTCAACATGTACTCGTTGCCATGGTGAAGATGGCCACTAACGCTGCCTGTGGGGGTGCACTTTGAACCTTTTGGCCTCTCAAACAGTTTTTGGCCAGGGCTTCAATTTGTTTATCTATTCCCTTCTCAACCACCTTCCGATTAGCATTAAGCAGCTGTGCCAGAGTTTGGTTAGTGCTGCCACTGCCTGTTCATGTCACATTGAGAGCTTTGATTGAGTGCCAGTCTAGTTGGATTTTTCTCAACCATTTAAATTTGAGAAGTGCTAGCCCTCCACTTCTCAATACATAAAGCTCTAGCTGCTGGGTTTGACTTCCATACATCATACCTACCTTCAGTTTGCCTTTAGGAGACATTTTTTCACCTGTGTTGGTCTTTAATATCACTGAGGTCTTCTCTAATGATATCTTAGAGAACTGTCTGTTGTAGTCTGCCTCTGAAATTACAGACAAAGCTGACCTGTTCAAATGCATTTTCACTTTTACAACAGACACAGCTATTGTGATCCATATGATTTTGTCATCTGCTTCAGTAATACGATTCAATTCTAGGCATGACAGCTCACCTTTGTCAGACTCTGTGTTGTCTGTTTCACCTTCAGTCACTTTATGTAATTGCTTGGTTTTGCGTGTGAAACTCTTCACTCGGTGTGGTTTTTTCTGTTTGGTTGGGCTTTTTGCCTGACTTGCACACTCTGTCCATGTGACCCTATCTGTGACATTTTCTGCACATTTTTTCCATAAGCCAACAAGCACTGGGGAAGGGTCTCTTATCCGTAGAGGCCGCCTGGCCTGCTGAGTTCCTTCAGCATTTTGTGTGCGCTGCTTGGATTTCCAGCATCTGCAGATTTTCTCTTGTTTGTGATAATAGTTCATTAAACCACAGTTGTGGAGAATGTGTTTCAAGGAATGAAGGTCTAAAGTTCACTTGGCATAATTTTCTCAGTGGATATAATGAACACAAAACAATCAATTATGACAGACATAAAAGATTCTGCAGGTACTGGAGATCTTGAGCAACACACACAAATTGATGGAGGAACTCAACAAGTCAGGTATCTATTAAGGGGAATAAACAGTCGATATTTCAAGCTAAGACCTTTATCTACTGAGGGGAATAAAGAGTCGATATTTTGGGCCAAGACCCCTCATCAAAAATGGAAAGAAAGAGGGCAGAAACCAGAATACGAAGGTGGGGGCAGGAAAAGGAGACATACTGACATGTGATAGCTGAGACCAGATTAGGGGAAGGTGGGTGTGTGGAGGAGAGGTAATGAAGTTAGAAGTAAAGGTCTGAAGAAAAAAGGTCTAAGAGCATGGAATAAAGGGAAGGAGGATGGGACCTGAACGATACTTACCAAGCTATAAGTAGTAAGCCTGCTTACATGCAAAGGGCAAATAATTTGAGGAGTTCTATCTAACAGAAAACTGTTTTATTTTCCTCTTAAACAATCTGCTGATCTGTGGCAGTCTTATTCAAAGAAGCATATCAAATACCGTCTATGAATTTGCTGCCGATTCAACCATTGTTGGTAGAACCTCAGGTGGTGATGAGAGGGCATACAGGAGTGAAATATGCCAACTAGTGGAATGATGCCGCAGCGACAACCTGGCACTCAATGTCAGTAAGACGAAAGAGCTGATTGTGGACTTCAGGAAGGGTAAGACGAAGGAATACATACCAATCCTCATAGAGGGATCAGAAATGGAGAGAGTGAGCAGTTTCAAGTTGCTGGGTGTCAAGATCTCTGATGATCTAACCTGGTCCCAACATATTGATGCTGTTATAAAGAAGGCAGAACAGCAGTTATGCTTCATTGGGAGTTTAAAGAGTTTTGGCAAATACACTCAGAAACTTATATAGTTGTACTGTGGAGAGCATTCTGACAGGCTGCATCACTGCTTGGTATGGGGGGCTATGGCACAGGGCGAAAGGAAGCTGCAGAGCGTTGTAAATCTAGTCAACTCCATCATGGGTACTAGCTTACAAAGTATCCAGGACATCTTCAGGGAGCGGTGTCTCAGAAAGGCAGCCTCCATTATTAAGGACCTCCAGCACTCAGGGCATGCCCTTTTCTCACTGTTACCATCAGGTAGGAGATACAGAAGCCTGAAGGCACACACTCAGCGAGTCAGGAACAACTTCTTCCCCTCTGCCATCTGATTCCTGAATGGACACTGAATTCTTGGAGACTACCTCACTTTTTTAATATGCAGTACTTCTGTTTTTGTACTTTTTTATCTATTCAATATAAGTATACTGTAATTTCTCTTCTAGATTGTGTATTGCATTGAACTGTTGCTGCTGTTAACAGATTTCACGTCATGTGCTGGTGATAATAAACCTGATTCTGATTCGATAGCATAGCCTCAGAGCAAAGGGATGCCCATTTAGAACAGAGATGAGGAGGAATTTCTTGAGCCAGTGGGTGGTGAGTCTATGAAATTTGTTGCTACAGGCAGCTGTGGAAGAAAAAAAATAGGCTGCTAAATTGATTGAAATATTCATACTGTGATCCAATAAGACCTAATAGGATTTCAGTACCACTTTGATTAAAACATATTTCAGCTCAGTATCTGATGGCGGCTGAGCCAAAGAGAATTTGAAAGCTAAGTTAAATTTAATCTTCGTGGCATTAGCAGGGGGAGGAGAGCTCCTCTAGCCTCCATAAGGAAGCAGAGATTGTTGTGAATGCAGATCCAACGGACCCATCCCCCTTCCAGGATATAGTGGCCTTGTTGGAAACCTGCCTCCATCAGACACAGAGCCATTAAAATCTAGCAGCCTGGTTTCAGCTGCTGTTCTGTAGTGTTTGATAATGAGAAGAAATTGGCTGACCCAGGACAGCCCAGTACTCAAAATGGAGCATTGGAAAATTGCAGGAATTACGGAGTCATAGAACCACGTAGAGCAGAAACTTTGGCCTACCATCTCTATGCTGCCCACTGTATCTTTTTATGTTAATCAACTTGCCAACATTAGTCTCACAGCTTTCTATGCCTTGGCGATTTGAGTACTTGTCTAGATGCTTCTTAAATGTCGTGAGGCTATCTTCACCATTACTTCAGGCAGAGAAGTCCAGACTTCAACAACTCTCTGTATGAACAGTTGCCTCCCTGTCTCTCAGTTATCTCTTATTTCTCACCTTAATCCTATACCCCTTTGCTTCAGGCAACCCATTCACGAGCAAAAACCTTACAATATACTCTATCTATCTATCTCCATTATAATTTTCTCACCCTTCAGCATCCTCCAGTCCAGGTAAAACTAACCCAGCCTAGCAGTCTCTCCTTATAACTGAGAAGCTGTAAACCTGGCAACGTTCTGTCAGTTCCTCTGCATCCTTCCCAATGCAATCACCTCATTCTCAGAGTGGTGACTGAAGTACATTTATCTCATAGTGAGAGGCTAATTGACTTTATATAGCAGATGTAGCCATTTCCTTGAAATATTGATTTCGATATTTAAGTTTGCTTGAGGGTTACTGCTGATCGATGAAACATGCTTGCTTTTGTTATCTATGGCTTGGGGCTGGCTGTTTAACAGTGGTTCAAGAAGATGGCTCTGACTCTCAAAAGCAGCAATGGATGAGCAATAAATCTTCCCTTCCCAGTGATACATGTCCTGAAAAAAAAACGAGCGAGTGAAAAGATAATGCCATTAGATTTTGGCAGCAGAGGATGTTTAAACAATGCATTATTTCAAAGCACCACATAATGAATGAGGAACTTCTCTGGAATCTGGAAATTCATGCATTCTATGTCAACATTATAAAATCACGATAAAAAAGATTAGGAATATTGTTAAAAGGAAAACCAGGAGGGCAAAGAGGGGGTATGAAATGGATCTGCTGGGGAAGATTAAGGAAAATCAAGGTTTTATGGCTAGATTAAGAATAAAAGAGTGACTAAGGAGAGAGAGTCCTTTGAAGGCCAGCCGACCCCCTACCTCAAGCCACAGGAGATGTACTGGATTTTTAGCAAATATTTCTCGTCAGTGTTTACTGAGATAAAGGAAACAAGTGGTGATGATTTGGAGAACATTCATATTACCAGGGAGAAGAAATTCACAGCCTTACAACTCATTAAGGTGAATAAATTTCCAGAACCTGGCCAAATGCATCCTTGATTCCCCTCGCACTGAATGTCAACCTTTCAATCTTCAGGCCTTGTTACTCACAGGCTGGTGTTAATATTATTTTGTGGCTGCATGTGCTAGATTGTAACTGTAGGTGCTGTGTGTGACTGTACGTACTGTGTTTTGTATCTTGACCCCGGAGGAAATGTTTTGTTTAGCTGCATACATGGTTGAATTAGGATAAACTTGTACTTGAATTTGAGATTGTGGGAGGCTAGAGGAGCAATCACAGAGGCCCTTGTGGGGATAATTGTTTCATTGTTAGCCACTGGTGAAGTTCCCAATATTGTTCTGTTGTTTAAGAATGATAGGACAAATCAAGGAGCAACAGGCTGAGCAGCCTGACGTTAGCAGCAGGGAAGTTATTGAGGGATTTCTGAGGGACAGGACCTACCAGCATTTGGATAGGGTGTCATGATAGCCAAGTTGTTAGCGTGATGCTATTACAGCTCGGGGTATTCTGGCGTCCAGCGTTCAGTTCTGGTGCCCTCTGTAAGGAGTTTGTATGGTCTCCCCATGAACCGCACGGGTTTCCTCCGGGTGCTCTGGTTTCCTCCCATGGTACAAAAACTTACCAATTAGTAGGTTAATTGGTCATTGCAAATTGTCCGTGATTCAGTTAGTGTCAAATAAGTTGGCTGCTGGGCACAGCAGGTTGTTGGGCAGGAATGGCTTGTACTCTAAATAAAAAAATTGAATAAATAAAAACTGATCAGTGACACTCCTTCACTGATGTTCTCACAACTGGGAGTCCTGAGTTCTACTAACTTCACCACTGCTCCTGATGGTTCTAATGCACATCCTCCTTTTCTTTAATACAAGTGCCACCACGTAGGATGTGTATGGGAAACACATCAGTCTCGAGATTATTTAGCAACTGGAAAGGAATAGTAAGCAGGCAGCAAGCATTGGACTAATGAGAACATTTTGTTCATAGGCTGGTTGCTACAAATTTACATTGCTTATAATGAAAGGAATGGACCCCTGGTTTGATAATGAGATATACGCTGGGCCATGAAATTATTCATTGAAGTGATATACACACCTGGTTTTGCTGATAAGTCCACAGTGCTTATTGATATCTAATTTCTATACAACACAATGGTGAAGATGGGACTTTGACTCCACAGGACATATGCATAAGCATATGATCAGATAGGTTGAATCCTCCTGTTACGTCATTTACTCCCTGCCACAGACCCAATCAGGTAGGTTAGGGACTTTGACACTTTAGACCATAGGGCATGGGAGCAGGATTTAGCCATTCAGCCCATTGCCCACTGCTCCTGCCTTCTCCCCGTAACTTAATCAAGACATTACCAGAGACTTGACCAGCTGAGTAATCTCTTTGGTCGGTAATTCTTCCAAGTGTTATTCAACTTGGTTAACTTCAACATATTCAACAGCATTGATTCATGGGCTAAAGGAGGATGGTACATGGTAAGCAGGAGGTTCCATCACCATGTAAGGCTTGGTGTCCTGATGGCATCATAGCTTGGTGGCATGAGACTTCACGGATACGGAGTCAACATGAAGATGCTAAGGGCTAGTTCCTCTACTTCCTTTTCACTGTGCCACAAACTCTGGTGGATCTGTCCTGCTACTGGGATAGGACGTATCTACCTACAAAGGAGTCTCCCACTATCTGAAACACCCTGTCCACTCTATCTAGGCCAGTCAAGGGTATAATGTAATATTTCCCACTTGTCTGGAAGAATGCAGTATCAACAGACTTAAGAGAACCTTCAGCACCTGGGACAGAATGTCCCACTCGGCCAACCTAAAATTTCATTTCATCCATCATTGGGGCAGAGTAGTCGCAGAGTGCACCATAAACAGAACACACCATGGTTACTGACTTGGATTGCTCTGAGGGCATTGCTCAAAGCTTTGCTTTTCCCTCCCTCACTAGGAAACGCAAGCACAACAGAGGCATGGAGACACCACCACCTGCAGGTTCCCCTCCAAGCTTCTCGTGCCTCTGCAGTGACATTGCAGTCCTTCATCAATGTTGGGACTAATCTGAAAACTCTTCCTCAGCAACATTGCTTTCATCACTTTTGAGTCATTTATGTTCATCGTTTTTGAACGTAAGTTCATGGTTGTTAGGTCATCGGGGGAGTGTTTTCAATGGATGAACTGCAGCAGTTCTTTAGCCAGAGGGTGGTGAATCTGTTGACTTCATTGTCAGAGATGGCTATCGAGGCCAAGTCCTTGGGTATATTTAAAGAGCAGGTTGATAGGTTCTCGATTAGGAAGGATGTTAAAAGTCACGGGGTGAAGGCAGGAGAATGGTGTTAAAAGGAATATAAATCAACTATGATGGTGCAGATGTAAGACCATAAGAACATTAATATCATAAGACATAAGAGCAGAATTAGGCAATTCAGCCCATTGAATCTGCTCTACCATTTCATCATGGCTGATCTATTTCCCTCTCAACTCTATTCTCCTGCCTTCTCCCTGTAACATTTCATGCCCTGACTAATCAAGATCCTATCAATCCCCACCTTAAATGCACACAGCCAGCTATGGCCATGAATTCCACAGATTCACCACCCCAGCTAAAAAAAATCCTCACCATTCTAAATGGATATCCCTCCATTTTGAGGCTGCGTCCTTTGGTCTTAGACTCCCCCGTGAATGGAAATATCCTTTTTGAGGCCTTTCAACAGTCGGTAGGTTTCAATGAGATCCCCCTCTCACTGTTCTGAATTCCACTGAGTACAGAACCATGTCCTTCAATTACTGCTCATATTCATTTCTGGAACCATTCTCATGACCCTCCTCTGGACCCTCTCCAACGTCAGCAGATCTTTTCTTCAATAAGGGGCCCAAAAACGCTCACAATACTCCAAGTGAGGTCTCACCACTGGCTTATACAGTCTCAACATTAGAACTTTGCTTTTATGTTCTAGTCCTCTTGAAATGAATGCTAACGTTGCATTTGCCTTCCTCACTACCGATTCAACCTGCAAATTAACCTGTAAGGAATCCTGCATGAGGCCTCCCAAATCCCTTTGCACCTCAGATTTTTTTTAAATGTTTCTCCATTTAGAAAAGAGTCTATGCTTTTGTTCCTTCTACTAAAGGGCATGACAATACATTTTCTGATGTAGTTTTCCATCTGCCGCCTCTTTGCCCATTCTCCGAATCTGTCCAAGTCCTTCTGTAGTCTCTCTGCTTCCCCAACATTACCTGCCCCTCCACTTATCTTCGTATCGCTCACAAACGTGGTCAGAAAGCCATCAACTTCATCATCGAAATTATTGACAAACAAACTGAAATGAAGTGCACCCAACACAGACCCCTGTGGAGCATCACTAGTGACCAGCGACCAGACTTGATGGGCCGAATGATGTAATTCTACTCTTATGCTTCTATGCTTCTTTATGGTCTATTTTGAGAAGGTGCATCAAGACCTACACATTGCAGTCAATGCCAGCCTCATTACTGACGTCCAGATCCAAAAAATAAATATAAAAATCTCTGTGGTGACCTTCCCTGAAGTTTTAGTCGCACTTCCAAAGCACCCATTGAAAATTCTTTTTATATCCTTCATTTGCATATGAATAAAAATTGCAAGTTTCATCTTCACTTCCTAATAACAGAAATAATAAAAGATTTTTTTATATATCTTGCTCTGCTGTTCCAGCTTCCACTGCCCTCAGTGCAGCTGGCATTCCCAAATTGCGTTTGTCTATGTTTTGTCTCCGATGACTAGCACCCAGACAGATGGTCATTTGCTTGGCCAGAAACTGGCCGACTGACTCACTCTAAATACAGTGTCTAATGGTAACAAAGATCCAAATATACATATCACATGATTGTTGCCAGCCTCATTCCTCTGCAGAGCAGCAAGTAAAACCCTTGTCCTAAACAATAATTTTTAGGTCAGGTTTTCTATCAAATATAGAAATTGTGTTTTAAAACAACGTGGACATGAAGTATTGGACATTTTCTTGGCATAGTTTCCACCAGGGCAGATATGCCTAACACAAGGGAGCATCATTTTCTGGTGACTGGAGGAAAGTATAGTGTGGGATGTCAGAGGTAAGTTTCTTACACAGAGAATGGTGAGTGCATGGAACACACTGCCAGGGGTGGTGGTAGAGGAGGATATATTGGCATTTAAAAATCTCTTAGACAAGCACATGGATGTTAGAAAAATGGAGGTTTATGTAGGAGGGAAAGTTTATATTGATCTTAGTGTAGATTATAAGATTGACACAACATCATGGGCTAAAGGAGGGAAAGGTTATATTGATCTGAGAGTAGCTTATAAGATTGACACAACATCATGGGCTAAAGGGCTTTTTCTGTGCTGTAATGTTTTATGTTCCATGCTCTAGTTATGTTCAGAAAACGGAGGAGCAGACATGAATGCAGGCGAGGACTCCACATATGTCATATACCACTTATATCAGAGTGTGGTATTGCCAACTCTGTGTGAACAAAAAACTTACTGTAGAACAGGGGTTCCCAACTTTTTTATGCCATGGACCCCTACCCGTAACCAAGGGTAGGGAAACCTTGCTGTAGAAGCACTTTACCACTTTACAGACCAATAGCAGGCTATTTGGGCCGAGGAGGTCAGAGGAGATTTATGCCGGGACATGAAGAACTGATTTACGGAGAAAAGGTGAGCAGGCTAGGACTTTTCCATAGGACAGTGGGAGAATGACAAGTGATCTTATAGAGGAGTAAAACACTCTGAGGGGTGTAGATAGAGTGAATGTGCATTGTCTTTTTTCCAAGGGATGGGGAATCAACAACTAGAGGACATAGGTTTAAGGTGAGAGGGGAGAAATTTAGTAGGAAGCTGAGGAGTAACATTTTCACTCAGAAGTGAATAAGCTGCAGAGGAAATGGTTGAGACAGGGTACACCAGCAACATCTGAAGTTGCTTGGTAGGTAAAGTTTAGAGCACGGGTTCCAACACCAAACACCAGACCTGCAGACAATCAATCTGGCTAGAAGTTCCTTCTTTCAAAATTCTCTTGGAATTAGCTAAGTTTTTGATATACTTTGAGGCCTTACGATGAAAAAGGAGCATACCATACTCCTTTCACAATGCAAGCTCACAACGTTTAGAAGTAACTCCTGACTGAACATAATGGCATCTTAAGAGTATACTAAGTCATGATAAAATTTCTGGCACTACCAGCTATAAAAAGTGAAAAACATGACTAGTGTTACAAGAATTGCCCCTTGTAATAATGATCAAGGAGACACAGCCAGAATCTGTATTAGCCAACAAGTACTGTTATTGTCTCAATGGAAGAACATGTGAACTTAAACAGCCGAACGTCTGTGTTCACACCAACTAAAATTTCCCGACATTCCATGAACAGTCAAAGAACAGAAAATATAATAGCATTTAAAAAGAATTTTCTGCCGCTGGCAACGTATTTCTCCTAGTCCCATTTCTAATCTCCACATGTCCATGGGGCACCTACCATCCACAATAGTTGTTCTACAGAGTTACCACTGCCAGCACACTTGAAGCATCTGTTTTTATATTCATTCTTTACCATTTCAAATATTGCCTTCCAGTGTCATTGGCTGTAGGTCATGTGCTTGACCTTTAACATCTTGTTATTGGCTCTGCTCCAGGCCAGCATCTATGTATTACCCTTTTCCCAGCAAGTGACAATTGGTAATTTATGCTGTTTTGTTCTCAGTCAGCAACCAGATTGGTTCATGCAGAACAGATACAGACTCCAACAATCAAAAGCCTGAATGTTATATTTGAACATCAAAAATCTCACAAATAACTTCTTATCTGGAAATAATCTCTAGTCTAGCAGGTTCCTTGAAGCATCATTGTGCCTTCTTTAAAAGATTGATCAAGCCAAACAACTTAACCTCACAAAATGGAGAGCAGGGTGCCTTCATAAAATGGCAGCCTCCATCCCCAAGCACATGGCAAGAGCAAAGTCAATGGGTCAGTCTGTTTCCACCGTCCATGATTCATTCCAATTCATTGACTTGTAGACTGTAGTTTTTTTCTGGCCCACACTTGGCACAGACATGACTTAGAACTGGGAAAATATCATGTTTCAGTGACTGAAGTAAGACATTAGTGAATAATTGTTGTACCTGAAAAGGCATTGCAGTAGGTAAGGAAGCTGATTATCTTGCCAATCATCTTTATTGCTCTTAATTGTAAACCAAGAGCACAGTTGCTGAAACAAAAAGCTGTGAATGGGGACAAATGGATCTCCTTTTAAACCTACATTGCCAGAAGTATGTTGACATATCAAAATGCTGACCATGTCAACTGTCAAATGTGTGAAGTAACAAATACCAGTAGCTGTGCCAGCACAGGGATATTAATAATGCAAGTTCACAAAGTCCGTTAAAGCAGCGACTGTCCTTGACATTTGGGTAGCATTTCTGATTCTCAATTCCCAATTCAACATTTACTCCTTTCACTTTTGCTAGAATTAAAAGCCTGCACATAACAGGAGCCACTGTTTACAGATTGGAAATTGTTGATATCGGTGTTGTGGCACAGGACTTTTAAGAGCTTAAAGACAGGAGCATATGGAGGTGAGGAGGGAAAAAGAGATAAGAGTGGGGAATGGAAGAAGAAGGAAGGGAAAGGGGGAAAATTATCCAAAATTAAAGAAATCAATGTCATGCCATCAGGTTGGAAGCTACCCAGATGGAATATGATCTGTTGCTCCTCAAACCTGCGAATGAGAGAGTAAATTTGGTTTAAGTTTAGCAGTTCAAAGGATCAACCAAGTCCTCCAGAGGACACTGATAAACCTTTTAATCTATTTTAATTTGGATATTTGGAAGATTTTTAAATGCTCAAGCTAGTGCTTTAGGACATTTATTTTTTACGAATGCTTTAAATCTACTTTTTGCTTAAATCCTATTTTTATAAGTGCCAAATATGTTGGAATGTTTGTGAACATTGCTTGCATTGAAATATTATGGGAATGCGTCTGGCCACCTGCATTCAGTGAGACACTGAGTCTCTGATCAGTTGGGAACTGGTCGACCCTGGAAGAAACAGCACAGTTCAAGCACAAGTGATTGATGAGGTCAGATATGTTGCCGGGCAACAAAAGATCTAATCTAATATGTCCTGTGTCAGGTGTGGCTGGTGTCCAGATACTTGGAAATCATACAGCAACCCTGGTGTAGTCCGACCATCTATATTTGTGTATGCAACATAATCTTTCCTTTATGTTCTAGTGCTCCAGATATACATAAAGTGGCCATTTTATTTTACATTGGTACTCCTGTACATTGCTTGTTAATGCAAATATCTAATCAGCCAATCATATAACCACATAACCATGTAACAATTACAGCACGGAAACAGGCCATCTCAGCCCTTCTAGTCCATGTCGAATGCTTACTCTCACCTAGTCCCACTGACCTGCACTCAGCCCATAACCCTCCATTCCTTTCCTGTCCATATACCTATCCAATTTTACTTTAAATGACAATACCAAACCTGCCTCTACCACTTCTACTGGAAGCTTGTTCCACACAGCTACCACTCTCTGAGTAAAGAAATTCCCCCTCGTCTTACCCTTAAACTTTTGCCCCCAACTCTCAACTCATGTCCTCTTGTTTGAGTCTCCCCTACTTTCAATGGAAAAAGCCTATCCACGTCAACTCTATCTATCCCCCTCATAATTTTAAATACCTCTATCAAGTCCCCCCTCACCTTCTACGCCCCAAAGAATAAAGATTTAACTTGTTCAACCTTTCCCTGTAACTTAGGTGCCGAAACTCAGGTAACATTCTAGTAAATCTTCTCTGTACTCTCTCTATTTTGTTGACATCTTTCCAATAATTCGCTGACCAGAACTGTACACAATATTCCAAATTCGGCCTTACCAATGCCTTGTACAATTTTAACATTCCATCCCAACTCCTATACTCAATTCTCTGATTTATAAAGGCCAACATACCAAAAGCTTTCTTCACCACCCTATCCACATGAGATTCCACCTTTAGGGAACTATACACCATTATTCCTAGATCACTCTGTTCTACTGCATTCTTCAATGCCCTACCATTTACCATGTATGTCCTATTTGGATTATTCCTACCAAAATGTAGCACCTCACACTTATCAGCATTAAACTCCATCTGCCATCGTTCAGCCCACTCTTCTCACTGGCCTAAATCTCTTTGCAAGCTTTGAAAACCTACTTCATTATCCACAACGCCACCTACCTTAGTATCATCTGCATATTTACTAATCCAATTTACCACCCCATCATCCAGATCATTAATGTATATGACAAACAACATTGGACCCAGTACAGATCCCTGAGGCACACCACTAGTCACCGGTTTCCAACCTGACAACCAGTTATCCACCACTACTCTCTGGCATCTCCCATCCAGCCACTGTTGAATCCATTTTACTACTTCAATATTAATACCTAACGATTGAACCTTCCGTGCGGAATCTTGTCAAAGGCCTTACTGAAGTCCACATGGACAATATCCCCTGCTTTACCCTCGTCAACTTTCCTCGTAACCTCTTCAAAAAATTCAATAAGATTTGTCAAACATGACCTTCCACATACAAATCCATGTTGACAACTCAATGCATAAAAGCATACAGACACGGTCAAGAGGTTCAGCTGTTGTTTAGACTTCACTTGAGACTGACCTGTAAACATCAGAATCGGGAAGAAATGTGATCTAAGTGACTTAGACCATGGAATAATACAAAGTAGTCGCTAAAGATTACAGAGAAAACAACCAGTGTGCAGCAGTTCTGTGGGTGAAAACACCTTGTTAATGAGAGAGGTGAGAGGAGAGTTGCCAGACTGATTCAAGCTGCCAAGAAGGTGACAGTATCTCAAATAACCACACATTTCAACAGTGATGAGCATCTTTTTAAAATTTATAACTCATTGGACCTTGAAGTGGATGGACTACTGCAGCAAAGACCATGAACATATACTCAGTGGTCACTTTATTAGGTCGAGGAAATACCTACTACAGTAGCCACTGAGTGTATATTTTCATTGTAATACTATTGTTATTAGCTTGTAAGGATCCTGTATTGCTTAGCCTTTGACTGAAGGAATTTCTCCTTATTTCAGCCCTAGATGGTCCACCTCTTCGCTTGAGACTGACTTGTATCACAGCCTCTCTGTCATAGGTAGTCATCAACTGAAAGTCATACGGAACAGAGACTGGACCATCTGCCATTTATGTCAGGCCGACCATCAGGTACTTAATGAGTTCTGATGAAGTGTCCCAAACCTAAGACATTAACTGTTTTCCTTCCTGCAGTTTCTGACTGACCTGCTTAGCTTTTCCAAAATTTTCTGATCTCAATTCAGTTTTCCACTTTCTGCAGCTTTTATTGAGTGGTCCAAGATGGCGCCAGCAACTAATGTGACTAATGGTGATGTCCTGCAGACAATTCACAAAGCTACTTCTTCCTCTCCTTTTAAATATATGTCTGCTACTAATCTGTGTGCAATTACCTCCTATAATTTACATTTTGATCATGTGTTTTCAGGGTGACTAAGGGACCTGGCACTTTTGATGTCTCCGAGCGTATACGGTGTGGTTGAAAGTGAGGTTGGGAACGGAGTGTGCGGCCTAATGGCAGAGCGCAAATCCATGATTGGCTCCAATTCTTGACCAACTTGCTGGTTAAAGCGTCGAGAGTGATTGAAATCAACAAGGACGAGAGTGGAAGGCATGCTCAGCGCGTCAGCCTGTGTTTGATCAGTCTCTCTCTCTTCCTCTCGCTCGCTCTGCCAGAAGAAGGTGCAGGAGACTTGGTGTTTCTGGTTACTCCATTTTTTAATTGCCACTTTGCACAATTTTGATCAGGGCGGACTGGCTCTGCGGCTTCCAGTCAATGAACAACACGGCACTAAACTGAACATTCCGAGAAAGTTTCAAGGACTCTGTGGTTTGATGTTTAATATTTTGTGTGTTACCTGCTCATATTTTGCTGGTTGTGTGAGTTGATCTTTTTTTGGATGTTTGAGTTTGTTTTAAATGGGTTCCATGGTGTTTCTTTGTTTTGTGGCTATCTGTGGGAAGACAAATCTCAGAGTTGTATACTGCATACATACTCTGATAATAAATGTACTTTGAATCAAACATGAAATGGCAACCAATTAATCTGAAAATGACCCAGGATTTATTTATGGAATGATTTGGACTTCTCATCAAACTCAAGTTGAAGGTAGGCATTGTAAAACCTAACTTTGAAAAAAATCTAGTGTCTCGTCAATGTTGTGACAATTTCAAAGTTCAGATTAAAAGTATATTTTATAATTTTATTAAAAGTATATATGGTTGTAGATGGGTCATATTCTGAACGGAGGTCGGTGACCAGTGGGCTGCCTCAGGAATCTGTTCTGGGACCCTTACTCTTCGTGATTTTTATAAATGGCCTAGATGAGGAACTGGAGGGATGGGTTAGTAAGTTTGCTGATGACACAAAGGTTGGAGGTGTCGTGGATAGTGTGGAGGGCTGTCAGAGGTTACAGCGAGACATTGATAAGATGTAAAACTGGGCTGAGAAGTGGCAGATGGAGTTCAACCCAGATAAGTGTGAAGTGGTTTATTTTGGTAGTTCAAATATGATGGCAGAATATAGTATTAATGGTAAGACTCTTGGCAGTGTGGAGGATCAGAGGGATCTTGGGGTCTGAGTCCAAAGGACGCTCAAAGCAGCTGCACAGGTTGACTCTGTGGTTAAGAAGGCGTATGGTGTGTTGACCTTCATTAATCATGGAATTGAATTTTGGTGCTGAGAGGTAATGTTGCAGCTATATAGTACTCTGGTCAGACCCCACTTGGAGTACTGTGCTTAGTTCTGGTCGCCTCACTACAGGAAGGATGTGGAAACCATAGAAAGGGTGCAGAGGAGATTTACAAGGATGTTGCCTGGATTGGGGAACATGCCTATGAAAACAGGTTGAGTGGACTCGGCTTTTTCTCCTTGGAGTGATGGAGGATGAGAGGTGACCTGATAGAGGTGTATAAGATAATGAGAGGCATTGATCGTGTGGATAGTCAGAGGCTTTTTTCCCAGGACTGAAATGGTTGCCACAAGAGGACACAGGTTTCAGGTACTGGGGAGTGGGTACAGAGGAGATGTCAGGGGTAAGTTTTTTATGCAGAGAGTGGTGAGTGCGTGGAATGAGCTGTTGGCAACGGTGGTGGCGGTGGATACGATCGGGTCTTTTAAGAGACTTTTGGATAGGTACATGGAGCTTAGAAAAATAGAGGGCTATGGGTAAGCCTAGTAATTTCTAAGGTAGGGACATATTCGGCACAACTTTGTTGTCCGAGGGGCCTGCATTGTGCTGTAGGTTTTCTATGTTTCTATGTTAACCCATAAAAAAGGAAAACCATCAAACAGCAAATATGCAAAGAGAAAATAAACAAATAATGCAAACAATAATCGTAAGGAACTAGCTCTCTGAACTGAAGCCCACAAAACGAGTCTGAGTCTGAGATCCATAGTCCAGCAAGGAGCAGAGTAAATGTCGCAGAACAGCAGGCTCTTGCCTCGGGCCCTGATAACGTGACCTTTTAAATTTGGCCCAGTACCTAAATTGACATCCACACATCAAGTTCAACTGCTTCGATGTGCTCTGGGGCTTGGACTCCACTGCCTCATTTCAGCCTGTACCCAACATTTCTGATTCGGCCTGGTGCTTAAATCTCCGTCCAAACATCATGTTCAGTTGCCTTGATATGCTTTGGGGCCTGGAACCCACCACTTCGATTCGGCCTGTGTGGCTCTTAAATCATTGTCCAAACATCATGTTCAGTTGCCAAAGTATCATATGGTTAACATTCAACAACCTGATTGCTTTATAATCACCACATGTTACCAAGGAACCATTGGACTTTACCATCATAAATTTGGGTCTACCTTCATTCAAACTCAGAAGAAATGCTTTAGAGTGAAGTTGTTTATTTCAGTTCTTGCTATACATTTTTCCTTCAGAGCACAGAGTATTAGGTGTGGTGTGATGTGTATAGATTGGATTCCTCTCAACTTTCACTTTGCCTTGAATCCTTGGAGTGTTGGTGTTAGTATAAACACTTGAATGTACCCTTATGACCTTGTCTTGTGATGTGAATTTGGTTAAAGCACTGTATGATTCAGTCCACTTTATCTTCAAAGGATGTAACCATTTTTTCCTTTCAAGGTTTGTTTGCTTTCAGTACAATGATAGACAATTTGACCTTGTATGTGTATAGAACTTTCAACTCTATTTATTTCTCTGTGACTAGTGAGTGCTCCTTGTGAGATCTCTCACAGACTATTCATGGTTAATTGGTTCTGAATTGACTCATATTGATGCACTGGTGTTAACCTTTGTGGTTAATGTTTAACTCCTGATAATTTTATAATCGTTTTTCCTTTGGTGACTGTCAACTGTGTTGTGGGCGGCACTGCAGTGTAGTGGTTAGCACAATACCAGCGAGTTGAGGAGCGGCCAGTTAGCAAGAGGCAGTGCGTAAAAAGAGCTACATTTCAATCAGGTCTGTGTTCTTGATTTAAAAAGACAGAGCTTCATGGTGGTTTCTCTGAGCTGTGGAGAGAGGCATTCATTGGAAAAGGGCAATAAAAATAATGTGAGTGCAGGCGGATTGGCCTTTGTTTGGAGTGTGCCAGTATTTAGAGTGGCCTTGGTTCATCAAGCTTATGTGAGGTAAAATATTTAATAGGTTTCTCTCCTTCTGTCCATATTTGTTCATCCTTATCTGTTAGGGCATAGTAGTGTCATGGGAATGACTCCAGGGGCAATGTTTTGTATTATGTGTGGGATGTGAGAAGTGTAGATGACCTCCAGTCTCCCGGATAAGGACATTTGCACCAGGAGCACTGAGCTACAACTCCTGAGAGAACATATTAAGGAACTGGAGCTGCAGCTCAATGACCTTTGACTGATATGGGAAAATGAGAAGGTCATTAACAGGAGGTAGTTATCCCTAGGTTGCAGGAGACAGGTAACTGGGTGACTGTCAGGAGAAGGAGGGGAAATGCACAGCCAGTGCAGAATACACCTGTGACTATTCCCCTCCATAATTAGCACACAGCTTTAGAGACTATTGAGGGGGATGACCTACCAGAGTAGAGCCACAATAACCGGGCATTTGGCATTGAGTCTGGTGCTGTGGCTCGGAAGAGAAGAGAGGTGAAGATGACTGTAGTGTTGATAGGAGATTCCATAGGTAGAGAAACAGAGACGAGGTTCCGTGAGTGTGATGGAGACACACAGATGGTATGTTACCTCCCAGGAGCCAGGGTCAGGAATGTCTCATATTGGGTCCATGGCATTCTCAAGGAAGAAGGTGAGCAGCCAGAGACTTGGTACGTATTGGTACCAATGACATAGGTAGAAAAGGCGAGGAGGTCCTGAAAAGAGATTTTAGGGAGCTAGGTAGAAAGCTGATAAACAGGACCTCCGAGGTAGCAATCTCTGGATAAGAATAGGATGATAGGGCAGGTGAATATGTGGTTGAGGAACTGGTGTAGGGGGCAGGGGTTCAGGTATATGGATTATTAGGGTCTCTTTTGGGGAAGGTATAACCTGTAAAAAAGAGATGGGTTACACCTGAACCCGACGGGGTCCAATATCTTTGCAGAGAGGTTTGCTGGATTTGCTTAGGAGGGTTTGAACTAAATTGGCAGCTGGATGGGAATTGGAGTGATAGTGCTGAGGATGATGTGGTTGGTTTACAAATAGATCTATGCATAGTGAGACTGCAAACAAGCAGACGCTGCTGATAGGGCAAAATTGCAGTCAGCAGGATGAGTTGCAATGTAAAAGTCAGACAAAGGTGTTATATTTGAACGCGCACAGTATGCAGAATAAGGTCGGTCAACTTGTAGCACTGTTGTGGATTGACATATGTGATGCAAAATCTGCAGAAAAGAGAAAATCTGCAGATGCTGGAAATCTGAGCAACACACACAAGATGCTGGAGGAACTCGGCAGGCCAGGCAGCATCTATGGAAGAAAGTACAGCTTGTACATTTTCCATAGATGCTGCCTGGCCTGTTGAGTTCCTCCAGCATTTTGTGTGTGCAGCATGTAAGAGGTAGTATGAATTATGGCTGAAGGAAGATTATAGCTGGGACCTTAATATCCAAGGATACACATTGTATTGAAAGGACAGGCAAGAAGGCAGAGGGGTTAGCATTGCTCTGTTGTTAAAAAAAATGGAATCAAATCATTAGAATGAGGTGACATAGGGTCAATAGATCTTGAATTGTTGTGGATAGAGCTAAGGAACTGTAAGGGTAAAAAGACACTTCTGGGAGTTTTAAACAGACTCCCAAATAGTAGTAAGGATGTGGTCTTTAAATTACAGTAAGAATTGGACAATACATGTCAAAAGGGCAATACTACAATACTCATGAGGGATTTCAATATGCAGGTAGATTGGGAAAATCAGGTTGGTGCTGGATCTCAAGAGAGGGAATTTCTAAAATGCTCATGAGATAGCAGCTCATGGTTGAGCCCACTAGCGGATCAGCTATTCTGGATTGGGTGTTGTGCAATGATCTGGAATTGATTGGCGAGCTTAAGATGAAGGAAACCTGAGGGGCAGTGATCATAAAATAAGCAAAATCACCCTGAAATTTGAGACAGAGAAGCTAAAGACTGATGTATCAGCATTACAGTGAAGTAAAGTGAATTATAGAGGCATGAAAGAGGAGCTGACCAGTATTGACTGGAAAAGAGCACTGGCAGGGATGAAGGCAGAGTATCAATGGCTGGAATTTCTGGGAGAAATTCAGAAGGCACAGGATACATACATCCCAAACAGGAAGACGTATTCTAAAGGCAAGATGACATAACCATGGCTAACAAGAGAAGTCAAAGCCAACATAAAAGCCAAAGAGAAGGCATATGATGGTGTACATCCCAGGGTTATGAAAGAGATTGCAGAAGAGATTGTGGAGGTGCTACTAATGATAAGAAATGCTGAAACTGGAGAGAGTTCAAAGGATGTTGATGAAAATGATTCCAGGATTGAATGGCTTATCATATGAAGAGTGTTTAATGGCTCTGGGCCTGTATTCACTCAAATTCAGAAGAATGAGCAGTGACCTGATTAAAACTTATTGAATACTGAAAGGCCTTGATAGGGTGGATGTGAAGAGGATGTTTTCTATGGTAAGGGAGTCTAAGACCAGAGGACAGAGCCTCAGAATAGAGATGCATCTTTTAGAATGGAGATGGTGAGAAATTTCTTTTGCCAGAGAGCAGTGAATCTGTGGAATTCATGGCCACAAGCAACTGTGGAGGCCACGTCTTTATGTATATTAAAGGCAGAGGTTGATAGATTATCTGTTTGGTCAGATAGGGAGAAGGTAAGAGATTGTGGTTGAGAGGGAAAATGAATCAGCAGAGCAGCCTCGATGGGCCAAATGGACTAATTCCGATCCTATGTCTTATGGACCTGGATTCAATTCCTGCTGCCATGCTAAGGAGCTTGTATGTTCTCCCTCTGACCACGTTGGTTTCCTCCAGGTGCTCCGGTTTCCTCCCACGGTCCAAAGGCGTGCCAGTTGGTAGGTTAATTAGACGTTGTAAATTGTCCAATGATAGGCTGGGGTTAAATTGGGATTTACTGGTTGGGATGGCATGAAGATCTGGAAGGGCCTGTTCCACAATATAAATAAATAAACAAACAAACAGACAAATAACTAACGTACTCTGCTTTTGGACAGATGATTTCACCTTGCTTCACTGATTGTCAAAGTTCTTCTGTGACATCATTGATTGACGGGGCCCTGGGCAGAGTACTGCCAGCCAGGCTGGGCCCAGCTTCTTTGAGGAAGTTTGTGCCCGAGACATGCTGAGTGTAGGGGAGGGTTCAGCAGGTATATGACTGGTGGGTGTGACCAGTAGCAACTAGGTAGAAATACTAGACTATTTTATCTGTCCTAGTTGTAGACATGTCAGTTAGTAGATTAGTTGGTCATGGTAAGTTGTCCTATGATTAAGCAAGGGTTAAATCGTTGGGTTGCCAGGTAGAGGACTGTAGGGCCTGTTCTATGCTGTATCTCTCAATTAGAATAAATATCCTCAGCAAATCCCAGAGGACTGTAGAGCCAATAAAGTTCTTATGATATGCAGTCACAATTGTAATACAGAAAACCACCACAGGCAATTTACAAACTTCAATCTCTTAAAAGAAACCACATGGCAATAACAGTTTGTTTGGTATGATGTTAAATGTGGAAAAATATTGCAAGATCTCTATAGCTAACTCCTCTGATCTTCTCCATCTACTGTCACGGGATCTTTTACATCCACCTGAGGGACAGACTGGGCTTGAATTAATAGTTCATCTGAAAGATAGCGTTTTCAGTCCTCTGTGCTATACTGGACTGCAATAGAACCCACAACCTCCTAACTCAGAAGTAACAATGTTATCAAATGACCCATAGCTTGAAGGTATTATAATGCGTACTGCTTTAATGCCTGGTATATGTATCTGAAGTTGCAGAATGATCTATTGACCCAGCATATGTAATTACAAGCCCAGCCCTAATCCTGAATGTACTTGTACGACCGGGCTCAAGGACAGCTTCTACCCAGTTCTGAAAGATAACTAAATAGTTTCATAGTCCAATACCTAGCTTAATCATAGGACAACTTACATAGTACAAACTCAGAAGGCAGTTTGCCTCCCAGGTGCCAGGGTCCACGATGCTTCAGATCACGTCCACAATATCCTGAAGAGGGAGGATGAGCAGCCAGAAGTCATGGTACATATTGGTACCAATGACATAGGTAGAAAAAGGGTCCTAAGAACTGAATACACGGAGTTAGGAAGGAAGCTGAAAAGCAGGACCTCAAGGTTAGTAATCTCAGGATTGCAACCTCTGTCACGTGACAGTGAGGATAGGAATAGAATGAGGTGGCAGATAAATGTGTTGCTGAAGAATTGGTGCAATGCGCAGGAATTCAGATTTCTGGATAATTGGGACCTCTTTAGGGACAGGTGTGACCTGTACAAAAGGGACAACTTGCACTTGAATTTGAGGGGGACCAATATTCTTGTGGGGAAGGTTACTGGACCTGTTGGGTGTGGTTTAAACTAATATGGCAAGGGGATAGGCCATGATGGAATGGCAGAGCAGACTCAATGGGCTGAATGGCCTAATTCTGCTTCTATGTCTTGTGTTCTTATAGTCTAATACAATTGATTTTGACTTCGCCACGTATCTCATTCTGAGCTTCCAGTGCAGGTAAACTTATTATTCACCTGCACTGCATTTTCTCTGCAGCTGTTACATTTTCTTTTTCATTGTTATTTTTTCACCTTACTCTACCTCAAAGCACTGTGCAATAATCTAATCTGTCTGAACAGCATGCAAGACAAGCTCTTCACTGTATCTTGGCACATGGAACAATAATAAACAAATTCCAATTCCAAAGCATGTGCTGGGGCACAGCAGTCAACCATTTTGCTTGTTAATTCTGTTGGAGAAAGAATCATAAAGAGAAAGGCTTAAAAGTACAATGTAAATTGTCATATATAAATACCCTTGAACGTATGACAGGCTGCAAGAATCAATAAAATGTTGATAAATTAGAAATGTGTCCTGCTGCATTGTTTCTGATGACTGGAGAGTAAGTAGTCTTAACCTTACAGTCCTTATACATTTTCTGTTCGAATGGGCAGATAGGCAGCTAACTTTTATCAAAAGTTGTATGGGCACCTCTCTTTAGTGATTCTTCACCCATGTCCAGAGTGCATCTTCTCGTAGCAAGAATGTGTCTTTAAGTCAGGAACTACAGATATTGATTTGCTTCTGCAAGACTCCTTTGATGCTTAAATGATCCTTTTTGTTATTTTGGGAGATTTAGAATGGTAGCATTGCGAGTATTTACTGTCATAGCGGTGAGTCCCTTTCTTGAACCACTGCTGTCCATTTAATGAAGGTGCTTTGCAGTGAGTTCTGACATTTGGACCCGTTGATAATGAAGGAACAGTGATATTTTTCCAAGTCCGGATGATGCTTCAGAGCAGGAACTGCAATTGGCTGTGTTTGATTGTGTCTGAAGCCCTTGTCCCTTTCAATGGTACTGGCTGTAGATTTGTAAGATGCTGTCAAAGTAATCGAGTCTCACTGAATTTTGTAGATGGTATAAATGGCAGGTAATGTGTACTGGTGATTGAGGAGATAAAGTATCAATCAACCAGGCTGTATTGAGCTTTTAGAGTGTTGGTGGAACTACATTCATTCAGACAAGTGAAGAAATTTCCATCACACTGGTGGAATGAATGCCTTAGAGATGATGAAAGTTTTTATCACATGAGGAAGTGAGACACGTCACAGAATATTCAGGCCTCTTAATTTTAAAAATAAACCTTATTTTTGGTATTTATACAAGTAATACAATTGGTACATGCTTTTCTGTGCATTCATTGTACCATCTATTCAATACCTTACAACGCATCAAAGCCAGTCGCATCCCCTCCAATAACAATGTGCCCATTGTTTTCAGAGAGAATGCGTTTGGGAGCTCGTGGACAGGGCTCAGCCTCTCAGTGTCCAGGGGTGGTAGGGCTCTAAAGCCTGGTCCTCTCTGGAAAGTCTCCACAATGGCTGAACTGAGCATCTGCCTGTGACTCAACACTTACTCTTGCACCCTGGAATGTGCCAGCTATCAGCAGTCACACGTGGACATCTCCTGATAGTGAAAAACTGAAGGTGCTCAGGCAGACCAAAGAATGCTTTTTGTTGAGTTGATGGTCTTCCAATAGCAATTGTTAACTGTCTCAGGAGCAATGTTAAGCAAGTGCCTAGGGCAAACCCCTGTATGGAGTTTGCATACATGTCCATATCATAGCAAAATCACAGTCTATCGGGACATAGATGATCATTTCATTGGACAATGGCTATTTCTGGGACAGCATACAACAGGAATGAGACTCAGTGTGCAGGAAGGATATGATGTGTAGAATTCTTTTTCCCTGTCATCCGTGTGAAGTCTTGGTGCTTGTGTGTGAATTCTGGCAAGGAGACATCCTGCCAAATGGTTTTCATAGTCTTTCATGGCAACCATCTTGTGGGAACCACCATGTCCTCCTACTATAGGACCTATGGACTTCTTTTTGATGGATCTGTGTTCCTCTGAATGTTGTGTGACAGCTAGATCAGGCCTATTAGTCGCAACAGCAAGGACAATGAAAACAAGACTGGGGTGGTACTTGACATTTGTGTAGTCGGGCTTTTTGCAAAGTTTGATACAACCATATACAAAGGTGATCTTCAGGATGAGGGCTATGCTGGATGCACTTCCCCTCCTATATCAGGACACTTGTGTATCATGCTCTGAAGGAAGAGGTCCATTCTGGATCTCTAGATAAAATAGAAGATGGTTGTATGACTATTAAATTAATGGCTCCATCTGTTTAAGTAGACAATGGATGCGCCCGTTCTGGGGCGCAGACCCGGGTGATGAATATGGAGATTCTGGGCTGCCCAGACATCAAGATCCCCCTCTCGGCCTCGCGGATGTGGTCCAGAGGAATGCGAAGCAGTACATTTGGTATCAGCTTGGCTGCAGGAGGTGGCGTGATACATCATCCAACCACCTTAGGGGCTCCACGCTGGATTTGTGTAGGGTTTACTCCTTAGCCTTCTCTTCTCCTGAAGATACCCAGAAGACAGTGGGATCCGTAACCCTGGATATGGGCCCATACCAGTACTGTCAGCCGGAGACAGCTGAGCCCGGGACTCGTGTAAGGCAGGGTCATCACGCCCTGTAGTAGTGACATATGGAGCCACTACCCACGACCCATTGTGGCTATACAGTGCAAGAATGGGGTATGGGCCACAACTGCAGCTTGGGCTGCCCAGACTGAGTAGTCTGGCACTGAGTAGTGCCCAGAACACTACTGTGATCCTGAAGAGGCAATAGTTACATTGCTGGTCAAACTGAGTTCCCAAGTTATTACTGATAATGAGTGGGGAGCACTTATCAATGTCTAGGGCAGGTGGTTAGGTTCACTTGTGGAGATGCTGTGGTACATTTTTAACATAGCTGTTATCTACCCCTTAATAGCCCGAGCCTGAAAGTTACTTTGCTCTTATTTGATGTAGGCTGTGGACTGTTTCATCTGCTGATGTGTTGCAAAGAGACTAGAACATTGTGTAATCATCAGAGAACATCTCCACTTGTGAGCTTCTAGAAGGAGGAGTTTATTGATCAAACAATTAAAAGATTTCTGCTCTGGGAATGCTGTGCAGGAGGGCCTCCTGCAGTGTTGCTTGTGCTACCATTTACTAGTGCTTACTTAATGCCTGATGTGCACAGTAGGAAATCATTCAACTGTCGGCTATGATTAAAGTCCTGATTTACATGCAAATAGCAGTAATGTCATGAATGCGTTTGGAAAATGTAAGTAAACCTGTTCAATGCCCTGTCCTGAATGTGATCCAATTGTCATATCTTTATGCAAAAAGAAGTTTGAAGTCTGGCCTTTAGACTATGGGATGTTATGTTGAAGTTGTATAAGATGTTGATGAGGCCTAATTTGGCATGCTGTGTACAGTTTTGCTCACCTACCTACAAGAAAGATGTAAATAAGATTGAAAGGGTGCAGAGAAAATTTACAAGGATGTCGTCTGGTCTGGAGGATCTGAGTTATAAGGAAAGATTGAATAGGATAGGACTTCATTCCTTGGAACGTAGAAGACTGAGGGGAGATTTGATAGAGGTATACAAAATTATGAGGGGTATAGATAGGGTAAATGCAAGCAGGCTTTTTCCACTGAGGTTGGGTGAGATTACAACTAGAGGTCATGAGTTACGGGTGAAAGGTGAAATTCTTAAGGGGAACATGAGGCGGAACTTCTTCACCCAGAGGGCGGTGAGAGTGTGGAACAAGAGGCGGATGTGGTTTAAATTTCAATGATTAAGAGAAGTTTGGATAGGTGCATGGATGGGAAGGGTTTGGGGGTGTAGGTCGATGGGACTAGGCAGTTTAAATGATTCTGCGCAGACTATATATCTGAAGGGCTTGTTCCTGTGCTGTAGTTTTCTATGACCAGCTTAGTTCCTTGTCTTTTCCCTGCTCCCTGTCAGTTGTCATAATGACATAGAGGCTGGAGTAGGTCACCTGGCCTGTTGAGCCTGCTCCACCATTCCATCAAATCACAGCCGATCTGGCCATGGGACTCAGCTCCACCTGCACACCTGCCTTTTCCCTAAAACCATTAATTCCCCTGCTTTGTAAAATTGATGTAACTGTATCTTAAATATATTTAATGAGGTAGCCTCTACTGCTTCCCTGGGCAGAGGATTCCAGGGATTCACTACTCTCTGGGAAAAAGGTTGTTTCCTCACCTCCATTCCAAACCCATTCCCCTGAATATCGAGGCTATGTCCCCTGGTTTTACACTCACCAGTGCAAAATGCCTCTATTTATCTATCCCTATCGTAATTTTATGCTTCTATCAGAACCCCTTTCATTCTGAATTCCAGTGAGTATGTCACAGGCAATTCAATCCCTCCTCATATCCCAACCACCTTATTTCTGGTATCAACCTGCTGAACCTCCTGTGCACTGCCTTTTTATAGCCTTGCTTCCCTGTTTGACTCTGATTTGAGCATCCTTGTATACCTGTCATAACATACAGGTAACTTGAGTCTGCCTCATCTTATCGCCTACTGAGATCCCATTTATATCTGTTTGTTTCCATAACTCCCATTGAACTGTTTACCCATCACTTAAAGATTAGATTAAGTTTAGTTTTCTTTGTCACATATACATAGAAACATACAGTGAAATACATCATTTGTGTCAATGACCAATACATTCTGAAAATGTTCTGGCGACAGCCCGTAAACGTCACCATGTTTCTGGCACCAACGTAGCATGTCCATAACCCATACATCTCGAAACCCTAATAACCGTAACCCAAAAACACTCAAATTTCTACAGATGTGTGGAGAGCATTCTAACTGGCTGCATCACCGTCTGGTGTGTGTCAGCTACTGCACAAAATCAAAGTAAGCTTCAGAGAGTTGTACAAACTTAGTCAGCTCCATCATGAGCACTAGCCTCTGTAATATCTGGGACATCTTCTAGGAGCAATGCCTCAGAAATGAGCCATCCATCATTAAGGACCCCCATCACCCAGGTCATGCCTTGTTCTCATTGCTCCCGTCAGGGAGGAGGTACAGAACCAGGAAGGCACACACTCAGTGATTCAGGAGCAGATTCTGCCATCTGATTTCTGAATGGACATGGAACCCATGAACACTACTTCACTACTTTTTAAAATTTCTACTTTTGCATTACTCATTTAACTATTTAATATATATATACACTTAATGTAATTCACTGTTTTTTTTCTCTTTATTATCATGTATTGCATTGTACTGCTGCTGCATAACATCAAATTTCACGATGTATGCCGATGATATTAAAGCTGATTCTGACGCTGATCTGTAGAATGTGGGATGAATCAGAACACCCAGAAGAAACCCACACAGTCATGAGGAGAACATACGTCCAATACATAAGAGGGAATTGAACACCGATCTTCAGATTGCTGGCACTGTAAAGCATTACACTAACTGCTACGCCACCCTGCTGCCCTTACCTCACCTGGCGAGTGTGCAAGCAAGTAATATATTCAAGAAATTCTCGAGTCCCTGTTGCTAACCCCATGATACTCCTCCCAGTTTGTTACTCACTCCTTATATTCCCAACGTATACAGCTAGTTTCCTAAGCTATCTCCCCTCTTGACATCAAAAGTCCTGCTCTCTGGAATTCAAACCACCAATGACGGAGGCCTGGCCTAGGAAGACCACCAGTATGTTTGCAAGCATTTAAATATGGGCGTAGTTAATTGAACCAAAGCCTTAGTGATAAATAAATTTTGATGTGGTGGCTCAGAGATCAAAGCATCATTCCAGTGCATGTTGGAATACTCCCATCTGTCTACAAAACTGAAAACCATCTATTAGCATTTTGGATACTCTGCCAGAACTGTTCTGATGGAGATCAAAACTCAAGGTGTTGATCTTTTGTTTTATTCTCCAAATGTTGATGCATCTTTTGGCTAACCCTAAGTCTTGTTGCAATTGAGAATGAATATATTATAGGGAAAGAAATTACTGAAGATCTTTGTTTTTCAATAGAAATTTCAATTCTTTTGGACTTTAAACAGGAAAATGGTATGGTATCTGGTAATTAACCGCGGATACTTCATTTATATTCAGCCATAATTCCACTGGCATTTCCATAACATTAGCCTGTTGTTCCCAAAGTATTTTACAAGAGTCGTACACATTCATTGATATTTCATTAGCTTCTCATTAAATCTAGCTACATTAAGTCTTTGATAATTTACCATTCAATTATTCAGAAATCCCAAATGTTTGGCATCTGGTAAAATAGGAGAGGTTTACCACATTCCCTCAAAGCTCAGTGGAACCCAATTTCCCATGTTCCCTTTCAAGTTAACTAGGACCCACGTTCAGATTTCCAATTACCTTGGTTCCCATGCTCCTTTAAACTTACTGTTTATTATAACACAGTAGCATCTAAAAAAAAACTTGAATGAAAAGTGTGTTGGGGTCTTAAGGACTTCTAATAAGTCTAGAAGATCTGATAGACCAGCACTACTGGGTTCACAGATGTGCTGGATTATTAGAGATTTACAGTAGGACACTTACTGGCGATTGAGTACTGGGAAGATTTGAGAGTGATGAAATTTTAAATATGAAATATGAAGCAACACATCTTAAAGTGGAAGCTCTTCTTGGTGACAAAAGGTTGAATGTGTCCACTCCTGCTGATTTGCTTTTGCTGAGCTGAGAAGATGGAATAAATTTCTCAGTGCCAGAAGAGACAGTCAGGCAAAGGCTTTTGAACCGTGTGGCGCCTAGCAGCAAAGCTGAAATACCGACCGAGAATATACAGATACACAAACCAAGGCTCCAAGTATTGAGTGCAAACCAAAAATAGGATTAGATAAGGACTAATCTCATTAAAGTGTCAGTCCCTACATTTTCGAAACATCTTCCGTGTTTAAGATATCTTCCTTTGGAAACTATTCCCCCACTTCAGATCCATTCATGCTCATCAGCAAAGGACAAATTATTTTCCTTTCCAGTTTTCTTCTTGTTTGATGACTGGTGCACATTTGTACTTCTATTCCATCATTACATTGTCATGGCAACAGGGAAGTAATTCTTTGAAGCTTGCAATAGCCTAACATCTTCACAACAAACTACCAGTTTACACATTGATAATTCTAGATAAAGAACAAAAAAGTTGCAGGATCAGAGGAGCGTTTTTGCAAAAGTATTCAAAATAGTTCTTTGTGGCTGTTAACAAAATGAGTGATGCGGGCCATAATATTAACTTTAGTACTCTTTATCTATTTGAATAATATCAGTGCAGCCAATATCTATGAAGTGAACATATTGGCATAGAAAGTGGATTCATGTCAGGAGAGCAAAATGGAATGCATTTTGGGAACACCACAACACCCTAATTTACCTGGATGGTATTTGTAGTAGTATCCACACTGGACTTCGAGGTGAGTGGTCCCAGGTTCGAATCTGGCTGGCTCCCTGCACGCTTTCCATCCGTGCTGGGCTGAGTGTCGAGCTAGCAACTCGGCCTCATAAAAAACAGACAAATGCTAAAGAAACTGCAAGATTGCCACCTGTTGCGCCACAAGGCGCGGAGGGGAACAAGAGCAAAAATACCCTATTGATATTATGTAGTGTGATCAGTCCCCCGATTACATTAGCTTGACACCTCTTGAAAATGGCCGAGATAGTGACTTGTGGAAAAAATGGATCTAATAACAAGCATCGTAGAGTAGTTACTCGTTATTCTGGCTAATCTATGACAAAGTATTTTTTAGACAAATGATAAAATAAATAATAATCAGAGATGCTGTGATATTTATGTGTCCAAATGACAGAGAACCTCAAGTAATTGTACCATTTCAATCTTTTTAATTCCAGGGATATGTTTGTATCCTTAGAAATTGCTCATTCATTAAATTTGGTGATCTCTTGGATATGGGCATCTTCCTCCATCGTGTGCTTGGCCTTCTGTATTTTTCCTCTCTTGCTCTCAGTAGTTACATTGTGGGCTTAGCAACACACACAAAATGCTGGAGGATTTCAGCAGGCCAGGCACCATCTGTGGAAATAAGTAAACAGTCGGCATTTCGGGCCGAGTCCTTTCATCAGGACTGGGGAAAAAAATGAGAAGTCAGAGTTAAAAGGTGTGGAGAGGGGAGAAAGAAGTTCAAGGTGGTAGGTGATAGGTGAAACTGGGAGAGGGGGAGGGGTGAAGTAAAGAGTTAGGAAGTTGATTGGTGAAAAAGATAAAGGACAGGATGAGGGGGAATCTGATAGGACAGGGTGGAAGATCATGGAAGCAGGATTTGTATAGTTCTTTTACAATCTTGATTTGTGTATTTCCATACTCTTTAGGTAAATGAAGGTTTCAGTCTGAACCTTTGATGAGAACTGCTCAATGAGATTAATTAGTATTTTCACAACATCTGGAGAATTTAATTTCTTTGACATAGGAACATATCCAAAACTAATGACTGAAACACTGCTGTGGTGATGCCTTATTACAGCAAATCTTGTGAAGACAAAAAAAATTATTCTCCTGATTTAATGACTTTTTTTCTGCTCGCCCAGCAACAATTTAAACTAATTTGCACAACACGGTTAGAAATTATTCTGACTAAGGAATCAATATACTTTAAAACTGCTTTCTTTATTATATGTACCGACATTAGGACTTTGGTTTGTATTGCCATAGAAATGTTTATGTTTTGGAGATGTTTATTCATGTGCAGTATATGACAATTATCATTAAAGTTTAGATTATGTGATATTGTTGTATAACTGCTCGCTGTTACTGTTAGATATGTGGGTTAAGACCAAAGGAAAAATGTCTGGAGTCACTTTGCACTTTAGTACAAGGGTGTTTATTAGGTGGGTCAAAAAATAAAGCTAACAAAAATTAGTGAGAATAGTGAAAATTGCTAATATTTCCAAAAAGATATTTGCCAGAGAACACACTAATAGCTCCATTCTTGCCCAGTGTGACCTCCTGACAGCCCTGATCTCTCTCTCTCTCACATTCAGGGTGATGAGCCCCAATTATTAGGCACCAGGACATACTGTCTTTAATTACTCACTAAGTTAACTTAAGACAGAATAGGATGCACCCCACAATGTGGTTGTAATCAAATTTACAAAACAAAACAGGAGTATCTACCCTAAATACAGTATACTAGCAACGTATACACATTTACACATCCTCATTACATCTGCTGTGTATGGTGGGAAAGGCACCATAAAGCCAACCCAACTGCATCAGCTCAGTTTAGGACCAATTATGAGAACATCCCAGGGCAGACATTGCATACACTCAGTACAACAGCAGCAGAATGACAAGGTAACTTTTGTGTGTGTATGGAGTGCATTTACCTTGCTCTCTACATCATAATGACCCTTTGATTTATTTCATTAGTAGCCAATGGAGCTGCTGAAGGAGCTTAAACTAGATTGATAAAAAAACAAAAACATACACTCGGTGGACATTTTATTAGATACACCTGGATACCTCATTGATCCAAATATCTAATTAGCCAATTACAGCAACAACTCGATGCATAAAAGCATGCAGACATGGTCAAGAGGTTCAGTTTTTGTTCAGACCAAACATCAGAATGGGGAGGAAATGTAGTCTAATTCTGACCATGGAATGATCGTTGATGCCAGACAGGATGGTATGAGTATCTCAGAAACCATTGATCTCCTGGGATTTTTATGCATGGCAGTCTCTAGAGTTTACAGACATTGGTATGAAAAGCAAAACCAAGACATCCAGTGAGCAGCAGTTCTGTGGGGAAAGATGCCTTGAAAATGGGAGAGGTCAGAGGTGAATGGGCAGACTGGTTCAAGCTGACAGGAAAGCAACAGTACTCATTACAACAGTACTGTGCAGAAGAGTATCTCCGAATGCACAAGATGCTGAACTTTGAAGTGGAAGGGCTACAACAGCAGATCACAAACATACAATCAGTGGCCACTTTATTAGGGACAGGAATGTATACTTCAGCCAAGTTGTTTGTTATCCCACTGTGCAACTTTATTTTCAAAATATTCAAGATCAGCTGAAGGTAAATCAGATAAACCATTGTGATTTGCTGATAAACCAACCGCTGTCCATAATGCTGTCATTAAGCAAGCTTTCAGCATGCTTTGTATCTTTTTCTGATTACCTGGCAATTTCTACCCATGACAGACCTCGGAATAGAGTGTCTGCTTTGGGATTCTGATGTCAGCATTCAAATGATGTAGCCTACCTAACAGAGCCACCCTCATTTAACTAGGGCCTTAATACTGGGAATGTTGACTAGGAGAAGACATGGTTATTGTTTAACTTACCCTTCTGGTGAATAAACTCAAAGTCAAGTTTATTATCAAAGTATGTATATGGTATGTCACAAGACACTACCTCAAGATTCATTTTCTCGCAGACATTTATAGGAAAATAAAGAAATGTGATAGAATGGATGAAAAACTATACAGAAGCAAAGACGGACAAACAACCAATGTGCAAAGATGACAAATTGTAGAAATAAAAAAATAAAATGAAAATTTATAAAAAAATTAGTTGGATTTCTTAGAGGAAGATTTGGTGTTATCTCTCCAGTGCTTTGAGGTTTCTGCTGTAGGTTGTCCTCGCCTCACAAGAATGTAGGATGGTGCAGATCACTGCTGCCCAGTAGACCATGAATCTTGTGCCACATTTGTTATTCAATTAACTGAAGACTGTGCAGCTTTTTGTCAGTCGTGGCTAGAATATGTAGCTGGTCCAGTCATATTTATTCACTTAATATTTTGATAACATGAGCGTCAAAGGCATAGGGAGAGCCCAGTTTGAGGCTTGACAATTCTTTGAATGGAATCAGTTCACCACATCTAGATGCTTTCATGCACACCTTGAAAGACAGAATAACACCCCAGCTATGTGAAGCCCCACAACATCTGGCAGCCCTGTGATCTCTGTCTCAGAGACCAAAGTCAGAATATCCTTCAAGAGGGAGAACCCTTGCAAGGATCTATCCTGGACCCAACACATTGCTGCAATCATAAATAAAGCATGCCAGCCACTACATTTCATTCGGAGTTTGAGGAGATTTGGTATGTCAACGAAGTATCTTGCATGGTGATGACCAATCTGACTGCTTACATCACTCCCTGAAGTAGATGCTCCAAAGGTTAGGAGCTCCATCAGGGACACAACCCTCCCTACAATCTAGTACATCTTCAAGAGAAAGTGCCTGAAAAAGGCAGTATCCGTCACTAAGTGCCCTTGCCATCTGGGACATACCCTCTTCTCACTACGACCATTGGGTAGGAGGTAAAGGGGTCTGAAAATGCACACTCAATATGTTGAGTGTACATCTTCCCTTTGCCACCAGATTTATGAACAGTTCATCAACCTATGAAACCACTATTTTATTCAGATTTAGCACTATTTATCTATTCATTGTACTTCAGTCTAATTTTTTATGTCTTGCACTGGACTGCTGCCACAAAGCAACAAGTTTTATGACATCTGTCAGTGATAATAAGCTTGATTCTGAATTGCTCGGCCACTGGAAGAGACATGACTGAGAGACTGCAGCACAAGTTCACTGTAAAAGCTTAGAGTGGCTGTGGAAATGGTGCTGGAGCTGACTCCGAGACAGGGGCCACTGAGTTCAGGGCAATCCCTTTGCTAGGCAGAGGTCCCAACCTTTTTTCAGTGAGGGTGTGTTTTAATTTTAAAAAAAACAAGCAGTACCTTTTGGCCGTCATTTACAAATGTATAAGTACTCTCAAGATAGTTTTTACATTATGATGACAAATATAGAGAAAGCAACTGAACTTGGAATGTAATTTTATGTCATCACAAGTGATTCTAACATCTGCTCTTGGCATTTAGTAGGTAATATCATCATGGAAATCTTGTTGAGATACTCAATTAGATCACACTATTGCTTCAAAGATAGGCTAGGCATGGATATGTTGAGGCTTATGACTCACTTTCATTATTCCATCTACGGGGTGCAAGTTGGAGGGCTGATGGAGTACTTTCCATTTCCCTGCATGAACAAAGTTAGCAACAACTTGCCATAATCCATGACAAAGCAAATTGTTCAAATGGTTCTATTTAATTTCAGAGAACATATACAGTAGACAGCCTGAAATTCTTACTCTTCACAGACATCCATGAAACAGAAAAAAACCCAAAGAGTGAATGATGGAAATGTTAGATTCATTGATATCCAAGGCAAGGCCATAAGTATTCATTCCATTTACTGAGGGAGCATAGTGGGTGCCATATGGCTTGTAGTTACTTGCAAGGCTACACCAACAGCACCTCCCAAACATATGAACTCCAACACCAAGAAGGGTAAAGGTTTCAGGCACAAGGGAGTACTGCTAAGATCAAGTTTCACTCTAAGGCACACATTGCCCTACATGGCAATATATCACCTTCATAATCATATGCAGTTAGTACTCTCTTCATTTCTTTGCTCTTTTTTAGTTTAGTGATAGAGTGCGGAGTTGGCCTTTCTTCCCTTTGGGCCACGCTGCCCCAGCAGCCTCTGATGAATACGATTAACCCTAACCTAATCACAGGACTATTGAGAAAGACCAATTAATCTACCCGGTACATCTCTAGACTGTGTGAGGAAACAGGAGGGCCTGGAGGAAACCAACACAATTCATAAGACTGTAAGATATAAGAGCAGAATTACGCCATTTGGCTGATTGAGTTTGCTCCGCCATTTCATCGTGACTGATCCATTTTCATCTCAGCCCCAGCCTCCTACTTTTCCCCAGAACCCTTCATGCCCTGACTAATCATGGCTGAAAATGTGTGACTGAGAAGCGGGTGCTGGGAGCAGGGGTTCAAGTTCCTGAATCATTGGTTTTTCTTCTGGGGGAGGTATAACGTGTTCAAAAGTGACCGGTTGAACCTGAACTCAAGGAGAACCAATATTCTTGTAGGCAGGTTTGTTAGAGCTGTTGTGGAGGGTTTAAATGAATTTTGCAAGGGGATGGGAACCGGGATGAAGGTATTCAGGATAGGATGGATGGTAAAAAAGCAAAGATAGCATGCAGTCAGACTGTCAGGAAGGACGGGCAGATGATAGGACATAATTTCAGCCAGCAGGCTGGATATTAGTGCATTAGGGATGCAGAATCAAAAAGGTAACAAATACAGTACTCAAACTGTTGGATCTCAATGCACGGAGTACAAGAAATAAGGTAGATGATCTTGTTGCACTTTTACAGGTTGTCTGGTATGATGTTGTGGCCATCACTGAAAGATGGTTGTAGTTGGGAGCTGAATGCCCAGGGTTAAACGCTGTATCAGAGGAATAGGAAAGTTGGCAGAGGGGTTGGTGTGGCACTGCTGGTAAAAAATAGCATCAAATCAGTACAAAACAGTGATATAGGATTGGAAGATGTTGAATCCTTGTGGGTTGAGAGAAGAAAGGACCCTGATGGCAGTTTTACACAGGCCGTCCAATAGTAGCTGGGATGTGGACCACAAATTAAAAGAAGAAATAGAAAAGGCATGTGAAAAGGGCAATGTTGTAAGAGTCATGGGAGATCTCAACATGCAGGTCGATTGGAAAAATCAGGTTGGAAATGCATCTCAAGAGAGTGAGTTTGTTGAATGCCTACGAGATGGCATTTTAGAGCAGTTTGTCATTGAGCCTACTTAGGGGATCAGCTGTACTGGATTGGGTGTTATGTAATAAGGGAGCTTAAATTAAAAGAACACTTCGGAGACAGTGATCACAATATGACTGAGTTCAACTTGAAATTTGATGGGGAGAAAGTAAAGTCTGATGTAGCAGTATTTCAGTGGAGTAAGGGAAATTGCAGTGATATGAGAGAGAAGTTGGCCAAAGTAAATTGGAAGGAGATGCTGACAGGGATGACAGCAGAGCAGCAATGGCTTGAGTTTCTCAGAAAAATGAGGAAGGTGCAGGATAGATATATTCCAATAAACAAAGAAATACTCAAATGGCAAAATAGTACAACTGTGGCTGACAAGGAAGGTCAAAGCTAATGTAAAAGCAAAAGAGAGGCAATACAACAAAGCAAAGAGTACTGGAAAGAGAGAGGATTGGGAAGCTTTTAAAACCCTACAGAGAGCAACTAAAATGATCAGTAGGAGAGAAAAGATGAAATATGAAAGCAAGCTAGCAAACAGTATCAAAGTGGATAGTAAAAGTTTTTTTCAAGTTTGTAAAAAATATAAGAGAGTTGAGAGTGGATATAGGACCATTAGAAAATGAGGCTGGAGAATAATAACAGGGGGTAAAGAGTTGGCAGATGAACTAAATGAGTATTTTGCATCAGCCTTCACTGTGGAAGACACTAGCAGTGTGCCAGATGTTCAAGGGTGTGAGGGAAAAGAAATGAGAGCACTTACTATTACAGGGGAGAACATGCCCAAAAAGCTGAAAGACCCAAGGGTACAAAAGTCACCCGGATCAGATGAACTGCACCCTATGGTGCATGAGGCTGCTTACCAAGCTAAGAGCCCATGACATTACAGGAAAGTTACTGGCTTGGTAAGAGCATTGATTGACTGGTAGGAGGCAGCAAGTGGGAATAAAAAGATCATTGTCTGGTCGGTGACTAGTGGTGTTCTGCAGGGGTCGGTGTTGGGATCGCTTCTTTTTATGCTGTATATCAATGATCTGGATGATGGAATAGGTGGCTTTGTTGCCAAGTTTACAGATGATACGAAGATTGGTGGAGGGGTAGGTTGTGTGAGGAAACAGGATACAGAAGGACTTATACAAATTAGGAGAATGGGGAAGAAAGTGGTAAATGAAATACTATGTTGGAAAATGTAGAAATAAACGTGCAGACTATTTTCTAATACTGGAGAAAATCCAAAAACCTTGGATGCAAAGGGATTTGGGTGTCCTTGTACAGTGTATCCTAAATGTTAATTTGCAGGTAGATGTGGTGCTGAAGAAGGCAAATGCAATGTTAGCATTCATTTCAAGGGATCTAGAATACAGGAGCAGGGATGTGATGCTTTATGAGGTACTGGTGAGGCCTCACCTTGAGTACTATGAACAGATTTGGGCTCCTCATCCAAGAAAAGATGTGCTGGCATTGGAGAGGGTTCAGAGTAAGTTCACAACAATGATTCCAGGAATGAAAGGGTTATCATATGAGGAAAATTTGATAGCTCTGTATCTGTATTCACTGGAATTTAGAAGGATGAGGGGGGATCTCATTGTACCCTTTTTGAATGTTGAAGGGCCCCATGGTGGGGGTGTTTAGGACAAGAGGGCACAACCTCAGGATAAGGGGTATCCATTTAGAACAGATGTGGAGAAATTTATTTTGCCAAAGGGTGGTAAATTTGTGCAATTTATGATCATAGGCAGCTGTGGAGGGCAGGTCATTGTGTATATTTAAGCAGAGCTCGATAGATTTTTGATTGGACATGGCATCAAAGGTTATGGGGAGAAGGCCAGGGAGTGGGGCTGAGGAGGGGAAAAAGGATCAGCCATGATTGAATTCCGCTGCAGACTTGATGGGCTAAATGTCCTAATTCTATGGCATGTGTCTTACGGACTTATGGTCTAATCCAAATCTATCAACCTCTGCCTTAAATATACACAATGACTTGGTCTGCACAGCCATTGAATTCCACAGATTCACCATTCTGTGGTTGAAGAAATTCCTCCTCATCAGTAGATATCCCTCTATGGTCCAAGCCATCTCCACCACCAGAAACATCCTCTCATATCCGCTCTATGCAGGCTTTTCAACATTTGATGGGTTTCAATGAAATTCTACCCCCCTGCCCCCACCTCATTCTTCTGAATCCAAGGGAGTATAGGCCTAGAGCCCTCAATTGGTCCTCTTATTCCTGGAAGTATTCCCGTGAAACTTCTCTGAAATCTGTCCGATGTTAGAACATCCTTTCTTAGATAAAGGTCCCAAGACTGCTCACTGTACTTCTAGTGAGTTTGGAACAGTGCCTCATAAAGACTCAACATTACATCCCTTCTTTCATATTCTAGTCCTCTCGAAATGAATGCCAGCATTATATTTGCCTTCCTCACCACGGGGAGGATGTACAGAGACTCATTACAGGACAGTGCTGGGATTGAACTCTGAACTCCAGAACACCTCAAGTTGTAATAGCATCGTGTTAACTACTACACAACCCAACAACATTGCGGAAGTACCTTCACCTGAAGGATTATTCCCTGAGATTCAGGAGTGTGGGTTACTAACAGTACTATCAGGCTGAGAAGGCTTATTGAGAAAGTAAGGAGGCATGGGATCCAAGGGGACATTGCTTTGTGGATCCAGAACTGGCTTGCCCACAGAAGGCAAAGAGTCATATTCTGCATGGAGGTCGGTCACCAGTGGTGTGCCTCAGGGATCTGTTCTGGGACCCTTACTCTTCGTGATTTTTATAGATGACCTGGATGTGGAAGTGGAGGGATGGGTTAGTAAGTTTACTGATGACACAAAGGTTGGGGGTGTTGTGGGTAGTGTGGAGGGCTGTCAGAGGTTACATCGGGACATTGATAGGATGCAAAACTGGGCTGAGAAGTGGCAGATGGAGTTCAACTCAGATAACTGTAAAGTGGTTCATTTTGGTAGGTCAAATATGATGGCAGAATATACTATTAATGGTAAGACTCTTGGCAGTGTGGAGGATCAGAAGGATCTTGGGGTCCAAGTCCATAGGACTCTCAAAGCAGCTGCGCAGGTTGACTCTGTGGTTAAGAAGGCGTACAGTGTATTGGCCTTCATCAATCTTGGTTGAATTTAAGATCTATGAGGTAATGTTGCAGCTATATAGGACCCTGGTCAGACACCACTTTGTCTGTACCAAGTGTACTCAGGTACAGTACTCAGTTTTGGTCACCTCACTACAGGAAGGATGTGGAAGCCACAGAAAGGGTGCAGAGGAGATTTACAAGGATGTTGCTTAGATTGAGGAGCATGCCTTATGAGAATAGGTTGAGTAAACTTGGCCTTTTCTACTTGAAGTGACGGAGGATGAGAGGTGACCTGATAGAGGTGTATAAGATGAGAGGCATTGATCGTGTGGATAGTCAGAGGCTTTTTCCTAGGGCCGGGGAGTAGATACAGAGGAGATGTCAGGGGTAAGTTTTTACTCAGAGAGTGATGAGTGGTGGCTGCCGGCAATGGTGGTGGAGGCGGATACGATAGGTTCTTTTAAGAGACTTTTAGAGCTCAGTAAAATAGAGGGCTATAGGTAAGCTTAGTAATTTCTAAGGTAGAGACATGTTCGGCACAACTTTGTGGGCTGAAGGGCCTGTATTGTGTTGTAGGTTTTCTATGTTTCTAACTGGTGATAAATACTAGACCTTTTAGTGATGCACCTGCCCAAAAACTGAATAAGTAAAAAAAAATCTCTTACCATGTGAGTGTGTCCACATCCAAGACACAATAATGATACTTAATATTATCAACCAATGAAACGCTGGTAGAAGCCGCATTGGTTGTCACAGCAACAATGGACTTAAACCTGTATTATGTATTGGAAAGGCAACACATTACAGAAGAGGAAATAATTGGGTTTTTTCAAAGAGGCACTGATCTACAGCACATCAATGGAATTGGCAAAACCCAGAAGTAATGAAATGGCAGTCACATTAAGGCAGCTTTGAGTGCTGCTTTCTCTCAGAACATCTGCTCTTTTGGCATTCTAATGCTGACCAGTATGACAGGAAGCCAACTGGACCAGACAACCCTGGCAGCAGCAGATGTACACAGTCAGACACTGACATATTCGAGTACCTAGAAGTGACTGGTCACAGGCACCTCCGAGGTTCCCAATATGAGCAACTGCTGCTTTCTACCAACATTGCCAAGATCAAAGTGCTGAAGTTAATAAGTGGCAGTAACTTCAAATACATCAGTAACACTTCATTGAGAATGATACTCTCAGTTTAACTATTCACCACTCTTTTTTTCTTGAGTGGGCACAATCGGAATCACAGCAGAGATCTGAGGCAGTCACATAGCCAAGCAGGAGCAAATGGCATTTATACAAAATTTGGACAATTGCTTCTATGAGACCCCAGTGGCATTTTAACCAAACCCTGAATGCTAAATCTATTTTTACATTCCTCTTTGGTGAAATAACCAACATTTATTTAGAAGGACAAAGATGATCTTCAATTAGGTTAGAATATGTCCACAGTGAAGCCAGTAGCGGCAAGAAAATCTTCAAGATTCAAGATTGTTTGCTGTCGTTTGACAGTCCACAAGTGTAACCTATTTACTTACTGCCTGTTTAGGGCAGCAGTGAGGTTCCTCCATCTCCCTGGCAGTGTTCAGGGCTTCCTTCATCCTGCCAGTAGCTTCCTCTTGGTTTTCACTACTCTAGGCCATGTAAGTCCTGGGTGGAGACTGAGGAGTACCATCGCACTCAAATGATTCTTCATTGCGCTTTCTGGAACAGTTTTGTTTGACCAGTCAAGGTAGCTAGCTCTGAGCTAAACCCCCAATGGCATGTTGCTACCGGACACCTGGTCCTATTCTCAGGTTCCGGTTCCACATCCTTTATAATGGGATGGGAATTATAAACACCGTTAACTTATTATGGATTATTTCTTCACTACATGTATTTTCTTACCAATTTTACTGTCTTTTTAAATGCTGTAATATATAAAAAATATTATTCTGTGCCACCTGTTGAAATAAAATCATTAACAAGAGTAATTGCCATTGTTTGCCCATTGTAGCTGAGGGCAAGATATTAATGAGTTAATGACTGAATATAATGCAGGCAATTGATCACTGTAGTGTTGTAGATTTATTGCATTATAGCAAGTCTACACGGTCCATTTGATGCTTTGGTTTTATTCTTCTCCTTTGAATTGGTTGCCTAAATTATACGGCAGCAACATTTTATCTTCCTGTTGAAGTACATTTCAAGAGCTAAATGGTGTGAAATGGTTTGTGCTGAAAAATAGTTCTAAGATTTATATTATAACGGGCAAGGATGATACCAAACATGAAGTTGAACATTTCTAAAGAAGTAGGCTATGTTGCCAGTCAAGGTATTTTTAATCAGTACTGTCTTCATATCACTTTATGTTTTGATTATAATGCAAGCTTCCCAGATATAACAGCCCTGAAATGATTCTTCTTTCAAGTTGCCAGACCAGTTAGCTAATTAAGTTCCTTGATGTTGCTAGCCATGCACAAACAAAATTAATGTCACTCTTCCAATTGTTTGTTGACTCAAATTTTAAATACTTTAATTAGTACCTCTGTTTATTATCTTATACTTTTCAAAAGTTTATTCCTTTTTAAATCATTGAATAATCTGCAAGGGTTTTCTAAGCAGAAACTTCAAAGTTAAATCTGAATACATTATCAGCATAAAGTTTGAGAAGGAGGTAAAATATCTTGCCTTCAGAAGCTTTATTTTAATCATTCTCTTGAATAATATCAGAAACCAAGATTTTCTCAGATCTTTTAATGCTGCCCTCCAATTATGGCAGCAAAAATCCAATGATACCATGCCATCATTAAATCATTTCACAGCAGTTTCAAATTTGTAACTGCACTGATTAAAATCAAGGGATGAGAGAAAAGGTCACACATTCCTGCACTGCTTGTGTCATTCCCCATCAGAGAGTTACGCAATTACTTTCCCGAATTCTGCGGCTGTTGTGTGACCATGTCGAGAAACGTGTTCCAGTAAGCTCTGCATTAACTCCAACTGTTCCTTGATTAAAGGCTCTTCCTGCAAAGAGAAATATTAAAAAAGATGCAGTAGGTGGTTATATATTTTAATCTATGTTTCCCCTTACTCTCATCTATTGCATAATAATTTTATACAGTCCAGTTATTCCTCACTGTGATTAATTAAGCAAATTCACAGATCAATCAGCCTTGATCAGGTAATACTTTGTGCCCAGTTGAATTGAAGTAGCTATATGCAGACCCTATTCAGGAATGTGGTTTCATGTGGATTGCTTGCAACAATGATCGGTATTGTAATCCTTCTATCATCATACAGAACCAGGAATGTTATTTTTACCCAAGCTCTTCTGTATCATTACTGACTGGGTCAGCAATTTGATTTTGCTACTGGTCAGTAAAATATTGTGCAACTTCTGCTTATGCGCTTCACTTCCCAGTATCGAAGAACCTACAGATGGGGTTACGTCTCTACCAAAGGAGGTGTAAGGCTTCTCTCTGCTAGCCTGCAGGTCACCTTTGGGCAAGGTGTAGCACCTGCTTAGCCCCCGCCAGCCCCCATCCGATCAGGGTCATGTGAAGCCAAGGAAGCAGGTGGTGGATGGTTGTACGAGCAGCTGGTGCATATCACAAGTCCTGGTTTGTGCAACCACTGACAATCTCTGATAATGCCTGGGGTCACCACCTTGTTAAAACACTGCCTAGAAGAAGGCAGTGGCAACCCATTTTTGTAGAAAACTTGCCAAGATCCATCAAGGTAATGGCGAGAACATGATCGACCACGTCATACAACACGGCACATAATGAATGAACAAACAGCTGTGTCAATGTTAATTTTTAACTTGCAAATATCTGTTCTACTGACAAAAACAGAAGAAATTCTATTGATGCTGTAAATCCAGAGGAACATACACAAAATACTGGAAGATGATATAAGATCAGGCAGTATCTATGGAGAGAAACAAGCAGTTGACGTTTCGGGACAAGACCCGTACTGATGAAAGTGCTTGGCCTGAAATGTAGAATGTTCTTTTTTACCTCCATAGATGCTGCTTGACCTGCTGAGCTCTTGCAGAATTTTGTGTATGTAGTACTGACAGATGTACCTGGTCATCATTCGTTGTGTGAGTGTCATTTATCACATACACATTTAACTACTTCAATATAATGTTTTGAGCGATGTCCACGACCAGATTCTCTAGACTTCCCTGCCTTTCAGTGCCACATGGCCCATGGTTTCCTACCCTTTATGCTCACCTCACCATGCCCCAATGTGGTAGATGAAGATAATGCCTTACTGTATATGTCGCCTTCTACATTTTGGAGGTCTGTGGTGATTAACCTATTTTACTTCTGCCATCAGAGATTTATCAGTACATTGACTAAAATGCATTTTCAGTTAGATAAACACACTAGTGTATTCATCAATGTAGATGCATGAAACACCTGTGTGAGTGACAGAACGAGAGAAACACCACACAAGTTTTCCATACAAATGTCCCCTATCCTGCTCCTCCCACACAACCATCCAGCTACCATCTGCTCAATTTGTGGAGGAGTCTTTGGTTGCCACATTAGCTTTATTAACAGAACAGTGACTACCCTCAACCACCAGGCTCTTGGACCAAAGGGGGTAACTTCACTCAACATGACTTGCCCCATCATTGAAATGTTTCCATGACCAATAGACTCACTTTCAAGGACTTTTCATCTTATGTTCTAGATATTTATTTCTTATGTATTTATTATTGTTGCTGCTTCTTTTGTATTTGTCCAGTTTGTTGTCTTCTGCACTCTGGTTGAACGTCCTGGTTGGACACTCTATCACTGATTCTGTTATAGTTATTAATCTATAGCTTGTTAAGTATGCCCAAAAGAAAATACATCTCAGGGAAGTATATGGTGACACATATGTACTTTGATAATAACATTTACTTTGAACTTTGAGAACACACCAAGTGCAAGTGGATGTAAATCACCTTAGGCCTAAAGGCTCACTATTTTTTTAAGTTCACAATGTTATCACTGATTATCTCTCTGGTATTTGGCTAAAGATACCAGATGAAATATTTGAGACGACATCAGATGAAAATGAGTTGTTAGTATCGGAACCATCTCATTAGATGGGACATCCACCATGTTGTATGAGCTAGAATGTTGTGGGCATAAATATTCACACCATTTCCACTCATGGTATGGCAGAATTTTCTTTCACTCACAGTCTACAGCATTTGTTCTTCAGCATTTTCACTTGTATTTTCTAAAAAGTTATTTGCTGGGAAGAAAATATCAGATCAGTCAATCAAGTTAAGTCCCAGATGTCTCTTGTGCTCTGACATATTTCCAATGTTCAAGTGTATTCTATTTAGCACAACACTTTACAGTACCAGCAACCTGGCTTCGATTCCTGCCGCTGCCTGTAAGAGTTCTGTATGTTCTCCCTGTGACTGTGTGGGTTTCCTCCGGGTGCTCTGGTTTCCTCCAATGGTTCAAAAAGACGTACCAGTTGGTAGGTTAATTGGTCATTGTAAACTACCTCATGATTAGGCTAGGATTAAACATGGAGATTGCTGGGCCGCATGCCTTGAAGGGGCGGAAGGGCCAATTGCGCAGTGTATCTCAATAAATAAAAATATAGAGGCTGGCTTACACTTTCTAATTCTCTGTTTCAGTATTGAGAGATTTAACCTTCTGCTTTACCAATCTTTCTTTACTTTGCTGATTCTGGAAATACAGACCATTACAGTGGCTATCCCCTCCTTGTTGCTAGTCCAGTGTCTTCTTCTTCATGTCCGGCACAGTGGAGTATTATAGAAGTTGTGTAGGCTGATAGTTTCAAAGAATAACACATCTGATTATTCTGGCAGCTGACACACAATTGAACTTGAAGCATGATACAGACAGACAGACATACTTTATTGATCCCGAGCGAAATTGGGTTTTGTTACAGCCACACCAACCAAGAATAGTGAAGAAATATAGCAATATAAAACCATAAATAATTAAATAATAAGTTAATCATGCCTAGTGGAAATAAGTCCAGGACCAGCCTATTGGCTCAGGGTGTCTGAGACTCCGAGGGAGGAGTTGTAAAGTTTGATGGCCACAGGCAGGAATGACTTCCTATGACGCTCAGTGTTTCATCTCGGTGGAATGAGTCTTTGGCTGAATGTACTCCTGTGCCTAACCAGTACATTATGGAGTGGATGGGAGTCATTGTCCAAGATAGCATGCAACTTGGACAGCATCCTCTTTTCAGACACCATTGTCAGAGAGTCCAGTTCCACCCCCACAACATCACTGGCCTTACGAATAAGTTTGTTGATTCTGTTGGTGTCTGCTACCCTCAGCCTGCTGTCCCAGCGCACAACAGCAAACATGATAGCACTGGCCACCAGAGCCTCGTAGAACATCCTCAGCATCGTCCGGCAGATGTTAAAGGACCTCAGTCTCCTCAGGAAATAGAGACGGCTCTGACCCTTCTTGTAGACAGCCTCAGTGTTCTTTGACCAGTCCAGTTTATTGTCCATTTATATCCCCAGGTATTTGTAATCCTCCACCATGTCCACACTGACCCCTTGGATGGAAACAGGGGTCACCAATGCCTTAGCCCTCCTTAGGTCCACCACCAGCTCCTTAGACTTTTTCACATTAAGCTGCAGATGATACTGCTCGCACCATATGACAATATTTCCCACCATAGCCCTGTACTCAGCCTCATCTCCCTTGCTGATGCATCCAACTATGGCAGAGTCATCAGAAAACTTCTGAAGATGGCAAGACTCTGTGTTGTAGCTGAAGTCCGAGGTGTAGATGGTGAAGAGAAAGGGAGACAGGACAGTCCCCTGTGGAGCCCCAGAGCTGCTGATCACCTAATATTGTAATTATAGGATCACTTACTATGAAGTGTATTTCTTTGTGGTAACAGAACTGAGAGAACAATCACACCTCCAGAGTTCTAGGCCAGGAATTTGGGGTCTTCTGATTGGTGAGTGCAGAGTTCATGGCCTGCAGTTTGGAGTCTTGTCATTAGTGAGTCTGGAGTTTGGGATTCAGTCATCGACAAGTCCTGGGGTCTATACCAAAGGAAGTCCAAATGTCGAAGATCGAATTCAACGAGTCCAGGGGGCCGATGGCTGAAGCCCTGGGTCTATGACTTTGTAGGTCGTGGGGGGAGAATTCAAAGGGCCGATGCTTGCATGTGCGCGAGCCCATTGGAGGCTGAAGGTCTGGAGGCAGCCTATCCTGGGGTTGGAAAACTATGTGTGTGTGGGAGAAGGTGGCTTGTTTTGTTATTGTTGTTTGTTTACATTTACTATCAAAGTATATACACAGGATACAACTCTGAGATTCATCCTCCGGCAGGCCGCCATAGAACCTGGGAACCCGTTCAAAGATAACATCAAACATCCAACACGCAAGAAAAAGAGCAAATTGTGCAAATGGCAAAGAGTGAGCGAACAACACACAGAATATCAAACATCAAATGAGGAGTCCAGGAGCATTCAGTTTAGTCCAGTTCAGCGCCACTCCCCAACTGCAGGCTGCGGAGCCAGTCTCCACCGAAGCACCCTAGTCATAACTGATTGCCTCAAACTGCCCAACAACAGTAAATAAAAAGAGTGCCCAGTAAACAGTAACACATACAACATGAAACTTAAAGTTTTGCAAATCAAGTTCACAGCCACAAGCCATGAATCTGGACCTGGTATAACCCAGGGTGATGTGAGGTCTAGTGTCTTCCTTTGTTTAGCATTGATTTACACAGTAGTGCATCAAAGGATGGACATACACTGTGGTGCTTGTACTGATGTATTTTTAAAACACTGCTGTACATGAAGAATGATTACCATGTGAATGTAATCCACCTGCAAGGGAATAAATGTGTGAATCAAGGGTAAGCAGTGAGAAACTAGAAATATCAGCCAGGAGGCTGTGGAAACCTTTGACCACCTTCTCACAATTCTTTTTCTTGTTCATTTGTTATGTGCCTTGTCGTATGACATGGGTGATCATGGTCTGTCCATGGCCGTGATAGTTCTTGGCACATTTTTCTACTGAAGTGGTTTGCCTTCAGTAGATGCACTGCCTTCTTTTGGGCAGTGTCTTCACAAGATAGATGGCCCCAGCCAGTATCAATTCTCTTCAAAGATTGTCTGCTTGGCATCAGTGGTCACATAACTAGGACTTGTGATATGCACCAGCTGCTCATACGACCATTCAGCAACTGCTCTTGTGGCTTCACGTGACCACGATGGGGGTACTAGGTATGTGCTCCACCTTGCCCAAGGGTGACCTGCAGGCTAGCCAAGGGAAAGGGAGCCTTGCACCTCCTTTGGAAAAGATGTATCTGCACCCCACCACCCAGAGATGCTCCATTATCTCCATATTCATAACTCTGAAGGCAATTTCCTGATTCAGTTACTCTCCTTGTGCTAGAAGCAGTTTTTTCCTGCAAATTGATATTAAAAAGGAAATCTGTTGGAAGGGGAACACTGGAACAAGAAAATATGACCTGCTCTGAAATATTGTGGACATCAACCTTCCTACTTGTCTGTGAGCATAGAGAAGTCATTGAACTTTGTGCTGGCAGAGTGCTTGATGTTTGATATTTAGTTAGTGACCAAGGGAACATACCATAGTAGGACAGACAGAAATAATCCTGTATGTACATATATAAATAGATCAGCATTGACTGTGTTCTCTCTGCGTTTGTCTTCTGTGAGGGCAAAACCTATTCAACAGAAGACGTACTGAAGGTGGCTACAAAAATGTCATTTTATACATCACTTGACAACCTTACGTAAGTCAAAACACTTCTGTCTTGTGTACTTTTTTGGGTTCTGAGGAAAACCTTAAAGTGTGGCTGCAAAATTCAAGTCCTTTAGTCAAGAGGGAAATTGAAATGATTTCAGTTCATTATGATAGATTAAGGATCTGGCAGTATAGTGTTGGGGCATTGGATGCAGAGTGAGGTGAATTTCTGTGGGTTTCCCCAGAGAAAATAAAGTACTTTTTATATAGTAGGAGAACATTTAATATTGTTGTTCAAATCAGGATGTCTGGAAAAATTTTTTAAAGGCTTAGAATGCGATTAGGATGGAAAATGTTATATTGGCCTTTAGTTACAAGAAAATTAGAATAGAGGAAACAATGGCCATCTTCTGATTGGACAGAGTCCAATTGATTATCTTGAGGCTTTAGCTCTTCGAGGCTTCAGTCAGAGAAAGCAAAGAAAAGAAAATAATCTAGGTTCTTTTTCCTTCCCTTCTTTACATCTGCTTAGCTAGGACAGTAGAGATGATAGGTAACAGAGCTCAGTACTCCTCATGTGGGAAGGCAGGGAGACCTCCAGTGTCACTGACGACTACAACCATGAGAAGTGCATCCAGCTGCAGCTTCTAAAAATCCATGTCGAGCAGTTGGAGCTGGAACTGGATGAACTCCGGATCATTCGGGAGGCTGACGGGGTGACAGATAGGACATATAGAGAGGTAGTTATACCCAAGATGCAGGACGCAGTAAACTGGGTGACAGTGAGGAAGGGGAAAGGGGTTAAGGAGCCAGTGCAGGGTTCCTGTGGCCACCCCCCTCAACAACAGTTATATCATTTTGGATACTGTTGGGGGGGGGGCGACATAAAAGAGTGGCTTAATCTCTGGCACTGAGTCTGCCTCTGTGACTCAGAAGGGAAGGGGGGCAGAAGAGGCACACTGTGGTGATAGGGGATTTGTTAGGCGAATGGACAGGATGTTCTGTGGCTGAGAATGGGATTCCCAGAAGGCATGTTGCCTTCTGGGTACCAGGGCCTGGGACATCTTGGATCGAGTCCTCAGCATTCTTAAGTGGGAGGGTGAACAGCCAGGGATCATGGTACGGGTAGGATGAGTGACAAAGTTTTACACAGGGAGTTCAGGGAGTTAGGTGCTAAATTAGAGGGTAGAATCTCCAAGGTTGTGATCTCAGGATTTCTACCCATGTGATGTGCTAGTGAGGCCAGAACTAGGAAAATTATACAGTTTCATACGTGGCTAAGGAGTTGGTGCAGGAGGAGGGCATAGGATTTTTGGATCATTGTGCTCACTTCCATGGAAGTTGGGACCTGTACAGAAGGGGCAATTTGCATCTGAACAGGAGGGGGACTAGTGGGAAGGTTTGTTAACACTGCACGGTGAGGTTTAAACCAGAGTTGCGGGGGGAAGTGAACCAGTGTGCTAGAACAGTAAGTGGAGTGGTTGTGGAGGCAGATGTTGGAACAAAATTGGGAATCAAAAGGTTCGGCATGGTGTGACTTGTGTCCTGAGTCGCATATATTTCTTGGTTGCAGGAGGGGCAAGACTGGCAGCTCAGTATTCTGGGGTTCAGTTGTTTTAGGTGTGACAGAACAGGAGAGATTAAAGGAGGAGGGGTGGTGTTACTAATCAGGGAAAATATCACAGCAGTGCTCCTCAGGACAGATTGGAGAACTCGACCACTGAGAAGTTTTGGGTGGAACTGAGAAATAAGAAAGGTATGACCACATTAACGGGGCTATAATACAGATCACCCAACAGTCCTAGGAATTTAGAGGAACAAATTTGCAAAAGAGATCACAGACTGTTACAAGCAACATAAGATTGTGACAGTAGATGAATTTAACTTTGCACATTTTGACCAGGAATCCTATGCTGTAAAAGGACTAGATAGGATAGAGTTTGTCAAATGTGTTCAGAAAAGTTTCCTTCAACAGTATGTAAAAATCCCAATGAGAGAGCATGCAATAATGGATCTGCTATTAGAGGACAAGATAGGACAGGTGACAGAAGTTTGTGTAGGGGAACACTTTGCATCCAGTGACCACAATGCCATTACTTTCAAAGTAAATATGCAAAGAGATGGGTCTGGTCTGCGGGTTGAGATTCTAAATTGGAGAAAAGCCAACTTTGATGGCATCAGAAATTACCTGGCAAGTGTGAATTGAGAAGGCCGTTTTCTGACAAAGGTGTACTTGGAAAGTAAAAAACTTTGCAAGTACAAAACTTCAGACGAGGTGAAGGAGAATCTTAAGGGATTCTTCTGGTATGTTAAGAGCAAAAGGATTGCTAGGGACAAAATTTGTCCTCTGGAAGACCAGAACGATAATTCATGTGTGGAGCCAAAATAGATAGGGAACATCTTAAGTGCATTATTTACATCTGTATTGACTTGTGAGTTGGATGCAGTCAATAGAAGTGAGGCTAAGTGGCTTCAACTTCATGGATCCTGTACAGATTACAGAGGAGGAGGCATTTGCTACCCTGGATAAATCGCCAGGGCCTGACAAAGTGCTCCCTTGGACCCTACAGGATGCAAGTGCAGAAACTGCTGGGGTCCTAGCAGAGACACTTAAAACAGGAGAGGTACCAGAGGATTGGAGGATAGCCAATGTCAGTCTGCTGTTTAAAAAAGGCTCTAAACAGAAGCCAGGAAATTATAGGCTGGTGAGTCTGACATCAGATGTGAGAAAGTTATTGGAAGGTATCCTAAGGGACCGGATATACAAGTATTTGGATGGACATGGTGATAGGGATGTCAGCATGGCCTAATATGTGGTAGGTCATGTCTGAGCAATCTTATAGAGTTTTCTGAGGAAGTTACCAGGAAAGTGGATGAAGCCAAGGCAGTGGATGGACTTCAGTAAGTCATTTGACAAGGTTCTGCATGGGAAGTAGTCAGGAAGGTTTAGTCTCGCGGCATTCGCGGATGAGGTAGTAAATTGGATTAGATATTGACTTTGTGAGAGAAGCCAGAGAGTGGTTGCAGATGGTTGCACCTCTGACTAGAGGCCTGAGGTGTGCCTCAGGGATCAGTGCTAGGTCCTTTGTTGCTGGTCATCTACAGTATATCAATGATCTGGATGATAATGATAACAATCAGCAAATTTGCAGATGACACCAAGATTGGGGGTGTCATGGACAGTGAGGGAGGCTATCAAGGCATGCATAGGGATCTGTAGCATCTGGTAAAATGAGCTGAAAAATAGCAGATGGAATTTAATGCAAACAAGTGCAAGGTTTTGCACTTCGGTAGGACCAAACAGGGTAGGTCTTACACAGTGAACGGGAGGGCACTGAGGAGTGTGGTAGAACAATGGGATTTGGAAATACAGGTACATAATTCATTGAAAGTGGTGTCACAGGTAGTTATAGTCATAAAGAAAGCTTTTGGCACATTGGCCTTCATAAATCAATATATCGAATACAGGAACAAGAGAAAACCTGCAGATGCTGGAAATCCAAGCAATCAAAATTCAGTCCGGCCAAAGGGTTTTGGCTTGAAATGTCAACTGTACTTTTTTCCATAAATGCTGCCCGGCCTGCTGAGTTTCTCCAACATTTTGTGTGTGTTTATTGAGTGCAGAAGATGGGATGTTATGTTGAAGTTGTATAAGATGTTGGTGAGGCCAGATTTGGAGTACTGTGTGCAGTTTTGGTCACCTACCTACAGGAAAGTTGTAAACAAGGTTGAAAGAGTTCAGAGGAAATTTGCAAGGATGTTGCCGGGTCTGAAGGACCTGAGTTATAAGGAAAGATTGAATAGGTTAGGACTGTGTGTTTTAGAACATAGAAGATTGAGAGGAGATTTGAGAGGTATAGATAGGGTATGAAATCCCCTTTTACAGGGCGTCTCTTTGGAGGTGGCTCATGAACCCCTTGTGAACAGCCACCAGACTTGGCGTTGAGAAAACCACTTTTCTCAGACTCCTTACGTTTGGTTTAGATATGACCTGGGTCCCACCAAACCCATGAGGTTGGGATGTTTTGCCCACTCAAACCCTGGTTTGTGTGAATGCTATGAGCTTTACTGTCCCATGCAATTGACCGTCAGCAAGAAATAACAGATCACACACTGCATATAATTATAAAGAAGGCATATTTATGAATGTTATCTTTACCAAACAGTTATAAAAGAAGAGAAATAATTTAAAAAAACAAAAAGAAAGGGCCCATTATAATTAAACAGTCAAACATGCACACACTTGGAGCTCAAATCTTCCAAAAGCCGTTGTGTCCGATGTACTCACTACACCAACTCGTATTCGCTGCATTCTGCATTCCTGCCAGATCGAATCCTTCGGCTGGTTCTCTTGTGCTTCTTCTTGCTCCACCTCCTGCCGAAAAAGACCTTGACCCACCTCAGTGTCCTTCACAAAAACTTCTCCCCCAGCGTTCTCTAGAACTTTGTTCCAGTTCGACCCTGCAGATTGGATGACACAGCATTCCTAAGCGACCCTAATTTTTAACAGTAACCCAAACAATGCCAGTAAAACACACTGCTTCTACAGAAAAACCGTTACACAAAATACCCTACAACATTTGGGTAAACACTTTACCAGGCCATTACAGGTAAATGTAAGCAGTCTTTTTCCACTGAGGGTGGGTGGGTCTACAACCAGAGGACGTGGATTGAGGGTGAAAGGTGAAGAATTTAAGTGGAACATGATGGGAAAGTTCTTCACTCCGAGGGTTGTGAGAGTATGGAGTGAGCTGCCAGCACAAGTGGCGTATGCGAGCTCGATTTCAATGTTTAAGAGAAATTTGGATAGTAGGGTTATGCAGGGCTATGGTCCAGGTGTAGGTCATTGAGAGTAGGCAGTTTAAATAGTTTCAGCATGACTAGAGGGGCTGAAGGGCTTGTTTCTGTGCTGTATTTCTCTATGACTCTAATATTCACTAGACTGATTCCAGAAATGGTATGTATAATTAATGCAAAAGATATTGAGTAGACCAGCTGTATATCTTCAAGAACTTAATGAAATGAAAAGAAGTCTGACCAAAACTTCTAAAAATCTTATGTACTTAACAGGCTGGTTGCAAGATAGTTCAGAAGCAGCATCTTACAATGTGGAATCGCCCATTTAGGACTGCAATGTACAGAGTAGCAGAGCTTTTTGCAATTCTCACCTGACAGGGCTGTGGAAGCTCAGCTATGGAATTTACTCAAACTGTAGACAGTTGGATTTCTGGTTATTAAAGGAATAAAGAGCTATAGGGATTGGGCCAATAAATGGCCTTCGTATACTGTAGCGTAATCACTCGAATCAAGGTGTTCTCCCAAGGAGTTCTTGCCTTGATATAGAATACCTGTGTATGACTTTGCATAACGTGGGGAGGCAGACGTCACGTAGTCTATGACAGATTGGGATCAGGGTCCAGTAGCATGATATGCAAGATGGCTGCTGCCTTTCTGCATTTTCACTGCCACTGTGATGTGACGTCGTCTTCTGCCTGCTCCACCGTTAAAATCTTGGTGGGATCACTATTTTTTCTGAAACTTCCCTTTTGACTTTGTCGCTATGGGTGACCCATGGGAGTTGGTCTCCAGTGGGCTTCGCTCTAGAGATCTCAGGAGCTCACAAGGCTCCCCACCATGCCAAGGCGACGACCTCAAAGTAGAGCTTTTGATGAATAGTGGAGCGGGCCCAGGGATCTATTGTCCTGCTCCTTCCTTCTATGTTTTGTTCTCACCTGCTGCAGAAACACTATGTGAATACATTAAATGCCTCTATTATACTCCCCGTTTCTCAAAAGCTTTTTTTTTTGCCTTTGTTGATTCTAGGCTAAACTTCTGAATCAAGTAAAGCACATTAATCAATCTTTGAAATATAAGGTGTCTGGAAACAATTCCAGTCTCTCCGGCAAGATTTGCATGTAGTTGATGGTTAGAAAGTGACCGATATACCATATATCCATACGTGTTTGGAAGAGAAATTAAGGTTAGACTAGAGAAATAACTTAACAGGTTAAGTACATAATCCATTCACGTCACAGATGATAGTTGCCAGGTGAATTTATTTTGCCAGTAACCACTGGCAATATTGGAATATTACCTTTGGCATTTCATTGGTATATGGTATGGGAGTCTTCAAAAGAACCCTGAAAGGGAAAAATAGAGATATTAAAGATGGAAATAGAGCTGTTTCTGAAGATGCAAGCAAAGGAGTTGCCATTAGGTGCCATTAACCCTACTAAGCTCCACCTTGTTTCATTGACGGAAATAATACATTTCACTATGTACTTTAATATACACATGACAAATAAAGTTAATTCTTCTCTTTAAAGTCTGTTTTAAAGTGATCGATCTGTGTTTTAAAGAGGTAGACGGTCAGGTTGTAGTCATATGAAAGCACTCATGCACTACAAATGACATCATTGTGGTGAAAAATCAGCAATGCCATTTCCGAAGCAGAATCGGAATCAGGTTTAATATCGCTGACGTACAATCAGTGTCCACTTTAGCAGCTACACCTGTTCAGCTGCTCGTTAATGTAAATATCTAATCAGCCAATCATGTGGCTCTTGGTCAAGAGAGTCAGCTGTTGCTGAGTCTAAGCACCAGAATGGGGGGGGGGGGGGGGGGGTGGGGAAGAAATGTGATCTAAGTGACTTTGATCGCTGAATGATTGCTGATGCCAGACGGAGTGGTTTGACTGTCTCAGCAACTGCTGATCTCCTGAGATTTTCATGCCCAGCAGTCTCTAGAGTTTACAAAAAGTGGTACAAAGAACAAAATAAAATGTCCAGTGAGCGACAGTCCTGTGGGAAACAAGGGGACTGGTTCAAGCTGACAGTAACTCAAATAACCGTGCATTACAACAATGATGTGCAGAAGAGCGTCTCTGCACACCACATCAAACCTCGAAGAGGATGGGCTACAGCAGGAGATCACAAACCTAAACACTGTGGCCGTTTTATTAGACGCAGAGGTACCTAATAAAGTGGCCACTGGGTGTACGTCATGAAATGCATTACAGTGCAATACACAAAGAACTATCAGTTACAATAAGTATATATGTAAATTCAAAAATTCAAAAAGAGAACAAAAATAATGACGTAGAATTCACGGGCAGTTTTCAAGTTACCATTTTCAAGGTAATACTTAAAAAATCGTAGTATACTAAAAGATGTGTGGGTTAAAAGGGTTCTTGAAGAACATACGTGGAAATCCTTGAAACCTGCAGCACAGTCTTTTCATACAAGAGAAGGGATGTCATGCTGGAACCAATTAAAAGGTCACAGCTAGTACGGTTCTGGCTATCAAGTACATAGAAGTGCTTAAGAAGGCCTTGGACAGAAATATTGAATGTTTATTCCTTTCCATAGCTACTGTCTGACCTGCTGATTTCCTCCAGCATTTTGTGTGTGTTACTGTGGATTGCTAGCATCTGAAGAGTCTCTTGTGCTTGTGACGGAGTCAAGGAGCAGTGCTTAGGATGTTGCCTGAGCAGAAACTGGCTCAAGTTGATTTCTTTGAAACAAAGGAAACTGGGGGGCAGATGTAATTGTGGGATGTACTGTACAATCACGAGAGAGGCCAACATAGTCTACTTCCCCATAGCAGAAAGGACAGTAACTAAGGGCCACAAATTTAAATGGTCAAATTTAAAGAAGGCATCTGAGGAAATATTTTTTCACTCAATGAGAAGCAGGGTGGAGTGGAGGGGGAAGGGGATTGGGGTTTGGGTGCAGGCTTGTGGCTCCCAGCCTGAAAGGACTGTGGAGGCATAAGTTTTCACCACACTTAGCAAATACTTGGGGTGGGGGGAAATATTAGACAAGTCAGAACCTACAATGTTCCACACCAGAAGCTGGGAAAAGTAGTTCATTTTTTGGTATGATGGCTGAATGACTGCCTTTTGCATTTTTATGACAACATAACTCCCAGTTTTTAATGTCCTCCACACTGTTCCCATTGTGTGGAATGGATTAAAACCTATCTCTTATTCAAAGCATTTAAAATTATGTTAGATGATTATAAAAAAGATCTGTAGCACATTTTAAAGATCTTCGTCAAGTTATCTATATATTATTGATTTATTTTCACAAATATTGGATTATAATCTTGACTATAACATTAATTATCCAGGTTATCCAGTGAGCACTGCTGGCTTTGATGACAAGAATGGAGCTGTTGCAACATCTATGGCAAAGATGTCGAAAAAATCTGTGTCTGATGATCTGGCCTCAACTTTCAGCTCTCCAGCAGCATGGTTCCTAGTCGTGGCTTTGATTGTAACTTGGTCCACAGTGGCTATTGTGATGTTCGACCTGATGGACTACAAGAGCCTTGTTGGTATGTAAAGCAATCCACAAGAAATATTGCATCAAATTTGCAGATAAAAATGGAAGGATTGTAAAAGCAAACATATGCTTATTGTTGTACATTATGATAAAAGTGGGTGGAAACATTTTCAATGTCTTTAAACATTGTTCAAAGTGGGAATTTACTATTTTAAATTAACTACTAAGGTAGTTTTAAATTGAGAGTTTGTTTAAAAGAGCATTATATTACCAAAGCTAGTCAAAATAGACAGTTGAAGATTTATTTTCTTGATATTGGATCGAATACTTACAAAGCTGGAGCTGATCGTTTTCAGTAAATTGCAGGAGTTTACCAGATGCTCATTAAAGGAGATACTTCTCCAATTCTGATGAAGAACCTCATTTGCCAAACTGTGCATATTAGTAATTCAAATTAATATTCTAAACACAAGCCAATATTTATGATATGCACTCTTATCTCGTGAAATTTTTGAGAAATAAACACTCATGGGAAATGCCAAGTGCTGAAAATGGGACTATCAAATATTACAACACTGTGTGGTGTTTCACTAGTTTGCAAGTGCAGTGGTAGAAGTATCCCCTCTCTCAACCCATGAACAAAAAAAAAGCATCAGGCGTGAATACTATTTTTGTCATAATTAATTTAATTTTGAGCTAATAGGTACTTTTAACCGATTAACAAAATTGAAAATTGAAGAGTTCTAAAAACAATCTTCACTGTTTCAAGAAAATCGGCAGAAAAATACATTCAATTTGGTCATGAATATTATTTTAGCTTTTGCTTCATGAGTATCATGATGTACAATTGAAAAAACATCACTACTTTTTATCATTTTGGCGAGGTATTCTATTGACACTTACTTTTATTGCTGGAGGTTTAATGTAGTTCAACAAAAATATGTGACCTCTTAAACTCAGTAGCTCTAGAACCTCGGTCTTACCCGCTGTAAAGCACTCTCTTCCACATATCACCTCCTAGCTTCTCACTTCATCCCCCTCCCCTGCCCAGCCAGCTACCTTACCACTCACCTGCTCTCACCTATTACCTGTCAGTTTGCACTTCTTCCCCTTGCACCTACCTTCATACACTGGCTTTGTCTCCTTTCCTGTCCATTCCTGGTTCTTGGCCCCAAAAGGTAGACTGTTTATTCCCCTCCATAAATGCTGCCTGCCCTGCTGTGTGCCTCCAGCGCTTTGTGTGTGTGTGTTATAAAGCACTCTTTCTCACTAAACTTTGATGCTGTAAAATAGACTAGCAGCAGATTTCCAATTGTTTTTATTATCAGATGTTGACTACTGCCTGTCAATGTAATTCATTTCAAATTTGATGGTGTGAATAGTTTATATGCAGAAAAATGTACTTATACTTAATAATAGCACCCATTCCTTAAAAGCAATCTAAAATAATTAGTGCTTTCTACCTTCCACGCATTGGAATCATTTTGCTTATTTACAAAGTTCACAAGTATTTTGTGGTGCGGAGTCCTGTGGTTTCATGACATCAGATGAGTGTCCAATATCATTGAGGTTCTAGTCTGTAAGGTAACCCTAAGGTATTAAATGAGATATCATTAAAATACAAATGTCTTTTGTCTAAATCATAAAATACTTCGAAAGTGGTGCTTGTACTGCTTCAAGATTCCCTTCCTAAACCCTGTCTGGCAGGTGACAAAGTTGTCACAGATGATATTCTAACCATTTCTCAGTTTGGCCTTCCAAGGTAACTTTGGGACCATTTTCTGATAGCTTTGCTTGGCTGGGAAACTACTGGACAGAAAATTTCCAGAGAGTTTACAGGATTTGCTGATGAATTAGGCAGCATAATAATAATGTTGGTCTGATCAAACAGATCAGGTGACAAAACAGCAGCAGAATATACAGCAAAGGCCTGCAGAGATTGCAAGAAGGCATTGGCAGGCAAGTCTTATTAAAATCAATGACAAGGCAAAATATTTCCAATAATAATTCATACTAGCCAGTAAAAAGTAGTAATTTAACTTCAAGGTATCTACCTACTTGGAAGTAAAGTGGATCCACATCTTTGTTCCAAATAAGGAGCTGTTTGCAGTGAAGATTTTGTTCTGTTGGTGTTGCATTTGCACTAAACTTGTATAGCTGGAAATTGTCTTTAGACAGATTGCATCATAATCAGAGTTAATTTTAAAAGTTAATGGTAGCAAATGCACGATTGAAGATTGAACTAGCACTTATTTTGAGTGTGCTATATAATATCAGCTACATATTAAAGTGAATTTTGGTACAATTATACTGCATGTCAAAGACAATTTCTTCTTGCTTTGGCTCGAGTAACACTTATTATCTAAAATGGTTGACATCGTAGCCATCACAGACATAGTAAAATTAATGTCTATTTGGTCACATTTAATTCTATATTATATTTGTGTCATCTCTCCAGAAATTCTGTATCAGTGAATTGAAAAATTAATTCAAAAAAATAATCTTTAATTTTAAAAATCCTTTCTGATTTTAAACAGCATACTAGATACAAGGAGTTATAAATAGTTTGTTAACAAATTGCAGCTCCCTTTCTGTTGTACAAACATTATAACAAGTGATAGAACAACTTCTACACAAAAAAGAAGTCTGCAGAAATGGTACTGCAGCTGGTAAATATTCTGTCCCCTAGTTAGAATTGGCTCACAGTTTACTGTGTTCAAAGGATACATTCTGAAAGAGAAACATTCTCAGAGTTCTCTAAAGGAAATCAGTGCTCCGATGACAGTGAGGTCAAAGTTGTGACCACATCATCATAATTAAAAGGAATGAATCATCCCTTGTGGGTGTTGATGAAGATAGGGAAGGCAACTGGAGAGGCTTTGCTGTTAGCATCATTTAGAGAGATGCTAATCTTCCCAGCAAATGATTTTTGAGCCAGTGTAAATGGAAGTGAGCCAAACTGGGAGTTGAAGGTATAATCAACAATTTATACAGCTATCAGGCAATGATGCTTTAAAGGGCATTGTTGCTAATTATAAGACTGTCTTTAATAGATTAGCACATTTCACTTAATAGGATAATTAAGTTGGAGGGAAGCTGTCTTACTAATTGACATGTTTCTATTTACATATTAGCTGTGTAGTCAATTTATTTATAGAAAACATTGAGCTTAATTTCAACTTAGTATGCTTGAGAGTTTAGAAGACATTCTAAATAACTAACAGCTAATTAGACCACACTCAGGTGATTTTAACTGCCTCTTTGAAAAACTACAGGGATGGAAACAGGAGTGACTGATATAGCGACATATACTTGTTTTCATTAATCTGTAATACATGGAGTTTTGCATCAACCCCATCTCATTAAAGCAATTGCAGTTCTATTTCACAGGCCTATTTTGTCCTGTTTTGTGAAATACCCATTATCTCCTTAATTTATAAATTTGCATTGAAAACCTCCATACAGATAAAGCTGTTACTATGACAACAGTATTTCAAACCCATGTCTAGATGCTCCCAATGTTAAACTATTGAGAGAAAACAGACTTTTCAAGTATATTATACCTTTATTTTTAGCTTAGAAACTGATGGACAAAAGATGAAGTCTAGTCACATCAAAACTTTATACATTGTTACTAAAGTTCATTCCAATGAAGTCAGTAGAATTGTAGGCAGATCAACTTTGTAGTATGCTTAATTCTGCCAGTCAGAGATGAACTGCTAGGTGCCATTGTTATTGATGAGATGGGTATAGAATGCATAACTTCCCTCATTCTGTCATGGAATCATAAAGGATGAAAACAGGCCTTTCACCCCCCTGAATCCGTGCCAATGACTGAGAATTGATTTTCATTAATCCCATATTAATCTCATTTTAGTCTCCTAACAATTACATTCAGTATCACAGATTCTACCACTCACCTACACACCATGGACAATTTACAGCATCCAATTAGCCTGCATGTCTTTGGGATGTGGGAGGAAAGTGGAGCATCTGGTGGAAATGCACATCCTCACAGGGACAAGATGTAAAATCTTCATAGACAGCCGCTGTGAGTCGGAATCTCGATGTGCTGGACTGCTGTGGTGTTCCTATCCTTGTCTGATACTGTGATAGAACAAAGTCTTCCACCAGACCAGTGGTCAATGTCCAGAATAGGAGAAAGGTTACACATAATAAGTGTATTTTACCATAGATTAAAGTTAATTGAAGACAATGGTCATCAATGTCTGCAATTGAGCCATGCACAATCAGGGTTTACTCCTGAAGCTGTTCCAATGACTGTGTACTGCCTCAAGGCAGCAGAGGTTTGAGATAAGAGTTTTCTTTTAGATGAGCTGCCAATTATGGCTGACAAGTTCCATCTGCCCAAAGATTTTAAGATGCCCGTAAATTGCCTTTGTCCCTTCTCCTGTCAGTAGAAACGCTCCACTGGGCTTAATAACTAAGCCACACACAAAGGCCAGGAGCTGGACTTGGTTGTTGGAGGCTATTTGAGTCGCACACCATTGGGAGCACTTAATAGGCAGTGGGAGCTTGTCCCCAATACCTCCCCCAGTTATGACAACCTTAAGGAACCGAGTCTCTGGCTAGATTAAAATATATTTTAATTTAAAAAATGTAAAATAAAATTAAAAACATGTAAAACAAGGAAAAAATAATTCAAGCTATTCCAACCTTTATTCTTTTCCACAGGTTTATCAACTAATTCATAAATGCTTACATCTTATTTGAGCAATTAATGTTCCACAAAGGGATAGGGAAGTCAGAAAATTAAGCAACCTATTCAAAGTTTGATTGGCTGTCAATAACAATAAAATCTAAATTAACAGTTTATATTAAATATCTTCATTTCTGCTGCAGTTCTAAACAATAGAAATATTAATTGCTAATGCTTTTAAAGTATTCCTTCAATGGGTAGTACCTGAAGACTTTCATGTGTTAAAATGACACCTGGTTCCAGTGGGCTTTGCCCTACAATGTATGCACACCCAAACACATTGCAATGTAGCCATTTCCTAATGTTTTTACTGTCACCTTTCATTGAAGTGATGAATGTTTCTCTGAATTCCTTTGGCATTTGAGTCATTCCTGGGTCCTCATTATTTTTAATGCTTTTCCTCCTCTCTCGACCGATCATGACACACTTCATCTCGCTGGCATCCCGGTTTCTAAAGCTGACATAGATCCTGCCTATTCTCTGTACTGTGACGAGCCCTGTTTGCCACCTGGTAAAGACATACTGCATGCAGTAGTGGTGTTGGAACTGCTTTGATTGCCTTTAATTCTGAAGTGTTTGAAAATACATTTAGGTCTAGCTAGTGAATTGATCCTAATCTGGCATGGCTGATTTTCCAAAAATAATCAAACATTTCTACCTCCCCAATTATGGAGATGATCTATAAATAATTAATTTCTATTATGCCAGCAATGTACTGAATGTTTCTCAATATGTCTCCAGATGCCTGTAGCTGGATGGTTAATACATATGACTCAACACAGACTTACCATGCTCATTAGAAAAAATGAAAGCTTATTTAACTTTCTTGAAATTAGGGATCTAACAGCCTGCTTTTATGTAAGGAAAATCATAGCATGAACCTTGATCTTTTATTTATATATTGGATTTAACCACATTTATTAGGAGGAAGGAAAGAAGAAGACAATTTATAATCAACCCTTACATTCATCTGTGTCATCCTGACTGTTACTATGCCAAAAAATATTTGTGTGAATGTATTATCACAGCACATGAGAAAGGCTGGTTTCTTTATTAAAATGAACAATATCTAGTTCTGGATTGCTTACAAAAGGTAGTTGGGAGCAGATCTAATATAATATACACCAGTGAATGAATTAAATGTATAGTTAAAACAACAGACCTCGAGAAGGACCATAACCTTGTCATAGGGTTTGGAGGCTTCAATGCCTCAATGACAGGGAGAGCTATGTTGGCTGGAGTCAGGGGCTTTTGCCATGGCTCTTGGTAGGGTCAGCAATGCCAAACAGGTAGAGAGGCCTTTGACCTGTTTGACATGGGTGACCCTACCAAGTGGTTCACTGATCCTCCAGGTTTGGGCCTTCACCTCAGCGCTAACAACACTAACGTGTGAAACACAATTGTTATGGAGACAGCAATGAGGAATCCTTCTGTATCAGTGTGCTACTGCATGGACAGACAGAGATGGGGGGCCTTCATTGCTGCCCTAATCACCAGCAGCATAAAAGGCAGTAGTAAGTAGAACAACAAAACCACTTTGATAGGACATCTGCAGTAGGCACCAATAAGTACATAACTGAAAGGCTATCATAAAATGGTATTTACACACACAGTGGAACTTATGAAATCCAAGCAAAGATAGCTTTCAGTGTGCTTTTGCTCCATTTTCAAATGTTTCAGGCTGACTTTATGACAGCTTTATATTTTCTGATTGTCTCATGGTACACAAAGTCAAAGGTGAACGATCATCAGAAAAATAAATTGGCACTGGATAATTTAGTGAAATTGAAGTATATTTAACAAACTCTAACATCTGTAGAATTGCAAAAGTAATATATTCAGGGCAAAAAAGATATTTGACAGTATTATTATTTCTTTGGTAAGGTATGAGTAATTGCTTTCTGCAAGATTTCAGAATTATAGATTAAGCCAAAGTAATAATGAATATTTGTGGTCAATAAAATATTTCTGTATGAATTCAGATCATGAATTCATAAACCTCAGTAGCGTCAGTCACTGCTATTAACTAAGATTCTTCTTAGGAATTGATTAACAGAGCTATCAAGTCATGGAGTAGCCCGAGCAGAAATACACCCAATCGGAGTAGGTTCATAGATTGGTTCTGGGATTAATGTATGAGGTGCACTTGTTGGCTCTGGGCCTGTACTCGCTGGAGTTTAGAAGAATGAGGGGGAATCTCATTGAAACCTAATGAATATTGAAAGGCCAAGAGAAAGTGGATGTGGAAAAGCTGTTTCTTCTGGTGGGGAGTCGAGCACCAAAGGGCGCAGCCTCAGAATCGAGGGATGTCCATTTAGAACAGAGGTGAGGAGGAATTTCTTTAGTCAGATTGTGGTGAATCTGTGGAATTCATAGTCACAGACAGTTGTGGAGGCCAAGTCATTGGGCATGTTTAAAGATGAGTGTTATATTTTGTAACTCCAAAACATTAAATTAATTCAAAGGAAGACACGGGAGTCTGGGAATGTAGGCTTAACTTTGTGGTAGAGTCAAGATGTATGTAGTTAATGTGTTTATACATATAGCCTGTAATGAATTATTTAAATGAACAAGAATTTAAATCAACCAATATAGATACAGAAGATTACTCAAATATTATTGAAATATTGAATACACAACAATGACGCTGATAGGGCAGCAAAGGCAGGAAAATGGGGCTGTGGGGGATAACAAACCAACCATAATGGAATGGCAGGGCAGACTCAATGGCTAATTCTTTTCCCATGTCTTATGGTCTTATTGAAGCTTCCGCCTCACGGCTCCAGACCCAGGTCTAATACCGACCCCTGTGTGGAGTTCCCCATCTGGCTCTTCCAGCTTCCTCTCACATCACAAAAGGTGTGCCGATAGGTTAAATGGTTTGTGTAAATTGTTGCTACGTAGGTGGTGGCAGGAAAATCAAGGGATGAATTGCTAGGCATAAGGAGACTGTGCTTCTTGGAAAATCCATGGGTGGATTTGGATTTATGGGATTGGTCTGAGAGTTAGTATAAACTTGATGGGCCAAATGCCCTTCTTCTATATCTTAGGAAAAATATGAATCAAAGTACAACATAAAAAGTAGCACAGCCCACCATGATTATGCTATAAACACCCATCTACACGAATCCTAATGTTTCCCTCGTAGACTTCCCCATATCCGCTTGAACAATCCACTACCATCTACTTCTGGTCTGAACCAGGTATTCAAAGGACCAAAAAAACATATTTTATATAATGACAGATATGAATCACATAAAGATAGAAACAAATCAGTTTTTTACCCTTCCCCTCCCCTCTTTCTTTTCCCCACTCTGGCTTTTTACCTCTCCTCACCTGCCTATCACCTCCCCCGGGTCCCCTCCTCCTTCACTTTCTCTTGTGGTCTTCTCTGCTCTCCTATCAGATTTGTTTTTCTCCTGCCCTTTACTCTTCCTACCCACTTGGCTTCACCTTTCACATTCTTGCTAACCTCCTTCCCCTCTTCCCACTTCTTTATTCTGGCATCTTCCCCTTCCATTTCAGTCCTGAAGAAGGGTCTTGGCCTGAAAAGTCGACTGTTTCTTCATTTCCTTAGATGCTGCTTGACCTGCTGAGCTGATCCAGTGTTTTGCGGGTGATGCTTTGGATTCCCTGCATCTGCAGACTTTCTCATGAATCACATAGCTGCTTACTGTGGTCACAGAGGCTAGATTGCTTAGTTCAATTTGCAGAATTCATACAGTCAAAGAGTCATGAAAAAGTACAGCACAGAATGAGACCCTTCAGCCCATCTAGTCCATACTGAACCATTTAAACTGCTTAGTCCCATTGACATGCACCTGGCCCATAATTCTTCATATCCCTGTTATCCATGAACCTATCCAAACTTCTCTTAATGTTGTAATTGAGCTCGCATGCATCATTTGCAATGACAGCTCATTCCACACACTCATGACCCTCAGAGTGAAGATGTTTCCCCTCATGTTCCCCTTAAATTTATCAGCTTTCACTCTTATTCTATAACCTCTGGTTTTAGTCCCAACCACCTCAGCAGAAAAGCCTACTTACATTTACACTATCTATACACCACATAATTTTCTATACCTCTATCAAATCTCCTCTCAATCTTTAATGTTACAAGGAATACAGTCCTTAACCTTTTTAATCATTCCTTCTAATTCAGGTCCTCCAGACCCAGCAATTTTTCTCTGTACTCTTTCAACTTTGTTTACTCCTTCCCTGTAGATAGGTGACCAAGGCTGCACACAAGACTCCAAATTCAGCTTCACCATCACCTTATACAACTTTAACATAACATCCCATCAATAAATTGGGCTTCATAAATCAATATTTTGATTTATGAAGGCCAATGTGCCAAAAGCTATCTTTATGATACCATCTGTGATGCTACTTTCAATGAATTATGGACTTGTATTCCCAGATCCCTTTGTTGTACAGCACTCCTCAGTGCTGTTGTATTCACTGTGCAAGACCTACCCCGCTTGCTCCTTCCAAAGTGCAACACCTCCCATTTGTATGCATCGCATTCCATCTGCCATTTTTCCAGCTGGTCCAGATTCCACTGCAAGCTCTGATAGTCCTCCTTGCTGTCCACTGCACCCCGAATCTTGGTGTCACCCACGAATTTGCTGTTAATCACATAGTCGTCTAAAGCATTGATATAGACGACAAACGACAAGACCCAGCACTCCACTGGTCTTATGTTCAGACTCTTGAGTAAACTGTTCCACAAAGCATACAGAATGAATGACCTGAGGTGCCATTCTTCCCTTCTACAGTAGTAGCTTTTCATTCACCCAACCCTTATCACCCACATCCCCATTTTATACAAATAGAAGACTTCACATGAGGGATGGTGCAGATCTGTTCCCTAAACATTCCATGTGACTAAACAGGATATTGTGCCCTTCTAAATTTAGTTTATGAGTGGGGAGATAATTTTCCTTTCATGAGCACTAATGTCTACTTTCTTAACATAGAGCATGGGGCATAGAAGAGTCCAGCACAAGAACAGGCTACTCGATCCACAGTGTTGAGACGAACCAGCTGAAAAGCAAATCAAAAACACCCAAACACTAATCCATCCTACCTACACCATGTCCATATCCCTCCATCTTCACTACATCCAAATGTCTCTGATGAATTTGCCTCCACCACCATACCAGGCAGCACATTCCAGGCATCCATGACTCTCTGAGTGAAAAATTTAACCCTCCTGTTCCCCTTGAACCTATCCCCTCTCACCTTCAATGCATGCCCTTGGGTATTAGCCCCTGGGAAATCGATACTCTCTGTCCACTCTATCTGTGCCCCTCATAATCTTGTGTTTATTTCTATGTCCTCCATTACATTCTTGCGTAGTATGTGGCATGAACTGCAAACTATCTGTGCAACATCCTTTGTTGTGGACTTGCCTTCCTCCTTGATCTATTGGACTGATGACCACCCATTTCAGTTTCTTCAACAATTTTCAGCCTTCGACTCAATCATTAAACATCTTCTGCAAATGATTTCCACATCAATAAATCTCCCCTTGTACTGCATCACCTTCATATTTCCTTGTAAGTTACTTTCATTTATCTTAGCATCTTTGCAATTAGCAAATTAAAACCTTGAACAATGTAAGTGATAAATCCCACTTCCATAACACAGTATAATCAAACTCGTCCAGCTAACCTCTGAGTCACAGCTTTCTTGGTATTCGTTATCATGACTGGAAACCATGATGTTTGATGGTATTCTTGTTCAAGTGACCCCAGCTGTGAAACACTTCTTAGTGTTTTAGTATTCCCGTTAGATTCATCTCTTCTTTGATGAATGGATGAGAAGGTATGGCATTGATTAATCTATTTTGGCTGTCAATTGAATCTAATTTAATTAATTAATTGATTGGCTGAATAGTCACATTTATATGGTGATTTTCATGAGCTCAGAACATCTAAAGTTCAAGTTCAAATTTAATTGTCATTCAACCATATACATGAATGCAAACAAATGAAACAGCGTTCCTCTGGGGCCAAAGTGTAAAACGGGGTACCAACAGTTACACCCAGCACACATAGCACATGCAGTAAACTAAGACTGCAGAAAGTCATACAGCTACAAAAAGATTAAAAATTAATAATAATATATAGCCCAAGTCCCTGGGTGTCATGGCTTGTAGATTGACGGATGATATGCCATAGCCACATTTCTGCAAGGACAGCCTGCAGCAGTTCCTTATCTGGTAGCTGCACACAAATGCAATCTAGCTTGTCTTTACTGGAGGGACCAGCCCCCAACCCAGTAAGGAATCCACTGGCACAGAGCTCCAGCGACTCCGTCCCTGGTGGATGCAACAGGTGACCCGCTAGGTATGAGGACCAGGCCCACCCCACCATTGAGGCACGCACCACTGGTCTCCCCAATGAACTAGTGAATCGGACTTGTAGTATTCTACACCAGCAATGTCCAGCAGGGCCTCATGGTCACAATAAAGTTCAAAGTGCAAAGTACATTTATTATCTAAGTATGAATACAGTATACACCCTTGAGGTTTGTCTTCTTGCAGGCAGCCACAAAACAAGCACAAAGAACCCATTCAAGGAAAAACCCCAAACAAAACCATCAAACGCCTCCTGAGAGGAAAAAAGCACAAACGATAAAAAGTAAACCAGAGACCCAAAAAGTGAGTCCTCAGCGCTGTGCTGATGTTCGCAAAAAAATGAAGAAAGAAGTAAACAAAAACACAAGGACCATGGACTGCAGAGCCCCTGAAAGCAAGTCCACAGCCATAGAGTGCTTGAAAATAAAAATCTCCAAGCCAATCATTTCCACTATTTGTTAGACGATGCCTCCTGCAACGAGACCAGCTCCACCTCTATTGAGTTGGGTAAACCTGCCATACTTGAGATTCTTAATATCCATTAAAGTGTAAATGCACTTTATAGTTAATGAAATACAGTCTCTGTTGTAATATCATAAAGAGTACAGTGTATTCCCACACAGAAAGTCCAGTGAAATTTAAGGTTATACAGTAATTTTATGAAAAATATTGCTTCCAGTTCTAGAGAGGGTTTAGCAGAAGGGATTTCTGTAATTGTAGAGCAATCTGCTTTGTTATATTAGTTACTGCTAATGCCTTCTGAAATCGTAGCTCTAGTTATATGAATTAAATTTGGACTAGAATTTTGGAACCTACAACAGAAATCTGCTACCTTTTTTCTGCCCTGAGAAAGACAATCAATATGTTAGAATATAGAAAAATCATAAAAATAGGAAAACATAGTATTCTCTCAGTACAATTTGAAATGCAAATTCACTGGATTTCACATAAATGCATGTTTACCTTTGACTTCAAAAGTGATGCATTGTGTTAGTATTATTTCTGGTGTTACTGTCACTGATCCTTACAGTTCTGATAAGCTTTCTCTATTGGCTTGTCAGAGATAATTCTGTATTACAGCACATTGAGCACAGTGAACTGATTGTGCAAAAAACCAATGAATTATAGGTTTATTAGGCCTTACAACACTGTCAGTACCAGTGATGCCAGAATACTTTATGAATTATATTTTTATTCCTTAACCTTGCATCAGTTTTAGCTTTTGAACAATTTTTTAAAAGTATCTGTTAAAATACTTTAACTTATTTATTTATTTATCTTATTAATATAATACCCAGTGTTATTGATTGCAATTGATTCAAATGGTTTTATTTTGAGATATGCATAAGTACATAAATTCCATAAAGAGGAATTAATTTTAAATATATTTAAAGTTCTTTTGCAAAGTTTGGTTATAATATGGAAAAAATAACACATTCCTTTAATCTTAGTAATCAATATCTATGAAAAATTAAACAGAAAAGTGTTCATAACTTTTGGAAATAAACTTTGAAACTTTTATGCTTTTTATAATTCTAATTTTACTCCCAAGAATGATTTTAGAATAGCCTTTTATCTTGTTGTTTTTGAATTTCTACCAAACATACATAAATATTGTATCATACATATGAGTTAATCAATATTCTAAATGATTGCTAGATCAATGTACTAGATAAGGACTTCTCGTACAAAATGATTCTAAAAATATAATACACTTTTTAAATTTGGAGGGATCTGATTGGATAATTTTTTTTGGCATGTTGGGTGATCCAATTTCTGTAAGAGTAAAAATGTTATTAAAATTGATGATTTACCACATTGATCACAAAACCTACTATCATCATTTTGTGTCCTCTGTGTTTTTGGTGTCAAAATGCATAGAGGACCTTGGACAGGCATTATAGAATCAAATGATGTGCAGCACATGTCTGAATGCCATGGCATATACTCTGTGTTGATCACTTATGATAAAGCAAGCTTTCACAGTTACTGCGAAACCTACCTCTGACTTAAAGGTACTCCACTGAGACTTTGTCTCGGTACCCATCGCAACACTCTCTCTCAAACTTGCAAACCTTGCCCCACCCTCCATCCTCTGATCTGAGCTAGTTTACTTGGCAATTTGATAGTTCTCAAATTTATCCATGAGAGATCTGTCTGGATATTTATGTTCTACCATCTTTCTGCAATGCCTCGTCCAGCAGTCAGATCTCTGACTGCAATCCTCCACTGCCCAATGGTCAATTATGTTGCCTAATTACTGACTCCCACTCAGAAGCCTGCAAACCTGAACCACCAGTTATTGACTCCAGTACTTCTGCTGCTAATACATCCCTGGCCTGACCCCAAACCTGTCATGTGGAATCCTACAAAATTTACTGGCCCACCCATCCTCCTTTAAGCCATTCACCCATTATTTTGACATAATTCCCACATGGATCAGGATTCCTTTGTGTCCTCTATATCAGTGAATTCTCATTAGAAAGACCACATTTTGAATAGCTCATTCCTTAATTCCTTAGTGATGTCTTACTAAAGAATTAAGCAGTGCTCTAAATGTTGGTCCAGTGCTTAATAACTATTAAGCAAGCCCTTTCAAATATCATCGAAATCTCAGGCCAATGTATTTTCAGACATTGCTTGTCATTCTTAGCAAATAATTCACAAGGTAACATTTACAGCCTCTTTTTGATGAAAAATAATCATTCATCTTAAAAATCCTTAAAGGCACCAAATTTCTCAAAAGATGGTTGAAGAAGTTTGGTATGGGCCCCCAAATCTAAGAACTTTCTACAGGAGCACAATTGAGAGCATCCTGACTGGCTGCACACTGCCTGGTATGGGAACTTACCTCCCTCAATCTCAAGACTCTGCAGACAGTGGAGCGGACAACCCAGCGCATCTGTAGATGTGAACTTCCCGCTATTCCTGGTTCCTTTTTGCAGTTTCAGATCTGTCCTCAGTGTCTTCCTGGCCTCCTCAGTGATCAGGGTGTCAGCTGTTTTCTGTGAAGTGACAGCCACAACTCCAGGCAACGCTTCCCAAGCTGCGTCTGAATTATCAGCGGAGGTCGGATTCACTGCTTATCTGCTCTTTAAGAAACGACAGCATGATTTGAATTAGCATAGGTCGGTTTATTTGTGTGCAGGATACTCAATATTACTTGAGTTTGTGCTACTGGGGAAAATATCAGAATTAGACATAGGCACAATCCACATAGACTACCAGAATGAGCACCGATGGGTGTTGGATCCTTGACTTCCTCACTGGGTGATCACATCTACGCGAATCGGAAAAACATCTCCTCCTCACTCATAATAAACACTAGTGCACCTCGAGGATGTGTGCTTAGCCCATTGCTCTACTTTCTCTACACCCATGACTTGGCACATCTCCAAAACCATGAATAAATCTGCTGACGACACAACTATTGTCAGCAGTATTTATTTGGTGATGAGGAGGCATACAGGAGCGAGATAGATCAGCTGGTTGAGTGGTTTTGCAGCAACAGCTTTGCACTCAGCCTCACACTGACCAAGGGACCGATTGTGGACTTTAGAAAGGGTATGACAAGGGAACACATACCCGTCTTCATCAAGGGATCAGATGTGGAAAGTGTGAGCACTTTCAAGTTTCTGGGTGTCAACATCTCTGAAGATCTATCCTCGGTCCAACATATTGATACAATTACAAAGAAGGCACAGCAGCGGCTATATGCCATTAGGAATTTGAGGAGAATTGCTATGTTAGGAAAGACACTCACAAATTTTTACAGATGTACCGTGGACAGCATTTTGACTGGTGCATCACCGTCGGGTATGGAGGGGCGACTGCACAGAGCCAGAAAAACTTGCAGAAAGTTGTGAACTCTGACAGCTCCATCATGGGCATTAGCCTGCCCAGCATCCAGGACACCTGCAAAAGGTGATGCCTCAAAAATGCAGCATCCATCATTGAGGATCCCCATCATCCAGGACATGCACACTTCTCATTGCTACCAAAACAGAGGAGGTACAGAAGGTAGAAGGTAGAAAGGCATAGACTGCTTTCTAAATAGGGAGAAAAACCAAAACTTGGAGGTGCAAAGGGACTTGGGAGTGCCTGCGCAAATTTCCCTAAAGGTAAATTTGGAGGTTGATTTGGTGGACGGGATGGCAAATGCAATGTTAGCATTCATTTTGAGAGGACTAGAATATAAGAGCAAGGATGTGATGCTGAGTAAGGGATTTTCTGAGACCACACTTTGTGTATTGTGTTCAGTTCTGCCCCTTATCTACTAAAAGATCTGCTAGCATTGGAGAAGGTCCAGAGGAGGTTCACAAGCATGATTCTGGGAATGAGAGGGTTAATGTATGAGGAGTGTTTGATGGCCCTGGAACTGTTCTCCCTGGAATTTAAAGAATGAGGGGTTTCTTATTGAAACCTTCCAAATATTGAAAGGCCTCAATAGAATGGATGTGGAGAGGATGTTTCCTATAGTGATTGAGTCTTGGACCAGAAGGCACATCCTTAGAATAGATGGACATCCACTTAGAGGAGAGATGAGAAGGGATTTCTTTAGCCAGAGTGTGTTGATCTGTGGAATTCGTTGCCATGGATGACTGTGGAGGCCAAGTTGTCGAATATTTTAAAGTGGAGGTTGATAGCTTCTTGATTAGTCAGGACATCAAATGTTACGGTGTGAAAAAGCAGGAGAATGGGATTGAGAGGGATAATAAATCAGTCGTGATTGAATGGCGGAGTAGACTTGATGACACCATATAGCCTAAATCTGCTCCTTTTCTTATGGTCTTATATTAAACTTGAATCTGATTCTGGTCTGCATCTCCCCCATTTTACACATTTTCACTTAGAGAACACAGAACATAGAACAGTATAGCACAATACAGGCCCTTCTGCCGACCCTTTAACATATCCAAGATCAATCTAAAGCTTTCCTCACCCATTGCTTTCCATTTTTCTTTCACTTGTTTGCCTTAAATGTCCCTAATGTATCTGTCTCTACCCTACTGCTGGCAGCATGTTCCATGCACCTACCACCCTCTGTGTAAAAAAAGTTACCTCCAACATCCCTATACTTTCGTCCAATTATCATAAAATTATGCATCCTTGAATTAGCCATTGATGTTCCGAGAAAAAGTATACATGATTACATCTTGTGGTTTATGCTCATGAATAGAATAGAACTTTATTTTCATTGCTCAAGACAAAGAGATTGTGGTGCTATCCAGTCCTGGCAAGACAGATATTTACAATGCATGTGCTATGACTTAATTTAAAAATCCTTTATTTAAATGCAACGAGTGACTTCAATAGTCCATATTACTCAAAGGCCATTGGCAAGCTGGGGAGTTGCATTATTCAGCTGTACAATACCCCTCAGGAAGAAACTGTTTTTCAGTCTTACTGTCTTGGCTAAGATCTTTCTGCATCTCCTACCTGATGACAGGAGATTGAACAGACAGATGGGTCTTTAATGATGTTACAAGCATGCCAAAGGCATCAAGAGTTGTACATTGTCTCCAAGTCCAGTGTTTGAGTTCTAATAATGTGCTGAGCCGTTCTAATCACCCGTTGGAGTGCTTTGTGATCGGTCTTTCTGCAGCTAGAGTACCACACTGTCATTCTGTATGTCAGTATGCTCTCTACTGCACATCAATAAAAGTTGGCCAGCAATTTTTGGGGCAGATTAGCTCTCCTTAAGCATCTCAGGTAGTATAGTCACTGTTGTGCCTTTTCTACTATCAAGGTTGTGCTGATGGACCAAGACAACTCCTCAATGATGTTCATCCCCAAAAACTTGAAAATAGAGACCCTTTCCACTACCTCACCATTTCTGAATAGTGGGGCTTTTTCATGGATCTTTGACAGTTTAACAAGATAAATCGTCTGAATTTTCGTTACATAGAACATTGAACATAGAAAACCTACCAGCAGAATACAGGCCCTTCGGCCCACAGTGCTGTGCTGAACATGTACTTATTTTAGAAATTACCTAGGGTTACCCATAGCCCTCTATTTTTCTAAGTTCCATGTTCCTATCCAGGAGACTTTTAAAACACCTCCACCATTGTCGTTGGCCACCCATTCCACGCACTCACCACCTTCTGCGTAAAAAACTTACCCCGACATCTTCTCTGTACCTACTCCGCAGCACCTTAAAACTGTGCCCTCTCCTGTTAGCCATTTCAGCCCTGAGAAAAAGCCTCTGGCTATCCACACATTCAATGGCTCTCATCATCTTATACACCTCTATCAGGTCACCTCTTGTCCTCCGTTGCTCCAAGGAGAAAGAGCAAAGTTCACTCAACCTATTCTCATAGGGCATGCTCCCCAATCCAGGCAACGTCCTTGTAAATCTTCTTTGCACCGTTTTTATAGTTTCCACATCCTTCCTGAACTGAGGTGACCAGAACTGAGCACAGTACTCCAAGTGGGGTCTGACCGGGGTCCTATATAGCTGTAATATTACCTCTCAGCTCTTAAACTCAATCTCACAGTTGATGAAGGCCCAATACACCGTATCCCTTCTTAACCACACTGTCAACCTGCGCAGCAGCTTTGAGCGTCCTATGGATTCGGACCCCAAGACCTCTCTGATCCTCAACACTGCCAAGAGTCTTACCATTAATACTATATTCTGCCTCATATTTGACCTGACATAATGAACTACCTCACACTTAACTGGGTTGAGATCTATCTGCCACTTCTTAGCCCAGTTTTGCATCCTATCGATGTCCTGCTGTAACCTCTGACAGCCCTCCATATTATCCACAACACTCCCAAAGTTTGTGTCATCAGCAGATTTACTAATCCATCTTTCCACTTCCTTATCCAGGTCATTTACAAAAATCACAAAAGGGGTCTTACAGGTTTACGTGGCAAATAAAAATATAATTAGAATTGTATTCTCTAACTATGCAATAATTAATGTCAAACGCTTGAACAACATAGGCATCTCACTGTTTTGCCGAAAGATAAATTGCCAACTTATATCAAAATATGACATTAACAATTTTATGTTTGCTTCATTCAATAAAATATCACATGCACCTTAAACCCGAGAACAGTAATTCTGCACCATTTCTTCATCTATCAATATACTTTTAAAAAGAAATTGCATCTGAGTTGTTAAGGAAGTCCCACAAAGTATAAAGAATAACACAGAGAGTGATTAGTTAACTAAGTAGAATGAATTTTAAACCCTCAGTTTTATCTCCCTTTGAATCAGTGTTAGCTACGAGCTTGCGAGGAATTTTTTTCTGCACTATCAGCTCCTGTCACATACACCACAAACATGGTATCAAGGAGACTAGATGATCTCTTCTGATTTTTCTTCCTGTGTTGCAAGTTTGTATTACTCTTTGTTCTCCCTTTCTTCATTCATCTCATCCTAACAGGAAAACAGCAAGTTGGTGTCGACAAAGTTTTAAAAGAAGCACCGAGCCTCAGAGGCAAGAACTGGTTTTATGTTGTTCATTAGAATTTTGTTGGCATTACCTTCAAGGAATTCTATCACTTGAGCTTCCATCCCAAATCAATGTGGTAAATAGTAATGCATTCATAAAAAATTGTGTTCTACCATTGACCAAAAGGTGTAATCAATAGAAAAACTGTGTTCCTTGAAGGGAAGTATTTTTGCAGTGGATTGAACACGGATTATGTGACTTTAAAATGCTTGCATTATGAGTTTCATCAGTTGTGACATATTAGTCCTCAATCTATGTCTGATTTTACTGGATATTCTCCACACTGGTTATTTTGACAGGGTGGAATGTATTAAAATACTTCAATATTCCATGAAAATGGACTGATTGGAAAGGAATCAGATTGTACCACATAGAAATTCAGTGAAGTTAAGATACTGAATATCCAAAACAAATGCTAACATCCTGGTGTAGTGCGTTTAGCACTACTGACCGGGGCTGACTAGACAGTTCCCATTCAATGATCAGAAAGATAAGAGAGCTTTACTTTATTCCTAACATGTATTGAAATGTTTAGACACTAATACATAGGTTTTTGGTTTTGTGAATGTTCATTGCATGTTTTCTAAATGAATTGCATCTCTGTCTTTGCTTGTCTGCTTCTGCCTTTGTAGCACCTTTGCTTGCTTGGAAAAATGCAGTATATACAGGCTTCACACAGAGAATCAGGGAAGTTGTTCTTTTTACATCCCCCTGAAGGTAGCAATGGCCTCAATCCTTCAATAAATTCCTCTGTGCATATTCTGTGAACACTGTTGGCTCAAAGCGTATGGGAGTGTATTTTCATTTTGACTGCCTGGCGTAAGCATTAAGTCACTGGATACAGAACCTTTCAGCTGATTTTCAGCTGGGTATGACTGGGGTAAGGATGAGGAGTGTAAAGGCTTTATACCATGTTGATCCACTGTCTAGGTACTGTCTTCCCACTGAGATTTGAACTCGGAGTAGTGACGATACAAATCTAATCCATAACGCCATTAATTCTCACTGCAATAAATTGTACAGTCTGTTTTATCATTCTAGGCTTCATCCTTCCTTCAGTAAATTATCCAAATCATAGAGAGAATATCACAAAACTTATTTAACAAACATGCATTCCAAAGCAACTGTGACTAAATCAATTGAAATTTCATAGTATTTTTTGTGCCCTTGAGAATTCCTCCGCAAATCAATTCATGTACTTGGACAGAGATACTCCATGGAATTTCCAGAATTAATATTTGTGTCACGTTTTCACACATTCACACAAATTAACACTGTTTGCATAAATGGATCTATATCGGTATAATCAAAGAAACATGAATTTCAGATTTGAATAAAATCAATGTTAGTTTTCTGCCAGTCTCATTAATGAAAGTTATTTTCTATTTTTAAAAACATTTCTGACTGGTTTACTTCACATTTTAAATATAATCTTTATAAAATATTTTCAAAATAAAATTTTGGGCTATTTGGAAAAATTATAAGATTTTTGATTTTATTTATAAATAAATAGCACCTCATCAAAATCTATGGCTTCACTCATTAAGTAAATATTCATACGTACATGCAGTAGGTAATTTAAAAAATGCCTGATGCTTTTTAATTTCTTTCATTGCATCTGGTAAACTAGTTCAAAGAGATTTCCCTAGCACTGTTATGAAAAATATATATATATATACACACACAATACTTCTGAGTAAACATTAATAACTTAATCATTTCTGTAAAGAAAAGTTCACACAATACATGATTTTGCTTATGTTTGATTTCTCCTTTTAATCTCTGAACCATGTTCTTTTTTGTTACTGCTCTTTCCTTATATGCATTCAGGAGGTTTTAAAGAATTAAGCTCAGATCCTATGAAAGTCATAGATGAGGCTGTGGAGGATACCTCAAACTGGATCTATGGCTTTATATCTTTACTGTCTGATATATTATCAACAAAAGAATACCCTGATGACGATATGGATGAAGGTATTGGGAATCTGTAGCAGTTGCACATTATACAATAAAAAATGCTTAGGATGATTAAATTATATAAACTCTGTATCCTAACGGCTTAGAGTAATTACAGTTACTTAGTATTTGTGGCATCATTTAAACTTGAGTATTTTAATTTCTAAGCTTGCCCGTTTAACTATTTGGTTCTTCATGAATTTGGAAACTTTGTGCATTGAGAAAATAAGTGGTACATTTCTGTTTTATTGCCAGGTATAATGAAGGTTATCATCTCTTAATTCCATCAGTTCAGAGAGTAGAAAACAAAATATTCAAATTATTAATTGTATTTTATTAAATAGGCAAACAATCTATTTTGTGCTTCTATGAGGAAATCTGCATTTGCTGGAAATTCAAACAACAACACACACAAAATGCTGGTGGAACACAGCAGGCCAGGCAGCATCTATAAGGAGAAGTGCTGTCGACGTTTCGGGCTGAGACCCTTCATCAGGACGTCTTGGCCTGAAACGTCGACAGCACTTCTCCCTATAGATGCTGCCTGGCCTGCTGTGTTCCACCAACATTTTGTGTGTGTTGTTATTTTGTGCTTCTACCTTTTTATGAGTATTACAAATTGTTTGGAGCAATGGGTTAGGAACTTCCATTTTATCCCAGGAATGTCTGATAAGATGAAAATCTCCTGTTGTTACATTCAGTATGAAGTTTGTTTGATCTGCTACAAACCACTTCCCTCCTGATAAAGTTACAACAGGGTGAAAATGTCATTTCACACCAAACAACCACTCTGATTTAAGACGTTCAGAAGATAACTTGCAATGCTTTATTGACCCAGAAGTTATCTAAAATACTAGCATATCTGTTGTATCAGATTTGAGTGAGCTTGATCAAACACCTCATTCAGGCAACATTAACCCTGGAAACAATTGGATAATATATAAAAGAAAACAATTCACTTTCTAGTATGGGTAACAGATCCATCCTTCTAACACGAAGCATCTCCTACCGAGCATGTCCTATATACAGTATATATACATATTCAGATATATATCTACAAAGGATTTCCATTCATTAACTTGCATCAGCAAAAAGTCTGAGATATAATTTATATTGTCAACGAGTAAGAATCTACGGTGGTAATCTATATTTTATAAGATTGCCCCCATCAATTTTTAATTAGTTCTGCCTAACACTTTGCCTGTAAATAAAGATTAAAAGCTTTTTTTTAACTGAAAATAACCAGAGGATAAAACAAATATGATACTTCTAATATTTTTTTAATCTGTGAAAAAAGGTACATAGTTTTTGTCAAAAATGTGTTTTATAGCTATTTGCCATCAAACCTACCACTGTAAAAAGAAAACGATCCAATGCTTTATTTCCTGAAACTGCCTTAAACAGATCTGGCTGCCCTATTAACAGGTTTGAATACTGGGATAGCAATGAGCCATAATTCCATTTTGTTTTAACTCCTGTCCTAACATGATCCCCAAACCATTTTTGTCGTCACACTGTTCCTTCAAATTGGGAAGGATAAAAAATGCCATCCAAGACATGCTGTGAATGGATGATCATGTTTGGAATGATGCTTTGGTTAAAATGCCTTTGTGCCATGTTGATGTTCTTGATTATAGTTATCATTCTTCCTTTTGAATGTCTTATTTTATTTCCAAATAGCCAGTTTCTAGTCAGTGTGTTGAGTGGAAAGAGCAATCAAATGCTTTTTGACTATGTTGATGCCTTGTGAGTGTCAGTGCCAATTCAGTGTATATGATTAATATACAGTAGCATGGATTTTGAGCTTTGATCTATAACTCCTCATAAAAGTAAGTGCTACTAAAGATATGCAAAAGATGCTCTGACTAAAATTAAATCTTTGAATTTAGTTGTGAAAGTCAAAGAAAAAATTTATCAGAATCAGAATGAGGTATAATATCATCGGCATATGTGACAAAGTTTGTTGTATTTGCAGCAGCAGTACAATGCAATACATAACACTACAGAAACAAATGTAGTTACATTCAAAAATATAAATAAAGGAAGTAGTGAGGTACTGTTCATGGGTTCAATGTCCATTCAGACATCAGATGGCAGAGGGGAAGAAGCTGTTCCTGAATCATGGAGTGTGTGCCTTCAGGCTCCTGTACTTCCTCCTTGATGGTAGCAATGAGAAGAGGGCATGTCCTGGGTGATAGGGGTTCTTAATGATGGATGCTAGCTTTTTGAGGCATCGCTCGTTGATGATTTTCTGGATATTATGGAGGCCAGTGCCCATGATGGAGCTGACTAAGGTTACAACTCTCTGCTGCTTACTTTGATTCTGTACAGTAGACCCTCCCACCCCCACCAAACTAAGTGATCGGTTTAATGCTGTAAGTTGCTTTTCAGTTCATATGCTCCACTTAATGGCTCTCAGATTTGTTGCTGGGGACATCTTCTTGTTATTGTTATTCTTCTTCAAAGACCCAAAATAAATTTATTATCAGAGTATGTATGCTGTCTACATTCCTGAGATTCGTCTTCTCACAGACTGCCAAGAAAGAAAGCAACACCATGATTGGCTTTATTATTGTTAACCCGAATCTAATTCAGTCTTTGTATTTGTACATTCACACTTTTGAACATAATTCAGTGAATATCAGTCTGAAAATGTACTCCTAACTCATGCCCCTCTCCATACTTCCAAAGCACCTTACAAAGTGTAAGCAAAATGAAGTTGATTTAAGGCAGCGGTTCCCACCTTGGGCTCCACAGACCCCTCCGTTAATGGTAAGGCTCCATGGCATAAATGTGGTTGGGAACCCCTGATTTAGAGCTATTTTGCAAGAAAAATCTTGCGGTGCAGTAGTTTTAGACTTATCAAAGTTTAGATTAGCTTAGCCACAGTCCCCATATGCAGGAATAAAAGTATGGGGATGCAAAAATGGACAGAATTTGAATAAATGAGTCTATAGTGAAACAAACCTCCAAGAAGACCACAGCAACATGCACAACACACTGGAGGAACTCAGCAGGTCGGGCAGCATCCGTGGAAATGAGCAGTCAACGTTTTGGGCCGAGACCATTCTCAGGACCTGACCACTTCATTTTCACTATGGATGTCCAATCATACAATTCCATTCCCCATCAAGAAAGCCTCAAAGCCCTCCGCTACTTTCTGGACAATAGACCTCACCCGTTCCCCACCACCACCATACTCCTCCGGCTGGTGGAACGGGTACTCACACTTAATAACTCACTTTCTTCAGACCAAGGGTGTAGCTATGGGCACTCGCATGGGCCCTAGCTATGCCTGCCTCTTCGTTGGTTATGTGGAACAGTCTATGCTCCAAACCTATACCGGTACTACTCCCCAACTTTTCCTTTGCTAAATTGATGACTACATTGGTGCTGCTTCCTGCACCAATGGAGAGCTAGTCAATTTCATCGACTTTACCTCTAACTTCCACCCAGCCCTCAATTCACTTGGTCCATCTCATACACTTCTCTCCCCTTTCTTGATCTCTCAAGAAAGACTGTCCACTGACATCTTCGATAAACGCACTGACTCTCATAATTACCTCAACTATACCTCTTCCCACCCTGCCACATGCAAAAATGCTATTCCCTATTCCCAGTTCCTCCATCTCCGCTGCATCTGCTCCCAGGATGAAGCTTTCCGTTCCAGGATATCTCAACTTTCCTTTCTTTAATGATTGTGGTTTCCCTTCTGCCGTCATCAATAATGCCCTAACCTGCATCTCCTCCATTTCCTGCACTTCGGCCCTCACCCCATCCTCCCATCAACATAACAGGGACAGAGTTCCCCTTGTCCTCACCTACCACCCCACCAGCCTCCGGATCCAGCACATTATTCTCTGCAATTTCTGCCACCTTCAACAGGACCCCACCACTAAGCACATCTTTCCCTCTCTACCCCTCTCCGCATTCCGCAGGGATCATTCCCCTTGTGAGTCCCTGGCCTGCACATCCCTCCCCACAGATCTCCCACCTGGCACTTATCCCTGCAAGCGTAAGTGCTACACCTGTCCCTACACCTCCTCTTTTACCACCATTCAGGGCCCCAAACAGTCCTTCCAGGTGAGGCAACACTTCACTTGTGAGTCTGTTGGGGTCATCTATTGCATCCGGTGCTCCCGCTGCGGCCTCCTCTACATGGGTGAGACCCGACGCAGATTGGGGGACCACCTCATCGAGCACCTCTGCTCCGTCCGCCGCAACAGACAGGATCTCCCGGTTGCCACCTATTTCAACTCTGCTTCACATTCCCATTCGGATATGTCCATACATGGCCTCCTCTACTGCCATGATGAAGCCAAACTCAGGTTGGAGAAGCAGCACCTCATATACCGTCTCGGTAGTCTCCAGCCCCTTGGCATGAACTTTGAATTCTCCAACTTCCGGTAATTCCCTCCCTCTCTCTTCCCACATCCCAGTTTCACGCTGCCTCCTCCTCCAACTACCTATCACCTCCCTCATGGTTCCGCCTCCTTCTACTACCCATTGTGATTTCCCCTTACATTCCTTCTTCACCTTTCCTGCCTATCCCCTCCCTCCTTCCCCTCCCCCACCCCTTGACCTTTCCCCTTACTGATTTTTCACCTGGCACCTACCAGCCTTCTCCTTCCCACCCGCCCCCCGCACCTTCTTTATAGGGTCCCTGCCCCCTCCCTCTCTAGTCCTGATGAAGGGTCTCGGCCTGAAACGTTGTCTGTTCATTTCCACGGATGCTGCCCGACCTACTGAGTTCCTCCAGCATGTTGTGCATATTGCTTTGACCCCAGCATCTGCAGAGTAATTTGTGTTTAAGAAGACCACAGCCTTGTCATAGGGTTTGGAGCCTTGCATACCTCAATGACCCAGAGAGCTTTGTTGGCCTTGTGCTTTGGCTCTTGGTAGGCTCACTTGTGCCAAACAAGTCAAAAGGTAGAGGCTAGTCTTAGAGGGTTCCACTCGTCTTCCATGTTCACGGGTTCAGCTCAGGGCTAACGACCCTGATTGGTCAAAAGAACAATTGCTACAGAAACAGCAATGAAGAATCCTTCTTTACAGACAGAGATGGAGGACTTTCATTGTGGTTCTAAACTCCAACAGCATAATGGGCAGTAAGTGAATAAGTATTGTATAGAAAAACAAAAAATAGAATCGAGAAAGGTTGGGGAGGACGATAAAGAAATTAATAAAAAAACAAAGATAAGCGGATGAATGTTCTAGAATAGGGGCTCCCAACTTTTTTTATGCCATGGACCCCTACCATTAACCAAGGGGTCTGTGAGCCTCAAGTTGGGAACCCCTGTAACTAGAGCAGTTGAGGTAAAAGGCATGTTTTATGAAGAATGGAAATTAGGACATTGGAATATCCAACTCTGGAGAAAAGTAGGAAAAGCATAAATGAGGATGTCAGTGCAGGTGAGGGAAATTGGAGGTGGAAGCAGATTATAGAGAGAATATAAACTCTCCATTCACTCTAAAGTCATTAACACCTGTTATAAGCTTAGGTGAGATCAATTAAGCCAGCAGAACTGCTAATGACCTAAAAATTGAGTTGGTTAATGCTTCTTGTCAGCAATGTGTGACTGTTCTTCGCTTATTTGATGGTGGAAGGAAACTACAACCATTTCAGGGTCAAAACGGCACCACGGTAGAATTTTGACTCAGCTCTAGTAGTAACAAATCACCTTTGCATTGACCAAGTGATTGCTCTATTAATCAAGCAGAGAACAATGCTATTCTCGGTGCAATTTGGAAATTAGGTCTCGTTGTTACTTGAGAATTCCAGAGCAACCTTGTTTTATGCTTTCCTAGACCAAGATCTAACCAAGTTATCTGCTCTCCCTAACCCCCATCCCACTCCTCATGATGCTGATTCCTACACTTTCCTCACTTACCAACACTGATCTTGCACCCTCTCCTCGATGACCAATTGCAACCCTTTAGCAATCACCTTTGGTCTTGCATTGTCAAGCTTCAGACCCACTCTCAAAGACTCCAGGCCCTTTGCTACTGAGTTCCAATATGTTTCCTACCCTCTATGCTCCCAATGAATCTCTCAGCCCTGTCCTGGGATCAATTTTCCTGTATTCTGATTTTCCAGTGTCAAGATCAGGGTTCCCAGCCTGGTTTCCACAGACCCCTCGGCTAATGGTACGCATCTATGGCATGGAAAAGTTTGGAACCCCTGCTCTAGATACAGGAAGGTGCATTTTCACATTTTTATCTTCAGTCTCCAGAGTACCTGGTGACTCGGATAGTATAGGATTTTGCATTGGTAGGCTTATGACTGGCATTATTATTGGTATGTCCCCTAACAGCATTTTTAATAATACTGAAGATTCCCCAAGTCAAAACAATATTTACTAATTTGTCCTTTTGAATAGAGGAAACAATATATACAAAATAGATGCCTGGTAACCTCTTGTAGTCTTCTCCACCATTCAATATGATGAGGTTTGATGGTCCACCTCAACCCTTTCCTACCTTGTGGCCTAAATCCTTAATTATCCTTAAACCAGGTCACTCAATTTACTTGTTAGGTTTAATCTTCTGTCAGTAGCGGAGGGGTATTCCATCAGCTAGGCTCAGTAATGGAAGTTCATAGACCCCTTGCTTAATGGTATTGGTCCATGGTGTAAAAAAGTTTGGGAACTCCTGTTCTAGATAATGTATCTCTATAAAAGCAGTGATCCAACCAGTAAGCATTGACTGAATATATATTCCATATCAGTTAAAACATTGCTGAATAGTAAAAGAAATATGATAGGTGCTATGAAAAGGAATGGCTTATGTGTGGTTAAAATGTGCCTTAACACACAAAGCGAGCAGTAACACGTCGACGACTTACTACGCCTTGTGCTTGAGTTTTAGTAGGTGTCAGAGATAGGAATACCACCCCCATCTCCTTCTATTCCCCACTCTGACCTTTTTACCTCTTTTCACCTGCCTATTACTTCTTCCTGAGTCCACTCCTCCTTCCATTTCTCCTATGGTCATTTGACCTTTCCCACCTACCTGGCTTCACCTATCAACTTCCAGCTAGCCTCCCCCACCCCATCTTTTAATTCTGGCATCATCCCCCTTCCTACTCAGTCCTGAAGAAGGGTCTTGGCCTGAAATGTTGACTATCTATTCATTTCCATTGATGCTGCCTGACATGCTGAGCTCCTCCAGCATTTTGAGTGTGTTGCATCAGAAACAAAATCTCCATTTTTCCCTTGGCTTCACTGTTGGTGCCTCGGATCATTGCAGATTATTGTTATTGAGCAACTTGATGGGTTTGGTTGCAGAAAATGACTGTAATATGCAGTGGAGCAGAATTCATAGGACATTATTGAATATATCAAAGTAGTACCAAGAGACTGTGTGAATCACTGTGCAAGAAGGCAGAGTCTAAACTGCAACAGTGGGCTTTAAGCTGATTGAAGTGTTCAGTGTTCCTCTCCTGCAGGAAGAATATTCCTGTGGCTACAACAGCAATAAAAGTAAATGGGATTTTTGCCAAATCGAAAAGCGCCTGAAAATGTGATTATTCCTAAATGAGACTGGCACAATTGGCTAATCAGGTTGGAGTCATTAAAATGTAGTTAGACAGAGACCATAAAGCTAAATTATTCTTTAGCTTCTGTTAAGCAATAGATTTTTATTTCGGACCAGTGTCTGTGGCTTGCGAGGTGCAGCAAGAAGGTTCCAATCAATGCTGCTGATTCTACTAATTTAAACGGAGGGGGAAGAAAGCTTAAAGCATACGAGTTTGGAAAACAGTATGAGAATATACAGAATCTGTATAAGAATTCAACCATTCTGATATGATTACAACACTCACAAGTTAAATACCCTTCAGGGACCAGGAATGTTATTAATGCGGTTCATTACAGATTAGGAGACTCTTCCGAAGATATCTTGCGTTCTATTTTTATATGTTGTCTATGCCACATGTAGCTTTCCTCATAAAGTGTAATGGAGTGTTATCCCTGTGTCTGAAAACTAACTCACATCAGATTTTCAGCATATGATTCTGAAAAATCCATAAAATATAGTTTGAAAGGAGGCTTTCCTGTTGATCTTTGGTTTGGATTTACTTCATCTTGCTAATCCAAAGCTCCATTAAATATTTGTTTCCAGAGCCCTCCTCACTTAACCGCCTTAAGTATAAACAGTCATTTTGGAATTTGCTCATTGATCTTATTTTGGTGTGAGGACTGTTCATTGCTAGTACACCAGCTTGCATATCTTCTTCAGCCTGTTTATTCACATTTCACTCTCTTTAATTTCCTTCAAAAGTTAACCCATGATTACCTTTAACTCAAATACATTTATACTACTCTCTATCCATCTGCCGCCACATACCAACTAATTTCATGATATATTCCAATGATAATAAACCTGATTCTGATTTTGAACTTAGTTCTGACTAAGCTGTTAGCTTTTAATGTGTTTGAGCATAGGCAATTGCGTTCGTTCTTGTTATACTTGAGAATTAGAGAAAAATTATGAACTTATTTCTTTATTGACATACAACGTGGAATAGGCCCTTCTGGACCTTTTGGCAATTTGAGCTTCACTATCCAGTAACCCCCAATTTAGACCATTTCGAAGGAGGCCATTAGGCCTATCGAGTTTGCTCCGCTATTTAATCATGGCTGATCCTTTTTCTCCCCTCCTTAGCCCCACCTCCCAGCCTTCTCCCTGTAGCCTTCAATGCCATGTCCAGTTAAAACCTACCAATCTCTGCCTTAAGTACACCCAATGACCTGGCCTCCACAGCTGACACCCTCTGGCTAAAGAAATTTCTCTGCATTTAAACAGACATCCCTGTATCCTGAGGCTCTGCCCTCTTGCCCTAGACTCCTCCACCATGGGAAACATCCTCATCACATCTACTCTGTCTAGGCTTTTCATCATTCGAAAGGTTTCAATGAGATCTCCCCTCATCTTTCTAAATTCCAGCAAGTACAGACCCAGAGCCATCAAATATTCCTCGTCTGATAACCTTTTGTTCCCGGAATCATCCTCATGAATCTCCTCTGAACCCTCTCCAATGTCAGCACATCTTTTCTTAGATGAGGAGCCCAAAACTTTTCACAATTCTTAAGGTGACGTGGTTTAATCATAGCCTAATTATGGAACAATTTACAACAACTGATTAAGCTTCCAGTCGATATGTCTAAGGTCCATGGGAGGAAGCTGGAGCACTCAGCGGAAACCCATATTCTTTTTGCAATGAAGTTTAAAAGGTTCTAAGCCAAATTTATAAAATTTTCAGGAAGTTCAACAACCATCTGGGTCATTTATAAATTTTACTTCACACTGCTCAGGAATACTTTACCTTTGTTGGGAAGGCTAGGAGCTGTGAGTTTCCGTAAGACTATCAGACATAGGAATAGAATTAGGCCATTCAGCCCATCACACTGAGGGTGACTTCACTGTTGCATTTTCAGTGCACTGTGGAAAAAGATAGGGATCATACTCACAAACTGTACTGCTGCTGTGCATAAAGGTCGATTACATTCTTATCAATTGTAACAACAGGAAGTGATAAATAGTTATTTCATTTGTAGATTGGAACTCCAAAATATTTGTAAAAATATTGCTTTACAACAATGGTCCATTAATTTTCTACTGATTATACACATTTTTTAAGCTTTGAATTTGAAATTTATATTACTTTTTCAAATTTGAGAATATGAAATCTTTATTTTTTCAAATTTTTCAAATTTTCAAATTTTCAAATTTGAAAATTTGAAATCTGAAAAATAATTAACTTTCTCTTTAATACAAATCCAAAGTGGGCATGAAGAGATAGACTTTCTTTCATTAATTATTTTATTCCATTCTTTTCTGAGGAGGAAGTGTTGATGTGCTTAACTGCTAATGTGTTGCATGCACATTCTGTGGATATAGCAGAAAATGGAGAACGCTTAATAATACTTTGGAATTTTAATCTTAATTATCCTAAGTCATTGTTATTTTTAGCATGCTATTCTGTTGGATGATTATAGATCTGTGTAATATTTTGACGCACCAATCTTGTGTTTATCTGCACAACATGATGACTCCAGCTCATCTTGTCTTTGTTCTGGTTTAGGTGAAATCGAATCCCAGACAAAAAAGAAAGGTGGGTATTTACAGCATCACATGTGCACACTGAATACAGATACAATTTGAAATGTTGCTAGTGGTGGCATTTTCAAGTCTCAAGTCAGCTCAACATTGTATGAGTGACATGGGGTCTTTTCATGGGGGCAATTCAATCTTAACTAGATTGTACTTGTAATAATTAACTGACAGACCCTTAATGCTCTGTTAACCATAACACACAATGCCTTCACAGGCCAGTGGAAATGCAGAATTCCTGAAAACATTGCTTTGTAAAACATGAGTGGGCCAGATTCCTGGTGCACTGTTCATTAGATTTTTCAAGTTGTAATTAATTATGTTAAAATATGGTGCTGAGGAAGTCTCTAATACTTGCTATATTTCAAAAGAGACAGGGTGAAATAATTATATCAGAGGAACATGATGATTTTGCCAAAATATAAAATTACATAAAGTAGAGGTACTTTAGTGAAAGAAAGACATGATTCATTCATGATATAAAGATATTATCAACAGACTGTACCAAAACTGAAAGAAAATAAATAACTATCATTTTCATAGGAGATTTCTAAGCCTCCTTGATCCTGCCTCTGATATCTGCTGGGTGTGACTTTGTATCAGCAGAACACAATTAGGCATTGTTTATTAGCTTTTTATAAAGTTAGAAAAATCTATTCTTGAATCATTTTCAGGGTTTGCAATATAATTTATTTAAATATTATTTGCTTTTAATAATGAAATGCTGAGTAGCGTAGAGTTCAAAGTTCAAAATAAATTTATTATCTATGTTTGTGTATGCCACCATACATAGTATCTTGAAATTTATTTTTTTGCAGGCATTCACAATAGAACAAAGAAACACAATGGAATTGATAAATAACTACACACAAAGACTGACAAACAACCAATGTGTAAAAGAAGACAAACTGCTGAAATAAAAAAATAAATAATACTGAGAATGTAAGTTGTAGAGTACTTGAAAATGAGTCGATAGGTTCAGGACCCTGATGGTTGAAGGGTAATAATTGTTCTTGAACCTGGTGGTGTGGGTCCGAAAGCTTCTGTACCTTCTTCCCAATTGCAGCAGTGAGAAGAAGGCATCCATTCCAACACCTCCCTCTCCTTTCTCAAACTCTCTGTCTCTATCTCTGGTGACAGCTTATCCACTGATGTCTTTTATAAAGACACTGACTCTCACAGCAACCTGGACTAGACCTCTTCCGACTCTGCTCCTTGTAAAAATGCCATCCCCTTCTCCCTATTCCTCCATCTCTGCCACATCTGCTCTCAGGATGAGGCTTTTCATTCAAGAACCAAGGAGATGTCCTCCTTCTTCAAACACCATCAATACTGTCCTCAACTGCATCTCTTCCATGTCACACACATCTGCCCTCACCCCATCATCCCACCACCTCTCCAAGGATAGGGGTCCTCTTGTCCTCATCTACCAGCCTCCATGTCCAGCACATAATTCTCCATAACTTCCGCCATCTCCAAAGGGATCCCACTACCACACGCATAATTCCCTCCCCTACCCCCCACTTTCTGCTTTCTTCTGGGATCACTCCCTTCGCTTCTGCCCTGTCCATTCATCCCTCTCCACTGATCTCCCTCCTGGCACTTATTCTTGCAAGCTGAACAAGACCCCACACCTCCTCCCTCACTACCATTCAGGGCCCAAACAGTCCTTCCAGGTGAGATGACACTTCACCTGTGAGTCCAACAAAAACACTTCTACTGTATCTTGGTGTGGCCTCCTGTATATCGGTAAGACCAGAGGTAGATAGGGAGACCGCTTTGCTGATTATCTACGCTCCATCTGTCAGAAAAAGTGGGATCTCCCAGTGACCCCCCATTTAAATTCCACTTCCCAATCCTATTCTGAAATGTCAGGCCATGGTCTCCTCCATTGTCGCAATGGGGTCACATTCAGGTTGGAGGAGCAACAGTTTATATTCTGTCTGGGTTGCATCCAACTTGGTGGCATGAACATTGATATCTCAAACTACCATTAACCCCCCCCCCCACCCTCTTCACGTTCCCCATTCCCACTTCCCTCTCTCTACTTTTCTCTGTACCTGCCCATCATCACCCTCTGGTGCTCCTCCCCCTTCTCTTCCTTCCATGGCCTTCTGTCCTCCTCTATCAGATTTCCCCTTTTCCAGCCCTTTAACTTTTTCACCAATTAACTTCCCAGCTCTTTACTTCACTCCTCTCCCCCCTCCCAGTTTCACCCATTGTCTTGTGTTTCTTCGTCCTATCCTCCCACATTCTTCCTCTGACTTCTCATCGTTTTTTTTCCAGACTTCATGGAGGGTCTCGGCCCGAAACATCGACTTTTTACTCTTTTCCATAGATGCTGCCTGGCCTCCTGAGTTTCTCCAGCATTTTGTGTGTGTTGCCTGGATTTCCAGCCTCTGCAGAATTTCTCTTGTTCTTGAGAAGCATGGCCTGGATGGTGTGGGGCCCTTGTTGATGAATGCTACTTTCTTGCTCCTTGTAGTTGTGCTCAACTGTGGGGAGGGCTTTTCCTGTGACAGACTGATCTATATCCACTATTTTTTGTTGGTGTGTCCGTTCATGGGTACTGGCTTTTCCATACCAGGCCATAATGCAACCAGTGAGGATGTTCTCCTCTGTGCATGTATAGAAATTTTTCAAACTCTTAGTTGATGTGCCAGATCTGTGCAAACTTCTAAAGAAAGTTGAGGTGCACCAGTACCTTCTTTTTAAAGGCACATGTGTGCTGGTCCCAGGATATATCCTCTGAAATGTTATTACAATAGCAAATTATCCCTCAGGGTACATTGCAGGATTTTCTCAGGGCGGTGTTCTGGGCCTAAACTTCACCAATGACCTTACTTCCACTGTCAGCATCTCTGCTGATTATGGATCATTGATCAACTACACTCGCGTCTCCTTAGTAAATGAAGCAGTCTATGTTAAAGATCTAGAGAATGTACAGACATGGGAAAGTACCGACCAATTCCAACATGCATTTTCGTTGTGGACATCAACATCTTGGGATCTCTGTTGAACAGAAGTTCACCCAAGCCAGCCACGCAAGTACAAGAGATTGAAGGTCAGATGGGCATCCTGCAATTACTAAATTATCTCCTAACATCTTAAAACTTGTTTCCCATCTGGAAGGTGGACGTTAGGAAGACTCACAATTCAGTCAGATGAATGCAAGTCCAACAATGCTCTGCTCTGGTTATCTAACTTAATTCAATATCACCTTCCAAATTTAAAACCACCGTTGTGAGTGTAACAGGTGCCTGGGAATATCACCATTCACACTTTCCCTTTTAAGTTACACTCTATTTTTGATCATATATCACCCTCCCTTCATTGCTACTGAGACATAAAAAAATGAATTAAACTATTAACAAATTTCAGTAATAAAAATTAAAGCATAAACACATTGGTACTTGATTTAAAACATTTAAGCAAACTTATTTAATTAAAATCTAAATTATTTAATGCTATTTGTGTCTTCCAAAGCTAATTGGAAATTATTGGGATTGCAGTCCATTTAGTTCAAAAGTGTCAAATGGCTGTTCCAGTCCAAGTTTAATTTAGCATGGCCTCAGCAGACACATTCATCATTCCGATTACTGGAAAAGTTTGGGTCCGTCACTGTTAGAATCCATGAGGAATCAGTGCCAGAATGCAGTCAGCAAAATTCCACTACCGATGGTCTTCGAATATCTGGACAGCAGAAGTGCGTACACTAGGCTGCACTTAATCATCTATAGCATGGCATTCAATACCATCATCCTGTCAAAACTAATTAATAAGCTTTAAGACCTTGGCCTCAATTCCTCCTTGTGCAATTGGATCCTCGATTTCCTCATTTGCGGTCCCCAGACAGTTTGGACTGGCAACAACATCTCCTCCACAATCTCCATCAGCACAGGTGCAGCTCAAGACTGTGTGCTTAGCCCCTGCTCTACTCACTTTACACTTATGATGTGTGGCTAAGTACAGCTCTAATGCCATATCCAATTTTGCTGGCGACACCACTGTTATAGGCCGAATCAGAAGTGATGATGAATCAGCATATAGGAGGGAGATTGAAAATATGGCTGAGAGGTACCACAACAGCAACCTCTTAAGCAATTTCAGCAAGTCTCAGGAGCTGATTATAGACTTCAGGAGGAGGAAACCAGAAGTCCATGAGCCAGTCCTCATTGGAAGATCAGACTTGGAGAGGATCAGCAACTTTAAATTCTACAGGTTTATCATGTTGGAAGGCTAAGCATGTAAGTGCAATTATGAAGAAAGCACTACAGCACTTCTACTTCCTTAGAAGTTTGCGAGGATTCAGCATGATATCTAAAACTTTGACAAACCTACAAATGCATTGTGGAGGGTATATTGACTGGCTGCATCACAGCCTGGTTTGAAAACACCAATGCCCTTGAAAAGAAAATCCAACAAAAAGTAGTGGATATGGCCCAGTCCATCATGGGTAAAGCCCTTCCCACCACTGAGCACATTGACACAAAGTGTTGTCACAGGAAAGTAGCATCCATCATCAGGGACACCCACCACCCAGGTCATGTTCTCTTCCTGCTGCTGACATTAGGAAGAAGGTAAGGGAGCCTTAGGTTCAAGAACACTACCAGGTTCAAGAACAGTTATTACTCCTCAACTAAAGGGGGTAACTTAACTCAACTTTATGTGCCCCATCATTGAAATGTTTTCACAACCTATGTATGGACTCATTTTCAAGGACTCTTCATCTGAAGTTCTCAATATTTATTGCTTATTTGCTATTATTATTTCTTTCTTTTTGTATTTGTGCAGTTTGTTGTCTTCTGCAAACTGGCTGAACACCACCATTGGTGTGATCTTAGTTGATTGTACTATGGTTATATTGGATTCATTGAGTATGCCCACAAGAAAGTGAACCTCAGAGGTGTATACGATGACATATCTGTACTTAGATAATACATTTACTTTGAACTTTGAAGAATATTCAGAGCATGCAGAACATTTCTTAGGAAGATTAGTGTAAGCACTATATAAATGTCCCCAGAATTGGTGGGCATAACAAGAGTATTCAATATAAATTATATAGATTTATAATGGTCTTCCAATCAAAAGATGCAAGAGACTGTGCAATATTTTGACATTCTGTTGCATATTTATAATCAACATCATGCCATTCAATCTGGAGCCTGATTACTGTACAAAATTCATGCATAGAATGCTTGTGGAAATTGTAGTCTTGACCTCATGGGATGTGCTTTTGCATGGAGACATCTGGTCACACAAGTTATTTCAAACAATGAGTAATACATTACTGATGTCCCTCCTGCAATTTTCCACCATGTTTATGAGTAGGAGATACTTGTGATAATCATCACCTGCTTTTACTTAAAGGCCACATTCCTATCTGGGCTACGGTGAGAAAGCCTGGCAGTGAGGTTCCACCAGGATTGTTATTGCAATCATTCTTCTCGAAGTAAAGTGCATTTTTTTTAAGTCCACGGGGCAATGAGTTCCTCAGTCATTTGTCCCTCATGACCACCTCCTCACAGCCAATGTTATATGATATCCGCTGCTCCCTCACTCCTTGTCACGAATCTGCACCAAAGTGAGTTCAGTAAATCCAGCTGTGATTCCATTTGTATTCATCACCCTCCGAGATAGCTGAGATATAACCATGCTTGTAAGTAACTTAAGGATAATCACGTCAATCAATTTAGACATACCAAAAATCCAAAGACAGAAATAACTGATCATTTAATCAATTAATCTATTTTGTGTTGGTTGATAGATTGTTATGTATAACACACGAGGTATTCTAATAACTTCTATATTCACTTGAGAGACAGAATGGAGTTTCAACTTAGCAGCTCTCACTGAAACATTGTTCTTGTCCAATGGACATAGCTGCTCTTCATTTCTTACTCAATTTCACTCAGAATTCAAAAATATTGATTCACTTGTTAACTTTCCATGTATCATTTTATTATTCAATACAAGCTCTATAAGTACTGAAACCTTGAAAATTTTGTGCCAACCCTAAATCTTTTAGAAGTAGAGTGCCCTGAAGTCTGCATATTAATCCTGATCATTTTTACACTCAAGCCCTCTATTTGTAAAGCCAAACGTATTACTTTAATTAATTTTAGCTTTTTGATTAACTTTAAATCTTTTACGTTCCATGGAAGCTTTGACAATTAGATTTGATGTATGCTTTACTGTTGCCTGGAGATCCCATTTCCCAAATGTCCCATATGCCAACTTCATTCTGTTTGAAGTGAAATTTGCTCCATTCTAGTCTCTTGAATTCCATAAATTATAATTTTGCAACATTATAAGTCAGTTTGCATCATATAGATGGAATTTGAAAATGTATTTAAATAAGTAATGGTCTAATTATATACTTACTTGTGATATTAAACGATGGTTTTATTTCACTTTTTTTAAATCTATTTTAGGAGTTTATCACCCCCCAGCTAAAAGAAAAGGTTGGTAATCTCACTGTAAAAAAACTTACTGGTCTTATTGGTAAAATTAATCTCAATGCTTAGTGATCTGAATTCATAGTCATTAATTACTGAAAGAAAGCCATATGTAGACATGTTGAATTAGGATGGAGTTGCACCAGCTGTACAAACTTAACTGCCTTCAATTTAATTTCTCAAATTTATTTGAATGCAGATTAATTAGAATAAGCATGTTTAAGTCTTGTTCAGATCTTTTCTGCAAACTGATGGTATCAGAATCAGATTTAATATTGTCGCTATATGTCATGAAATGTGTTAACTTTACAGCAGCAGTAAAATGCAATGCAAGATAATAGGGAAAAAACACCTGTGAATTACAATAAATATATATAGTTAAATAAGTAGTGCAAAAATAGGAAATAAAAAAAGTAGTGAGGTGGGTTCAATGCCCATTCAGAAATCAAAGAGCAGAGGGGAAGAAGCTGTTCCTGAATCGCTGAGTGTGTGCCTTCAGGCTCCTGTACCTCCTTCCTGATGGTAGCAATGAGAATAGAGCATGTCCTTTTCTATTTTTTAAATATCCTTGCATGCATATGCATTCTTTTTACAATCATAGAATGTAGAATATTACAGCACAATAGGGGTCCCTTCAGCCCGTGATGACTTTTTAAGATCAATCTAATCCTTCCGCACCCCCCCCCCCATTTTCTTTCATAGATGTACTTACCTAAAAGTCTCTTAAATGTCACTAATGTATGTGCATGGGTGGTGGGGTGGAGATACATTTCTTCTAAAGGAGGTGCAGGGTGCTCCTTTCCTCTGCTAGCCTGCAGGTCACCCTTGGGCAAAGTGTAGCATCTGCTTAGCCCATCAGTCAGGGTCAAGTGAAGCCATGGGAGGAGGTGGTGGGTAGTTGTATGAACGCTTGATTCATATCATATCCTGGTTATGTGACCACTAATGCCAGGCAGACAGTCTCTGAAGAGATAATGGCTGGGTATTGATAATTGACACCTGTCTTGTAAAGACACTGCTCAGAAGAAGGCAATGGCAGATCAGTTCTGCAGAAAAAATTGCCAAGAACAGTCATGGTAATGGAAAGACCATGATTGTCCACATCATACGACACAGCACATAACTAACGAACCAATATATCTGTCTCTATCATCACTCTGACAGTGCGTTCCATGTGCTTATCAGTCTTAAAAAACCTAACTTTGACATCTCCCCCATACTCCCCTGAAATTATCTTAAAAATTGTGTCCTCTCCTATTAGCCATGGCTGTCCGGGGGAAAAAAAACACCGCCTGTCCATTCTCTCTATGCCTCGTAACATCTTATGCACCTTTAATAAATCATCTATCATCCTCCTTTGCACCAAAGAGAAAAATCTCATTTAATTTTGCCCTAAAACCTTCACATTGTCTGAGCAGGAAAAGATGAAATTGTATGTCTTATTTTCACTTCTGCAAGAATCCAAAAGGGATATAGATTTCAATCTAAGATGGAGGAATTGAGCTCCCAAGCTTTATTTGTAAGAGCTGCCAGTTCATATCACACTCCACATGTAGCCTGGCTATTTTGTAGGAAAAAAATGTTGAACATTAATACAACTTTTCTCACATTACCAACTGAAAAGAAAGACACATGATAGCAACTGGGTACAAGTAACCTTTCCAGGGCCTGGTCTGATTGCTAAAGAATTCAGAGGATGCAACTAGATCCAATCTCATGTGCTGCAGTAACTGATTTTGCCCTATTCATCTGTTTCTCACACTTCCTGCAGCATAAACCTAACTAATTTTCTCTCTTCACCACTTCTAATGAAGGGCCTTTAACCTTCAATCTGACCTTAAACTTCGACAAAATTCTATAGACGTGTGGTGGAGAGTATATTGACTGGTATGGAAACACCAATGCCCAAGATCGGAAAATCTGACAGAAAGTAGTGGATACAGCCCCATCCATCACAGGTAAAGCCCTTCCCACCACCGAGCACTGTCGCAGAAAAACAGCGTCCATCATCAAGGACACCCACATCCAAGTCATACTCTCTTTTCCCTGCTGGCATCGTGAAGGAAGTGCAGGAGCCTCAGGACTCACAGCAGGTTCAGGAAGTTACAACCCTCAACCATCAGGCTTATGAACCAGTGGAGATAACTTCACTCAACTTCACTCGCCCCATCCCAGAACTGTTCCCACAACCTATGGACTCACTTTCAAGGACTCTTCATCTCATGTTCTCAATATTTATTGCTTGCTTGCTTATTTATCTATTTATCTATTTATTTATTATTTCCTTTATTTTTCTTTTGTATTTGCACCATTTGTTGCCTTTTGCACATTGGTTGTTCGCCTGTCCTGTTGGATGCCATTTGTCATTGATTCTTTTAGATAGATAGATAGATAGATACTTTATTCATCCCCATGGGGAAATTCAACTTTTTTTCCAATGTCCCATACACTTGTTGTAGCAAAACTAATTACATACAATACTTAACTCAGTAAAAAAAATATGATATGCATCTAAATCACTATCTCAAAAAGCATTAATAATAGCTTTTAAAAAGTTCTTAAGTCCTGGCAGTTGAATTGTAAAGCCTAATGGCATTGGGGAGTATTGACCTCTTCATCCTGTCTGAGGAGCATTGCATCGATAGTAACCTGTCGCTGAAACTGCTTCTCTGTCTCTGGATGGTGCTATGTAGAGGATGTTCAGAGTTTTCCATAATCTATGTAGAGGATGTTCAGAGTTTTCCATAATTGACCGTAGCCTGCTCAGCGCCCTTCGCTCAGCTACCGATGTTAAACTCTCCAGTACTTTGCCCACGACAGAGCCCGCCTTCCTTACCAGCTTATTAAGACGTGAGGCGTCCCTCTTCTTAATGCTTCCTCCCCAACACGCCACCACAAAGAAGAGGGCGCTCTCCACAACTGACCTATAGAACATCTTCAGCATCTCACTACAGACATTGAATGACGCCAACCTTCTAAGGAAGTACAGTCGACTCTGTGCCTTCCTGCACAAGGCATCTGTGTTGGCAGTCCAGTCTAGCTTCTCGTCTAACTGTACTCCCAGATACTTGTAGGTCTTAACCTGCTCCACACATTCTCCATTAATGATCACTGGCTCCATATGAGGCCTAGATCTCCTAAAGTCCACCACCATCTCCTTATTAGATTTACTGACTGTAATTACTCAGCATTTGAATGGAATTTATCAGAAAGTATTTGGCAAACTTTGGGAATTATGTCTCTGCAAATTTAGTTCATTAGTTCTTGAATGAAGATTTCCTGCTCCTAATTATTTTTGTTACCTTACATTTCCCAGGATAAATAATTCCCTGAAGATAACTGCTTTGGGAATTATTTAAATCTAGTATATTTTTTGTTATAAATAGATAGTGGAATGCTATTGATTTTATTGAGAGCAAGTGCATTTTTTATTTTGACATAACTGGAGGAAGATTATAACTGCATGAGATTTACAGAGATTTGGAAAATTCAACCATAGGAATTCTGAAATAGGTTTAAAAATGCCAGAACAAAATTGCTTGTCAACATAAACCAGTATATCTGACATTCCTAGTTCTAATGATGAGTCATGGACCCTGAATGTTGACTGCTTGCTTCTCTTTCATAGATGCTGCCTAATTGGCTGGCTTATGCCAGCATTTTTTGTTTTAGTTTCAAATTTCCAACAGCTGAAATTGGAAAGAAAAGTCTATATACTATATAGAAACATAGAAAATGTTATCTTGCTATCTTGACAATTGTACTCCACAAGAACTCTCTCTTATGAGTAGAACTGTGATTATTTTTCATCAGACTGGAAAATATGTGCTGGAGTCTTTGAAAAGCATTAAGTTAGATAAGTCGCTGAGACCAGATGAGATATACCGCAGGCTACTGTGGGAAGTGAGGGAGGAGATTCTGAGCTTCTTGTAATGATCTTTGCATTATCAATAGGGATGAGAGAAGTACCGGAGGTTGAGAGGGTTGCAAATGTTGTTCCCTTGTTCAAGATAGGTAGAGATAACCCGGGAAATTATAGATCAGTGAGTCTAACTTCAGTGGTGGGCAAGTTGTTGGAGAAGATCCTGAGAGGCAGGAAATAGGAGCATTTGGAGAGACATAATCTGATTAGGGGTAGTCAACATGGCTTTGTCAAGGGCAGGTCATGCCTTACAAACCTGATGGAATTCTTTGAGGATTTAACAAAACACACTGATGAAGGTAGAGCAGTGGATGTCGAGTATATGGATTTCAGTAAGGCATTTGGTAAGGTTCTCCATGCAAGGCTCCTTCAGAAAGTAATGAGGCATTGGATCCAAGGAGACCTTGCTGTGTGCATCCAGAATTGGCTTGCCCACAGAAGCAAAGGGTTCTGTATTCTAGTAGATGGTTTGTATTCTGTATGGAGGTTGGTGACCAGTGGTATTCTGCAGGGATCTGTTATGCGACCCCTCCTTTTGTGATTTTTATAAATGACCTGGATGAAGAAATAGAAGGGTGGCTTAGTAAGTTTGCTGATGACACAAAGGTTGGGGGTGTTGTGGATAGTCTGGAAGGTTGTCAGAGGTTACAGTGGGACATCGATAGGATGCAGAACTGAACTGAGAAGTGGCAGATGGAGTTCAACCCAGATAAGTGTGAAGTGGTTCATTTTGGTAGGTCAAATTTGAAGGCAGAATATAGTATTAATGGTAAGACTCTTGGCAGTGTGGAAGATCAGCAAGATCTTGGCGTCCCGAGTCCACAGGACACACAAAGCTGCTGCACAGGTTGCCGGTGTGGTTAAGAAGGCGTATGGTGTGTTGGTATTCATTAACCATGGGATTGAGTTCAAGATCTATGATGTAATGTTACAGCTATGTAAGATCTTGGTCAGACCCCACTTGGAGAACTGTGTTCAGTTCTGGTCACCTCACTACAGGAAGGATGCTGATACTATGGAGAGAGTGCAGGGGAGAGTTACAAGGATGTTGCCTGGATTGGAGGGTGTTCCTTATGAGAATAGGTTGAGAGAACTCAGCATTTTCTCCTCAGAGTGACAGAGGATGAGAGGTGACCTGATAGAGGTGTATAAGATGATGAGAGGTATTGATCATGTGGATAGTCAGAGGCTTTTACCCAGGGCTGAAATGGCTAACACGAGGGGCATAGTTTTAAAGTGCTTGGAAGCAGGTACCGAGGGGATGTCAGGGATAAGATTTTCACACAGAGAGTGGTCGGTGTGTGGAATGCACTGCTGGCAGCTGTGGTGGAAGAGGATACAATAGGGTCTTTTAAGAGCTTCTTAGGTAGGTACATGGAACTTGGGAAAATATAGGGCTATGTGGTAGGGAAAATCTAGGCAGTTTCTAGAGAAGGTTCCATGGTCAGCACAATAGTGTGGGCTGAAGGGTCTGTAATGTGCTATAGATTTCTATGTTCTGGGCCTACCTTTTGGAAATGTCATTTCAAAAAAAACAACAATCATTTTCTTTTCTCCAGGTGAAACTCATCTTCCATCTAAAAGAAAAGGTTAGTGATTTTTCATCTTTAATATTGTGCAATGAAGATTTTTTTTAATAGATTGAATGACAAATCAAATATTGCCAACCTAAAAATTAGAATATCATTGTAATTATTTTGGGTGTCTCAATTGTATTCATTAATTTGTAGGATTCTGGTTTTGTTGAACTTATAGTTGTCATGTTTTGGCTGTCAATGATTAAAAGTATTTAAATTATGTTTGTATATATTTTGTATAAAATTGTGCTTATGTGTATGTGAAGTATATAGTAATAATTCAGCTTTCTCAATTATGTGTTACTACAGAACTACATAGAATGCTGTTATCTTCTTAAATGCAGAAGTTTCAGCATTTTTGCTCCTCAGATTTAAAGTATTCCAAAATTCACTCTATATCTCCTGGGTCTTTCAATTTCCAAATTGCCGATTTGCAATTGAACAGTGAAAGGGATCTCATATTTGATTGTCTATTTGTCAGAGAAGGATGTACAACTGCATATTTTCTATGAAACAATGTAGATAAATAACTTCTGCAATTGACACTGATTCAATTCAGTTTGAACAACAGAGCATTTTTGAACATTTCTTATTCTGTGAAGTACCTGCATTTAAGCCTGATATTGATCATTTTCATTAGATCAATAAGCTCTACAATTGATGATACAATTTAGCATTATTATACTAAAAATAAAGACTTATTTGGATTTGTTATTTTACATTACTTGTAGAAGTACAGAAAGTGACTATTTCAAAGGAGCTTCATTTTTTACTCTTGTTATTTAATGCAGTATTATGAATTTACCAATTTGCTATAAAACTAACTTTATTTGATTGTCTGTACTGCAGTAAACCACTTTATTTCCATTGAATCACAAACAAGAGTAAATCTGTAGATGCGGGAAATCCAAGCAACACACACAAAGTGCTGGAGGAATTCTGCAGGCCAGGTGGCATCTATAGAGAAGAGTACAGTCAACGTTTTGGGCTGAGACCCTTCAGCAGGGCCACCAGCATTTTGTGTGTATTGTTATTTCCACTGAATGTTTCTGTAATATGCATCAGAGAGTCTGCTTTGTAAGTGTGTTAAGTCATTTTACCTATTCTTAAAGAACAGCATTGAGCTATACACACAGTGGCAACTTTATTAGGTGTCTCATATCTATTAAAGTAGCCGTTAAGTGTATGTTCATAGTCTTCTGCTCCTGTAGCCCGCCTACTTCAAAGTTCAAAATGTTGTGTGTTCAGAGATGCTCTTCCACACACCACTGTTGTAACACGTGATTATCTGAGTTACCTTGGTTTTCCAGACTGCTGCCGCAGTCAGGGTATTCTCCTCTAACTTGTCTCAGTAACAAAGCATTCTTACCCACAGAAATGCCACTCATTGGATGTTTTTTTTTTGTTTCTCACACCATTCTCTGCAAACTCTAGAGCTAGATGTGCATGAAAATCACAGGAGATCAGTAATTTCCGAGATAATCAAACCACCCCGTTTTCCACCAATAATCATTGCTTGTTCAAAGTCACTTAGATCACATTTTGTCCCCATTCTGATGTTTGGTCTGAACGACAACCAGATCTCTTGCACGCATGCATGCTTTTATGCTTTGAGCTGCTGCCAGATGATTAGCCGATTAGATACTTTCATTAACAAGCAGGCATATAGGTGTTCCTAATAAGGTGGCTATTGAGTGTATTTTTAATATTACTCCAGAAAAGTTTTGAACAACCTGAGGGGGGCAATTCACGAGTAAATAGTAAATGTTCACTCCACTTAACAACAAAATTAACTCAATTTTTGAATGATTAAAGATCTCAATACTGCTGCTGGTTGATCACCTAGTCAAGCAGTATTATTTCAGCTGTAAATGTAACATCTTCGACACTATGGATGATCGCCCAGATATATATCGAACTATCCAATTATAGACCCCAACGTTCTGCCAATCGTCAGTCCTCCTAATGCGGGACAATCTGATCTCCCATGTCACAATACTCAGCTTCAGATCTGAGAGCAGTTTGATTCAGTTGTGAATGTGCAATAAGTATTCTATGGTATGAATTAGTTATCCTTCAGCATCAAGTAGAGAGTAGCACCAAGGCGTTTGATCATATCTGAGGTGAGAAGAAATTGACGCAGGCCAGAAGATACAATGACACCTGAAAAAACATTAAAAACATGTTGTGGTTTGCAAGGGATTAATCATTCCAGCCCCAGGACATAATTGCAAGAGTTTCTCAAGGAAAATTTGTGTTTGGCTATCCTGATCTTTTAAATCAAATCAAGTTTAATAATCATTTAAATTATACATAGCTGAATGAGACAACGTTCTTCTGGAGCCAAGGTGTAAAACGTTCAAAATAGCAGGCAAACATTCAAAAACAGTGAATAACATTATTCAAAATAGTGAGCAAAGAAGCATATTCACTTGAAACAAAAACATATACTGGTCCTGAGTGACAATGTCATCCAGCAATGGATAGTACGTTCTCCCGGCAATGTACAGACATTCGCAATATAGCCTGACATTCCACTGCTTGAATATGGGACAGCAGCACTGACAGGAGAGGCCGGGCCCCAGTCGCGCTTGGACGCCATACTGTAAATGCTTCCGCGACTCTCACCTGATCTGCAGCAGCAGGCAAGGCCTAGTCCTTGCTACAACCGAGGCTACGCAGCTCCCATGTCGTCTGGTCCCATTCAAGGGTAACAGGCCTGTAGCAACTTACGTTATCACTGTCCAACAGAGTCTTGCACTCACAAGTGAAATGTCCGAGAATGTACGAGACCATCTCCCACGGTTATACTGCACCAACTTTGATGCCGCTGAGTAGCGGGAAGCAACACGACCTGCAGCTAGGTCAGCTCCTCCGAACCGAAACCAACTGCTCCAACTATCCGAATGGCTACTCTGAGATCTCGACCAGCTCCTTCGACACCTTGGCCGACCCCCTTTTGACATCTTGGCGGGCGCTGCCACTGACACCAGTCCAGCTACTCCAATCAATGAGCAGCTCACTGATGGAGCAGCTCTGCAGTACCTAATGTTCTTGGAGCAGAATTGTCTTTGGATCATGAAAAAACACAACTTACAAAGCAAAAAGCACCTTTGGTTGGCCCCTGAGAGGCCATTGTATTTGCACAGTCACCATCTTACCTTGTTTTATCATCTCTTTGGAATTTGATCATTATAGTTGTTTACTGACAATTCCAAGGTGTTCACTTCCACTTACAATTTCTCCAAAAAAATGTTGGCTGTCCCCTCACTGCCCTAGAAAAAGGTGTTGACTGCCCCATCACTCCCTGGGAAAAAGGTGTTGGCTGTCTATTCTTTCTACACGCATCATATAAGAAGCTTACTAGCCAAGACTTGGCTAGGGAATGATAAGTAAGACCTTGGCATTGTTGACAAATATATAAAAACAATCAGTGGCAAATTTCAGTTGTCTTGATACTTGAGTTAGATTTTGATAATTATTTTTGAGGATATGCGACACTAAGATATAGGGGCAGAAATAGCCCCATCGAGTCTGCTCTGCCATTCAATCATGGGCTGATCCAATTCTTCCAGTCATCCCCACTCCCCTGCCTTCTCCCTATACCCTTTGATGCCCACAATAGTAGGACCATCTCTCTTGGTCACAGTCATCACTGGAAAGTAAAAGGTTTCCCTGTGAGTTCACTGTGCGACATGAGCAATTTAGATGCAGGTGGCTTCACCACATGGAGTAACACCATTTCTCAGGCACACAGCTTTGAGACGTGTCACAGTGTGATATAAAAAAAAAAGCAAGTTGATGCACCATCAGTAACTCTCTCTGAGATGTGAAGGCGAGATATCGGCTTTTATTGACTGGAAGAAAGAACAAGCAGTGGTTGACCACCATACTACATCCTGGAGAATGAGGCCGGGCTCAGGCCTCAATCGCCTTTATACCGGGGTCTGTGGGAGGAGCCACAGGAGCAGTCAGTGGGGGGGCGTGTCCAGACAGGTATATGTAGTTCACCACACGTGCAGATTGATTCTAATTATTATTCATTAGTTTTAAAGACACTTTTCCAATTTGAGTTTGGAGGGGAGCACTCCCAGAGAATACTATCCTGTTAGCAACATGTTTGAAATCCTTTGGGCAGCTTTTGGGATATAAAAGGCACCAGCTTTTGAAAAAAGAATTGAACAGGAAAATCAAGGTGAAAGGTTTGGTAGGAAAGTCACAGCATCATCTTTCTACTGCCTCATACAGGTTTTATCAGATTTATGGCTAAACTCACTGGACTAGCTGGGAAAGCAGCAATAGTCATTAACAGTTGCAAAACTGAACAGAAAAAGTTGGTTCTGAATATCTCTGAAATTCTGAAAGTCTCAATCTTTATTCAGTTGGTGCCCTTGTACAACATAATAAGCTGAGTATTTAAGTAATTCAAGGTTCATTCATTTGAAATTTGTTATATGTACCGTAGATTCCGGATTTTAAGCCGCTACTTTTTTCCCACATTTTGAACAGCTTTGAACTTTGCGGCCAATAATCCGAAGCGGCTAATGCATGATTTTTTTCATGCCGCCTCGTAAACATTTTGCCTCATAACAGTAGACCAATAAAATTGATGAGTAGTTCACAGAGGTCCAATGAAATTGTACGATAAATCAAGCGCACTTTCACAATTAAATTATTGTAAATCAGTCATTTGTACTCACCCTCATCAACATGGAAAACACTCGAAGCATTGTGCTGCCTACTTAGTTTAAACTATATTTGTTTTCTGTACTACATCGCGGGATGCTATGACGTCACACCCGGTTTCGCGGTGTCTTGTGGGAAAATGCCGGTTTGCGATGAAACGGGACGGAGGGAGGGAGCGCATTACGCGAGCGGCTTTGGATCTGAGCGAAAACGCTGCTTTTAAGTTAAAGGTGATCAATAACTTTTCCTGGTAGGCTGCAATATATATATTTTTTTACCAGTCGTTAGGAGATATTGGAATGTTGTTCAGTAAAGAAGTATACGCAACGTATATTTAAAAGTAGCCGCGTACGGGCACGGTTCGAAAAAAAGCATTTGCAATATTTATTTGTTTTTGTTACCATATGGATTTAATTAAAAGTTAAAAAAATCCTCACGTGTAATATCTTTGTGTGTAAATATCTCATATTACAACGTGGGACACCTGCGGCCGAAAATCCGGTGCGGCCGAAAATCCGGTGCGGCCTAAAATCCGGTGCGGCCTAAAATCCGATGCGGCCTTTACAATTAAAAAATTGATTTTATTTCTAAAATTAGAGCCAGCGGCTTTTAATCAGGTGCGCTCTGTAGTCCGGAATCTACGGTAGTTTTTCAGATTATTACACATGTACTTTACAAATGGCTGATTGTTTTACTAACTGTACAAGTGAGCTGTATAACTTTATAAGTGACAGTTTCCAAACACCTAGCATTTTTAAAAAATATCGTTTTTTTTAGACAACACATTGTGCAGTTGTTGCCACTGATATCCAGACCTGCTATTGGCAGGAATTTAATCTCCTTTTCGTTTCCAAAAACACTAAATGCAACACATTAATAGTACCAGTGCATTTTTTGGTTGTGCACACGTGAAACACAGCACTTATTGCCACAAAGTCTCCTCTAGCCCACCACACAGAGGTCAACACAGGCCTTAGACTCTAGAAGGTTCCAGAAAGATACCCTTTTATGCTGAAGTCTGTGATCTATTGCAAGTGGGTAGGTCTGTTTCTTCACTGGTTACCTCATCAAAGCTAGCTGGTCACAAGTTGTGGTAAGACCTTTGGAAATCAAATGATAAGGGTTAAGTTATCCCTCTCTGTCACAGCTCCGGACCTCTCTCCTGCATCTGCCATGGACTTCTCTGATAGTGTTGGTCCATGGCCTCCTCTTGTGCCAAGATGAGGCCACCCTCAGGGTGGAGGAGCAACACCATATACTCTGTCTGCTTAGTGTCCAACCTGATGGCATGAATATCAATTTCTCCTTGATAAAAAATACGATCCCCTCTTCTATTACTTCCCACTCTGGCTTATTATTTCTTCTCACCTGCCTATCACCTTCCCCTGGGTCCCCTCCTGCTTCCCTTTCTCCTATGGTCCACTCTCCTCTGCTATCAGATTTGTCTTCTTCAGCATTTTACCTTTCCCACCCACCTAGCTTGACCTATCACATTCCAGCTAGCCTCTTTTTCTTCTCCCCACCTTTTTATTCTAGCATTTCCCTCATTCCTTTCCAGTCCTGAAGAAGGGTCTCAGTTTGAAATGTTGACAGCTTATTCATTTTCACAGATGCTGCCTGACCTACTGAGTTTCTCCAGCATTTTGTGTGCTTGTTGCTTAAATTAATCATGTTCCTGGCCCTAAGTTAATATTGAGTGATTCGCTCCAATCTCTTTACACAGTGGAAACTTACGAACAGATAATGGCGAGAGCAAGTTTGATCTGATATATATTCAGAAAAATGAGGGGTGACCCCATTGAAACTTATCGAATGTTGAAAGACTTCAAAAGTTTAGTTGTGGAGAAGATGTTTCTGATGGTGAGATTGTCTAGAACCAGAGAACATAGCCTCAGAATAGAGGGACATCCATTTAGAATAAAGATGAGGAGGAATTTCTTTGGACAGAGAGTGGTGAATCTGTGGAATTTGTTGCCCCAGGGACTGTGGAGGCCAAGTCATGGGGTATATTTAAGGCCTGTGGATTCTTGATTAGTCAGGGCATGAAGGGATGTGGGTGGAGAAGGAAGGAGATTGGGGCTGAGAGGGAAATTGGATCGGCCATGATGAAGCAGACTCGATGAGCCATGTCCTGTTCTGTTACCTTATCTTGTAGTCTTATTCCAGCCATTTCAAAGAACAAAAGGGGATCTGAGGGAATGATTAAACTGTTTCCAGAGATTAACTAAATAAAAGGAGAGGCAGAAAAGTTAGGAATTGAACAGGGCTTAAAGAATTGGATTTGCAGCTGAAAATGATAGAATGAAAACTAGATCAGGATGGAAGAGGTAACAGAGATAATTTGGGGTATGAAGAGATTTAAGCCTGAATGAGAAGATTTGAACTTTTGAAGTCCAGAGAAATTGAAAAAAGAATGTTATTTAGTGAGGATAATAAGAATGTATGAATCAGAGCAATTGCAAGAAAATTATAGATGTCATTGCTTTGGATTGTGTGAAGTGGACGAGTCAAAATCCATCCACTGAGATAGCAAAATATCTATTGTCCTCCCATCCAGTGTATGGAGACAGTAGTGCAGATGTAACCTACGTGGTACAAGCATTTTCAGTCTGATAACAATAATCACACCTGCAATGTAGTCACCCCTTTACATCTTGCTTCTTGTGATTAGTTTGGTGCCAAGTGTTGTAACAAGTTTAGATGAGAAATATTGCACAACAAAGGGACAATAGCAGGCTCTGTGAGCTATTAGATGAATAAACACTTTTTTCTGAAAATTTAAAAGACTGAAATAAGAAAGGAAGTGTCCTCACTCAGACTTTACCTGACAGAGATTGGAGAGATTCTCATAAAGTTATACAGCATGGAGTCAGTCCATTCGACCCAAATCATCTGTGCTGACCATGTTGGTTGCCTTCCCAAACTAAAAGGAAAGATGATTGGTGAGGAAGGCAAATGCAATGTTAGCATTCATTTCAAGAGATCTAGAATATGAAAACAAAGATGTAATGTTGCAGCGTTACAAAGCACCGGTGAAGCTTCAGTTGGAGTATTGTGAGCAGTTTTGGGCCCCTTATCTTAGAAAGGATGTAAGGAAACTGGAAAGGGTTCAAAGGAAGTTCACAAGAATGACTCCAAGATTGAATGGCTTGTCATATGAAGAGCATTTGATGGCTCTGGGCCGGTATTCTCCAGAATTCAGAAGTATGAGGGGTGACCTCATTGAAACCTATTGAATGATGGAAGGCCGTGATAGCGTGGATGTGGCGAGGATGTTTCCTATGGTGGGAGAGTCTAAGACCTGAGGACACAGCCTCAGAATAGAGGAGCATCCTTTTAGATGGAGATGAGGAGGACTTTCTTTAGCCAAAGAATAGTGAATCGGTGAATCTGTGGAGGCCAAGTCTTTATGTATAAAGGTGGGAAGGCAGGAGCATGAAGGACGAATGTCCTGTTGATTCTTTGTGTCCAATTGCCTCATGTAGAACAGTCATGTTGTTGAAAATTTGGATGATAGATAGAAGTCTGTGAACTAAAACTCTTCACTTTCAGAAAAAAGTGAAATTTCAATGTCTATCATCAGCCTTCCAATTGACATGATGTCAAATATTTATCCATGTTATGACAAATATTCAATTATTAGAAGTCAACATCTTTCTCTGAGTTTTAAATGCCTGTTTTGATGGTGTCCTTGTTCTTTGAAATTATTAATAAGGTACTATATTTCATGAAGTGAGCTTAAATATGTTTGGCTTTCAATAGCTACAATTACCTTCCGTTAGACACAGTTCCAAGGAAGTAGTGGGTCAGTTATAGACCCCATTATAATAAATAAATAAACAAGAAATATCAAGAACATGCGCTGCAGAGACCTTTGAAGAGAGTCCATATGTTGCAGAATCAGTTCAGTGTTGATGTGATTGAAGTTATCCTCTCTGGTTAAGGAGCCTGAAGCTTGAGGAACCTGGTCGTGTAAGTCCACATGCTCCTGACTGCATCGGTGAGAAGAGCACATGACCTGGATGGAAGTGGTGGTGGGGCAGATTCCCTGATGGTTGATCCTGCTTCCTGATGACAGTGCTCCTAGTAAGTGTACTTAATGGTGGGGAGGGTTTTACCTGTGATGAACTGGGCTGTATCCACTACTTTTTGCAGTTCTTTCCATTTGGATGACATGGGAGAGCCATTCATATGCCTTGAAAATATTAAATTGACTGCCTTGACAGAGAGTAAAGCTGGAGGCCAGAATTCACCACCTTTCAAGAATTTCCAGAGGAGTTTTGTGTGCTGAGCTCATGCTGACCTACACCGATGATTTGATCGCATGGCTTGAGGCCCGTGCATCACACAGGACTCTCTCGACCCGCATGATTGACTGTGTCAATCCAGATCTGGTAAATTTGGGGATCTTGCCAAATGGCCGAGCGTGTGAGTGACAAAGCACATTGAGCTAAATCTGAGCTCAGCACATTAACACTGAATCATGATGTGCAACTCAAAGCAAAATGATTTTATTTGTCTCAGCAACTCTCTATAATGGTCATTTGAAAATCATGGTTGTGTTGACTTGACTGTGGAGCTCCAAGTAAAGTAGCCTGCACTGATGAGTGGAGGAGAGTTATTGTTACCCAAAGTTCAGAGAGTCATAGAAAACTACAACACAGAAATAGGCCCTTTGGCCTATCAAGTCTGTGCTGGACCATTTGTTGGAGAAAATAAACGAGACATGAATATTATGCTTTGGAACAGACTGTGACTAATGTCCTAAAAGTTAATTGCCTATAGCTATAACCAAAGGTTTTATACTAATTATCAAAATGGCATTGTTGACTCTAAAGGGCATTGTTTTCAGTACAGACTGATTTGAGAAATAAGAGAAAGTCATTATGAAAAATCAGCAATTTTGGTTTCATAATTTTCAATAAAAGGAATAATAATTAATGGCATTTGTGATATTTTACATTAATAAATCAAGATGAAATCAGCATGTGTTGAAACAAGGAGCAGATAGGAGGCCTATTTGTCATAATGAGAGTAGTTACTTTACATAAAGACATTGCCAAGTTCATTGGGCTTTTTAATAAACTTGATTGTCGTGTAATAAAGAACAAGATTGGTTGTTATGGAAACATGGAATGATGTTCATCATTTTTTGTGTATTACATCTATTGGTCATGCATCTTTTATACTCAGACTTTATCAACAATCTATCATAATGAATAAAGGAGAGAGATTAAGATAAATCACTGTATTTGAACTGTCCTTCAGTGCAATTATATCCTTTTTGCCATCTGCAATAAGTCATAGTGAGATTGCTGCCAAATTAAGGCTATCTGTCTTAATGCCAGCTGCTCCCTCTCCTTGTGTGGACAATATGAGTACCCATGAAGTAATGCATTATATTCAAATTTTATCAATAGATTGCAGACTGGGATCATGCTTCATCAGTGTAAGTGTGCAGATCATTATGCCTCCCAAAGTGGTTGATCAAGTCAGAAGTTTCAGGCTTAAGTAACTTCAAGAAATCTCATGGGTTTATACCAGAGGAGAGCCAGATAGCTTCAAAAGCCTATGTATTTGGTAATGGGCTTAAGCAAGGGTTTTAGGTTGAAGACCTGTATAGCTTGTTGAAGAGGGTCTATGTCACATGCAGTTTAATGTCGAGAAGATAAGGTGTGAATATCTTCATACGATTGTGAGTGCTACTGTACAATGTTCTGAAAGTTGCTGAATTATCCAAAATACCTGAAAGCATTGGGAGGAAATGGGACCACCCCAGGGTGCAGCATAGAATGCATAATCGGAACTTTCCATAGTTTGGAATACCCAAGATGTTTAATGATCTAAGAGAAAATAAAAAAATTACATCATATAAATAGCATAACAGATGGGATGAAATGTGAGCATTTCTTTGCCTTCAGTGAGTTCATATGAATTAATTTTTAATGCTTGTTTGTCATTTTTCAGACTTCGAACTAGCTAGAACTTTTCTTCACATCTCAAAGTAGGTGATTACCTTAGAATGCTGTGAGCCAGATCAGAGTCAGGGCATCTCAGTGGCATAAATCAAGTTTTAAATTTGATGAAGCAGAATTCTGTTGAGGTAAATGCTGAGAATGATGGGCACTTCAAGATTCAAGTGTTTAATGTCATTTCCAGTACACAAGTGTAAAGTAGAATGAAATAATCATTATTCCAGATCTGATGCAGCACAAAAAACACAATAAGCACACAACAATAAAAAGTACATAATAAACATAACTTATATAACGTAGCTACTATACATGGAATGATTGTATGTCTAAAAAGTGATGCTAAGCACAGGAGTATGTGAAAGTAAGGTGACTTTGACCGGAAATGATAAGCAATAGTGGTTGGGCTGGCTTAGTGGGTGGAGGTGTTGATCAGCCTTAATGCTTGGGGAAAGTAACTGTCTTTGAGTCTGGTGTTCCTGGAGTGGAGGTCACATAGACTCCTCTCGGTTGGGAGTGGGACTAACAGTCCTTGAGCTGGGTGGACGAGATACTTTATGATATTGCTGGCCTCTTTTTCTGTGTCAAAGTGATGTCCAGTGTGCTATGGACACTGCAGACAAATGAGTTTGCAGAACTTCAAAAGCTGGATACAATGTGCAGTCACTTTCACGTTGCATATTTAATGAAGATAACCGAAGACAATTTCTACCAAATTTCTATTATTTGATAGAGACTTGAAAACAAAGAAGCTTGGCTTTTATGATTCAGTGTTTGGAAAAGATGGCATATCAGTAAAGCAAAGAAAGTGCCAAGTGAGAATTTGCAAACACCATGGTCTGCTATTGAGATAGGCCAATTAGAGCTGATATGTGGTTTGAATTTTCATCTGCAATCTCACCCTCATTAAAGAGCTATTTTAAAAATGAATAGAGGCACAAAATTTCAAAGGGGCGATACATTGAAGAAAACCTTTCAGCAACTGGAAAATTAATTATGATGCAAATACATCTTTCAGACGCTGTAAAATGTGTAATTCTGGCTCACTGCAGCATTGTGGGAGTTTAGAAATACTTCGTCAAACTAGATCATTCAGAATTGCAAAATACTTTTAACTATCATAGGAAGGCCAATATTAAATCCTTCATTCTGGATGTGCAAACAGAAGATGACATATCAGACAGAACAAATATAATCTGACAGTTAGCAGCCTAATAATTCTAGTCCATCATTAGAATGTAGTGGAATGGTGCAGACACAGGGATTATAGACTAATGGTATGGCTCCCGGCACAGAAGTTGTGGCCAATGCAGTGTTTTACAGATTTTGTTTACATGTGCCTAAGACTTTTACACAGTACTGTATGTGATAAATAAATCTAAATCTGAGGTGAAGAAGCAAGGAAGCAAAGAGATCTCAGACCAAACCATCGACTGCTTATTCCTTTCCAAAGATGATGCCTGATACTCTATAGATGCTCCTGTGAACAGTATATGTTGTTAGAGATGCAGAAATCATCATGTACTTCTTCAAAAAAAAAAGAATAACTGATATTGTGGGTCAAAAGATAAAATCTTAATGGCCAGAAGTGATGCATTTTTACTGTGAAAGTCATACCTAGATCAAAAGCTTACTAATAACAATAAAAAAAAATTGTTACAAATCAGTAGCATTCAAATGTCATCAGGATTTTAATGCCAAAGTAGGAAACTTGTCAAGGAAATTTACTTTCATAGTATCAGCAAAGAGACCACAAAATAAAGACATTACTGAGTAATAGAAGAACCATTTCTTTTCATTGACAGGCAATCTGAGAAAACTACAATCATTCATATTTTATCCAGGAAGTAAACTTTGAAAAGCCTGAGGCTGTACAACCTTAGGCATTTACAGAACAGAAGACCACATGTCATATATGTTGGAGCTCTTTGGTAAAGAAATCTTTGGTCTAGGCAGTCCAATACAAGCAATCCGTGAAATGAATAATACAGCTATATTTGGCACTCCCTGTCTTCCATAGTCTTCTGCCCTCTCTGATCAGATTCCCCCTTCTCCAGCCAATGTCATTCACCAAACAACTTCCCAGCTCTTTATGCTTCAAGCTGTCATTAAGGAAGAAATTGCAAAACACTTAGAAAGGAGTGGTTCCACTAGACAGACGCAGCATGGATTCAGAAAGGGCAGGTCCTGTTTGACAAACTTACTGGAGTTCTTTGAGGACATAATGAGTGCAGTGGATGGAGGGGAACAGGTGGATGTCGTACACTTGGATGCATGTAAGTATACATGTAAAAAGGCGTTCGATAAGGTGCCACACAAGACTTATAAATAAGATACGGATGCATGGAGTTGGAGGAAGTGCATTGGCATGGATAGTGGATTGGTCAACCAATAGAAGGCAGAGAGTTGGTATAAATGGATGTTTCTCCGGTTGGCAGTCAGTGGTGAGTGGGGTGCCGCAGGGGTCTGTGCTGGGCCCACAGCTGTTTACCATTTACTTTGATGATTTGAAAGAGGGGACTGAGTGTAGCATAGCAAAATTTGCTGATGACACTAAACTGAGTGGAAAAGCAAATTGTACAGAGGACGTGGAGAGTCTGGAGAGGGATATAGACAGGTTAAGTGAGTGGGTCAAGGTTTGGCAGATGGAATACAATGTTGGTAAATGCGAGATCATCCACTTTGGAAGGAGTAATAGAAGAGCAGATTATTATTTAAATGGTGAATGATTGCAGCATGCTGCTGTGCAGAGGGACTTGGGAATGCTTGTGCATGAATTGCAAAAAGTTGGCTTGCAGGTACAACAGGTTATTAAGAAGGCAAACAGAATGTTGGCCTTCATTGCTAGAGGGATTGAATTCAAGAGCAGGGAGGTTATGCTGCAACTATACAGGGTACTGGTGAGGCCACACCCAGAGTATTGTGCACAGTTCTGTCTCCATACTCGAGGAAGGATATACTGGCTTTGGATGCTCTGCAGAGGAGGTTCACCAGGTTGATTCCAGAGATGAAGGGTTAACCTATGAGGAGAGATTGAGTCAGAAGAATGAGAGGGGATCTTATAGAAACATACAACATTTCGAAAGGGATAGTTAAGATAGATGTAGGAAAGTTGTTTCCATTGTTAGGTGAGACTAGAACATTGCCTCAAGATTCTGTGGAGAAGATTTAGGATGGAGATGAGGAGAAACTGTTCTTCCCAGAGAGTGGTGAATCTGTGGAATTCTCTGCCTAGGGAAGCAGTTGAGGCTTCATCATTAGATATATTTACGATACAATTATATAGATTTTTACATAGTAGGGAAATTAAGGGTTATGGGAAAAGGCAAGTAGATGGAGCTGAGTTTATGGACAGATTAACCATGATCTTACTGAATGGCAGAGCAGGCTCGATGGGCCGGATGGCCTACTCCTGCTCCTATTTCTTATGTTCTTATGTTCTTATATCACCCCTCCTCCACTCCTGGTTTCACCTATCACCTGCCACTTATTCTGCCTCCTCACCCACTATCTTATTCTGACTTCACCCCTTCCTTTCCAGTCCTGATAAAGGGCCCTGGCCTGAAATGTCAACTGTTTATTCTTCTCAAGATGGCATGTTAAATGTGTTGGAGCTCTTTGGACTGGATAGTGAAAGATAAGCAGTGCATGAAACAAATAAAACGGGTGTGTTTAGCACTCAGCAGTAAACAAATGGTATATGTTGTTTTTACTCTTGCTTTTGCTTCTCAGTTTAAATTGGTATTGTGCACCAGAACATGCAGCATGAAGAAATCCATTTCAATGTGGCACCCTCTCCGAGAGACAGGGAAATTGTGAATTGGGCAAGTCAATCTGTAGTTCAGATCTCTAAAACTAATGGGAACATGTTCTATGTATGGTGACTACACTTCAGAACCATGTTTATCAAAAAAAAAAGGGTCTTAGATTATCCTAAATCCTTTTCTGCAGATGCTGCTTGACTTGCTGAGTATTTTCACCTTTTTGGTTTTTATGTCACAACTTGTCACTGATCACCTGAGTGGAGATAGGCCAGCTACCTGGGATAGAGATATATTTAATTTTCTTTTCCATGCCTGAGGTTACATTGAGGCTGGTTATAAATGATGTACCTGTGATATTGTCTAACATCATTTTGCAGCATTGTTTCAAAATCAAAGTTCAAAGTAAATTTTTATGCCACCATATATTGCCTTGAGATGTATTTTCTTGCAGGCATTCACAGTAGAACAAAGAAGTACAATAGAGTCAATGAAAATTGACACAAAAAGATGGACAAACAACCAAAGTGCAAAAGAAGACAAGCTGCACAGATATAAAAAAATAATTAATTAATGAATATTGAGAACATGAGTTGTCCTTGAATGTTGGCCTACAGGTTGTGGAATCAGTTCACAGTTGTGCTGCTGTGAAGCATACGTTAAGACTATTGTGCTCAGGGATTTCATAACAATCTTTTCCAGAGGTTTTTATTTTGCACGTGATATACAAGGCCTGTTTTGCAAATAATCAGGACATTTCACCGGTTTTCAGCACAGTTATGCATCGTAGCTCACTATTTATGTCAGATGTTGTGCTGGGGGCTGAAAGAGGGAACTACTAAGCAGATGGTATTGGTGAAAACTGTTCCTGCAAATTGAAAGTGGGGAAGGAGCTACTGAGCAGATAGGTTACTGGGAACAGATATTCTGGTTCACCGCCATTCAGCTGAACGTTCTGGCAATGCACGTGATCAGACAATATGATTTCATTTTATAAACAGATTAAATAAGATCTATTGAAATAAAAATGAGGTGTTGTCCTTCAAAAGAACAACGTTCAAATGGCAGAATTTCAGAGGGCTGACTGAATTCTTATGGTCATTTTTATATGTTGTTTGCATCGTTATCATCTTTGCTCTTGTAACGCACTTATTTATAAAAATAGTTAAGTAGAAACTAATCATGTGAATTTGAGTTATTTCTGAGTTTTAATCAAGGATAATATTTGGAGTAGATTAATATGCTTGTAAAATAATAATTTTCCTTGTTTTTGTCTTTTTTTTTCAGCTCCACCACTAGGTAAGAAGAAACTTCCGATGTATTTCTCTTGTTCTTTATACTCTGACAGTGTTGTTGATAAGAGCATGTAATGATACAGGCAATAAGGTGAAGGAATTGTATTCTGCACTTTTTTATTAAAACATTTTATTGGATATCTATTTTAAATGCCTGTTTACTATTCATGATTAAATTAAACCAGATTTTGATGTTTCAAAGATAGTCTTGCACACCATTGTTAACAGAGTTGCCTTTCCTTGACAAAGGATGTTGTTGAACAACATTATTGCTTTCGTTGTTTACTTTTTCATTTTTCCTCAATCTCAGTGTTTGTACTTTCACTAACACAGAGAGTAAAAAACTGAAACCAGAAAAGAAGATCAAAATAAAAGAAGAAGTGAAACAAAAAGCTCCGTTGAAAGGTAAGCTCCAACCAGGACCTACAGAGGCAAAGAAATGTTTGTAGCTTCCTTGTGTAGGTGAAAACAAAGCATCAACATCATTAACACAAGAGATTCTGCAGATGTTAGAAATCTTGAGCAATGCTCACAAAATGCTGAAGGAACTCAGCATGTCAGGCAACATCTATCTATAGTGTTGAGGTTTGAAACGTCATTATTTATTCCCATCAAGATCATTCTTCACTCTTTAAATGAAATAATCTAATTCAAATTCTAAGAATATAACTAGCCTGTATGCATCTCCAAATCAGGGGGTTCCAAACTATTTTTTTATGCCATGGACCTCTATTAAGCAATGTGTCTGCAAATCCCAGGTTGGGAACCCTTGCTCTAAATGCTACATGGGTGTATATGGGCACTGTACCTACAGGTGGCTGTTGTTAGGCAGTAGGCAAGAACATTATTCTTTTTTCTGCCAACAAAGAGCTGCAACAATCCCTAGATGGTAGAGCACAAGATTCCAAGATTGCATCAAATGGACCTTTTAACAATTCTACCATATGGCCAGTTTCTGCGTTGCAGCTGATTGTTCTGCTGGGTTTTAGAGTTGAATAAAATGAGCTTTTTCTGAATAATTTGGCCACAAAAATCTCTCACAATCTTTCACCCTTTGTCTTTGATCTAATATGTCCGTAGAATTTTCTGATTAACATCCCACACAGTCGACGTTTCAGCTGAGACCCTTCATCAGGACTGGAAAGTGGGGGGGTGGGGTGGGGGGGTGAAAGGGGTAGTCAGAATTAGAAAGTGGAGGAGGAGTAGAAGATATATAAGGTGGCAGGTGAGGGGGAGCGGCTGAAGTAAAGAGCTGGGAAGTTGATTGGTGAAAGAGATTAATGGCTGGAGAAGGGGGAATCTGATCAGAGAGGACAGAAGACCATGGAAGAAATGGAAGGGAGAGGGGCACCGGAGGGAGGTGATGGGCAGGTAAGAAGAGAAGGTGTGGGAGGGAAACCAGAATGGGGAATGGTGAAGGAGAGGAGGGAGGTAATTACCAGCAGTTTGAAAAATCAATGTATATGCCATTATTCCTTGTATTTCTGGTAATAACCACCCCTCCTCTTTTTCAATGTTTATCTGAAAAACAGGTCTCAGACGTTACTAACTCATTTTCTGCAGATGCTGCTTGACTTGCTGAGTATTTCCACCATTTCTGGTTTTTATGTTACAACTTGTCACTGATCACCTGAGTGGAGATTGACCAGTTTCCTGGAATAGAGATATATTTATTCTCTTTTCAATGCCTATCCTGAGGTTACAATGAGGCTGGTTATAAAATACATAAATGTGATATTGTCAAACATCATTTTACAGCGTTCAGTCAAAATCAAAGTTCAAAGTAAATTTATTATCAAGGTATGTATATGTCACCATATATTAATTTGAGATTCATATTCTTGCAGGCATTCACAGTAGAACAAAGAAATACAGTAGAATCAATGAAATACTACACAAAAAGACAAACAGCCAATGTTCAAAAGAAGACAAACTGTGCAGATAAAAATATCAATAATAAATAAACAAACAAGTAAATAATGAGAACATGATTTGTAGTGTCCTTGAAAGTTAGTCTGTAGGTTGTGGAACCAGCTTAGAGTTGTGCTGATGTTAAACATGTATATGGTGTTCAGGAATTTCATAAATATTTTTTTTCCAGAGGTTTTTATTTACACATGATATGTAAGGATTTCTTTTGCAAACAAGCAGAATAATTCACCGGATTTCAGCACAATTATGCACAGCAGCACAGTATTCATGTCAGATGATGTGCTGGGGGCTGAATATGATGGTATTGGTGAAAACAATTCCTGCAAATCGAATGTGGTGAAAAGGGTTACTACGCAGATAGGTGATCTTATACTGGGAACAGATATTCTGGTTCACTGCCATTCAGCTGAACATTCTGGCAATGTTTGTGATCAGACAATATAATTTCATTATATAAACAGATTAAATAAAATATATTGAAATCCAGATTAAGTGCAACCCTTCACAAGAACAACATTTAAATGGCAGAATGTCAGAGGGCTGACTGAATTCTTATGGCCATTTTTATATCTTGTTTGCATAGTTAACATCCTTACTCTTGTAAAAATGGTTAAATAGAAACTAGTCATGTGAATTTAAGTTATTTCTGAGTTTTAATTAAGGGTAATATTTGGAGTAGATTAATTACTTGTAAAATAATCACTTTCCTTTTTGTTGTCCTTTTTTCAGCTCCGCCACGAGGTAAGAAGAAATTTATCTCTCTTATTCTTTAAACTTTATGCAACTCTGACAGTATTGCTTAATAAGAGCATGCAATGATACAGGCAATAAAGCAAAAGTACTGTATTCTGCACTTTTCTACCAGGGCATTTTATTGGATTTTCATTTTAAATGACTGTTCTCCATTCATGATGAAATTAAGTCAGATTTTGATGCTTCAAAGACGTTTTTGCACACTATTACTAGCAGAGTTGGCTTTTCTTGGGAAAGGATGTTGTTGAACAACATTATTGCTTTCGCTGTTTATTTTTCATCTTTTCTCAACCTCAATGTTTGTACTTTCACTAACACAGAGAGTAAAAAAATGAAACCGGAGAAGAAGATCAAAGTAAAAGAAGAAGTGAAACAAAAAGCTCCGTTGAAAGGTAAACTCCAACCAGGACCTGCAGAGGCAAAGAAATGCTTCTTGTTTCCTTACGTAGGCAAAAGTAAAACATCAACATCGTTTCCACAAGAGACTCTGCAGATGTTTGAAATCCTGAGCAACACACACAAAATGCTGAAGGAACTCAGCAAGTCAAGCAGCATCTATATTTAGTGCTGAGGCTTGAAACACCATTTGTTCATTCTCATTCATTACATGAAATAATATTCTTCAAATTCAAGAATATAACTCACCTGTCTATGCCTTTAAATCAAGGATCTTTTGTTTTTTAATGCCATGGACCCCTATTAATTAAGGGATCTGCAGACCATTGGTTGGGAAACCCCTGCTCTAAATGCTACATGCAGATATAAGAACACTGTACCTACTGGTTGTAGCAAGAACATTGTTTTCTGCCAACAAGTAGCTGCAAGCACCCCAGGATATTAGATCACAAGATTCCAAGGTTGTATCAAGCGGACCTTGTAACTATTCCATGATATGGCCAATATCTGCATTGCAGCTGATTGTTCTGCTCAGTTCTGGAGTTGAATAAAATGAGATTTTTCCAAATAATTTGGCCACAAAAATCTATCAGAATCTTTCACCCTCTGTCCTTGGAATAATATGCCTGTAGGAGTCTATGAAAGGGAAGAGGAGAATCATCAGAGGGAGGTGATGGGCGAGTAAGAAGAGGTATGAGAAGAAAACAGGATTGAGGAATGGTGAAGGGCAGGGGTAAATACTGGAAGTTCGAGAAACTGATGTTCATGACATCTTCGAGAAATCAATGTTCATGGCATCACATCTCAAACTTCTGCTTATTATCCCCCCTTCACCATTCCCCATTTTTGCTTCCATCTCACATCTTCACTTCTTACCTGCCCATCGCCTCCCTCTGCTGCTCCTTCTCCTTCCCTTTCTTCCATGTTCTTCTGTCCTCCCTGATCAGATACCCCCTCCTCCAGGTGCTTATCCCTTTCGCCAATCAACTTCCCAGCTCTTTACTTCACTCCTCCCCCGCCCCCACCTGGTTTCACCCATCACCTACCACCTTGTACTTCTTCTTGCCCTCCCAAACTTCTTATTCTGACTTCTTTCCTTCCATCCCAGTCCTGATGAAGGGTGTCAGGCTGAAAAGTCGACTGTTCACTCTTTTCCTGATGCTATATTCTATGTGTTGGAGCTCTTTGGACTGGACAATCAAAGATAAGCAGTGCATGGAACAAATAAAACGGGTGCGTTTGGCACTCAGCAGTAAACAAATGGTATTCATTGATTTTACTCCTGCTTTTGCTTCTCAGTTTAACTTGGTATTATGCACCAGAACATGCAGCATGAAGAAATCCAGTTCAATGTGGAACCCTCTTCGAGAGACAGGGAAATTGTGAATTGGGCAAGTCAATCTGTAGTTCAGATCTCTTCAAAACTAATGGGAACATGTTCTATGTATGGTGACTACACTTCAGAACCATGTTTATCTAAAAACAGGGTCTTAGATTATACAAAATCCTTTTCTACAGATGCTGCTTGTATTGCTGAGTATTTCCACCTTTTTGGTTTTTATGTCGCAAGTTATCACTGATCACCCGAGTGGAGATTGGCTCCTCAGTTGGAATAGAGATATACTAGCTTTCTTTTCCATGCCTATACTGTGAGGCCATTTATAAAATATGTGAATATAATATTATCTAGCATTATTTTAGAGCACTGAGTCAAAATTAAGGTTCAAAATAAATTTGTTTTCAAAGTTACCATATATTGTATTATACTGAGGTTCATTTTCTAGCAGACATTCACAATAGAACAAAGAAATACGATAGAATCAATGAAAAACTACACACGAAGATCGACTAACAACCAATCTGTAAAGGAAGACAAACTGTGCCAATAAAAAGTAACAATAATAATAAATACAATAGTAAATATATAATTAATGAGACCACAAGCTGTAGTGTCCTTGAAAGTTAGTCTATAGGTTGCGGAATCAGTTAGAATCGAGGCGATGTTAGGCATACATATAAAGTATGGTGCTCAGGAGATTCACAACTATCTCTTCCAGAGGATTTTATTTACACATGATATGTAAGGACTGTTTTTGGCAATCAAACAAGATAATTGTGCAGGAAGGCACAGAGTCGACTGTACTTCCTAAGAAGGTTGGCGTCATTCAATGTCTGTAGTGAGATGCTGAAGATGTTCTATAGGTCAGTTGTGGAGAGCGCCCTCTTCTTTGTGGTGGCGTGTTGGGGAGGAAGCATTAAGAAGAGGGACGCCTCACGTCTTAATAAGCTGGTAAGGAAGGCGGGCTCTGTCGTGGGCAAAGTACTGGAGAGTTTAACATTGGTAGCTGAGCGAAGGGCGCTGAGTAGGCTACGGTCAATTATGGATAACTCTGAACATCCTCTACATAGCACCATCCAGAGACAGAGAAGCAGTTTCAGCGACAGGTTACTATCGATACAATGCTCCTCAGACAGGATGAAGAGGTCAATACTCCCCAATGCCATTAGGCTTTACAATTCTACCGCCAGGACTTAAGAACTTTTTAAAAGCTATTATTAATGCTTTTTGAGATAGTGATTTAGATGCATATCATATTTTTTTACTGAGTTAAGTATTGTATGTAATTAGTTTTGCTACAACAAGTGTAAGGGACATTGGAAAAAAAGTTGAATTTCCCCATGGGGATGAATAAAGTATCTATCTATCTATCTATCTATCTATCTATCTATTCATCAGTTTTCAGCATGATTATGCATAGTAACTCAGTATTTATGTTAGATGTTGTGCTGGAAGCTGAAAGTGAGAACTACTGAACAGGTGGTATTGGTGAGAACTGTTACTGCAAGTTGGATGTGGGAATAGGAGTTACTGAACAGATAGGTGATCTTACACTGGGAACAAATATTCTATAAACAGATTAAATAAAATCAATTGATATCAAAATGATGTGCTGTCCTTCACAAGAGCGATGTTCAAATGTCAGTATTTCAGAGGGCTGGATGAATTCTTATGGTCATTATTATATGTTGTTTGCATAGTTAACATCCTTACTCTTATAAAACACCTATTTATAAAAATGGTTAAGAAAAACTGATCATGTGAATTTAAGTTATTTCTGAGTTTTAATTAAGGGTAATATTTGGAGCAGATTAATTACTTGTAAAATAATCATCTTCCTATTTTGTTCTTTTTTACAGCTCCACAACTAGGTAAGAAGAAACTTGCAATGTATTTCAGAATCAGAATCAGGTTTAATCAACGGTATATCTTGAGAAATTTGTTAACTTTGTGGCAGCGGTAAAATGCAATACATGCTAAATATAGAAAAACTAAATAACAATAAGTGTACTTGACAAGGTACCCCATGCAAGGCTTATTGAGAAAGTAAGGAGGCATGGGATCCAAGGGGACATTGCTTTGTGGATCCAGAACTGGCTTGCCCACAGCAGGCAAAGAGTGATTGTAGATGGGTCATATTCTGCATGGAGGCCGGTGACCAGTGGTGAGCTTCAGGGATCTGTTCTGGGGCTCCTAATCTTTGTGATTTTTATAAATGACCTGGATAAGGAAGTGGAGGGATGGGTTAGTAAATGTGCTGATGACACAAAGGTTGGCGGTTTTGTGGATAGTGTGGAGGGTTGTCAGAGGTTACAAAGGAACATTGATAGGATGCAAAACTGGGCTGAGAAGTGGCAGATGGAGTTCAGCCCAGATAAGTGTGAGGTGGTTCATTTTGGTAGGTCAAATATGATGACAGAATATAGCATTAATGGTAAGACTCTTGGCAGTGTGGAAGATCAGAGGGATCTTGGGGTCTGAGACCATAGGACACAAAAAGCTTCTACGCAGGTTAACTCTGTGGTTAAGAAGGCATATGGTGCATTGGCCTTCATCATTTGTAGGATTGAGCTTAAGAGCTGAGGGGTATTGTTGCAGCTATATAGGACCCTGTTCAGATACCACTTGGAGCACTGTGCTCAGTTCTGGTCGCCTCACTACAGGAAGGATGTGGAAACCATAGAAAGGGTGCAGAGCAGATTTACAAGGATGTTGCCTGGATTAGGGAGCAAGCTTTATCAGAATAGTTTGAGTGAAGTCGGCCTTTTCTCCTTGGAGTGAAGGAGGATGAGAGGTGACCTGATAGAGGTGTATAAGATGATGAGAGGCATTGATCATGTGGATCGTCAGAGGCTTTTTTCCAGAGCTAAAATGGCTGGTACGAGAGGGTGCAGTATTAAGGTGCTTGGAAGCAGGTACAGAGGAGATATCAGGGGTAAGATTTTTACACAGAGGGTGGTGAGTGCTTAGAATGTGCTGCCGGTGACGGCGGTGGAGGCGGATACGATAGGGTCTTTTAAAAGACTCCCGGAGAAGTATATGGAGCTGAGAAAAACAGAGGGCTATGGGTAACCCTAGGTAATTTGTCAGCTAAGGACATGTTCAGCACAGCTTTATATTTCTATATACATATGTATATTAAATACTTAAATTAAAATAAGTAGACAAAAATGGAAATAAATAAAAATAAGTAGTAAGGTAGTGTTTGTGGGTTCAATGTCCATTTAGAGGGGAAGAAGCTGTTCCTGAATTGCTGACAGTGTGCCTTCAGGCTCCTGTACCTCCTCCCTGACTGTAACAATGAGAAAAGAGTTTGACGTGGGTGGTGGGTGTCCTTAATGATGGACGTCCCCTTCTTAGGGCACTGCTCCTTGAAGCTGTCTTGGATACTACGGAAGCTAGTACCCACGATGGAGCTGACTGATCTTACAACTTTCTGCATCTTACTTTGTTCCTGTGCAGTAGCCTTCCCAAACAGAGACTGATGCAGTTAGTCAGAATGCTCTCCGGGGTACATCTGTAGTAGTTTTTGTGTGTTTTAGGTGACAATCTCCTCAAACTTGTAAAGAAGTATAGCCTCTTCTTTCCTTCCTTATAGCTGCATCAATAGGTTGCAACTAGGTTAGGTGCTTAGGGATATTGACACCCTGGAACCAGAAATTGCTCCCTTTCTCCACTTCTGATCACTCTATGAGGAATGGTTTTGTTCCCTAGTTCTAACTTTTCTGAAGTCCTCCTTCAGCTCTTTGGACTTACTAATGTTTAGTGAAAGTTTGTTGCTATGCCACCACTTAACTAGCTAGAATATCTTGCTCCTGTATACCTTCTCATCACCATCTGAGATTCTGCCAACAATGGCTGCATCATCAATAAATGTATAGATGGTATTTGAGCTATGCCTAGCCAAATAGTCACGGGTATAGAGAGAGTAGAGCATTGGGCTAAGCACACACCCCTGAGTTGCACTTGTCCCTTAACCTTGATACAACTCTGACAGAACTGTTTCATAGGAACACATAATGATGCAGGCAATACAGTGAAAAAATTGCATTCTATGCTTTTGCAGAGGGAGGATGTAGTTGAACAACAATATTGCTTTTGTTGTTTATTTTTCATCTTTTCTCAACCTCAATGTTTGTTCTTTCACTAACACAGAGAGCAAAAAAATGAAACCGGAGAAGAAGCTCAAAGTAAAAGAAGAAGTGAAACAAAAAGCTCCGTTGAAAGGTAAACTCCAACCAGGACCTGTAAAAGGCAAAGAAATGCTTGTAGCTTCCTTGTGTAGGAGAAAACAAAACATCAACATCATTAACACAAGAGATTCTGCAGATGCTAGAAATCCTGAGCAATGCTCACAAACTGCTGAAGGAACTCAACAAGTCAGACAGCATCTATATTTAGTGCTGAGGCTCGAAACGTCATATGTTTATTCCCATCAAGATCATTATTCATTCTTTAAATGAAATAGTTTTGTTCAAATTCTAAGAATATAATTTGCCTGTATATGACTTTAAATCAGGGGTTCCCAACCTTTTTGATGCCACGGACCCCGAGTTGGGAACCCTTGTTGTAAATACTGCATGGGGAGATATGAACACTGTACCTACTGGTAACTGTTTTTAGGCAGTAAGTAAGAACATTATTTTTTCTGTCAACAAGAGCTGCAAGCATCCCTAGGTAGCAGATCACAAGATTCCAAGGTTGCATCAAGTGGACCTTGTAACTATTCTATGAAATAGCCAATATCTGCATTGCAGCTGATTGTTCTACTCAGTTCTGGAGTTGAATAAGATAAAGCTTTTTCTATATAGTTCTGCCACAGAAATGTTCCATAACAATCTATTACCCTATATCCTTGGTATAATATGTTTGTAGCAGTTTCTAATTAACCTCCCATACACATTGGTAAACTTCTACATTTCATCATATAATTAATTACATTAAAAAGATTTCATATGCACAGACTAGTCCCAGTTTCACCCATAGATTTACCTATTGCCCTATCAATTTTGCTCATAAAATATAGGAAGGAAACATGGATTTCAGAAGCGCACAATCACTCAAACTTAAAAGGAAGATCTATAAGCCTTGTTACAATAGTTCAGCTTTATGTTCATTGAAATTGTATGTTTATAAGTAATGATCTGATTTTATATTGTAATAGTAATTGTGCAGATTTAGTCATTTGAGAATTAAATGTCTTTCAGAAGTGTGTTGCTTGGCAAAATTAATTCAGAACAATTCGGCACACTTGTAAAATTTAGAGCATGGGTGTTTAGGAGTGCAATTAGGTGATAGAGATTTGGAACTCTCTCCATTAATAGCTTGTGAATGCAGGGCTGATTAAAATGTTCATGACTGAGATCGAGTGATTTATTTTTGGTGATGGGTACCAAGGGATTCAGAACAAAAGCAGGTAAATGTAATTCAGCCAACATTTAATTGAGTGGCAGAACACTCAAGGGGCTGGATTTTCCCTGTATTGTGCTGATAAAAATGAACTTAATTTAGTATTAATTCTTTTACGAAAGAAGACAGAGAGGTTGTTGATAAGGTTTTACAATGAAGGAATTGGACACAATCCGATTACTAGTTTTGGAATTGCCTTTAGAGACTTGAACTGTAAGTATGCAGATGGAGAATAAGATACAAGTGTTATTGTGCCTAATCAGTGTGGTTGTTAACCTGATAGTTAAAATGAGATAACTGAAAATATCAGAAGAGCTCTAAGAATCAAATATGTGCATCAACATTTTATCATTCCACTGAGTAATTCACTATTACCATGAGACATTAAATAGCTCCCAAGAACATTTCCCCTGAGCAAAACCCAAGGACATACAATTTTACATGCACACTATTTCCGGAAAATTACTTTGAATCCTAGTTGCCTGTAAATCCTTTCTGTTGAAGACTCAGAAGCTTAAATGAGATAGGCCACTTAAAGAAAAAAAACTTCTTTTTCCCAGTAGATAAAAAAGTCGAAGTAACTAAAGTTGAAGAAAAAGTGAAGAAACGGCTTAAGATTATAAAACTGGAGAAAAAGGAAGAAAAAGCCAAGAAACCAGAAAGAAAACCTCAGGAAGACAAAGTAAAGGCAAAGATTCAAGTAAAGAAAGCACATGAGAAACTCAAGACTGAAACAGAACAGAGAGGTGAAAAGAGAGACAAGAAGGGGCCCAGTGAACAGAAGTCTGAGAAAACAAGCAAAAAGGAAGTAAAAGTGAAAGATACCAAAGAAGTGAAGCAAAAAACAAAAGATAAAGGTGAAAAGACAAATATTTACAAAAAAAATGTTAGCAATAAAATACAAAGTAAGGTGACAGAGAAACATCAAAAGAGAAAGTATGGGGCTTAAAGGCAATTTTTATAGATGCTAACTGTCCAAAGCAAAAAAAATTGATGTTTCTATTGGCTTTACTTTGATTTTGTGATATAAGAAAAATCAATGATCTTTTCATAATATTTATACCAAAATCATAAGAAAGGATTAATATAACTGTGAAAAGACAGTGCTTTTTTTCCAATTGTTTATTTGCACTGAGTATCAGATTTTATCTTAGCCTCACCTATATAACTCAAATACACAAAAATCAAAGTGAACCGACAGCTTGTAATAGGGTCTATCTATGCCTTTCATTGTGATCACCGTGAAAAAGATTTTTGGATATAACTCATTAGATATCTTAAGTATGGCATGGTTCATAGCCTCTTAGTTCCAACCATCACAGATCAAAAGGAAAAAGAAAATTTCCTTTCAGCACACTTCGCTAGCATGACTATTCAACTAGCATGAAATCTATTCAGTGACATCAATAATAGGCATTGTCGTTGTTTTACAGAGGGCAAATGTACTGCTGTTAAAAAGAAATGAACATTTAATTTATCCTAACCTTTTTGACTATTCGAAGAATAATTTCGCAATCAAAATACGCTATTGCTAACTACCAAAATAGCCTGCTAATTAAGCTTGTAAAGCTCATTATTGATCTCATCAAATTCAAGATTCTTGGAAGTACCTGATTCTTTGTCAGAATAACACTTTATGCATTTTGCAATGCCAGCATTTGTTCTGCATTTTGAAACATCCAAAAAGACACTCTGGAGTGAAAAGTGAAAATTAGCATGCCTCTGGTAATTCTCCAATAATATAATTATGTTTGAGTGCAGAGCAGGACATTGTAACTCAGGAATCAGCTCTCAATCTTGCTGAAACTTCCACTTAAAAGACATTTTCCGCCTGCAGCTGATTTTGGTGGAAACTTAACACTTTGCTAGGGAATGTTTTGTCAATGATTGACAATGTCAATCAACACTGACAATATGAAAATTACCAATCTAAAATGAACTTGTCCTATTGCACCAAGAATGCACCTACAGTTCTCAATTACTCATCTTAGTGTGTCAGCATTGTCAATAGTGTCAAGCAGAATCCCAATAAAATGAGTTCATGTAAAAACCACATATGATTTGATGCCGGTTGCTGTCACAACAAAATCTCTGTATAAGTTTGCCATTATATATCTTTCAATAGTAATTTCCCTAAATTTCAGAAATAGCGTAATGTTACCAATAATTAGTCATGTAATCACATTCCTGATGGACATATTTTTCTTCTTTATTGATCCCAAGAACAACCCAAATGAAGAGTTATTCTCTGGTTCCCCACATTTCTTTTTATATGAATTGAAACCTCTGTAAACCGTTCTCTCCCAAAGGAAGGGAAAAAATTGAGTCCGAGAAAATGAAACACAAGTACACATTTGATGCTAAGTTAATGCATGTGTAAGTGTTTCGTTTACATGGAAGTAGAGGCAGAGTTCAAAGTTGTTTGTTCCATCACACTTTACAGCTGAAGCTGATACCCAACCCTTCCCCTCAATTTCATCCTGTTCATTGCGCATTGTCTTCATTGCTGTTCTTTTCCTTCTGCCCTGACAGATCAGTATCAGTTCTGTCGCTATGTGATTGACATGTACACTCTTGGGACTATATATCCAGGTACATTTACATCCTTATAACCTTTCTAACCAAATCTGACTCCTCCCCCTCACACCATTTGTCATTGTTTAACTTGGAAATCTCTAACACTTATATGATGACCAATATTGGAAATATTTCCATTTGAAATCATCCTGAGTGATCCAGATATTAATTTTCCCATGTAGAAAAAGAATTAATTTGTAAGACCAGCCCTGCATGAGATTTTTTTTCACATTTTTCGCTAAATATTAATTGGATTGACATAAGGATCTTAAAAAGATCTTGCCACATATAAACAACATCATTAAATATTGGGATTGTAAGCCTTAGATAGATTAACAAACAAAATTGCAGATGTAGCACAGCAAGAATTTGAATACTTTTTAAAACATTGGTTGCACCATTCTAAATAATTCAAACAAATTCACTTGACATTCATTGCTGGCTCTTAATTCAACTGTTATCACTAACTGTGACATAGAAAGAGATGAAAAGAAAAAGTTGTTCTGTTCTCCTCTGTCATTTGGACTTACTGGGCAGTGAAATGCCATTTTCTGCTCCACATTGCAAAAGCAGCAATTGCACATTTGGCTGAGGAAACACAGTTTGCCTAATTAATGAGTTCCAAGAACTAATAATTTCTTTATTTTGCAGATGTTAACATATTTTAAAATTTGGATACATAGATCTTGAAATTCAATCATATAATACAGCATTTTTCAACAAAAAATAAATACAAATTTTCTTTAGTCTAATGTGATAATAACCAGTGTCAATTTGCAACACTCCATCAATTTGATCAAGCACAAGTAATTTGTCTGTATGGGCCGGTAACTAGTCAAGGAATAACATTGTTTATCACTCAACTAACTGTTCAGAACATTGTGTGGGAGATTAGACTAAGTGTTATCATTGTTGAAGATTCCAGGGTCATTTAGTTGTTCACATTCAGGAAAATCCCATGTTTATTCCTGATCCTTTGGATATTCCACATGACATGTCCTTCCTAAACCCTATCTTGCTCTTGAGGCCTACAAGAGACATGCTAATCTTTTTGCATAGTTCTGTCGCTTGCTCAGAATCCTCTTCTTCTTGGCCCCACTCTTTCTTGTAGTTACCACACAGCTCCTCCACCTCCTAAATGGTTGTGTGTGTATTGCTGTGACTTTGAATGTGCCTCGCAGAAAATGGAGCTTTAAATGTAGAAGGTCTTTATTCAGCAAGGCTAGCAGGAATGTCAGAGGAATCCCTCATTGGAAAACTCTGGAAAATATGAAGTCAAGTTACATTGAGATTTTATACTCTTAAAGCACAAAGATAACAGCAGATGATTAAGTAAAGTTCTGACTTCAACATTTCAGATGAAGGTAAATTACTCAGTAGAATTTTTTATTTGCATTGGGAGCATTTCTGAACTGACAAGGGAAAGAGTGATTGGACTCCAGACACTCAAAACAGCTTTCGATTACCACAGTGTAGAGAGATGTTGCACTCTGAAGGCTATGGTGTGTAGTCATGCAGCTATCTGTGTCCTCAGTTGAAGTCTGATTCTTGTTTGTATTCATTGGCTGCTACCCCCATCCCATAACTCCTGAAAGACAGGAGTCTTTCAATCTTACAGTTCCTAACAAGACTACCTACTGCACTCATTTAGATGCACCAGATTTCTATTTTTCTTAGAAATTCATATTTTTAGGTATTGGTGAATGAAATAATTATAGCATTCACGCTAAAAATTATCTTAAGCAGTGACTCTGCATCTGGAACATGACATTTTAATAATAATATTAAATATAGCATGAGCATCAAGTTTGATGCCTTTTGTATTGCATTCAGTTTTAAATTTGGATTAAGCACTTAGAGGGGTGTCAAAATGAGTTATGTTAAGGCTTAGCCAGTAGAACAGAAAGCTGCCAAAAAGTGTCTTGATACTTGTGAGAAGTGTCAGTTTTAGTCAGTTTAGTCGCTATTCTATTTGTCTATGACCTAGTGCAGTCTGTAGAATTATCCTCTTGTTCTCTTCATCTATATTGTGGACAGTTGAGATTTCCCACAGACCTTGACATCATACACTTCTGTGGCAGAGAAAAAAATTATCAATGCATAATTGGTCAGTGGTACTTTGGATTTTAGTTACTTTCCAAGGTTACATAATATTATGATAACAATAATGGATTTGTGCTTGGGCATATGGTAATCAGGTTTATAATGGTTTGGTAAAGTTAGCTTTACTTTTAAATTTACCACGAGGATTGGATGAGCAAGGCTTTTCTAATGGATCACCCAAGTAAAACTTGGCCCCCATCAACCCTGGCATATCAGTGGAACTCTTTAATTAACTCCATCTTTTAATAATTACCCTGATACCCAGATGGTCTGCTTTGGCAGTGTCAGCCCTCTCTACACTTCTCTCTGTTCCACCACTTGGGCCTTACATCAGTCCATCTGGCTTTGGGCAAACACAGTGCAGCCAAATCATTGAGGACAGGACGTTGAAATAGAGAAAGATTCTATGGACACCCTGGCCACTTTCTTTTAAAATTGCTTTTTGTTGGGAGTTGCTATGATAATGAAGGAAGGTTTAAAGCTCTGAATAGATGTGGACCTTTAGTTTTATACATATATGTTTTAAAAAAATCAATTATTTCTCTTAATAATTATAAAGACATTGCTACTGATATTAATTATTCAGACTTTTGTAAGCCATTGGAGTTTCTAATGACAAGCTTTGTAATTAGCTTCAGCTACAAATAAAGTTTGAATATGAACATGATTTGATGTTTTGTTTGATTTCTTTACCTAAACCACCTAAATACTCACTCCAAATGTTCCGGTTCTCATGCAACAATTTGGAAAAAAATTATTAACTCGTGTAACTGCTGCATCTGCATTGTTCAAATCATGTTCATACGGTTCATGATGATGTGTTCTGCTGCATGGCTCCATTAACCCTTCAGTCGTCTTGTTTGTTTGCAAATAATGTTGGGCAACTGATCACTTATAAGTCAAAGAATAAGCTTGCTTTTGCTATTTTGGTTGTGTTATACAGTATATTGCAATCAACCCAGAGTTTGTTTAAATTCAAAATAGTGTAGGGAAACTAATAAGAAATGGCTGAGAATATATGAAGGAAATGGAATGTTATTAACATATGCTAAGGAATATAATTACTCAAACCTTAAAGAAAGAAAATCAATTAACCTAAGAGATATAGCTGATGCTAGAAATCTTGAGTGACGAACACAAAATGCTGCTGGAACTCAGCAGGTCAGGCAGCATCTACGGAGGGGAATAAACAGTCAACGTGTCTGACAAAGGCCCTTCATCAGTTGCTGTCCAACCTGCTGAGTTCCTTCAGCAATATGAGTGTGTTGATCATTGGCTGAACATCAATTGTTTTAGACTTCATGGCTTAAAAGGTAGGAGCTTTCTTGACACTATGCAGGCATGCCTGAAGCAAGCTAATCACTAAACTTTGAGAGACTTCTAGTAGCAAAGCTGATTTCAATTATATGTAGGAAGGGCAGGTGTGCAGGCTACAAGGGGGAATAAGGTGGTTTTGACCTAATCTATCTGAAGATGGGGAAATGATCAGAATACAGTGATGGCTTGATGAGAGAGGTTGTATCAAGGAGTAAGGGTTAAGAGGAATGTGTATTTAATTTAACCTCATCAAATGAAAGAGCAACTTGGAGGTGACAGGTCAGTTTATTTAACATTTCACCTTATTTTAGCCTGTACATTATTTTCCTTCACACTTTCTTACTGCCTGGTGTTTAGGGCAACAATGAAGGTCCTTCATCTCTGGTAGTGTTCAGGGCTTCCTTCACCGTGTCAGTAGCTTCCTCGGTCTTCACTGCCGTCAGTCATGCAAATCCCGGGTGGAGACTCAGGAATATCATCGTACTCTGATGTAGAAGGATTCTTCATTGCAGTTTCCGTAACAATTTTGTCTTACCAGTCAGGATTTTTAGCCCTGAGCTGAACTCCCAAACCTTGAAGATTTGAGCTCTACCCTTTGACTGTTTTGACATGGGTGACGCTACTTAGAGCCAAAGCATAAAGCCCTGACTCCAGCCAACATAGCTCTCTGGCTCACTGAGGCACACAAGCCAGGATATTGTTCATGGAAGAATATCAATGGTTTGCCTAAAATGTGTTCAGGTCATTCCTAAACACCATCCAGCAAATGAGGTGTAGTCACTCTCACAAAGAGGGATGTGATATTGAATAGTTTCAAGTTCAAAAGTTCAAAGTAAATTTATTATCAAAGTACATATATGTCGCCATAAACAACTCTGAGATTCACTTTTGTGGGCATGCTCAATAAATCCATAAAAGAATAATAAGCATAATAGAATCAATGGAAGACTGCACCAATCTAGACATGCAAGTAGTGTGACAAGGACAATAAAATATGCGAATGCAAAAAATTAATAATAGTACATAAATAATAAATTAATAATAAACAAACAAGCAATAAATATTATTCATCGGAGATCAGGTTACCACAAGTGAGTTCAAAGGTGTGGGGACATTTCAGTTGAGTGAAGTTATTCCTTTGGTTCAAGAGCCAGATTGTTGAGGAGGAATAGCTGTTGCTGAACCTGGTTGTGTGAGTCTTGAGGCTACTGTACCTTCTTCCCAATGGCAGCAGCATGGCCTGGGTGGTGGGGTTCCCTTATGATGGATGCTGTTCTCCTGTGACAACGCTTCGTGTAGATGTGCTTAATGGTGCGTAGGCCTTTACGTTTGATGGACCGGGCTATAAACATGACTTCTTGTCAGATTTTCTTTTCAAGAGCATTGGTGTTTCCACACCAGGCTCTGATGCAGCCAGTCAAATTACTCTCCAACACAAATCTATATATCTATGTTCAGAGTTTTATATACTTTGCTGAAGCATTGTTAATTCCTAAGGAAACAGAGGCACTGCCGTACTTTCTTCATAATTGCATTTACGTGCTGGACCCAGGACAGTCCTCTGAGTTGACAACACTGAAGAATTTAAAGTTGCTGACCCTCTCCGCCTCTTGATGCCCGATGAGGACTGGCTCATGGACCTCTGGTTTCCTCCTCCTGAAATCTATAATCAGCTCCTTGGTCTTGCTGAGTAAGAGTTTGTTGTGCTACCACTCAGGCAGATTTTCAGCCTCCCTCCTATATGCTCATTCGCCACCATCTTTGATTTGACCTACGACAGGGATGTCATCAGCAAACTTGAATATGGCATTGGCACTGTGTCATTAGTGTAAAGCAGGTAGAGCAGGGAAGTAAGGCGTGCCTTGTGCTGCACCTGTGCTGATGGAGATGGTGGAGGAGATGTTGTTGCCAGTCTGAACTGACTGGGGTTTGCAAATGAGGATATCAGGGATCCAATTGCACAAAGAGGTGCCGAGGCCAAGGCTTTGAAGCTTATTGATTAGTTTTGAGAGGATGACAGTATTGAATGCTGTGCAATGGTAGATAAGGAGCATCCTGATGTATGCATCTTTGCTGTCCAGATGTTTCAGATCCAATGAGAAGGCAGCTCCTGGGACCTGCTGCTCCACAGTTAATCTGCTTTGGTGGTATTGACTGAGGGATGCACATTCGTTGGGATGTCAGGGTTTTCTTTATTCCTCTTCTTCAGACTAGAGGGGTTCTGGTTTAACAGCTCATCTGAATGGCACATCTGTGTCACTGGAGCACTTGCTCATGACAGCAGCTAAGGTTTTGTGCCCAGGTCTTTGAAAGACATGAACCTACAATTCTCTGACAGGAATGAGAGTGACACTAAATAATTCTCGGGATCAGGGGGTAAAATAGTTAACTACTCATAGCCAAGGCCAGATATATATCTGTCTACGGATAAGCACAAATGTTAGTAACCAGTTTAACTAAAAAAAAAATACAAAATAAAGGATGAAAATAAATCTTCAGTCCAGGAAATTGGCACTGAAGTTACATCAGTTTAGATCAGGGGTTCCCAACCATTTTTATGCCATTGACTCCTACCATTTACCAAGGTTGGGAACCCTAGGTTTTGGTCATCTAGAGCAATGGTATTTCTGAACTCTTTATTTTCAAGCGGGTTCAAAAAATGTTTAGAATTCATCCTAATTTGCAGAGATAAATCTTCACACCAGGAAATTGGCATCTCATTTCATGTTATGTCAGTTTAAACCATCATGGTATTTCTGAAATTTTTATTTTCAAGTTTTCAAAAATATATTCTGAATTTATCCTAGTTGTCACAGCAGTTTTTTTAAAAAAAAAATTACACACAGTAACACTAATAAGCAAAATTGATTCCTTCTCTATTTGTTAAAAATTTACATCTGAAGGACTTTTGAAAACTGACAAGATTGGTTTGAATAGATTTGATTTATGGTTTCAGCATCCATTGTGACTCACCTTTTATAGCAGACCACTTCACTGGCAAATATGAATGCTTCAGTATCTGAAAGTAATTGGCCTGACAAGCAGGTCTGACGGACATGGTTCCTTGATGATTGCAAAGTACCCGAGAAATGATAGATGAAAGCAAAGTTTGGTCAGGGGTTTTATAATTGACCACTTTCATTTTAGTCTCAGTATAATGATTATTCTGGCCCGGATGGTTGAATGTGATGCAGACAATTATGCTGCAGTAAAACTTTGACTTATCTCCCTGGAGAAAACACTTTAACTTAACACAGGCAGTAAAATGACACGCAGAATTAAAAATTGGCTTAAAATTACTTAAGCCTGCCATGTGAAGGAGAGATTTTTCTATGTTGAAGTATCCTTTTTAATAAGTACACTGTAACATATGCTTCTAGCTCTAGAATCAGAGAACATTACAGCACAGAAACAGGCCCTTCAGCCCATCTAGTCCATGCTGAACCATCAATCTGCCTAGTTCCATTGACTTGCAAGTGAAGGGACTTGAGCATCCACAGTTTTTGGTATCCACGGGGGGTCCCAGAACCAGTCCCCCACGGATAAAGAGGACCGACTGTATACAGCATAAAAAGAAGCGGTCCCAATACTGACCCCTGAGGAACACCACTAGTCACTGGCAGCCAACCAGAAAAGGATCCTTTTATTTTCACTTACTGCCTCCTACCAATCAGCCAATGCTCTAACCATGTTAGTAACTTTCCTGCAACACCATGGGCTCTTAACTTGGTAAGCAGCTTCATGTGTGGCACCTTGTTAAAGGCCTTCTGAAAATCCAAATATACAACATCCACGGCATCCCCTTAATCTATCCTATTTGTAATCTCCTCAAAGAATTTCAACAGGTTCATCAGGCAAGATTTTCCATTAATGAAACCATGCTGACTTTGTCCTATCTTGTCCTGTGTCACAAAGTACTCCATAACCTCATCCTTAACAATTGACTCCATCATCTTCCCAACCACTGAGGTCAGGCTAACTGGTCTATAATTTCCTTTTTACAAAAGTGTTAATGGTATTTGCTAATGCCTCCACAATCCCTACCATACCTTTTCAGAACCCTAGGGTGCAGTTCATCTGGTCTGGGTGACTTTCAGATCTTTAGATCTTTCAGCTTTTTGAGTACATTCTCCCTTGTAATAAATAGTAACTGCACTCACCTCTCTTTCCTCACACCCTTCAACACCAGGCACACTGCTAGTGTAATCCACAGTGAAGAGTGATGCAAAACACTCACTTAATTAATCTGCCATCTCCTTGTCCCACATCAATATTTCTCTGGCCTCATTTTCTAGAAATCTTGTATTCACTCTTTTAATTTTTATATACTTGAAAAAGCTTTTACTATCCACTTTGCTACTGTTTGCCAGCTTGCTTTCATAGTTCACCTTTTCCCTCCTAATGATTATTTCTAGTTGCTTTCTGTAGGTTTTAAAAAGCTTCCCAATCCTCCATCGTCCTGCTAATTTTTGCTTTGCTTTGACTTCCCTTGTCAGCCACAACTGTCCTATTTTGCCATTTGAGTATTTATTTGTTTTTGGAATACATCTATCCTGAACCTTCCTCATTTGTCCCAACAACTCAAGCAAGCCATTGCTGCTCTGCTGTCATCCCTGCCAGCATCTCCTTTCAATTTACTTTGGTCAACTCCTCTCTCATTTCCCTTACTCCACTGAAATACTGCTACATCAGACTTTACTTTCTCCCCATCAAATTTCAAGTTGAACTCAATCCTATTGTGATCACTGGTTCCTAAAGATTTCATTGCCTCAAGCTCCCTAACCATTTCCTGTTCATTACATTATACCCGATGCAGTGTAGCTCGTCCCTACTTGACTCAACGACAAGCTGCTCTAAAAAGCCATCTTGTAGGCACTCACGAAATTCACTCTCTTGAGATTCATTACCAAACTAATTTTCCCAATTTACCTGCGTGTTGAAATCTCCCATGACTATCATAACGTTGCCTTTCTGACACACCTTTTCTATTTCCAGTTGTATTCTGCAGTCCACATTCCAGCTACTGTTTGGAGGCCTGTATAAAACTGTCATGAGAGTCCTATTACTCTTGAAGTTTCTTAACTCATCCCACAAGGATTCAACATCTTCTGATCTTATGTCACATTTTTCTAAAGATTTGATGCCGTCTTCACCAGCAGAGCCATGCCACTCCTGTCTACCTTCCTATCCCCCTGATGCAATGTATAACCTTGGACATTCTGCTCCTAACTACAATCATCCTTCAGCCGTTTTCTTTGCTGTCTCCCCCGATCAGTCCTTGCCTTTACAACTGAGTGTAAATCCTATCCTCAATATTTTTTTGAATCATTTTGCTGCGGCTGAAGCTTATCAGCCTACTTCCTGGCCTATGCCTATAATTCTAGAGTATGGAAGCAACATTAGCTACTTTCCAGTTTTCTGGTACTTCACCTGTAGCTAAAATGACACGGATGTCAGAGCCCAGCAGCTATCTCCTGTGTATAGATTTCATCAGACACTGAGGGTTTTTCTGCCTTAATATGTGTTCATATCTCACACAAACTCTCATTATTAATACATACATCTTCCAAGCTATCTGTGTGCACCTCTCCTAACACTCTCCATCTTCCCATTCCTGGTCCCTGGCGAATACTGATGTGATCTATTCTTTTCCTAAGAAACTTCTGGGTATATCTATATTTTAAAAAATAGAATTTTCTTTATTTATGTTGGCCAGGGTCATTTCATGCCTCCCTTTTGCCCTCCTTAATGCTTCCTTCGCATCTCTCTTATACCCTCTATAGACCTGAGAGGATTCACTTAATAACAATTTCCCATACCTGATGTATGCTTCCTTCCTTTTTTTCCTAATATAATCCCCAATTTCCTTTATTAACTGAAATTCTCTAATCCTACCATCACTGCTTTTTAACTCACGCTGGGACATGCTATGTCAGGAAATGGAATTGGAATACCACAAACGTTCTTTTTCTTCTCTCTCCAACCCTGTTCCTTTGCAATTTGAAAAACATCTGATTTCTAATTTCACCAGTTCTGGTGAAAAATCCTTGACTCATTCTGTTAACTTCATTTCTCTCCCCATGGATGCTGCCTTGCATGCTGCGTATTTCCAGAATTCTATGCTTCTAATTCATTCCTAAAATTGCAGTTATACAATTTATTGGAAGTAGCATAATTTCCATCAGTCATGTCGATGATGCACTGGCCAGCCTTGTGCATCTTTTGGAGTTAATTCTTGTAAATAGGTGCAAGCTTACTCAGTTCTAGTTAAATTATTTTAGATAAATTAAGCACAATACACAAGTAAATTAGAAATCCTCTTGGCTGCTGAACTCCATAGTTCTGGCCAAAGGAGTTCATTTGTCTCTCACTGAGGCTTACAAGCCTAGATGTCTCAATAAATTAAGTTGGAGATATGAAAAATATTGGATATAATTTCAAACTTTACTGCTATCACAGAACAGCAATTTTCAATTGGTAGTCAGCTACGTCTGACTGGATATATTGGAAAGGAGGAAGGGCAGCTGTCAATGGAAAATGAAGAGAAATCTTTATCCAAAGGCCGATGTGATGCAATTGTCAGTAGGGCCTGTAAATTGGACTCCAGCAGGTCCACTTGTGGAAGAAAGGCAGTGAAATTCACTTGTCATCATTTTGAAGAGTAATTGAATTCAGAGTGTAGGGGAAGTGCTCTACTTATGTGTTCCAAGTGCTGAGTGACCTAACTTGCAACCTTCAAAGCAGCCTTTGATGCACATGAAATAGATGGTTGTTGAAGAACTCCCTGTTATATACACACGGTGCTGTAGACCTCCTGTCCCTAATAAAACAGCCACTGAGTGTACGTTCATGGTTTTCTAGTGCTGCAGTCCATCCACTTCAAAATTTAATGTGTTATGTATTCGGAGATACTCTTCAACATGGTTATTTGAGTTACTGCCTCCTTCCTGTCAGCTTGAACCAGTCTGGCCATTTTCCTCTGACCTCACTCATTAACAAGGCATTTTTACACACTGAACTGCCGCTCACTATATATTTCTTAGTACTTTACACTATTCTCTGTAAACTCCAAAGGCTGTTGTATGCAAAAATCCCAGGAGATCAGCAGATTATGAGATAGTCAAACCACCCCAGATGACACCAACAATCATTCCATAGTCAAAGTCTCACAAAATAACATTTCTTCACCATTCTGATGTGTAATCTGAATAACAATGGAACTTTTTGACCATGTCTGCATGCTTTAATGCATTGAGTTGCTATCAGATGATTGGCTGATTAGGTGTTTGCATTAACGATGAGCTGTATAGGAGTTTCTAATAAAGTGATCACTAAATGTATCTGAGAAGCCCTCATAGTTGTCAGGATTATAGAAAGGGTGATGAAACACAACAGAAGACTATTCAGCCTCTTGATCTTATTCTACTGTTCAATCATGTCATAGTTATGGTGTATCTGAACTCCTTAAACCCACCTTGATATACTAGTAAGTGAAATTGGTAATTTGGCTTACTGTTTTCACACATACTGAGGAACAGCAAACAACTTTATTTTACATTCTATCCAACCTCACAAAAGGTTGGTTTGCAGGTGAAGCGGGCTATCGAGAAGGCAAATGGAATGTTGGCCTTCATTGCTAGAGGGATTCAATTTAAGAGCAAGGAGGTTAGGGTGCAACTGCACAGGGTACTGGTGAGGCCACACCTGGAGTACTGTGTGCCGTTCTGGTCTCCTTACTTGAGGAAGGATATACTCGCTTTGGAGGTGATGCAGAGGAAGTTCACCAGGCTGATTCCAGAGATGAGGGCGTTAGACTATGAGGAGAGATTGAGTTGTCTGGGACTGTACTTGCTGAAATTCAGAAGAATCTTACAGAAACATATAAAGTTATGAAAGGGATAGATAAGATAGAGTCAAAAAAGTTGTTTCCACTGGTAGGTGAGACTATAATTAGGGGACATAGCCTCGAGATTCGGGGGAGTAGATTTAGAATGGAGATGAGGAGGAAATGCTTTTCCCAGAGTGTGGTTAATCTGTGGAATCTTCTGCCCAATGAAGCAGTGGAGGCTTCCTCAGTTAATATACTTAAGACAAGGTTGGATAGATTTTTGCATAGTAAGGGTTATGGGAAAATGGCAGGCATGAGTCATGGCCATATCAGCGATAATCTTATTGAATGGTGGAGCAGGTTCAATGGGCCAGATGGCCTACTCCATGTTCTTATGTTTTTATGTTTAGACAAACTTCTTTTCTGCTTTCCTGTACACTTTGTGTACATGCCATGAAATCCTTGATTCCATAATCATTTCTTCTGCCAAATAAAAGTTTATCTTCATTAGTGCTTGTTCAATTGTCATGTTGACAACCGCTGTTTAGAGTAGAATGTTTCAGATTTCCATGAATCTTTGTGTGAAAGTCCTTTCATCCTGGCCTCATTCCCTACTCAACATAAACTCCTTATATCAATCTTATATGATTTTTCGATCACTTGAAATATACCGTGGCATTTAAGACAAGTGATTTGGAACTATGGAAGTCCAGGTACGACCTATGGAAGGCTATTTTAAGGCTGAAAAACAATACCAATTGAAGTTAGAGACAGAATTGGATGCACATCGGCTCTGGCAGGGTTTGCAGGCCATTAATTCCTGTAAAGCAAAACCTACCATCATAAATGGCTGTGATGCTTCACTCCCAGATAAGTTCAAAAGTTTTAATGCATGCTTTGAAAGGGAGATTGAAAGTACACCTGTGTGAATCATTGTAGCATCTGGTGTCCCTATGATCTCTGCCTTGGAAGCTGATGTCAGAACATCTTTCAAGAAGGTGAGCCCTGGGATGACGTCAAGCCCTGATGGTACACCTGGTAAGGGACTGAAAACTAGTGCCGACCAATTGGCAGGAGTGTTCAAGGATGTCTTCAATCTCTCACTATTGCCCAGAGGTTTCCTCCCGCTTCAAAAGGGTGACAACCATACCAGTGCCCAATAACAGCCGGGTGACCTGCTTCAAAGACTATCACCCAATGGCACTCGCATCTTCAGTAATGAAGCGCTTTGAGAGATTGGTCATGGCTAGAAGTAACTCCTGCCTAAGCAAGGACCTGAACTCGTTGCATTTTGCCTGTTGCCACTATAGGTCCACAGCGGATGCAATCTCACTTGGCCTTAGATCACCTGGGCAATAATAATACCTATATCAAGCTGCTGTTTATTGATTACAGTTCAACCTTCAACACAGTCATACCCTCAGCTCCAACAATCATCTCCCAAACCTGGGCCTCCATACCTTCATGGTTCCTTGACTCCCTCACTGGCAAGGCAGTCTGCACAGATCAGAACGAACTTCTCCTCCTCACTGCCAATCAACACAGGTACACCTCACGGACACATGCTTAGCCCACTGCTCTACTCTCTCTACACCGACAATTATGTGATTAGGCACAACTCAGATGCCATTTGTAAATATCCTGTTGACACCAATATTGTTGGCGGAATTTCAGATGGAGTTGAGGAGGCATACAGGAGCAAGATAGATTAACTGGTTGAGTGGTGTTGCAACAAGAAGCTTGAACTCAACATCAGTAAGACCAAGTAATTGATTGTGGACCTGAAGAAGGGAAAATCGAGGGGATATGCACCAGTCCTCAACAAGGGATCAGAAATGCAAAAGGTAGCAGTTTCATGTTCCTGGGTGTCAACATCTCTGAGGATTATCCTGGGACCAACATATTGATGTCATTACAAAGAAGGTGCTAGAGGGGATTATATTTCATTAAGAGCTTGAGGAGAATAGGTATGTCACCATACACGCTCACAATTTTCTGCAAATGTAGTGTTCAAAGTTCAAAATAAGTGTATTATTAAAGTACGTATATATCACCATATACAATCCTGAGAGTAATTTTCTCACGGACATTCACAGTAAATACAAGAAACACAATAGAATCAACAAAAGACCAATTTCTATAGGGTGGACAAAAACGAACATGCTGTAGCGGTGTGCTACACGCAGCGCTGAAATAACGACACGGAGTTGATAAACTGCAGCCAAAGAATCAGTTTATTTTAAATTCACAGTCTTGCTTTAAAGCCTGTCTCCCCCACCCGATACCTTGAGAGGCACGTACTCAAAACTCCTTGAGGCTATCTTCCTTTGTGCCTGCACTCTGGCTAATTGTCAGCCGGTTCGAGTGTGCTAGTAATTGGGTCGCCACATGCAAAAAATAAACTGCAAGTACAAAAAGCGAGGGGAAAAAAATAGCAATCATGAATAATTAATATATATGGAGAACGAGATGGAGAGCCCTTGGAGGGTCCAGTTCAGAGTGGAACAGTTCAATGATGGGAACAAGTGAAATTGCGTGAAGTTATCCCCTATGGTTCCAGAGCCTGATGGTTGAGGGGTAATAACTGTTCCTGAACCTGGTATGAACATGAAGGTACAAGATGAGGGTCCTGAGACTCCTGTACATTCTTCCTAATGGCAGCAACAAGTAGAGAGCATGTCTTGGATGGAGGGGGTCCTTGATGGTGGATACTGCTTTCCTCCGACACCATAGATGTATAGATGTGCTCGTTGGTGGGCACGGTTTTTGATGTGATGGAGTTCTATCCAAAACTTTTTTTAAGCTTTTCCATACAAAGGCAATTGTGTTTCCATACCAGGCTGTGATATAATCAGTCAATACTGTATACCCTACACCACATACCTTTAGAAGTTTATCAAAGTTTTAGATGAAATGCTGAATGTAGAGTGCATTTATTCTCCATCGTTAATTGAATGAAAGTTTTGATAAACCATTTCAGAGCTTGGTCACCAATTGATTCAAACAAATTAATGGATCTTTTATCAAAGATAGGGAGATGAAAATGTGTTTACTTACCTAAATGATACCAGCTGGGATTCTGCATTGGTTTGGCACTGCCATTATTGATAATTATATGTCTGCACAAAGATTAGGTTTCTTGCCTATCAAGGTGAAGATAGGAATGTTTATTTAGATCAATCATCCAGCATTTGATGCTAGGTCAGTAGTGCAACCAAAGTCATCAATGCACTGATGATCTGTTACAGCCTTGATATTATTCTGATTATTTTGTGCTCAACCCCTTTCAATAACCTTCATGACAAATCATGGCCAGATCTAATTGCAGCACTCCTGAATGGATCTACTCAAAGCAGGGTGATGTGAACCAGAATGCCAGAGCAGATAGTGGAGTGGTTGTGGGGAAAGATGTTGTAAGCCTTAACAAAGTCAGGAATTGAAAGGTTAAGTACAATGGGACTAATGTTCTGAGTTGTGTATGTTTCAATGCAAGGAATATTGTAGGAAAGGTGAATAAGTTTAGGTCATAGATCAGCATGTGGAGATCCATTAGTGAGATCTGTTTACACGAGGGGCAGGTCTGGCAGCTCGGTGTTCTGGAGTTCTGTTGTTTCAGATGTGATAGAGTGGTAGGGATTAAAGTTGGAGAAGACAGATTATTAGACAAGGAAGATGTCATGGCAGTGCTCAGACAGGACAGACTGGAGAGCTCATCTACTGAGGCTATACAGATGGAACTGGGGAATAAGGAAGGGATGATCACATTTAATGGGATTATATTATATATTGCCCATAGTACACGAGTGGTGCAAGAAATATAAGATTGTGATAGTAGGTTATTTCAATATTCCACATATTGACTGACTCCCATAATGTAAAAGGACTGGATGGGATAGAGTTAGTCAAATATGTTCAGGAAAGTTTCCTTAATCAGTACATGGAGGTCACAACAAGAAAGAGTTTGATACTGGATATCTCCTATTAGAGGCCAGGTGATAGAAGTTTGTGTATGGGAACACTTTGCATTAGTGTTCATGATGCCATTAGTTTCAAGATGATTATTGAGAAGGGTAGGTCTGTTGATTGTGGTGTCAGGAATAAAATCACCTGGTGCCTGTAGCCACTGCCCCTATAGCAACTCAACTGCAGAGAACTACTTGTCTTCTTTTGGAGACATTTTGAGCCCCAGTTGTACCCACAGGCAATGATCATGCTAACACTTATCCATCAGGGAGTCTCTCAGAGCAGCCTTTAAGGGATGGGTGAAACAGTTCACACAGGCCATTGGACTGCAGGTGAAATGCCGTGGTGTGATGCAATTTAACACTGAGTTTCTGGGCCATTGTGGTTCAGAGATTTGACATGAACCGGGGAATGTGGCCAGAAGAAGTATCAGATGGGGTGCCAAACTGAGTGACTTAGGAGTTGATGAAGGCCCGAGTCACATCTGCAGTCATCGTCAATGCCAGAGGGACAACCTCTGACCACCTGGTGTTATTGTCCACCATGGGAAGGAGATGTATGAAACCATGGGAGAGAGGGAGAAGACCAACCAGATGTGGTCAAAAAGTTGTGCAACGACCTCAGAAGCTGCTGATGGTGCCTGAACCTTACAGTCAATTTTCGCCCTCTGACACCTAACATTCCAGTCCCATATAGCTTTGTAAGACTGTGCGACACAAACTTTATAGCAGATTCTGTGAAGCTATCCTGCCAGGATATAAGAAGCCGTGAATGGAGTTAAAAATAGCACACTCCAGTTTGCAGGCACTACAGGGTGAGACATTGCACAGGAGAGAAACTTCTGCATCCCTGAACTTGACATCAGCCAGCCGCAGGCCTGTGACTGCTGCCCTGTAAGCTTGGACATCTTGGTCAGTAGCTTGTTCAGCTGCCATGCCGGTATAGTCAACCCCAATATGTATGGCATCAACAGCAGGCTGAGAGTCACAGTATTATTTTTCCCTTCGATGTGCTGTATGTCAGAATTGAATTCTGACATGTCGGCCAGCTGACATAGCTGTGTCAACATTTCAGCCATAGTGTGCCATCGTGTGCAGGAAGGGTTTGTGATCAACAAATGCGGTGAAATACTGACCCTCCAGTCGAAAATGAAAATGGCGGACAACCAGAGAAGCTCGCAGTCAAATGTGCTCTACTTCCCCTCATGGGGTGGGGGGGGGGAGGGAGGGGGTTTGCAGAGTGTTGGATGAAGAAGGCAAGCAGCTGCCTTATGCCTCCACCCAGATGTTCGTGTACAGCGCCCACAGCATAGTTTGAGGCGTCAGTAGTAATGGCTATAGGTCCATTGGGGAGCAAGTGCACCAGCAGGATCGCATTCAGAAGAGCTTATTTGGTACCATCAACTGTTCTGGTGATGTCTGTTGCCCACTCAAGCATGTGATTAGGGGCATTGGCTTTAAGGGCACTGTGCAAAGCGAACATAAATTCAGCAGCTTGCAAAATGCAATGGTTAAAGAAGTTCACTATACCTTAAAACTCCTGCAGTACTTTGGTAATACGAAGCAGTGGAAAGTCCACAAAAATCCATGCCTCACCTTCTGCAGAGATGTGCTGGCCAAGAAAGTCAATAGTAGACAACCAGAACTGGCTTTTAGTGGGGTGAATAATCAGCCTATAGTGGCTTAAGCAGTTGAAAAGTGCTGAAGTGTTCAGTTTTGGATGAACTAGTGACAAGAATATCATCCAGGTAAACAAAAAGAAAACCTAAGTCTATTAACATGGGGTCCATTAGTCACTGGAAAATCAGTGGAACATTTTCCAGGCCAACAAGCATGTGCAGAAACTCAAGTAGGCCAAATACAGTTAAAATGGCAATTTTGGGAACAAGCACAGGCACTTGATGATAGCCCCCAATTAAATCCACTTTAGAAAAAATTATATTTCTGATCAAACGTGGCAAGAAGTCTTCCATATTGGGACTGGGTAAGGTGGTGGCCTCATTAAGGCGATGGTGATCATCGCATGGATGCAACCATCAGTGGGCTTAGGGACCCTGTGGAGAAGAAGAAGGAGGTGCATAGCAGGTATAGGCAGGAAGGAATAAATGAGGTACTTGAGGAGTATAAGAAATGCAAGGCAACACATCAGAAGGAAATCAGGAGGACTAAAAGAAGAAATGAGATTGTTCTAACAGACAAGGTAAAGGAGAATCCCAAGGAGATCTACTGGTATATTAAGAGCAAATGGATAGCAAAGAGAACATTGGTCCTCTTAAAGACCAAACTGATCATCTATGCATGGAGCCAAAAGAGATGGGTGAGATCTTAAATTGATCTACAGGCTTATTAACTAGGGAGATACACACAGAGTCTATAGAAGTGAGGAAAAACAGCACTGAGGTCATGGACTATATGCAGATTATAGAGGAGGCGAATTAGGGTGGAAAAATCCCCATGGACTGACAAGGTGTTCACTTGGACCCTGTGGGAGGCTAGTGCAGAAAATGCAGGGATTTAGCAGAGATATTTAAAACATCTTTAGCAACAGGTGAAGTGCCTGAGATCGGAGAAGAGCTAATGTTGTTCTATCCCTTAAGAAAGGCTCTAAGAATAAACCAGGAAATTATGAGCCAGAGTGTCTAACATCAGTAGTGGGTAAGTTATTGGAAGGTATTCTAAGGGACTGGATACATACAGGGATATGGATAGATCAGGACTGATTAGGGATAGTCAACATGGCTTTATTGAGAAGCAAGGAGTAGGTCTTTCCAGCCCTTCGAGCCATGCCCTCCCAGCAACCCCAACAAACCCAATTAACTCTAACCTGATCTCGGGACAATTTACAATGACCATTAACCTACCTGGTACATCTTTGGATTGTGGGAGGAAAATGGAGGAGCTGGAGAAAACCCAAGCATTCCACGGGGAGGATGTACAGAGGCATATTACAGACCAGCGCTGGAATTGGGCACCCAACTCTGGAACGCCCTGAGTTGTGATATGGTAACTGCTACAATGTCATGGCTTTGTACATGGTAGATTGTGCCCAGTCAACTTTATAGAATTTTTTGAGGATATTACCTAGAAAGTTGATGCAGTGGGTGTTGTTTAGATGGACTCTAGCAAGGCTTTTGACCAAGTTTCAAAGGGGAGATTAGTCAAGAAGGTTCAGTCACTTGACATTCAGGATGAGGTAGTAAATTGGATCAGACGTTGGTTTTGCCAGAAGCCAGAGAGTAGTAGTAGGTGGTTGCCTCTCTAACTGGAGGCCTGTGACTAGTGGTGTGCCACAGTGATTGGTGCTGGGTCTACTGTAGTTGTTACCTATATTAATGATCTGAATGATAATGTAGTGAACTGGATCAGTAATTTTGCAGATGACACAAAGATTGGGGCATAGGGAACAGCGAGGGAGACTTGCAAAGCTTGCAGTGGGATCAGGACCAGCTGGAAAATGGGCCTAAAAATGACAGATGGAGTTTAATGCAGACAAGCGTGAGGTGTTGTACTTTGAGAGGACAAACCAGGGTAGTTTTTACACAGTGACCAGTAGGGCGCTGAGGGGTATGGTAGAACAAAGGGATCTGGGTTCATAATTTATTGAAAGTGCTGTCACAAGTAGATAGGGTTGTAAAGAAAGCTTTTACACATTGGCCTTTGTAAATCAATGCATTGAATACAGGAGTTGGGATGATATGTTGAAGTTGGATAGGACATTGATGAGGCCTAATTTGAAGCATTTTGTACAGATTTGGTCACTTACCTACAGGAAAGATGTAAATAAGGTTGAAAGAGTACAGAGAAAATTTACAAGGATGTTGCTAGGTCTGAAGGACTTCAGATATATGGAAAGGTTGAATAGGTTAGGACATTAGGACATTATTCCCGAGATCATAGGAGAATGAGTGTAGATTTGATAGAGGTATATAAAATTATGAGAATAAACATAAGTAGGCTTTTTCCACGGAACTAGTGGTCATGGGTTAAGGGTGAAAGGTGAAACATTTCAGGGGAACATGAGGGGATACGTTCTTCATTTGGGGGTGGTGAGAGTGTGGAACGAGCTGCCAGCAGAGTGGTGAATGCGAGTTAAATTTCAATATTTAAAAGAAATTTGGATGGGTATATGGATAGCAGGTCTATTGTGGAATACAGCTTGGGTGCAGATCGAATGGACAAGGGAGTTCAATATGGAATAGCTGGTCTGAAGGGCCTGTTTCTGTGCTGTAATGTTTGATGACTCTGACTAAGACTCCAGACAGCTATAAGACAAATTGCTCTCTTTATATTCAAGCTCTCTTGGGATATATTTTGAAATACTGTTAGCTTTAAAAATATTTTTTGCATCTTATTTCTTGTTTGAATGGTTTGAGGTACCTTGTCTCCTGATTATCCAAGCATTCCTATGTTCTCATGAGGTCATAAAATGATTAGCCATGTGATTGAGCGATTGCATTTCTGATCAAATTATGATTTTGTTAAGTCATCCTGTTTTTCCAAAAAAACTGATCCTTCGCATGAAACGTCAACCCAATATATAAATTAAAACGATATGTTACTGTACACACCCTTGGATATTTATTAACTTGCAGCCATTTACAAGAAAAAAGAAATACAGTAGAAGTTTACAAAGAAAGTGCACAGAATCAAACAAGACTGACAAATATCCAAGATGAAAAAAAAGACAAACTATGTAAATCTAATAATAATGAGATCATTGGTTGTAAAGAGTCCTAGACAGTGAGTCTTCAGATCACAGAATCAGTTCAGAGATGTCCTGAATGAATTTATCTACACCAGTTCAGGAGCCTGATAGTTATAGCATTATAACTGTTCCTGAACCTGGTGGTATGGGACGTAAGGCTCCTGTACCTCCTTCTTGATGGTAGAAACAAGAAGAGAACATGGCCTGGATGGTGGGGGTCATTGATAATGGATGCTGCTTTCTTGTGTCATTGTTCCATCACATATACTCAATGATGGGGAGGGCTTTACCTGTGATGAACTGGGATGTATCCATTACTTTTTGTAGTCTTTTCCATTCCTGGGCATTGCTGTTAGCATATCAGGCCATCATGAAACCACTTAAGATACACTCAATGGTGCACCTATAGAAGCTTGGTCAAAGTCTTTGGTGACATGCCAAATTTACACAAACTTCTAAGAAAGTAGAGGCCTTGTCAAAGCAAGGCAAAATGTAAAAAAGATTATAAGCCATTATGTAGAACCAAAAATACTTTACGATTTGATTAACAGATTAAGGTGCTACCTAGGCTAAAGTAAATACCTACTTTATATTTAGGAAAATATTTTATAATGTGAGGGGTCCCACAACCCAGCTAAGTGGGGCTGTTGTAACGTTAAAATTGCAGTGCTAGCATTGGAGAGAGTCCAGAGCAGGTTCAAAGGTTCTAGGAATGAAGGTGTTAGTATACACAGAGCATTTGATGACTCTGGGCCTATATTCACTGGAGTTTAGAAGAACAAGGGGGGGGGGGGGATTTCATTGAAACATATCAAATATTGAAAGGACGTGGAGAGGATGTTTTCTATAGCGAGGGAGTCTAGGAGCAGATGTTACAGCCTCAGACTAAAGGGACATCGATTTAAAACAGAGATGAGGAAAAAAATTTTTAGGAAGAGGGTACTGAATCTGTGGAAGTCATTGCCACAGATTTCTGTGAGGCCAAGTCATTGGATATATTTAAAGCAGAGGTTGATAAGTTCTTGATTATTCAAGTTGTCAAACATTACGGGGAGAAGCCATGAGAATAGGGTTAAGAGGATGAGCCATGATGGAATGGTGGAGCAGACATGATGGGCTAAATGGCCTAATTCTTCTCCATATTTCCATCAGGTAGAACATGAGCTTTGAAGTGGAAACATGGAAATTTTGTTTCATGATGGATCCATAATGAATAAAAATATCAGAAAGGCATTTAATGGCAATTAATGGCAATATTTTGCACAAGACTCACTTGCAGCTAATCAGATGTCTGGTCGTTTTGTTTTTTCAATATCTTAGTGAAAATAAAGATAATTATGAGTGTTATTCATAAAGCTTCAAGTACTTCATTGTCACAACATTGTCACTGCTCCTCAAGAAGTCAAAGCTTTTGTGTAAGTTATTTCTTTGAGCAACCCACGTACATTTGTTGAGGTAGACGGATATGTTTGGAAAAGTAGTCTCAGAGGGAAGCTGCTTGTGATGTTAACTGATTTCCCTTTGATCTATGCATTTCTTCTTGTTTGATTCATCTTCCACATGAACCGTAAGCATTGATAGATTTTTGATAGAGACACCTACTGTCTAAGGATGTTTCATGATGGTAATAAAACCCGGTTCCAAAGCTGCATAGAAATGCCTTCGATGACAGAGGAACGTCAAAGAAAAGCACTAAAGTATCCAAAAAAAAACCTTAATCCACAGGGCAAACAGCATGATTAAAATCACTTTATGTTGTGAATTGCTTCTTTGGCATTTTTTAAATCTAACAATGGTCGGTACTTAATGTCCTTTTTTATTTATTAAAGGATGCGTGTTTTACTCTTGAGAAGGTAGTTTTGAGGTGCCATCTTGAACTGCTGTGGTCCTTTGGCTGTGTTAAATCCACCATGGTGCTCAGGAAGTTTCATGGATTTGACCCAGTGACAGTGAGGAACAGCAATATATATTTCCAAGGCAGGATGGTGTCCAGCTTAGCGGTGGTGTACCTTTGTTTTTGCTTCCCTTTGGTAGAGGTCGTGGGTATGGAAGGTGCTGTTGGAGGAGACTTGGTGGGTTGCTACAATGCACAGGGGACAGATAGCTATGAGATAGATAGATAGATATAGACAGATACATTATTGATCCCAAAGGAAATTACAGTGTCACAGTAGCATTGCAAGTGCACAGATATAAGTATTAGAAGAGAAGTAGAATGAATAAAAAATAAGTTACCACAGTCTAACAGGATAGGGCTATCGTTTCCCCGGCTATAGTTTGATGCATTATAGAACCTAATGACTGAGGGTAAGAATGACCTCATAAAGTGCTCTTTGGAGCAACGCAATCTATTATTAAAAGTGCTCCTCTGTTCAAACCAAGGTGGCATGCAGAAGGTGAGAAGCATTGTCCAGAATTGCCAGCATTTTCCGTAGGGTCCATTGTTCTACCACAGCCTCCAGTGTGTCCAGTTTGACTCCTGTAACAGAGCCAGCTTGTAAATTTACTGTACATTGGTGGTGGAATGAGTGAATGGTTGTGGATGGGGTGCCTATGAACTGGGCTGCTATGTCCTGCAAGGTGTCAGGCTTCCTAAGTGTTGTTTCCAGAGGCCCAGTCAGTAGTGAGAGCAGAGCACAGCCATGAGGTTTCTCACAGGTTGGCAAAACTTGTTTCAAAGGAGAGCTTCATGGGCATTCGGACAGTCCAGAGGCCCAATCAGTGGCAAGAGCAGAGCACAGCGAATTAAATAAAAGTAGAGGAGGGACGAGCGGGGTGGCCATTTTTGGGAGTAGGCTAATGGTGAGAGTAGGAGTGTCAGGCATTGGCTCAAAGAAGCATTGCATCGGGGTAAACTCTTGTTAAGGTTCCAGGTTGTGGATTACAGGACGAATGGAGACAGGCTCACCCCGACCAACATCAATGAGTCTGCAGTTGAGAGGGTGAGTAGCTTCAAGTTCATTGGTGTACAGATCTCACATGGACGGTACACACTGGCTGTGTGGTAAAAAATACACAACAGTGTCTCTTCCACCTCAGGCAACTGAAGAAATTTGGCATGAGCCTTCAAATCCTCAAGACCTTCTACAGGGGCACCACTGAGAGCATCCTGACTGACTGGATCACCACCTGGTACGGGAATGGCACCAACCTTGATCACTGGTCACTGCAAAGAGTGATACAGACAGCCCAGGGCATCTGTGGATGTGAACTTCCCTCCACTGAGGACCTTTATACCAGCAGGTGCAGGAAGAAGGACTGAAAAGGTCATCAGGGACACCAGTCACCCCAACAATAAACTCTTTCAGCTGCTTCTATCTGACAAGTGATACTTCAGCATTAAAGCCAGGACTAACACACTACAGGACAGCTTCTTTCTACAAGCCATGAAACTTATAAATTTACATGTCTGTACATTGTGACGGAGTCATAACACAACCATTTTTACTCCCTCATGTTGTGGGATGGATGTAAGATTTAAGTAAATTCAAAATCATTGTAGTAAGTGGCCGTTGTGTATTCTTCATACTGGATGTGGAATGCATCCGGCTGCAGCTCCTTGAAGACCGTGTTAGGGATCTGGAGCAGCAGCTGGATGACCTTCGGCTTGTACAGGAGAGTGAGGAGATAATCGATCAGAGTTACAGGGAAGTAGTCACCCTTAAGTTGCAGGAGGCAAGTAGATGGGTGACTGTCAGGAGAAATGGAAATGTGAATAGGCATTTAGTACAGAGCACCCAGTGGCTATTCCCCTCAAAAATAAGTGCATCGTTTTGGGTACGGCTGTTGGGGATGATGTCCAGGGGAATGCCATGGAGACCAGGTTACTGGCACTGAGCATAGGTCTGTGGTGCAGAAGGGAAAGAGGGGGAAGAGGGGAATGGTAGTGATAGGGGACTCAATAGTCAGTGGATATGAATGAGACACCCAGACGGTATGTTGCCTCCCAGGTGCCAGGGTCAGGGATATCTTAGATCTTGTCCACAGCACTTTTGAGAGGGAGAGAGAGCTTTGTGGAGAAATTTCTTCAGCCAGAGGGTGGTGAATTTGTGGAATTTGTTACCATAGGCAGCTGTGGAGGCCAGGTCATTGGATGTGTTTAAGGCAGAGATTGATAGGTTTTTGATTGGACATGGCATCAAAGGTTATGGGGAATGGGGTTGAGGAGGGATAAAAAAAAAATCAGCGATGACCGAATGGCAGAGCAGGCTCGATGGGCCAAATGGCCTAATGCTGCTCCCATGTCTTCTGGTCTTTTGGTCTTGAAGCTGCACTCATCCAGAAAATGGAGAGTATTCCATCACACTCTGGACTTGAGCCTTGTAGATGGTGCACAGGCTTAGGGGGGGTTAGGATTGTGATATTCTCACTACAGAATTCCTAGTCTCTGACACACTCTTGTATCCAGATTATGTATGTGACTACCCTCACCGATTTTCTGGCTTATAATAACCCCCTGGGATAATGATGGTGGGGTTTTCATGATAGTCTTGCCATTGAATTTCAGAGTATGCCAGTGGATTTTCATTTGTTGGACATTGGTATTGCTTGGCACTTGCATGGCATGAATGCTATGACCTCTGGAGATGACATGCAAAGTAACACTGAAGTGAAAAAATAGGCTCAAAAAATTTACTGGAACACCACTTAACTATTCCATTGTTATTTTAAAATTGAGGCTTCCACCTTTTGAAGCATGTCAGCTCTGACTTTTCTGTAGTTGAACTACACGACTTGTGTAGAAAGGGGAAGCTGAGGGGCTCTTATTCACGCAGAGAGAGGTGTAAGAGTGGAACAAGCTGCCAGTGGAAATGGTGGATGTGAGTTTGATTTCAACATTTGGTTAAGTACAATACATAGATGGATCGGGTTTCATGGGTTATGGCACAGGTGTGGGTAGATGGGATTTGGTGGAAAATCAGGCTGGCATGGAGAAGAGGGGCTGAGAACCCGTTTCTTCACTGTAGTACTCTATGACACTATTTTCTTGCTCTTGGTTGACAATCCTGGTAACCAGTACCCACCCAAACCGACTGTCGAACAATTGCGGATTTAAGAAAAAACAGCTGGGGATTCAAATCCTGACTTGTATCCAATTTTTATTGCTGCAGTTTGTTCTGTGAGGAGCACAAGAGTGGTGTAATTTCTGCTTCTGAGATAGAGCAAGGCGAGTAGCAGAGGGGGACTTGAACTCTCAGTTTTAGGTAACATTGTCATGTCAAAAGTGGAGGGCTTGAAGAAATCTGAATAAAGACTGATTAGCTCTGATTCCAGATCCATAATTAGGATCTGGGGCTCCACAGCTGTACAGAGAATTGAGAAGGAAAAGTTTGATCAATGGTAAAGATATAAAAGAAGGACTAACAAGGCAACAAAAAGACAGATACAAAACAACATAACTGGAGCCAATAAAATGCAAAAGAATATTCAGTCCATTACTTTTCACTGTCTCTCCATCATGAACTGTGGCACGGGGTCGTTGTTAGTCTGCGTTTCCTGTATCAACTATTAACCTTCCTCACCAGTTGCCATGGAACCTTTTAAATGCTGAATGTTTCAGACATGGACTGTAGTGTCAAAGACGACACAATCTGGGTGTACGAGTTTCAGAGAATGGGTTTCCTGCTCTGGAGATATGAATAGACAGGAATGTTGAGTGAAATGTGCTGAAAGGTCAATATATTTTAAGGCTCTTTAGATCCACAGTGGAACTGCAAATATTGAAGCAATTCTTGTGGTTTTATTTTATTACAGTGCTTAGAAGAGGCAGATGGGAATTGTTAAAATATGCTTATAGAGTGGATGGCAGTAATTGATTCTAACAGCTAATTTTCTCCCAGACCTGAAGCACCACTTGAGCTTTGGTCTTGCTGGTCAGATGGCACCTGAGTGCCTCAGCCATTTATCATCCATTATGTAAGTGGTGCAGCCTCCCTGTTTAACTGACTTTCTTCAAGGTGGAGGTCATTGTTTCTTCCTACTGCTCAGGCCAGGACATTGTGAGTGCAGACTTTTCATTTCCTAAAATATGAGGCCTGAAGGTGGAGCATACTACAGATATTGGGTTGAGGTGGGAGGGAGGGATGTTTAAAGGAGGGAGTAGGGCCAGTTTTTTAAAGCAGAGTACAGTATGCTAGGTGCTTAAAATGCTTCTGGTAGGGGAGGTTGTAGAAGCAGATCAAAATCAGCCTCAGAGTCAAGTTTAATATCACAGGCATAAGTCGTGAAATTTATATATATATATATATTTATATATAGAGGTAATTCAAGATATTTAGAGGAATAGATAGAGTGGACAGCCAGTGCCTCTTCCCCAGGGCACCACTGCTCAATACAAGAGGACATGGCTTTAAAGTAAGGGGTGGGAAGTTCAAGAGGGATATTAGAGGAAGGTTTTTCACTCAGAGAGTGGTTGGTGCGTGGAATGCACTGCCTGAGTCAGTGGTGGAGGCAAATACACTAGTGAGATTGAAGAGACTACTAGACAGGTATATGGAGGAATTTAAGGCGGAGGGGATATATGGGAGGCAGGGTTTAAGGGTCGGCACAACATTGCCGGCTGAAGGGCCTGTACTGTGCTGTACTATTCTATGTTATAAATTAAATAGGCAATGCAAAAATAGAAATAAAAATGTAGTGAGGTGGTGTCTATGGGTTCAACGTCCATTCAGAAATCAGATGTCAGAGCGGAAGAATCTGTTCCTGTATCAATGAGTGTGTGCTTTCACATTTCTGTTCCTCCTTCCAGGTGGTAGTATTGAGAACAAGGCATGACCTGGGTAATGGTCATCCTTAACGATGGGTGCTGCCTTTGAGAGACATCACTCCTTGAAATTGTCCTGGATACTATGGAGGCTAGTGTTCATGCTGGTGCTGACTGTCTGTAGCTTACTTTGATTCTGTGCAGTAGCAATTTTCGAATGTTTTAGACCATAAGAAATAGGTACAGAATTAGGCCATTTGGCCTATGGAGTCTGCTCCACCATTTCATCATGGCTGATCCAATTTTCCTCTCAGCCCCAATCTCCTGCTTTCTCCCTGTATCCCTTCATGCCCTGACCAATCAAAAATCTATCAACCTCTGCCTTAAATTTACATAAAGACTTTGCCTCCACAGCTGCCTGTGGGAAAGAATCCCACAGATTCATGACTCTTGGCTAAAGGTTGTTTCCTCTAATCTTAGACTCTTCCACCATAGGAAACATTCTCTCTACTTCCACTCTGTCAAGGCCTTTCACTATTCGATAGGTTTCAATGAGGTTGGCCGTCATTCTTCTGAATTCTAATGAATACAGGCCCAGAGCCATCAGACACTCTTCATATGACAAGCCACTTAATCCTGGAATCATTTTTGTGAACCTCTTTTGAACCCTCTCCAGTTTTAGCACATGCTTTATAAGACAAGGAGCCCAGATATGCTCACAATACTCCAAAGTCTCACCAGTGCTTTATAAAGTCTCAACATTTCATCCTTGCTTTTATATTCTCATCCTCTTGAAATGAATACTAACATTGCATTTGCCTTCCTCACCACAGACTCAATCTCCAAATTAGCCTTTTGGGAATCCTGCACAAGGACTCACAAGTCCCTTTGCACCTCAGTTTTTTGCATTTTCTCTCCATTTAAAAAATATTCAAACCTTTAACTTCTTGTACCAAAGTGCATGACCTTACATTTTCAGACACTGTCTTCCATCTACCATTGCCCATTTTCCTAATCCATCTAGATCATTCTGTAGCCTCTCTACTTTCTCAAAACTACCTGCCCCTCCACCTGTCTTCATATTGTCTGTAACCTTTCCAACAAAGCCACTAATTCCATCATCCAAATCGTTGACATATAACGTAAAAAGAATTGTTCCCAACACAGACTCCTGCAGACTAGTCACCAGCAGCCAGTTAGAAAAGGCTCCCTTTATTCTCACTCTTTGCCTCCTGCCAATCAGCCATTGCTTTATCCATCTAGAATCTTTCCTGCAATACCATGGGCCTGCAGGTCGTTAAGTAGCCTCATGTGCTTCACCTTGTTGATGGCCTTCTGAAAATCCAAGTATACAGCATCAGCCGATTCTCCTTTGTCTACCTTGCTTGTTACTTCTTCAAAGAATTCCAACAGATTTGTCAGGCAAGATTTTCCCTTGAGAAAACCATGCTGACTATGGACTATTTTATCATGTGCTCCAAGTTGTCTGAGACCTCATCCTTCAACATTTTCCCAACCACTAAGGTCAGACTAACTGGCCTATTGTTTCCTTTCTTCTGCCTCTCTCCCTTGAAGAGTGGCCTGATATTTACAATGTTCCGGTCTTCCGGAACCATTCCAAAACCTAGTGATTCATGAAAGAGCATTACTAATGCCTCCACAATCTCTGCAGCCACCTCCCTCCGAACCCTGGGTTGTACACCATCTGGTCCCGGTTACTCTAGTTATGGTAACTTCACACACTTCATTCCCCCTGACACATGGCTCTTCCACCATACTATTAGTGTCTTCCATTGTGAAGGTTTCTCCAAAATATTTGTCCACTATTTTGGTGTTCCCCTTTGCTACCTCTCTGTCATTATTTTCCAGCAGGGGTCCGATATCCACTCTCACCTCTCACTTATATTTTGTGTATCTGGAGAAAATGTTAGTGTCCCCTTCAATATTATTGACTAGCTTACTTTCATATTCCATCTTTAACTTCTTAATGATTATTTTAGTTGACTTCTGTTTGTTTTTAAAGCTTCCCAATCCTCTAACTTCCCACTATTTTTTGCTTTATTATATGCCTTCTCTTTGGCTTTTATATTGGCTTTGACTTGTCTTGTTAGCCACGGTTGTGCCATCATCCTTGGATCTCATTTGCCTTCCCCATTTTGTCAGTTTGAAAGAGAGCAATCAACCTGTCTCAGCCTTCTCTGGTACTTTTCCTTTTTGCCTCACAGTATCGCCACACAAGCTATTAGGTCAATGAAGGTGAGGTCTAACAATGTGATCCGTACACAGTCCACATACTTCACCAAAGATGTTAGTATTCATTTTGAGAGGACAAGAATATTAGAGCAAGGATGTAATGCTAAGGCTTTATAAGTCATTACCATGACCAAACTTAGAATATTGTGAGCAGTTTAAGGCCGGTTATCTATCCTATTATATTGAGAAACAGTGCAGAATAGACCCTTGCAGTCGTTCGAGCCACACCACCCATCAATCCCTGATTTAACCCCAGCCTAATCACAGGACGATTTGCAATGACCAATTAACCTACCGACTGTACATATTTAGACTGTGGGAGGAAACCTACACGGTCGCAGAGAGAATGGAGTCAGTGGTTGGAATTGAACCCGTGTCACTGGTGCTGTAAAACATGTGCTAACCACTTCGCTACTGTGTCGCCCCAAATAAAGGAAGGGCTGCCATGAGAGAGGATCCAGAGGATGAGAATGATCCTGGGAATGAAAGGGTTAATGTATGAGGACTGTTTGATGGCTCTGGGCCTATACTTACTGGAGTTTAGGAAAATGAGGTGGGTATCTAATTGAAACCTATTGAATATTGAAAGGGCTAGATAGAGTGGACCAGGAGAGGGTGTTTCCTATAGTGGGGGAGTCTAGGGTCAGAGATCACAACCTCAGAATAGAAGAATGTCCTTTTAAAACAGAGATAAGGTAGAATTTTATTTGCCAGAGGCTGGTGAATTTATGGAATTCATTGCCACAGATGGCTATGGAGGCTGCCTTTGGGTATAAAAAAGTGGGGTTGATACCTCAAAGGATACAGGGAGGAGAAAGGAGAACAGGGCTGAGAGGGATAATAAATCAGCCATGGTGGAATGGCAGAGTAGTCTCAATGGGCCAAATGACCTAATTCTGCTCCTATGTCTTTTTGTCTTATGATCTTATAAAGGATCTCTTGGTGCTCTCAATGCATAAACTGAAGGTTCACAGCACCATATCTTCACTTTGAATGGTCACAAGCCAGGGATTTCCAGATATCATTGTGAATATTACATTTTGTTAAGGAGGCTTTGAGTGCAAGTTTCATTCTTTTCATCATTCCACCTGGTAACCTCATCCCATGTCAGAGATCTGGCACCATGCATTTGAATTGGCTGAATGCCACAAGGGTCTTTATCTTGGAGGTAAAAATCTGGGAGTGGACATTGGTCCTGACGAAGGGTCTCAGCCCGAAACGTCGACAGCGCTTCTCCCTATAGATGCTGCCTGACCTGCTGCATTCTACCAGCATTTTGTGTGTGTTGTTGAGTGGACATTGGTACTGGTTTGCTCATCCTTCCAGTGAACTTGGAGAGTTTGTTGGAAGCGTTGTTGATGTTATCATTAAATACTTTTAAGGTCCTTGATGAGAAGCATGAAGGAACTGCTGCAATTGATTCGGTATCTGGTCTTGATCTTCATTCCTTTCCTCAAGTGAACAAAGACTATGCTGATGCATTGAAGGTGATGGTGAATTCCAATATCAATGCCTGTCACTGTTAAGTATTAGTTCCCAGTATATGAAAATTGTCTTTCAGAATTCAGAATCAGAATCAGGTTTATTGTCACCAGCACGTGTCATGAAACTTGTTAATTTAGTAGCCGCAGTTCAATGAAATACATAATCTAGCAGAGAGAGAAAAAAATAATAAATAAGACATAATAATAAATAAACATGTAAATCAATTACGTATATTGAATAGATTTAAATATTTCAAAAGATTGAAAGAGTTTGGAGAAAATCTACAAGAATGTTGGCAGGACTTGAGGACCTGCGTTATAGGATAAGAGTGAATTGGCCAAGACTTTTCCCCTGGAGTGAGGGAGAATGAGGGGAGATTTGATAGAGGTATACAAGATTATGAGGAACGTAGATAGACTAAATGCAAGCAAGCCTTTCCCGCTGAGGGTGGGTGAGACTAGACTTAGAAATGGTGGGTTAAAGGTGAAAGGTGAAGTGTTTAAGGGGAACATGAGGAGCAACGTCTTCACTCAGAGGGAGCTTAGAGTATAGAACAAACTGCTAGCAGAAGTTGTGGATGCAGACTCAGTTTCAACGTGTAAGATAAATTTGGATGGGTACATGAATGGGAGAGGTATGGAGGGCAATGGTCCTGCTGCAGGTCAATAGGAGTAGGCACGTTAATAGTTGAGTATGAATTTCTTTCTGCACTGTATTATGCTACGACTCTTGTCATAAACTTTATTTGTTAGATGGTGGAGTTATGCTAGGGTGGGGGTGGGGCAGCAGGTTGTTAGCACACCCTTTGTATTGCGTCTCAGGCGCATTGAGTCATGTACCTCAATAAATAATTTGAGGAAGGGTTAACGCTCAGCCTTGACCAGCCCAAGTCAAAGTTGAGTTTATGTGAACAAATGCATGTCTGCACAGGTGCAATGAAAAACTTACTTGTAGCAACATCGCACGCACATAGCATCATATAAACAGCATTCACAAGAAAAACATAAGTTAAACATAAAGTATATACAATTTTTTGCAAGAAAGAACATGATTATAACATAAAACTGACAAACTCCATTTTCAGCCAAAGTGATCAAAATGGCAATAGTGTTGTAGTGTGTTTGGTTGTGCTGCTTAGTTTAAAAATCTAGACAAGATGGTGCCGATGATCATCAGCGATGTTCTGTGGGCAGCAGACTTTGAACCAAACAAGTGAAGGAAAGTAGTTCTTGAACCCTGTGCTGTGGGACTTCAGGATTCTACACCACATGGTAGCTGCAAGTATATGTCATGGTCTGCATGTTGCCTTCTTGAGGAGGGGTGTTGTTGCAATATATTGGGCTGAGTCTTCTCCTCTCAGCAGCTTCTTACTGTATATTCCTTTTCATTCAAGCTGCCATACCTGATCACGTTGCAACTGCTCAGGATACTTTCAAACAGTACACTTGTGGAAATCTCCTTGCGTTTTCGGTATAAGCTAAACCTCTTTAGGTCTTCAAGGATTATCATGGCCTTAAATATTGTCAAGGATCCCACCCATCCATTCTTCATCTTCTTCGACTTTCTACCATCAGGCAGGAGACTCCGAAGCATAAAAACAAGAACGGTCAGGTTAGGAAACAACTCCTTCCTTCAGGCTAATAGGCTTCTGAACTCCCTGCCGCATCACGTTTGAAGTGACACTGTTTAATTTGTTCTGTACACTGCAATATTTAATTTATGTACTATACTTTGCTTATCTATGCGTAATGCATTTGTAGATTTAATTCTTACTTTCTTAAGTTATTGTGTGTTATATATATATGTGTACTACTGATTGAGAAGTTGCAGAACCTGGACCTCTGTATCTCCCTCTGCAATTAGATCCTTGACTGCCTAACTGGAAGACCACAATCTGTATGGATTGGCAACGACATCTCCTCCTTGCTGACAATCAACACTGGTGCACCTCAAGGGTGTGTGCTTAGCCTACTGCTCTACTCTCTATATACCCATGACTGTGTGGTTAGGCATAGCTCAAATACCATCTATAAATTTGCAGACAATTACAACCATTGTTGGTAGAATCTCAGGTGATGACAAGAGGGCATACAGGAGTGAGATATGCCAATTAGTGGAGTAATGTCGCAGCAACAACCTGGCACTCAACATCTGTAAGACAAAAGAGCTGATTGCGGACTTCAGGAAGGGTAAGACGAAGGAGCACACACCAATCCTCACAGAGGGATCAGAAGTGGAGAGAGTGAGCAGCTTCAAGTTCCTGGGTGTCAACATGTCTGAGAACCTAACCTGGTCCCAACATATCGATGCAGTTATAAAGAAGGCAAGACAGTGGCTATACATCATTATGAGTTTGAAGTGATTTGGTATGTCAACAAATACACTCAAAATCTTCTATAGATGTACTGTGGAGAGTATTCTGACAAGCTGCTTCACTGTCTGGAATGGGGGAGGGGGCTACTGCTTAGGACTGAAAGAAACTGCAGAGGGTTGTAAATCTACTCAGCTCCATCTTGGGTGCTCGCTTACAAAGTACCCAGGACGTCTTCAAGGAGTGGTGTCTCAGAAAGGCAGCATCCATTATTAAGGACCTCCAGCACCCAGGGCATGCCCTTTTCTCACTGTTACCATCAGATAGAAGGTACAGAAGCCTGAAGGCATACAGTCAGCGATTCAGGAACAGCTTCTTCCCCTCTGCCATCCAATTCCTAACATTGAACCCTTGGACACTACCTCACTTTTTTTTAATATATAGTATTTCTGTTTTTAATAAAGTTTGTATATTCAATACGTATACTGTATAAAGTATACTGAATATACTGTTGGCGCGTGGCCAAGTGGTTAAGGCGTTCGTCTAGTGATCTGAAGGTCGCTAGTTCGAGCCTTGGCTGAGGCTGCGTGTGTTTCCTTGAGCAAGGCACTTAACAACACATTGCTCTGCGACAACACCGGTGCCAAGCTGTATGGGTCCTAATGCCCCTCCCTTGGACAACATCGGTGGTGTGGAGAGGGGAGACTTGCAGCTTGGGCAACTGCCGGTCTTCCATACAACCTTGCCCAGGCTTGCGCCCCGGAAACTTTCCAAGGCGCAAATCCATGGTCTATCGAGACTGATGGAGGGCTACACTACACACACTGAATAAGATTTACTTATTTATTTATTATTATTATTATTTTTCTCTGGTAGATTATGTATTGCATTGAACTACTGCTGCTAAGTTAACAAATTTCACTTCACATCTCGGTGCTAATAAACCTGTTTCTGATTCTGATACTGTGCTTTACACCTTGTTCTGGAGAAATGTCTTATTTGACGGTATAGAAGTGTATGGTTAATCAACAGTAAGTTTGATTTGACTTGACTATTAAAAAAGTAAAGATGCTGGAATGCCTTTCTTATGATTGCATTTATGTACTCTTTGTATCAGAGGAGAAACAACTTAGGTGTAAGGAGGTGGTTGACGATTCTGTCCCTAAATGGGATTCTTAGTTTGAAATCATGGATTTTCATTTTAGATGAGACATTAATCTAAGTCCATGTGTTGTAATTTAGGTGGAGGCTGAAAATGTTGAATTGTTTAAAGCAGTCAAATAAAATAGTTCAGTGAATGCATTACCCCCAACAAGCACTCTCACGATAGATTAACTCATCAGTTATTTCATTGCTTGAGTGTACAAAATGATTATTGTATTTGCAATGGAACAAGAGTCAGCATTTCAAAGTAACTAATTGTCTGTAAAGTGCTCTGGGCAGTGTTTGATGCTTGTGATGAATTGGTTGTTAAGTACAGTTCATTATTTAATATTTGGATTATATGACACTAATCAAAATTGAGTAGATTTGCAAGTTATATTGCCAGCGATGTATTTGCAAATTTTGCTGATCCATCTTTAATTTTGGTAGTGCTAAGTTCAAATAGTGAAGGCACAAGGATTTTAGTCGAGAGCAATTCTATTTCTTCACTATGGATCTCTTCCGAGAATGCCATAAGCATACGTTTTCCACTGACAAAATAATTTTTAAAACTTAAAATCTCTCCCTGAATTTCATTACCTGCTTTCCTTTCTGCTACATAATCTCTTAAATATTAAAAAAAATCTAGGTCTAAAAATAACCTCCCAGAATGTTGTTTTGCTTCTAGCCTGCAATATCAAAATTCCTGCACTTTCAGGACACAAATTCCTATTAAAAGAAACACTTCTATATTCCACCAAGTTAATGGTTTTTGAAATTTATCTGACAATTAATAATGACATTATTTATCATTAATGCTCAGATTTTTACTTAATTATTAATTTGAAATTTCATGTGGCATTTCCTAATTTATGTCCTCCAGTGTATTTTGTATTCAGATATTAATTATTCAAATGTTTTGTAAAGAATCAGTCAATTTTTGCTTTGCCCCTTTGACTAATTGTGTGCATGTTTTGAGTAGATTGCGCTTTCCTTATTTAAATTTTAATTTTTTGACAACTGTGTTCTTGCTTGTGACAGTTTTCTTGGTAATTTGCTTACTATACCTGAAGTAACGTCTTGCATATTTCTTTACTGAACATTGATGAGAAAGAAAACTTAATTAAAAATTCTGAGCTCTACCTGTAGATTAATTACGTTGTCTTCTCTATTCCCATATAAGTTGTAGTAATTATGAATATAATCCCTCTTATATTTTAATTTGTAACTTCATAATTTGTATTACTTAAATAGTTATCTATTTTTGTCTTCTTTTGTCCTTTGTCCTGTCTAGTAAACTTATTAACAATTAGTTAGCAGATTCCCAAAATAGATGCTCATTGCATTCAAATTGGCAGCTGAGTTTCCTCTATCTCAAAAATGATTATTACATTAAGTTTTGAACTGATTGCAAAAGGCATTACACCACTGAGGTAATGAAAGGAACAGTATAAATTTAAGTTCTTTCTTTTCATTTTGACTATTTTTATTTTGGTCCTGAATTAACATCATTCATTATCCTCCAGTTCAGCATTGGAGTGACATTGCATTGGAAGGTTGAACTTGCTCTTTTACTGGGTAGTTGTATTCATAGTGTATTCATATTCATAGTATTCATAGTTACCTCTTGGAAATTAAATTGAGTACCATAATTCAAAGTGAAGTTGAGAAAGGTCACAGGTGCCAGGAGTTTTGTCCCACTTCATTGTGTCAGGCTTACCATGAGTTCCAGGCTTGAATAAATCAGCAGCATGAAGGGAAATTGTCCTACACTATTGTTATTTGAGTGGACCTACTCCAATTCAATTGTGTCATTAACACAAGAGGTTCTGCAGAAGTTGGAAATCCAGAGTAACACATACAAAGTGCTTGAGGAGGTCAGCGGACTAGGCAGCACCTATGGAAAGGAATACATTGTTTCAGGCTGAGACCACTTATCAGGACTGGAAAGAAATGGGAAGAAGCCAGAAATTGGACTTCTTTTAAAATCAACTGTAATCTTGTATTAATTTGCAACAAGCAAAATAAATAATTTTACAAAGTTATACCTCTGGATAATTTGGCTTCCTCTTAGAAATCCAACTCCTAATGTTATTATAATGATTATTTCTTCCACCTGCAAGTCATTAACTAACAAAAGGATTAGCTTCAGTTACCTACATTTGAAATTTTTTAAAACATTGGAACGTGGGGCTTCACTGAACTCCACAATTGGAGATTTTACGATGAAAATTTTAATTAGTATCAACTTCCTGTTTTGTTTCCTTGAATGGTGTTATGACATGCACTCATCTGCGCTACCTGCCGAGGTTTAGATGCTCTAATTCCCTGGAGTACGGCGAGCTGGCGTGGCTCCTTTAAAGAATCTGCACCATCCTGCAAATTGGCAATCATGGTTTTGATGCCAAGGATTGCGCGTTTAAGGAGCACCTGGACTGAGGTTTGGTGTTCAATCATAAGCCCATTTGTAATTTCATCTAGTGTTTGTTTTGTGCTCAGATTCTTGATCCACTTTGGAACCTTGTCCCAATCCTAGCCTTGGATACTCCAGCATCTGGGTCCAAGCCATTCTTGTCAAGGACTCTCGTCACAGTACGATTGAGTCAGTATGGACCCAGCAGGGTATCTTTCGTCTGCTGTGACCAGCTACAGTGAAAATATTTCCCAACAGAGCCTGGAGATGCATGACCTCCAGGTAGCCATTGGTCAACTCTTTAAGGAGGAGGCCGGAGTCACTTGAGGGAACTAGTCGGTCCCACTTCAGAACCAGTACACCTTCCAAACCCAGAGAGATTCGACAGTGATCGGGTTCTTGCTGCTGCTCCCTCATCCAGTGCTTGTTAGTGTTTGAGCTCCAGCCGTCCCGGTTCCCTTTGGAGTGTGGAAAGGTGGCCTTCATTATCTTGCCTAGGCTACCATGCAATGGGAACACAGATCAGAGATTCGCTGGGACTCGGAGGAATTCATGGCCACCATAAGGGAGGTGCTACATCACCCCACTGGAGACAGCTGAATCTCAGACCACCTGATGAAGGTTCAACAGGGGAGACGGTCAGCAGCCGACTACGCAATCAAATTTTGGGCCTTGGCCCGGGAGAGTGGTTGGGGAACGGAGCGGCCTTGGTCATGCTATACAGCCCCAGGCTCCAAGATAAATGGAAGGATGCCCTCACCATGGGAGAGCCAGCAGAGGGCTTAGAGGTTCTTATCAACCAATCCATCCATCTTGACGATCGTCTGACAGAGCATAAATGGGACTGCGTCATGAGGTTGAAGAGGACCCGCCCGAGTCCGGGGTCAACACACTGTTGTTCCATACCCCAATCCCGGACCATGACCAGATGTCCAGCCCGTCGCCTGCTCACGATCCAGTTGCACCCATGCGGGTCGGTTGCACTCAACTCCCCGCCAGTGAGAGGGCTTGGCACCGGAGTCAAGGTTGCTGCTTTTACTGTGGGGGAGCAGGTCAGCTGTGGGATGAATGCCACCTGGGGAACTGCTAAGACCATCAGTGTCAGGAGGACTGCAATGGTAGCAGCTACCATTTTCTCACAACTGACTTGGATGGCCGCCCGCTAAGTTCTGGGCCGATCCAGCAACAGACTGTGGTTTTGCAGATGAGCGTAGGGGATCATATGGAAGACAATATTTCTGCATTATTGACTTTCCACTCATACCTTTGATCCCCAGGTACCCTTGGCTGTCTCAGCAGAACCCATCTGTGGATTGGAGGGAGGGAAGAATTACTGCTTGGTCCAGCCATTGTCATAGGGTTTGTTTTCGGATTGGTGTTCTAACCCCGAGACTTTCCAGATACCAGCAACCAACAAGGGGACAGGTCTCTGCTCTGGGTGGCCTGCAGCCTTCAGAAAAGCCAGTCCTACCTTCAAGGCTCCAGCCATTAGGCTTGCGCGAGTCCCGAGCCCAATCCAGTCAGGAACGAGATCTCCAGTTCAGCGGCGAACCAAGGAGGTGCCCAAGCAGTCTGGAACACTAGCAGCTAAGCCAAAGGGGCACCAGTTGCCTGGTCCCACCTAAGGGGAGGGCTCCAAGATGGAGATCCTTGGAACTTAGTCCGTACAGCACAAGGACCATTTGTCGCTCCTCGCTGCCAATGTCTGAGGAGACGGACGAGGATTTGGCTTGTCAGTTGGCTTCTGTTTTTACTAAAGACACAATATGTAGATAAACCAACTAGAGGAGAGGCTATACTTTATCTGGTATTGGGAAATGAACCTGGTCAGGTGTCACATCTCTCGGTGGGAGAGCATTTTGGAGGTAGTGATTACCACTCTACCTCCTTTACCATAATACTGGAGAGGGGATAGGAGCAGACAATTTGGGAAAACATTTAATTGGGGTGGGGGAAATATGATGCTATTAAGCAGGAACTAGGGAATATAAAATTGGGAGCAGATGTTCTTAGGGAAATGCACAGCAGAAATGTGGCAAATGTTCAGAGATGGGGCTAGAAGAGGCCATGAGAAGGCCTTGGGGAGCAGGATTAAGGAAAACCCCAAGGCATTCTACAAGTATGTGAAGAACAATAGGATGAGTCATGCAAGAATAGGACCAATCAGGTGTGATAGTGGAAACACGTGCATGGAGCCAGAGGAGGTAGTGCAGGTACTTAATGAATACTTAGCTTCGGTATTCAGCAGTGAAAAGGACCTTAGCAATTATGGGAATGACTTGCAGTAGACTGAAATGCTTGAGCGTATAGATGTGAAGAAAGAGGATGTGCTGGAGGTTTTGAAAGGTATTAAGTTAGATAAGTCACTGGGACTGGACAAGATATAGCCCAGGCTACTGTGGGAAGCAAGGGAGGAGATTGCTGAGCCTCTGGCAATGATCTTTGCATCACTAATAGGGACAGGAGAAGTACCAGAGGATTGGAAGGTTGCAAATATTTTTCTCTTGTTCAAGAAAGGGAGTAGAGATAACCCAGGAAATGATAGACCAGTGAGTCTTACTTCAGTGGTGAGCAAGTTGTTGGAGAAGATCCCGAGAGGCAGGATTTATGAGCATTTGGAGAGACATAATCTGATTAGAGATAGTCAGTATGATTTTGTCAAGGGCTGGTCATGCCTTACAAACATAATTGAATTCTTTCAGGATGTAACAAAACACATTGATGAAAGTAGAACAGTGGATATAGTGTATATGGATTTCATTAAGGATTTGATGAGGTCCTGCATGCAAGGCTTATTCAGAAAGTATTGAGGCATGGGATCCAAGGAGACCTTGCTTTGTGGATCCAAAATTGGCTTGCCCACAGAAAACAAAGAGTAGTTGTAGATGGTTCGTATTCTGCATGGAAGATGGTGACCAGTGGTGTGCGTCAGGGATCCGTTCTGGGACCCTCCTCTTTGTGATTTTTATAAATGACCTGGATGAGGTAGTAGGAGGCTGTGTTAGTAAGTTTGCTGATGATACAAATGTTGGGGGTGTTGTGGATAGTCTGGAGGATTGTCAGAGGTTACAGTGTGACATTGATAGGTTGCAGAACTGGGCTGAGAAGTGGCAGATGGACCTCAACCCAGGTAAGTGTGAAGTGGTTCATTTTGGTAGGTCAAATTTGAAGACAGAATATAGTATTAATGGTAAGACTCTTGGCAGTGTGGAGGATCTGAGAGATCTATGGGGTCCATGTCCATAGGACACTCAAAGCTGCTGTGCTGGTTGACTGTGTGGTTAAAAAGCCATACAGTGCATTGGCCTTCATTAAACGTGGGATTGTTTTCAAGAGCCGAGAGGTAATGTTGCAGCTATATAGGACCCTGGTCAGACCCTACGTTGAGTACTGTGCTCAGTTTTGGTCACCTCACTAGAGGAAGGATGTGGATACTATAGAAAGGGTGCAGAGGAGATTTACAAGGATGTTGCCTGGATTGGGGAACATGCCTTATGAGAATAGGTTGAGTGAACTTGGCCTTTTTTCCTTCGAGTGACGGAGGATGAGAGGTGACCTGATAGATGTGTATAAGATGATGAGAAGCATTAATCATGTGGATAGTCAGAGGAATTTTCCCAGGGCTGAAATGGCTAACAGAAGAGGACATAGTTTTAAGGTTCTTGGAATTAGGTACAAGGGGGATGTCAGAGGTAAGTTTTTCACACAGAGAGTGGTGGGTGCATGGAATTCACTGCCAGCAATGGTGGTAGAGTCAGTTATAATAGAGTCTTTTAAGAGACTCTTAGAAAGGTACATGGAGTTTAGAAGAATAGAGGATTAAGAGGCAGGGAAACTCTTGGCAGTTTCTAGAGTATGTAACATGGTCGACACAGCTTTGTGGGCCAAAGTGCCTGTAATGTGCTGTAGAGTTCTATGTTCTATGTTCATTAAGAAAATATATTGGTGGCCTGGAATGGTGAAGGAGGTCTATCAATACGTGTAGGCATGTGAGGTGTGCAACTGGAACAAGGAGTCCCTCACCCAACCTCAAGGGTTCCTTCACCCTTTGCCTGCTCTGGAAAGACCTTGGGCTCACATCTCCATGGACTTTGTTAATCCTTCTTTGCAGTTCTTTCTCTCTGTCGCTTCCTCTCCCACTCTCTGCCACATGGCATTACTTGCTGCTTGGTTTACTGCAACATGGTCATACTGACCTCATCCGTTATCTGCTGAGGAAAGCTGCTATTTGAAATTAGTGGCAAAACATCCCCCAAAAAAAGCAGTGGGAAAACTATTGGTAAACACCTTTGCCTGCTTACTTTCCTGACTGGTGGTTCTTCTCCTTCTCTATTTTCCACATAGATGGCAACACACAAAAATGCTGGGAAACTCATCATTTGATGAGTTCAATAATGAAGGATTTTGACAGATATTCCCTTGCATAGATGCTGCCTGACCTACTAAGTTCCTCACGCATTTTGTCTGTTTTGCTCTGGATTTCGAGCATCAGCAGGATCTCTTACATGTGGATGGTAAATCCACATTTCTTATGTTTTGTGTTCTAATCCTTTTAGAAAACACTCATCTGTCTCATCATTGTCATTATTATGTTCTGTGTCATATGACGTGGGTGATCATGGTCAATGACCTTGATTGTTCTCAGCAAATTTTTCCACAGAAGTGTTTTGTCATTGCCTTCTTCTGGGCAGTGTCTTCACCAGAAAAGTGACAATACTCTTCAATACCCTTCAGAGTTTGTCTGCATGGCGTCAATGGTCGCATAACCAGGACTTTTGACATACACCAGCTGGTCATGCAACCATCCACCATCTGCTTCCTTAGCTTCATGTGACCCTGATCAGGGGACTAAGCAGATGCTACACCTTGCCCAAGAGTGACCTACAGGCTATCAGACGGAAGGAGCGACTTAGACCTCCTTTGGTAGAGACGTAACTCCACCCTCTACCTAACCGATCTGCCTACACATGTGTTACCGTACCTATTGCCTGCCTTTGAAAGAGCTGTGATAGTACTAAGACTGGCTCAAGCATAGTACAAAACTCAGTGCAAATCTGGTCACTATATTTTTCCAGTATGAAGCTTTTAATTATGCCGTAATATAAATATCCTTCCATTGGATATTTAAAAATTATGCAAGTTATTATATAAACTCAATTTTCTCGATTAATGGAATAAATCTTTTCAACCCAGGACGTTCGGCAGTTACTGATGTCACTCCAGCTCCAGAACTTGCAAAGAAACCTCCTACAAAGAAACCTCCCAGCAAGCCACCTCCTAGATCAGCTGCTCCAGGTATGTCTAAGTTCTGTGACTTACATGTCATGTATAAATATAATGTCTCTGATAGTGGCCTTTGATAGTTACTTTAAAATCTTGCCTTTTCCCATTTTACTGGCAAAAGTTTTTGTGACTTTTGGAAAGAAATTTAAAACTCAACTTTGAATTTGAATTTATTGTCATGTGCATAAATACAGTGCACCAGTGTCATAAAAAACATGCTCCCAGAAGTATCACAAGCACATAGCATCATATACCCAACATTTACAAGGGAAACATAAGTTACCATAAATCTCACACAATTTTCATAAGAAAGAACACAATTATAACAAAAAGACTCAATTTTAATGCAAGGTGATCTCAGTGGTCATAGTGTTGTAGTGATCAGAGTTGTGCTGCTTGGTGGTTGCAGGGCAGTAACTGTTCTTGAATCTGCTGATGTGAGACTTCAGGCTACAGTCCACCCTGCCCATTGGTAGCTGTGACATGGCCAAGAAGGTGGGACCTTTCATGATGTGTGTTGCCTTCTTGTGAGAGAGTCCCCTGAAGATAATACCGATGGTGGGAGTGTTGTATCCTTGATGTATTCAGCAGAGTACCCTATTCTTTACAGTTTATATTTACAAAAGGGTTATCATTGGTAATTGGGATGATATATATACACATGGGTGGCGGAGTGGAGAGACGCCTCTTCCAAAGGAGGCGTAAGGCACTCCGTCCCTTTGCTAGACTGCAGGTCACCTTGGGGAAGGTGTACCACCTGCTTAGCCCTCCAGATCAGGGTCACTTGAAGCCATGGGGGCAGGTGGTGAATGGTTGTATGAGCAGCTGGTTCATATCACAAGTCCTGGTTATGCGACTACTGATGCCAGTCAGACAATCTGTGAAGAGTATTGATCATGGCTGGGCTCACGTGTCTTGTAAAGACACTGCTTGGAAGAAGGAAATGGCAAACCACTTCTACGGAAAAATTTGCCAAGAACAATCATGAAAGACGATGTCTGCCAACAGCAAATGACATGGCACATAATGCTGCTGCTGATAATATATACACAAAGAAAAATTACAAATGGAATAAAGAGAAGGCACATATATGAATGAGGGGATTTTAAATTTAAGAGAATTGATAAGGATGTGTAGTTGCTTATTTACTAAATAGGATGTGGAAATTTATTTGGAGTTTGTGGGAAGTGCAAAATTTATCCATTGCATAAGATATTTATTGGATAAAATATTCCATTCACTGACAAAATATTTCCTTTCATATGTTCCTTATGTTTGTTCCAATTTTCCATAACTACTGAGAGCCACCAAACAGTGACAAATTCACCCACAGATAAGGAATCATGTTCACTCTCCTATCAATGGCCCATAAGTAGGTTTTCCGACATCTATTACTAAGAAATTTATTTGTAAACACTCTCAAAAGCCCAGTAAATAAGCAAAAAATGTTACCTTCAATCAGTAACAACTGTTTTTCACTCTGGTGACAGCTTAGATACTTTGCATGAGAGGCAAGTTGATATTTTCACTCTTCATACAGTCAGTGTCCTTTCAGGGATTCCATGAAAACACAGTGTGTTTGCTGTTTCTTGTCTGTACTCTTGATATTTATTCTATGATTAAGTCTGAACTTCACCTCTGTGATGCTCCCAGTAAACAACAACAATTTTGCAGAGAAAATATACAAGAATGTTTCTGGAACTTGAAGTTTAAGGGAAAGGTTAGGACCTTATTCCCTAGAGTGTAGGACAATGAGGAGAGATTTGATAGAGCAGGGTAGGTTTCAATAAGTAGGTACATTTAATGTCAGAGAAATAGATACAATATGCATCCTGAAATTCTTTTTCTTTGCAAACATCAGGGGAGTCCCCCAAAGAATGAATGACAGTTAAATGCTAAAACCCCAAAGCCTCCCCCCAGCTCCCCCCTCCCTTGCATAAGCAGCAGCAAAGCGACAACCCCCCCTCCCCACCAGCAAAAAAGCAACTGCACCCCCCACAGAGCACTCCAGCGTGCAGCAAAACATCAATAAAGACACAGACTTGTACTACCCCAAAGACTACTCGTTCACCCAGTATTTGACATACCACAGGCTCTCTCTCTCCCTAATAAGGAGAAAAGAGGTGTCCCCGTTTCTCAGATTTATGAGTGGTATAGATAGGGTAAATGCAAACAGGCTGAGGTTGGGTGAAACTGAGGTTGGGTCAGGGGCTAAGGGTGAAAGGTGAACTGTTGAAGGGAATCTCTTCACTCAGAGGGTGGTGAGGGTATAGAACAAACTGCCAGCAGAAGTGGTGGATGTGGGTTTGATTTCAGCATTGAAGAATGGGTACATGGATGTGAGGGTTATGGAGGGCTGAGGTCCAGGTGCAGGTCAATGGGACTAGGCAGCATAATAGTTTGCATTGGACTAGATGGGCTGAAAGGCCTGTTTCTGTGCTGTACTGCTCTACGACTCAATGTGCATCCTGACCTCAGGTTATCAAATAACTTTTACCGGTTGGTGCAGCCATTGCATCTACTCGGTGGGGAGGGAAATAAATTGTGACTGAAAGGTCACAAAGACAGATTCACCAACTGAAAAGCTTCTATGAAGAACAACAAATATCACAATCAGAACCAAATTTATTGCCTGTGCTGAAATTTGTTGCCTTGTTGCAGCAGTCAAGTGCAGGCATAACAAGTTACTGTAAGTTACAATAACAATAAATACATAGAGGAATACTGAGGTAAAGAAGTCCATGGGTTCATGAACCGTTCAGAAGTCTGATGGCAGAGGGGAAGAAGCTGTTCCTAAAACGTTGAGTTCTGGTCTTCAGGCTCCCGTACCTCCTCCCTGATAGTAATCATGAGAAGAGGGCATGTCCCCAGATGGTGAGAGTCCTTAGTGATGGATGCAACGTTTTTGAGGCACCTCCACTGGAAGATGTCCTCGATAGTGAGGTGACTTGCACCCATGATGGAACTGGCAGAGACTCCAGCCCTCTGAAGCCTCCAGGTGGCGATGCAGCCAGTCACACTGCTCTCCATAGTACACCTGTAGAAATTCCTGGAGTCTTTGGTGGCCTAACAAACCTTGTCAAATCTAGTCAGCTGCTGCTGTGCCTTCTTTGTGGTTGCATCCGTAGAGAAGGCCCGAAATAGATCCTCTAAAATGTTGACGCCCGGAATGGGAAACGGCTCGCTCTTTCCATCACAGGCCCTTCAATGACCAGTGTACGTTCTCCCAACCTTCCCTTCCTAAATTCCACAATCAACTCCTCGATTTTGCTGACTTGTGTGCAAGTTGATAGCCATGATTTAGTGATGCAGACAACAGTGAAGCCATTTGCCTTTTCTGTCATTGTGTCAAGGAAACAACAACAAATGCATAATTTAATGTGAAATATTAAGTATCTCATTGTGTTTTTAGTAATTCAGTTTTCTATATAGGAATGACTGGAAATCACTTGAATGGATATTGGCTTACTATATTCACAAATTAATATCACTATAAAATACTGTGAAATGTTATGCTTTATTGATGACATCTACTGTAAATTCTTGTTAACAGCATGCTAAACATAGCATCTGGCCAGACTTGCTGGCTACATAAAGTTAATTTATGTTTATTATAGGTCTTTCACACGTGTTTCAGAGACCAATGAACATACACATTTAAACCTGTTTGAGGATTAGATAATATGTAAAAATACCAATTGCTCTACACTTTAAAAATACCTAAAATACATTACATGTTTAATAATAAAATAATTGAGAAAATAAGGGGCAAGGTAAATAAATAAAGAAAAATAAATGACTTCCTCTTCCATCAAAATTAGTGACTTTGTTCAAATGAACAGGGTTCCACTGTAGCGCTAACCACTTCTTCATATAAAGCTGAAAGGGCTGGATGTGAAATACGTTCAGTTTTGTGTTTGAGCTCCATCCTTCAGCTCACTGTGTAATCAAACAGTGTTATGAGAGGTCAAACGCACCAATATTTGATTTCCAGCTCATTCCTGAATGAGTGAGGATTGGACTGACCTGCTCTGTGCACTCTTTACAGAACCAGAGTATAACAGGCAGCCTCAAGCAGTCAGCCTCACTGTTGCTTCGCTGCTAACTGATCCAGATTCAGATTTATTTCTTTATCACATGTAACATCGAAGCATACAGCGAAATTCATCGCTTGTTGTTAACAAGCAACTCAACCTAAGGATATGTTGGGGGTAAGCTGCAAGTGTTGCCACACATTCCAGTGCCAACAAGAATCACCCACAATGCTCAGCAGAACAACACAGAACACACCAGCAACAAAGCACTCACACTCATGGGCTGGTCTCTGGGTCCCCAGCCTCCAGTGGACTCCTGGGTGCTCGCTGCCATTTTTCAGGTGTAAAAGTCAAAGGCTAACAAAATGTTAATTAATTTTAATTGATTTAATAAGGATTCATTACCTCAGTTTAATAGAGATTTAATCACCAGATTTTCATATAGTCTCTTGTTCAATTTGTCTTTTAAGCACTTGCTGCTATATTTTTTTTCATTTCTGTGAGTAATGGTGGGAATATAATTTTCAGCTTTATTGTAAGTGCATTCTTTCAGGCTCTCTGACGCTGTTTTAGCTGATGCTCTCTTTAACACTGACATTGAGCTATTTTGTTTGGTTGACATACTATGTTGTCATGGTAACAATTTGGTTGTAGAGCACTGCCAGGAAATGATGTGGACTCTTCAAAAAAATAAGTTGGTTCTTTTAAATCCATATATGACAAAAGACTCCTACTTTTTAACTGCAAGTTATTTTTCATGATCAGAAATTGTATGATGGCTAAGAAAATTTTAACATACTCTCCAGCGCAAAAAACCTGAAGCTGGGAAGCAAAATGCATCAAATCAAATTGTCCCAGCAATCATGTTATTGATGATATAGTACAGTTTGATCTCTAGAGCCTGTGTCTTTTAGGTATTTTAGAAGTGGCATTCAGCTTTTTCCATATTTACTGTCACATGTAAATCCTTTATTCTTAATACTTTTCATCGGTTGAAAACTTTTGGCAGTGCCTCTTTGCAGTTATGCCCTACTGGTTGATCCATTAGTTTGTTAGTGATGTGTGCTTTTTGTAATTTGTACTCTTGATATTTATTGCTTTTATGATTCAGAATGAGTACAATGGAATTATTATTTGTCTACCACCTGAAGGTCTGGGATATTTGAATGTAACACATTGTAGAAGGATGAGGGTACGTATCCTCACAAGCTTTCTCCTCCATGGATCATGGCTAACCCATTCTTGTCTCAAATAAAAATGTGGATGTCACTGGTAATGCTGGCATTTATTGTCGATGTTTTATTGTCTTTGAACTGGAGGTTTTTAAGAGTCAATCACATTGGTTGAACTAGAGACATATGTAGGCCAGACTGGGTAAAGATGTCACAACTCCTTCCCTCAAGGACATCAGCAAACAGCTGGTTTTGAGGGAATTAGGTGGTTTTACAGCTACAGTTAATGAGATGAGTTTTTAAAAAATAGATCACACATCAATTTAATTACATGTTTAAATTTCCCAGCTAACAAGATGGGATTCAAACATCTGATTAGCTAAATCATTCAGAACTCTGGCTGCGCTGCACCAGCATAGCGCTAACATTAAAAAAATGGGAGCAGGGTGGGGCTTGAAGATCCATTTGACCCAAAGGCAAGGAATTAAATTCTGGCCACAGCAGAGTAATTAGGACAAAATGGTATTAAAAGAGCTTTCATCAGTAATGATAACCGTAAAATTACCAGGTTGTCATCAGTTTCCACCTGGTTAATTAAAGTCCTTCTGGGGAAGACCTACGCAACACCTAGATTATATGTTACTTCAAAAGCAGCAATATAGTTGACTCTGCCCTCTAAAATGTCCGATGAAGCCTCTCTGTACAGGCTAATTAAAAAAGGACAATTAATTCAGGCCTTGCCAGGCATGTTCAAATTCTCTCAGCAGTCATTGTAGAGGTGGCATTGGGTTTGATTGAGAAACTGCATGATTTAGAAACTGATTTCAGCACTGTATACTTTCTTTCCTGTGCAGAATCCTTTATGAGTGTACCTCATTGCAATTTAGATAAATTAACAATAAATTATTGACCCATTAGTTGGTAAGTGATGCTTGTTTTTTTCCTAATTTGAATTCTTGATAATTATTCTAATTGATTCTTGTTATTGTGGAGGTAAAATTTAAATTCAAGTAGTTTGGTAAATTTGGAAAATTAGAGACTTAATCACTAACACTAACCATGAAATTATTGTGTTGTCCTTAGAACTCATCTTCTCACACTATTGTCCTAACCAGGGAGGTAATCTCCTGTGCATTAACTGTTCCTCAAACCAGACCCAACAGTTTGATTAACTCTTCATTGGCTTCTAGAATAGCCAAACAAACCACCTAGCTCAGGCCAATTAATGATGGACAATAAGTGGTGGCCTTGTTATTCCCATCCTGAATAAGAATAATAGAAAATTCTTGCACGTCTTTATTACTCTTTGACAAACTATTTAAATTAAACAAACTTTTAAGTGGTGAAATTATGGAAAAATAACTTTGTTCATTTCAGTCAGAAAAATATCCTAAGGCACTTCACAGCTTGAATGATTCAACACAATGTGATACTGCAGTATAAGAGAAAAACACAGGTGAATTGTTAATTTTTGTTAGAAGCATTTCAAAACAACTAAAAAGAGGAAGAAGTCAAGGTTTAAGGAGGGACTCCAAAGACATGCATCAGAAGGTTTTTCCAACAACTGCAGACCATTCAAACCCAGGGGCCATGCTCTGCTGGAATTAGAGCTGCCTGATAACGTAAAACTGTAAACTGATTTGAAGTCAAAGTTCAAAGTAAACTTATGATCAAAGTACGTATAGTTCACCATATACCATCTGAAGATTCATTTTCTTGTGTGCATACTCGATAAACCTATAGAATAATAACCATAACAAAATCAATGAAAGACTGCCTAACTTGGATGTTCAACCAGAGAGCAGAAGACAACAAACTGTGCAACTACAAAAAGAAAGAAATAATAAGAAGAAATAAATTAGCAATAAATATTAAGCACATGAGATGAAGAGTCCTTGAAAGTGAACCCATGGGCTGTGGGAACAGTTCAATGATGTGGCAAGTGAAGATGAGTAAAGTTATCACCTGTGGTTCAAGAGTTTGATGGTTGAGGGGTAGTAATCTGCCTTACTCAACTGCATTCCTGGGGGTTTAAATTACTTCTTCACTCCACGTTCTTACCTGAAGTTCAATTCCCCCAGTACTTAGTGAACAGAGATTTTTTGTTTGCTTATTCATGGCTAAGTGTCAGAAAGCAATTCACAATTCAGAAGCAGTGGAGAGGTCAAAATGAGGAGTTAGGGATATCATTAGCATGTAACCTTTTTTAGATGAAGCTGCTAAGGGGAAATTTTTGCAAAGGAAGTACAAGTGAAGGTTAATGATAGATCCTTTGGGATTTTGTGTCTAATAGTCTGAGTGATGAGAAGAAAAAAAACATTCCCTTTAGTTCTATTGATCTGACTGGACAGAAAGGGTTGGAATAGGAATGCATAAAGGAAGCAAGAATTTGTAAGAAGTGGAGGGATTTGGAATTCAAATTGGTTTATTGTCCCATTTATCGAGGCTCATTAGAAGTATACCGTTCATCCAGATCAAATCATTACATAGTGCATTGAGGTGGATTTAATGTGAAATGTTAATTTACTTGCTGGTCAAAAGTTGCTTCTGCCTTAGCAGTTGCTGTTTGGCCTATTGAAGGATGCAGTAGCTTTTTCTCATTGATTGCCTTGCATGCCATGGCAAAGATTCCTCGTTCTCTGCACCTCTGGGGAGGGGGGAGGCGGGATATAAGAATAGCACATGCGAGAGACTTGTGCACTTCCCTTTGTCTCCAGGGGCTCATCTTCACACTGAGTTTGCAACCAGTGCTGAAGAACCAGATATAGGAGGGAACCCATATGCACACTTAGCTGATTACCTGTTTGTTGAATGTTTAGTTCTGCAAGTTGTGTAACTGAATGCTTAGTGTCAATGTAGGGTGACTTACCAAAGTAACTGTTGAGTTTGAAGTGTAACTGAATGTTTAGTGTCAATATAGGGTGACTTAGATGAGCTCTTGTTTGACATGGATTGTTGGTCAAGTGTTTTACTGTTTGTCTGTAATTAAGTGGATAATGTGTTCATTCACAATCCTTATCTTCTGTTTCAACCACCGGATCTTCAAATCTGTTCTTAGATTACATCTGGTAGTGCAGGCAGGGTTCAGTGGCTGGATGGAAGACAAATATCCTTAGAAGGTTATATAACAGAAGCCCCTGTGTGGATGGTGTATGGGGGTGTCAGGCTGGAAGGTGATTATGGGGAAGAGAGGGTAGAGTGGAGTCCAATGATTCTCCCTCAAAATGATTGCCCTTCCCCTTATGTACCTCCTGAAACAATACAGGCTAGGCTGATGACCATGGTGCCATACCCTCTATGGGGGGGGGGGGCACCAGAGGGGAGAGGAGGAGGAGGATGAGGACCGGGAACTTGTGTAGATTAGTTGAATGGGCCTCTCCATTGATAGATAGATAGATAGATAGATAGATACTTTATTCATCCCCATGGGGAAATTCAACATTTTTTCCAATGTCCCATACACTTGTTGTAGCAAAACTAATTACATACAATATTTAACTCAGTAAAAATATGATATGCATCTAAATCACTCTCTCAAAAAGCATTAATAATAGCTTTTAAAAAGTTCTTAAGTAGTTTACTTAAATACATTAAATACAATCAACCCCGGCACTTTAACATATCTTACTCCTGGCGGTTGAATTGTAAAGCCTAATGGCATTGGGGAGTATTGACCTCTTCATCCTGTCTGAGGAGCATTGCATCGATAGCAACCTGTCGCTGAAACTGCTTCTCTGTCTCTGGATGGTGCTATGTAGAGGATGTTCAGGGTTTTCCATAATTGACCGTAGCCTACTCAGCGCCCTTCGCTCAGCTACCGATGTTATACTCTCCAGTACTTTGCCCACGACAGAGCCCGCCTTCCTTACCAGCTTATTAAGACGTGAGGCATCCCTCTTCTTAATGCTGCCTCCCCAACACGCCACCACAAAGAAGAGGGCGCTCTCCACAACTGACCTATAGAACATCTTCAGCATCTCACTACAGACATTGAATGACGCCAACCTTCTTAGGAAGTACAGTTGACTCTGTGCCTTCCTGCACAAGGCATCTGTGTTGGCAGTCCAGTCTAGCTTCTCGTCTAACTGTACTCCCAGATACTTGTAGGTCTTAACCTGCTCCACACATTCTCCATTAATGATCACTGGCTCCATATGAGGCCTAGGTCTCCTAAAGTCCACCACCATCTCCTTGGTCTTGGTGATATTGAGATGCAGGTAGTTTGAGTTGCACCATATCACAAAGTCCTGTATCAGTTTCCTATACTCCTCCTCCTGTCCATTCCTGACACACCCCACTATGGCCGTGTCGTCAGCGAACTTCTGCACATGGCAGGACTCCGAGTTATATTGGAAGTCTGATGTGTACAGGGTGAACAGGACCGGAGAGAGCACGGTCCCCTGCGGCGCTCCTGTGCTGCTGACCACCGTGTCAGACCTACAGTCTCCCAACCACACATACTGAGGTCTATCTGTCAAGTAGTCCACTATCCAATCCACCATGTGAGAGTCTACTCCCATCTCCGTTAGTTTGTGCTTTAAGATCTTGGGCTGGATGGTGTTAAAGGCACTAGAGAAGTCAAGGAATGTAATCCTCACAGCACCACTGACCCCATCTAGGTGAGAGAGGTGAAATAGAGATCAGGGAATTCTCCACTAATGAGTTGGTGATGGGTAAAGAACAAAAGTCAGGACAGCATCTGGCCACGTGCTTATTGAGGATACAGGATACAGAGGCTACTGGAGTGAGCCTATCTAATAGAGAGATGGGCGTTTTGTTGACGCAACATATGGTCCATAACACCCTGACGATGCCACTCACTTCCCATAAGCATAATGCATCATTATGGGATCGGGTGGCAGCGGTGGTCCCTTGCTGGAGGGTCTACAAAAGGCACTGGCAAACCTTCAGAGGCAGCAGGAGTCGGGGGGAGGTTGGCACTTTCCTGCTCCACCCCCGTCAGGAGGGAATTATTTGCCATGCACCCCTAATTCCAGGTGAATGGTTTGAGTTTGAAAAATGTTACCGCGTGTGTGCGTGTGTGCATGCGTGCGTGTGTGTGTGTGTGTGTATACAGAGTCTGTCGTGTTTTTAAAGTCTGTATTGGGAAGGTGTTTTGAATTAATCCTGCACTACAGTGGATAAGGTAGCAAATTGAAATATTTTGCTACATGGTGAAGAGATTTGCAGGAACTCTTATTTTTAAGAGGGCTGTTCACAATGAAAGGTGGCACTTGTGCTGTTATTAATCAAGGATGCTGCACTTATATTCCCTGTGAGTCTGGGAACAACCTTCACCTCACTGATCAGATCTGACAGAGAGTGGAATCAGAATCACAATCAAAATCAGGTTTATTATCACCGGCATGTATTGTGAAATTTGTAAGCTAGACAGCAGCAGTTCAATGCAATACATGATAATATAGAAAGAAAAAAAAAGTAAATCATAGTAAGTAAATATATATTAAATAGACTAAAATAGTGCAAAAACATATAATGTATATTTTTAAAAAGTGGGGAAGTGTTCGTGGGTTCAATGTTCATTTAGGAATCGTATGGCAGAGGGGAAGAAGCTGTTCCTGAATTGATGAGTGTGTGCCTTTAGACTTCTGTACCTCCTTCCTGATGGTAACAATGAGAAGAGGGTATATCCTGAGTGATGGGACTCCTTAATAATCGACACTGTCTTTCTGAGGTACTGCTCCTTGAAGATATCTTGGACACAATGGAGGCTAGTCCCCAAAATGGAGATGACTAATTTAACAAATTTCTAATTTCTGTAGCTTCCTTGGGTCCCATGGAGCAGCCCCTCCCAGACCAGATAGTGATGCAGCCTGTCAGAATGCTCTCCATGGTACATCTAGAGAAGTTTTTTAGTGTATTAATTGACTTATCAAATCTCTTCAAGCTCCTAATGAAATACAGCCACTCTTTTGCCTTCTATATAGCTGCATTGATATGCTGGAACTAAGTTAGATCCTCAGAGATCTTGATACCCAGGAAATTGTTCACTCTGTCCACTTCTGACCCCTCTATGAGAATTGGTTCATACTCCCTCGTCTTACCCTTCCTGAAGTCCCCAATCAGCTCTTTCGTCTTACTGACATTAAGTGCAATAATTGAGTAAATAAGATTAAGTGGAGTTCAGTTCCATAGGAATAACACTTGGGGGGGGGGGGGGGAGCTGGTGACCTTTTGGGGACTAGGAGACTGCTGGACTACTGTAGTCCACTGGGGTGTGATTACTGGGGTGAGAGCCCTGTGTTTTATATATAGTTTAGTGGGGCACTTGCAGGGGCCATGTGAGTCTGAGGGTCAGATTGTCACGGGGTTGCATCTTTCAAGCGGTGAGATGTAATGTGAAAGGTAAGTTTACTTGCTGATTGAAAGCGGGTTCCACCGTGCCGGTCGTTGATTGGTCCATTTGACGGGCACAGCAGCTCTTTCCCATTGGCTGCCTTGTGCACCATGACACCTGTTTTCAGATTCAAGCAGCTGGGGATATAAGTATAGCAAGCGGGAGAGATTTGTGCATTTTCCTTCATACCTAGGGGCTTATCATCACACTGAGGCTGCGAACAGTGCTGAGGACCCATTGGGAAAGGACGCTGCAGATATAGAGGGCCCATACACACTCTAAGCAAAGTATTTGGAGGGGGATGGAGAGCAGCCAGATATCTTGGTACATATTGATACCAATGACATAGGAAGGAAGGGCAAAGTGGTCATGAAAAGAGAATTTAGAGAGATAGGTAGAAAGCTGAGAAGCAGGACTCCCGGGTAGTAATTTCTGGATTACTGCCTGTGCCATGCGCCAGTGAGGGTAGAAACAGGATGATTTGGCAGATAAACGCGTGGATGAGAACCTGGTGCAGGGGACAGGGCTTCAGGTTCTTGGATCTTTGGGATCTCATCTGGGGGAGTTATGACCTGTATAAATGGGATGGGTTGCACCCGAAACTGAGGGGCACCAATATTCTCACAGACAGGTTTGTTAGGGAAGGGTTTAAACTAATTTGCCAGAGGAATGGGATCTGGAGTGAAGGGACTCAGGGTAGGAGAGATGGTGAAGAAGCGAAAATAGCATGCAGTCAGACTGTGAGGAAGGGGAGGAAGATGATAGGACATAATTACAGTCAGCAGGGTGAGTATCGGTGCATTAGGGATGCAGAATCAAGAAGGGTAGCAAATACAAAACTCAAAGTGTTATATCTCAATGCTCAGAGTATAAGAAATAAAGTGGATGATCTTCTCGCACTTTTAAAGATTGCCAGGTATGATGTTGTGGCCATCACTGAATCGTGGCTGCAGGATGATTGCAGTTGGGAGCTGTATGTCCAAGATGACACATTGCATCAGAGGGATAGGAAGGAAGGCAGAGAAGGTGGCATGGCACTGCTGGTAAAAAAAATTGCAATAAATCATTAGGAAGACGTGACATAGGATCAAAAGATTTTGAATCCTTGTGGGTTGAGTTAAGAAACTGCAAGGGTAAAAGGAACCAGACGGCAATTATATACAGGCCTCTAAACAGTAGCTGGGTTGTGAAGTATAGGTTACAACAGGAAATAGAAAAGGCGTAACAAAAGGCCAATGTCATGATAATCGTGGGAGATTTTAACATGCAGGTAGATTGGAAAAATCAAGTTGGTGATGGAGAGTGAATTTGTTGAATGCTTACAAGATGGCTTGTTAGAGCAGTTTGTTGTTGAGTGTACTAGTGAAAAAGCTATACGGGGTTTGGTGTTATATGGTGCATTTTCAACCTATCACTGCTATGGGCAGAAGTTCCCACTTGCTTCAAAAAGGCAACAGTGCCTAGGAGGAATAATGTAAGCTGACTTAATGGCTATTGCCCTATAGCACTCATATCTACAGTGATGAAATGCTTCAAGAGGTTGGTCATGACGAGACTGAACTCCTGCTTCAACAAGGACCTGGACTCATTGCAATTTGCCTATCACCACAATAGGTCAATGGCAGATGGAATCTCAGTGGCTCTTCACACAGTTTTAGAGCACCTGGACAACACAAACACCTACATCAGGATGCTGTTCATTGACTATAGCTCATCATTTAATACCATCATTCTTACAATACTCATTGAGAAATTGCAGAACCTGGGCCTGTGTACCTCCCTCTGCAATTGGATCTTTGACTTCCTAACTGGGGGACCACAATCTGTGTGGATTGGTGATAACATATCCTCCTCGCTGACGATCAACACTGGTGCACCTCTCTATATACCCATAACTGTGCGGCTAGGCATAGCTTAATTACCATCTATAAATTTGCTGATGATACAGCTACTGTTGATAGAATCTCAGATAGTGACAAGAGGGCGTACAGGAGTGAGTTATGCCAACTAGTGGAGTGGTGTCGCAGCAACAACCTGGCACTCAAAAGAGCTGATTGTGGACTTCAGGAAGGGTAAGATGAAGGAACACATACCAATCCTCACAGAGGGATCAGAAGTGGAGAGAATGAGCAGTTTCAAGTTCTTGAGTGTCAAGATCTCTGAGGATCTAACCTGGTCCCAACATATGGTCAAGGGATATGGGGAGAGGGCAGGAACAGGGTACTGATTGTGTATGATCAGCCATGATCACAGTGAATGGTGGTGCTGGCTAGAAGGGCCAAATGGCCTACTCCTGCACCTACTGTCTATTGTCTATATCAATTAATAAGGCAAGACAGCAACTATACTTCATTAAGAGTTTGAAGAGATTTGGTATGTCAGCAAATTCTTTCAAAATCTTCTATAGATGTACAATGGAGAGCATTCTGACAGGCTGCATCACTGACCGGTATGGGAGGGTTTCTGCACAGGACCGAAAGAAGCTGCAGAGGGTTGCAAATTTAGTTGGCTCCATCTTGGGTACTAGCCTACAAGGAATCCGAGACATCTTCAAGGAGTGGTGTCTCAGAAAGGCAGTGTCCATTACTAAGGACCTCCAGCACCCAGGGCATGCTCTTTTCTCACTGTTACCATCAGGTAGGAGGTACAGAAGCCTGAAGGCACACACTCAGTGATTCAGGAACAGCTTCTTTCCCTCTGCCTTCTGCTTCCTAATGAGCATTGAATCCTTGAACACTACCTCACTTTTTAATATACAAGCGGTGATTGATATGTTCATGGCCTATGGTAGAAGGAGTCGATTTTAGAAAATCTAGCACATTTATTTTCCAACATAGTCCCCTCCTGCATTTACACACTTAGTCCAGCGGTCGTGGAGCATACGGATCTTGGACCTCCAGGAAGTGTCCACAGCAGGGGTGATTGATCAGTTCGTGGCCTAGGGTAGAAGGAGATGAGTTATATAGCTATCGTTACATGCACATGCAGGTCAACTCTTTGAGTGATTATGCAGAAAGTTTGAAGTTAATAACTGATCGCCTTCTACCTTGGGCCACAAACTTATCAATCACCCCTGATGAGGAAGGTGCAGGATAGCTGTATTCCAAAAATGAAGAAATACTCAAATGGCAAGATAGTACAACCGTGGCTGACAAGGGAAGTTAAAGCTAATGTCAAAGCAAAAGAGATGGGCATACAGCAAACAAAAATTAGTGGCATGATAGAGGATTGGAAGCTTTTAAAAACCTACAGAGAGCAACTAAAAGAATCATTAGGAAGGAAAAGATGAAATATAAAAACAAACTAACAAGGTGGATTGAAAAAGCATTTTCAAGTATATTTTTTTAAAAAAGAGAGATGAGAGTGGATACGGGACCATTAGAAAATGAGGCCAGAGAAATAATAATGATGGGGAAACAAGGAGATGGCAGATGAACTAAATTAGTATTTTGCATCAGTCCTCACTGTGGAAGACACTAGCAGTGTGCTAGATGCTGAAGGGTGTGAGGGTAGAGAAGTCAGTGCAGTTACTATTACAAGGTGCTCAAAATGCTGAAAGACTTAAAGGTACATAAGTCACCTGGACCAGATGAACTGCGCCGTAGGGTTCTGGAAAAGGTAGCGGTAGAGATTGTGGAGGCATTAATGATCAATGTTGGAAAATGCATGGTCATGCACTTTGGTAGTAGAAATAATTGTGCAGATTATTTTCTAAATGGGGAGAAAATCCAAAAATCAGAGATGCAAAGGGACTTGGGAGTCTATGTGTAGAACACCTTAAAGGCTTACTTGCAGGTTGAGTCAGTGGTGAGGAAGGAAAATGCAATGTTAGCACTCATTTCAAGAATTCTAAAATATAAGAGCAGGGCTATGATGCTGAGTCTTTATAAGGCACTGGTGAGGCCTCATCTTGAATATTGTCAACAGTTTTGGGCTCCTTATCTACAAACGTTTGCAATAAAAGACGTGCTGGCATTGGAGAGGCCTCAGAGGAGGTTCGCAAGGATGATTCTGGCAATGAAAGGGTTATCATATGAGGAACGTTTGATAGCTTTGTGTCTGTGTTTGCTGGAATTCAGAAGAATGAGGAGGGATCTCATTGAGACCTGTTGGAAGTGGAAAGGCCTAGACAGAGTAGATGTGGAGAGGATGTTTCCCATGGTAGGGGAGTCTAAGACAAGAGGGCACAGCCGCAGGATAGAGGGGTGTTCATTTAAGACAGAGATGCAGAGAAATCTCTTTAGCCAGAGGGTGGTGAACTTGTGGGACTTGTTACCACAAGCAGCTGTGGAGACCAGGTCGTTGGTGTATTTAAGGTGGAGATGGGTAGGTTCTTGATTGAATACAGCGTCAAATGTTATTGGGAGAAGGTCAGGGAGTGGGGCCGAGAAGGGGAAAAAACGGATTAGCCATGATTAAATGGTGGAGCAGACTCAATGGGCCAAAAGGCCTAATTCTACTCCTGTCGCATATCTGTTTGTTAAATGTTTGTTTCTGTAGCTGTACAAGTTGGGGAGAATTAACAAAGTACCTGTTGAATTTGAGGTATTACTGAATGTTTAGTGTCATCATTTTTGTAACTTGGTGGCTTAGATGAGCATTTGTTTGTCTTGGATGTTTGGTTAGGTGGTTAGGTGTTTGTCTATAAATAAATGTTTAATGAATTCACTTGCAATCTATATCTTCTGGTTCACCAAATGGATCCTCAAATATATTTCCAGATTACAGTAGAACAAGGTAAAAGAATAACGATTCAGAATAAAATGTATCATCTGCAGAGACAGTGCAGTGCAAGATAAACAATAAGATGCAAGCTCATAACTAGGTAGCTTGTGCAGACCCAGAATCAACTCCTACAACCAAGACGGAGTAGGCTCCAGAACCTGAGATTGTTTCACAGCCACAAGTTTCACTGGCCAAGCAGAGTGACCCCTTGTCAGGAAAGACGCATCCCACAGGTGTAAGAAATCCAGCACAGTGATTAAATCTTTAGGCCTGAATGGGACAATTTAGAATTTACTATGCTGTGGATGTCTGTATAGTAGTTATATTATATCATATACTGTGAATTTAATTGAGATCATTTCCATGGTGAGGCCGAATTTGGAGTATTGTGAGCAGTTTTGGTCACCGAATTACAGGGAGGATATTAATAAAGTTGAAAGAGTGCAGAGAAGGTTTACAAGGATGTTGACAAGACTTGAGAAACTGAGTTACAGAGAAAGGTTGAATAGGTTAGGACTTTATTCCCTGGAGTGTAGAAGAATGAGGGGAGATTTGATAGAGGTATATAAAATTATGATGGTTATAGATAGAGTGAATGCAAGCAGGCTTTTTCCACTGAGGCTAGGGGAGAAAAAAACCAGAGCACATGGGTTAAGGGTGAAGGGGGAAAGTTGAAAGGGAACATTAGGGGGGGCTTCTTCACACAGAGAGTGGTGGGAGTGTGGAATGAGCTGCCAGATGAAGTGATAAATGCGGACTCACTTTTAACATTTAAGAAAAACTTGGACAGGTACGTGGATGAGAGGGGTATGGAGGGATATGGTCCAGGTGCAGGTCAGTGGGACTAGGCAGAAAAAAGGTTTGGCACAGCCAAGAAGGGCCAAAAGGCCTGTTTCTGTGCTGTAATGTTCTCTGGTTCTATGGTTCTATGTTGAGTTGGAGTTTATATCCCAGCAGGAAGAGTGTTGTGTATTTAATATTTCAGTAATATTTGAGTAATATTGTAAATACATTGTTTGATTAAGCATTATTTGTTGTATACATAATTCATTATGGGTTATATGTAAAAGTATATGAATTCCATTATGCCAGTGTATCATATGTGCATACCTCACGTTAACTAGTGTGCACACGTTATTCGCAGCTGTGTGTTTTTATGTTCTGGAGTTACAAATCATAATAGAAGCTATCCTTCAGGTGTTTGTACCTTCTGGGTAGTCTGGTATCCTTGAGATGCGTCCACAAATCTCTGGAGTTTCTTGTGATCATAGGCAGAGCATTTGCCGTACTAAGCTGCAATGCATCTGGATAGGACGCTTTCTGTGTTATGTTCCAACAGGAACATGCTAAATTTCTTTCACTTCCTGAGGAAATAGAACAGAGATTAGATTTATTGGCTGTACCATTTATTGGTTGGACCAGGACAAGCTATTTGTGATGTTCATTCCTAGGAACTTGAATCTCAGCACCGTTGATGAAGACAGTAGCATGAAAATTGCCATTTTTCTGAAGTCAATGACCAGCTCTTTTGTCCTGCTGACTTTGAGGAAAAGGTTGTCCCTCTGGAGCCCGACTCATTATTATTTGAGATACAGCCCACTACAGTGGTATCATCTGCAAAACTGGAGGTAGAGTTAGAGTTGATGGATTAGGCTAGTAGAGAAAGGTGAAGGTGTATGATTAACCTAGTTCTCAGCCTCATTTGTGATTTTGATAAGGGCTACTCTGTTGCTAGGCACAATTAGATTTGAGAAGCAATGACACATTTCAAGGACTCTGGTTGAAAATGGAGCTGTATTCAGAATACAAAACACTAGGGACCTGTGAAGAATTGCCCAGATGGTGTTGATGATGACATACCTTGGGAGGAAAGCAGAACTAAATTTGAAAAGAATAAATAATAACATCTCATGTAAAGTCATGAAGTCTATTTGAGTTGTCAGCAGTTTGTTGGGAATAAGAATAGCAGGAGGTGAATCTTAGGGTCAAAATGAAGTGGGAGAATGTCAGGAAAATGTGAATTCAAGAACAGAGAAGAGAAATCTCGGGATTACTTCTTTGTGTTAGGGGAATGGAAGGGAAGAGCAGGCGAAAATGAAAAATTGTTTCAGTCTTAATGATAAGAAGTTCCAAGAACTCTTTCCTGTATAATCAACAGAGTTAATGAAATAGATAGCAAACTATTTGGCCATCAGCATCAATGCCTGAGGTACCTCACTGGTCACTTCATTCCAATTAAAAATAACCAGTTACTCCAGCTCACAGTTCCTTGATCATTAACCAGTCCAAATCTAGGACCATGCATTCTAAACCTGCTTAGTAATTCCTTATGAGGCACATTACTGAATGCTTGCTTTTACTCAGTGACTTCTTTATTAGGAATACCTGTACACCTGCTCTTTACTGCAAATATCTCATCAACCAAACAAATTGCAGCAACTTAATGTATAAGAGCATGCAGACATGGTCAAAAGGTTCAGAAAGGTAAATTGCGGAGCAGACTTGATGGGCCAAATTGCCTAATTCTGCTCCTATGTCTTATGGTCTTATGAAAATAGGATTTAAGTGTTTTTGACCGTGGGATAATTGTTTGTGTCACACTGGGTGGTTTGAGTATATCAGAAACTGCTGATCTCCTGGAATTTTCATGAGCAACAGTCTCTGGAATTTACATAGAGTGGTGCAAAAAACAGAAAAAAAAGACATCCAGTAAGCAGCATTTCTGTGGGTGAAAATGCGTTGTTAATGAGAGATATCAGAGGAGAATGACCATACGGGTTCAAGCTGACAGGAAGGTAACAGTAACTCAAGTAGCCATGCATTACAACCGTGGTTTGTAGAAATGCATCTCTTAACATACAGCATTGAGCTATAGCAGCAGAAGATCAAGAACATGCACACGGGGGCCACTTCTGTTAGGCACCTCCTGTACCTAATAAAGTTGCCACTGGGTGTCTACCCAACTGCAACACATCAACTGATTTACCCTTTTCGATTTCACTGCTTACAACCTCAAAAATTTCCAAACAAGTTTGTCAAACGTGATTCCCCTTTATACATCTCTGCTGACTCGGGCCAATCCTCTTTATATATAATAGAAGTATAGAAAGAACTTGCTAAATATAAAAAATAAGTTTAAAGTATTCAGCCTACATTACTCAAATCATTATGTGTCTTGAATAAATTAGTTTTGATTGTCTTGATTTGTAGATATTGAGTACATATATAGATATAGCATCATATATACGGTCACATCGTGTATTGTCACTGAAAGTTTACTTCTGTGGACAGAAAGGATACTACACCTAATATTCAGATCTGACAGCTTATGACAAATTAGAGAACCTCAAGGTCCATGATAACACCATGCGTTTAACTTTCATGGTGCTATTAATGTTGAACATCATTTTTCAAAAACGGCTTATTTTTATTTCTCGAGGGTACACCAAGGGCATAATGTGAAGATGATTGGAGGAAAGTATAGGGGGATGTCGGAAGTAAGTTTTTTTTTTACCAAGGGAGTGGGGAGTGCCTGGAAAGCAGCACCAGGGTGGTGGCAGAGACAGATATGCATTTCAGAGACTCATAGACTGGTACATGGATGAAAGAGAAATGGCGGGCTAAATGGAAGGGAAGGGTTAGATTGATCTGGGAGTATGTTAAAAGATTGGCACAACATCGTGGGTCATGGGGCCTAAGCTGTGCTGTACAGTTCTAAAAAGTAGAAAAAAAGAACTAGATGATCTACTTTTTAATTATCTCTGCAATTAATTAATTGAATTAAACTAAATGGGTGATTCAGCAAGAATAACGACAGTGGACTAATTAACTCTGGAGATGAATGCTTCAGGATGCAATTCACTGCACTTTCATAGGATACCTTCAGGCATCAAGTACTTCTACAAATTTCTCTCATACTTTTTTTAATGTGAACTTTGGAATTATTACCAGGTTATAAGTTTTAAGGTGAAATCCTCAAGTTTACGAGGACTTCCTCTCACTTTGTCTCTTTCCCTTTTTGATTAAGTTATTGGTCATTCTGAGCTGTAAGAGATCAGAAAAGGGTTAAAAGCGATGGGATTTTGAATTTCTGCTTTTGGAGAGGAGCAGATTGTTTTATTTTACCTCTAAAATTAGCACTTGTGTGAAAGATATATGCTTTTTAAATAAAGGTGGTACTAATGGGAGTTCAGGCAAATGTCTGGAGTGCAACAGATAGCCAAAGGATATTACAATGAATGATTCATCTGTTATTAGTGCTGCATTGAAGCTGATTCCTAGTTAAAGTTTGTGACAATCTGATGTTTGATAAGACCAAGATAAATGTCCATAGAGAATTTGGGCCTTTAATGCTAAGGATCCAGGATATGTGGTATCGTCAGTCCTGTGCTTGAGTCCAAATGAGAATCAGGTTTAATATCATCAGCATATGTCATGAAATTTGTTGTTATGTGGCAGCAGTACATGCAATACATAATAATAAAATAACTGTAAAAAGTAGTAAATTAGTGGTCATGAGTTCAATGTCCATTCAGAAATCTTATGGCTGAGGTGAAGAAGCTGTTCCTGAATTGTTGAGTGCGTGTGATTCGGCTGCTGTACCTCTTGTCTGATGGCCAGGATGAGAAAAGGGCATGTCCTGGGTGATGGGGGTCCTTAATGATGGATGCTGCTTTTTTGAGACATTCCCCCCCCCCCTTGAAGATTTCCAGAATGTTGGGAAGGTTGGTGCCCATGATGGAGCTGACTGAGTTTACAACTTTCTGTAGCTTACTTTGATCTTGTGCAGTTACTCCCCCCTCCCCCCCCCATTGCATACCAGACAGCGATACAGCCAATTAGAGTGCTCTCCACGGTACATCTGTTGAAAATTGTGACTGTCTTTGGTGGCATACCAAATCTCCTCAAAGTCATGAAGGCACAGAATCAAAGAAAAGTACAGCACAGAAAGAGGCTCTTTGGCCCATCTAGTCTGTGCCAAACCATTTAAACTGCTTTCTCCCTAATGAAATATAGCCAAGGTCTTGCCTTCTGTACAATTACGTCGATATGTTGGACCCAGGACAGATCCTCAGACGTGTTGACACCCAGGAACTTGAAAATGCTCACCCTTTCCACTTCTGATCCCTCGATGAGGACTTGTGTGTGTTCCCTCATCTTACCCTTTCTGAAATCCACAATCAATTCTGGCTTGTCAAGTTGCTTCAGTGGCTTACCAGCGTCAGGTCTGCCCACCTGGATCTTTTCCTTTGATTTAAGCTAAAAACACAGATGCAGCTGAAGGCTAGGCCATTCACTTGAAGCAATCTGACTCTTATTTTTGACAAGTCTAAGAATCGGGGGCATGAAGGGAGTCAAGAATTAACATCCCAGATATTGTTTGCAAGGATAAGTCAAAATTCTCATTTTTGGGCTGCAAGACAGAAATCAATCCCTGTTAGTAAAGGCATGATTCTCCTTTTCATTCCTGTTATGGAATTGAATTTTGTCGGTGAAGTGAAAGGCAGTGTCCTGCTGGAATGCACATTTAGCACCACTAAATGGGGATGGATTTAAGGGCTACATGCACTTCAAATCTCTCTGCAAAGATTTGACAGCATAATCCAAGCAGATGCTTCAGTGCAATATCAAGGAAATGGGGCTCGGTGGTATTTATTTTCCTTTGGATCACCTATCAGTCTGAGGTCTAATTGTTCTCTCTGGACACTGTGGAGGAAGAGGAGTGGAGTTCTTCCAATATTCTGGTCAACATTTTATCTTACAACTACAGACATTAAAGCAAATCATCTGGTTGTTTAGCCTATTCCTTATCGGAGCTCTCTATGTATAAATTAGTTTTGTGTTTCCCTCAGGTGTCATCACATTGTCCAGAGTCATGAAGGCCAATATATATATTCAAAATGCTGGAGGAGCTCAGTAGGTCAGGCAGCATCTATGAAAATTAATAAATAGTCAAGCTTTTGGCCTGAGACCCTTCATCAAGACTGGAAAGGAAGAGGAAGGATGCCAGAATAAAAAGGTGGGAGGGGAAGGAGGTCAAGTGAGAATGCCAGAGTAACAAGGTGGGGGAAGGGGAAGGAGGACAAGGTAGAAAGCCAGAACAAAAATGTAGGGGTAGTACCAGCATGAAAAGTTCCTTAGATACTGCCTCCCCTCTTCCACAATTCTGTGTGCGTTGCTTTGGATTTTCAGCATCTGTGGAATTTCTTGTGTTCAAAATATATTGTTGCCTTCCTCACATCTACTTTTCTGAGCCATAAGATAGAATACAGGCACCTGATCCTTTTTCATTTAGTGCCCTTGCATTCAGACTCTCCAGGGAGAAGGAGGGAAAACAAAACTCAAAGAATGAAAGATTTACTCCACATTTTATTTAAATGAGCACACTTAATTGGTGCCTATTGTAGGCCAGGGAATTGCATAACCCTAGAGGAAATCCTGGATATCTTCAGGCAGCATAAATGTGACAGCAATCTAATATTTTCACACTCATCCCACCATAGGAAGAAAAATTGTACCTCTGAAGTATAATGAAGGAGAAAATGATCATCATTACAGTTTATAATGCAAGGTTTTCTGCCAAAGAGTGTCAATGTAGAAAAGGATGGTAAACATTTCTCAGTGGATCAATGAGACCATATAGAAATTAAAGTACCACTAGCTGGATATTCAGTTTGTTATTCCACTGTGACACAGTAAGCAAAATGAGGATCGTAACATTGTGTATGAAATAACTGAACTTGTCAATCGAACCACAATGCGATTGCCTTCACACTGAAACTGTAACAGAAAAGAATTAATAAAATATAATTACACTAGTAAGCACCCGCTGCACATCATACAATTTTCCTAAGTTTATGCCTTCTCTGCTATCATGATTTCCCTTACCTGAAAGTGTTTCGCTGGTAGGAGAATCAGATAGTCTGCTTCAGAACATAATGTAAACATTTTGCCTTCCTGTTTGGCTTACTTCAAAGGACCTAATTTAATGCAATACACACTGTATGCTGTGTATTCAGCAGATCAGGCAAAATCTATGGAGAGGAATAGACAGTTGACCTTTCCGGCCGAGACCCTTTGTGCTAGGAATCTCTTTTAGTATAGCTTACTTATTTCCCAGGGCCGTATTTCCAGCCTGTTATGCAGAAGTGCATGTAATTGCAGAGAATTTATGGTATCAGTGAGCATGCCTTTTCAAACAAGGGATGCTGGAAATCAAAGTAATATGTAAAATGCTGAAGGAACACAGTAGGTCAGGCGGCAGCTATGGAACCCTGTTGATACTTCTTTTGCCCTGTATATCTTACTGCAATGGAATCTCATTCATTCATTCTGATTATTCTCCAATCCGCTTTAAGCATCTATGTCTACGTTTTGAGAACCTAAACTTCAAAATTTCCTTCGAAGTAAGGAATGCATCTATGAAATGCTCCTGTTTGGTCATGATCTGGTGAACTACAGTTTATTTTGTGGATAATACTGTGAGAATGCATGGTATAATGGATAGCATAAAGGTATTACAGTGACAATAACTCAAGTTCAATTCTGGCGCCCTCCAGCAGAGCTTCCTACGTGCTCCTCATGACTATGTGCGTCTCCTCCAACTGATCTAGTCTCCTCCCACATTCCAAAGATCCCCAGGTTAGTAAGTTGATTGGTCACTTGGATGCACTTGGGGCAGCGTGGGTTCATTGAGGCTGGCATGGTAGCAGAGTGGTTAGGGCAGCACAACTACAGTGCCAGCGACAGGGGTTCAATTCCCGCTACTGTCTGCAAGGAGCTTGTATATTCTCCTCTGGGTGCTTCAGTTTCATCCCACATTCCATTATGGGTGAGTAGGTTAATTGGTCACTTGGGTGTAATTGAACAGCATGGGCTCACTGGGCTGGAAGTCCCGTTATCTTGCTGTATCTCTAAATAAGTAAAGTTTTTAAAAAGGTGTTGCAGGTTTGTTGGCAGTGTAGAGCCCCATTTCAGTACCTGTACACAGACCCATGGTATTAAGATAGCCTGGTATCAAATGACTTCCCATTGTTGCAGAGTGATAGCCGGGACTCTTTGCCATTTGTTTCATAGAATACATCCTTTTGGCTGCTGTATCATACCGGTGAGCTACTCATCAATCACTATCTCTGTAATCCCTTGTCAAACATTGTCTTCACACATATTTTCTCATCCTCACGGTTGTATGTTTGTCCCGTGGTGCGTGCAGCTGTGCGAGCTCCTGCTTTGGTTCTTGAGAGTGACAGATGGTACACTTGCATACGGTGGTTTCTGAAAGTCAGTTGCTGTCCATCTTGTTGAGAGAAAATGACATTTTTCAATCATTGCCTCTGGTTTATGATGTCAGAGTGAGATAAGCTGGAGAGTCTCCCCCAGAGATTCTGGAATGGTCTTCTGCAGTTGGCAGGTTTATTAGGCTTGTACTTTTAGTTTTAATACTGAATAAGCAGAACTGCTATATTCACTTACCTTTCTGGAGACACAAAATAATCTGCACACTTCAATACCCAAGACATGTTTATAACGTAAAGATCATGCTACTTTTAAATGCCTTGAGGAACAATTTTGTTCACGAAGATTGTTGCTGAAACCTTGAATCCACTAACTGAGCACCTCTACTTCCTTAGAAGTTTGTGAAGTTTCAACATGACATCTAACAGTTTGACAGACATCTGTAGCTGTGTGATGGAGAGGGTACTGACTGGTTGCATCACAGCCTGGTATGGAAGCACCAATGCTCTTGAATGGAAAGTCCCACAAAAAGTTGTGGATAGAGCTCAGAAAATCACAGGTAAAGCTCACCTGCACCAAGGACCACAACTACGAGGAGTGCTGTCACAAAAAGCAGTACCTGTCATTAAGGACATCCACCATCCAGGCCATGTACTCTTCTCACTGCTGGCATTAGGAAGAGGGTAGAGGAACCTTAGGATCTACACCACTATGTTCAGGAATAGCTATTACCCATCTTGAATGAGATGGTAGGTGACCAAAATGCATGCAATACTCCAAATTAGGCCTCACCAATGTCTGAAACAACTTCAACATAACATTCCATCTCCTGTACTCAATACTTTGATTTATTAAGGTCAATGTTCCTAAATCCATATTTATGACCCTATCTACCTGTGACACCACTTTCAATGAATTATGGACGTGTTCTCAGATCTCTTTGTTGTACCTCACTCCTCAGAGCCCTACTGTGCACTGCCTAAGACCTACCGAAATGCAACACCTCACACTTATCTACATTTTCCATCTGCCATTTTTCCAGTCCGTCTAAATCCCACTGCAAGCCATGATAGACTTCCTTACTGTCTACCGCACTCCTAATCTTAGTGTCATCTGCAAATTTGCTGATCCAGTTAACCACATTATCATCTAAATCATTGACGTAAATGACAAACAACAATAGACCCAGCACCGATCCCTGCAGTACTCCACTAATTACAGGCCTTCAGGCAGAGAAGCAACCATCTACTACCACTCTCTGGCTTCTCCCACAAAGCCAGTGTCTAATCCAATTTACTACCTCATCTTGAATACTGAGTGACTGAACCTTCTTAACCAACCTCCCATGCGGGACTTTGTCAAATACCTTGCTAAGGTCCATGTAAACAACATCCACTGCCTTGCATTCATCTACTTTCCTGGTAACTTCCTCAAAAAACTCTATAACATTGATTAGACATGACCTACCATGCACAAAGCCATGCTGACTATCCTTGATCAGTCCATGTCTACCCAAATACTTATATATCTGATCCCTTAGAATACCTTCCAATAACTTTTCCACTACTGATGTTAGGCTCACGGGCCTATAATTTCCTGGTTTATTTCTACAGCTTAGCTTAAAAAGCAGTACAACATTAGCTATCCTCAAATCCTCTGGTACCTCATCTGTCGCACAGGATGATTTAAATACCTCTGCCAGGCCCTGGCAATTTCTGCACTTGCCTCCTGCAGGGAACACCTTGTCAAGCCCTGGGCATTTATCCACCCTGAGTTGCCTTAGGAACAGCAAACACTTCCTCTTCTGTAATCTGTATGGGATCCATGAAAGTTGCTGCTGCTTTGCCTCACTTCTATAGACTCTGTGTCCATCTCCTAAGTAAATACAGATGCAAAAAAATTCATTTATGATCTCCCGCATCTCCTTTGGCTCCACACATGGATTACTCCTCTGATCTTAGACCTTAAGACCATAAGATGTAGGAGCAGAAGTAGGCCTTGTGGCCCATCGAGTCTGCTCTGCCATTCGATCATGGGCTGATCCAATTCTTCCAGTCATCCCTACTCCCCTGCCTTCACCCCAAACCCTTTGATGTCCCGGCTAATCAAGAACCTATCTATCTCTGCCTTAAATACGCCCAATGAATTGGCCTTCACAGTGGCAAGTGAAGTCATGCCCTCTTGTCCTAGAATCCTCTAGCATGGGAAATAACTTTGCCATACCTAATCTGTTCAGGCCTTTTAACATTCAGAACGTTTCTGTGAGATTTCCCCCTCATTCCCCTGAACTCCAGGGAATACAGCCCAAGAGCTGCCAGACATTCCTCCTATGGTCACGATGCTGGAAGAACTCAACAGGTCAGTCAGCATCCGTGAGAAAAGAGTAGCCAACGTTTCGGGCCGAGACCCTTCATCAGGAAGGGTCTTCATCTTCATCTTTCCTGATGAAGGGTCTCGGCCCCAAACGTTGGCTACTCTTTTCTCACGGATGCTGCCTGACCTGCTGAGTTCTTCCAGTGTCGTGTACGTATGCTTTGATCCACAGCATCTGCAGTTGTAATTTTGTGTTTTTATTCCTCATATGGTAACCCTTTCATTCCTGGAATCATTTTTTCTGAATCTTCTCTGAACCCTTTCCAATGTCTGCACATCCTTTCTAAAACAAAGAGCCCAAAACTACACACAATAAAGTGTGGTCTCATGAGTACCTTAAAGAGCCTCAACATCACATCCCAGATCTTATATTCTATACCTCTCGAAATGAATGCCAACATTGCATTCGCCTTCTTCACAACTGACTCAAACTTTATGGTATCCTGCACAAGGATATCTAAGTCCCTTTGCATCTCTGCATTTTGAATTCTCTCCCCATCTAAATAATAGTCTGCCCATTTATTTCTTCCACCAAAGTGCATACACTTTCCAACATTGTATTTCATTTGCCACTTCTTTGCCCACTCCCCTAAACTATCTAAGTCCCTCTGCAGGCTCTCTGTTTCCTCAAAACTATCTGCTCCCCCACCTACCTTTGTATCATCAGCAAATTTCATCATAAATCCATTAATCCTATAGTCCAAATCATTAACATACATCATGAAAAGCAGCGGTCCCAACACTGACCCCTGTGAAACTCCACTGGTAGCCTGCAGCCAGCCAGATTAGGATCCCTTTATTCCCACTCTCTGTTTTCTGCTGACCAGCCAATGCTCCACCCATGCTAGTAACTTCCCTGTAATTCCATGGGCTCTTATCTTGCTAAGCAGCCTCATGTGTGGCATCATGTCAAAGGCCTTCTGAAAATCTAAGTACACCACGTCTACTGCATCTCCTTTGTCTACCCTGCTTGTAATTTCTTCAAAGAATTGTAGTAGGCTTGTCAGGCAGGATTTTCCTTTCGGGAAACCATGCTGGCTTTGGCCTATCTTGTCATGTGCCTCCAGGTGCTCTGTAACCTCATTCCTAACAATCGGTTCCAACAACTTCCCAACCACTGATGTCAGACTAACAGGTCTATAGATTCCTTTCTGCTGCCTCCCACCTTTCTTAAATAGCAGAGTAACATTTGCAGTTTTCCAGACATCCAGTACAGTGCCAGAATCTATTGAATCATGAAAGATCATCGTTAATGCCTCCACAAACTCTCCTTCAGAACCCGAGGGTGTATTCCATCACATCCAGGAAGTTTATCCACCCTCAGACCATTAAGCTTCCTGAGCACCTTCTAAGTCATAATTTTCACTGCACATACTTCACTTCCCTGACACTCTTGAATGTCCAGTATACTGCAGACATCTTCCACTGTGAAGACCGATGCAAAATATGCATTCAGTTCCTCTGTCAACTCTGCATCTCTCTTTACAATATCTCCAGCGTCATTTTGTATTGGTCCTATAAGTACACTCAACTCTCTTTTACCCTTTATATACTTGAAAATGCTTTTATTATCTTCTTTGATATTAGTCACCAACATCACTTCCTTCCTAATGACCTTCTTAGTTCCCTTCTGCAAGTTTTTAAAAGCTTCCCAATCCTCTATCTTCGCATTAGCTCTGGTTCCTTTGTATGCCCTCACTTTTGCTTTTACTTTGGCTCTGACTTCACTTGTCAGCCATGGTGGTGTCTGTCTTCTGTTCAAAAAATGTCTTCTCATTCGGAATATATCTGTCTTGCACTTCCCTCATTTCTCACAGAAACTCCAGCCATTACTGCTCTGCTGTACTTCCTGCTAGAGTCCCTTTCCAGTCAACTTTGGCCAGTTCCCCTCTCATGCCATTGTAATTTCCTTTATTCCACTGAAATACCGACACATTGGATTTTATTTTTTCTCTTTCAAAATTCATCGTGAACTCGATCATATTGTGATCACTGTTCCCTAAGGGTTTCTTAACCTTAAGCTCTCTTATCACCTCTGGATTATTACACAACACCCAATCCAGCACAGCTGATCCCCTAGTAGGCTCAACAACAAGCTGTCCTAAAAAGCCATTCCTTCAACATTCTACAGATTCTCTCGCTTGAGGTCCATTACTGATCTGGTTTTCCCAATCCACTTTCATGTTAAAATCCCCAATGATTATCATGACATTGCCCTTCTGACATGCCTTTTCTATCTCCTGCTGTAATTTATAAGACAGAGGATGATATTGTCCCTTGCAATCCACTTGCTCTTAATATATCTGTAGAATCCCTTAGGATTCTCTTTCACCTTGTCTGCTAGAGGAACTTCGTACCTTCTTTTAGCCTTCCTGATTTCTTTCTGGAAGACAAGTTTAGCATGGAGAGATATTTGATGGCCAGCACAGGCATAGAGCCTCTTTCTGTGCCGAATACTTATATGACTGTATAACAGTTATATATTGCATAGCTAGATTTTAGCAAATTATTTTGTACCAGTATTTGTATGAAAATTGCATATTTGGAACAGCAAACAATTATGCAAGGGGTTAAGTTGATCTAGTTACTTTCGGAATTAAACAGGGGAGCAATTTTGATCAGAATACTGTAAAACAAGCAAAGTCATAACAAGAATAGACATTTGTCAGATAAAACTGTAGCTGCAAAGTCTAAAGTGATTCAATATGATAGGTGGCATAACGAGAACATATGAAAATATAACTTTAAAGAAAGTGATGGGATAGCAAGAGATATAGGTGTGGAAATGCACAAGTATTTGCCTGTGGCAAAAAAATTTTAAGACCTTAAGATATAGGAACAGAATTAGACAATTTATTCTGCCATTTCCTCCCAATCTCCTGTTTTCTCCACATATCCCTTATTGCCCTGACCAATCATGAATCTAATGTACAAAGCACATGAAATCCTTGGCATAGAGAATAAAAGTAAGTAAATTATACCAAATCATTATGTCATTGGTTTGGCCTTAGGTCCAGTTCTGAGTCCTTTTTTTTAAAGAGTGTCATGGTCTTAGAGAAGGTGCAATGAAATTTTACAGAATGATGCCAAGATTAAAATGATTAGATTGAAAGAATGGAGAATCCTGGATTGTTCTCTTTAGAGCAGTGTTTTTGATCAATTTAGTTAGAACTACTGAAATCAAATTCAATAGAAACCTGCAAAAGAAAATTGAATACAAATCTGAAAAATCACAAGGTTGAAAAAAGACAAGGAAGTACAATTTCACAAAAGTAATGGATTTTTAAACTATTGGAAACAACTTTGTTAATTTACTGGGTGAATGATAAACCTGGCAGCAAGAAAATCTCCCAAGTCAAAAAGTGAAAGATTCTGGACCCAATTTAATGATAAATTTGTGCAGAAGTTTTGGCCATTGCTTGTATTTCCACTCACTTGACTTCTGGAATGAACAAGCAAGAGATGATTACAATTTGTGAATGCTACTCTTGCATGCATTTAGTACTGGAAATCAAAGACAAATTTCTGCAAGAACTTGGTAATTGTAACAAATTGTTCTGCAAACCATGAATCAATTCTGGTATTAGTTCCATTAATGAATACTGACTCTTTCAATATCAACAGTATTGAGGATCATTAATTTAAACAACCATATTCTGGTGGTGGTAATACTCAGTTGCAAATGTACAATGGGAGATGCTCTTATGGCCAACTGTTCCCAGAATAGTGCCATTTACATTAGTTATTTACGTATTTTATTGAGATACAGTGCAGTATAGGTCTTTCTTGCCCCTCGAGTCATACCACCCAGCAAACCCCCAATTTAATCCTAGCCTAAACACAGTACCATTTACAATGACCAATGTACCTATCAACCAATATGTCTTTGGACTGTGGAAGATAACTGGAGCACCAGGAAGAAACACACATGGTCATGGGGAGAACATACAAACTCCTTACAATCAGGGGCAGGAATTGAACCTGGGTTGCCTGTATTGTAAAGCTTTGTACTAGCCACTACATTACCCATGAGCTGGCATCTTGTGTAAAGGCAAGGAAAATGGTCCGGGAGTTCAAAATTCCATCTTGAGCCCGTTCTTGGCCTCCATCAAAGCTAAAGTGTCACTGTTATTCAAAGAACTGCACCTTTGTCTTTGTCAGCGCTTTGGAACGTCAACTTGGATTATGAGATGAAGTGCTAACTTTGCTGATCCGGAAAATGGATCAAACAAGCATCTGGCCCTATCAAAGGAAAAACTTAAGATGATTATTGCCTTCAGTCGAACTACTTACTTCTTGCAATATGCCAGCAATCTTGGATAGTTTTGGCCACAGGTAATAGTTATGCCTATTTAACTTTCTCTAGAGTAGCTTAAAGAATTATCTGGGTACTTGGTCATGGCTGTATGTAGCTAATGAAATGTTGCACCTATATCCAAAGGGGAAAACATGAGGCAGATGTGATTACTGAAGATGGATTGAGGTACATGTTCCTGATTTCAAATTTGCTCCTGATTAATTCAAATTTCTTGCTGGAAGCTACTTAAAAGTATTACAATTACCAGCCATGAGCACCAAAAATGATGATGTTTTGCACCTTTGAAAGAGCCCAGGAACTTGGAATATTAATCTCAAACAATGGTAGTTTTATTTCCTGATAAATTGGAAACCATGCGATAGGATTTCAGTCAATAATATCCAACCACATGGCCCATGGCAATAAAAAAGCTAAAAAGGTGGAAGTGAACATTGTCCCTGGAGCTTTTTAAATTCTCATTCTCCTTAATGGCACTGAGAACACTATAGGAACTCAAGGTGACCAAGATGAAGTCCTAGACTGTAGCACTATTTCAATCTGCAAGGTGCACAATGCCACTTTGAAAATGTGAATATATTAAGTATCAGAAATAGCTAGCCTGATCACTGTTAGGGCTTTTGACTGGCAATTAAAATATTTGTAAGCATCCATTTATAACATTGCATGACATTTTCCGGGCCAATTCTACAATTTATGACTTGTCCTAGCAAATAAATTGGGGGGAAATAAGCTGTTGCTGTAAATTTTGAGTGTTGCTGGGAGTTGTTCATAGTCTTCACCGTTTACCTCCTGCTAGAGGAGGACTGATCGTACAGCATTTGGATGTCTGATGCACATTAGGAGATGATCAAATGGGAGAAGAGGCATGGGAAGCAGTGTCCCTCAATTCTTCAGAAAGAACCATTTCCATGTCTTAATGACTCAAATGCAATGTACAAGCAAGTTAGACATTGCTTGGATGATTGTCATGGAGATATATGACTCTGTGGAAGAAAGACATAAGATAATGAAGACTAGGAGTTGAGGATGCCATCATCTACCTGCTGAACTGTGTCTACGCCCACCTGGACAAGCCGGCGAGCACTGTGAGGGTCATGTTTTTTGACTTCTCCAGTGTGTTCAACACCATCTGCCCTGCTCTGCTGGGTGAGAAGATGACAGTGATGCAGGTGGATGCTTCCCTAGTGTCATGGATTATCGATTACCTGACTGGCAGACCACAGTACGTGTGCTTGCAAAACTGTGTGTCAGACAGAGTGGTCAGCAGCACTGGGGCTCCACAGGGGACTGTCCTGTCTCCCTTTCTCTTCACCATCTACACCTCAGACTTCAACTACAACACAGAGTTTTGCCATCTTCAGAAGTTTTCTGATGACTCTGCCATAGTTGGATGCATCAGCAAGGGAGATGAGGCTGAGTACAGGGCTACAGTGGGAAACTTTGTCACATTGTGTGAGCAGAATCATCTGCAGCTTAATGTGAAAAAGACTAAGGAGCTGGTGGTGGACCTGAGGAGGGCTAAGGCACCGGTGACCCCTGTTTCCATCCAAGGGGTCAGTTTGGACATAATGGAGAATTACAAGTACCTGGGGATATGAAGGGACAATAAACTGGACTGGTCAAAGAACACTAAAGCTGTCTACAAGAAGGGTCAGAGCCGTCTCTATTTCCTGAGGAGACTGAGGTCCTTTAACATCTGCCGGATGACGCTGAGGACGTTCTTTGAGTCTGTAGTGGCCAGTGCTATCATGTTTGCTGTTGTGTGCTGGGGCAGCAGGCTGAGGGTAGCAGACACCAACAGAATCAACAAACTCATTCGTAAGGCCAGTGATGTTATAGGGGTGGAACTGGACTCTCTGACGGTGGTGTCTGAAAAGGGGATGCTGTCCAAGTTGCATGCCATCTTGGACAATGACTCCCATCCACTCCATAATGTACTGGTTAGGCACAGGAGTACATTCAGCCAGAGACTCATTCCACCGAGATGTAACACTGAGTGTCATAGGAAGTCATTCCTGCTTGTGGCCATCAAACTTTACAACTCCTCCCTCAGAGTGTCAGACACCCTGAGCCAATAGGCTGGTCCTGGACTTTATTTCCACTTGTCATGATTAACTTATTATTATTTAATTATTTATGGTTTTATATTGCTATATTTCTTCGCTATTCTTGGTTGGTGCGGCTGTAACGAAACCCAATTTCCCTCGGGATCAATAAAGTATGTCTGTCTGTTACACTATAGCCAAGACTCTGTTGTCTGCTGGAATCAAGGTCATAGCAACACTGCGTTTTCAGGCTTTCATTGAAGAAATAATACACACCTTGCAACCTCTGAACATTCGGAATATCTCTGTGTCTCTACTGTCTCCGTGCTTACATTCTCCAGAGTTCTACTAGGTTTATTTTTTAAATTATTTTAAATGGTTTTAGTTGGTTATATATTTTGAGGTGTAAAGTGCAGATAGTTCTTAACAATTTCATGCTTTTATATTGGTTACATACTTTTCTGAATGTCAAAAATAATGGGAAATTACTATCGTATTCTTCGTGATTTTCTTGCAGACATTTACAGGAAGAAAAAAAAGAAATACAAAAGAATTTTACTAAAAGCTATACATAAATAGACAGACTGACAAATAAACAGTTTGCAAACGAAGACAAACTGTGTAATAAAAATAATACTGATTTGTAAAGAGTCTTTGAAAGTGAGTCTGCAGGACCTAGAATTCGTTCAGAGTAGTGATGAATGAAGTTATCCATGCCAGTTCAAGACCCTGATTGTTCCTGAACCTGGTGGCGTGGGACCTAATGCTTCTGTACCTTCTGACTCATGGTAGTATCAAGAAGAGGGCATGGTCTGGATAGTGGGGTCCTTGATGATGGATGTTGCTTTCTTGTAGAAGCACTGCAGGTAAATGTATTCAATGGTGAGACAGTTTTGCCTGTGATTGACTGGATTGTATCCACACTTTCTGTAACATTTTTTTTTGTTCCTGAGCATTGATGTTTCCATTCTGTGTTGGAAAGAAAGTAGTTAAAATACTCTCAACTGTGCATCTGTACAAATCTTTGCAAAGTTTTTGTTGACATGCCAAATCTATACAAGACTAGTAAGAAAGTACAAGCAGTTGTGTGTATTCTTTATGATTCTAATGCTAGTCCCAGGACAAATCCTCTGATATGTTAACGCCAAGCAACTTAAAGCTACTAAACTTCTCCACCTCCGTTTCCCAATGCAGACTGGCTCATGGACCTCTGATTTCTTCCAACTGTGGTTGATAATCAGCTCTTTGGTTTTGCTGTTGTTGAGTGAAAGTTTGTTGTTATTGCACTACTCAGCCAAACTTTCAATCTCAATTCTCTGTTGTTGGCCAAATCAAGGGTGGTGATGAATCACAGCCCGATTCATCAGCACCTTTTATTCGGCCAACAACAGTGAACTTAACATCAGCAAGTTTACAGACAGTGTTGGTGCTATACTTAGACACACAAGTATAAAGCAAGTAGAGCAGGAGCTAAACACAAAATATACAGTGCCCCTGTACTGACGATGGCTGGGGTCCGCCAGTGAGGAAATCGATGAACCAGTTCCCGTTGGATGTACGAGGACAAGTCTTTTGTCTTGAGAGGATGATAATCCTGGGTGCTGAGCTGTAGTCAATGAAGAGCATCCTGATGTTTGCATCTTCATTGTCCAGCTGTTCTAGTGCTGAATGAAGAGCCAATTAAATGGCATCTCCTGTTGATGTGTTGGTCTGGAAGGCAAATTGGATTTTAGTTGGTTATTCAAAAAGTTCTCCTTTCTGCAATTGGAAATGGATTACATTCGTTTGAATGCTACCTAATATTATGCAGAATTTCCTTTGCAAAGCATTTTAATTAAATTGAAATGCATACTAAATCATCAATGTAGAGCAATGATTGGTTAAAAAGATCCTAATAACCTTGTACTTTTTTGCTTATTATTTATTTTTGCATCCAAAAGGTATCTACATTTAAATGTTATGTAATCATTGTGTCATTTTATGAGAATAACCCAGTTCTGAAGGAAATAATGATGTTACATTTTCAGGTAAATTTTATTACCTATGATATGGGTTCTTGAAGATCAGCTAAAAGGTCAGAAGAACGTTTTTTTTATGTGTCAGCATGAGGGAATTTGTAGAATGCCTACAAGATGTCTCTTTAGAGGATTTGATGAGGGAGTTTAAGGTAAATGGATCCTCAGGAGGCAGTGATTATAATCTGTCAGAATTCACCCTGCAATTTCAGAGGAAGAAAATGAAGTCAGATGTATCAGTATTACAGTGGAGTGAAGTTAGCTACAGAGACATGAGAGAAGATCTGGACAAAGTTGATTGGAAGGGGCCACTAGCAGGGATGATACCAGAGCAGCAATGGCTGGAGTTTCTGGGAGCAATTTGGAAGGCACAGAATAGATAGAAGAAGTATTCTAAATGTAGAATGACACAACCATGGCTGACAAGGGAAGTCAAAACCAACATAAAAGCAAAAGAGAAGGCATATAATAAGAGCAAAAATTAGTGGAAATTTGGAGGACACTGAAACTTTTAAAAATCAATGATAAGCAACTAAAAAAGCCACAAAGAGGGAAAAGATGAAATATGAAGATAAGCTACCTAATAATATCAAAGAGGCTACCAAACATTTTTTTTCTGATATATAAAGAGTAAAAGAGAAGGGAGAATGGATATTGCACTGTTGAAAATTAACGATGAAGAGGTAGTGAAGGGGGACAAAAGAATGGCAGAACTTTATAAGTACTTTGCAACAGTCTTCGCTCTGGATGGCATGAACAGAATGCCGGAAATGCATGAGTATCAGGGTACAGAATTAAGTGCCGTTGCTGTTATGAGGGAGCAGATGCTTGGGAAGATGAAAGGTCTGAAAGTAGTTAAGTGACCTCAACCAGATGGTCTACACCTTAGTGTTCTGAAAGAGGTGGTTGAAAAAATTGTGGTAGCATTAGTAATGATCTTTCCAGAATCACTAGATTCTGGATTGGTTCAAGAAGACCGGAAAATTGCAAATGTCACTCCACTTCTCCAGAAGGAAGAAAGGCAGAAGAATGGAAATTATAGGCCAGTTAGTCTGACCTCAGTGGTTGGGAAGATGTTGGAGTCGATTGTTAAAGAATGTGATTGTTAAATATTGTTAAAGAATGGAGGCACATGATAAAATAGGCTGTAGTCAGCATGGTTTCCTTAAGGGTAATTCTTGCCTGACAAATCTGTTGGAATTCTCTGCGGTAATAACAAGCAGGTTAGACAAAGGAGAATCAGTGTATGTATACTTGGATTTTCAGAAGGCCTTTGACAAAATGATACACATAAGGCAGCTTAGCAAGTGAAAGCTCATGGTATTTCAAGAAAGATACAATCATGGATTTAGCATTGGTTGGTTGACAGGATGCAAAGAGTGGGAATAAAGGGAGTCATTTCTGATTGGCTACCAGAAAATAGTGGTGTTCTGCAGGGGTTAGTATAGGGACTGCTTGTTTTTATGTTATATATATGATTTGAATGACAGATTTAATGGCTTTGTGGTCACGTTTATGGATGATATGAAGACCACAGGACCATCAGACGAGGAGCAGAGTTAAGCCATTCAGCCCATTGAGTCTGCTCTGCCATTCCATCATGGCTGATCCTGGATCCCATTCAAATCCATACACCTACCTTCTCACCATATCCTTTGATGGCCTAACTAACAGGAAACAATCAATTTCCCTCTTAAACATACCCATGGACTTGGCCTCCACCACAGTCTGTGGTAGAGCATTTCACAGATTCACTACTCTCTGGCTTAAAAAAATCCTCCTTACCTCTAATCTAAAAGGTCACCCCTCAAATGTGAGGCCGTGCCCTCTATTTCTGGATACTCTCAGCAGAGGAAACATCCTCTCCACATCCATTCTATCTAGTCCCTTCAACATTCCGTAGGTTTCAATAAGATCCCTTCTAAATTCCAGTGAGTACAGGCCCAAAGCTGCCAAACACTCCTCTTATGTTAACCCCTTCATTTCCGGAATCATCCTCGTGACCCTTCTCTAGACTCTCTCCAATGACAACACACCCTTGCTGAGATATATGGGGCCCAAAACAATTGACAATAATCCAAGTGCAGACTAACTAGTCCATCATCTCCTTACTTTCATATTCTATTCCTCTTGAAATAAATGCCAACATTGCACCTGTCTTCTTTACTACAGACTCAAACTGTAAGTTAACTTTCTGGGAGTCTTGCATAAAGACTTTTAAGTTCCTCTGTACCTCTGATGTTTGAACCTTCTCCCCATTTAGATAATAGTCTGCACTATTGTTCCTTTTACCAAAATGCATTATCATACACTTCCCAACACTGTATTCCATCTGCCACTTTCTTGCCCATTTTTCCAATTTGTCTAAGTCCTGCTGCAATCACATTGCTTCCTCAGCACTACCTACCCCTCCACCTATCTTTGTAAGATCTGCAAACTTTGCTACAAAGCCATCAATTCCATTATTCAAATCATTGACAAACAAGGTCAAAGGTAGCGGTCCCAATATTGACCCCTGAGGAACACTACTAGTAACTGGCAGCCAACCAGAAAAGGTCCTTTTTATTCCCAATCATTGCCTCCTGCCTGTCAGCTTTTTGGCTATCCATGCCAGTATCTTTCTTGTAATGCTATGGGATTTTATCTTGTTAAACAGTAACATGTGTGGCACCTTATCAAAAGCCTAATGAAAATCAAAGTAAATGACATCCACTGCCTCTCCTTTGTCCACCCTGCTTGTTACTCCCTCAAAGAATTCTAACAGATTAGTCAGGCAAGATTTCCCTTTACAGAAACCATACTAACTTTGACTTATTTTATTATTAGTCTCCAAGTACCCCAAAACCTCATCCTTAATAATAGACTCCAACACTTTTCCAACCACTGACATTAGGCTAACTGGCCTATGTATCCGGTGCTCCTGATGTGGCCATTTATACATTGGGGAGACCCGCCGCAGACTGGGAGACCGATTCGCCGAACAACAGCGCTCAGTCCTCCAGCAGTGGCGGGATCTCCCTGTGGCCGCACACTTCATTTCCACAGACCACTCCCACTCCAACATGTCTGTCCATGGCCTCCTCTACCGTCAAGATGAGGCCACACGCAGGTCGATGGAGCAATGCCTTATCTCCCGCCTAGGTAGCCTCCTGCCTGCCGGCATGAACATTCAACTCACAGACCTCCGTTGACACCCCTGCCGCCCCTTACCCCATCCCTATCTATAATTTTAGTTTGGTTCTCTTTCTCTCTCTTTTATCCCCCTCACTATAATCTCCCCCCAGCCCTACCTTTCTCTCTCTTTTATTTCCCATAATTCTCCACCTTCCCCCCAGCCCATTTCCCTTCAGCCTATCACTTCCCAGCTCTCTACTTCATCCCTCCCCTCACTTCTTATCCCCCCTCGACCATTCCATATTACTACACTCCTGATGAAGGGTTTCGGCCCAAAATGTCGTCACTACCTCCTCCCATAGATGCTGTCTGGCCTGCAAAGCTCTGCCAGCATTTTGCGTTTTTATTTGGCCTAAAATTTCCTTTCTTTTGCTTTCTCCCTTCTTAAAGGAGTGACATTTTCAATCTTCCATTCCTCTGGGGCCATGCCAGGATCAAATGATTCTTAAAAGATTGTGACCAATGCATGCGTTAGCTCTTTAGTAACCTCTCTCAGGACTCTGAGATGCAGTCCATCTAGTCCAGGTGACTTGTCCAACTCAAGACCATTGAGTCTGCCGGGCACTTTTTCCTTTGTAATAATAAACGAAGACAGGTGGAGGAGCAGGTAGGGTTGGGGAAGCAGGGAGGTTGTAGAAGGACTTAGACAAATTAGGAGAATGGTCAAAGAAGTGGCAGTTGGAATACAGTGCTGGGAGATATATGATCATGTACTTGGATAGAAAGAATAAAAGCATAGACTGTTTTCTAAACACAAATTCAAGGTGTCAATGGACTTGGGAGTCTTCATGCAGGATTCCCTTAAGGTTAACTGACAGGTTGAGACAGTTGTAAGGAAGGCAAATGCAATGTTAGCGTTTATTTTGAGAGGACCAGAATATAAAAGCAAGGATGCAATGTGCAGGCTTTATAAGGCACTGGTGAGGCCTCACTTGGAGCATTGTGGGTAGGTTTGGGCCCCTCAACTAAGTGTAACACCCTCACTGAGCTCCTTAGCTGGCTCTGTGAACAGCCACATGACTCAGCGGTGAGAAGGCCTCCTTTCTTAAATAATGGACATCGAGGGTCGGTATGATTTGGGTCCAACCAAACAGGAAAGTTGGGGAGTTTTAATTAATGGAACCCCAATTTGAGGGAAAGCTGTGTAAGTACTGCCAATATACAATTATTTGTCAGTAAGGAGTAACAGATCGTACACCACATAAAGAAATTTACTAATTTCAGCTTGATCAAACAGTTATTAAGAGAAAAAATTGAAAATAAAAAAATCAAAGTATCCATTACAATTAAACCAGTCGAAAAGTGCACATGTCGTTGGAGCTCGATTTGTCCAGAAGTTGGGTATGACTGTTAATCACGGCACTGAATTCTCATCACCAATCAATGGTAGAAGTTCCCATCTTGGACTCCTTTGTCTTACGAATACCTCCTCGCAAACGTGTCTTCCCGTTGAATTGAATCCTACGGCCATCTCTCCCGATCCTCTTTTCTCCTCATCTCCTATCAAAAGATCACAAACCTTACCAGTTTCTGTCACAAATCTCTCTCCGCCCAGCTCTGTCTAGAACCTTCTCCCGATTCCACCATCCTGATTGTCTGACACAACATTCCTAAGTTCAACATCATAGCACCTTATCTTTAGCCGAAACCAAAGCATTCTACCAGCAGGACACACTGCTGTTACAGTAATTTCACTTAGTAGCTTGCTGTATTAGCAGTAAATATCTTAACCCGAGCATTACAAAAGAAAGGATGTGCTGACATTGGAGAGGGTTCGAATGAGGTTCACGAAAATAATTCTGAGAATGAAAGGCTTATTATATGAGAAGTGTTTGATGGTTCTAGTCCTGTACTCACTGGAATTTAGAAAAAAAGAGGGGTAATCTCATTAAAGCCTATTGAATATTGAAAGGCCTAGATACAGTGGATGTGGAGAGGATGTTTGCTATAGTGCGAGTCCAGGAACAGAGTGCTCAGCCTCAGAATAGAGGGACATCCATTTAAACTAGAAATGGAGAGGAATTTCTGTAGCCAGGGGGTAGTGCCTCTGTGGAAATTTTTACCACAGGCGGCTGTGAAGTCCAGGTCATTTAAGGTGGAGATTGATAGATCCTTGATTAATCTGGACATGAAAGGTTATGGGGAGAAGGCAGGAGAATAGGGTTGAGATGGAAATGTATCAGCCATGATGAAATGGTGGACAGGCTCAATGGGCTGAATGGCCTGCCTCTGCTCCTATACCTTATGGTCTCATGGTTTTATGGCCCTGCACATTTAAATAAGACAATATAAAAATCACAAATCATTCCACAAAGCTTTCCATTATAATATTATTTACGGAATGGCATGCCTATAGTGGAGGTGGTGTAATGAAAGTTCACAAGGTTGATTCATGTAATGAGGTGGTTGACAAATGAAGAAAGGTTGAGCAGGTTGGTCTCATACTATTGGAATTTAGAAGGATGAGAGTGTGTTTCCCCTGTAGAGGCATTTAGAACTAGAGATACACATTTCAGAACAAGGGGTTGTACATTTCAGAATAAGATGAGAAGAAATTTCTTTCTTCAGAGGATAATAAGTCTTTGGTATTCCCTATCACAGAGAGGCACAGGAGTGGAGCTATGGGATATATTCATGCTGGAGATTGGGAGATAATTGTACTACTAGGCAGGTATGGGCGAGCAAGAAAGTAGCGTTGAGTTCAAGGTTGGATCATTCATGAAAAACAAAACAGGCTTTAGGGATCAGCTGGTCTCTTCCTATTTCTCATGTTTTTATGTTCTTATTATGCACGCAGATCCAATTTTGCAAAGGAAGAATTAGTGTTCTTTACGGTTCTCCTTAGAGCAAGTATGATCAGATCGGGTGTATTTAAGGAGAATACCCAGAGCAAGTTCTCCACTCATAACTGTATTAAAACTGTCAGGTTTTTATTCACATTGAAGCTTCCACTTCAATTTAACCATTGTGAAAACTGAAGGCATAAAATTCAATAATCCGTGGAGCTGGATATACTCTGTTTTAATTGCTCACCTGTTCTACTCCTAATAAGCTGAGCAAATACACCCCACGTCTGAAATAAACATGGATCTAATTGTATCTTTAATGTGGTAAAACATGCTAAATTGCTTCACAGTGACACTGAGCCAGATAATGAGACAACTGGGCAGAGAAATGGTGAAATATTTGGTCAGTGAGGTAGGTTTTAGAGCAATTCAAAATAAGAGGGGGGGGGGGTTCACAAGGAGGTCCAAAAGTTCGGGGACTAATATCACACTTTGGCATTATTTCTGGTATGAATGGGTAAGCTTTATTATCGTTAGATGTATCAAGATACAATGAAAAATTTCTCTTGCATACCGTTCATTCAGATTCATTCATTATAGCACTGTGTTGGTGCAGTACAATGTAAAACAATAATAGAGTACAGAATAAAGTTACAGAGTAGGTGCAGTGCAGGTAGGCACTAAGGTATACACGCACAAGGTAGACTATGATGTCAAGAGTCCATGATCTTGGTGATACATGCTTATAGGCTTTTGTATCTTCTGCCTGATAGAGGGGTGTGTGGAGAAGGGAGTATGTCCAGAGTGGGCCGGGGTCTTTGCAATGTAAAGATGGCGGCATTACTGAGGCAGCACAAAACGTAGACAGTCAGGTACAAATCTTGTGAAGAAAGGATTAGTGGTCATTCCAGAGTGTACCTTTGGATAAGTATACCTCTGCTATTTTCAGATAGGGTGTTGCTGAGGAGAAAGCCCAGAGCAAATTCTCCACTCATATAGAGCACAGAACATAGGAACAGTACAACACAGGAACAGGCCACTTGGCCCACAATGTTGTGCGGAACCAGCTAAGAAGCAAATAAAAAAAAAACCCAAAAACAAATTCCTCCTACCTACACCATGTCCATATCTCTCCATCTCCCCTTCATCAATGTGCCTATCCAAATGTCTCTTAAGAGCCTGCAATATATTTGCCTCTACCACCATACCAAGCAGTGCATTCCAGGCATCCGTGACTCTCTGAGCAAAGAACTTACCCCTCACATACCCTTTGAACCTACCTCTTTTCACCTTCAATGCATGCCCTCTAGTTATCTGCATTTTAAAATAGTTGGGTTTTTATTGACATTTTGCAAACTTAAATTCACTGGATTGGGTCACCCTGCACATCTGCACCCAGCGGGACTAGATGTAGAGGACTAATGAGATCAGCTCTCCAGATACAAATCAGATTATTGGAGCCCAGATTGCATGGAGCAGTGAACCTCCATGTTCCAAAAAAGTAGGACTGAACCTGCCAAAGTTCAAATGGCACTGATGTTCAGTTATCTAAAAGACACTAAAACTAAATTGCTTCAAACTTTATTAAAATAAGTTTTTAACAATATTGAAAGTAAGGTAATTAAAATCTTCAACAAAGGTAAAAAAAAATAAAATCAAATGCTTTATTTCATATTTACTCCAGCCACCCAGGGTCTTGTGTGAAAATAATGGGATCTAGATATGGGGTCTGACTTGGTGGAAGATCTAAACAGCAACATTCCAGTATGGTGCTGGGAAACTCAAGCAAGTCAATGCCTCTCCATGGTTGTGAAGTGATGCTCAGTAAACCTCAGACTTCCATCTGTGTAAAAGTGTAAAGTCCCACAAATCTCTTGAAGCTTCAAAGGCTTAAAAGAACCATTGACCTGATGATTAAGATTCATTCTATTAATTGCACAGTTAGTAATATCAACCACAATATTACACCTTTGTTTGGCAGAGTGTTCGAGGACAGACAAAATTAGAAGTAATATTGGAATCAAATTTCTCAAAAGTAAAGGATGAAAATGCATGAGATTGTTCAATTTGCTCTGATGAAACCTTTGAGTGCTTTTCTTGTGGAACTTATATACCAGATTCTTTAAGCTGCAATTCCTTTTAGTATTCTGCTCTGCAATTCTACTGCTGTGCCGGGAGATCGAATTTTAGGTAATCTCTAGGTTGTGCTTTCGTAAGATTATAGCAATGACCTGTTATTCTAAATCCCTAGATTCATATAAAGAGCTTCTCAAATTCTCTCACGTCAATTCCTTTTGTAATTTTGGGGATTTAATTCATGTTCCCTTCAATTTTCTTTGTTGAACCGAGAGCAAGTTGAAGCTACTCAGCCACTCCTTGTGCTGAAGCAATGATTGAAACCTTTAAATGATCCTAATTACTTTGATTTTGGCCCTGTGACGTTATTCATAGTCTAGCTTTCAAGCAGAACATGGTTGTTCTGCATTATTCCATCAAGATTTGCTTCTAACAATAGTATTGCTGAAATATGTTCATGTTACTTGATATGGAGCATATATCTTGGACCGTTTATAATTTGCAGTGGCTATTTATCCACCTTTTTGATCTGTACTACAATGCATTTGACCATCTTTGAATTTGACTAAATATTCTATTTTCCTGTGTGGGGGGTGTGAGAACATTATCTTCAGTGAAGATAGATAATAGATAACATGATTCTTTCATAGATTAATAAACTATATATAACAGCAAAACATGGGTGTAGGAGCCATGCATCTATTTTCTATCTGTATTGTATTTTGTGGCCGGTTTATTGTCATGTGGGTTGGGGAGTGATAGAACCAATGTGTGCAGTTACTGTATGTGTTCATGGTCTAGTGGAGAGGGGTTAAGCCATCGAGAATGATTTTTTTTGCTGACTGAAAATTAGGACATTATCAGAATGCTAACTAAATCATTAACTTCACTGAAATATGTGTAGAACACTAATTCTGATATTGCTAAATGGAACGGTAAGATAGCTATATCATGAGTTTAGTTAGTTTTTTAAATCACCATAAGATTGCTCATCTTTGCTGGTTTTTTTAATAAACGATCAAAAGTACCTTTTTCAATTTTGGAACTTCATTAGTTGAAAGTGCGTCATACTGCTTAGTCTCTCAGTGGTTTTGGTTTGTTTTAAAATAACCTCTACAACAAGAAAATAAAACAGGAAGGGGTATTTTCACGGTATTCTGTCTACTATTTAGTTCTCAGTCAACACTACTGACGCCAGGATATCTGACATTGCATTACTACCTTACACAATTCATGTAATGTCTATCTTGACTGCACTTTTCCTATATTCCAGCATTTTGACAATATTTTATTGGCTGTAAACTCCTTTGGCACATCCTGAAAAGGGCATGAACGGCATCACATATATATGTAAATCTCTTTTCGTTTTAAAAGTTAAGGTTTTTCATTAACAAACTCTAACTGTGGAACAAGCTCCTTTCAAAATCTGAAGTAATTGAGGTTAACCGTAGATGGGCCAACAAGCGCTGGATCTGCACAACGGCCGGGAATCTAGTTTTTCTATAAGAATGTGTAATGGAAAAAGCTACTAAGACAGTAACATTAATGTACAGACTGATGAAGGCTGTTTCAAAATCTTAGGTTGTTTTTTGAGAGCCAATTCCTCCAAAACTAATCTGGAACTTTTCAGTTTCCTTTTTGCTATTAAGTGCTAGTGAGATAAAAAAACAACAGGTATTTCACTAATCTAGGCTTGTGGGGAAACATGCATTACTACAGATGCAGTTAAAATGCCCAGAAAAAATGTCCTTCTTCTGTCAATAACTGATGATTTGTCTATTTCTCATTCTAATTTCCATTGAAACAAGGGAAGTGCATTGTTTTATAGTGTAAACATTTGTCAGGAGTGAAATTCAGCAGTCGTCAATCAGGATATAATCCAACTATAGAACATAGAGCATAGAAAACCTACAGCACAATATAGGGCCTTTGGCCCACAAAGTTGGCCTAAACATGTCCCAACCTTGGAAATTACTAGGTTTACCTATAGCCCTCTATTTTTCTAAGCTCCATGTATCTATCCAAAAGTTTCTTAAAAGACACTATTGTATCCGCCTCCACCACCGTTGTCGGCAGCCCATTTCACGCACTCACCACTCTCTGTGTAAAAAAAAATTACCCTTAACATCTCCTCTGTACCTACTCCCCAGTACCTTAAACCTGCGTCCTCTTGTGGCAACCATTTCCCATTTCAGCCCTGGGGAAAAAGCCTCTGACTATCCACACAATCAATGCCTCTCATCATCTTATACACCTCTATCAGGTCACCTCTCATCCTCCGTCACTCCAAGGACAAAAGGCCGAGTTCACTCAACCTATTCTCATAAGGCATGCTCCCCAATCCAGGCAACATCCTTGTAAATCTCCTCTGCACCCTTTCTATGGTTTCCACATCCTTCCTGTAGTGAGGCGAACAGAACTGAGCACAGTACTCCAAGTGGGGTCTGACCAGGGTCCTATATAACTGCAACATTACCTCTCGGCTCCTAAATTCAATTCCAGGATTGATGAAGACCAATACACTGTATGCCTTCTTAACCACAGAGTCAACCTGTGCAGCTGCTTTGAGCGTACTATGGACTCTGACCCCAAGATCCCTCTGATCCTCCACACTGCCAAGAGTCTTGCCATTAATACTATATTCTGACATCATATTTGACCTACAAAAATGACCCACTTCACACTTATCTGGGATGAAATCCATCTGCCATTCTCAGCCCAGTTTTGCATCCTATCAATGTCCCGCTGTAACCTCTGACAGGCCTCCACACTATCCACAACACCTCCAACCTTAGTGTCATCAGCAAACATACTAACCCATCCCTCCACTTCCTCATCCAGGTCATTTATAAAAATCATGAAGAGTAAGGGTCCCAGAACAGATCCCTGAGGCACTCCATTGGTGAATGACCTCCATGTAGAATATGACCTGTCTACAACCACTTTTTGCCTTTTGTGGGCAAGCCAGTTCTGGATCCACAAAGCAACGTTCCCTTGGATCCCATGCCTCCTTACTTTCTCAATAAGCCTTGCATGGGGTGCCTTGTCAAATGCCTTGCTGAAATCCATATACACTACATCTACTGCTCTTCCTTCATCAATGTGTTTAGTCACATCCTCAAAAAATTCAATCAGGCTTGTAAGGCACGACCTGCCCTTGACAAAGCCAATGGGGTGGGGGTATGGGGATAAATTCCCACTACATGCTAAATGCTCTCAATGGCTTGCATCTGAAATAGCTCTGACAACTAAGCCCAGCTTCTGGCCTTCAAGTATGGCTTAGCTACTAAGCACAGCAGAAGCGATTCTGCTGACAGGAGAAGGGGCAGAGGCAGGTTACCTGCACCTTAAGACCAGTTGCTTTAGGCAGATGGGGCTTGTCAGACATGGTTGACAGCTCATCAAGGAGAAGGAAAACTTTGAACTCAAACCTCCACTACCTTGCAGATATACTCACTCATGGGGAATACTTCAGGAGTAATCCCTGAGGAAAATTCTGCAGCTGGAGCCCCTAAGGCATTCCTATGTTGAGTTCAATGTTAACTGGACACTCCTGGTGCCAAACCACATTGGTCTCGCTGTCCCCTTGGATTCATCAGCTGCGTTCAGTGGGGGAGACTACTGCACCGTTAACAGCTTGCTCTCCATATCGTACTGACCTGGCAACACACACACAAAACGCTGGAGGAACTCAGCAGGTCAGGCAGCATCTATGGAAAAGAGTAAACAGTTGAGACTTTGGGCCGAGACCCTGCATCAGGATGCTTCATCAGATCTCTTTCCCATAGATGCGGCTAAGTTCGTCCAGCATTTTGTGTATGTGGCTTGGATTTCCAGCATCTGTAGATTTTCTTGTCTTTGTACTGCCCTGGCTTGCATATTGACTTTGGATAACTGGGACGTAGCATCCATGGTCGACCCCGACCAACGGAGGCCATCATCATCAGTAGTGTCTTTCAACACCTTTGAAGCATCTGCTAAGACATTCAGCCGAAGATAAAAGAGAGAAAAAATATTGTGAATACTGCATATTGGAAACAAGAACAATGTCAGTAATACAGAGAAAATCCAACCTTAATCTGATCTTTCCATTGATATTGTAGGGTATTTCCAGCATGAAACAACTTTTATTTTGTTAATTCCGTTTGTGTAAGTACAAAGTGTATGAAAAACAAATCTCAAATGATGTTAAGGTACCAATGAAACATTCACACATTTAGACACAAAGTAATAGTTCTAACTTCCTTGCTGCATGAAGCTTTGTAGATCAACATTAAAAAGTCAGCCCACTCTTTGATGTAATAAAGAGACATTGGAACAGGGGATCTTTTTGAACTCTGTTATGTTTTTGAGTTCTTTTTTTCTCAGCTCAGACTAACCAAAGGCTTTCTATAGCCTTTCTAGTGTTTGGATTTCAGTATTTTCAGTTGTTCTTTGTACTGTAATCCACTGGATTGAAAGCCTAGCTCATGATGTTCCCTTGCATGGAACAGTGAAATCATCACCATCAGCTGTGCAGATAGGACTTAGTAAATTATCCTGTGGATGGAGGACATAAAGTAGAGATAGATGGTTTTCCTCAGACCAAAGTAAGGTAGAATCACTGTAGTTGACTTCATGGCTAATCCTGTTCAAAGTTTAAAGTAAATATATTATTAAAGTACAATGAGACTGCATTGAAATTTATCTTCTTTCAGGCATATATAGGAAATACAATAGAATTTATGAAATCTGTCCAAAAACAAACATGGACATACAAGCAACATATAAATGAAGACAAACTATGCAAATGAAAATAACATGATTTAAGTTCATTTAATATCAGAGAATGTATACAATACACAACCTGAAATTCTTACTCTTCACAGACATCCACGAAACCAGAGACCCCCTAGAATGAATGATAGAAAATCAAAGACCCCTCCCCCACCTTTGCAGAAGCAGCAGCATGAATTACTCTCTCTTCCACCCCTACTCATGCCAGCTAAAGCACTGATAAGCCCCCCACCACCAGCAGCAAAAGCCCCCAAAGAGAACTTGATCCGGAGTCCATCAAAACTATTGTCCACAATCTAGCACCCAGCATGTTAATATCTCAGACAGGCTCGCTGGGGAAAGAGAGAGGTTGCTTCTTCAACAATCAGAGCAAAGACCAGCAGTTTACTGTTCTGATGTTACAATCTTCCACATCACTTCTCCAAACCCACCGCCCCCCACCCCCCATCTTGAGGCTTTCCCTCTCCATCAAAAGAGAGAGAGAGAGAGGAAGGGACGGATGGACCATTCGGGTACAGAGATTTTCTTCCGACAGTATTAATTGGGGAAAAATACTTCTAATAGGAAAGCTCATAATATAGGGTAACATCAATAACAGAGATGTTGCTTCTGGTGGCGGGGTAGCATAGCGGTTAGCGCAATGCTTTATAGTGCCTGCAATCACTGGGCTTCAATTCCCGCAGGAGTTTGCACATTCTCCCTGTAACTGTATGGCCTTACACCTGGTGCTCTAGTTTCCTCCTACATTTCAAAGACAAATGGATTAGGGGTCATATGTTGCGGGCACGCTGTGTTGGAGTCGAAGTGTGGCAACACCTGCGAACTGCCCCAGCACGTCCTTGGACGGTGCTGGTTGTTATGCAAGATTAATGCTAATTTTGATGTTTTGATGTACGTGACAAATAAAGCTCATCTTTCTTTTGTTCTGTGTGTGGGGTTCCAGAACTCTATCTTTAAGAAGGCCATAGATTCTAACATTGAACAGACTTTGTCATCAATGCCGACTTTAATTGGCATGGAGCTTGGGACTGTGAGAGAACTCACCACCGTACCTATCTCAAATACCAGAATCATGTGTGGAACATGCTCCAGTCCTCAACTAGTAGTGATAGTGATATAACTGTAATGATGCAATTATTTTAATTTCAATTAGTGAAACATGTAAAACATTACATTAAATATCAAATATGTCCATATTCAGCCAATAATGTATACTGTTAACTGTTCATCAGTACTAAGAAAATGAACATGATTTTTTTAAACATAAGTGACATCAATTCAGAATCACAGTATTTGAACAATAAAAACAGAACATTCTGGAAACACTCGGCAGACCAGGAACCATTTCAGGAAGAAGAAATAGAGTAAACAGCTGAGGTTGATTAATCTTTGTCTGAATTGGGGAAGAGAGAAAACAAATTTTGCAGAGATGGATAGGAAATTATTGCTGTGATTTTGTGAGGCAATACTAACTGTACAACGATTTGCTGAGGGATAAGTTGATATTTAGAAATGGACATGTTATGTACTTACTTTATACTGCCCAACATCTTGTGCAAAGAAAGACAGCAAACAAGGATAGCTGAAGCCCACTCTGAGGTCAATCTCCGACTGAAAATGATCATTGCGAATTTCAGGGTTTTAGCCAAACCTCGCTTAAGCTTTCCCATCTGTAATAATGATGGTTATCACATCATTAAAGGATTTTCACATTAAATTTAGTGCCAGTAACTACTAGGGCATGATAGAAAATGTTAGAACAGAACGAAATTTTGAAATTTAAGGTCAGTATTTGTATTTGATGTATTTAAAGTACTGCACAGTACCAGGCATTGGCCTGAAGAGCTTGCGCCACCCAATTACACTCATGTGACCAATTAACCTACTAACCTGTACATCTTTGGAATGTGGGAGGAAACCAGAGCACCTGGAGGAAATCCATGCATTCATGGGGAGTCAATGGCGGAACTGGACCCAGATCGCTGGCCTGAAATAGTGTCATGCTAATCACAGTGCTACATGCAGCCTTGTTATGTTTATTATTTTTTCTTCATGGTGCATACATTTCTAAAATATGGGAACCTACTGTAAGTAAATGACTTTTAGGAAGATGAATTCAAAAGGCCAAATCTTTTCTGTCTTTAGCTGGCTTTTCTAAAACTGATTGGGGGTTTGCTGTAAAGGCAAAAATGCATGAAGTAATTTAAAGTCATCTAGAAATTTATTGAAAACTGGAATAAAGTCACTGCACCACTTATAACCTTCAGGGCAAATGGCTTTGAAAATGCGTTCTGGAACCATACCATACCTCCTTTTCCTTCTGAAACCCACTTATTTAAACATGGAAATGCATTTCATGGAAACTGTTATTTCATTGAAAACTTATAAACAAATCACAAGTCAATCAGTTGAACTGAGCTCTTACTACAGAGTGAAGAAAGGTTCTTCATATATCGATCTTGGGAATTCCAATAAACATATTTGAGAGCAAGATGCTAAGTGATCATGACAGAATTCTTACCAGAGTGACACCCTTAAAGCATAATTATATTGACAACATAATACACTTTACTGCAAACTCCATTCTATGCCCTCTGGTTCTTCATCCTCTCACTGTCCCGATCCTTCATGATTTTTAGCAAATAGATCAGATCCCTTCTCAACCTTCACTACTCCAAAGAAAACTATTCCATTTTCTTCAGTCACCCTGAAGCTCCTAATCACCGGAAACATTCCAGTAAATCTCTTCTGGACCTTCTCTAAGGCATATTTCCTATCAGATATGATCAAAATAGAGTTCTACTGTGACCAAACTAATGTTTTAATGTTCACAACTTACATGCTCACAAAATCTCTGCTTCAGTCCCTTTGGATTTAAAACTATGATTTATATTTCCCCTCCTCATTAAAATTCAATATCTTATATTTTTGGTTTTTTTTCATATTTCCTTAGAATCTTAGATTATAAAATTAGTCCATTCAGTTCGTAAAGTCAATGTCAACACTGAGAGCAATCCCATTCCCTCACCAGCTTCCCTGTAAACCCTTATTCTCTCATGTGTCAATTAATACCACCAGCCCCTAACAACAACACTCCCCCACCAACATAGAGTATCACCCTCATTTTGTTTAATGCATTTTAGCCAATTCACCTAATAACCAGCAGATCTTGATAGAGTCATAGACAAGTACAGCACAGAAAGGGGCCCTTTGGTCCATCCAGTCCAAACTATTTGAACAGCGGACTCCCATCAACCTGCGTACTCCTATCACCCATGTACCTCTTCAAACTTCTCTTAACCATTCAAATCAAGTTCACGTGCACTATTTCAGGTGCCAACTCATTCCACCGTCTCATCAACCTATCAGTGAAGAAATTTTTTTGGATTTATTAATTTATTTCCATAATTTATGTTAATTTTTACGTCTTTCTCTCTACTGTTGCCACAACACAATAAAATTTCATGTCATGTAAATCAGTGATTAAGCCTGATTCTGATTCTGACATGGGGAGAAACTGGAGCACTCGAAGGTCAGTTTGGCCACAGAGAGCGTGGAAGCTCAATGCAGACAGCATTGGAGGTCAGAATGGAATCTGTGCAACTGAAACTATATTGATGCGCAGCCAGCACTGTTGCCATGTCGCCCGGCTAAATTCCAGCTCCAATATATTAACACATTCCACTAGCATCCATGCCTATGAGACCATGAGACCATACGATGTGGGAGCAGAATAAGACATGTAGCGCATTGAGTCTGCTCCACCGTTTAATTTCCATTCTCCCCCTCAGCCCCAATCTCCTGCCTTCACCCTGTATTCCTTCATACCATGACTAATCAAGAATTTATCAACCCCTGCCTTATATATACCCAATGACTAGGCCTCCACAGCTGCCTGTGGCAATGAGTTCCATAGATTCACCACTATCTGGCTAACAAAATTCCTTCTCATCTCCATTCTGAAAGGAAGTCTCTCTATTCTGAGGCTGTGTTCTCTGGTCTTAGACTCTCCCACCACAGGAAACATCCTCTCCACATCCACTCTATCTAAGCCCTTTCATCATTTGTTAGATTTGCATGAGGTCACACCTCAATCTTTTGAATTTTGGTGAGTAGAGGTCCAGAGCCATCAAACGCTCCTCCTATGAAAAGCCTTTCAATCCCAGAATCATTTTTGTGAAGCTCATTTGAACCCTCTCCAATGTCAGTGCATCCTATATCCTCCTTATGTTCATCAGAATCTTCATTATCATTTACTATGCTTCCCACTTTTGTCTCAATGTTTAATCTGAACAGCCATGACCAAGTGCTTAATATATTAGTAAGAAAAATGGTAGTGACAACTAGGGAATAAAACTGGACTTATCTATCTAACCCTAAAACCTCTCACTGTAGCTCTTCACTGCAAATCATCTATGCAAGGTTGACTGTCTCAATTTTTTTTTCACTTCTCTCACTCTAATCTACCCACTTCTGCACTTGTAGCATTCTACTCACTAAGGGCCATCCCCAGTGCTACAATCGAACACCCGAGTCAACGGTAATCCTATGTGGCTTGGTGAACTAACATCTACCCTGCAGAGGTCAAACATCAGTTTTCAAACTCTTCCTCATAATTTCCTCTGGATCATGACTCAACTTTAGATTGTCCCTGTCTTCATTTTCTTCAGAGATCATCCTCCATAGCATCCATCCCAAAAGTCTGGCAAACCCACACAATTAGCCTCTACCTCCTCACTAATTGCTCCAATTTGTTCTTGTCCCAGAGAAGTTATGCCTTCATTCCTAAATCTATCCCATTGAAATTTGTGACACCTCCAGCCCTGACCACTCTTTTGATCATCTAAGGTCTCTTCTGCCTGAATGAAAGCATAATCAGTTCCCCTCCACCATTATAACCATTTGCTTTCATTCTCAGACTGAACAGTTAAACTTGCTTTCTTTCACTCAAGGTGCAGCTCTGGGAATTCTCTGTGCCCGACTCTTTGTGGGATATGTGGGACAAACCTTGTTTCAGTCCAGCTCAGCAACCACCCCCCCACCAACCCCTCCGCATCAATGGCTGTATGCACCAGTGTCTGTATGCACTCATTCACAGCTTAAAAACTTAACTACTTCTGTTGCCAATTTCCCCCCTGCTCTCACATTTACAAAATCCATCTGTGGCACATTCTTTCCCTTGCTGGATATCACTGTCTCCACCTCTAAGGATATTTTACTGACTAAAGTCTTGTTTATGCACCACCTCACCCTGCTTGGTATAAGGACTTCATTTTATTTTGCCATTTCCTCTGTCATATTGCCTCTGATGAGGAGGTTTTCCAAAACGACTTTCCTTCTTTCAATTGTAGTTTCACACCAAGACGAGGTTTTATTATGTGTTATTAGTTATTTGGTGTGTCACCAAAGACTCCAGCGAATGGAGGGCATTCTAGCCAGTTGCATGATTGTCTGATATGGAGGCACCAATGCCAGGATCAGGAACAGCTGCAGAGGGTTGTAGACTCAGCCAGCTCCATCATGGGCACAAGTCTCCTCACCGTCAAGGCCATCTTCAAAAGACAATGCTTTCAGAACGGGGCACCCATCATGAAGGACCCTCACCACACACGATATGCCTTCTTCTCATTACTAATATCAGGGGGGAGGTACCCAAGCCTGAAGACACAATCTTAACATTTTAGGACCTGCTCCTTCTCCTCTGCCATCAGATTTCTGAATGGACAATGAACAATACTTCCTTAATTTTGCTCTCTTTTTGCAGTATTTATTTATTTTTTATATTCTTTTAGTTTATGGCAATTGTAATGAATTGCACTGAACTGCTGCCACAAAACAACAAATTTCATGACATATATCAGTCAGGTTTATATCAGTGATAATAAACCTGATTTTGATTCTCTTCGGTTGTCCATCAGAGTCCGATGACAACATTTACTCCTTTAACAGTGAGATCTTTGATGACTGTACAGTCCTATCCTGGACCCACAAGTTCTATTGCAGGTAGGACATATATATGTGGTATTGGTGGTAATGATGGAAACCATGGCTGCATTTCTCCTGGCTCTCTTCTGCTGTCTTCTGGTTGTTCTTTCCATCTCCAGAATACGAACCTCATCTCTACACAGCTGTCGCCAAGTGTTACGGCCAGCAGCAACATCCTCCAGGTCCTCAGGTCTGATCTTGCACTTCCTTAAAGCATTCTTCATCTGATCCTTATTCACTTCTTCGGCCCTCCAGCTGAGCGTTGACCATGATGTAGCTGGCCATGTAACACTCTGCGGGGTAGCCGACATGGGGGCATCCTTATCACGTGCCCCAGCCACTGCAGCTGATGCTGGGCGATCAGCTGATTCTACTATGGTTGACAGAACACTTGGCCCCATTTCCTATTACCGACACTTTTTGTGCTCAACTCCTCAACTCCTGGCCAGAGCAAGGATAGGGTTCTCCTGGCCCTCTCCTATCACCACATTCAGTGAGATTCCACTACACAACACAGCCTTCCTTCCTTTTCCCTCTGAGCATGTTAAAGAGCCTGTTCCCTTTACGAACTGGCATATTTGTCAGATTTCTTTTGGAAGCAGTTTAATATGGCAGAATGTGATGCGATGCAAAGTAGGCAGAAACATAAAGAAAGGCTAGAACATTTTACTTAAAGAGAGGCATAAGTCACAAAGCGAAGCTGTTATGCAAGGCTCTGCTATTAGCCAGCCCACAGTATTTTGTCAACTTTAAGGTGCTCTACTTTACGAAGACAAAGTATTTGAAATGATGCGGAGGTTCATGAAAACCAAATTGTTATCAGGAAAAAGATTGTTCTACATGGAGTGATCTGATAAATCAACAGTACCTGTCAGTCCTTCTCTGTTCCATTGCAGTAGGCTTGGCATATTTGCTAATTCTATCACTCTTTATTTCTCCATGCCCTTGTCAAGTAAGTTTAAATCCTTCAAAAACTTTCCAGCTAACCTTATTAGAGAGTGTTGTGCATCTGTATCAGATGAGGCCCATCCATCAAACACCTAAACTTGAAATAACAATACAGTTCTGCATTATGTTTGTAATATGATGTTAATTTTGATTAGTAAATTAATATTCCATATAAATAGCTTCTTGAATGTAACTTCACTTGTAAGTGTTTGATGGCTCTGGACCTGTACTCACTGTAGTTTAGAGGAATGAGGGGGATCTTATTGAATATTGGAAGACAGAGTGGATGTGGAGAAGATGTTTCCTATAGAGATGGAGCCTAGGACCAGATGGCACAAACTCCGAATAGAGGGACATCCATTTAGAACAGAGAAGAGGAAAAATTTCTAAAGCCAGAGGCTGGTGAAGCTGTAACATTCATTGCCGCAGATGGCCATGAAGTCCAAGACACTGGGTATACTTAAGGTGGAGGTTGATCAATTATTGATTAATCAGAGCATCAAAGGCTACAAGGCTAAGGCGGAAGAATATGGTTGAAAGGGATAATAAATCAGCCATGATGGAATGGCAGAGCATACTCGATGGGCTGAATTGGCTTAATTCTGCTCCTATGTCTCATGGTCTTGTAAATTTTATCAATGGCCTTTGTGAGTTTGTCAATTTGTGACATAATAGCGCAGGAATGACTTGACCCTTTGCAACAGTAAAGATGACTGATAATGATGTGAATTGATATTTTGTCAACTTGGGAGTCTTTGTGCAAAATACCCTGAAGATTAACTTGCAGGTTTAATCGGTGGTGAGGAAGGCAAATGCAATAATAGCATTTATTTCCAGCAGTCTAGACTACAAAAGCAGGGATGTGATGCTGTGGCTTTACAAAGCACTGGTGAGGCCTCACTTTGAGTAGTGTGAACAGTTTTGGGCTCCTCATATAAGAAAATATGTGCTAGCATTGGAGAGGGTTCAAAGGAAGTTCACAAGGATGATTCTGGGAATGAAAGGTTTATCATACGAGGGATGTTTGATGGCTCTGGGTTTGTATTCACTGGAACTTAGAAAGATGAGGGGAGATCTAATTGAAACCTTTTGAATGTTGAAAGGCCTAGACAGAGTAGATGTGAAAAGGATGTTTCCCATAGTGGGAGAGTTTAGGACAAGAGGGCACAGCCTCAGGATAGAGGGCATCCATTTAAAACAGAGATGCGGGGAAATTTCTTCAGGCAGTTGGTGGTGAATTTGTGGAACTTGTTACCACAGGAAGCTGTGGAGGCCAGGTCATTGGGTACATTTAAGGCAGAGATTGATAGGTTCTTGATTGGACGTGGCATCAAAGGCTACAGGGAGAAGGCCAGGGAGAGGCCCTGAGAAGGGTGAAAAAAAGATCAGCCATGATTGAATGGTGGAGCAGACTCGATGAGCCTAATTCTGCTCCTATACCTTATGGTCTTCAAGTCAAGTCAAGTCACCTTTTATTGTCATTTTGACCATAACTGCTGGTACAGTACACAGTAAAAACAAGACAACGTTTTTCAGGACCATGGTGCTACATGAAACAGTACAAAAACTACACTGAACTACATGAAAACAACACAGAAAAAAAAACTACACTAGACCTACCCAGGACTGCATAAAGTGCACAAAACAGTGCAGGCATTACAATAAATAATAAACAAGACAATAGGCACAGTAGAGCGCAGTAAGTTGGTGTCAGTCCAGGCTCTGGGTATTGAGGAGTCTGATGGCTTGGGAGAAGAAACTGTTACATAGTCCGGTTGTGAGAGCCTGAATGCTACGGTGCCTTTTCTCAGATGGCAGGAGGGAGAAGAGTTTGTATGAGGGGTGCGTGGAGTCCTTCATAATGCTGTTCGCTTTGCAGATGCAGCGTGTAGTGTAAATGTCTGTAATGGCGGGAAGAGAGACCCCGATGATCTTCTCAGCTGACCTCACTATCCGCTGCAGGGTCTTGTGATCCGAGATGGTGTAATTTCCGAACCAAGCAGTGATGCAGTTGCTCAGGATGCTCTCAATACAACCCCTGTAGAATGTGATGAGGATGGGGGGTGGGAGATGGACTTTCCTCAGCCTTCGCAGAAAGTAGAGACGCTGCTGGGCTTTCTTTGCTATGGAGCTGGTGTTGAGGGACCAGGTGAGATTCTCCGCCAGGTGAACACCAAGAAATTTGGTGCTCTTAACTATCTCTACTGAGGAGCCATCGATGTTCAGCGGGGAGTGGTTGCTCCATGCCCTCCTGAAGTCAACAACCATCTCTTTTGTTTTGTTCACATTCAGAGACAGGTTGTTGGCTCTGCTCCAGTCTGTTAGCCACTGCACCTCCTCTCTGTATGCTGACTCGTTGATCTTGCTGATGAGATCCACCTTGGTCGTGTCATTGGTGAACTTGATGATGTGGTTCAAGCTGTCTGTTGCAGCACAGTCATGGGTCAACAGAGTGAACAGCAGTGGACTGAGCACACAGCCCTGGGGGTTTCCCATGCTCAGTGTGATGGTGTTGGAGATGCTGCTCCTGATCCGGACTGACTGAGATCTCCCAGTCAAGAAGTCTAGGATCCAGTTGCAGAGGGAGGTGTTCAGGCCCAGTAGGCTCAGCTTTCCAATCAGTTTCTGAGGAATGATTGTGTTCAATGCAGAACTGAAGTCTATGAACAGCATCCGAACGTATGTGCCTTTTTTGTCCAGGTGGAGGGTAATGGTAATGGCAATGGCGTCATCTGTTGAGCGGTTGGGAGAGTACGCAAACTGCAGGGGGTCCAGTGAGGGGGGCAGTAGTGTCTTGATGTGCCTCATGACGAGCCTCTCGAAACACTTCATGATGATGGATGTGAGTGCAACGGGACGGTAGTCATTGAGGCAGGACACTGAAGACCTCTTCGGCACGTTGGAACGGTGGCGCTGCTCAGGGATATGTTGAAGATGTCAGTGAGAACATCTGCTAGCTGGTCTGCACATCCTCTAAGCACTCTACCAGAAATATTGTCTGGTCCAGCAGCCTTCTGTGGTATCTTATGGTATCATTTCAATTGAGGAACAAAATAAGTCTTTTCCATGTTGCACACACCAAACAAAGTATTGAGAATTATTCTTGATAAACTTTATAAAAATGTTTTTGGTCCTGCTTTTCTGATTATTAGGTTGAGCTTTTGACAATGATTGTATTTACAACCAAGTTTCTACCTGCAATAATTTATTAATTCTCATTCCCATTTTCTTATTAGCTTCCTGCTGTGACAATATTGCATCTGTCTTGGTGCTTCTTAAAACATTATTTGGGTTTCTAGTATTATTGTCAATAAACTCTCTGCAAGTTATAAAATATTGTATTCCCAGTGCAAATAAAGGGAAGGTTACTTTAACGTAAAGGTGAAGCAAGTCATTGATGCTGTGCTCAGCTAATTGTACGTGTCTAATTGAAAAATTTGGTTTTAGCAGAGAACTTCGTTTTTAATTGTTGAAATTCATGAAAGTATTAAAAGAAATCACCTGCCAGTTCAGCATTCAAGAATTGATTTAACTCTATTTTGATGACAGTTCATGCATTACAGTAGTGCAGAGGTTAGTGAGATGCAATTATAGCTCAGGTCGATGGAGTTCTTTAAGGAGTCTCTTATGTCCTCTGCATGGAATGGTGGATTTTCACCGTGTCCTTGAGTTTCCTCCCACATTCCAAAGACATACTATGTAGGTTAATTGTTTATTGTGAATTGTCCTGTAATTGGGTTTGTTGGGAGTTGCTGGGGTGCCGTAGTTTAAAGGGCTGGAAAGGGCTTACTCTGCACAGTATCACTGAAAATAAATGAATCAACTGCCACTGAAAATGTGGAGCCTGCAACAATATGTTTCAAGATACCCACATTAGCCAGAGGCCGAAGTAAAAGGGTGAACAGCCTCTCACTTGTGACACTGAGGAGATGGGATGACTCAGGGTGACTGCAGTGTGCATCAATTCTGCAGAAGCCGTTGGCATTCTCTACAACCTTCTCTGGTTCTTCTTGCATGCTAAAGGATCAGTGTAGCAAGATCTGGATAACAACTTGCGTGCTTATTTCTTTGGCTGACCCACATAAGATGCCCCATAGGATAATGAACTGGAGCGGTCTCTCCCTCTTAGGCAGCGATTTGCAGAAGAGATGTGGATGGATAATTACTAAAGCATATTGCCAAGTATACCATAAGACATAGGAGCAGAATTAGGCCATTTGGCCCATTGAGTCTTCTCTGCTATTCTATCATGGCTCATTCATTATCCCTCTCAATCCCATTCTCCTGCCCTCTCCCTGCATCCATTGACACCCTGATTAATAAAGAAACTATCAACCTCAGCCTTAAATATACCCAATGACTTGGCCTGCATAGCCATCTGTAGCAATCAATTTCACACATTCACCACCTTCTGCGAAAGAACTTTTTCCTCATCTCTGTTCTAAATGGATGTCCTTCTAGTCTGAGGCTGTGCCCTCAGTCTTGTGTCTTTTCAACTACATATCAATTAAATAAAAGCGTGCACGTGGGAGATGGCTTTAACTGGTGTATTCACATTGCAGTGAGAGAGAGAGAGAGAGCTAGAACAATGCGCACGTAGACAACAGATCAACGCACATAGATAAGTTATCAGTCCATACACAGTGCTAAGGGGAGTCATTGCTCTAAAAGAAACAGATCCATATACTACACTCTGGTCCTAGACTCACCCACTACAGGACACATCATCTGCACATCCTATCTAGGTGTTTCAATAATCAATAGGTTTCAATGAGATTCCCGCCAGACTTCTAAACTCCAGTGAATGTAGGCCCAGAGTCACCAAATGCTCCTCGTGTGTTAACTATTTCATTGCTGTGATCATACTCGTGGAAGTCCTTTTGACCTTCTCCAAAGCCAGCACATATTTTCTAAGATAAGCAGCCCAAAACTGCTCACAACTCTCCAAGTGCAGTCTGACCAATGTGTTATAAAGCCTCAACATTACATCCTTGCTCTTGTTCTCTAGTCTTCTCAAAATGAATGCTAGCTTTGCATTTGACTTCCTCACCACCGACTCAACCTGCAAGTTGATCTTTAGGGAATCCTGCATGAGGACTCCAAGTCCCGTTGCATCTTTGATTTTTGAATTTTCTCCCTGATTAAAAAAACAATCCACCCCATTATTTCTTCTATCAAAGTACATGATATTATATTCCAACTACCACTTCTTTGCCCTTTCTCCTAATCTGTCTAATTTCTTTTGCAGACACCCTGCTTCCTTAACATTACCTGCCCTTCCATCTATTTTCATATCATAGAAAATAGGTGCAGGAGTAGGCTATTCGGCCCTTTGAGCCTGCACCGCCACTCAGTATGATCATGGCTGATCATCCAACTCAGAACCCTGTACCTGCTTTCTCTCCATACCCCCTGATCCCTTTAGTCACAAGGGCCATATCTAACTTCCTCTTAAATATAGCCAATGAACCGGCCTCAACTGTTTCCTGTGGCAGAGAATTCCACAGATTCACCACTCTCTGTGTGAAGAAGTTTTTCCTCATCTCGGTCCTAAAAGGCTTCCCCTTTATCCATAAACTGTGACCCCTCATTCTGGACTTCCCCAACATCGGAAACAATCTTCCTGCATCTAGCCTGTCCAATCCCTTTAGAATTTTATACATTTCAGTAAGATCCCCCCTCAATCTTCTAAATTCTAGTGAGTATAAGCCTAGTCGATCCAGTCTTTCTTCATATTAAAGTCCTGCCATCCCAGGAATCAATCTGCTGAACCTTCTCTGTACTCCCTCTATGGCAAGAATGTCTTTCCTCAGATCTAGAAGACCAAAACTGCACACAATATTCTAGGTGCGGTCTCACCAAGGCCTTGTACAACTGCAGTAGAACCTCCCTGCTCCTGTATCATCTGTAAACTTAGCCACAAAGCCATCAATTCATCATCCAAATTTATTGACATATAATGTGAAAAGAAGTGGTCCCAATGCTGAACCTTGCAGAACATTGCTAGTCACTGCAGCCAACCAGGAAAGCTCATTTTATTCCCACTCTTTGTCTCCAGCCTGTCAGCCAATCTTTTATCCATTCAAGTATCTTTCCTGTAATATCATGGGTTCCTGTCTTGTGAAGTAGCCTTATGTGCAGCAACTTGTGAAAGTCCTTCTTAAAACCCAAATAAACAACATGCACTGACTTTCCTTTGTTCATCCTGTCTGTTATTTTCTCAAAGAATTCCAAAAAATTTGTTAGGCTTCTCAAAAGGAAACCATGCTGACTTAGGTCTATTTTATCATGTGCCTCCAATTACCTCAAAACTTCGTCCTTTATAATAAACTCCAACATCTTTGCAACCACTGAAGTCAGGCTAATTTATTGGCCAATAATTTCCTTTCCTTTTCCTCCCCCCCCCCCCCTTCTTAAAGAGTGGAGTGATTTTTCACCCTTCCAGAACAATGCCAGTATTTTGAAAGGTCGTTACTAATGCCTACACAATCTCTTCGCCTACCACTTTCAGAACCCTGAGTTGTAGTCCATCTCGTCCAGGTGACTTTCAGACCTTTCACTTCTCAAGCACCATAACTCACTTCTGTCCCCTGACACTCCCACATTTCTAGCATTTTGTTAGTGCCTTCCACAGGGTCAACTGATGCAAAATACTTACTAAGTTTGTCCACCATTTCTTTGTCTCGTATTACTACCTCTCCCATGACAGTTTCCTGCATTCCGACCTCCACTCTTACCTTTGTTTTACTCTTTATGTATCGGAAAAGATTTTTTGCATTCTCTTTTATGTTATTGGCTAGCTTACCTTCATATTTCAACTATTCTCTCTTTATGACTTTTTAGTTGCTTTCTATTGGTTTTTAAAAGCTTCCCAATCCTGAACCTTTGCAATAATTTTTACTATATTATTTGCCCTCTCTTTTGCTTTTATGCTGTCCCTGACTTCCCTTGTCAGTCATGATTGACTAATTCTGCCTTTAGAGTACTTCGTCATCTTTGGGATTTATCTACACTGTGTCATTTGAATTGCTCCCAGAAACATCAACTATTACTGTTCTGCCATCACCCCTGATCATTTCCCCTTCCAATCAACTTTCCCAGCTCCTTTCTCATGCTTTTCTCATTCCTTTTACTCCACTGCAATACTGATTTTAGCTTCTCATTCTCAAATTGCTACTTAAATTCTATCATATTATGATCACTGTCTCCGAAAGGTTCCTTTACCTTAAGCTTCCTGATCAAATCTGTGTCATTAGATAACACCCAATCCATAATTGCCATTCCCTTAATAGGCTCAATCACATGCTGCTCTAAAAAGCCAACTCATTGACATTCTACAATTCTTCTCTTTTGAGAACCAACCTGATGTTTTTCATTCTACCTGTATATTGAAATCCCCCATGACTATCGCAACATTGCCCTTTTTACATGCCTTTTATCTCTCCCATTGTAACTTGCAGCCCACATCCTGGCAACTGTTCGGAGGCCTGTATATAAAATACCAGAAACTGTATTATCTTCAAGGCTCCAGCAGTAATTAAATAATGAAACCAGATATTTCTTTCAGCAGCAGACAAGCTTATCACCAATGGCTTATTTAGCTGAATAAGTTACAATTAGGGCAAGGTATTAGTTTTAGCGCTGGTCTCCAATTCCAGTTCTCTTAATGAGCACTTGCAGGCAACCTAACTGGCAATCACTGTCTGTTCTCAAAGTAAGCTTCAACTCCTTTTCAAGACAGTGTTTTGTGCAGAACGGAATTGAGAGCAGGGTTTCAGCTTAATATTAGATGACGCATGTGTGTCATTGTTTTGTGTTGAGGAGAACCGCACAAACAAAAGCTCCCTTTTTCTGAATAATAAGGAAAAATATAATTTGTGTATGTAGCTGGGAATTCAATAGCAAGAAAGGAATTGTGTTTAAGTTTAGTTAGACTTTAGAAAATTCAAGCTCAGATTGAAAGCAAAGAGCAATGTGAATGAAATGCCAATTTCACCAGAAAATAGATTTTCTTTTCCCTTCTGGGCCATGGATTTTTATACCATGTTACTTCAAGTGATAGAAAACAGACACAGGCACATTGACCAAGCATATCCACACCTACCATGAAGCAGATAGCTGTACTAATCCTAATTATCAGAATCAGAATCAGGTTTGATATCAAATGTTGGCAAATTTTAAACAATTCTCTATTCATTGATTTGTGTTCATTTACTGAACTTCCTGGAGACCTTTGGATTCATCACTATAATGATACAGCTCTCAATCTGACCAGAGCAATATGTAGAACTCATAATGAATTCATTCATTATGTTCCATGTTGTATGAACTGAGCAATCACGGACTTGATTACTCTTGGCAAGTTTTTCTACAGAAGTGGTTTGCCGTTCCCTAATTCTGGGCAGTATCTTTACAAGACAGGTTGCCCCAGCCATTATCAATACTCTTTAGAGATTGTCTGCCAGGTGTCAGTGCTCAGTGGACTTGTGATATGCACCAGCTGTTCATATGACCATTCAAGACATGCTCCCATCGCTTCACATGACCCTGATTGGGGGGGAGGGGGAGGAGGTGCTAAGTAGGTGCTGCACCTTGCCCAAGGGTGACCTGCTGGTTAGCAGAGGGAAAGAGCACCTTACACCTTCTTTAGTAGAGACGCATCTCTACCCCGCCACCCAGAAATATATGTGCTAAATAAATACGCAAAGAGTTGTCCATACTCTCAGGATCTATCAACAAACCATTATCTTATTTTTCTAGTGTTCAAGAAATTACCAAACGCATATACCTTTTTTCTTTCTGGTATATTAACTCTTTCTTCTTATTATTACTTTCTTCTTACAGAGGTGAAGGATGCTGTTCCAACTAAACACAAGGAGATTAAAAGTAAGTACTCTACCCCAATAATAAGGATTAGTTTTTATTTGAAATTATCCTCTTTACCTGAAGACTATCCTGATAGAATTCTAATTAAAATATTCAATGGAGTTCTTGACAGTGATTTATGTTTGTGTCTTAATGTCATGAACGCCTCAAGGTTTAGGCACTCAAATGTTTTTTTTGAATTTGAACTAAGTGGACCAAAACAAGAGATAATTAATCTTTCTTTTAAATGCTATGTGTCAAATAGGTATAAGAAGCATGACTAGCAAAGATTTATGATCAACGATAATGCTCAATGCTAAAATCTGATGATGTTTGAATGCATTTCGTGCTCTTTCCCAACATTACCTCATCTTCATATTCAATTCACATAATTTGAATCCTCTACAGAAATTATTTTCCTATTTATAAATTTATAAATAGCAAAATCTTGACTGGAGGTAAAAATGATCTCTATCAATCAGGGAAGTGATGTCTGTAAAATCCCATTTCTGAAAAAATAAATACACAGTTTGAGAATTGGTCCCCCCCCCTGGGGTGCATAGATTTAGTTGACTGATGTCTGTCAGATTCATTTATTAAAATCTTTGAAATAAAATGCTTTTAGGAGCTATTTTGAATACTGTATTATATGGGACTTGTCAAGGCATAGGCAGAGATGATGTTTTCCATGGCTGGTGTGTCTGGGAGTCAGTCTCACAATCAGGCGTTGACCATTCAATACAGAGATATGGGAACGTTCCTTCAATTAGTGGTTATGGAATCTCTTGAAATTATTACAAAATATAAAGCAGAAGAGAAGTATGACCATGATTTAATTGAATGTGGAAGGAGATATGAAGTGCTGAATACTCTACTCCTGTTTCTTATGTTTTAGGCTTTTCCATAATTGATCACCCCAGTAGTAGGATTTTCTGGAGACTAACAACAAAGGGTTTCAGGATCAGCACCTAACCTAATAATCCTTCTGCTTCCATTATTATATATGACGAACCATTCAATATTTCAAAGAATGCTAAATACACATATTGTAGTGTTTCCATGAGACCATAAGATATAGGATCAGAATTAGGCTATTCAGCCCATCATGTCTTCGCCATCTCATCATGGCTGATCCATTTTTTTCTCTCAACCGCATTCTCCTGCCTACTCTTCATAACCTTTCATGCTCTGGCTAATCAAGAACCTATCAACTTCCGCCTTAAATATCCCAGTGACTTGGCCTCTGCCTGTGGCAACAAATTCCACAGATTTACCACCCTCTGGATAAAGTTATTTCTCCTCATCGCTGTTCTAAATGAATGTCACTCTATTCTGTGGCTGTGCCCTCTGGTCCTAGGCTCGCCCACTATAGGAACTATCCTCCCCACATCCATTCTATCTAGGCCTTTCAATATTCGATAAGTTTCAATGAGATTACTCCTCATTGTCCTAAGTTCCAGTGAGTTCAGGGTCAAAGCCATCAAAAGCTCCTCAAATGATAAGCCTCTCAATCCCAGAATTATTCTCATGAACCTCCTTTGAACCCTCTCCAATGTCACCACATCGTTCCTTGTGTATTACCCTGGTTGAGATTTTTACTGCTATGCTGTAAGTATTTCATTTTAGCAGATCTGTAAGAACACTCTGTCCTGTTTTCAACCTGTCTCGCTTTGAGCTGAGATGAGGGGCTTTGTTGAACAACTTCAGAATGTGGCGTCAGCCAGTCTGGATGGTGGAACTGGGAGAAGGTGTTAGAGAATGCTGGGCAGAGAGGCATGACCATGGTGTGGGTCAAGGTCTTTGTTGGTGGGAGCTGGGAGAAGCCAGGAGGGAAGATGGCTAAGTCTGCCAGCTGTGTTGCACAAGGTGATTTGTGCTGATGAATGGCCTCAAGGAGGAAGGACCAATGCTCCAACGGGGGAGGCCGGTTGTTCGAGATGGATTTCAAGTGACATTCAGAAGGTGCAGTATGTACATCAAAAATAACGGCTTCTGGAAAATCTGTACTCCACTGTGCACACGTGACTGTTTTATCCTTTTAGGTTTTTTTCTTTCTTTCCTTTAATAACTGGTTGCTTAAGTTAACATTTTTAAGTATGCTTCTTTATAATTGCATACAGTATATGATCTGTTGTATACGTTCTAGACGTACGAAGCCTGAGAAAGGTGAGTTTCTCACCACAGAGTCCCAAGCCGCATTTTCAGAAGCGCCCAGTAAAAAGGGGTTTCACTTGGATAAGAGACCCAAAAATGCTCACAATACTCCAAATGCAGTCTAATCAGTGCCTTATACAGCCTTAGCATTACATCTTTTGCTTTTATATTTCAGTCCTGTCAAAGTGAATGCTAACATTGCATTTGCCTTTCTCATCCCTGATTCAACCTGCAAATTAACATTGAGGGAACTCTGCAAAAAAAGCTCCCAAGACCTTTTGCACCTCAGATTATTGAATTTTCTCCCTGTTCATAAAACAATCCTTCTATCAACGTGCATGACCATATACTCCCTGAGACCTTCACTTCTTTCCCCATTCTCCTAATCTGTCCTTCTCCGGCCTCTCCACTTCCTCAGCTCTACCTGCCCCTCCACCTGTCTTCATATTGTCTGCACACATGGCCACAAAGCCATCAATTCTGTCATCCAACTCATTCACATACGACATAAAAAGAAGCGGTCCCAACACCAACCCCTGTGGAACACCAGTAGTTGCTGGCAGCAAATCAGAGAAGACTCTCTTAATTCTTGCTCTTTGCCTCCTGCCAATCAGCCAACGTTATTATTTTCCCTGTAGTGCCATGGGCTCTTATCTTGTTTAACAGTCTCATGTGCAGCACTTTGTTAAAAGGCTTTCTGAAAATCTATGTATACAACATCAACTAACTCTCCTTTGTCTATCCTGCTTGTTATTTTTTCAAAGGATACCAACAGATTTGTCAGGCAAGATTTTCTTTTCAGGAAACCATGCTAACTTTAGCCTATTCTACCACGTGCCTCCGAGAACCCTGAAACCATATTCTTAATCATGGAATCCAACATCTTTCCAGCTGTTGAGGTCAGACTAACTGGCCTATTACAAACTTGAGAAAATCTGCAGATGCTGAAAATCAAAGTAACACACACAAAATGCTGGAGTAACTCAGCAGGTCAGGCAGCATCTATCGATCGGAGTAAACAGTCAACGTTTTGGACTGAGACCTTTCATCAGATCCAGTTCTGATGAAGGGTCTCAGCCCGAAACGTTGTCTGCCTACTCTTTTCCATAAATGCTGCTGAGACTTGCTGAGTTCGTCCAGCATTTTGTGTGTGTTGCTTGGATTTCCAGCATCTGCAGATTTTCTTGTCTTTGTACTGCCCTGGCTTGCATCTTGACTTTGGACAACTTGGACGTAGCATCCATTTTCGACCCCGACCAACAGAGGCCATCATCATCAGTAGTGTCTTTCAACACCTTTGAAGCATCTAATAAGACATTCAGCCGAAGATAAAAGGGAGAAAAAATATTGTGAATACTGCATATTGGAAACAAGAACAATGTCAGTAATACAGAGAAAATCCAAACTTAATCTGATCTTTCCATTGATACTGAAGGATGTTTCCAGCATAGACAAACTTAATTTTGTTAATTCAGTTGCTGTAAGTACAAAGTGTACGGAAAACAAATCTCAAAAGATCTTAAGGCACCAAAGACACAAAGTGACATTTCTGCCCTATAATTTTCTTTCTTCTATCACCCTCCCTTCTTGAAGACCATAAGACCATAAGACATAGGAGCAGAATTTAGCCATGTGGCCCATCGAGTCTGCTCTGCCATTCAAACATAGCTGATCCTTTTTTTTTCTCCTCCTCGACCCCATTTCCCAGCCTTCTCTCCGTAACCTTTGATGCCATGTCCAGTCAAGAACCTATCAATCTCTGCCTTAAATACACCCAACAGCCTGGCCTCCACAGCTGCACATGGCAACAAGTTCCACAAATTCACCACTCTCTGGCTAAAGAAATTTCTCCGCATCTCTGTTTGAATGGATGCCCTTCTATCCTGAGGCTGTACCCTTTGTCCTAGACTCTCCCACCATGGCAAACATCCTTACCACATCTGCTCTGTCTAGGCCTTTCAACATTCAACATTTGCAATCTTCCAGATCCCTGGAACCATTCCAGAATCTAGAAAGATCATTACTAATGTCTCCTCAATCTCTTCTGAATTTGATGACCTTTTCCTAGAATCATCGAATATCTGGAATGATACACAGGCGAAGAAAGCCATTCAGTCCAGTGTTCTGGTGCCATCTCTAAGTGAGGACCATTAATCTGGTCTCAGTTTATTTTCTATGGACTTGCATATGTCTTAGTGTCTTCTCTTCAATTTCATATACAGTGTTCTCTTGTAATTTCTACAAACACACTTTCAGTCAGTGTACTCCGGACCACAGAAATGAGTTGATTTGTGTTGTCTTTGTTCATTCTGAGAATCACCTTTTGTTTGTGTCTAATGGCTATCAAATTTATCACCAAGGGAAGTATTTTTTTCTCTCATTTATGTTGTCAAAACAGCTTATGATTTAGAATATTTTCATGCAGTCTCCAGTCTCCACTGCTGCTCTGGTTTCTTCAAATCATTGACTTCTCTCATTTTTGACACTGTTCCAGCTGATTTCTTCTGCACCTTCAATGCTTTGATGTTCTTCATAAAATGTGTCTCACATAACCGAGTCCTACAGGAGTAGATCTTGCAATAAGCTAAGATTACAGACCACTATGTCGCTTAACCCGAGGCAAGTTTTTCAGCCTGAGAATAGGAAAGTTGTCGAAATTTTTCTTGACCCTTTGTGGAGTTCACTAATACAGCAAAGGGACAACTACATTCGGCAAGGCCACAGATATTGCCGCTGGCTTAGAAACTTATCAAAGCAGGAAACCTAGGTTATTTTTAATGTAGCACAGAGGCAAGTCCCGATACTGGGATGCCTGGATGATGAAAATCCAGAAAAATACTCACGCAGAGGCTCGGCAATATTTAGAAATATTTTTCTGCTATTCTGAATTCCGTTCCAGTTTTAAGATACCAAAAGCCTCATTAACAGACTTCTCATCCTGTCCTGCCACAGTTAAAAGCTGTTACACATAGAGAGGAAATCTTGGTTTCTTTATCCCTGTAAGAGCCATTCATCTGTTCTCTATCTGCGTTTTATTCTGTATTGCATGTTCTGTATTCTGTTATTTAAGGTAGCTAGTCATGTAGGAGGGGCGTGGTAAATCAAAGGGAATGAATTATATATTCATGTTTATTCTGGTTAGTTTTTAGTGCTGGGACTTCTGGGTGTTATATCTTTTGTTGACCACTTTTCTTCGCCAAATTACATTCGCTTAAGTCCGCTTAAGTACATTTAATAGCTTTAGTTTTAGTTTTGTAAATTTCATTGTTTCAAGATTGTATGTTTTGTTCATTGCTAATGAAGGATCAAAAACATTTCTTCGACTTTTTTGAACATTATTTGATTGAGGAACGACTGCTCAGGCATGTGGATGTCAGCGAGTTAGACTGGCGGGGGGAATTTAAGAAGAAGACAGCTTTATGGAGCAGGTGACAGAGTAGAGGGAGTCAGAGTAAGAGGGCTTTGGCTCAATGGGGCTTCGGCAATAATGGGTCGATGTGTGGTAAATTACTTCTGAAGAAAAGAAATAGGAAGTATGTCTGTGAGGCCAGTGTTCTGTACTGGGTGTCGGATGTGGGATGTCCGGGAGACTCCCAGCCTCCCAGATGGCCACATCTGTACCAGGTGCGTCGAGCTGCAGCTCCTTAGGGGCCATGTTAGAGAACTGGAGATGCAGCTTGATGACCTTCGTCTGGTCAGGGAAAGTGAGGAGGTGAGAGAGAGAGGATCTATAGGCAGGTAGTCACTCCGGGGCCTGGGGAGACATATAAGTGGGTAACAGTCAGGAGAGGGAAGGGCAAGAGACAGATACTAGAGAGTACCCCTGTGGCTATCCCCCTTAACAATAAGTACTCCTGTTTGAGTGCTGTTGGGGGAAATGACCTACCTGGGGGAAGCAACAGTGGCTCAGAAGGATAGGAAAAGGAAGATGGCAGCAGTAATAGAGGATTCTATAGTTAGGGGGTCAGACAGGTGACTGTTTGGATGCAGGAAAGAAACACAGATGGTAGTTTGCCTCCCAGGTGCCGGGGTCTGGGATGTTTCAGATTGCGTCCACGATATCTTGAAGTGGGAAGGTGAACAGCCAGAGGATGTGATATATATTGGTACCAATGACATAGGCAGGAAAAGGGAGGAGGTCCTGAAAACAGACTACAGGAAGTTAGGAGGGAAGTTGAGAGACAGGACCTCAAAGGAAGTAAACTCAGGATTACTGCCTGCACCACGCGACAGTGAGAATAGGAATAGAATGAGGTGGAGGATAAATGCGTAGCTGAGGGATTGGAGCAGGGGGCAGGGATTCAGATTTCTGGATCATTGAGACCTCTTTTGGGGCAGGCGTAACCTGTACAAAAAGGACGGGTTGCACTTGAATCCGAGGGGGACCAATATCCTGGCAGGGAGGTTTGCTAAGGCTACTGGGGAGAGTTTAAACTAGAATTGCCGGCGGGAGGGAACCAAACTGAAGAGATGGATGAAGGGGCATTTGGCTCACAAATAGAGAAAGCTTGGAGACAATGTGAGAGGGAGGATAGACAAGTGGTAGAGAAGGGATGCGCTCAGGCTGATGGTTTGAGATGTGTCTATTTTAATACAAAGAGTATCATGAACAAAGCTTAGAGCATGGATCAGCACTTGGAGCTAAGATGTTGTGGCCATTACAGAGATTTGGATGGCTCAGGGGCAGAAATGGCTACTGAGAGTGCCACGCTTTAGATGTTTCAGAAATGACAGGGAGGGAGGCAAAAGAGGTGGGGGCATGGCACTGCTGATCAGAGATAGTGTCATGGCTGCAGAAAAGGAGGAAGTCATGAAGGGATTGTCTACTGAGTCTCTGTGGGTGGAAGTTAGGAACAGGAAGGGGTCAATGACTTTACTGGGTGTTTTTTAAAGACCACCCAATAGTAACAGGGACATAAAGGAGCAGATAGGAAGACAGATTCTGGAAAGGTGTAATAATAACAGGGTTGTCATGATGGGAGATTTTAAGTTCCCAAATATTGATTGGCGTCTCCCTAGAGCAAGTACCCCAGAGTTTATTGAGAAAGTAAGGAGTCATAGGATCCAAGGGGACCATGCTTTATGGATCCTGAATTGGCTTGCCCACAGAAGACAAGGGTGGTTGTAGACGAGACATAGTCACAGAGGTCAGTGACCAGTGGTGTGCTTCAGGGATCTGTTCTGGGACCCCCTGTCTTCGTGATTTTTAAAAATGACCTGAATGAGGAAGTGGAGGGATGGGTTAGTAAATTTGCTGATGACACAAAGGTTGGGGCGTTGTGGATAGTGTGGAGGGCTGTCAGAGGTTACAGCGGACATCAAAAGAAAGCAAAAGTGGGCTGAGAAGTGGAGTTCAACCCAGATAAATGTGAGGTGGTTCATTTGGAAGGTCAAATATGATGGCAGAATATTGTAATAATGTTAAGACTCTTGGCAGTGTGGAGGATCAGAGTTTTCTTGGGGTCTGAGTCCATAGGACACTCAAAGCAGCTGCGTAGGTTGACACTGTAGTTAAGAAGGCATATGGTTCATTGGCCTTCATCAATCGTGGGATTGTATTCAAGAGGCAATGTTACAGCTGTGTAGGACCCTGGTCAAACACACTTGGAGTACTGTACTCAGTTCTGGTTGCCTCACTACAGGAAGGAAGTGGAAACTACAGAAAGGATGCAGAGGAGATTTTCAAGGATGTTGCCTGGATTGGGGAGCATGCCTTGTGAGAATAGATTGAGTGAACTCGGCCTTTTCTCCTTGGAGCAACAGAGGATGAGGGGTGACCTGATAGAGGTGTATAAGATGATTGTGTGGATAGTCAGAGGCTTTTTCCCAGGGCTGAAATGGGTAAAACGAGAGAGCACAGTTTTATGGTGCCTGGAAGCAGAGATGTCAGGGGTAACTGTTTTATGCAGAGAGTGCTGGGTGTGTGGAATGGGCTGCCGGTGACAGTGATGGAGGCAGATACAATAGTGTCTTTTGAGAGACTCCTGGATAGGTATGAGGAGCTTAAAAAAATAGAAGGCTATGGGTAACCCTAGGTAATTTCTAAAATAAGTACATTTTCAGCACAGCATTGTGGGCTGAAGGGCTTGTATTGTGCTGTAGGTTTTCTATGTTTCTATTATTGTTGGATCGATCAGATAGCGCATCATACAAGATAACTCCCTGTGTGGTCAGCAGCACAGGCATTGTATGTTCGAGTTGCTGCTACAATCCACTTTAAAACTGCATCACACAGAATAATTACAGCTTATACATCTCTCTACCAACAAGTATTACACTAGAAAATGCAATGTGATACAGGAACACTTCTCACAAATGTCAAAAGGGATTTTTGAAATCAGAAAGAGAATTGAAATTGCATTCTAAATGTGCAAAAGGTGCTCTTCAAAATATTAATATAATATTAATATTAGTTATTAATATTTTAAATCAAAATACTGTGATATTCAAAGGAAGGCCTCATCCTTTGAATAGCTGAAAAGGTATGAAACTGAAAATGAGGTTCATTCACAAAAATAAACAGAAGTTTTGCAGATTTATGTTAGAAAGTTATGGAAAAATGAGATGGAAGTACATTTCTTTTCTCTATGCCAAAGTTCTGCTCAGAGATGAAGAAAAACTATCAAAATTGTTTTGGGCATATTTCTACTGGGGTGACAACTTATAGGTGCCCGTACAGATTGCCATTCCAGCTAATCTCCACCTCCCGTACATGCAGATCTTAGACTAGCAAACAGAGTACGTATTTTATTATTATTATCTTCATGTCATAGTGCTGTTAGAAATCAGATCATTCTGCTAATTTTATTTTTAGAAATCAAACCTCAATTGTAAGATCTATTAGAATTAATTTTCCTGGGATATTTAGTTATTTACCATTTTATATTCGCTTTTTGAATTAATATGACCTTCAAACAGATTGGTCAACAAAATGCCGGTTCAGGAAATATTACTTGCAGTGTCAGTTTTGTACCTTTCCCTATCTCATTGGAATGTGCCTATGCAGAGCACCACGCAAATATCCCCTGAACTTTTTTCACATTTCTGCCATATATTTCCCTGAGAACATCTGTTCCTAATTTATACTGCCAGGATATTGGTCCCCCTCAGATTCAAGTGCAACCCGTCTTCTTTGTACAGATCACGACTGTCCCAAAAGAGGTCCCAGTGATCCAGAAATCTGAATCCCTGACCCTGCTCCAATCTCTCAGCCACGCAGTTATCCTGCACCTCATTCTATTCCTATACTCACTGTCTCATGGCACAGGCAGTAATCCCAAGATTCCCACTTCAGGATATCGTGGACACGATCTGAAACATCCTGGACCCTGGCAACTTGGAGGCAAACTACCATCGTGCTTCTTTCCTGCGTTCACAGAATCGCCTTTCTGACCCCCTAACTATAGAGTCCCCTATCACTGCTGCCATTCTCTTCCTTTCCCTACCCTTCTAAGCCACAAGGCCAGACTCTGTGCCGGAGGCGCAGCCACTGTTGCTTCCCCCAGGTAGGTTGTCCCCCCCAACAGCACTCAAACAGGAGTACTTATTGTTAAGGGGGACAACCACAGGGGTACTCTCTAGTATCTTTCTCTTTCCCTTCCCCCTCCTGACTGTGACTCATTTATCTGTCTTGAGGCCTCAGAGTGCCTACTTGCCTATAGCTCCTTCCTCTCTATCACCTCCTCACTCTCCCTGACCAGACAAAGGTCATCGAGCTGCATCTCCAGTTCCCTAACCCGTTCCCTAAGGAGCAGCAGCTCAACGCACTGGGCATGGAACATTTCTGTCGGTGTTCTACGCCAGTCCAGAAGGTCCAGAACTGTGAGTTTGCTCTCAGGTTGGCAGAGCAACAAGCTTTCTCTTTCCACTGATGGATGCAAGCTGCATTCACAGAGGATCCTTGTACAAGAACAGCTGGGGAAATGGGAAAGGCAGGTTTGAGTCACTACAGGGTCAGTACATTATGAATATTACAACAATCAAAATATAATTAGTGCTAGGTAGCATCTGTGGAAAGCAAAACAGTTTAGGAGAGGAAGTTTAGATCAATATCCACATTGGGCACATCTGAGGAGTGATAAGATATAAATTCCTGTATGTTATGTTTATGTATAATATTTCCAAGCTTTTTGATGAGGTGATGCAGCAGTGTGGACTTGTGCAGGTGCAGAGATGCTTCTAGAGGATACAGGCAGCTTAGATGAATGTGTGTGGCTATCCTTTTGATAGGCTAAATAAAAAATACAGAGTCTACCTCAGGTTCCTTAAAGTGTTGAACAATTAATCACCAGAGAGTGGTGAATCTGTGGAATTTGTTGCCATGGGGAGCTGTGGAGGCCAATTTAGTGGGTATATTTAAGGTAGAAGTTGAGAGATTCTTGTTCAATCAAGGCATGAAGGGATACGGGGAGAAGGCAGGAGACTGGGAATGAGAGGGAAAATGGACCAGCCATAATGAAATTGTGGAACAAATGGGATGGGCCAAATGGCCTAATTCTGTTCCTACAATATATCTTATGTTCCACCTGTATTCTGTCACATGGCTCATAATAAACACATGTTGTGTATTTGAATTTCTTAATATGTTAACAAGTTAATTTAAAAGTTTAGCATATTCAACCTTTTTACTCATTTTACAGTAGCATATTTTCCAGGTGACTGAATGGTCTTTTTAAAAATTTATCCACAACTTTCATCAGTATTCCTCAACATGATTGCAACGACACCACTCATCATTACTGGAGATGCAGTTAAGCAATGAAATTAAAGCAAAGGTTACTTAGTTACCTGGGAAAAAAAGATATTTATTTTTTCATTGGGTCAGTGGTTACAGATTATATTGAATTGTTGGCGCTCCAGTTGTTAATGATAAATTTAAAAATGTACTTCTTTTCTCTAGAACCAGAAGTGGCTTCCAAATTAAAAGCAGCTTCTCCACCTCTGACAATAAAACCAGGTAAGTAAATATATCTACATGGTGAACATTGATAATTATTTCTGAAAAGACCAGAGAAAGCCGAGATTTAAATTATGAACACAGAATGGCAACTATGCGTGTTGACATGAAGGATGTTGTCACATGGAAATTTACAATTAGGGGATGAATTCCATTCCTGTACAGAAAGCTGAAAAGTGTTCTTCTTTGTGAGGGCTTATAATACTATGCATGCCATTGGTTGAAATCTGGAATTTGGGGAAAACCAGCAATCCTGAAAAATTTTGGCTTACTGAGAATCCAAAGATGGTGACTTTCATTTCTAAAATGGAACAGTTACTTGACATATAAGTGCCTACACTGCAGCCTGGCTGATAATACAGGTTTGATATGTCCTGGAAATAGCCTTCTATCACATTACTAGTGCCATAAAAGCTGTGAGAGGTTCTGGTGACCATAGCAGTAGAATCTCATCAAATAAGTAGCAAAAGTCACCTGCATTAGAGCCCAGGCTAATAAAGGATATGCCATCTACTGTGATCAAAAATAGCTAATGGCTCCCATGTTCCACATGCCAGCACAGAGGTCTTGGTCAGTTAGTAAACAGGTAGAACTGGCAGCTATTCGGAGCGGTGTAATTCTTCCACAGGGTGTGATGTACAGAGAAGTAGGAGACACCATCTGCTGGTGAAATCTACCATGTACGTTCCTTTTTGAAAATGAACTCCTGAGAATCTGCTGTTTTTCTGTCAGATTTCTTGTCTTTCTCTAACAGCACAATAACGTATGTTTATCATTTCTATTCCATTGAAAAAAATTGTTTACAGTAGAGAAAGGAAGGCATCAAACTGCAAAACAAGCAGCAAGTAAAAATTGCATATTCAGAGCACATCATCTACATCATGGGCACCGGAATTCTTGCTCCAGTTTAATGTTATGCCTCTTATGGATTCTTTGTAAAATTTTGTTTTTGCATAATTATACTGTATATTTTATTACTTGCCCTGTGTAACCACAAGACTCCTGCCATCTAGCTATTCTTATTGAGAAGGGCATCAATGCAAGTTGCACCGATGGAGCCTCTCTCTAGTCGTCCATGACTGATGCACATGACAGCCACAGTCACTCACTTTCCCCTTTTCTAACCTGTAAGCTCCACACTGCTGATAATATTCTGCGCTTGTGCATTGAACCAATTTATTAACAGTGCCTGTATGCTTAAAATATTTTCAATATGATCTGAATATTTGCTGCTGTTAGAAATGTAATTTTAAATAAAAGTTCAAGGACAGCTTAAAGTACATCTGATTTAGTTAAAAATAAATTACAACTGCTATCAAAATTCTTTACTATCTATATATACTAAATATTACTAATGTTTTAAAGTTAACATAACTTGAGAGTATGGCTTAAGTTCATTAAAAATACATGGAACAGACTAAAGAGTAGTACATTGGTAGATTTTACACATGTATAATTTATGACAATATCATTAGTGACAGAGGTTCATTATTAATGATGAATTTTAGTGGTAGGGTACGTTACTGTGATGTATTATCTGTTGTACCAACAAAAATATGATTATGAAACAAAAGCCAGACAGTGTATAACCTTAGAAAGATCTGTGTAGCAAGTACAAAATTGATATCAGAATTTATGTGGATATTATCCGGTATTTGGATGGTGGGGTGGAGATGTGTCTACCAAAAGAGGTGTAATGGTCTTTCTTCCACTAGCCTGCAGGTCACCCTTGGGCAAGGTGAAGCACCTGCTTAGCGACCCAATCAGAGTCACGTGAAGCCATGGAAGCAGGTGGTGGATGGTTGTATGAGTGGCTGGTACATATCACAAGTCCTGGTTATATGACCATTAATGCCAGGCAGACATCATTGAAGAGTATTGATAATGGCTGGGATCACCCATCTTGTAAAGACACTGCCCAGAAGATGGAAATGGCAAACCACTTCTGCAGAAAAATTTACCAAGAACAATCATGGTCATGAGAACATGATAGCCCACATCATACAATATGGTACCTAGTTATAGATAGATAGATAGTTACTTTATTGATCCCAAAGGGAATTACAGTGTCACAGTAGCATCACAAGCTGATAAGGATTATTTCCTCTGAAAAAGACGTCTTTTTTTTTATTTTACAGGTCTGCTATTTTCTTTTTGAATTTTTGGAAAAATAATATATCTTAAGTTATCCAATTTTGTCTTTCCACTTTAGAGTCAGTTAAAGAGAAGCCAGTTTCTCCATCAAAGGAAACAGGTAACTATTAGATTCTTTCATTTGTGATACATATGTACAAGAATTTACACTTCAATTCAAAAAATTTTTTATTTGAGTTTTGAGAAATTATTGACAAAATATGACCTGCCATTTGGCAGTGATTGATGCCTGCCATTGATTGTGAAATGAACGGTGCAGACAGAACCAGGATATGTGAGTTAATGGAGAAGGAACAAAACAAATTAAACAAGTTAAAGGATAGTGAACAAAGAGAAAAAAACCCAGAAAATTACAGTAACAATATTCAGTTTTTCATGTCTCACAATTAAATGTCAATGGAAGAGATACTACTATGTGCAAGGATTAATATTCGGTACCAGAGAATAATTAGCACTTACCACATTGGTAAAATTACTTAAGAGTAGAAATTCCTTAACTTAGTTTTCTGGGGCAAATTTTCTTATTTTGTACAAATGCTGCTCTCTGTAGTTAAATGGGGAACCAAACAAAAGAAACCATTATGGTAAAGCTACTTAGCTTTATGGTAAAAAGTAACCCCTATTTAACTTTTTAAATCATGAATCTATACTCATCATATTTAACTATAGCAATGAAGGGAGAGATGTATTACATTCTGATGCACATTTTTTGATCTATTATTAATTCAATTGACTGAAGCAATTCATTGTTATGGTGTTGGATGAGTATATTTATGGCACAGAGACATAAAACAAACTGCAGCTGAAGATCACCAAGTATGCTTTAAGGCATATTGAGGTACAGATTCTATCACATCAATTAAATCAAAACAATAATAAAATAGCACATTATACAGAAATGTTAAATATCCACTGTGTTAAGTGCAAGGAATGTTTCTATAATATTTATTTCTGTTTTAAGAATAGATTTTGCCTGAGTCAATCTGACCCATAAAATGGAGCTTGACATGAGACTGAAATAATGATTGCCTAGAAACTGGATCATGTAGCATCATCTCCTGTGTACATAGAAATTCTATTTCAATGCAGAATCAACTAGAGAAAAATTATGAACCTGCAGCAAATTCTGTAGCACCCGCCTTTCGTTTCTGTCACCTTTGTGGCCAATGTATTTGTGGTCTGCGGTTGGTCGGTGCCCCAGTTAGAAGAATTCCTGAAATGTGTTTGTGTGCTCTGAAAGGATTTCATCACAGGGAATCTACCTGAGATCTCAGGCCACACAGTCTGGCCTAGGCAATGTACCTCAGACAGGTCATGCTTAAATGTTTCATGTTGAAATCCACTCTTCCTTTTCACCCCCAACCAATTCAGACCATAAAGACTAACCCTGTCCCAATCCTCCCCAGGATCTCTTCACTATCACCTGCAGTTCAATCACAAGAAAGATCATGCAGCTGAGGAAGAAAAACTCCACGAGAGTCCATGTTTAACTTAAGAAGATAAAGAAATCATCAAATATTAGGCAAAAACTGATATTTCTCCTGGACCAGATGGTCTGAATCAATGAGTCTCCGGAGAAATGACTGCAGAAAAACTTGATACTTTGATAGGAATCTTCCAAAATCTCCTGGATTTTGGAGAAATTCCAGAGAATTGTAAAACTCTAAATGTAATACCGCTATTGAAAAAATGCAGAGGATACAGAGCAGCAGATGTAGATTAATTAACTGAACTTCTGTCATTGGAAGATGCTGGAAGCAGTTATTAAGAAAGCAAGACACAACTGTTAGAAAATCATAAGACAATCAAGTATTGCTAATCAAGGATGCCTTTGCATTGAAAGCAGTGTGGTAAACGTTCATGAGGTTAATTTCTGGCATGAAGAGATAGACATATGAAGATTGATTGAGCAGATTAGCTCTATTCTTATTGGAGGAGTTAAGAAAGATGAGAGGCAATCTTATTGAACCATTTATGTTTCCAATGGGAATTCATGGGCAGATGCTGAGAGCTTGTTTACTCTAATGTAGTAGTTAGAATAAGTGGTCTTAGATTCAAAATAAGAGGTTGCCCATTATCACATGGTGGTGAGCAAAAATTACTTCTCTGAAAGGATTGAAGATCTTTGCAGCTCTGTTCCCCAGAAATCTGTGCAAGTGCAGTCAAAGAATATATTAAAGCTGTCGTCTAACCATCATTTAAACTATAAGAGAAGTTAAGGAGTGTGAACAGAACTGTTAAACAGTTTCAGGACCAAGAATATTTCAGCTGTAATTTAAACGAATGGTGGCACAGTATTGAGAGAGCCTTCTCCTGCTCCTCTTTATGATGTTCCTACTTCCAACACATTTAATGATCTCTAGTCCAACCTGGTCAAGTCTTCTGCCTTGACCCAGACAGGAAATACCCCAAATGTACTTTATCCTGCCCAACACCCATGCTAAGCCCCGGAAAATGATCCTGAGCCCCACAACTTGCTGTGTCCACTCCTCTGCAATGGGGAAAACATAAAACGTCTGATCACACTTTTGAGTCTTTATGGCTGCAGGGGCTTAAACAAGGTGCCTCCCAATGACCCCATTCAAGCAATAATTGTTATGTCAAACGTGAGGAAATCTGCAGATGCTGGAAATTCAAGCAACACACACAAAATGCTGGTGGAACACAGCAAGCCAGGCAGCATCTATAGGGAGAAGCGCTGTCAATGTTTTGGGTCGAGACCCTTCGTCAGGACTAACTGAAAGGAAAGGTAGTAAGAGATTTCAAAGTAGGAGGGGGAGGGGAAAATGCAAAATGATAGGAGAAGACCGGAGGGGGTGGGGTGAAGCTGAGAGCTGGAAAGGTGATTGGCAAAAGGGATACAGAAGGGAAAGGAAAGGATCATGGGACGGGAGGCCTAGGGAGAAAGGAAGGGGGAGAGGAGCACCAGAGGGAGATGGAGAACAGGCAGAGTGATGGGCAGAGAGAGAAAGAAAAAAAAGGGGAGGGGAGAAAAAAACGAAAAAAAACTAAATATATATCAGGGATGGGGTAAGAAGGGGAGGAGGGCTATTAACGGAAGTTAGAGAAGTCAATGTTCATGCCATCAGGTTGGAGGCGACCCAGCCGGTATATAAAGTGTTGTTCCTCCAACCTGAGTGTGGCTTCATCTTGACAGTAGAGGAGGCCATGGATAGACATATCAGAATGGGAAAGGGACGTGGAATTAAAATGTGTGGCCACTGGGAGATCCTGCTTTCTCTGGCGGACCGAGCGTAGGTGTTCAGCAAAATGGTCTCCCAGTCTGCGTCGGGTCTCACCAATATATAAAAGGCCAGACGGGGAGCACCGGATGCAGTATACCACACCAGCTGACTCACAGGTGAAGTGTCGCCTCACCTGGAAGGACTGTCTGGGGTCCTGAATAGTGGTGAGGGGGGAAGTGTAAGGGCAGGTGTAGCACTTGTTCCGCTTACAAGGATAAGTGCCAGGAGGGAGATCGGTGGGAAGGGATGGGGGGGATGAGTGGACAAGGGAGTCGCGTAGGGAGCAATCCCTGTGGAAAGCAGAAAGAGGTGGGGAGGGAAAGATGTGCTTGGTAGTGGGATCCCGTTGGAGATGGCGGAAGTTACGTAGAATTATACGTTGGATCTGGAGGCTGGTGGGGTGGTAGGTGAGGACAAGGGGGACCCTATCCCGAGTGGGGTGGCGGGCAGATGGGGTGAGGGCAGATGTGCGGGAAATGGGAGAGATGCGTTTGAGAGCAGAGTTGATGGTGAAAGTAGGGAAGCCCTTTTGTTTAAAAAAGGAAGACATCTCCTTCGTCCTGGAATGAAAAGCCTCATCCTGAGAGCAGATGCGGCGAAGATGGAGGAATTGTGAGAAGGGGATAGCATTTTTGCAAGAGACAGGGTGGGAAGTGGAATAGTCCAGGTAGCTGTGAGTGTCTGTAGGGTTATAGTAGATATCAGTAGATAAGCCGTCTCCAGAGATGGAGACAGAAAGATCAAGAAAGGGGAGGGAGGTGTCGGAAATGGACTAGGTAAATTTGAGGGCAGGGTGAAAGTTGGAGGCAAAGTTAATGAAGTCGACGAGCTCAGCATGCGTGCAAGAGGCAGCGCCAATGCAGTCGTCGATGTAGCGAAGGAAAAGAGGGGGACGGATACCTGTATAGGCTTGGAACATGGACTGTTCCACAAAGCCAACAAAAAGGCAGGTATAGCTGGGACCCATACGGGTGCCCATGGCTACACCTTTGGTTTGGAGGAAGTGGGAGGAGCCAAAGGAGAAATTATTGAGAGTAAGAACTAATTCTGCTAGACGGAGGAGAGTGGTGGTAGAGGGGAACTGTTTAGGTCTGGAATCCAAAAAGAAGCGGAGAGCTTTGAGATCTTCCTGGTGGGGGATGGAGGTATATAGGGACTGGACGACCATTGTGAAAATAAGGCGGTGGTGGCCAGGAAACTTAAAATCATTGAAAAAATTCAAAGCGTGAGAAGTGTCATAAACATAGGTGGGAAGGGATTGAACAAGGGGGGATAAAACACTGTCAAGGTATGTAGAAATGAGTTTGGTGGGGCAGGAGCAAGCTGAGACAATGGGTCTAATTGTTATGTTGTGTAACTTCAAAACATTAAACTAATTCAAAAGGAAGACACAGTAGTTTGAAATGAGGGTCTAATTTAGAGTTCACTGTAAGGAGGCACGCACTTATCACGTGGGAGTGTGATGACATCTGCAATTAAAATATTTATACATGTAATACATAATGGATAATTTAAACAAACAAGAATGTTTAATCAACGTGTGTGTGTGTGTGTGTGTGTGTATATATATATATATATATACCCACACACAAGATTACTCATATATAACTGAAAAATTAAATACTCCACAATAATCAATTCATAAACTGGTGAATATCAGCTGATTACACCTGACTGGCACTTTACACGAGATATTCCAAACCAGGCTCTGTTTTCTTGAATGCACAAGTGTAAAGGTGTATGTTCAATGTCACTCCGTTACTAATCTGAAAAAAAAACTCACAAAGAGTTCAGTACTGTTTCTTGAAAACATTTTCAAAGGGCCGGGTTGTACTCTATCCAACCTGCTGCCCATACTTGACCTCCATCTTCTCTCCAATCCTTCCAATGTAACTCATAACAAGATCCCCGCTTGACTTCTGTGGTAACACAGCTACTACTGAACATGATCATCGATTGCATGAATGTAGTGTGGAGTAGGCCTCTGTTAGTCTCGATAGACCATGGATTTGCGCCTTGGAAAGTTTCCAGGGCATAAGCCTGGACAAGGTTTTTTTTTATGGAAGACTGGCAGTTGCCCAAGCTGCAAGTCTCCCCTCTCCATGCCACCAATGTTCTCCAAGGGAAGGGCATTGGGACCCATACAGCTTGGCACTGGTGTCATCGTAGAGCAATGTGTGGTTAAGTGCCTTGCTCAAGGACACACACACAGCCTCAGCCAAGGATCGAACTAGTGACCTTCAGATTACTAGACGAACGCCTTAACCACTTGGCCACGTGCCAACACACACACGCACACACACACACACACTCACACGCGCACACGCACGCACACGCACACACACACGCACTCGTACGCGCACGCACGCACGCACACCTTACCCATTAAATGAAGGTCTATGTACCCATTTAAGAGGCTATCCAACTAATTGTAGATTAAGTCAATCAGAAGGGAAAGATACAAAGTCACCATGTTTCTAAAATGCCCATTAGAGAAACTTATGCCGTAATTTGAATGTTCCAATTTGCAATTATGAATTTATCTTTCCGTGATTGACACATGAGAATGAACATTTATAAATGCTACTAGATTTGATTTTCTTTCTGCTTGACTCTGGTTGGCTTGGTAGAAAAGTAAAGTAAGCCTTTTGACAGAAAGTAGCATTCTTCGTGTTAATAGGGGCAGAACTGTTTCTGCAGGTTCTGCCATTCCACCAGTCTGCAAGGAACAATGCCACTGCAACATACCAGCTGGTTCTATGACAAGCTGAGAAAAGAAGCATAGTCATGGCATTATCACATTTCTGAAAATTCTCTCAACCAGCTTATCTAATTTTCTCCTTCGAAAATGGAGGCAGCTTCGGGGCTTATACATTTGTCGCTCTTCCCACTTTTACACTTATGTAATGCATGGTTAATTCTCTCATAAAAAAGTTTATTACAACATTTATTTGCCCAAGTTTACTGTGACAAATAGTGTGCCAGCACTCCATGCATTTTAACTTAAAATCAATCAACAACCTTTCTTTAACAAATAATTGATTCTATTCATTATTTACACTTAATTAATTATCTGAGACCAAATCACTTGAAATTGGTGAGGCTGGTGAGATGTTTTACAAATCAGTAATCAACTGAGTAATAATGTACTCAATGTTCTTATCAAGAGAGAATAAAAGGGAGTGAGATAAAGAGAGAGAAAGGAATGAAGAGAGATACTATGCCACTTCCAACCCCATTGCTAACAATATTATTCTGTGCAATTTTCATTGCCCTATTCATGTTAAATAGGAAGCAGCTGAATTCACTATGCCCATGTTACATTATGGTTGTAAGTAAGCTCCATTAAGTAGCCTTGCAGTTCTTATTCCAGCAATATTTTTTTTATTTCACAGTTCCATGGGATCCTATGAATTAGAACCCAACTTGTAAAGTGTTTCATATGGTAGCAAAGTCTAGATCTATGCTAGGCATCCACTCAACTCCGGCATTACCTGTCATAGCAACAGGACTTGATTCTGACGAAGGGTCTCAGCCCGAAACGTCGACAGTGCTTCTCCCTATAGATGCTGCCTGACCTGCTGCGTTCCACCAGCACTTTGTGTGTGTTGCTTGAATTACCAGCATCTGCAGATTTCCTTGTGATTACCTGTGATACTGTATTTTATAAATGACAAAATAACAAAATACAGCCTCCATCAAGGTTAATGGTAATTAAGGGTTATGAGGAAAAGGCAGGTAGGTGGTTTTCAGCCATGATCTTGCTGAATGGCAGAACACACTCTATGGCACAGATAGCCTACTCCTGCTCCTATTTGTTATGTTCGGATATTCTTAACGTGCTGTGCAAACTTTACCAATGAGAAATTCTTCCAAAACAGTCACTATTAAACAGAATTTGCATCTATTATAAGACCATAAGATATAGGAATAGAATTAGGCCATTTGGCCCATCAGGTCTGCTGTGCCATTTCATCATGGTTGATCCATTTCTTTCTCAGACCAATTTCTTGTCTTCTCCCAGTATCCCTGCATGGCCTAACCACTCAAGAATCCACCAAGCTCTGCCTTAAATATATCCAATGACTTGGCCTGCACAGTCACCTGTGGTAACAAATTCCACAGATTCACTGCTCACTGGCTAAAGCAATTCTTCCTCATCTCTGTTCTAAATGAACATCCCTCTATCCTCAGGCTGTATTGTCTGATCTTAGACTATCCCACCACAGGAGACATCCTGTCCAAATCTATCCTATTGAGGCTTTTCAACAGTCGATAGGTTTCAATGAAATGCTCTCCCGCCCCACCATTCTTCTGAATTCCAAGAGCACAGATTCAGAGCTCCCTGGTTTAATTCTGTACCAGACATCTGCAAATCGTTCTTGTTTTATTGGGTAGAGAGTCTGAGACTTGACTAACTCACACAGCGTCAGCTCTCTTGTATCTGGGAGTTGGTCAGTAGAACTGACATGAAAATCAGCATAAACTCCCAAATTTGAGCTCCCTAACTCACTCAGAAGAATCTCACTCAAACAAGTGATTCGGAGAAATTGGATGCCTTATTGAAACCCCATTGATACTGGAAATGTAATAATAATTTTGTGTGCCTTCACTTAATCTAATCAGCATTCCTGTAAAATGTAAATTACAGAGTTAATCTCTGGATAGATACATTTAATTAACAATCAATATAAATTAATGCTAAATCCTTCCCATATCATTTGATCATCCAGAAATACACGCATACTTGCACCCAGAAAGCACTAAAAAAACAACAAGGAGGGAAATTAATGGCATTTGAACACATTATTAATATGTAAATTGATCTGTAGGTTGCAACAAGGGAGACCTAACCTATCAATTGTAGATTATCACTGGCTGCTGATGGATTTGTACTGCCTCATTGTCAATACCACCAAAAGAACATTTTACATTTACCCTCCTCTAGATATGCATTTTGCTGTTTTTTCACATTAATTTCCCATTGAACTCACCACAGAAAATGTGAGTACCTTTTCAATAATTGTTAATGACTGCAAATAAATAATTCTCCCCCAGAAAGTGATTAGATTTGTGCCTTCAGGATAAGTGTTATTTTTAAAAAATATCATACTTGGGCCATACTGTTTTATTTTCATAATTTTACTGCCTGTCTCTTGTTTCTTCTGCCTTCATCCAATTCTTATTTCTCCCTCATTTGTATTCCCTCCCAAGCCCTCTCACATATATTTCTCATTTCTTAAATCTCACTTGTTAACGAGATAGATGGCTAGTAATAAGTGGTTAAGGAGATCAATAGCTAGTAATAAAATCAGACCTGTTACCCTGGTTGAAACTGACACCGAAAATAGGATCGTCTGCGCAATCAATGTAATTGGTCAAGAGGACTTCCAAAGAAAAAAAACATGATAATTTACAGACGGTGATAATGGCAACTGCATTATATCAGATGGACACTAATCTGGGTAGGTGACAGGCCTTAAAAGGCACATTCTCCAAGGCAGCTAAGCAGCAGCAATATACACTTCTACAAATGCCCTAGAGGAGGAGAAGCTGATAATGAACAGTTTCTAGAATTAGTTGTCAGTGTGGTGGGTTCCAATAAGGGGAAATTTAAAAGTTAAAATGGAAAGAATAAAATGTGTTATAATCATGAAGGGACAGTGTATACAAACATAAGAGTTAGGGTGAGAGCATGGACCTACTCCCATTGTTATTTGCTCCATTTTAATGGACATATTCATAAGTGAGATAAATACCAGAAAGATGGTTCTATATGCCATGTGTCCAGGAACCCTCAACCCATTATTATATGACACCAGCAAGAAAGGGCTTCTCCAAGATTTTCTCATCAAGTCAAGTCAATTCAGGTTTATTGTCATTTAACAACATGTATGTATACCACCAAATGAGACAATGTTTCGCTGGACAAGGGTGCAAAGCATAATAGTACTCTTAGCACACATGTAACACACAATAACTTAGGAAAGTACGAAGTAAATCTACAAATGAATTACAAATACTTAAAATAAAGTGAATAAATGAAATATTGTAAAATATTGTACAATACTTTGTACCGATATTAGCCATTTGATTGTATAGAAAGACAGTTGTAGCCAGCCTTTCAATAGTGGGATGATATTCAGTGCAGAACGTTCTGCAAAGGAGGATATGAGGTATTACGAGATGTTACCGGGGTTCTCTCTCAACAATATTTTGTGTAAAGTAAATGGAGGGGCACGTTGTCTGATTTGTGGATGATGATGTTGCATACTTTTTATTTTAAAACATCACTTGACCGGGGAGTTTTCTCCTGCCAGTGCACTTAGAGCCTCCTTCCTCTGCTCTGCTGGTTGATGAGCCTGCTGGGACATTTTTCTCCTTTTCTCTTTCTTTTGCTCCAGCTGTTCGTCCACCTCACAAAGCACATCGATAGATTGCTCCCCCTTGGCACCACTGGTGTGAGCATCAAGACATCCTTGCACCAGAGTCACATTTTCAGAAGAGCAGTGGCATTTTCCCTAACAGTTCTGATTCCTTCATAATGAATTCTGTGTGACATGGAAGGAGCCATTCAACCCATCAAGTTGATGCCAACACTTAAGGCTATCCCTTTCCCTTACTTACTTCCCTGCAGGCCGTTCTAACTCACATGTCCACTCTCCTGCTCCACTGTTGATCTTCACATCAGCCACATACTCTAATGGTAATTTACCGTACTTCTGGGTTTTGGGAGAAAAATGAGGCACCTGGGGGATTTCTGTGGGGTGACAGGAAAGACGTACAATTTCATGCTTCTATGTTTTATGGTCCTCGAAATCCCTACCCTACTACTCTGCATAGTTCAAGCAAACCCCTCTCTTGGGTTCCCTGACCTTCCCTGTTTGTCCCTCGTCATGTCACAGGATCAAATATTCTGTCCTTCCTCCTCTCCTCCCCCTTGCCACCAAATAAAAGTTGCGTCAACTGAAATGCCACGGACTGTTAACCCAGACTGAACCCAGTTCCTCCACTTTGCCTACGTGAATCAGGCAATGATTCAGGCAATGAATCCAACCCTAATTTTTTAAATTTCAAATGTTTATTTTTCACTTCAGGATAAATACAACAATTGTAAAGCTTTTTACCATAATATTAATGGTTGGATCAATATGCAGGTGCATGAGCAACTAAACAGGAAAGAGAGCTGAACATGCTGTTGGATTTGTCGTCAGTCTGTGTAATTTGTAACTCTGTGACTGTTTTTTTTTCTCTGACCTGTAAATAGGTCTTCTGTATTTCATTTAATAAAAGCAGATTATTTATATTCTCTTATTTAGCAAAGAAGACATTATCTCCTCCTGCTATCAGAGAAACTAAAGGTTTGATAAATGCATACACATGCACAGGCATACGAGTGATTAAGCTGCATGTCTGAAACAATGCTTCAATAAGTTCTGCATTGAGATTGATGGCATTCTAATGGCAACATCAGGTATTTCATTAGAAATTTGCTAAAGGCCTCATGTGATGGCAATATGAAAGCTTTGCAGATTCTAATGTGTAATAAATCTATTGTCCAGAAGCCTGTTTCTTTATCTACGGCATGCACTTCAAGCATTTCTTTAACTTCATAATGTTAACCTCATTATTCCCAATAGGAATTCTGCATAATTTTCTGTGCAATATTTTAATGGTAATGCCATGTGAAGGATACTCTCGCGGAGATAAAAAAAAAATAGAGCGTTATGCTAATTAACAGATCATTAGAGAGGATGCAAATATTTTCACAAGTTTAGAACTAAGAACTTCTTAAAATTACCTTTAGTTAATTAACAGCTTGCTGTATATTTCAAGCTGAAGGATGAAATGATAACATCATCTTGGCATATGCATCGTGTTTCGTTGTTGCTATTAGTAAGGATGCTTGTTCTGAAGCTTCTAGAATATTCTTGTCATTGGAATTATGCTAATACCACACTTGCAGTGCACAATCCAGTCATAAATGGCAAAGACAATGACCTCAATTGATGTTGTGGATAGCAAATGGAAAAGCTATTATATTAGACAAATTCTTACAAAAGCTTTGGCAGCTTATTACCAAAAATATATTTAAGAGGAAAAAATAGTTGATTATTAAAGTGCTTGGGAGTATGGAGAGGAGATAAATTTGCTCTAACATCAGCAAGTTAGATAGCAGGATGGGCTGCTGTAATGGTGGCACAGGATAGAGAGAGGCATGGGGAGAGGGGGTTGAATGTAAAACAGCTGACAGTTCAACAGCAGTGAGGCAGGGGAAAGTTTGAGCCTTACATCACTGTGTGGCAGGTAAACAGGAAAGTGGTTGCGCAAGTACAGGCAGGCTTCAGAACCAGCCCATACGTTCAATGAGTTTTGTCAACTATTCACAGCTTACATAGCAAGGACAGAATTTGTTTTCATAACTAACAAAGCTTATCAGGCCCAAGACTGTGCTAAGAATACACAGGCACTGACTGGTTCATTGAAATCAAGTAATTTTACTCCAGATATTGACTTCAACCATATTATGCATGGTTCACAAAAATCTGAGGACACCCTGTGTGTAGTGTAGGTGTAGAAAGTGGAAACATGCAGCTCTTTGACAGACTGAGCAGTTACAAATGTACCACAATCGGAAAATAGGGAAAATTTTCAGTGATTTAATATAGTTCAAAATAGTATCTGTTGCAAAGCTGGTATGATATCTAGCGTGGATTAAATGATCACAATATGAGACATTCCTGAAAACAGCAAAAAATATGTGAAGTTATATCTGTTTCTGAGGGAGGTGTGAAACTAGGCATTGTGAAGTACAAGCAGCAGCAGTGAGGCAGGTTCTCCAGTACATAAAGTCAAGGTAACGTGAGAATATGCATACAAGGGAGAGTTCCCAATGTTTATAGAAGCCAGTTAGTCTATGATGGACATGTATATATCGGATGCACACCGCACACACACACACACACACAAACACGCACACACACACACACACAAACGCGCACACGCATACACAAATGTGTACATGCACACCGGTGCACACACATACACATTTTTAAACGGTGCTTTGTAATGATCTCATTGTGACAAAAGTACTACGTGTGCAATTGTTCTCGCTTTATAATAAATTGTGCACCCTTCTCCAGCTCATATTATTAGAGCATGCCAGAACTCCCAGTCTATTTTGACAGTCCAGCTGCAAATTATTTGCAATGATTTTGTATTAATTAATCGTTGTTCATAAAAAATTTACTGCCTTCTACTGTTTTCATTGGCACAATAATATTGACCCTCTTCTTCAGCTGAAAGTGCTGACTAGTACTGTGATAAGGTTAAATTAATTTTAGCTGGTGCAAGGAAAAAAAATCACTTCCCAATAGCAATTCATATATCAGGCTCCATAAGTTATCAGAGAGAAGATAAGTTTTCTGTTCCAGGATCCGTCTGAATGATTTTCTTTAGGCATTCCTCGCTTCATTTATTAATGGCAACTGTAAGATTAGCTTACATTGTTAAATGGCGCTGAATTGCTTTGCATATAACAATGGGTCTTAAAATTGAATGCTGCTTAAATTTTAACACATTTATGATTCTGTATTTTTGTTGCAATCCTCAGTTAAACCGAAGGATGCTGATCAAGAGATCAAAAGTAAGTGGTACACATTTATATTTTCAACTAGCATCATGCAAGGCTGTTTCACGCTTTCTCACTTTCTGTTGGTTGATTGAAATGACTTCAATGTGTAACAAGTACATGACACACTTGGACTTTATCATCAAACACTCCATCATTCTATTCTAAAACCCGATGGAGCCAGTGTCCAAAGATTGGACTTCTTTGCATCTGTTTCTAGTATAAATTGTATATGGAAAGCATTTTGTGTTTGTGTTGCAATACCTGTTTCTTATTGATGTACTGCCCATCAACAAATTAGAATGGGGATATCCTGAGTTAGTTTGCTTATTTCTCTGTGGAAGTCTGCATATTTGTTTTTGTCTTTGACAAACAAGACTCATTTTAATTACTTAATAAACTCACAGTATAATGAAGATTACTTTATGTTGAGAGTAGATTACATGAGAATTAAAGTCTCCTCCATTCTTATATGTAAAGGGAGAGCATCCGCAATAATATTTGCAGTTTTGTAAATAGCAAGGTTGTTTAAGACCAGATACTCCAGAACTGCAGTAATTTTATGTATTGCTTTGTAACACTGCTGTAAAAATAATCAAATTTCACAACGTATGTGAGTGATGATAAACCTCGCTAACCCCCTTCCCTGGCACTCATTCTCTGCCACCTGTCCCACACCCCTCCCGTGGCACTCCATCCTCGCCATTCCCAACATCGTTTGCTCCCACCAGATTTACAAAGTCATTCTTTGCTCCACGTTGACAAATACAATTCTGTGCAAATGTCCTGGTTTTGAGGTACATAATGGTCAGTTGACTAAATGGAGTAAAAAAAAACACAGCATTAATAATCAGAAAGGGTATTTGACAAAGATTCAAAAATTCCAATATTCAAAGATTCAAAGTACATTTATTATCGAAGTATGTACATACAGAATGCAGCTCCAAGATTCGTCCTCCAGCAGGCAACCAAGGAACAATCACCATGGAACCCGTTCAAGAAAACACCAAACACCCAGTGTGCAAAAAAGGAACAAATTGCACGAAAGGCAGACAGCGAACAAAGAATGCATAGAATATCAAACATCAAACCAGGAGGCAGGGTAGCAGGAGAGTATGGGGAGGGAAGGGAGAATGAAGGGTATTGACTGGACTCTGGTGACATTCAAAACCTCCCGTTCCCCCTCACTCAATACAAACAATGATGAAAAAAACATATTCCAGAAGTGGTTCAACATTAATGCATGATGAAAGAGCTCACAGAAAAATTCACTCTGCGATATAGATTGGATTGAAGATGTTGCGATTCATCTTGAGTAGAATAAGGTTAGTTTAACATATAGTATTTTACTTTCTTTAAACCTATTTGATCTTTCTTTTATGGAACCAGAGGAAGCCACTACAAAGAAACACAAAATTTCTGCTGTTGCATCAGGTAAATACTGAACAATACTGGGAATTAAAATACAATTATGCCATCTACTGGTTGCAGTAATTTGGAACCATCATTTATTCTAAATCTGTTTATTGATGGAGATGATTTAATATGCAAAAACAGTAAATATACAAACCTTATTGATAAACTCTAAAGATATCTAAGTCTGTATTTTATATTTTTTCATTACAGTGAAAGAAACGAAAGAGAGTTAGTAATATTTTCCTATTTTTAAAGCAGATTATGACACTTAGAAACAACGTTTTTGTTCTTCTTGGCATCTTTGCAATTGGTCCCATTTCTCAATGTACTGCCTAATTACAATGCACACTGTCTGAAACAAGTGCCAAGGCTAAAGCTTATTTGAATCGATCAAAAGAATTTGCTGTTAAGTAGAATCTATAGATTTCTTAATACAAACTTATTAAACTGTAAATTGTTGCTTCATTATGATCAATGTCTTGTCATAATACCACTTAGGTAGTGGATTCCAATTTTATAATATAAAATTTACAAGTAAAAATGATTAGGAAAAATATCAGATAATCTTAAACACCAAATAATTCACCGCTTGTAAAAGCAAAATTGTGCAAATGCTGGCAATCTGAAACAAAACCTGAAAATGGTGGAAATGCTCAGCATCTGTGAAGATTAACAAGTGTGAGGTCAGGATTCTGATGAAAGGCCACTGAGCTCAAAGTTAGACAATGTTTTTTTCTCCAGAGCTGCTGCCTGACTGGTTTATTTCTTTTGGATGTAGACGAATTATTGTTAGCCAGTTTGGCCTGAGCAGTCCAAATCCAAATAATTAGCACGGTTTTGAATTGGCCTCATAAGATTATTGCATTACGTTGTTAACAGAGTTTAGCAGTTCAGGACAGGATCATTCATTTTCACAGGTATCTATGGTGACACATATCTATATCCAAAGAAATCTGAGGTATCCTCCTCATAAACTCTCTAACATCATTCGGACTGCCAAATACCTATGCTCTCCTTCATAAAGAATGATTTAACTTGAAATAGTAGAAAGTAATGAGAGTACAGAAAATGTAAGGCATAGGAACAGAATTCGGCCATTCAGGACATCAAGACTGCTCTGCCATTCAATCGTGGCTGACATATAATCCCTCTCAAACCCATTCTTTGATGCCTGATTAATCAAGTGTCTATCAACCTCCACCTTAAATATACCCAATGACTTGGCCTCCGCAGCTGTCTGAGGCAATGAATTCCACAGATTCAGTACTCTGTGGCTAAAGAATTTCCTCCTCAGCTCTGTTATAAGTGGATGTCCCCCTATTCTGAGATTTTACCTTTTATCCTAGATTTCCCCCCCCCCCATAGGAAACATCCTCTCCGTATTCACTCTATCTAGGTCTTTCAATATTCAATAGGTTTCAATGTGATCCCTCCTCATTTTTCTAAGCTCCAGCAAGTACAGGCCCACAGCCATCAAACACTCCTCATATGCTAACCCTTTCATTCCCAGAATGCCAATCTTCTATCCAGGCTACTATCTTTCCTGTAATATCATATACTCATATCTTGTTAAGCAGCCTCACATGTAACATTTTGTCAAAAGCTTTCTGAAAATCCAAATGAACAACATCTACTGACACTCCTTTGTCTATCCAGCTTGTTATTTCCTCAAAGAATTCCAACAGATTTATCAGAGGTGATTTTCCCTTAAGGAAACCATGCTGTCTTTGGCCTATTTTATCATGTGCTTTCAAGTACCCTGAAACATCATCCTTAATAATAGACTCCAACATCTGAAGACAGGCTAAGTGGCCTATAATTTCCTTTCTTCTGCCTTCCTTCCTTCTTGAAGAGTGGTGTGTCATTTGTAATTTTCCAGTCCTCAGGAACCATTCCAGAATCCCGTGATTCTTGAAAGATCATTGCTGATGCCTCCACAATCTTTTCAGACACCTCTTTCAGAACCCTAGGATGTAGACCATCTGGTCCAGCTGACTTACCTACCTTCAGATCTTTCAGCTTCTCAAGCATTTCCTTCCAGGAGAAGATGGCGCCAGCGGATGACGCCACCGGGGCAGCATTGATTTTCCATGAAGCTGCTTGTTTCCACTTCTTTTGCGTCTTCTTTTTCATTCAGCTGTGGTTCTGGTACTGTTGGAGCATATGATCTACACTTTCATGGTATGTTTTCGGGCAGATTGAGTCATCGGGCACTTTGCTGTCTCTGAGGGTGTTCACTGAGGAAGGTGTGGCCTCGAGGCCTGGAAACTTGAAGACTGAGTGTGAGCTCCATCCTTCGTCAATCTTGCCAATTAGAGCATTGAAGAAGATTGAAGACATCGAGGCAGGTGTGGAAAGTGTGCAAGTGTTCAGAGCTCACTGCTGCTGGAGGAAGGTGTCTGTGTGTAATGGTCTCTCTCTCTCTCTCCCTCTCACTCACTGCTCCCAAAGGAAAGTCCCTGAGTCTGAATGGTCTCTCTCTCCCTCGATGCTGTCCAAGGATGGTGCCGAAGTTCAGGATCTACGGTTTGTGGATTGGAATGTAGTTCATGTTCAACAGTTCAATAGTTCCATTTACTATCAGAGAATGTATACAGTATATAGTACAACCTGAAATTCTTGCTCTTGCTCCTTAGTTAAGGGGCAGAGAGGTGTCATACAGTGTGAGGGAGAATAACTAAAAGAAAACTTGCTGTTACAGTGTTAGAGTCTTTTTCTAAGCTCTTCGGCTTGAGAATTGGCAGCAAACTCTCTCACCAATGAGAAAGAAAGAGAGAGACAGCAGATCGCCAACTACAGAGACCTCCGACAGCTGATCCGCTGTCTGCAATATTCCATTTTCTCACCCCACGCTTCAGTTGGTGGTATGGGCATAGAATCAGCTTGTCCACAGGGCTGCAAAGCCTTGCAGCCCCAAAGGCCTGCTTGTCTTCTAGGCAGCACCATTGTGAAATCAAAAAATGGCGGTCAGTGAGCCTCGGGAGCAGGACCCATCACCATAAAGAACCACAGTTTGAGTGCGGCTGCAGGTGAAGGGCACTGACAGAACCCATCCACCTTGAAAAGGGGGAGAAAAAGAGACATTAAAGGTAGAAATTAAGCTGCTTCCGCAGATGATCTTGAAGAATCTGCTCCTCGATGTCATCGTAGTTCTTTTGTTGTGATTGTGGTTCTGGTTGCTCCTTTTCCTGTTACCATTTTGTGCACATTTGAATCGAGGTGGCCTGCAATTAGCCGAACTAAATTATGCCTGGACTCGTTTGATTTCATGTTTTATAGCCTGTAATTTTTTTTGTGCATGGGAGAGGTTGATGTTTGTCTTTAAAAGGGTTCCATAGTTTTCTTCGTTTTGTGGCTGTCTGTGGGGAAGACGAATCTCAGGGTTGTATATTACATACATACTTTGATAATAAATATACTTTGAGCTTTGGACTTTCTTCTTAGTAATAGCAGGTATACTCTTTTCTATCAGCTGACACTCTTAAATTTCAGGCATACTGCTAATGTTTTCCAAGGTGATGCAGAATACTTAGCAAGTTCATCTGTCAATTCTTTCTCCCCCACTACTACCTCCCTAGTGTCATTTTACAGTGCTCTGATATCCACTTTCACCTCATTTTTCCTCTTTATATATCAAAAAATCTTTTGTTTTTCTCTTTTACCTTCCTTCATACTTAATCTTTTCTCTCCTTATGGCTTTTCCATTGCCTTCTTTTGTTTTTTAAAAGCTTCACAATCTTCTATCTCCCCACTATTTTTTGCTATATTATATGCCCTCTCTTTTGCTTTTATGCTGCCTTCGACTTCCCTTGTCAGCCACGGTTAAGTAATCCTCCCTGGAGAATACTTCTTCATCTTTGGGATGCATTTGTCCTACACCTTCCCAATTGCTGCCAGAAACCGTACTTTAGAAAGTAAGTACTGAGATACCAGACTTGCAAGAATATTCTAAGACTGATCCAGTGCACTGAAGCTCCTCTTGTATTAAGTCAAATGAATATTGTTATTGCTAGTAAGTAATTGCAGTTGCTTTTTGTTTTTCTTTTCTTTTCACAGTCAAAACTACAGCAGCAGTGAAATCAGCCAAAGATCTGAAAGAAGGTAATTGTGATTTGGTTGTCTTACAACATTCGGGTTATATCTTTGATCATGGAGTGAAAATACTCTGAGAGTCTGTAGGAGAGGAACTGTTTCATTAAACTGATGTTTATTGGTTTGACACACTTCATTTATTTTGAGGTTTAGACAAATTAAAAATGCTGTACACACAAATACAGGAAAATATATTAATGAATGCAACCAAGGTAATGGAATCAATATATCTAACCCACAATGCACATTGTACTTCACGGTAATCTATGGCATTCTCCCTCACATGAAAGTAAGTTAATCAAGATCATAAACATGAGACATCTCCTGATGGCTATAAAGTGTCATTACTTTCTTTGCAAATATAGCACCTCTTGGCACTAGCGTGGAAATTATTATGCTAAATTACAGTTGTGCACACTTCAGAAGGCTATAATCATCTCTCTCATTTGAGAGGACATGCTCATTTTATTATAGGGGAATGACTACAGAACATCAGTTAGGCATCATTTTAGCATAATGCTTATATTTTTGGGAGCTTTATTATACAGATTTTATTGCCATGGAAACCATTGGTGGAAATACATTTTAGTTGTTTGTACAAGCCATATAATGGAGTAGTAACTAATGACAATGAAACCAAATTTCAGAATGCAACATTTAGCTTTATAATAATCTTGTTCCTTTAATAAAATCAAATAAAGACACACTTCCTCCCCCATTCAGTGCAGGTTTACCTGAGACTTCTTTCATGTAGCAATCCCGCTTCTCAACAGAACTCACTCAGGTGTAATACCCCAACTGCCCTTGCAGAACATCCATTAAATGGTCTTTCCTGCTCTCCACGTTCCATTGATAGTTTTTGAGACTGTTCATATGTTCACATGTATTTAAGTTGATTATTGATGTTTGTGCCAACTATTGATTGCTCCTGGCTGTTTGCGCTATGGTCTTGTAGATTGTTGGTTGAGTGTTGTCTGTAATGGTACTGACCTGTGTTTAATGCTTGGCACTGAACCACAATCAGTTCTGGCATGTTCCATATGCCGGCAATAAAGTGATTCAGATTCTGACATTAGAAATAATTGTGATGCACAGAGGCTTGAAATGCCATTATATTGGAGATATTACTATTAATAATGTTAATTGGAATGTTAGTTCTTCTGATTAAGTACGTGGTGGCAAGAGATTATCGTTTAACTTTTAGCATTACGAAGTGAAGGGAGAAATGGGGGGCAGTGTTGAAGTGTGGAGCAGAGGCTGCTTTGGTAAAGACAATAGAAAAGGCAGACAGCAGGATACTTGCAAATGAAAACTGGATACTTGAAGAGGTAGCATATCAGAGAATATAGGGAGCCGGGTTTACATTGTTCCCAAAAGAGCCAGTGTAGAACAAAAGGCTAAATGATTTTCATCGGAGTGATCAGCATCTATGATTCTACAGAATTCTCCAATGGAATATCATAAAGACTATTATTGCAGGAATTATGAGTTTTCCATTTGCTTTGAACAAGTTCAATGACATACTTTTCCATTAAGGAGAGCAAGGAGAAATCAATTGCAAAATCCAAGCTCTAACTTCAGAGCCAAGGCCTGTGCTAACTCTGGGGGACATGAAGTTGGTGATCGACAGGATAGTCTAAGTCAAAGAAGCAGGCTAGATTTCAAATTAACGAGTTCAAAGTCATTAAAATAGAATTTTTCGGAGATTCACTTTCTTTTGTCTTGAAGTAACAGTCTGGAATGAGCAAAAGGACAATGACATTGGATTTTGTGGGACCTTGGACAGAAAGATGAATTGTGTTGAGAAGTAAGGTCAGCTCTCTTTTGCTTGGTTGGTGAGCTCTGTTTACTTTGATAAAGTCAGTTTTGAAGGACACAATCTCAGAGTAAGAGTGAGATTATAAAAGCAAGAGATTCTGCAGATGCTGGAAATCTGAAGGTTAAAGTACATTTAGCATCGAAACATGTATGCGGCATGCAACTCTGAGATTCTTCTTCCTGCAGATGGACACGAAACAAAGAAATATAATGGAGCCCATTCAGAGGAAAGCATCAAACCCCCGATGTGCAAAAAAAAAAGAGAACAAATTATGCAAGTAGAAAAAATGAGTGAAAAACCCACACTATATAAAACATAACGACAGAGTCCTGAAAACGGTCAAGGAGAGTTCAGATAGTTCAGTTTGGTTCAGTTAGCACTGAGCCCAAGATCCAAGTCTCTGGCACCATTTTCCAGCAGCAGTGAGCTAGAGGAAAGAAAGACCAGTTGAATGCAAGGCCTTCCTCTGGCAGTAGCGAACGAGAGAGGGCGAGCGGGACCAGTCACATGCAGGTAGATGGTGCCGAACACCTGCTCACCTTCCACTCTCGTCTTTGTTGATTTCAATCTTGCACAAAGCTTTAACTGGTGAGATTGGCGAGAAAAGGAGTCGATCATAGGCTTGCACCCCATCTCTGAGTACCACACAGAACATGCTAGAGGAACTCAGCAGGCTCCCTGGATGCTCCCCGACCTGCTGAATTTCTCCAGCATTTTGTAAGAGTGTGATACATGTCACAATGGAAGTTCAGTCAGCATGGACTTACCATTGCAACAGCACCTTTTAAAAAGAAATGTGTAAAATTCACAGCTAAATTTCCTGAATTCCATGCATTCATCATTTTGATCAGGCCATTTGGTTCACCATGTGATGCTGATCTTGATGTCAATTTGTACTAAACGTGTATCATCCATTCCCTTCATATTTGTGTGTCTGTCTCATTCATTCATTCATTCGTTATATGCCATGTTGTATAACATGGGTGACCAAGGTCTTTCCATGACCATGATTGTTCTGGGCAAATTTTTCTACAGAAGTGTTTGTCATTGCTTTCTTCTGGGCAGTGTCTTTACAAAATTGGTGACCCCAACAATTATCAATACTCTTCAGAGACTGTCTGCCTGGCATCAGTGGTCACATAACCAGGACATGTGATGTGCACCAGCTGCTCATACGACCATCCACCACCTGCTCCCATGGAATCATGTGAGCCTGATCAGGGGGCTAAGCAGGTGCTACACCTTGCCCAAGGGTGACCTGCAGACTAGTGGATGGAAAGAGCACCTTACACCCACTTTGGTAGAGGTATATCTCCACCATGCCACACAAATGCATAGGTAAAAGCAATGTGGTGTTAATCATTCCAATGTATTTTCCAGTCTTTAATACTTTAATAGAACAGATTTTTTGATCCAAGCTACTTATGAAGCCTAGATCTGTCTCTCCGGTATCAAACGAACTCAGGTGTACTGTGGGTACATTCTAACCAGCTGCATCACCGTCTACACAAAGTGCACTGCAGATTCTGTGGTCAAAGCAACATGTACAAACAAGCTGGAGGAACTCAGCAGGTCCGGCAGCATCCGTGGAAACGAGCAGTCAACGTTTCGGGCCGAGACCTGACGTAGGGTCTCGGCCCAAATCGTTGACTGCTCGTTTCGACGGATGCTGCCCGACCTGCTGAGTTCCTCCAGCTTGTTTGTATGTGTTGCATCGCCGTCTGTTGTGGGTGGGGACAGGGGGTCTACTGCAGATGATTGAAGTAAGCTGCAGAGAGCTGTAAAATTAGCTCCAACATGGTCACTAGCCTCCATTGTCTCCAAGATGTCTTGGAGAGGTGCTTCAAAAAGACGGGGAAAATCATTAAGGACCCCCATTATCTGAAACATGCCCTCTTCTCATTGCTACCATCAGGAAGGATGTATACAAGCCCAAAGACACACACTCAGTGATCAAGGAACAGCTTTGTCCCTGCTGCCATCTGATTTCTGAATGAACATTGAACCCATGGATGCTACCTCACTACTTTTTTATTTCTATTTTTCTGCACTACTTATTTAATTTAACTATTTATATTTATTTACTGTAAATCAGTTTTTTTTTTCTTTTCTATTATTATGTATTGCATTGTACTGCTGCAAGGAAAGTAACAAATTTCACGACATATGCCGATAACATTAAACCTCATTCTGGTGATATCAACAGTGGTATCACATTTAGAACACATTTCTGGTGAGATTTTCAACCAATTTGCCCTGAATCAAAATTGTTGTCTTTATCTCAGAAGAAAACAAAAACAGATGTGAATAGTGCTGGAGGCTCAGAGTGAATATTAGTTAAAGACAAGACATCCCCTTCTACAATCTGCCAAGACAACCTCAAGCAGACAAATCCAGGACGGTGCATCATTCAGTACCTTAGCCAGGCTTCCCTTGGAATTAAATGCCCAGAAATGCTGGAAGAAATCCTGCAAGAAAAAAGAAACAATAATTCAGATTGGTTTATTGCCATATACACCAGGGTGCAATGAAATTACTTGCTCACTTAAAACGCAGAGAGTAAATATTATACATGGCAATAATAAATAAGATCTGCAGTGATGATCACAAAACAAGAGAAAGCTGCAAAGATTATCGTGCCTCTGAGGCACTTCAAAATGAAATGTTAAGGTGACAATAATGGAATCAATAATAAGGTAGTATTAAGAATCTGAAATGAGGCAGCACTACCAGGAAGGGGATGTGGAATCACAAAGAAGAGAAAATCTCCAGATGCTGGAAATCGAAGCGACACACACAAAATGCTAGAGGAACTCAGCAGGCCAGGTAGCATCTATGGAAAAGCATATGCTTAGGAATAGTCAACATGGCTTTGTCAAAGGCAGGTCGTGACTTACGAGCCTGATTGAATGTTTTGAGGACATGACTAAACACGTTGATGGAGGTAGCACGGTAGATGTAGTGTATATGGATTTCAGCAAGGCATTTGATAAGGTACCCCATACAAGGTTTATTGAGAAAGTAAGGAGGCATGGGATCCAAACGGACATTGCTTTGAGGATCACAGAAGGCAATGAGTGGTTGTAGATGGGTCATATTCTGCATGGAGGTCGGTCACCAGTGGAGCTCCTCAGGGATCTGTTCTGGGATCCTCACTCTTCGTGATTTTTATAAATGACCTGGATGAATGAAGAGTTAAAATTGGCATGTCGCAAAGGTAATGATACAGTTGTCATGGGGGATTTCAACATGCAGGTAGACTGGGAGAATCTGAATGGTACTGGACCCCAAGAAAGGGATTTTTTGGAGTGCCTCCGAGATTGATTCTTAGAACAGCTGGTACTGGAGCCTACCATGGAGAAGGCAATTCTAGATTTAGTGTTGTGCAATGAACCGGATTTGATCAGGGACCTCGAGGTAAAGGAACCATTAGGAGATAGTGACCATAATATGATATGTTTTAACCTATAATTTGAGAAGGAGAAGGGAAAATCGGATGTGTCAGTATTACAGTTGAACAAAGGGAACTATGGAGCTATGAGGGAGGAGCTGGCTGAAGTTCAATGGAACAATACCCTAGCAGGGAAGACAGTGGAACAACAATGGCAGGTATTTCTGGGAATAATGCAGAAGGTGCAGGATTGCTTCATTCCAAAGAGGAAGAAAGATCCTAAGGGGAGTAAGGGGTGGCCGTGGCTGACAAGGGAAGTAAAGGGCAGTATAAAAATAAAAGAGAAGAAATATAACATAGTAAAGATGAGCGGGAAACCGGAGGACTACAAAGCTTTTAAAGAGCAACAGAAGATAACACAAAAGGCAATACGCCAAGAAAAAATGAGGTACGAAGGTAAACTAGCCAAGAATATAAAGGAGGATAATAAAAGCTTCTTTAGGTATGTGAATAGCAAAAAAATAGTTAAGACCAAAATTGGGCAATTGAAGACAGAAACGGGTGAATTTATTATGGGGATCAAGGAAATGGCAGATGAGTTGAACAGGTACTTTGGATCTGTCTTCACTAGGGAAGACACAAACAATCTCCCAGATGTAATAGTGGCCAAAGGAACTAGGGTAAAGGATGAACTGAAGGAAATTTATATTAGGCAAGAAACGGTGTTGGATAGACTGTTGAGTCTGAAGGCTGATAAGTCCCCAGGACCTGATGGTCTGCATCCCAGGTTACTTAAAGAGGTGGCTCTAGAAATCGTGGACACATTGGTAATCATTTTCCAATGTTCTATAGATTCAGGAACAATTCCTGCTGATTGGAGGATGGCTAATGTTGTCCCACTTTTCAAGAAAGGAAGGAGAGAGAAAACAGGGAATTATAGACCAGTTAGCCTGACGTCAGTGGTGGGAAAGATGCTGGAGTCAATTATAAAAGATGAAATTACGACACAGTTGGATAGCAGTAGAAGGATCAGTCCGAGTCAGCATGGATTTATGAAGTGAAAATCATGCTTGACTAATCTTCTGGAGTTTTTTGAGGATGTAACTATGAAAATGGACAAGGGAGAGCCAGTGGATGTAGTGTACCTGGACTTCCAGAAAGCTTTTGATAAAGTCCCACATAGGAGATTAGTGGGCAAAATTAGGGCACATGGTATTGGGGGCAGAGTAAGGACATGGATTGAAAATTGGCTGGCTGACAGGAAACAAAGAGTAGTGATTAACGGGTCCCTTTCGGAATGGCAGGCTGTGACCAGTGGGGTACCGCAAGGTTCGGTGCTGGGACCACAGCTGCTTACAATATACATTAATGATTTAGATGAAGGGATTAAAAGTAACATTAGCAAATTTGCTGATGACACAAAGCTGGGTGGCAGTGTGAAATGTCAGGAGGATGTTATGAGAATGCAGGGTGACTTGGACAGGTTGGGTGAGTGGGCAAATGTATGGCAGATGCAGTTTAATGTGGATAAATGTGAGGTTATCCACTTTGGTGGCAAGAACAGGAAGGCAGATTACTATCTAAATGGAGTCAAGTTCGGAAAAGGGAAAGTACAACGAGATCTAGGTGTTCTTGTACATCAGTCAATGAAAGCAAGCATGCAGGTACAGCAGGCAGTGAAGAAAGCTAATGGCATGCTGGCTTTTATAACAAGAGGAATTGAGTATAGGAGTAAAGAGGTCCTTCTGCAGCTGTACAGGGCCCTGGTGAGACCCCACCTGGAGTATTGTGTGCAGTTTTGGTCTCCAAATTTGAGGAAGGACATTCTTGCTATTGAGGGAGTGCAGCGTAGGTTCACAAGGTTAATTCCCGGAATGGCGGGACTGTCATATGTTGAAAGATTGGAGCGACTGGACTTGTATACACTGGAATTTAGAAGGATGAGAGGGGATCTGATTGAAACATATAAGATTATTAAGGGATTGGGCACACTGGAGACAGGAAGCATGTTCCCGCTGATGGGTAAGTCCAGAACTAGAGGCCACAGTTTAAGAATAAGGGGTAGGCCATTGAGAACAGAGATGCGGAAAAACTTTTTCACCCAGAGAGTGGTGGATATGTGGAATGCTCTGCCCCAGAAGGCGGTGGAGGTCAAGTCTCTGGCTGCATTCAAGAGAGAGTTAGATAGAGCTCTTATAGATAGCGGGGTCAAGCGATATGGGGAGAGGGCAGGAATGGGGTACTGATTGTGTATGATCAGCCATGATCACAGTGAATGGCAGTGCTGGCTAGAAGGGCCGAATGGCCTACTCCTGCACCTACTGTCTATTGTCTATTGGATGTGGAAGTGGAGGGATGGGTTAGTAAGTTTGCTGATGACACAAAGGTTGGAGGTGTTGTGGATAGTGTGGAGGGCTGTCAGAGGTTACAGTGGGACATTGATAGGATGCAAAACTGGGCTGAGAAGTGGCAGATGGAGTTCAACCCAAATAAGTGTGAAGTGGTTCATTTTGGTAGGTCAACTATGATAGCAGAATATACTATTAATGGTAAGACTCTTGGTAGTGTGGAGGATCAGACGGATATTGGGGTCCGAGTCCATAGGATGCTCAAAGAAGCTGCGCAGGTTGACTCTGTGATTAAGAAGGCATACGGTGTAGTGGCCTTCATCAATCGTGGAATTGAATTTAGGAGCCGAGAGGTAATGTTGCAGCTATAATAGGACCCTGGTCAGACCCCACTTTGAGTGCTGTGCCCAGTTCTGGTTGCCTCACTACAGGAAGGATGTGGAAGCCATAGAAAGGGTGCAGAGGAGATTTGCCTAGATTAGGGAGCATGTCTTATGAGAATAGGTTGAGTGAACTCGACCTTTTCTCCTTGGAGCGACGGAGGATGAGAGGTGATCTGATAGAGGTGTATAAGATGATGAGAGGCATTGATCATGTGGATAGTCAGAGGTTCATTCCCAGGGCTGAAATGGCCAGCACAAGAGGGCACAGTTTTAAGGTGCTTGGAAGTAGGTACAGAGGAGATGTCAGACGTCAGTTTTTTACGCAGAGAGTGGTGAATGCATGGAATGGGCTGCTGACGACAGTGGTGGAGGCAGATATGATAGGGTCTTCTAAGAGACTCCTGAATAGGTACATGGAGCTTAGAAAAATAGAGGGCTATGGGTAACCCTAAGTAATTACTAAGGTAAGGACTTGTTTGGCACAGTTTTGTGGGCCGAAGGGCCTGTATTGTGCTGTCAGTTTTCTATGTTTCTAGTACAGTCGACGTTTTGGGCCAAGATGTCTGATTGTTTCAGACTTCTGATAGTAGTTGGGAAGGAACTCTTCTGCACTCTGGTTGTCAGGGCTCTCAAGCTCTTGTATCTTCTCCCAGAAGATAGAAGAGCAGGGGCAGTCAGGACCTTCTGCGTACCACAATTCCTGAAGAAATGTGGACTGCATAGTCGGAGAGTAAGATTTCAAAAGAAGTGAGTGGGGGCAGTAACATTCTGCACACCACAATCCCTGAGGAGATGTTGGATTGTGTAGTTGGAGAGCAGGATTGTGACTGGGGGCAGTCAGGACATTTTGGGCACTACATTTGCTGTGGAGATGTGGGATTGCAGAATGTGAGAGTACAAAAGAAGTAAGCAGGAGCAGTGGGGAAAGAAGCTGTTAAGCCTACATGCAAAGTCAAGAATCAAAAGGTTGAATTGTGTATATTTCAATGCAAGGACTATTGTAGGAAAGGTGGATGATCTTAGGGCATGGATCAGCATGTGGAATTAAGACATTGTAGCCACTAGTGACACTTGTGCCAGGAAGGGTAACTCAATGTCCTCGGGTTCTGTTGTTTTAGTTGTGATGGGCTGGGAACGATTAAAGGGGGAAGGGGGAGAAGTGACATTATTAGTCAGGGACAATGTCAGCAGTGCTCAGGCAGTACAGACTGTGGAGCTCATCTGCTGAGGAGCAGGTTTGCAGAAAGATCTCAGACTATTACGAGAAACATAGGTTGTAATAAAAAAAATGAGGAGGACAAACCAGGATAGGACTTACATGGTGAATGGTAGGGCACTGAGGAATGTAGTAGAACAGATGGATCTGTGAATACAGATCCATAATTCCTTGAAAATGGCATTATAGGTAGACAGAGCCAACACAAAAGCCAAAGAGAGGGCATATTATAGAGCACTGTATTTCCTAGAGTGTAGGAGAATGATGCAAAATTTGATAGAGGTATACAAAATTATGAGGGCTGTAGATAAGTTAACTGCAAGCTGGCTTTTTCCACTGAGGTTGGGTGAGTCTAAAACTAAAGGATTAAAGGTGAAATGTTTAAGGGGAACATTTTCCCTCAGAAGATTTGTGAGAGTGTGCAACAAACTGCCAAGGGAAGTGACGGATGTGGGTATGATTTTAACATTTAAGAGAAATTTGGATAGGTATATGATGGAAAGGGTGGAAAGGGTTAATGTCTAGGGGCAAGTTGTTGCCCTGAGTTCCTCCCACATCCCAATCATGTGAAACGTAATTGGTTGTTATAATTTATCCTTTTATGTCAGTTAACAGCAAACAGAATCAAAGTGGATGGACAAGTGTGAGAGGGAATAAGGTGCAAGGGTACAGGGAAATGAGGAAAGGGTAATATTGAAACCCAGCTTGGACTCAACCGACTGTATAGACTCCCCATGTGTTGTTGTAGATATATAATTTTCAACAGATCAGAGGCGAATAAGTAGGGGAGTAGGTACAGAGGAGATGCCAGGGTTAATATTTTTACTCAGAGTGGTGAGTACGTGGAATGGGCTGCTGGCAACAGTGGTGGAGGCGGATACAATAGGGTATATTAAGAGACTTTTGGATAGGTACATGGAGCTTAGAAAAATAGAGGGTTATTGGTAAGGCTAGTAATTTCTAAGGTTGGGACATGTTCGGCACAACTTTGTGGGACGAAGGGCCTCTAGGTTTTCTATGTTTCTGTGTTTCTAAAACCAAGAGAAAGCTATCTGCAGAAGAGTTGGCCCACTAATAGTTGGAAGTTGTTGGGAAATCGTCTGTAAGGATGTTAGTGCCTCAAAATTTCTCCACTTTAGGCAATGCAGTCCCTTTCAGGTGTGAATGCTAAAACTGCATTTATCAAAACTAGAATGCTCCCCACTTTGCTTATAGAACATTCCTCAGCTTTTTCAGTATTGCAAGGATCCAAGTACTTTAAGCAGAATATCTCATCACACACAGCTTGCAGAGATCCTGAGGCAATGCATATGAGAATGAAGTGGCTTTAACTTCTACTGCGGTAACAGCGTAAGCACCTGTGCTTGCTGTTAGAATTACCTCAGGATACTTGCAGGCTGTCTTAAATGATTTGTGCCAGATACAAAAATTTATTGTTTACTTCTACATGGTAGGAATCAAGAAAAATTCTGTCAGTAAAGTAGTGAACCTTCTATTTCTGAGGAAGATAATTTCTGTATTTGCACCTGGAAGAGACATTTAGCTACCAAGCAAAATTCCCCAAAGGACAGGCATTCATAATGAAAGATACTACTTTTACAGATACCTTTCTTGTAACCTATTGCCATAGTTACCTTTGAACAGGAAGGTGCCTCCTGCATATATAGTCCTTCAGAAGTCTGTGAAGGTCCCTCTGTCCCCTGAAAGTATGTAGCCACCTCCTTCTCATCGATATACAATCCAGCCATTCTTTATGGGCATTCCTCAGTCACCAAAATTGCTGACTGTGTTGTGTGACTTATTAAGCTCACTTCCTGTATCAGAATTGTGCTTCTAATGGCTGATATTTAACCCCAGTGCCCCCAGGTTCTGAAATGGAGTTGTATTATATGAGGGAGCCATCTGATTTTGTTTTGGAAATGGCACAATGATTTCCTTTTCAAGCTCTGTGAAATGGTATTAAGGAGATTGCTAATGCCACTTCGATGCCAAGAAGATGCAGTTTATTTTCTAGATTACCATTTCCAATTTGAAGAACAAATCAAGTCAAGACAAGTCAAGTTTATTGTCATTTAACTATATACATGTATACTGTAATGTATGGACCTATTTCTTTTAGAGCAATGACTCCCCTTAGCACTATTTATTGACTGATAACTTATGCATTAATCTGTTGTTCTCTTGCTGCAAATGAATATATCAGTTAACCTCACCTGCATGTGCGTGCTTTTTTTAATTGATGTGTAGTTGTATAGATACCCACATGACAAATTAGCAATGAACACCATCCTGAATGTCAACGAGTATCACCAACTGCATCAATTGTTACATCATGACAGAATTCAGAGGAAGGGAGAGAGACAGCAAAAGGGAAAAGTGAATCAGTGCAGTGAAGGCCGTCAGGGACGCTAAGAAAGGAATGTGTGAGTAAGTGCATGGTACACAGTGAGAGATACACAACTATCACAGTTAAAGTAACAAAGCGTTAGTTAGGAAAGATGACAAATGTGATAGGGCTGATGAGGACTGGGAACCATATATCGAGAGGGCTGAACTATATTGTAACACGAATGACATGGATGAGGAAAAGATGGTCTCCGCACTTCTTAGCTTACCGGGTGCTAAAACATATAGGCTTTTACACAACTTAGTAACTCCTGAAAAGGCAGGAATCAAGATGCTCAACGATATTGTTGCAATTTTACAAAATCACTTGAGCTGTAAACTGCTAGTAATAGCTGAGAGATTTAGCTTGCACAAAAGAAACCAGTCAAAGGATGAAAGTATTTCAGAATATATTTGCAGAACTATGCAAACTTTCCCAGTACTATGACTTTAGAGATGGATTTCTGATGCATTAAGTGACAGGCTTATATGTGGCATGCTTGGTCAAAGCACTCAAAAGAGTCCAGTGTCAGAAAGAGGAATCAACTTAGAATGGGCATTGACCATGACAATATCATTGGAGACAACAGAAGAGGATACATCGGAACTACAGAAAAATAATTTAGAATGTAAACCACACAAAATGTTCCTGAATGGTGCAAAAAGCCAGAAATGTTAACGATGTGGCAAATCCTCCCATGATGCAAGTGACTGTTGGGTCAAAGAAAAAGTTTGCTGAAAGTGTCACAGACAAGGTTACAGAGATAAAGTGTGCACATCAGACAAAAAGCACAACAAAAGAGAAAAACAACACCAAGTGAAAAGTTTTAAACACAAAACTAAACAAATGCACAGTGACTGAATGTGAAACTGAACCAGACAACACAGAGTTTGACAAAGGTGAGCCTAGAACTGCATAGCATTACTGAAGCAGATCGCAGAATCATATGGATCACAATAGATCTGTCAGGTGTAAAACTTAAAATAGAGCTGGATACAAGGCGAGCTTTGCCTATAATTGCAGAGGCTGACTACAACAGACTGCTTTCTAAGCTACCATGAGAAAAGACCTCAGTCATGCTAAAGACCTACATAGGCAAAGAAGTGTCTTCCAAAGGCAAACTGAAAGAAAATGTGATGTATAGAGACAAAGCACTGCACCTGGAGCTTTATGTGTTGAAAAGTGGAGGGCCAGCACTTTTTAAATAGAATGGTTGAGGAAAATCCAACTAGACTGACACACAATCAACGCTGTCAATGTGTCATCAACAGGGAATTAACAGGCAACAGGCAATGGTTGCACTAACAAAGACTGTCACGACTTCTTAATGCTAATGAAAAGATGTTTGAGAAGGGTATTGGTAAACTCAAAGGCATGAAGGCCAGAATTGAACTAGATGAAGCAGCAACACCAAGATTCTATAAAGCGTGTCTAGTGCCTTACGCACTACGTCCTAAAATGGAGGCTAAACTTCAGAGCTTGGATGCACCTGGCATTCTTTCCCAGGTTGAGTGGAGTGATTGGGCCATACCCAGTGTCCCAGTGATCAACAACGGGAAGGCTAGAACAGTGAGAAGTGAGAACTTCAAAATGAGTGTCAACTCTGTGCTGTGTACTGTGCTGTTTGCCCTGCCATGAATAAAAGAAAATTTTGCAGCTTTGGCAGGCAGAGAGAGGCTTTCAAAGATTGACTTGTCATAAGCCTATCTGCAAATGGAGATTGACGAGTCAAGCAAGAAGTTCCTCACAATCACACTCACAAGGGGCTGTTCCATTATAATTGTCTCATCTTTGGCGTTGCATCATCTCTAGCAATTTGGCAAAGAGCAATGGACTGAGTGCTCCAAGATATCCCAGGACACATGCAATGTGTCCCCTCATGGCATTGGTGCTGTTCTATCACACACTATGAATCGTGTTGTGTTTCCCTCTAAACTGCACACCAGAGTATTTGAAAATCTGCATGAAAGATATCTGGTTACAGTCAAGATGAAGAGTTTCACTGGGAACTACATGTGGTGGCCGGAAATAGACAGATTGAAGATTTGACCAAAAGATGTTCGGGATGCCACAAAGTTCTAAATACACCCGTAGGAGTGGCTGTTTTCTCCATCGCAATGATCATATTTTGACTTTGCTGGGTCATTCATGGACTCCATGTTCCTGATTGCTGTGGATGCTCATTTGAACTGGCCTGAGGTCAACCACCTCAAGACTGTTTCCACTCTGAGGACTAAAGTTATGGACAAGGAGGAGATTTTTCTACAACATAAAATGGACAACTTCCTTTTTGTGTATTGGAACTATGTTCGTGTGTCAACAAATCAAACATCTGCAATGCTGTTCATGAGCAGGAATCTGAGGTCTTGCATAGATCTCCTGAAACCAGATCTACAGAGGGAAGTGTGGAGTAAACAGTTCAGTCAGTTGCCAAGGAAATCAATAAGAAACTTCAAGGTTGGACAAGAGGTTCTAGCAAGTGATTACCGAAAAGACAAGTGGGCACCCAGTAGGAAGAAGCTGTTTCCCATCTGCACCGTTCTTGTCTTTATGCACCGTAGTCTCCTCCCTGATGGTAGAATGTCAAAGAGGATCCTGGATGGATGGGTGGGATACTAAGGATTCTGAGTATGCAGGACTCCTGATAAATGTCACTGATGGATAGTAGGAGACCCCTATGATCCTCACGGTCATTCTCACAGTCCTTTGTAGGGATTTCCATTCTGATGCTCGGCTGCTCCCATATCAGATGGAGATACAGCTTGCCATAATGCTCTCAATGGTGCTCCTGTAAAATTTAATTAAGATGTGTCAGGGGAGCCTTACTTGCCTTAATTGCCTCAGGAAGTGGAGGCATTGCTGTGCATTCTTATTCAGGGAGGTGATATCGAGGGACCAGATGAGGTCGTCAAGGTACCCCATGCAAGGCTTATTGAGAAAGCAAGGAGGCATGAGATCCAAAGGGACGATGCTTTGAGGATCCAGAATTGCCTTGCCCACAGAAGGCAAAGAATGGTTGTAGATGGGTCATATTCTGCATGGAGGTTGGTGACCAGTGGTGTGCCTCAGGGATCTGTTCTGGGACCCTTACTCTTTGTGATTTTTATAAATGACCTGGATGTGGAAGTGGAGGGATGGGTTAGTAAGTTCGCTGATGACACAAAGGTTGGGGGTGTTGTGGATAGTGTGGAGGGCTGTCAGAGGTTACAGTGGGACATTGATAGGATGCAAAACTGGGCTGAGAAGTGGCAGATGGAGTTCAACCCAGATAAGTGTGGTGGTTCATTTTGGTAGGTCAAATATGATGTCAGAATATAGACTCTTGGCAGAGTGGAGGATCAGAGGGATCTTGGGGTCTGAGTCCATAGGACGCTCAAAGCAGCAGCGCAGGTTGACGCTGTATTTAAGAAGGCATACAGTGTAGTGGCCTTCATCAATCGTGGAATTGAATTTAGGAGCCGAGAGGTAATGTTGCAGCTATATAGGATCCTGGTCAGACCCCACTTGGAGGACTGTGCTCAGTTCAGGTCGCCTCACTACAGGGAGGATGTGGAAGCTATTGAAAGGGTGCAGAGGGGATTTACAAGGATGTTGCCTGGATCGGGGAGCATGCCTTATTTGAATAGGTTGAGTGAACTTGGCCTTTTCTCCTTGGAGCGACAGAGGATGAGAGGCGACCTGATAGAGGTGTATAAGATGACGAGAGGCATTGATCATGTGGATAGTTAGAGGCTTTTTCCCAGGGCTGAAATGGTGGCCACAAGATTTCACAGGTTTAAGGTGCTGGGGAGTAGGTACAGAGGAGATGTCAGGGGTAAGTTTTTTACACAGAGAGTGGTGAGTGCGTGGAATCGGCTGGTGGAGGCGGATAAAATAGGGTCTTTTAAGAGACTTTTGGATTGGTACATTGAACTTAGAAAAATACAGGGCTATAGGTAAGCCTAGTAATTTCTATAGTAGGGACATGTTTGGCACAACTTTGTGGGCCAAAGGGCTTGCATTGTGCAGTAGGTTTTCTATGCTTCTATGTCCATGATATGAACTCCCAGGAACTTGACGCACTTAACTCTCTCTTCGGAGGAGCCAAGTATTCACAGATGGGGATGGTTCATCAGCACCTTACTAAAGTCCACTATCATTTCCTTGGTCTTCTCCACATTCAGACTTAGGTTGTTGTCCTCACCTCAGTCCACCAGTCACTCCACTTCCTCTATGTATTCAGACTCATCATTGTTAATGAGGCCGACCATTGTTATTTCTTCCGCAAACTTGATATGAATTGAGCCAAATCCTGCGACACAGTCATGCTTCGGCAGTGTGAACGGCAGCAGGCTAGGCGCACAGCTTTGGGGAGCACCAGTCCTCGGCGTTGTGGGACTAGAGACATTGCCGCCCACGCAAACTGCCTGTGGCCTTTCTGTCAAGAAGCCCAGTGAGGACAGTTTCTGGAGTATTCTGATGCTAAATGCCAAAACTAAGTCTATAAACAGCAACCTGGCATATGAGGTGCCAGATGGGATAGGACAGAGTGACTCATCCAGAAAGCAGGGGACAAATACAAGACTATAGCTTACTGTCAACCAGGCCAAATTACTTTTCCTGAATTCTTCTGATTCATTTGTTTTCTGATGTCATGTACTCTCTTGTATCATATTGTCCTTATGATACTGTGAACAGACAAGCAGTTTGCTTCCATTCGCCTGCCAAACTCACTAACGATTTGGTGTGACAGTATATAGCTGCAGTGTTACTTCCTGACCTTCTGCATTTCCCTTCATTCTGTTTGAGAGGCTTCCCTTTAGCACCAAGTTAGCTTCCGGCACAGCCAAGTTGATCAGCTCTAACTTTGAACGCATGCCTCATGTGATGCCTTGCTGCAGGTTTGAACACTTGCAGATGGGTGCAATTACTGAGTGCTCAATCTATTATTTTATTTATTTGTTTAGTGGTACAGCCTGGACTAGGCCCTTCTAGCTCTTGTGAGCTGCGTCACCCCAGAAACCGTCGGCAACCCCGATTTAACCCAAACCTAATCAAGGGATAATTTACAATGGTTAATTAACCTACTTGGTACATCTTTGGATTGTAGGATGAAATTGGAGCGACTGGGAGAAAAAACTTGCATTCCAAAGGGAGGATGCACAGACTGCTCACAGTGGGCATTGGAATTGTAGTCCAAACTTCAACAATATGAGCTGAAATAGCTTTGTGCAAATCCATGCATTTCTGTGGCATTCACCACGGCAGCGTATTAGCTAATAACCATTTAACTAACGTACTGCACGCAAAAATACATTCTTCCATATTTAAAAGTAAAAATTAACTTTGTTTGTCACACATACATCAAAACATTGAATCATATAGTGAAAAGTATTTTTCTGTGTCAACGACTAACATTGTCCAAGTGTGGCCCTGGTTTTGTTGCCAGCATAGGCTGCTCACAGCTCACTAACCTTAACAGCATGTCTTTGGAATGTGGGTGGAAACTGGATTTTCACATAGTTACAGGGAGAATGTACAAACTCCTTTCAAACAGTGGCAGGATTTGAACCTGTATCCATGATTGCTGGCACTAAGCCTAAGTGCTAACCGCTGCTCTATCGTCTCGTCCTTCTACACTAATGTGTCGCCCTTCAAAGCCATTGCATTTAGTGTTTAACACTAGCTATGCCACCTAAGTTCACTTACGAATATTTCATACCAGTAACCTAGATTGGAAATCTTGTAGCATCAGTTTTGGGCAAATAAATGAAGTCCTACATGTACCATGTACTGTTAATTTAAAACAATCCAGTTTAAGACTCTCCTGCGAGGACCATACCTATCCTTAACTGTAGCTATCCGAAAAGTTAGGGAATTGTGAGCACTGTTCCCTACCTGCTCACTCACTGAAAGGTCAGTCGCCTGGACAGGCTCATTACCCAACACCAGGTCCAGTGTAGTCACTCTTCTCATTAGACTGTCTACATATTGATCTGAGAAACCCTCTAGGATACACTTAACAAATTCTGCCCCATTGAAACCCTTTGCACTTAGAAGGCCCCAGTTTATATTAGGGAAGTTGAAATCCCCCATGACTAACAACCATTTTATCTTTACACATTTCCTTAATCTGTTTACATATACGTTCCTCAATGTTCTGGTGGTTATTGGGGGGGGGGGGGGGCGTGGGAGGTGTCTGTATGATTACACCCTTCCTATTTTTGAGTTCTACCCAAACGGTCTGTAATGTCTCCCCTGTGTGCAGCTATGATATTGTCTCTGATTAGTTGATTTGCTAATTTTTTTTTGTATCTGTTTGTAAGGACACTTCTATTAAGAAAGTATGCTCTGGTATGGGAAGAGTGAAGAAGTACACGGAATTCTTCAATTTCCTAGGCAGTCCCTTGAAATCATGAATGAATCGCCTCAGCTCTGGTTTTGTGGTTTTGGATGTGACTGATGAGATCAGTGTAAGAACTGTAGACTCTTCCAGTGATGAGGTAAAACATGGCTGATGAGATGGGTGGATGGATAAATGTTGAGGCAGTGCACACCTTCTGCCACTTACACAGGACATCTGTGAGCTTCCAAAGCATAGCCTTGAATACTTGATCTCATCTCAGATGCCCCTTCCCTACTTTGAGTAAGTGTGTTCCAGATAATATTGCGTTCCTTCAAGGTATAATTGAGCACATTCTTGAACTCTTTGGTCTGTCCAACTGGTAATCATTTCCCACAGCAGTTCTTGCAAAAGTATCATTGTGTTAGGCATGTGAATGACATGGTGGTCTGCTGAATGTAGCCAAATGAGAAGTAATTAGAGTTTTAATGATATGGATTTTGGCTCAGGAGAGGGTGCTGACATTGACTTGCTTGTCCTTCCATTAAAGTTGGGGGATTTTGCAGAGACAGTGTTATGCCTTCTGTATGTAGTTCATTTCTTGAAGCACAAAGGAGGGGAGAGATCACTGTTGCCCAGTAGATCATGAGTTTTGTTTCCAGATCTGAGGTCTTGATCTTCAAATACCTTTTTCCTCATTTAACCAAATTCTATACTGGCACATTGATGATATTCACCACTTTCATCAACGCCTTCCTTCTCCAAGTGGTGGCTCCCGAGGTACCAGAAGTGGTTCATATTTGTCAGGATGTTGCCGTGACCCGCCGCTGTCAGACAGCACTGTGATGGAATGGAGGGAGCATCAGTACAGGATACTGGTCTTGCAGATTTCCATTAGACAGGACAATAGAAAATGCATGCACTTTGTTCAAGAAGGGAGTGTCACAATGTAGGAAACAATGGGTCAGTTCTTGGGGAAAATATTGTCCTCTTTTACTAGAAAAGTTACAGCAAGACGTTTGGAAAAAATGAAGACAATCAGGTAAAGTCGACTTGGTTTCTTGAAAAAGACATCTTGTTTCACCAATTTATTCTAACTCTTTGAAGAGCTAGTATGTGCTGAATATAAAGGAGAACTATTAGAGGTACAACCCTTAGATTTCCTAAGATGTTTGTTCATATGTTTATAAGTACTTTTTACAGTGAATGCACTTCACAGTCTCTGAAGCTGATGTGAAAGAATCCTTCAGAAGGATGAATCCATGGAAAGTATTTGGCCCAGATGGGGTATTTGGCTGAGTACTGAAGACCTGTGCCGATTAGCCTACTGGAGTGTTCACTCAGATCTGTAACCTCTTGCCTCAGCACTCTGAGATACCCACTGTTTCAAGCAAGCTTCAATTATACCAGCATCTTAGAAGAAATTGGTAAGCTGCCTCAATCACTATTGTCCCATAGTACGTCCATCCACGGTGATGAAATGTTTTGAGAGATTGATGAAACATATCAACTACTGCCTGAGAAGCGACTTGGATCCATTCCAATTTGCCTACTAGCACAACAGGTCCACAGCAGATGCTATTTCTTTGCCTGTTCCCTCAGGATTCTCCAGATCAACTACAACTTGGCATTTAATACTATCATTCCCTCAGAACTAACCAAGAAGCTTTGAGTCATTGGCCTCAATACCCCCTTGTGTATGATGTCCTCACTTTGCAGGCTCCAGTCAGTTCTGAGTGGCAACAACATTTCCTCCATGATCTCCATCAGTACAGGTGCCCTATAAGGCTGTGTGATTATTCTCCTGCTCTACTCGCTTTACACTAATGACTGTGCTGCTAAGCACAGCTCCAATGCCATATTTAAGTTTGATGGCAACACCACTGTTGTAGGCCAAATCAATGGTTGTGACAAATCAGCATACAGGAGGGAGATGGAAATTCTAGCTGAGTGATGCCACAACAACTCAATGTCAGCAAGACCAAGGAGCTGATTATTGACTTCAGGAGAAGGAAACCAGAGATCCATGAGTCAGTCCTCATTGGCGGATCAGAGATGGAGAGGATCAGCAAATTTAAATTCCTCAACGTTTTCATTTCAGAGGACCTGTCCTCAGCCCAGCATTTAAGTGTAATTATGAAGAAAGAATTGCAGTACATCTACTTTATTAGGAGTTTACAAAGTTTCAACATGACTTCAGAAACTTTGACAAACTTCTATAGATGTGTGGTGGAGTGTATATTGACTGGCTGCATCACAGCCTGGTAAGGCAACACCAATGCCCTTGAACGAAAAGTACTACAAAAATTAGTGGATACGTCCCTGTCCATCATGGGTAGAGCACTCTCCACTATTGTGCTCATCTGAATAGAGCGTTGTCAAAGGAAAGTAGCATCCATCATCAGGGACACCCACCACCCATGTCATGCTCTCTTCTCGCTGCTGCCATCAGGAAGAAAGTCTAGGAGCCTGGGGATGCACACCTCCAGGTTCAGAAACAGTTACTATTCCTCAACCATCAGGCACTTGAACCAGAGGGGATAACTTCACTCATTTTCACTTGTCCCATTACTGAACTGTTTCCATAACCTATAGTCTCACTTTCAAGGACTCTTCATCTCATGTTGTCGATGTTTATTGCTTATTTATTTCTTTCTTTTGTTTGTTTTTGCACACTGGTTGTCCGCCCTGTGAGGTGCAGTCTTCTAATGATTCTTTTCTTTTCAAATCTTTTTATTATTATTATTCAAAAATACACAGGTACATCAAAGTAACAACACTTACAATGCCTCAAAAAATAATCTAAGATTGAAAATTTGTTTGAATAGATTTTTTTTAATTCACAAAGTCTTCTAATGATTCTATTATGGTTATTGGATTTACTGAGTATGCCCACAAGACAATGAATCTCAGGGTTGTATGTGGTGACATATATGTACTTCGATAATAATTTTACTTTGAACTTTGAATATCTGTGCCAATATATTTTTTTTTATCAAACTCTTAGCTGAAACCACTTTGCATTATTATTATAGATCATTACAAACTCCCAAGTCATCTCTAAATTGCAGTAGAGTTAAAATCATCATTCAGTAAAAAAGAAGTTTCATCTCCATATATCTGTGAAAGATCAGAAGGACTGCATATCCAATTTTATAACATAAATTAAAGCTGTCACATACTGAAGTTGCAGCTGCAGCTTGACCAAATGAGGGATAATTCTAATCAGAGATTCATTGCAGTTCTGTTCCACTTAAGGCCAAAGATTAAAGGCAACTTGGAGATGAGATAATTGGTAGAGTTTTAATTTGGTCATCAATCCAAGTGGAACATTTCTGAAAAAAATGTATTGTGGGGCACCATTGTTGAGGATAAGCAATCCTTACTATTTCAGTAAGTGCATAACCGATGACATTTACACATACAAACTCGGAGAAGGTGTAGTTCATTCAGTCCCTCATGTGTGTTCTTCAAAGAAACAAGATCAAGGTTGGTCCATTTGCAACTTCGACTCCTTATTCAAATCTACCCTATTGCTTCCCATATTTATCCATCTCTGCCTTAAAAAATATTCCAAAATTACTTTTGCAGCCTTCTGAGAGAAAAAAACTGCCAGAACTCTGCTATTGTACATACTGTATGATGTGACTTTTGCTGTAGGTTCTCTGGCAAGAAGGAACATTTCCTTAACATTAACCTTGTCAATACTGTCAGGATGCATCAACAGAGAGAGATAAAAAGCTAAGATGCCATTTTCTTTTCACAGAAAAAGTAAAGAAACAGAAACTCGCGACTGCTCCGCCTGCTGAAAAAGGTAAAGTGTTTCTATTATCTGAAAGCTGTCACATGGAAACACTGGTCTAACAATTATTTGAAAGCAATAATCTTGTATCTAGTGTGGCTGTCAGAGCCATTAATTCCATCACAGATGTTTTTGTAATGTTAGTGAAAAATCTAAACAGCAGAAAACATCAAAATAAAAGTTATTTTAAGTATACTGAGATGTACAAAATGAAAAGAGGTATAGATAGAGTGAAGAAGCAGAGACCTTTTTCCCAGGGTGGAAATGGCTAATACAAAGGGGCGTAATTTTAAGGTGATTGGAGGAAAATATAAGGGGGATGTCAGAGGTAAGTTCTTTACAAGGAGAGTGGTGAGTGCAGGCGTGCTGCTTTGATTTTTCACTAACATATACCAAAATAGCTGTGTTAGAATTAATGGCTTAGCCAGCCACACTAGATAAGAGATGATTGCTTTCAAATTATTGGTTTATTAGTCCTATGACTAAACTTGTTTGATGAATAATTAAAATAGCGTGCTGGGAGCAACATAAAACATACTAAAAAATGAGGTTTTGGGCCTACTAAAGCTTAAGTCTGGGGCAACATGTGTTAAACAGCAATGAGTCCAAAGGCAGGCCTAACAGATGCTGATATCAGTGTGTCACTGGAATCCTGGATACCAAGTCGCGAATGGAGATTGTCCAACTAATAGGAGGAGGATTGAAACATATTCTCCTCTAGAGTGATGGTGGATCTAGCATGAGTGCAGAAGATGAAGCTAAGACTTCAGGTCAATTTTCAAACAGAACACTGAAGTCTTCAATGTCTCACTGATGCACCATCAATAACTCACGCTGAGACTTAGGAAGTGAGATATCGGCTTTTATTGACTGGAAGAACAACACTACATCCTGGGAAAATGAGGGAGAGCTGCAGACCACAGTCGCCTTTATACAGGGGTCTGTGGGAGGAGCCACAGGAGCAGTCAGCAGGGTCTGTGGGAGGAGCCACAGGAGCAGTCAGACAGGTATATCTAGTTCACCACATTCACCCCCCCTTTGTTTAAAAAAAAAATCCCCAAGTATATTTACAGGTTAAGTCTATCAGGTGGTCGAATCATTCGCTGCGATCTACGTAGCTCCGGCTGCAATTGCACAGGAGCCGGAGGTGGTGTTTGCACCGGAGGCGGAGAGTGGGTTGGTTCTGTCCCAACAGGAGGTGTCAGGGATCCCTCGCGTGTGAGCGAGGTCCCTGGAATAGACGCGTACGGGATGCCCGGTACATGAGCGTCGTGAGGAGTCTGGGTGTGGCACGGTGCGTGCGGTGTCACCTCGGGTACAGGGTTCATAGTTACCGTGGAATGCTCGGGGTAGTGGTCTGCTGCTCCGGCGGGCGCCAGGTCACGGACAGAGACCGTGTCCTCTCGCCCATCAGGCAAGACCACGTAGGCATACTGGGGATTAGCATGCAGGAGGTGAACCCTCTCGACCAGCGGTGAGTACTTATTACTCCTCGCATGTTTACATAGCAGCACTGGCCCCGGGGACGTCAGCCAAACTGGTAGGGTGGTCCCACCGACAGACTTCCTGGGAAAAGAGAATAGGCGTTCGTGAGGGGTGGCATTAGTGGACGTACACAACAGGGAGCGGATAGAGTGGAGTGCCTCAGGGAGGACCTCCTGCCATCGGGAGACCGGCAACCCTTTTGACTTAAGGGCTAAAAGTGTGGCCTTCCACACTGTGGCATTCTCCCTCTCCACCTGGCCATTCCCCCGGGGAATCGCGCGGCTGGACCGCTTCGGCGTACAGCTGCGCAGCCTCTAACGTATCGGCCGTCTCTATCGCGGAGCGTAAGGTAAGATCAGCTTTTTCCAGCAGCCGCTGGCGCAAATACACTGACCTGACCCCAGTCACAAAAGTGTCTCGGACCAAGAGTTCCGTATGCTGTTCCGCTGTGAGCGCTTGGCAGTCACAAGTCCGCACGAGTGCCTGTAGAGCTCGGAGAAATTCAGCAGTCGACTCCGTAGGCCGCTGTTTTCGTGTTGCCAAGCGGTGCCGGGCATAAACTGCGTTTACCGGCCGCAGGTACTGTCTTTTGAGGGCGGCAAGCGCCCCCTCGTAGGTGGAGAGGTCCCTGATGAATGAATAAACTTTTGGGGCGACCCTCGAGAGGAGAAGTCTGAGCCGAACAGCCGAGTCGGTGGCACGAACCTCCTCCAAGTACGATTGGAAGCACACAAGCCAGTGTTCAAAGGCAAGAGCTGCTTCATGGTCTTGGGGGTCCAAATCTAGGCGTTCTGGGCGTAAAACGGTTTCCATGTTGTAATTTCCAGTCAATAAAATTGATGCACCATCAATAACTCACGCTGAGACTTAGGAAGTGAGATATCAGCTTTTATTGACTGGAAGAACAACACTACATCCTGGGAAAATGAGGGAGAGCTGCAGACCACAGTCGCCTTTATACAGGGGTCTGTGGGAGGAGCCACAGGAGCAGTCAGCAGGGTCTGTGGGAGGAGCCACAGGAGCAGTCAGACAGGTATATCTAGTTCACCACACTCACTCCACGCAATTTCCAAAAATGGCTGAATACAAGAAATAAGGGGTAATTCTAAATTGGAGGTTCATTGGAGTTCTGTTCCATTTAAGATCAAAGATTAAAGGCATTTGTAGCTGAAGCAACATGGATTGAGATAATTGGTAGAGCTTTAATTTGGTTTTGGTTTTTAATTTTTATCTTCAGTAATTTAAGTAGGATTTTCTGAAAAAGAGAATTCTACCTTTCTTCAATGTTGTTATTAATTAAGTGAAAGCACAAAGCAGTACTTCAAAATACCTCTGGATTGTGGAGCCATATTAGCATTGCTAAAGGTGAACATTTTCCGTTAAATTCAAACACACCTCAGATGTAATGGACAATGTGCTGACATTGATCACTCATTGCAAAGTGTACAGGTGAGTATTGTGCTGCTTTTTGTGCTACCCATTGGTAATGACTTGAAATTATCACCTTGGCTCCCACAGTAAATGTGCCGTATACTTAAAACCATTGGATCATAGGATATAGATACAGAACTAGGCCATTTGGCGCATCATGTCAGCTCTGCCATTTCAGCACAGCTTGTGCCTGTGAAACTATATACAACATCAGTTCGTACCTATGTGTGAGGAAAGGGAAAAACTGAGACCATTCTTATGACAAATATTAAACTTTAACATATACACTCAGTTGCCACTTTATTAGTTAAAACTGTACAACTGATTGTTAATGGAAATATCTAACAAGACCATTAGACATGGGAGCACTATTAGGCCATTTGGCCCAATGAGTCTGCTCCGCTATTCAATCTTGGATGATTTACTATCCCTCTCAACATTCTCCTGCCTTCTCCCCATAACCATGACATTATGACTAATTAAGAACCTAACAAACTCCGCATAATCGGCCAAATGGCCTAATTCTGCTCTTATATCTTTTACCTTATGGTCTAAATATACTCAATGACCTGACCTCCACAGCCACCAGTAGCAATGAATTCCACAGATTCACTCTCCTTTAGTTTAAAAAATTCCTCCTCATCTCTGTTCTAAATGGACATTACTTGTCTTACACCAACTCATTAGCCACATGTTAAACTGTATAATCTTCTTATTTCTGGCCTCATTAGCATGTGGCACATATGGCAGTCCTGAGATCACAACCCTGGAGTTTCTCCTTTTAGCTTAACATCTAACTCCCTGAACTCTTTATGCAGAACCTCGTTGCTCATCCTACCAGCATCTTTGGTACCTATGTGGGCCACGACCTCTGGCTGTTCACTATCCCACTTAAGAATCTTCCAGAAACATTCCAAAATCTAGTGATTCTTGAAAGATCATTACTAATGCCTCCACAATCTCTTCAGACACTTCTGTCAAAATCCTGGAGTGTACACCCTCTGGTCCAGGTGACTTATCTACCTTCAGACCTTTCAGTTTCCCAAGAACCTTCTCTGTAGCAATGGCAACTTCACACTCTTCTGACCCCTGATACTCTCGCTATTCCTGCATACTGCCAGTGTCTTCCGCTGTGAAGTCTGATGCAAAATACTTATTCAGTTCATCTGCCATTTCCTTGTGCCCCATTACTATCTCACCAGTGTCATTTTCCAGCAGTCCGATATCCACTCTCACCTCTCTTTCACCTGCAGAAACTTTTGGTATCTTCTTTAATATTATTGGATAGCTTACTTATATATTCTATCTTTTCAATTCTAATGACTTGTTAGTTGACTTCTGTTGGTTTTTAAAAGCTTCTCAATCCTCTAACTTTACACAAATTTTTGGTCTAATTTCTTCTCTTAATTCTTGCCCTAACCCTGGCCCCTGGAAGACAAGGTACCATCCGGGTATCTATATCACCTCCACAGAATCTTCTAGTAATACACACAAAATGCTGGAGGAACTCAGCAGGCCAGGTAGCACTTATCTCCTGGGATTTTCACACACAACATCTTCTAGGCCAGCTGGCATCTATGGAAAAGAATAAGCAGTCGATGTTTCGGGCCAAGACCCTTCATCTATTCACTTGGTTTTCCAGCACCTGCAGATTTTCTCTTGTTTGTGATTCCACAGAATCTCCTATCTGCTCCTCCACTAATCTCCTATCATTACTGCATGCCTCTTCTCCCCCTTTTCCCTTCTGAGCTGCAAAGCCAATCTCAGTGCCAGAGATTAGTCACTGCAGCTTCTCCCTGGTAGGTCATACCCCCCCCCCCCCCCAACTGTATCAAAAGTAGCCTAACATGTGACAGCACGTCAATGCATAAAGCATGCAGACATGTTAAGAAATTCAATTGTTGTTCAGACCAAACATCAGAATTGGACAGAAATATGATCAAAGTAACTTTGACCATGGAATAATTGTTGTTGACAGACAGTACGGTTTGAGTATCTCAGAAACTGCTGATCTGGGATTTTCACACACAACATCCTCTAGTGTTTACAGAGAATGGTGTAAAAACTGTAAAAAAAAATGCAGCGAGTGGCAGTTTCGCGGGCAAAGACACCTTATTAATGAGAGTTCAGAGGAGAATAGCCTACTTGCTTCAAGGTGACAGGCAGAGACAGTAACTCAAGTAACCATGTTTTAAAGCAGAGGTGTCCAGAAGAGCCTCTCTATATGCTCAATATGTCAAACCTTGAAGTGGCTGGGCTACAACAGCAGAAGACCACAAACACACAGTCACTGGCCTCTTTATTAGCAACAGCAGGTACGTAATAAAGTGGACTCTGAGTGTGTATCAACAAATATCATCAGACATATTTTTAAATGGATAACCACAGTGTATAATATCTGAAAATTATTGAAATAGGTACAAGATAAAGTATTCTGCCTCTTGAGCCTGTTCCCCAGTTTAATTAAACAATTGTGTTTTCAAAATTACTTCAGCAAAATGAGAGAAATATTTATTAATAGCATTTTGATGGAGTCGCAATAGAAGACTGGAATGACTCCTGCAATAAAATCAGATATTTCCCATGTTATTTCCTTTCCTGCTTTATTAAGGTTAAACTTTGTGCATTGCTGAGGATCAACAGGGGCATGGCAAATGCCTTTATCCCCCTGGATTAGTAGAAGCTCTGCTGCATATTCATGGCCATAGCATCTGCATGCTCGGACCAAGACAAGCTATTGGTAGAACCTAGCTCACAACCATCACAACCTCAGCTTCACTAGTGTAAACAAGAACATGTCTACCATCCATTTCCTGATGTTACTGACCAGCACCTAGGTTTCACAGGCACTTAGGGAGAGGTTGTTGGCACGGCACCAAGTTACAAGATTCTCCATCTCTTTCCTGCACTTGACTCATTATTTTGAGATTCGAACCACTGCGGTGGTTTCATCTTCAAATTTGTGGATGGAGTTAGAGCAGAATCCAGCTGCACAGTCATGAGTGTATAGGGGGATGAGAACACAGCCTTGTAGGGCAGTTGCTGACGATAATCATGGCAGAAGTGTTACTGTCTATGCTTACTCTTTCTGTGATTCTACAACTTATGACATCTACACATTCAAAATAGGAGTGCATTTAGGTCACTCAGTCCCTTAAGCCTCTTCTTCAAATTAATAAGATCAAGGTTGATCTATTTGTAATTTCAACTCATTATTCAAGTTTACCCTATAGCTTGCCAGGTTTTTACTACCTCTGTCTTAAAAATATTCAAAGACATTGTTCTATCATTTTCTTCAAGAAAAAATGAATGCTAGAACTCTGTTACTGTATATGTGACGTCTTATTTTTAGACAGTGATCCTTTGCTCCAGATTCTCTTTGTCAATATTGTCAGGATGTACATCACGAGTGGGGGAAAAATACTAAGTTGCTATTTTCTTTTTACAGAGAAACTAAAGAAAGAGAAACCCACCACTGTTGAAAAGGGTAAAACTTTTGGAGATTTAATTCTATTATGGGCAAGTTATTGCATGACAGAGACAAATATAAAATAATTTGAAAGCTGTAATCTTGTAACTAGTGTCACTGGTAAAGCTACTAACAGCTGCCTCTACCTTCAGTGGGATCCTACCACCAGACCCATCTTAACTGCCCCCACTATCCGTTTTCCACAGAGATCACTCCCTCTATCATTTCCTTGTCTATTCCTCCCTACCGGGACTTATTCTTGCAAGCAACAGAAATGCTGCACTTGCTCATTTATCTCCTCCCTTACCTCTATTCAGGGCCCCAAAGGAGAAGTAACCTTTCACCTGCGAATCTGTTGGGTTTGTCTATTGTATCCAGTGGTCGCAATGTGGCCTTCCACATTACGTGAGACCTGACGTAAATTGGGGGACCACTTTGTTGAGCACTTCCGCTCCATCCGCCAAAAGTGGAATTTCCTTGTGGAAGACCGTTTTAATTCCCATCCCCATTCCTGTTCTGATATGTCGGTTCATGGTCTCCTCTTTTGTGGCAGTGGGGCTGCTATCAGGTTGGAGGAACAGCACCTCGTCACCCATCTAGGTAGCTCCCAGCATGATGGCATGAACATTAATTTCTTCTTCTAGCATAAAAAGTTCCATCCCCCTTCTCTCTTCTTCTGTTCCCTCCTCTGGCCTCTTGCCTCTTCTCCTTGCCTGCCTCTCACCTCCCTCTTGTGCCACTCCTTCTTCCCTTTCTCCCATGATCCACTCACTTATCCTATCAGATTCCTTCTTTTCCAGCCCTGTACTTTTCCCACTCACCTGGCTTCACATTTCACCTTCTAGCTAGTCCTTCTTCCCCTCCCTCTACCCTTTTACTCTGGCATCTTCCCCCTTCCCTTCCAGTCCTGAATAAAGGCCTTGGCTCAAAATGGCAACTATTCATTCATTTCCATAGATGTTGCCTGACTTGCAAAGTTCATCCGCATTTGAGTGTGTTGCTCTAGATTTCCAGCATCTGCTGAATCTCTTGTTGCTTTTCCTTCTTTACTAAGATTGAATTTTGTGTATCTGTGTGCCAAGGCACAAGCATACAAACCATGTGAGGGTAAATGGGATAGGTGTAGATCAAGAATCAAGGCTCAGCTTTATTTACCATATACATTTACATGTATTAGGAATTTGCGGTGGTGTGTTGGCGCAACATGCAACTGCAAAAGAAAATTCAACAAATATAAAAATAAAGAATTATATAAAAAGTCCTGCTGAAGGGTTTTGGCTTGAAGCATCGACAGTCCTCTTTTCCGTAGATGCTGCCTGGCCTGTTGAGCTCCTCCGGCATTTTGTGTGCATTGCTCGGATTTCCAGCATCTGCAGATTTTCTCTTGTTTGTGATTAAAAAGTAAAGTTAAAATATGGGTTAAAATACAGATATGGAATAAAATGTGCATAAATTCATAAATACCAGGATGTATTTACAATGTAAACAACGTTATAATACATGGTTTAAAGTATAGTGCAGTGAGAGGGGTAATAGATAGAAGGGGGTGAGGTGCTAACTAGAGTGGTTGATCAGATTAACTGCCTGGGGAAGAAGCTTGTAAAATGGTGCAACATTTTGTTGTAGTAGCTATAAGCGCTTTCCGGAAGGGAGCTTTTGGGAAAAATACAAAGGCTTTGGAATAGTAGAATGATTGGTGTGGATGTGGTCACAGTGGGCTGAAGGGCATGTAAATTAGTTAATCACTTGTACTGAGCTGCAGTAATAGTTTTGAAAGTCACCCATACAGATCATTTCATCACATCCATACATCAAGTTGGAACAACAGAGTGCAGACTAAAAAGGCGCAGCTACAGAGACACTGCAGTACAGACAGACGTTAAGATGCAAGGCCACGATGAAATAGATTGTGCAGCCAAGAGTCTGTCTTATTGTACAAAAGGTCCGTATAATAGTCTTATAACCCTGAAATAGTATCTGGTAGTACATGCTCTCAGGATTTTGCACTTCTCTCCAGTTGGAGGGGGAGAAGAGTGAATGTTCCAAGGGGATTTTTTTTTCAGTGTTTTGGCCTCTTTACTGAGTGATGCACCATCAATAACTCTCGGAGACGGGAGGCGAACGATAGGCTTTTATTAGCTGCAAGAGACCACGATCAGCAGCAAGAGACCGCCACACAACATCCTGGAGACTGAGGGAGGAGCAGTGCCTCCAATCGCCTTTATACAGGGGTCTGTGGGAGGAGCCACAGGAGCAGTCAGCAGAGGGGTGTATCCAAACAGGTATATGTGGTTCACCACACTGAGGCAGTAAGAAGTGTAGTTTCTGTGATGTGTTGCGATGTGGCCACCATTTATTGTGTTTACCGGCAAAGAGTTGCCATACCAAACTGTGTTGCATCCAGATAGGATGGTCTCGAAAGTGCATCAAGAAAAGTTGGTGAGGATCAACAGGGACATGTCAAGTTTCTTAATCCTTCCAAGGAACTAGAAGCTCTGTTTCACTTTCTTGGACATGGCATCTATGTAGTTTGACCAGGAGATGTTATTGGTGATGCTTTCTCCTGGAAACTAGGTCTCCATAAGCTTTTTCACATCATTACTGTAAACAAGAACATGTGCACCGCCCTATTTCCTGAAGTAAATGGCCGGTTCTTTGGTTTAGGGGAAAGTTGTTGTCTTGACACCATGTCAGGAGGCTCCCTATCTCTTTCCTGTATTCGAATCGTTGTTTGTGATTCGACTCACTACACTGATTTCATCTGCAAAAATGGAGATGGAGTTGTAGCAAAATGTAGCCACAGAGTCAGGGGACTGAGGATGCAGCCTCATGGGGCACCAGGGTTGAAGATAACAGTAGTGTTGTTGCCTAACCTTACTGCGTCTGTGATTCAATAATCTATGACACATACACATACAATGTAGGAGCAGCTGTAGGTCACATAGTCCCTCAAGACTGTTCTTCAAAGAAGTAAGTTCAAGGTTGATCTATTTGTAACTCTGACCCCATATTTAGGGCCACCCTACTGCATACCAAGTACTCAGGATCAGAATCAGGTTTAATATCAGTGGCATTTGTCGTGAAATTTGTTGTTATATGGCAGTAGTGCATTACAATACATTATTATAAAAACTAAACTACAGTAATAAATATAAATATATTTATATTTATTAATAGTTAATATAAATAAGTAGTGAAAAAAGATTTTTTAAAAACATAGCATTGAAGTAGCATTGGTGGGTTTAATGTCTACTCAGAAATCTGATGGCAGAGGGGAAGAAGCTCTTCCTGAATCATTGAGCGTGTGCCGTCAGGCTCCTGTACCAATGAGAAGAGGGCATACCCTGGATGATCGGGGTGCTTAATGATAGATGCTGCCTGGGTACTGGATTTATCTATATCTGTCTTTAAAATATTCAGAGACTTTCTGAGAAAAAAAACAGGACTCTATTCCTGTATGTGTAATGCCTTATTTTTTAATCAGTGAGCCTTTGCTTTAGGTTTTCCCACAAGAAGGAGCAATCACTTCACATCAACACTGTCAATACTCTCCGGATGTACATCAGCAGTGGAGGGAAAAAACTAAGATGTTGTTTTCTTTTCACAGGGAAAGTAAAGAAACAGAAACCCACCACTGCTGAAAAAGGTAAAGCTTTTGAAAATTTAATTCTATTATCTGGCAAGTTGTCACATAACAGAGACCTGTATAACAATAAATTGAGAACTATAATCTTATATCTAATGTGGCTGGCAGAGTCATTAACCTAATCAGAACTGTTTTAAATATTAAACAGTAGCAAATATCTAAAGAAAACCTTGTTTATAATAAGGTTCCTTAAACCAATTTCAGCCACTGCACTGCTTGTAACTCATGGCCGGACATATCCCTTACTCTTAAGTTACCATCAAGCCAGGTGACTAACCCTATTCTGAAGAATAATTGTGATAGCATGCTAGGAGCAACATGAAACGCCCTAACAAACAAGGTTTCAGCCCAGCGAAGCTTAAATATGTGACTGTACATGTGTCAAAAAGCAAAAGGCAACTAAGATATGCAGATATCAGTCAATCTCTGTAACACTGGATACCAAGTTGTGAATAGTGGTTGACCATCTAGTGAGAGGAGAAGGAGGATTGAAACCTATTCTCTGCTCGAGTGACAGTGGATCTAAGCTGAGTGCAGAAGATGAAACTGAAACATTTGGCTCAGATTACACTACAGAACATTAACATTAACCAGCCGTCAGTAACTCACCCCATATGAAAATCGGAAATGGCTGAAAGCATCTTAATGACCCTAAGTGTACCCTGACACCATACCCTCCCCCCCCCACCCCATCAACGTCCTATCCAAATTCCTCTTAAGCGTTGAAATCAATCTTGGCTCACATCCACCACTTTCATTGTGGGCCCATTCCACACTCCCACCAACCTCTGAGTGAAGATGTTCCCTTTAAACATTTCTCTTTTCCTCCTTAACCTCTAGTTCTAGTCTCACCCAACCTCAGTGGAAAAGGTCTGCTCGATTTACTCTACAATCCTCATAATTTTGTATATCTCCATCTATACCCCTCGTAATTTTGTATACTGACTCACCTAGACATTCGATGAAGTACCAACATCAAATTGCTTGACTATCTATACCCTGGATTCAGCTTTGACTCAGAGAGAAACTGGATCATCCACACAAATGCTACAAAACCAGGTCAGGGGCTGGATATTCTGTGGTGAATGTCTCAACACTTGCCTCCCAAAGGTTTTCCGGCCACAGGCTTAAGTCGAGAGTGTGGTAGGATGCTTTCCAGTCGATTGGATGAATATAGCTTCGACAGCACTCAAAGTTAGATGTGTTCCTGTCAAAGCACGTATATGATTAGCATCACTTCAGGCACACACTCCCTCTACCACTGCATGCCATGACTGAAAGATGTACCATTCAAATGATGGCACCTTCCAATTCTCAGCTGCAATTTCCTTCCAAGCCAAGTCTTTAATTGTTGATCATGTTATGTAACAGCGCGATGAGGATACACAGACTAGAGCCTACCACCATCTGTTTAAGGGTAAATCTGGGTGAGCAATAAATACTGACCTTAATATGTCATAAATTAATAAATCAAATATAATCTTTCTTACAGCTGGATGCTCTAATTTTTTAAAGACTTTTAGCATTCTCCAGAGGACTTCTCTGCAAAATGTTATTGATTCATAAAATGATTTCTGGACAAAACTGTGCATAATAGAGTGACATAATGGAAGCATTCTTAAAGTTTAGTTTTGTCACATATATGTTGAAACATCAAAACCTACAGTGACATGGTGTCATTTGCTTCAAAGACCAGCACAGTCCGAGGATGTGCTAGAGGCAGCCCACAATTGTCACCACGCTTCTGATGTCAATGTAGCATACCCAGAACCAATGCTAACCTGGTCACCTCACTACAGGAAGGATGTGGATATGACAGAGAGCATGCAGAGGAGATTTATAATGACGTTGCTTGGATTGGAGAGCATGCCTTATGAGAATACGTTGAGTGAACTCGGCTTTTTCTCCTTGCAGCGATGGAGGATGAGAGGTGACCTGACAGAGGTGTATAAGATGATGAGAGTCATTGATTGTGTGGATATCCAGAGGCTTTTTCCCAGTGCTAAAATGGCTAATACGAGGAGGCAGAGTTTTAAGGTGCTTGGAAGTAGGTACAAGGGGGATGTCAAAAGTAAGTTTTTCACACAGAGAGTGATGGGTGTGTGGAATGCACTGCTAGTGATGATGGTAGAGGTGGATACAATAGGGTCTTCTAAGAGCCTCTTAGATAGGAACATGGAGCTTAGAAAATTAGAGGGCTATGTGGTAGGGAAATTCTTGGCAGTTTCTAGAGTAGGTTACATGGCCGGCACAACATTGTGGTTCAAAGGGCCTGTAACGTGCTGTAGATTTTCAGTTTTCTGCGTATTTGGAATGTGGGAGGAAACCAAAGCACCCAGAGGAAACCCATGTGGTTATGGGGAGAATGTACAAAAATCTTACAGACTGCGGCTCACTGATGCTGGCTCAGAGGTGCTGTGAAGTATTACTCTGACCTCCGCACCACGCCGCTACCTTTTGTTGCATGCACTGAGCTTAGCTACCTGATAAACTGACAATCAGCCTTTCAAACAATGTCTCTGGACAATATTGCACAAAGTTGTTTCCTTTCTACTGGATAGGGAGATTGTCTATTTGAACCAATCAGATAATGCCAATTGAATCAATTAATTCTCCATTGTTGTCTGAAAGTGCATGGGACAGAAAGAATCGTATCTAAGAATAACAGTTGGAGAGTTCCTTTTATTTATTTTTGTTAGTCCTCAGCTAAACTGTGTATTAAAAATAATATACCAGTTTGCCACTTCTGGCTTTTTTTTTTGCAAAAGAACTGTCAGAGGTGACAGTTTGTTGCTTAATATGAAAATGTACTTTGCTCAAAAAAAAGTGTCCTTTTCTGCATTTTCTTAATTGTGATGGAACTGTCAGTTTGATAAATTGGCAAGTGACAGCTCACTGTCTCTGCTTACAAGACAAAAATAATTCTTCCTTAGTGATGTAGTACCGTAACTAGCACAATGAGCCCACATTGTCAAATTATACCAATTAACTGACTAACTTGTACATATTTCAAATGTGGGAGGAAAGCGGAGCAGAAGAAACCCACATGGTCACAGGAAGAGTGTACAAGGTCCTTAAATGCCGTGGCAGGAAATGAATCCAGATCACTGGTACTGCACAGCAGCCAATATGCTATGTTGAAGTACAACCAATGCCATTTTGGTTTATCATTTTGGTTGTGTCTCTGATAGACAACTATAAAACTGCTAATTGTGTTGTGGTGCCTATTTTAAGAGCCACGGTAGAAATTGGTTGCATCACAGCCTGGTATGGAAACACCAATGCCATTGAACAGAAAATCCTACAAAAGGTAGAGGATTCGACCCAGTACATTACAGGTAAAACCCTTCCAACCATTGAGCACATCTACATGAAACGCTGCTGTAGGAAAGCAGCATCTATCATCAAAGATCCCCACCACCCAGGCCATGCTCTTTTCTTGCTGCTGCCATCAGGTAGAAGGTACAAGAGCCTCAGGACTCACACCACCAGGTTCAAAGACAGTTACAACCCCACAACCATCAGGCTCTTGAACAAAAGGGGATAATTACACTCACTTGCCCATCTATTGAGATGTACCCACACCCAATGATTTCACTTTAAGGACTCATTATCGTGGTATCTCATGTTCTCATTATTTATTGCTAATTATTTATATTTGCGTTACACAGTCTGTTGTCTTCTGCACTCTAGATGATCCCTCATTGATCCTGTTATAGTTGTTATTCTATAGATTTGCTAAGTATCTCCTTGGGGAAATTAATCTGGGTGTTGTATATGGTGACATATATGTACTTTGATAATAAAATTTACTTTGAGTAAATTTTGAATATTAAATATCCTACCTGCTGTATTCAGAGTTACTGCCATCCTTTGACTAAACAAATAGTCCATATGTGAATGCTGGGAGCCAACAAAAACATAAATTTAGAAGAAACACAAAATGCTGGAGGAACAATGATTCAAGAGGCATCTATTTGGGTGTGTTGACTAAACAGTTGACATTTTGGGATGAAGCTCTTCATCAGGACTGTAAATCAAAAGTCCTTGTCTGCATGTGGAATGGTTCATGTTGACTTTGGAGTTGCTGGCCGCTGCTAGCTATATGAAGTGGCATTAATCATCAATTAAGTACGGTAGCTAATCATAGACTGGACCATTCAAATCAATGCAAGTCAAGCCATTAAGTTCAATCATCTATCTCTGTTGTTTGAAATTAAATCTTTGTGCATTTTTATAGTAGCACACTTTGGCAAAATTTCATTAGGGGAGGGCATAAGGTGGGATTTGTGTTTCATGATAACCTCTTCGTGGTGCTCGGACGTTGCAACCTTGTGGCATTCTTGTTCTCCTGATTTGGAATATCTAATAATTAAGTGCCATCCATCTTACTTACTGAGAGAGTTGTCTTCCATAATCCTGACCTTAGTTTCCACACCATCAAAGGCAGATGTTAAGCAAACACTTGATATATTGAGTGCTGCTTGAAGAAATCGCTAGCCAGTTATTATCAATGTATCGCCAGCAGCAACATGGCTCCCAACACACCCGACCACTGTTACACTATGATTTGGAATGCCTATAGTTCCATTCCTGGAGCATTTTGTTGGTAATGTGTTTTGCACCTTGGTCCCAGAGGAATGTTGTTTTGTTTGGCTACATTTATGTATGGTTGAATGCTAAATAAACTTGAATTTGATTTTGAGGAAATCCAGTCATCTGACTGTCCTCCTGCCAGCACACAGGCAGAGGCTAAAGAGCAAGGTATCAAGGACAACAAAGAGGCAGAAGAGTGGCTAGAGGATTGCTTCACCATGTTTAAGGACTCATCAGAGAATGTGAATGAATGGTCATCTCAGACTTCATCAAGACTTATGTGGATGAGAATGTCCCCACAACATCATTCGGTGCCTTCCCCAACCTGGATGAACAAAGAGAACCACGAGCTGCTGGGGGCTAGTTCGGCAGCATTCAGACCTGAAGACCGTGGAAAGTACAAGCGGTCCTGGTATGACCTCCGGAAAGCCATTTCACATGTGAAATGGCAATTCTGGACCAAGTTTGAATGGCAGAAAGATGCTTGACAGGTGTAGCAGGGATTGAAAGCTAATACCTGCTACAAAGTGAAACCAAGCAGCATATGTGACAATGAGGTTTCACTTCCAGGTGAGCTCATTACCTTTTCTGCTCACTTTGACTGACAGAACATGTAGGCAACTTCAACAACTCCCACTGCCTCCAATGTCCCTGTGATTTCAGACTCGGAGGCCAACATGAGAGCATCCTTCAAGAGGTAAAGGATGAAAGCATCTGGGCCAGATGGTGTACCTGGCTGAATACAAAAACCTGTGCTGGTCACCTGGCTGGAGTGGTTACCGTCACCTTTAATCTCTCACTTCAGCAGTGTCAGGTACATACCTATTTAAAGCAAGCTTTAATTATATGGATGCCTAAGAAGACCATGGTAACCTGCCCCAATGACTATTGTCCAGTAACACTTATATCCATTGTGTTGAAGTACTTTGAGAGGTTGGTGATGAAACATATCAACTCCTGCCTGAGAAGCAACTTGGATCAGCTCCAGTTTGCCTCCATCATAACAGGTCACAGCAGATGCCATTTCATTGGCTCTTTGCTCAACCCTGGAACATCTGGGCAGTGAGGATCCATATATTAGGATGCTCTTCATTGACTACAGCTCAGCGTTCAACATTATCATCCCCTCATAACTAATCATAATGCTCCAATACCTAAGCCTCAATTCCGCCCTGTGCAACTGGATCTTTGTTTTCGGCACTTGCAGACCTCAGTCAGTTCTGATTGGCAACAGCATCCTCCCGCAATCACCATCAGTACAGGCGCACCACAAGTTTGTGTCATAGCTCCCTGCTCATCAGGGGATCAGAAGTGAAGAAGGTCGGTAACTATAAGTTCCATGGTGTTAGCAGTGCCAAGGGTCTGTCCTGGGTCAAGCACATAAGTGCCATTACAGAGTAGGCTTGGAAACACTTCTAATTTCTTAAATTTTGCAAAGATCTGCCATCTCATCTTAAAACTTTGACAAACTTCTATAGGTACACGGTGGAGAGTATATTGTATCATGGCCTGTCATGGAAACACTAATGACGTTGAACGGAAAAGCCTACAAAAGGTAGTGGACGCAGCGTAGTCCATCACAGGTAAAGCCTTCACCCAAATGAACACACCTACAAGGAGCACTGTTGCAGGAAAGCATCATCCATCATCAAGGCCTCCACCATCATCCAGGCCAAACTCTTTTCCTGGTACTGCCATCAAGAAGGAGATACAGGCTTTAGATCCTACACCACCAGGTTCAGAAACAGTTATTACCTGAAACCCATCAGGCTCCTGAACCAGCATAGATAGATAGATAGATAGATAGATACTTTATTCATCCCCATGGGGAAATTCAACTTTTTTCCAATGTCCCATACACTTGTTGTAGCAAAACTAATTACATACAATACTTAACTCAGTAAAAAAATATGATATGCATCTAAATCACTATCTCAAAAAGCATTAATAATAGCTTTTAAAAAGTTCTTAAGTCCTGGCGGTAGAATTGTAAAGCCTAATGGCATTGGGGAGTATTGACCTCTTCATCCTGTCTGAGGAGCATTGCATCGATAGTAACCTGTCGCTGAAACTGCTTCTCTGTCTCTGGATGGTGCTATGTAGAGGATGTTCAGAGTTATCCATAATTGACCGTAGCCTACTCAGCGCCCTTCGCTCAGCTACCGATGTTAAACTCTCCAGTACTTTGCCCACGACAGAGCCCGCCTTCCTTACCAGCTTATTAAGACGTGAGGCGTCCCTCTTCTTAATGCTTCCTCCCCAACACGCCACCACAAAGAAGAGGGCGCTCTCCACAACTGACCTATAGAACATCTTCAGCATCTCACTACAGACATTGAATGACGCCAACCTTCTAAGGAAGTACAGTTGACTCTGTGCCTTCCTGCACAAGGCATCTGTGTTGGCAGTCCAGTCTAGCTTCTCGTCTAACTGTACTCCCAGATACTTGTAGGTCTTAACCTGCTCCACACATTCTCTATTAATGATCACTGGCTCCATATGAGGCCTAGATCTCCTAAAGTCCACCACCATCTCCTTGGTCTTGGTGATATTGAGACGCAGGTAGTTTGAGTTGCACCATATCACATGGATAACTTCCAACACCCAAACACTGAGGTCCCAACTGATTCCACAATCTGTGGATTCACTTTCAAGGGCTCTGCAACTCCTGTTCTCAATATTACTTATTACATATTTATCTTCTATTATTATTATTATTATTATCATCATCATCATCATCATCATCATCATCATCATTATTATTATATTATTATTTTTTTCTTTTTGTATTTGTACAATTTGTATTTTGCACAATAGTTGTTTTTCTTCCATCTTAGTTCGTATGTAGCTTTTTTCATTGGTTCTATTGTGTTTATTCTATTTATTGAGAATGCCCACAAGAAAATGAGTCTCAAGCTTGTATCTGATGATGTATATGTACTTTGATAATAAATTTGATTTGACTTTTGGAACATTCTTTTAAGGCAGGGATTCCCAACCTGAAGTCCATGATCCCCTTCCTTAATGGTACTGGTCCGTGGCATAAAAAAAGCTGGGCTCCCGATGTTATTGCAATGTAGGAACTTGATAAAATATTTGAAACAGAATGATCTATTTCCATATCCATTTTAAGGCAAATCAGATTGATTGTCATTGCTTCCTGTAATTAATTTGGATCTGCTGCCAACATCGACTTAGACTTAGGGAGTAGTTAAGTCAAATGATCAATTGGTACCGTGTGCTCCTCAGGAATTAGAAGCAGGCTGTTAAAGATTTGAACATAATGGGAAGGAAGACAGTAAATGGATTACAGAGAGAACAAGAATATTTTATCATGGTCCATCTGCTGTTCCATAAATCTCGATAGAAAACAAACAGTTCTCTGTCTCACATATCTCAATTGTTTTCTCTGTCTAACATCACCTAGTTGACTTTTGAATTTTTATTACATCTCTCTGTACAATTCAGATATACTATTACATTTAATAACCAATCTCATTAAACCAAAGCCATCTGGTTACCTACCTCCTTCTAACCTTAAGTCCTGTATGCCATCTATATTTTTGGCAGTTGTATTATTGAAGTTTTGTTTATTTATTTTGTTATGGTGCCATTTTCCATGCCTACACATGGTAGTTCAGTTGCTCATTAAAAGAAGGCTGTTCTTTCAATCTTTGCAGCATCTACTTTTATGCCAAAATGTTCCCATTACAGTATTCTGGAATTACATGAAATAGCTCAAGTGAAGCTTATAACAAGACTTTAAACAGCAACTTCTCCTGACTGAGAAAAAAACATGAGAGTGACTTTGTTATTGGCACTCATGACACAATGATGTGCCACAATCTTGACAAGCTTGAACTCATTTCCAGTTGGGAATGATGAGCAATCTGAATCGGACTCAGGTTTAAATTTGTCGTGAAATTTGTTATCTTTGAGGCAGCAATACAATGCAATACATAATAATAGGGAGAGAAAAAAAGTAAATTATACGAGATATAAGACTATACAACCATAATATATATGAGCAGAATTAGTCTATTTGGCCATTAAGTCTGCTCAGCCATTTCATCATGTCTGTTTCATCATCTTTCAGCCCCGGTCTCCTGCCTTCTCCCATATTGCTGCATGCCCTGACCAATCAAGAATCTATCAGCCTTTGCCATAAGATTCCCACCCTCTAGCTAAAGAAATTCCTCCTCTTCTCTGTATCATCTGCAAACTTTGCAACAAAGCCATCAATCAATTCCATCATCCAAATCATTGACATATAATATAAAAAGAAATCGGCACAACACAGACCCTTGTGAAACACCTCTAGTCACCAGCAGCCAACTAGAAAATGCTCCCTTTATTCCCACCCTTTGCCTCTTGCCGATCAGCCACTGCTTTATCCATGCTAGAATCCTTCATGTAATACCATAGGCTTGTAGCTTGTTAAGCAGCCTCATGTGTGGCACCTTGTTAAGGGCCTTCTGAAGATCCAAGTGCACAACATCAACCAATTCTCCTTTGTTTATTCAAAAGAATTCCAAAAGATTTGTCAGACAAGGAAACCATGCTGATGCAGCCTGTTTTATGATATGCCTCCAAGTACCCTGAGACTTCAGCCTTAATAATCCACTCCAACATCTTGCCAACCACTGTCAGATTAATTGGCCTACAGTTTCCTTTCTTCTGTCTCTCTCCCTTCTTGAAGAGTAGAGTAACATTTTCAATTTTCCAGTCTTCTGGAACCATCCAAAATCTAGTGATTCTTGAAGGACCATTACTAATGCCTCCACAATCTCTTCAGCCACGTATTTTAGAACTTTGGGTGTACACCATCTGATCCAGGTGATTTATTTACTTTATTGTCATCAAACAATTGATACTAGAGCATACAATCATCACAGCGATATTTGATTCTGCGCTTCATGCTCCCTGAATCAAATATCGCTGTGATGATTGTACGCTCTAGTATCAATCGTTACCTTCCGACCTTTCAGTTTCTCAAGAACCTTCTTTCCAGCAATACATACATTAACTAGTTAAATGAAACAAGTAGTGAAAACAAAGATGTAGTGAGGAAGTGTTCATGAGTTCGATGCCCATTCAGAAATCGGATGGCGGGGGGAAGAAAATGTTCCTGAATCGTTGAGTATGCGCATTCAGACTTCAGTGCCTTCTTCCTAATGGTCATAATGAGAACAGGGCATGTCCTGGCTGATGGGGGTCCTTAATGATGGATGCCGCCTTCTCGAGGCATTGCTCCTTGAAGACATCCTGGACACTATGGTGACTGCCCATGATGGATCTGAAGTTTTCTACTCTCCACAACTTATTTCGATCTGTGCAGTAGCCCTGCCCCACCCCATACCAGATGGTGATGCAGCTAGTTAGAATGCTTTTGACAGTACATATGCAGAAATTTGCGAGTGTCTTTGGTGACATACACTCCTTGCCAAAACTAAACCCTTCTTGTGGCACTTCCTTGAATCTAAGAACTTGTTCAGGGACTGTGACCAAGCTCAGATGTGATCCAGGCATATTAGCTGTGACTATACCTCTGAGGACTTCATAACTTATATTTTTAATCACGTGATTATCACTTAGTATTCTTGTGTTCTTAGGCTATCAATGCAATACTAGTGTTCGTCAAGAAGGAACTAAAGTTCTGAAATACATTTAAAATTTTGTTTTATAGAGAAAGAAAAACAACAGATGGCAGCTATTGTTGTGAAAGGTAGAGTTTCCATTTTTTTTGTTTATTGCAATATAGTAAGACATTGGGTATTATTGAGAGTATATTTCCAGTCTGAGTCTTGCTGGGGTGAATAGTTAGAGATATTGACTAATGCAGAATCACATTTGGAATCGCGTTCTCTCTTTTGTGATCTCGGTTTGAATGCACTGAAATATTCATCAAAGTAATTTTTTTCTGGATTTAGTGCGAAGTAATAAATTAGAATAGTTATTTTATTGTGAAAATGAAAGAATGCATGCAATTTTAAGTAGCAAGTGATTTGAAATGATAATGGGGTGGGGAAATATTATGGGTATAAGATTAGACAACAAGCACTTTCCTTCACTTGTTATCATCTAGAATTAAAGATCTCTACTATTTTCTCTGTATCATTTACGGTCCATTTCTGTATGGATTGAATAAATTGCATGGCATTGATGAATTGTTTCAGGTAAATGTTCATGAAACTTGTCAAAATTGGGCCTAATGATGCAGCAAGTGTTTAGCAGCAGACAATTGAATTCTTGACAATAAATTTATGTCTGTATGAATGCAGGGTAATAGCACTATCAGTGTGTATCTGTTGTAATTATTGATGGGAACATAAAAATATCGAACATGGGAAGAAGTCTGCTCCATTCAACCCTTTGAATCTCCATCTATCACTGCAATTATGACACTCATGTACATTCTTTGAGCATATACTTCTTGAAGCATTTTATATTCAGAGAGTTAGTATCTCTTAAAATAAGTGAGATTCAACAATCCCATGTGGTCATTAGTTCCAGAGGTTTACCATCTTCCAAGTAAATATAATTTTATTCATCCTCTATCTCTTGCCTGTACTCTCCATCTGTAACCATTCATTGTGACACCCAGGCAAGGTGAAATATGCGCCCTGCATCCATTCTGTCTAACTGTGTCAGTATTATGTAAATTTTAATCAATATTCCACCTCTTTTTTTCCAATTGCTAATGAATACAAACCTAATTTCACCCTATCAATCATAATGCTGAACATCCATTGCACTCTCTCTAATACAAATAATTCTTTTCTTTAAAAAGGATATTAACATCCCAGACGTGGTTTCACCAAGGTGTTGATTTACCCAAATCCTCTCGCTATGGAAGACAACTTACCATTTGCATTTTTCATGTTTTATCAAGTGTTGCCTTTCTTGGTGTAAAGTGGGAGAGCAGGTTCACAGATCCAATGAGTGAAAGAGGGACATAGAATTAAAAATGCATGTGTGAGGTATTTATTTAGCAAACCAACAGCGAAACACTACATTGGGCATCTAGCTAAACAAGTATTCGCCTAAGCTATCCAAAAAACCACCCCTACACCATGCATTCAGTTCCTTTGAATCATCAGATACTATGCTAAACCCCGATTTATAAAACCCAAGAAGTAAGCATACGACTAACAGATACTTAACTAAACAAACCATGGGGGTAGGAGGGGCCTGTCAATGTCTACAATGTTCTTTCTCAGTGGTCCTTCAGGACTAGTTGCAAACTCAGCCTGAAGTCAGTCCCTATGGGTGACAGGAAAGAAAGAGAGTGAACCCTCTGCACGTGCCATCTTTTATACCCCCAGGGTGCCCAGAACCAGAGACGGGTTCCATTGCACCCAAAAGCTAACCAAAGGGAAAAGAGCATCACAAACTTTAAATGAACCAATCAGCAAGATGACAATGACTTTCAAACAGAATGAACTACACCCTCAGAGGATACTTAGACACAATACTAACCCCATAGTCAAATTAGGAATTATAAAGCTCAAGTGTTTAATTGAATATTGTGTACTGTCTGATATTTTGTGGTATGGTTTTGTAATAGGGCAACATGCCATGCAGCATCCACACAAACGAGATTTCACAAGTTTGGTGGGGCCAGAGACTGTCTTCCCCTAGACTAATGCCGGCAGCCGAGCCTGAGGGTTACATACGTTATATACAAAACAAGTAAACCATAAAAAGGATTCATTGAAGTTGTAGTAGATATTACAACGTTATTTGTGTAGAGTAGATGAAAAGTTATAAAATTTAAGTAGCTCGGTACTACAGAATGGAATACATTGGATGGAAACTTTTATTGGTAATTTTCATTAAATATACTATAGTTATATTCAAATTTCAATTTGTTCCACATTTGCAAGGATGAGTTATTAAAGCCTAGGTTTCTTTTTCCCAATGTAACTATTTTTATAGAGTTTTAACAAGTGTTATTGTTCAGTACCCTGCCATTCAAATTCCTTCCTTCTCAATGAGACCACATTATATATATATCAGATGAGGATTTGTTCAGAGGAAGGGTTTGTCCATGGGGCAGATACTCAGGAGAGCAGATAATGGAGGTTAGAGTGGATGAGATGTCAGAGGTGAAAATATATTATGCAGGCTTGGTTCAGAGAAGAAATGATGGTATAGCTGGAAAAGGATTTGAATTTGGAGAAAATGCAGAGATTAACAATGGTGTGCAAGATTATTAATAGCTATAGGCCTTGGAGTGGAAAACAGAAGAAATAATGTTACAGAGTTAATCAATGGAATATTGCATTGACAAGAACTGTTGGTCAAATAAATGAGAGCTGGTTACAGAAACTCTCGTGAAAGGCTGAAGATATTACCTGCAATTGGCAGAATGGTGTTGAATAGGGGTTGTGTAGGAAGAAATGTGGGGATAGCCAGAGTGAGATGGAATAAATTATTAAAAGATAACACCTTAAGCAAAACCTCTCTGGAAGAAGCAGCACATGCAAAATGCTGAAGGAATTCAGCTGGTCAGGCAACATCTATGGAAGTGAATGAACAGTCAACATTTCAGGCTGAGACCCTTCTTCAGGACTCTGGAACCTTGGACATCCCAGCACCAGCCCACCAGGTTGTGTTGCCTTTAAATGATCTTGATAAAGTTTCAATGTTCTGGTTAAGGCCTGCTTTCATACCTGAAACCTACAGCACCACAGGAACTACAATGTACTGTATGATTTTAAGCAAATAATATAAACATAAGGGTTGCTTGCTGTTTAATTTTACATACTCTAGAAAGAGAAATATAGTGGTTAAGTTACTGACCTATCATTCACAATGCTAGAAAATTAATCCTGAGAACTGGAATTTAAGTTCAAGCAATTAAATAAATGTTGAATTACACACAATAAAAAGCTAGATTTTATGATAGTATCCATAACATTTGAGGATTTTATGAAGCCCATTGGGAAGGAATGAAATAAGCCATCCCCATCAGTATGGCCTTCAGAACTAACCCATCAGGTTGGCTCTTAACAATCTCTTCAGTTCAAAGCCACTTAGGAACAGAAAATAAGTGATGGCATTGCCAGATTACACCTTATAGATGAATAAATAAAAAATATAAATTGCCTTCTCGCTGTCTTCCATACTGTCAAAATTGTACGTGCAGAGAGGGCGGAACAGAAGTCTGGATGTGAATTGTAAGGACATTAATTAAGATTCTATTTTGTTGCTCACAGAAATAATGTGATAAGTGATAACATTTCTCTTCCAAGCTGCTATTAATGGATATTTGTTGAGTCACTCCTTGTGGTTGACTAGGAGAAATGCAAACAAAAATTCCTGAATAAGTTGCTACTTACCAACTCTGCTGTGGTTTTTCGGTTACTCACAAAGAGGTCGGACAGAGGAGGTAAAATTACTTCATCAGATAATTAAGTGTCTTAGCCCTGCTTTAACAGAGAGGTTATGAGATAGACATTAGATATGATTAATATGGATCTGCAGAAACATGGAAAGTAAAGGAAATAAATCATAATCATAAAAACACAAAATGCTGACAGAACTCAGCAGGCCAGACAGCATCTATGGGAGGAGGTAGTGACGACGTTTCGGCCCGAAACATTGTCACTACCTCCTCCCATAGATGCTGTCTGGCCTGCTGAGTTCTGCCAGCATTTTGTGTTTTTATTTATTTCCAGCATCTGCAGATTCACTCATGTTGCCTCTAAATCATAATCATTATTGTTTTATAGAAAAAGAAGAGAAGAAGAAACCTACAGTTGCAGCAAAAGGTAAAACAATTGAGTGTGTATGCTCTTAAAAGCAATAGAGTAGCTGATGGTCCCCACACTGGCTACATTTCTTCGTCTCAGTAATGTGGAAGTTGCTGAGAGTATGTACCAAGAAGATAAGAGCTCAGTTTCAGATGAATGAAGCTCAGTGTCATGCATAGGAATATTATGTGCTACCCCTGTATTATTGATGAAAGCTGAAAGCATCTGAGGCTAAAAATGAGCGTTTAGCTACATTTGTTTGTAGAAAAAATAAATAATATCAAAATCAGGTTTACTATCACCGGCATGTGTCGTGAAATTTGTTTACTTTCTGGCAGCAGTTCAATGCAACACATGATAAAAAATATAGAGAAAGAAATCTGAATTACAATAAGTATATATATATGTCTATTAAATAGACATATTAAATAGACAATTGATATAAGTAGTGCAAAAATAAAACAAATAAAAAAGTAGTGAGGTAATGTTCATGGGTTCAATGTCCACTTGAAAATCAGATGGCAGAGGGGCAGAGGCTGTTCCCGAGTCGCTGACTCTGTGCCTTTAGCCTTCTCTACCACCTTCCTGATGGGGGTCCTTAATGATGGACACCGCCTTCCTGAGGCACCATTCCTTGCAGATGACTTGATACTACGAAGGCTAGTACCCATAATGGAGCTGACTAATTTTACAAGTTTTGTCAATCTTGTGCCTCCTACCCCCGCCATACCAGATGATGCAGCCCGTCAGAATGCACTCCATGGTACACTTGTAGAGGTTTTTGAGTGTTTTAGCTGACAAACCAAATCTCCTCAGACTCCTCATGAAATTTAGCTGCTGCCTTGCCTTCTTTGTAGCTGCGTCAATATGGTGCATCCAGGTTAGGTCCTCAGAGATACTGACACCCAGGATCTTTAAATTGTTCATACGATGTAATATAAAACAGACCTCAAGAATAAACCTTATTGAACCTCAAGGAGCTCAATACTGTGAACTAAACTCCTTTAATAAAGTAAGTTTATCAGAACTTCGAGAAATATTTACTCTGCTAAAACCGTTCACTGGTATCCTTGATCCTATTCCCACAGGCTTTTTACTAGAAATTTCTGATACAGTAATCGACAGTGTACTCAACATTGTTAATTGCTCACTAGTTTTTGGTATTTTTCCTTAAAAACTGCAGTAGTTCGATCCCTGCTTTACAAAAAGATCTAGAATGCTCTGGTTTGGACAATTTTGACTTATCTCCAATGTGCCTTTTCTAAGTAAAATTTTAGAAAAGTCGTTTTTTGACAATTAAGTGATTACCTGAATTAAAAAGTCTATTCTTGACGAGTTTCAATCAGGTTTTCAATCAAATCATAGTACAGAAACTGCATTCCTTGTTCTCTTAGATCTGAGCACAGCATTTGATACCGTAGATCTCAGCATTCTCATAAACTTCTTTAGTCAATGGGTAGGCCTTTCTGCCTTAAGCTAGTTTCAGTCTTAAATAACAAGAAGAATATTCGTAGTTAACAGTGGTGATTGTGTGTCTACAATCTACAATATTGTGTTTGGTGTACCTCAAAGATCAATTCTTGGCCCATTTTGTTCTCATTCTACGTGGTCCCATTAGATCAAATTATTTCAAACCCCAAAGTGAATTCCCATAGCAACACAGGCAGCACACAACCATATTTGTCTATTATGTCAGATGACCCTGAGGCTCTAAACCCACTGGCCTGTGTCTTACTGGCTTTATGGAATGGATGAGTTTGAATTTCCTTAAGCTAATTAGGGGGGATAAAACAGAAATTTTGGTTATTCCTAGCAATATAAAAAGTGTGAATTTTAGAAATAAACTTGATCATCTGGCAATCGAGCCAGAAGTAAAAACGAAATAGGCCTTATTATTGTCTCTGAGCTAAATTTCGAATTACATATTAACCATATTATTAAGTCTATGTTCTTTCATTTAAGGGACATTGCATGAGTTCCACTCCTTATAACGTCTCAAGATGCAGATACACACTTTTGTTTTTAGCTGATTAGACATCTGTAAAACACACAATTCAGAACTGCCTAAGAAAGGTATAAATCAGCTGCAGCTTGTTGAAACTGCAGCAGCAAGAATCTTAACCAAAAAAAAGAAAGTATGGGCATTTCACCTGTTTTGGCATCATTACACTGGCTGACTGTGTCCTTTAGGATCAATTTTAAAATTCTCTTAATTGTATATAAGCCTCTGAATGATCTTACTCCTTCATACATGCCGGAGTGTCTGTTCCCTTACATCCCTAATCGTAATCTTAGATCCGTGAATACTGGTTTTACTCAGTGTTCATAGAACAAGCAAAAAAGAACAGGAGATGCGGCCTTTTGCTTTTGTCACCAAAAATCTGGAATACTCTTACGACTGAGATACGCCAGGCCAGTACTGTGGAATATTTGAAGACACCTCTAAAACCCTACTTCTTTAATTTGACCTACTTATAGGTTTACTTAATGCCTGTTAATATTGATTGCATTTTTATAATGTGGCATATTTGATTTTTGCTAAGAGAAATCATGGTCAAAGGCCATGATTGTCCATGGCATATGATGATGATGATATTTGATTTCAATTTATTTAATATAATATTTGTCTTTGCTTATGATTTTTAATTTTGTCTTGTATTTTTCTGACTATTTAATTATCTTTGCATTCTGTATAAAGCTCTTTGAGTCTGCACCTTAATGTATGCAAGGTGCTATATAAATAAAGTTATAATTATTATTAGCAAACTTGTTGATACAAATGGAATTCTATATGCCATGTATTTAATTCTGGGATAAAGAACAAAAATATTTGGAGTTGTGATTTATCCTTGTGAATGCTATAAAATTTAGGCTAAAAGGTTATCAGTTTTCAATTACCAAATACATTTGGTCTTCATAATCACGTGAAAGAAGCTAGCATTGAATGAAAAGAAAATGGCCCAGGATTTTCAAAGATCAATAAATCATGGAAATATGTCCTTCAGCTCACTTGGTCTGTACCAAACATTTACATTAATCCAAACCAAATCATGCTTTTTCTCCCAACGTTCCGAGCAACTTCCTTCCCACCTCCGCCCCCCCCCCCCAAGTTCCACTATTTACCTACGCATTATAGGAAATTAGCCTATCATATTATAATGCTCCTGAGATACATCTTAGGATGCATTGGGCCACATCGTCAGTGATGTAACCTGGGGTCATCGGGTGTTTCGGGTCTTTCAACACCAGACACTCTCTCCCAGGCAACCAGCCAGGGTTGATCAGTCCCCGAGCTGCGTCCCAGCAGTATTGGTCCATGGGTCACACATCTTGATCAATAGCCATCTAGACTCGCACAGCAGCCTCTATGATGGTCCTGATGGCTCTTTGCTTTGTAGCCCCTGTAATGCCTAGAAGAGAGTAGGTCCTGCACAGTGAACAGCTAGCAAAACCTGTATTCTCCACCTCTTTAGGCTCACATCATGCCCTCCACCCCTGTCTCTGGCACTGCTCTACCAGCCCCTAGTATTTGGCTTTCAGACGCTCTAATGCCTCGTCAATCCAATCTTCCCAAGGAACTGTCAGTTCTACCATGACCTCCATACAGTACATTTTTGGTATTCGAGCAGAAAGAAGTGAACCCAGGGGAAGCCCATACAGTCACAAGGAAACAAACTATACTTAAATAGCATAGGGCTGGGATGTGGGTCACTGCAGTTGCATTGCAGACCTGGGTCATCTCAAATAAGTTTTAGATGAGCTTGCCATATTATGGGTTATTTATCCTCTTATGGAAAACAAAGTACTGTAATTAATTATATTTTTCAAATGCTTATCTTTTACTTTTTATCCTGCCTCCCGTTCTTCTACATTTGGTGTATAAAGTTTTGTCTCACTTGTCAAAGGATAGGCTGGTAAATATACTTCTATAGTTTTGTTTTATGCGGCATTATGCTACTTACATCTCTCATCTTGTCTTTCAGCTAAAGCTACTAAAGAAAAAGCCTCAGGTAAGCTCTTATGACCTAAAAAGAAACACTGAAGGGTCATATAACTTACTTCTGTCTACGATTAAGAAGCAAATTTTACTTTGAGATATGGGCTCAGTATCTTTTTATACAAAAGCTGCAGATGCATATCTTTTTCCAGTTGGATTTGGCCCAGCTCTGTGGCACCACTCGAACAGGTGGCGGAGCATAATGGATTAGAAATTCTTAACAGCTGATCACCAGCAGCTGCTACCGGTTCTCTTTTCATCATTAACAGGGACCAGGAGCAAGTAGGTGCACAGCCATGAAGCGATAATGTCATAAATCCAATTTGTTTTCACTTCTGACCTATTTTCTGTCATTCATTTCCATGCCAAATCAAAATGGCCATTCTGCATGGGTAGTCATCAGCAAGAAAGCAGGAAGAATGAATTGGGAAATGGCCTTTTAGCAGCCCGCTTAAAGTTTATTACTGAATTTTTTTTTTGTTTGATGTTGCCAATTAAATTGCCATCTGTTCAGCCTGAACTTGAAGCATGAGAAGGAAATTGAGGTATAAATATGAACAACTATTTATTAGAGAGGTGACCTGAGAGGAAGAACTGTTGTTAGTGCTCAGGACAAATGCTGCAACTTTTATTGATTCCAACACATACAATAAAGGTGCATTTGAAAAGCTAACACAAAATACAACACGAGGCCATACAACACTGGAGCAGAATAAGGCCATTCAGTCCATTGAGTCTGCTCTACCTGATTTATTTTGCCTTTCAACACCATTCCCCTGCCTTCTCTCCATAACCTTTGACTCCCTTATTAATCAAGTATCTATCAACCTCTACTTTAGACATACCCAATCACTTGGCCTCCACCACTGTCTGTAGCAATGAATTCCAAAGATTTACATCTTGTTGCTAAAGAAACTCCTCCTCATCTTTACTTCTATTCAGATTGAATTGAATTGACTTTATTTCTTACATTCTTCACACACGAGGAGTAAAATCTTTACGTCTCCGTCTGGATGTGTAATGTGCAAATTATAGTAATTTGTAATAAATAGTATGTCCAGGGAGATATACAACAGAACAGTCAATATAGCTTAGAAATACAATTGTGTCAGTGTGAATTAATCGGTCTGATGGCCTGGTGGAAGAAGCTGTCCCAGAGCCTGTTGGTCCTGGCTTTAATGCTGCGGTACCGTTTCCCGGATGGTAGCAGCTGGAACAGTCTGTGGTTGGGATGATATGGGTCTCCAATGATCCTTTGGCCCTTTTTTTTATGTATCTGTGGCTGTAAATGTCCTGAATAGTGGGAAGTTCACATCCACAGATGTACTGGGCTGTCCGCACCACTCTCTGCAGAGTCCTGCGAATGAGGGAAGTACAGTTCCCATACCAAGCAGAGATGAAGCCAGTCAGGATGCTCTCAATTGTGCCCCTGTAGAACGTCTTTAGGATTTGGAGACTCATGCCGAACTTCTTCATCTGTTTGAGGTGAAAGGAATGGCGGGTTATGGGCTGAGTGCAGGTCGGTGGGACTAGGTGAGAGTAAGCGTTTAGCACAGACTAGAAGGGCTGAGGTGGCCTGTTTCCGTGCTGTACTTGTTATGGTTATGGTTATGGAAAGAGGCACTATTGTGCTTTTTGATGTGTTTCTCGGTATGTGTATACCGAGCAACTTAAAGCACTTCACCCTCTCATCCCCAGATTCATTGATGTCAATAGGGGTTAGCCTGTCTCTGTTCCTTCTGTTGTTGTTGTGGCTATCCCTCGAGGTCGAGGATGATAGTCTTCATTCCATTGATCTATTTGAAGATGCCTGTGCGTGTATTTGTTTAACATGTACTTGATGTTGCACTCCAAGAAGCACGCGATACTTCACAAATCAACCAACTGATTCCAATGGCATGGAAACCACGATGATTGGAGCTGATGGATTTGTTGCAGCCTTCATCTGCCTTCACAGCCACTGGGTTTAAAGTAAATTCATCCACCTGTTCCACCGTCGAGGTCTTGGTTGGATTGTTCTTTGTCAGGGACCTCACCCTCGACCTTACCGCCATGGGTGACCCTACCAGGAGCATAGTTCCAGACGGTATCGCTCTCGGGATCTCGGGTTCACACAAGCTTCTCCGCCATGACAAGGTGACAATCCACGGAGAAGTGTTCCTCCTGTAGTCTACAACCGGCTTGTTTGTTTTTGCGACTTTGAGGGGCAGGTTGTTTTCTTGACACCACTGTGTCAGGGTGATGACATTTTCTCTGCAGGCTGCCTCGTTATTATTTGAGATAAGGCCAATCAATATAGTATCATCTGCAGATTTAATTAGCAGATTGGAGCTGTGGGTAACAACACAGTCATGTGTGTACAGACACTAAAGGAGAGGGCCTAGGACACAGCCCTGGAGGGCTCCTGGGTTGAGGATCAGAGGGGCAAAGGTGAGGGAGCTGACTCTTACCACCTGTTGGTGATTTAGCAGGCTGTCTAGGATCCAGCTGCACAAGGCAGGGTGATGGCTGAATTCTCTGAGTTTCTTGTCAAGCCTGGAGGGAATTATGGTGTTGAATGCCAAACTGTAGTTGAAGAACAGCATTCTCACATAAGCATCCATTTTTACTTTCTTTTTTTAATTAATTTTTTAATGTATTTTTACAATGCGACAAAACAATAAAAAAGAGGTTTATACAGTACAAAACAAACATATCAAATGAACAGTTCATAACAATTAAGAAAAAGCACCCATAGCAGAATCGTATAAGGTTAGTTACCCTACCACTACCCTCACGATATATAAAAAAGTTATCAGAACTTTATCACCACAGAGCTGTATTTATAAAAAGAAGCTATATTGCCTGCTACCAGAACTATAATATGTTTACACATCAAATAAAAACGTAAATCTTAACTGTAAGAAGCTGGAAGTAAGGAATTTAAATGCAAAAGAATAAAAGGGAGGAATGCATCCTTAACCTAAAAGGGAATTATGAAAATATTCAAGAAAAGGTCCCCACGCCTTTTGGAACTTTATGCCCGAATTAAGAAGTGAATAATGAATCTTTTCAAGGTCTAAGCAGGACATAATGTCTCTGAGCCATTGAGCATGAGTGGGTGGGGCAGCATCTCTCCACCCAAGAAGGACTGCATGTCTAGCCAAAAGAGAGGCGCCAGACAATGTACAACGCTCAGTCGGAGTCAGGTGCATGTCAACTTTTCCTAAAGTACTGAAAAGAGCAATCAGAGGGTTAGGTTCCAAGTAGCAGTTAAATATTTGAGATAAGCATCCATTTTTTCCTGGTGTGCAAGTACAACGTGTAGAGCTGTGACTATTGCGTCATCTGTCCATCGGGTGCGTCGGTAGGCAAATTGTAGGGGGTCCAGTTTGGGTGGTAACATGCTGCAAATGCAGTCCTTGACCAGCCTTTCAAAGCATTTGTTTGCTATTGAGGTGAGTGCAACAGGACACCAGTCATTCAGGCATGCTACATTAGTCTTTTTAGGTACGGGGACATGGTGGATGTTTTGAAGCAGGAGGGCACTCTGCGCTGGGAGAGGGAGAGGTTAAAAATGCCTGCAAACACACCAGCCAGTTGTGTCACACACACTCTGAGTACCTGCCCTGGGATGCTGTCCGGTCCCACTTCCTTGTGGCTGTCCTCTCATTGGAAACACCTGTGTACTTCAGCCTCAGAGATGACCAAGGTGCCGGTCACATCGGCGGCTCTCCTCGGGGCTTGGTTCAGTTCATCTGGGGGAGAGGCAACGATGTTGGCAGCACCACTGTGAAGTCTGCGATGGTGTGCAGACCTTGCCATATGCTGCAGGTGTTGCTGGTGGTGAGTTGTCTCTGGATCTTGCCCCTATATCGTTGTTTCACTACCTCGATGACTTTGCGTAGATCGTAGCTGCATTTCTTGAGTTCCTGGTGGTTACCGATGGCGAAGGCTCAGTCTCGTGCAGTGAGTTCAGCACACACAGAACTGTTGATCCAGGGATTCTGGTTTGGAGAGACATTGACTGATTTTTGGGGGAAGGCGTCCTAGGTTCATTTCTGAATGAAGCGCGTGACCCCTTCCGTGAACTCGGAAACATCCTCATCATGAAAGACATTCCAGCTGATGTCATCAAAGCAGTCCTGTAGCATGGAGATTGATTGGTCAGTCCAACAGTTTTAACTATGGCCATCTCTCGTTTCAGCTTCTGCCTGTACACGGGCAGAAGCAAGATGGAGGTGTGGTCAGACTTCCTAAACGGTGGACGGAGGAGCACTTTGTAAACATTGTGGAATGGTGAGTAGCTGTGGTCGAGTATGTTATGTCCTCATGTGTTCACCTGGATGTACTGACAAAACTTCAGAGAGACTTCAGTCAGCGATGCTCAATTAAAGTCTCCAGTGATGATGAAAGCAGCCACCGGGTGTACAGTCTCCAGCGTGCTGATGGTTTCATACAGTTCCTTTTTTTTAATAAATTTTTTTATTGTATTTTCAAATGGTTACAGAAGGAAAAAAAGAATTATCAACCCTTCCCCCCCCCTTAACTCCTCCCCCTAACATATCCCTGTAAAAAGAGAAAAAAAAGAGAAAAAAAAGAAAGAAAGGATGCCTGGATATCGGAAGATCCCCACATGCTCCATGGAGTTCATAATAACTTTAGTATATATATTTATTTATTTCCCCAAATAACCAATAATTTTAACTTCGGAGCACCTATATATTTAATCCTATCTTTTGTAAATAAGGGCGCCAAATTTTCAGAAATATTTTGTATTTATCTCTTAAATTATAAGTAATTTTTTCAAACGGAATGCAGCTAAAAGCTATATCTATTTTCATTTTCTTAATGTATGTTAAAATTCTTTTTCTTTTCACCGGTCCATTAAGCCCATTAACATTAAAACTTTAAAAAATCAGTAAATTAGTCATTATTTTTAACAGGGTTACTCCAGTCTATAGTAATACCTAACTTTTCAACTTTCGTAGTACCTTGGGTAATCTTTTTAAAATTCTCCGTGTTGCTATGTGTCTCCCCCCGATTGTCCAGGCAAAGAAAGAAAGATTAAAGAAAAATAGATTATAAAGATAAAAAAAACAAAATACCCCCCTACTGATGTTGTGAATAAAAAAAAACACAACATTACCCCCCTCCGTTGTGCAGGTCATGGCAATCGCCATGATTACACACGTGAATCCCGTAGCAATCGATCCGAAGTTCCCCAAGCTCCCCCATAACATAAAAAAGTATATATAAGAGAAGAAAAAATAATATCAATACTCTCAATTAATATTTCTCAAATTTTTACCTTTCTCCCCCTGTAACATATAATTAAGAATATATTTAAATATTTTTCTGTCCTTAAACATCCATCAACTCCATTCACTGTCCCTGTCTTCATCTTTAATCTGTTTCACTTTTAAATCTTTGGCTGTGGTTAGCGAATATTTGGGAGTTCTTGTGCAAATTCTTCCGCATCCCAATAATCAGTAAAAGATCTTCTTTTTCCATCATCCAAAAAAATTATCATGGTTGCTGGGTGTCGCAATATAAATTTATAACCCTTTTCCCATAAAACTTTTTTTGCTGGGTTAAATTCCTTCTTCCTCTTTAAAAGGTCATAACTTATATCAGGATAAAAAAGAACTGTTTTCCCTTCTATCATCAATGGCCCGTTTCTCTTTCTGGCACGTTGGGCAGCCGCCTTCAGGATCTTTTCTTTATCTTGATATCTTGAGCATTTTATCAAGATTGGTCGTGGATTTTGATCAACTTGAGGTCTTGATCTTAAGGCTCTGTGAGCCCTGTCAATTTCAATGAACTGGGTTCCTTCTTCCATTTCCAAAATTTCCAGAATCCATTTTTGAAAAAAATTTATTGGATCCTCTCCCTCTATACCTTCTTTAAGTCCAACAATCTTAATATTATTTTGTCTGTTAAAATTTTCAAGTACATCCACTTTTTCCAACAACCGTTTTCTTTCTGATGTCCAGGCAGAAATATCATCTTCCATTTTATTCACTCTATCAATGGTGTCTCCCATTATTTCTTCCGTTTTTAATTTTCTTGTCCATTTTGTCCTGTCTTTTCATCATTTTATCAAACATAATCTTCATATTTTAATATCTTTTTTATTACTTTTAATGCTTTTAATTCATGCATTATTTGCACCAAAGATTTTTTTATGTCTCCAATATCACCTCCAACCTCTTCCTGTTGCTCTTCTTTGTTTGTCTCTTCATCTTCGTCTGATTTATCCAGAGAATCTGATTCCACCTCATATTCATTTTCACTTTCAGTCCCGATCATGGCCGGGATTTGTAGTTTGGGTTGCTCGTGTTTGCGCATGCCCCTTCCTTCACACATGCGCAATTCCTGTTGCTCTTTTTTTTTGGAAACGGTTGATGTTGCCGTAGTTTCCTGTTCTGTATCGCCGGAGGTAAAATGCACTTGAGCCCGAGGCTTTTTCATGGCTGCCGGCCTTGATTCTTTTCCAACTTGTGTTGTCTTCAAAGTAGTAGTTTTCTTCTGCTTCTGTTTAGGAGACATATCTTAAGACAATCCTGAGTAGTTTATAAGTAATTTTTTAAAAGTATTTACTAACTTTTCTTCACTTAAACATTATTTTACTGGTTTTTTACGTGAGAGCTGGATTTCCACGTCACGATCCTACGTCATCACGTGACGTCCCCATACAGTTCCGTGAAAGCCAGGTCAGTGTCAGCCTGTGGCGGAACGTGCACCGTTGTGATGATAACAGCCGTGAACTTCCTAGGCAGCCAGATAGATCTGCACAGCAGCACAAGGTCTCCAGATCTGTAAATAAAGATGCAATGGCACAAATGGTAGAACGCAGCAGATCCACCATTGCTCCTGCCTGTCCCTGTGCCATATTGTTTTCTCCACAAAGCCTGGCTCCCATTATTTTGGCATGGACCTAAGCAGCATAGGCGATTTCTCTCAGCATTCACAAAATGGTTTTGGCAACCATTGAAACCCCAGCCCTTGCACTTGGAGAAGCTGGAGCTTTTAGATCTCTTTAATATTCCCAGACATTGAGTGGAGTCCAGACTGCAGTATGGAAACAAGCCCATCAGTCCAATATGTGCATCAAACACCAAATTGCACTACCCCTGTATTGATCTCAATTTTATTCTTTCCATATTCACATCACCTCCCCTAAATTCTAGCTCTCACTTACACAAGGGGCACTTATCAGTGGCCACTTGACCTACCAACCTATACATCCTTTAGTGGGCTAACAGACAACTTGCTGGACAATTGTCCTGAAACGGGTTTAAACGGAAACGTCTGACAATTCTTTTTTGTCCCGACCCCTCACAGTTGCTGCTCGGCCCACAGGATTCCTCCAGCAAATTGTTTGTTGGTCCAAATTCCAGCATCTGCAGTATCCTGTGGTCTCCACCTTTCTCTGAGATCTGTGAGGACAATGAAGTATCCACATGCTGAAAGGGAGAACCTGCAGGTTCTATGCGGACAGCACCGGTGGTCTTGTTTCATTAACACTCAGGATAAATTAAGCAGATTGTTCAAAAATATTAGTTCTTTGTTCTCAACTTTATAATTCTGAAGACTCATGCCATACTAAAACAAATCGATTATTAAAAGTAACTGAAATCAGTATTGAAAACTTTACGATCACCTCTCTCTGAGCAGATAATGTATTTCATTGATTTGTAGAGGTAATACTGTGTTGCACCAGGTTAAATGTGGTTCAGGTTCAGGGACAGATTTGATAGACCTGGGAAATCTTGGAAAGAGCCTATTACCCTTCTGGATTTTACATCAAGCCCAATGGTCACCTCATTATAGGAAGGATGCGGATGCTATGGAGAGGGTGCAGAGGAGATTTACCAGGATGTTGCCTGGTTTGGAGAACAAGTCATATGAAGCAAGGTTAGCAGAGCTGGGAGCTTTCTCTTTGGAGCGTAGAAGAATGAGAGGGGACTTGATAGAAGTCTATAAGATTATGAAAGGCATAGATAGGGTGGATAGCCAGTAGCTGTTTCCCAGGGCACCAATAGCAAAATTACAACACCAGAGGGCATATGTACAAAATTAAGGGCGGGAAGTATAGGGGAGACATCAGGGGTAAGTTTTTTACACAGAGGGTTGTGAGTGCCTGGAATGACTTGCCAGGGATGGTGGTGGAGGCTAAAATATTAGGGGTATTTAAGAGCCTCTTGGACAGGCACATGGATGAAAGAAAAATGGAGGATTATGGGGTAATGTGGGTTTAGTACTTTTTTTTAAGGATTATATGGGTCGGCACAACATGGAGGGCTGAAGGGCCTATACTCTGCCGTAGTGTTCTATGGTTCTATGGAAGCAAGACTGGCCAGCTGGCAGCACAGGTGGCTAAAGTGACGTAGACTAATACTGGCTCTGGAAACTCTTTTGAGGATGTTTGCATTCCAGAATTGATACCAGCTTCAGGTAGATTTCTCACAATAAATAATATTAATAAATGTAATTGGTAATAAGCTTGTCTAGTTATATATAGAGGAGATACACTATCTGAAATATGTTATTGAGGAATCTTGCTGAAATGGCTAATGCTGAATCTGAAATAGAACTTGGAGTTAAGCAGAGATGGAATGTCCAACATGGAACTATCCATACCAACCAATGGGCACCACTCTGTAACAATCCCCTCTTCTAGTACTTGGGCATAGCTTTCTGTGTCTCAAAGTCTTGAGAGTTAACAGAGCAGATTTCCTCTGCTCTTGCCAGTACTAATGTTGCGATTCACCTATATAACTCAAAGGGCACGCAGAATAGAAGATGGTTTCAGTTGTCAGAGATAATCATCCCAATGTAGGATTTTGTGAATAAAACATGCAAAAGCCATGTTATGTGCTTAACAAAAGCCACAGCCCTTTACTTCCATTATGAACAAACTAAATGCAATAACCTTACACTGACGCTGTTACATTTTGACATGATGTTGTGTTCTTAACATGAACACAACAACTCAAAGACGGTGTTTGTGAAGTATGTAGAACAGTTTCTATTATGAACTATTTGTGTCATCTGTCACCCATTACATACACCAGCCCCAGGACATTACTGTTCTTCATGACAGTGTCCTGGGCCCAACCATCTTCAGCAGCAACCTCACTTTCCATCACAACATAAGAAATGGGGATATTAGCTAATGATTTTCCACTTTGAATTCTACTTGCTGCTCCTTAGAAAATAAAACAATTAAAGATAGCAAGCAACAAGACCTGATAGCATTCAGGCTCAGACTGAGAACACTTACACCAAGAGGCACCAGATAATGACCATTTTCAACAAGGGTATACCTATGACTTGTCTTTGCATTCAATGGCTTTACCTATGCTGAATTTTCTACCGCCAATGTCCTAGAGGTCACCATTGACAAGAAGCTCAACTGGACCAGCCACATAAATGCCATGACTACAAAAATGTATCAAGCGCTGTGTATTCCTCAATGGGTGACTCGTGTCTTTACAACCCAAAGCCTTCCCACTATCTACAAGGCACAAGTCTGAGGCATGATGGAATACAGCAGTTGACCGTAAGAGTGCATTCCCAATGTCATTCAAGTAGCCCAACCTGAAGGACAAGATTAAAGGAAAATTTATTATCAAAGTACAAATGTTTGTACATATAGAGCATGTCACCATATACAACACTAAGATTCATTTTCTTGTGAGCATACACAGTAAATCCAAGAGGCACAGTGGAATAAATGAAAGAATGCACTCATTGTGATGGACAAACAACCAATGTGCAAAGGACAACAAACTGTAAATACAAAAGAAACATGAAAAGAAGTATTTCAGTGATGACATGAGTGAAGTTATCCCCTCTCCTTCAAGAGCCTAATGGTTGAAGGGTAATAACTGTTCTTGAGCATGGTGGTGTGGACCCTGAGGCTTTTCCTGTACTTTCTTCCTGATGTCAACTGCGAGAAGAGAGCATGGCCTGGCTGCCATAGCTCAAATGCCATTTATAAATTTGCTGATGATACAACTGTTGTTGGTTGAATCTCCGATGGAGACGAGGGGATGTACAGGAGCGAGATATGCCAACTATTGTGTTGTTGTCACAGCAGTAACCTAGCACTCAACATCAGTAAGCTAAAAGAGCTGATTGTGGACTTCAGGAAGGGTAAGACGAAGAAACACATACCAATCCTTATAGAAGGATCAGAAGTGGAGAGAGTGATCAGCTTCAAATTTCTGGGTGTCAAGATCTCTAAGGATCTAACCTAGTCCCAAAATAATGATTCAGTTTTAAAGAAGGCAATACTATACTTATTTAGGAGTTTGAAGCGATTTGGTATGACAACAAATACACTCAAAAACATCTATAGATGTAAGGTGGAGAGTATTCTGACAGGCTGTATCGCTGTCTGTCATGGGGGTGGGGGGGCACTACTGCACAGTATCGAAAGAAGCTGCAGAAGGTTGTAAATTTAGTCAGCTTTATCTTGGGTACTAGCCTACAAAGTACCCAGGGCATCTTCAAGGAGCGGTGTCTCAGAAAGGCAGTGTCCATTACTAAGGACCTCCAGCACCCAAGGCATGCTCTTTTCTCACTGTTACCACCAGGTAGGAGGTACAGAAGCCTGAAGGCACACACTCAGTGATTCAGGAACAGCTTCTTCCCCTCTGCCATCCAATTCCTAAATAGACATTGAACCCGTGAACACTACCTCACTTTTTTTAATGTATATAATTTCTGCATTATTGCACAATTTTTAATCTATTCAATATATGTATACTGTAATTGATTTACTCTTTTTATTTATTATTATTATTACTTTTTTTCTTCTTCTTCTGTATTATGTATTACATTGAACTGCTGCTTCTCAGTTAACAAATTTCACGACACAAGCCGGTGATAATAAATCTGATTCTTTTGATCGATACTGATTTCCTGCGACTGTACTCCATGTATCACAAACACAAGAAGGCCTGCAGATGCTGGAAATCCAAGGAACACACACAAAATTTTGGAGGAACTCAGCAGCCCTGGCAGCATCTATGGAAAAAAGTAAACAGTCGATATTTTGGGCCAAGAATCTTCATCGGGACTCATAATGCTGCAATTACTCCTGTCCCTCTGATCCAGAAATCTTGCCCTTAGGTTCTCAGTCTTTTTCTCCAATGACTACATTTGTTAACAAGATGCTTGGAAAAGGATTTTTCATTCCTTAGCACTTCAGTTTGACTTGGAGTCCTCCCTTCCTCTCTCCCTTTCGGCCATGGTGATGTATCTTCATTCACTTAAAGACGCCGTACCTGCATCCGTGACCTTCAGAAGATCGTGAGATCACTAGTTCATTAAGATGGTTCAAAAGTACATTGCTTACAGGGAAATTACAGGCTGCAGATTGCAGTGACAGTACTTCAGAAGCAGTGTATTTAGAAATTTTGTAATTTCCCCCATCACCATGGTTCACCAGCACCATCTTTGAACAAAGCATCCAGTTTGATCTACCACCCTAAACATTTATTCCCTCCATCACATAGTGTGCGTTACACTGGGTACGGTAGTTAATGTTAGTGTTCTGCAGTTAATTGCCCAGGTTACTCCAGATCCGATGCAACATAAAAAAAAACACAATAACACAATAAAAACACAATAAATGTAAATACGTAAGATTAGCTTACAGTATACACACAGAAGTATACACTTTATTGTATGTACATAAAGTGGCGATAGGAATCTTTAGGTACCGGAGTATCTGTGCATACGATGACTCTGACTCGAGCAGGAAATGATGAAGTGGTTGTGTTGGGGATCTGGACGGGTTTGTTAATGGGTGTAAGTGTTGATCAGCCTGACAGCTTGGGGAATGTAACCGTCTGGTGGTCATGGCATGGTGCGGCATATCCTCTTCCTTAATGGGACTGGGACAAACAGCCCACTGGCATACGGGTGGGATCTTTCATAATATTGCGGCTTTATTCTGTATATACTGTATGTTGTTGATGGCAGATAGGCTGGCGCCAGTGATGCATTGCGCGGTATTAACCACCCATTGTCCTGCCCTCCTGTCCACGGCAGGCAGTTACTGTACCACACTGTAACGCAGCATGTTAAAATGCTTTCAACTGTGCATCTGCAGAAGGCCGTGAGTATTGATGTACATTGTCCCGCTCTCTTCAGCTTCTTCAGAAAGTAGAGGCATCGGTGAGCTTTCTTGACTGAAGCACAATTAGGAATTTTAAATAAACATTCACATGGCCAGCAATGCTTTGATTGTAGAATAATGAATTAAACAGTGATTTTACAGTCCAGGTGTTGGTGTGATGTAACAGTCATACCTTTGCTTCGCTCCGTTACTTGAAGCTACCTATGCTGCTGGATTCTCCATGGCACACAAGGAGGCAACATGATCTTTCATTGGCTGCCAAACTCCCAAACTGGGGAACCCTACATGTTCAGTCTGTACCAGGTTAAACCTAATGCAAGTATAGTGGTCTATTCAAATCAGCTAGAGACACTGACTGCTAAGGAAAGGATGCAAATTATATCATTTAGTTTCAAAGTTTTAAATTAATATTTAATGTATGAATATGATTTTAATGTTTTAAATATATTATTTTAAACTTTATCTGTCCACCGTAAATCAATTGGCTGATAGGTTGAGGCATCTGGGTTCCCTTCAGGGGCTGTGCTGGAAAAAAATCAGCATGGTTTAGGGGCAGAATCAGAATCAAGTTTAAATTTCACTGGCATATGTTTTGAAATCTGTTGTTTTGCAGCAGCAGTATATGGAATATCTAATAAAAAAACTATAAATTGCATTAAGTATATATTTAAAATAAATTAAATAAGAGGCATAAAAAGAGAGGAGAAAAGAATATAGTGAGGTAGCATTCATGGAGTCAAAATCCATTGAAAATCTAATGACAGTAATGAAGATGCTGTTCCTGAAACATTGAGTGTGTGCCTTCAGGCTCTTGTACCTCCTCTTTGATGGCCCCAGTGAGAAGAGGGCATGGACTGAGTGAATTGGGTCCTTAATAATGGATGACACCTTTTTGATGGTGTCCTGGGTGCTGGGGAGTGTGGTGCCTATGATGGTGCTGGCTGAGTTTCTAGAGTAACATTACTGCAGCTTAGTCTGATCCCATTCAGAGTCCCCGTCTTACCAGACGGTGATGCAGACAGATAAAACGCTCTCCCAAGTACATCCGTAGAAAATTGTGAGTGTCTTCGGTGACATGCCAAGTCTTCTCAAACTCCAAATGAAATAGAGATGTTGTCGAGCTTTCTTTGTAATTGGGTCCAGAGTAGATCTTCAGCGCTGAAGAAAGCCAGGGACTTGAAACTGCTCACCCTTTTCATTTCTGATCTATCAATGAGGACTAGTGTGCACTCCTTCAACTTCTCTTTCCTAAAGTCTGCAATCAATTCTTTGGTCTGCTGACATGGTTGTTGTTGCAACACCACTCAACCAGCTGATCTTTCTCATTCCTGTATGCCTCTTCACCCTCTACCAACAACACTTGTGAAATCAGCAGATTTATAGATGGCATTTAAACCATCCCTAACCACAGAGACGTGGGTGCAGAGGGTAGGGAAGTAGGCTAAGCATGCATCATTGAGGGTCGCCGGTGTTGATTGTCAGCGAGGAGGAGATGTTATTTCTGATCTGCTCAGGCTGTGATCTTCCAGTGGGGAAGTCAAGGATCCAGTTGAGGCCCACTGTTTTGGACTTGTTGATTAGAACTGAGGGTATGGTTGTGTTGAATGCTGAACTGAAATCAATAAGCAGCAGCCCAAAGTAGGTATTACTATTGTCCAGGTAATCCCAGGCCAAGTGGAATGGCAAGTAGATTAATTATTTCAGAAAATTGAAGCCTTATCCATATAAATTGAATCAAAGCAGAATGGTAATCAATAAAGTTAAAACAATACTGAGCAAAATAACCAATAGCAAAACATACCACCAAGGTATTGATTAAACTGCATCAAATTGTAATTAGATTTCAGTTTAAGCTTTTTTGGGTTGATAACTGAACACATAGTGGACTTTTGTATAAAGAAATGCCACAAAACAGATCCATTCCTTGCCTGAATAAGGTGCAAAGAAAACCCGGTCAGGAACTGTTTGAGAAGTTAAAGAAATGAAAGGAATTAATGGAGAATATTCTTCCTCTACTTCTTTTTCTTAAGTTCATCATCCTTACTGGCATAGGCCACTGACAAACCCCCCCCCCCCACTGCCCTGCAAAAAATGCAACAAGAACATCCCCTAATACCCCTCCCCCTGTACAAAAAAACAAACCAAAGCGCATCAAGAACTTCGAACACCCCAACCCCTTCCCCCCACATGGAACACAGAATGAACATTGGCCTCCAAATTTCCCTCTCCTCACACAAAAGTACTAACAAAAAAAATCAAGAACATCAACTCCTGGACCCTCCTCCCCCGCACAAAACCCACAAGAACATTGACCGCACAAATCACCCTCCCCCACAGAACAAGCGAAAAAGTACAGAATATAAAAAAACTGTAAGACTGGAAAGAAGAACTCCATAGACCAAAGTCTACATCTTATCCATGTCCGTATCCAAACTACAGAAAACCTCAGCAGCAGGCCACACAGGCTCCCCTTTCCTGCAGCAGAGTGATCCCCACCAGCAACCAGAAAGCAGGCAGCCGGCGCTCGCCCCCCCCCCCCCACCTCCATTCACCTCCATGTTTCAATCTCCATGTCACTTTAATCAGCAAAATGGAGTCAAACATCGACTCATGCATCCTTGCCTGAAGAATCCGCTCGGAGACAGCAAAGCACTGCATCATCCAATCGATCTCCACACTGCAAGTCTCAGGCTACAACAGTCCCAGAAACGTGTCAGAGATGAAAAACAGACATGGAATACATAAACGAAGAGAAATAAAATAGTTTAGTCGCAAACTCGGATATGTCGGCCGGGTGGAATTGCTGCTGTGCGGACCAAGGGTCTGATATTTTGGCCATCGTGTGCACGACGTTTTTGTGGTCAATGAACGCTGTGAAATGTCGACTCTCTAGAAGAAAACGGAAATCGTGTACAGCCAGATAGAGACCGAGAAGTTCATGGTCAAAGTTCCTTTCGGGTGGATGTAGCTGCCAGTTGAAGAAGGCAAGCAGGTACTACACGCCTCCCAGTAAGAGTTCATGCCCGGTGCCCACAGTAGTAGCAGCTATAGATGCATTGGGGAGCAGGTTTGCATTAGTAAGAAGTCTTTTGGTATCATCAAGTGCCCTCGTCATATTTGCTGATTAGTCAAGCACTTGATTAGGGCACTATACAGGGGGAGCATTAGTTCGGCAGTTTGCCAAATGAAGTGGTGACAAAAATTCACCCTGCTCAAAAAACTCCTGTCGATTTTTTGGCAGCACAGGGCGGTGGGAAATCCACAATAGCAGCTACTTTTATTGGGAGGGGTTCTGTACCTTCTGCGGAGATGCAAAGGCCAAGAAAATCAATGGTTGACAACCCAAACTGGCATTTTACAGTGTAAAGAATCAACCTGTGTTGGCTTAAGTGCTTGAGAATTGTGTGGAGATGGGATATGTGCCCAGATTGATTGCACTGGTGACAAGTATGTCATCCAGGTAAACAAAAAGAAAATCTAAATCTTTTAATACAGAGTCCATCAGCCGTGGGAAACTCTGTTGCATGTGCAAAAACTCAAAGAGGCCAAATGGCGTTATCACAGCCGTTTTGTAAATGTTGTCTGAGCGTAAAGGCACTTGATGGTAGCCCTAACTAACTCGACTTTGGAAAAAAGTTGCTAAGTGTGACAAAAAGTCCTGGATGTATGGGACAATTAATGACGGAGAGTGGTGATCTTGTTACTGTGTCAGAAATTGCCACATGGGCAGGAACCACCATTGGACATAGGGACCATATGGCAGGGCCGAGCAGTCCAGGAGCTATTCCATCAGCATACAATGCCAAGTATTTCCATGTTGGTAAACTCGGCCTTCGTGGTTGCCAGCTTTTCTGGGTCCAGTCTACGTGCACGGGCCTGGACTGGTGGGCCAGTTGTAGAAATATGGTGCTCGAATCCAGGTTTTGTGACTGTAGTTGAGAATGTGGACTTGGTGAGGTTTGGGAATTCACTCAGCAGTTGGCTAAATTCACATGCAGTGGTGCATGTGCTTGACAGAACCATTGTGAGGAATGACTCAAAGTCCTTGACAACTGCAAGCCGGCAGTTCATATGATCAACTAATAGTCCTTGGGCACACAGGAAATCTGCTCTGCGCAGAGGTGTAGCCACTCCAGCCAGGACTAAGTCCGATGTGTAATATCACCCACTAAAGCAGAGCGTCACCAGCCTTGTCCAGTAGATCTTGATCTCACTACTGTTGGCAGCTTCCAGTGAGGTTCCATCGCTCTTTGCCTTCTCTGGCAGCAAACTCAATTGAGCACCCTTCATACAGGACTATTTCCAACCTGATTTTCCCAATTGACCTGCATGCTGAAATCTCCCATGACTATAATAACATTTCCTTTTTGACACACCTTTTCTATTTCCTGTTGTAATCCGTGGTCCGCATACCAGCCACTGTTGCGAGGCCTGTATATAACTCCCATAAAGGTCCTTTTACCCTTGCAGTTGTTTAACTCAACTGACAAGAATTCACATCTTCTGATCCAATGTCAAATCTTTCTACTGATTTGATGCCATTCTTTACCAGTAGAGCCACATCACCCCCTCTACCTTCCTGTCCCTCTGATACAACGTGTAACCTTGGACATTCAGCTCCCAACTCCAACCATCCTTCAGCTATAATTCAGTAATGGCCACAACATCATATCTGACAATCTGTAATAGTGCAACAAAATCATCCACCTTACTTCTTATACTCCATGCATTGAGATCTAACACTTTGAGTACTGTATTTGCTACCCTTTTTGATTCTGCGTCCCTAATGCACACACTCACCCTGCTGGCTGCAATTTTGTCCTATCATCTGCCTGCCCTTCCTGACAGTCTGACTGTATGCTTTCTTTGCTTTTTTAGCATCCGTCCTATCCTGAGTCCCTTCACACTGGTTCCCACTCCCCTGCCAAGTTAGTTTAAACCCTCCCCAGCAGCTCTACAATCCAGCTCACAAGAATATTGGTTCCCCTTGGGTTCAGATGCAACCTGTCACTTTTGAACAGGTTATACCTCTCCCAGAAGAGATCCCAGTGATCCACAAACCTGAAGCCCTGCACCTTGCACCAGCTTCTCAGCCACTCACTAATCTGCCAAATCATCTTGTTTCTACCATCACTGGTGTCTGGCACAGGTAGCAATCCAGAAATTACTACCTGGAAAGTCCTGCTTCTCAGCTCTCTAAATTCTCTTTTCAGGACCTCTTTGCTTTTCCATCCCATGTCAAAAGGACTGAGGGGATTATGAGGCAGAGAAATGTTAGCGAGTTCTGTTACACAGCTGGAACAAAATAGCCTTGATAATAGAACTGGAGTTCTGAATGTCAGTCTGTGATGTTTTATAGTTTCAAAACATTAAACGAATCCAAAGGAAAACAAGAGAGCCGAGAAATGTGAATCTTAAGTTTGTTTTTTATTTTAACTGAGGCACACAGGTATCATGTGATAGCATCATGACCTATGCAATTCATGTATGTTTACATATAACCCATACTTAATTATTTAAATGAACAAGAATTCTTAATCAAACTATATATTTACAAAATTTCTCAAATATCAATGAAATATTAAGCACACAACACAGTTCTTTGTTGAAAACTGTAGAAGTGTGAGCAGCCTCGCTGGCTTCCAACATTTTTAACTGGAAAAAGTTATGCTTCTTCGACAACATAAACCAATGCAGAAGATTTAAAGCAACAAATATATGAAAGCTGATTAAATATTTACAGGAGACAGTGCTAAGGGTCAGCAACTAAATGAAGAAAAGGAAGAATTCAAAAAGAAAGTTAATGGGAATCCCAGGCAATCCATAAGATGGAGCAGAGCACTTTGCCAGAGTTGTAGCAAATTATTTGGAATGGGTAGGAGTGAAATAACAGGAGCAAATGTTACCATTTACAGGAGCAGTGGCTGAAGTTATGGGGGTTGTGGGCAGATGAGTGGTACATGGAGGAAGGAAAGGAGTTGCAATCATGTTGCCTATGGCAAAGAAGAATAAAGTTTAATAACCAGAATTACAGTAGATTCCAGTGATGACTTGGAGAGGGGACAAGATTTTCCGGTTTGGTGAGTAACTGAAGGATTGATAATGATGATGATGCATTCAAGAATCTTGGACAAAGTGTTAATGATAGGACAATAATGGAAGAAAACTCAGAAAATCATTAGATTGTGATGATGTGCAATTATAAATCTCCTTTCCCCTGCCTCAATGTAGTAATGTGTTTAATACAGGATTCACTATCAGAATTTCCATCTAATTGTAAAAATATAAAATGTCAATGCACGATTAACAAAAGCAGTTACTGGGTCAGTTCTATATACAATTTTCTTTAGTGAAAGCAATATCAACAAATTGATGGAGTTGGATTCCCAGTCATTCAATGTCCTGTATGGTTTGTATTAGATGCCTTTAGTAATGTGTTCCCTTGCTTAATCTGAAATTGTAACCTTTCTCAGCCAAAATATGGCAAGAGCTGAGAAAAAAATCAATTCTGTGTTACATGAATCTTTTGATTGGCCATCTTCATGGCTAAATAAAAACACATTTTAATTGTCTGCTTTTCCTTTCAAGCTCCTGACAAGAGCTGTTTTCATTAGACCATAAGACCATAAGGTATAGGAGCAGAAGTAGGCCATTTGGCCCATTGAGTCTGTTCCACCATTCAATCATGGGCTGAACCAATTCTTCCAGTCATCCCCACTCCCCTGCTTTCACCCAATACTCTTTGATGCCCTGGCTAATCAAGAACCTATTTATTTCTGCCTTAAATATACCCAATGACTTGGCCTCCAAAGCCACTTGTTGCAACAAATTCCAGATTTACCACCCTCTGACTGAAGTAATTTCTCCACATCTCAGTTCTAAAAGGACATCCTTTGATCCTGATGTCATGTCCTCTTGTCCTAGAATCTCCTACCATGGGAAATGAGCACGTCATATTTAATCTGTTCAGACCTCTTAACATTCTGAATCTTTCTTTGAGATCCCCCATCATTCTCCTGAACTCCAGGGAATACAGCCCAAGAGCTGCCAAACATTCCTCATACGGTAACCTTTTCATTCCTGGAATCATTCTTGTAAATCTTCTCTGAGCTCTCTCCAATATCAGTATATTCTTTCTAAAACAAGTAGCCCAAAACTGCACACAATAGTCCAAGTGTGGTCTCACGAGTGCCTTATAGAGCCTCAACATCACATCCCTGCTCTTATATTCTATACCTCTAGAAATGAATGCTAACATTGTATTCGCCTTCTTCATAACTGACTCAACCAGGAGGTTAACCTTTGGGTATCTTGCACAAGGACTCCCAGGTCCCTTTGCATCTCTGTATTTTGAATTCTCTCTCCATCTAAATAATAGTCTGCCCATTTATTTCTTCCACCAAAGTGCATACACTTTCCAACATTGTATTTCATTTGCCACTTCTTTGCCCATTCCCCTAAACTATCTAAGTCTCTTTGCAGGCTCTCTGTTTCCTCCACCTATCTTTGAATCATCGGCAAATTTAGCCACAAATCCATTAATACCGTAGTCCAAATCATTGACATACATCGTAAAAAGCAGCAGTCCCAACGCCGACCCCTGTGGAACAAAAGAAGTAGTTTTTTGTTTGACCTATGTTTGGTTTTTTTGAAGTGGAGAATGTAATCTGGCATTTGTTACTTGCCTGCATTAACAGAATGGGGGTACTTAGGGAATGGAACATAATATGAAATGGATTATCTGATTGCCTGGTACTTTCAAGTAAACAATTCTCGCTAACATTTTGATACCCAATTGAAATTACAACTTTACACTTCAGAGATCAACCTTTTCTGACACATGAAGAAGATTAAACAGTATAATGTTTGAAATGTTTATTTCAAAGTACAATATTAACACCAAGTAGGTGAAGGCAGGTTGATTAGTTTGTGGTGTATATGTACACAGCATTGATAGGTTACAGTGCTGGAAATGGCACATAAATTCAGTGAGATTTCTGTTTCCTAATGCTTTCTCTCTGCGTGCCAGAGCAGCGTAGTGGTTAGCGTGACACTATTGCAACTCAGGGCATTCCGGAGTTCAGAGCTTAATTCCGACACAATTCTGTGAGGAGTCTCTGCATGTCCTCCCCATTGAATGCATGTGGATTTTTCCATTGGTGCTCCAGATTCCCCTCACAGTCCCAGATGAATTGGGTAGGGAAAATGACTGGGTTGGTCATTGTAAATTGTCCTGTGATTAGGTTAAGGTTAATCGAGGTTGTGGGGCAGCGTGGCTCAAAGGGCTGGAAGGGCCTACTAAACGTAGTATCAAAAAATAAATAAATGAAATCATAGAACATAGAGACATAGAAACATAGAAAACCTACAGCACAATACAGGCCCTTCGGCCCACAATGCTGTGGTGAACATGTACTTACTATAGAAATTACCTAGGGTTATACATGGCCCTCTATTTTGCGTGCAATCTATGCTCCAAGGCAGCAAACAACTTCCAAGCCAACTGGCGCATGCAGCGCCTCAAGGTGAGTCAAGAAAAACACAGGAAGGCGTCCGCTCCTGCCCCAACAGGCGGTGCTCCTTGCCCCATCTGCAACCATATCTATGCTTCGGACTTCGGCCTCAGAAGTCATATGCGTGCCCACAGATGTTGACTGCGCAACACATTCATCTTCCTCGGACTTCGAGAGAACACTACTATTGACTATATTTTTCTAAGCTCCATGTGCCTATCCAGGAGACCCTATCATATCCACCTCCATCACTGTTACTGGCCGCCCATTCGATGCACTCACCACTCTCGGCGAGAAAACCTTACCCCTGACATCTCCTCTGTACCTACTTCCAAGCACATTAAAACTGTGCCCTCTCATGTTAGCCATTTCAGCCCTGGGGAAAAGCCTCTGATTATCCACATGATCAATGCCTTTCATCACCTTATACACCTTTATCAGGTCACTTCTCAACCTTCATCGCTCCAAGGAGAAAAGGCCGAGTTCACTCAACCTATTCCCATAAGGCATGCTCCCCAATTCAGGAAACATCCTTGTAAATCTCCTCTGCACCTTTTCTATAGTTTCCACATCATTCCTGTAGTGAGGCGATCAGAACTGAGCACAGTATTCCAAGTGGGGTCTGACCAGGATCCTATATAGCTGTAACCTTACCTCTCGGCTCTTAAAGTCAATCCCACGGTTGATAAAGGCCAATGCACCATATGCTTTCTTAACCACAAAGTCAACCTGCGCAGCAGCTTTGAATGGCCAATGGAGTTGCAAGATCTCTCTGATCCCATGTCTCCTTACTTTCTCAATAAGCCTTGTGTGGGGCACCTTGTCAAATGCCTTGCTAAAATCCATATACACTACATCTACTGCTCTACCTTCATCAATGTGTTCAGTCACATTATCAAGAAATTCAATCAGGCTCGTAAGGCGCGACCTGCCTTTGACAAAGTCATGCAGACTACTCCTAATCATATTATGCCTCTCCAAATGTTCATAAATCCTGCCTCTCTTTTCCATCAACTTACCTACCACTGAAGTAAGACCCACTGGTCTATAATTTCCTGGGCTACCTCTACTCCCTTTCTTGAATAAGGGAATAACATCTGCAGCCCTTCAATCCTCTGGAACCTCCCCCATCCCCATTGATGATGCAAAGATCATTGCCAGAGGCTTAGCAATCTCCTCCCTCACTTCCCACAGTAGCCTGGGGTATGTCTTGTCCATTCCTGGCGACTTATGCAACTTGATGCTTTACAAAAGCTCCAGCACGTCCTCTTTCTTAATTTTATAATGATATAGCTTAACTTATTTTTGTAAAACATTGCATGAACATTGCAAGTCATTGGACACATGGGAAGAGATGGCTAAAGGGTAAAGGGGACAAAGAATATTGTTTCAACAAAGGATGTTAATATCTGCAGGGAGGTTGTTGAAACAGTTAACTTTGGTCAATTTAACAAGAACCTAAATGAGTGTCTCAAGCATTGTAACTTGCAACATTTCAGGCAGAGGTATAGGATATCAAGTATGTCTCTGTAGTTCAAAAGCAAAATATTGTAGATGATAGGAAACTTAAATAAAACCTGAATGTGTAAGAAATACTCAGCATGTGTGTACAGATTTTGATATTGGTGCCTATGAATTCATATTTTAAAATTTCCTGTCACTTTTGCAGAAATGGAGAAGAAGAAGGCTCCAGCTTCTGATAAGGCAAAGAAAGGTATTTATTTTAATCTTCTGAGAATATGATTGATCACATTTCTGATCAGGTGGATGCCAGTGAAGAACAATAAACATCTCTTAAACATCACAATAGAACTATAGAACATTACAGCACAGAAACAGGCCTTTTGGCCCTTGTTGGCTGTGCTGAACCATTGTTCTGCATAGTCCCACTGACCTGCACCTGGGCCATATCCCTCCATACCCCTCTCATCCATATACCTGGTCAAGTGTTTCTTAAATGTTAAAAGTGAGCCCGCATTTACCACTTCATCTGGCAGCTCATTCCACACTCCCACCACTCTCTGTGTGAAGAAGCCCCCCTAAAGTTCCCTTTAAACTTTTCCCTTTTCACCCTTAACCCATGTCCTCTGTTTTTTTCTCTCTCCTATCCTCAGTGGAAAAAGCCTGCTTGCATTCACTCTATCTATACCCATCATAATTTTATATACCCCTATCAAATCTCCCCTCATTCCTCTACGCTCCAGGGAACAAAGTCCTAACCTGTTCAAACTTTCTCTGTAACTCAGTTTCTCAAGTCCCGACAACATCCTTGTAAACCTTCTCTGCACTCTTTCAACCTTATTAATATCCTTCCTGTAATTAGGTGACCAAAACTGCACACAATACTCCAAATTCGGCCTCACAAATGTCTTATACAACCTCATCATAACACTTTAACTCTTATACTCAATACTTCGATTTATAAAGGCCAATGTGCCAAAAGATCTTTACTACCCTATCTACCTGTGATGCCACTTTTAGGGAATTATGTATCTGTTTTCCCCGATCCCTCTGTTCTACTGCATTCCTCAGTGTCCTACCATTTACCTTGTATGTTCTACCTTGGTTTGTCCTTCCAAAGTGCAATACCTCACTCTTGTCAGTATTAAACTTCATCTGCCATTTTTTAGCCCATTTTTCCAGCTGGTCCAGATCCCTCTGCAAGCTTGGAAAACCTTCCTCACTGTCCACCACACCTCTCTGTATCATCAGCAAATTTGCTGATCCAATTTACCACATTATCATCCAGATCATGGATATAGATGACAAATAACAATGGACCCAGCACTGATCCCTGTGGCACACCACTAGTTACAGGCCTCCACTCAGAGAAGCAACCCTCCACTACCACTCTCTGGCTTCTCCCATTGAGCCAATGTCTAATCCAGTTTACTACCTCACCATGTATACCAAGTGACTGAAACTTCCTAACTAACCTCCCATGCGGGACCTTGTCAAAGGCCTTACTGAAGTCCATGTAGACAACATCCACTGCCTTCCCTTCATCCACTTTCCTTGTAACTTCCTCGAAAAACTCTAATAGATTTGTTAAACATGACCTACCACGCACAAAGCCATGTTGACTCTCCCTAATAAGTCCCTGTCTATCCAAATACTTGTAGATCCTATCTCTTAGTACTCCTTCCAATAATTTACCTACTACTGATGTCAAATTTACCAGCCTATAATTTCCCGGATTGCCATTAATCCAATAATTACCAATAACAATATTATAAACCAGTAATATTTTTGTTCCACTATTGAAAGCCATGTAATGTTATAGAATACTAAATTTACATGTCAATATTAAAATTGTAAATTGTGATTGTCTGCTGATTTAAAGCTTTTTCATATTTGATTGCCTTGGCCAAATAATGTGCTCATTATCCCATGGACATTCCTATTGCTGAGTCTTGTTCCAGTTTACTGATAAACCATTTCCCCATTCCTGATGAACTTACTGCTGTTGAGGTACTTTCCCGTTTGAGCTTGCCTATTATAGGTCAATCTTCAAATTTTTGTTTCTCAACTTACTCATTAAGGGCATTTATACCTTGGATAGGTAACAGAACGAGCCCAGAACATGTTTTTACTTTCCATCTGATCTTTGTTACTAAAGTGAGAGAGAAGTTAATTATTTCACAAAGAAGTGGAAATTTGTGCATTTGGATTTTCGGGAAGCTTTCAATAAGTTACCAACAAACAATGTTGATGATTAAGATAGAAAACGTGAAGATGGAAATCATATACTGATGGTTTATAAATTGAGATGGGTTATCTGAAGAAAGCACTCCAGTCAGTAGGGAACTTCTCATGGAGTGAAACAGAGATCTGTGGTTTGAATCTGAACTATTTACACCTATATCAATGGTTTTTCTGAGGAGTCCAAATGTCATATATCTAAGTTTACTAATAGCAGAGACCTAGCTGAATTTCTGAGTAGGGAGATGAATATAAAATGGCTTCAAGGGGATGCAAATGAGATAAGAATATAAAATGAACAAAGAGACAAAACTACAAAAAGGAATATAATTTGAAAATTGTTATCCTCGGTGGTGCTCAAGCAGAATAGTAAGGTATTTTTAATATCTTAAGGATTTGAGTAATGCTGCTGTTTATGAGGCCCCATGTGCTCTTGTACACTAGGCCATAAGACCATAAGATATAGGAGCAGAATTAGGCCATTTGGCCCATCGAGTCTTCTCCACCATCCAATCATGGCTAATCCTTTTTTCTATCTACTCCTCAACCCCAGTTCCTGGCCTTCTCCCCGTAACCTTTGATTGCCATCCAATCAAGAACCTCTCAATCTCTGCCTTAAATACACCCAATGACCTGACCTCCACAGCTGCATGTGGCAACAAATTCCATAAACTCACCGCATTTGAAAGAGTGAATCAAGAATTGGTTCATGATATAAAAGGAGCTGAATTTACTCAATTTGTTGTGGTTAGAACAGCAAGCAGTGATTTTATTAAAACTTACAGAAATTTCGCAAGGCACCACAAGCTGAGCCCACAAAACAAGGACAGGTGCATAGACTTCTGGTTTCCTCCTCCTGAAGTCAATAATCATCATTTTGGTCCTGACATTGAGTGAGAGGTTGTTGTTGTGGCACCATTCAGCCAGATTATCATTTTTCCTCCTACCTATATGATGATTCGTCACAACCTTTCAATCAAGGGATGTCTGTGTGATACAGGAAAACTGCATTGAAATAGATGATCAGATATGAATGAGATGGATGGTGGAGCAGCCCCAAGTGACCAAAAGGCCTTCTCCTTGCTTGTTACTGATATTTTTCTCCTGGTGGAGATGGATCACCCAATCATTAGATACCTTGTTCTTTTTATTGTATTAGGTAGCATCAGTCATAAAATCCTTGCCCTCTTCAGTGTCCTTCCCTTAATAGGAAATAGTTTAATTTCTCAGCCAAACATACAAAAGAGCTGAAAAAGCAAGCTCATGCTATGAACCTTTTGTTTTGCAAACTACAAATAATAACAGAACCTTTAAACTTTCTACCTTCTCTTCAACCTTTAGCAGTGAATTACCTTTTCATTTTTATATATATTTACTTATTTAGAGCTACAGCTCGGTCACAGACCTTTCTGACCCAATGGACCCATGTTTGCCAGTTACGCAGACATGACCAATTAACGTATAAACCCGTATGTCTTTGTAAAGAGGGAGGAAACTGGAGCATCCACAGGAAACCCACATGGTCATGGGGAGAATGCACAACTCCTTACAGACAGCGGCAGATGTCACCTCAGGTCTCTGGCCCTGTAATAGTGTTATGCTCAGAATCAGAATCAGATTTAATGTCACTGGCATACATCAATTCGTAACAAGGTGGATGAATTGAATGTGCAGATAGTTATTAATGAATATGATATAGTTGGGATCACAGAGACATGGCTCCAGGGTGACCAAGGATGGGAGCTCAACATCCAGGGATATTCAATATTCAGGAGGGATAGACAGGAAAGAAAAGGAGATGGGGTAGCATTACTGGTTAGAGAGGAAATTAACACAATAGAAAGGAAGGACTTTAGCCTGGAGGATGTGAAATCGATATGGGTAGAGCTGCATAACACTAAGGGGCAGAAAACGCTGGTGGGAGTTGTGTACAGGCCACCTAACAGTAGTAGTGAGGTTGGGGATGGCATTAAACAGGAAATTAGAAATGCATGCAATAAAGGAACAGTAGTTATAATGGGTGACTTCAATCTACATATAGATTGGGTGAACCAAATTGGTAAGGGTGCTGAGGAAGAGGATTTCTTGGAATGTATGCGGGATAGTTTTCTGAACCAACATGTCGAGGAACCAACTAGAGAGCAGGCCATTCTAGATTGGGTATTGAGCAATGAGGAAGGGTTAGTTAGCAATTTTGTCGTGTGAGGCCCCTTGGGTAAGAATGACCATAATATGGTGGAATTCTTCATTAAGATGGAGAGTGACATAGTTAATTCAGAAACAAAGGTTCTGAACTTAAAGAAGGGTAACTTTGAAGGTATGAGATGTGAATTAGCTGAGATAGACTGGCAAATGATACTTAAAGGGTTGACGGTGGATATGCAATGGCAAGCATTTAAAGATCACATGGATGAACTACAACAATTGTGCATCCCAGTTTGGCAAAAGAATAAACCAGGGAAGGTAGTGCACCCATGGCTGACAAGGGAAATTAGGGATAGTATCAAGTCCAAAGAAGAAACATATAAATTAGCAAAAAAAAAGCGGCACACCTGAGGACTGGGAGAAATTCAGAGACCAGCAGAGGAGGACAAAGGGCTTAATTAGGAAAGGGAAAAAAGATTATGAGAGAAAGCTGGCAGGGAACATAAAAATTGACTGTAAAAGCTTTTATCGATATGTGAAAAGAAAAAGATTGGTCAAAACAAATGTAGGTCCTTTACAGTCAGAAACAGGTGAATTGATCATAGAGAACAAAGACATGGCAGACCAATTGATTAATTACTTTGTTTCTGTCTTCACTAAGGAGGACATAAATAATCTTCCGGAAATAGTAAGGGACCGAGGGTCTAGTGAGATGGAGGAACTGAGGGAAATACATGTTAGTAGGGAAGTGGTGTTAGGTAAATTGAAGAGATTAAAGGCAGATAAATCCCCAGGGCCAGATGGTCTGCATCACAGAGTGCTTAAGGAAGTAGCCCAAGAAATAGTGGATGCATTAGTGATAATTTTTCAAAACTCCTTAGATTCTGGATTAGTTCCTGAGGATTGGAGGGTGGCTAATGTAACCCCACTTTTTAAAAAAGGAGGGAGAGAGAAACCGAGGAATTATAGACCGGTTAGTCTGACATCGGTGGTGGGGAAAATGCTAGAGTCAGTTATCAAAGATGTGATAACAGCACATTTGGAAAGAGGTGAAATCATCAGACAAAGTCAGCATGGATTTGTGAAAGGAAAATCATGTCTGACGAATCTTATAGAATTTTTTGAAGATGTAACTAGTAGAGTGGATAAGGGAGAGCCAGTGGATGTGGTATATTTAGATTTTCAAAAGGCTTTTGACAAGGTCCCACACAGGAGATTAGTGTGCAAACTTAAAGCACACGGTATTGGGAGTATGGTATTGATGTGGATAGAGAATTGGTTGGCAGACAGGAAGCAAAGAGTGGGAGTAAACAGGACCTTTTCAGAATGGCAGGCAGTGACTAGTGGGGTACCGCAATGCTCAGTGCTGGGACCCCAGTTGTTTACAATATATATTAATGATTTAGATGAGGGAATTAAATTCAGCATCTCCAAGTTTGCGGATGACACAAAGCTGGGCGGCGGTGTTAGCTGTGAGGAGGATGCTAAGAGGATGCAAGGTGACTTGGATAGGTTAGGTGAGTGGGCAAATTCATGGCAGATGCAATTTAATGTGGATAAATGTGAGGTTATCCACTTTGGTTGCAAGAACAGGAAAACAGATTATCTGAACGGTGGCCGATTAGGAAAAGGGGAGATGCAACGAGACCTGGGTGTCATTGTACACCAGTCATTGAAAGTGGGCATGCAGGTACAGCAGGCGGTGAAAAAGGTAAATGGTATGTTGGCATTCATAGCAAAAGGATTTGAGTACAGGAGCAGGGAGGTTCTACTGCAGTTGTACAAGGCCTTGGTGAGACCGCACCTAGAATATTGTGTGCCGTTTTGGTCCCCTAATCTGAGGAAAGACATTCTTGCCATAGAGGGAGTACAGAGAAGGTTCACTAGATTGATTCCTGGGATGGCAGGACTTACATATGAAGAAAGACTGGATCGACTAGGCTTATACTCACTGGAATTTAGAAGATTGAGGGGGGATCTTATTGAAACGTATAAAATTCTAAAGGGATTGGACAGGCTAGATGCAGGAAGATTGTTTCCGATGTTGGGGAAGTCCAGAATGAGGGGGTCACAGTTTAAGGATAAAGGGGAAGCCTTTTAGGACCGAGATGAGGAAAAACTTCTTCACACAGAGAGTGGTGGATCTGTGAAATTCTCTGCCACAGGAAACAGTTGAGGCCGGTTCATTCGCTATATTTAAGAGGAAGTTAGACATGGCCCTTGTGGCTAAAGGAATCAGGGTTCTGAGTTGGATAATCAGCCATGATCATACTGAATGGCGGTGCAGGCGCAAAGGGCTGAATGGCCTACTCCTGCACCTATTTTCTATGTTTCTATGTTTCTATCAAGAAATTTGTTGTTAGGTGAAAGCAGTACATTGCGATAATTAATAAGTTACAAAAAGAAATATGTACAAAAATTAAAGAAGTAGTGCACAAAAAAGAACAAAAAATAATGAGGTAGTCTGTTGTGCCTTCTTTGCATTTTCATCAATATGTTCAGCCCAGGATAGACCTTCAGAGATGTTAATGCCCAGGAACTTGAAACTGTTCACCCTTTCCATTGCGGACCCCTTGATGAGGACAGCCTCAATTCCCTCAACTTTCCCTTTGTGAAGTCCACAATCGATTTCTTGGTCTTACTGACGTCGAGCGCAAAGCCATTGTTGTGACACCACTCAACCAGCTGATCTCTCTCTTTCTCTCTCTCTCTTTCATGCCTCCTCGTCATCATCTGACGTGCTGCCAACAATAGTTGAGTCATCAGCAGATTTATAGATGGTGCTTGAGCTGTGCCTAGCCACACGGTCATGGGTTCAGAGAGAGTAGAGCATTGAGCTAAGCATGCCCCCCTGAGGAGCACCAGTGTAGGTTGTCAGCAAGGAGATGTAATTTTTGGAATCTGCGTAGACAGTGGTCTACCGATGAGGAGGTCAAGGATCCAGTTGCAGAGGGAGGTACAGTGTCCAAATTTTGGAGCTTATTGATTGGTACTGAAGGTATGATGGTGTTGAATGCTGAGTTGAAATCAATAAACAGCAGTCTGATGTAGGTATACCTATTGTCCAGGTGATCTAAGGCTGAGAGGAGAGCTAGTGAATTTGTATCCCCTGTAGACCTTTTGTGATGATAGATGAATTGCAGTGGGTCCAGGTACTTGCTTATGCAAGAGTTGATTCTATCCATAACCAACCTGTCAAAACACTTCATCACAGTAGAAATGAGTGCCACTTGATGGTAGTCATTAAGGCAGCACACCTTTCTCTTCTTAGGCACTGGTATGATTGCCTTTTGAAGCAGGTGGAAGCTCTGATTTCAGCAATGAGAAAGATTGAAGATGTCTTTGAACACTCCTGCCAGTTAGTTGGCCCAGGTTTTCAGAACCCTACCAGGTACACCATCAGCGCCTGACACCTTGCGAGTGTTCATCCTTTTGAAAGATGTTCTGATGTCAGCCTCTGAGACAGAGATCACAGGGTCATCAGACACTGCAGGAATATGTACAGGTGTAGCTTTATTCTCCCTTTCAAATTGTTCCTTCACTCTTAAAGTAGCCTTCTGTAGGTTGTACCTGGACTGCTCTTTAGTTCAAGTTAAAGTACATTTATTATCAAAGGATGAATGAATTATGCAACATTGAGATTCGCTTGCTCACAGGTAGCCACAAAGCAAGAAACCCAAAAGAACCCGATTTTTTAAAAAAAAGAATAAAAATAAAAATAAATGATCAACACTCGGTGTGCAAGGAAAAGAAAAAAAAATCAAATCATGCAAACAATTGAAGTGAACAACAGCATTCCGTTTCAAAATTGAGTCCTCAGTTCTGAATATGAAAACAGAATATAGTATTAATGGTAAGACTCTTGGCAGAGTGGAGGATCAGCGAGACCTTGGGGTCCATGTCAATGGCAGCAAAGCTGCTGCACAAGTTTACAATGCTGTTAAGAAGGTGTATGGTGTGTTGGCATTCATCAACCGAGGGATTGAGTTCAAGAGCCGTGAGGTAATATTACAGCTATACAAGACTTTGGTCAGACCCCACTTGGAGTACTGTGTTCAGAAATGATCACCTCACTACAGGAAGGATGTGGATACTATAGGATGTGCAGAGGATATTTACAAGGATGTTGCCTGGATTGGAGAGAGTGCCTTATGGGAATAGGTTGAGTGAACTTGGGCTTTTATCCTTGGACTGACAGAGGATGAGAGGTGACCTGATAGAGGTGTATGAGATGATGAGGGGCATTGATCATGTGGATGGATAGTCAGAAGCTTTTTCCCAGGGCTGAAGTGGCTAACTTGAGGGGGCATCGTTTTAAGGTGCTTGGAAGCAGGTGCAAGGGGGATGTCAGAGGTAAGCTTTTCACACAGACAATGGTGGGTGCATGGAATGCACTGCCAGTGGTGGTGGTGGAAGCGGATACAATTGGGTCTTTTAAAAGCCTCTTAGATAGGTACATGGAGCTTAGAAAAATAGAGAGCTGTACGCTAGGGAAATTCTAGCAAGTTTCTAGAGTAGGGCCTGTAATGTGCTGTAGATCTCTATGTTCTATGTAACCCTGGAGTAGGCCCAAAGCCTTGCTTCTCAGTTCATCATATTAGCAGGCACGGACCGCAGCAGCTGGGGCAGTCTTCACTGCCTCAATACCATAGAGATGACCATTGTGGAGAACAAGCAAAATTGGCTCCCCAGTGACACCCTGCTTTTCAGGCTATCTGGGCCGGCATTTAAGTTGACCAGGCAACCGAACAGTGGGAGGCTCCGACCCCAAAGGAGCTCTCAAGCTCTTCAAATCATTTCAGGGCCCAGAGAATCTCCTCTCTCTGGGCCCTGACTTCTCCCTTCAGCACCCAGAGTGATCCAACCTCACTCCTGGGCCACTATACAGGCATCAGAACTCCATCTGCATTGATTCTCCAACACACGATCCCAGCTCATTCCTTGAACTTGCCTCACCATCGTTTGCCCCTTCATTGTTGGTGGTGATAACTTCATACAATTTACCTCAGAAAAGGTATTTTTGGTGACATTTGTAGTCAGATTTCTTAACTTCTTGACTGCCAGAAGCTGTTGCTTGCATTCAGTAGTGCCATCTTCACTGGAAGTAGTTTTAGGTCATCAGCCTTAAATGCCACAGATTCAGCCAGCGGATAAAACAGTGCTGTGTCAAATATTTATTTCAAAAATCAGTATCAGCTCTTAGACATTGAACCTAAGTTGCTTGTTTGTTGTGCATACATACATAAAGTTAATGAGTTACAGTTGAAGTGCTGCAAAGTCATAATAAGTACACTTTCTGTTTCTTAATGCTATTCTCTGAACTCACAAGTCTTAATTTATTTTGTGCACAAACAATGGGAGAGAGTCTATTTATGTATGTGTTTATTTGTTTATTTATATATTTATTCATTAATTAATTTATGTATTTATAAGTAGGCCCTTCTGGCCCTTTCGGCCTTGCCTCCCAGCAATCCCCTGACTTAACCCCTAGTCTAGTCATGGGACAATTTACAATGACCAATTAACCTTACAACTGGTACATCTTTAGACTGTGGGAGTAACCTATGTCAGCATTGTGTTAACTGTGCACCAAATTGGAATACTAGCACCATGCTAGTATTTTTTAGCAGAACACTATGGAACTTTGCCCAGTGCCAGGAGGAATCATGAGAAAGTAATCTTCTGGAGAATTAACACAAAGAATAGTAACTTACAAAGCTTCAGGCAGAGCTATGGATGTGATATTAGCCCGAACAGTTGAGAGGCAAAACATTTGCAGAAGATGAGGCCCAACTATTCTGGAAATATTCGCCATCTATGGAGAGGTTTTGATATTGATGTGAAGGAAATTATAGCTTAATTGTTCCTCTGTCATTTTTACAGAACCAGTGAAAACGAAAGCTGTGGCTTCTGATATGGCAAAGAAAGGTATTTTTTTATTCTCTAATATGAATGGTCACATTCTGATCAGTTGGATACCAATCAGAGACAATAAACTTCACTTAGATTATCAACAATATTGTCATTCCACTATTGAAACCCATGCCATTTTCTTGAATACTAATTTCATTGTGAATACCTTATTAAAATTGCGGTTTTAGCATGTGTTTGTCGGCTAATTGAATGCTCTCTCTTACTTGCTTAACTTCTTGTCTCTGTGTCTTCTCTTACTGACCCGTGGGCATTGCTATTGCTGAGACTTGTTACAGTTTACCAATTTTCAACTCCCCCACTTCTGTTGCACTTACTACTGTTAAAGTACACTTCATTTTGACCCCTGCACTTCATAGGTCATTCTTTAAAATTTTGTTTCTGAATTCACTCATTAAAGACATTTATACAGTGGATGGGTAACAGAACTAGTCAAGTGCATGTTTTTACTTACCATCTTTCTTGCTAAAGTGAGAGAAATATCAAGAATCTCACAGATAAGTCGGAGGTGGTGCATTTGGATTTTCAGGAAGCTTTCAATAAAGTCCAATAAAAAAGGGCGGTCAATAAGTTAGAGAATATGATGATGGGATAATATACTGACATAAATTGAGAGCTAGTTATCTGACAGGAAGTAACGACTGGGATTGAGTGACCATTTCTCCAGTCAGCAGGCAGCTTCTTATGGGATGCAACAGAGGTCTGTGGTTTGGACCTCAGCTGTTCACATCTATATTGGTAATTTGACTGAAGAGATTAAACGTCCTGTATCCAAATTTGCTATTAGTAGAGATCTAGTTAGGTTTCTGAGTAAGGAGATGGATGCAAAGCGTCTTCAAGGGAATACAGTTAAGATAAATGAATGAACAAGAAGGAAGATAATTTGAAAATTGTGACGTTATCCACTGAAGTGCACAAATCACAAGCAGGGTATATTTGAATTCTTGATGTGATGAATCTGAAAAGTACCCATGTGTTCTTGTATACTAGCTACTAAATGTCAATTTACAGCTAAAACAAGTGATTAGGAAGGCAAATGAGAAGTATTTGACTAGTGGATATGAATGTTTTACTGGCATTGTGTTGGGCCTTGGTGACCACAGCTGCACAACGCTGTACAGTTTGGATCTCTTTCCCTGATAAAAGATCAGCATGCCATCTCAAAAGAGTGAATCGAGAATTTATTTGTGATCTGAGGGGTGCTAGACTTTGCTAGACTTGTAGTGGTTAGAGCAGGAGGCAGTGAACTCATTGCGACCTATGGAATTGTGACTGAGTCACTCGAGCTGAGCCCACAGATATTAAGGCTGTCTGTGGTGTCCTGTCTAAAGTGTCACAGTCACAGAATAAGGGGCTGGCCATTTAGGACTGTGAATATGAAAAACCTATACATGCAGAGGCCGTAACCTTTAGACAGAAAGTTAATCACTGAGTTTATTCCAAGCTATGCTTATTACATTTCTGTGAGATGGGGGAGCCAAGGGATGTGTGGATAGTGCTGTAAAATTGTACTGAAATAGGTGTTCAGATATGATTTAGAAAAATTAGAGTCAGGCCCTGGTGATCAAAAGCCATTCTCACAGCCTATTGCTGATATTTTTCTCCTCGTGGAGATGTGTCTTCTAACCATCAGATATCCCGTTATGTTTATTGTATTAGGGCTTTCAGAATCAAAAACCTACCACAACCCTTTCTTATTATGAAATCAATTAACTTCTTAGCCAAACATAAAGGAAAGCTGACAAAGCAAGTTTGAGTTATGAATCTTCTGCTTGGCCATCTCCAAGTAAAAGCAATGTCTGCTTTAAACTGTCGGCTTTTCTTTCAAACCCTAGCAGTGGGCTACGGCATGAGTTGGCGATACTCTCAGCATGATGCCTGTCACTTCCAGCCCAACGAGCCCACGCAGCGTAATTACACCCATGTGATCAATTATCCTATTAATCTTCATGTCTATGGATTATGGGAGGAAACTGGAGCCCCCAAATGAGACCCACATGGTAAACAGAAATGTACAAACTGATTACAGGTAGCGGCTGAACTGAACCCTTATTGCTTGAGCTGAAATAGCAGTAAGATAACCACTACATTCCTGTGCCACCACTTTTCTTTTAACAGTAAATATTTGTTTAGACAATATTTGGTTTTGGTGAGGTGAAGAATGTAATCTGTAACACACAAAAAATGAGGGAGGATCTTGGCAGGTCAGGAGGCATCCGTGGAAATGAACAGTCGATATTTTGATTGTTTGTTCATTTTCATAGATACTGCCTGACTTGCTGAGTGTCTCCAGCATTTTGTTTGTGTTGACCTGGATTTCCAGCATCTGCAGAATCTCTTTTATCTATAATGTAATCTGGCATTTCATACCTATCTCCATTTGCAGGACTTGTACAGTTTAGTGAATTGATCATAATCTGAGATGGATTTCCTTGTATTGACTTTTAAAAGTCTGGCTCAAAGTTTCATACATAATTGAATTGCAACTTTTACCTTTTGAACATCAAACTTTTCTGAGGCATACAGCAGATAAAGTAGCATTGAGTAAAATATTTATCTCAAAATTCAATATGAACACTTAGACATTGAACCTACGTTGATTGTTTGTTGGACACATTTACACTACATTAATGGGTTACAGTTCAAGTGTTGTGAGAGTTTTGAATCTTTGAACTTGAAAGTTTTCTGTTTCTTAATGCTTTTTCTGTCAGCTCACATGGCCTAGTTTATTTTACAAAGCATTGCATTCGCTCGTTAAGTTGTGAATGTTATAGTCTTGGTGCATAAATAGTTTTAGAGAGATGTAAGATGGAATACTAGCACCATGTAGAATATTTTTCAGTGAAATATGTTGGAAGCTTGCACACTGCCAGGAGAAATTATGAGAGAGTAATCTTCTGAAGAATGAGCACTTAAAAGTATTGGAACTCACAAAGCTTCAGGAGAATCTACGGATGTGATATTAACCCAACTAGTTGAGAGACAAAGAAGTCTGCAGATGATGGGATACAAATATTCTGGAAACATTCATCATCTGTGGTGAGATTTTGATATTGATGAAACACAAACTGTAGTTTAATTGCTCCTCTGTCATTTTTGCAGAACCTGTGAAAAAGAAAGCTGCAGCTTCTGATACAGCAAAAAAAGGTATTTTCTGCCCTCTCAGAAAATGTTTGGTCACATTCTGATCAGATGGTTGCCAATCAGAGACAATGAGCTTCATTTGGATTATCATCAATATTGTCATTCTATAATTGAAAGACATGTCATTTTCTTAAATACAAATTCATATGTATATACATTGTTAAAATTGTAGTTGTAGCTTGTGATTGTCAGCTAATTTAAAGCTCTCCCTTACTTGCTTGATGTCCAGACTCTGGGCCAATTAATGCAATCAGTGTCATGTCTTGTTGTGCTTGGACATTGCTATTGCTGAAGTTTGTTGCATTCTTCTCTTGCACGTACTGCTGTTGACGCACACTCCATTTTGACCCCTGCTTATTATAGGTCATTTTTAAAAATTTTGATTCTGAATATATTCAGTAAAGACATTTATACAATAGATGGGTAATAGAACTTGTGGATGTTTTTACTTTCCATCTGCTCTTTGTTACTGAAGTGAGAGAAATATGAAGAATCTCACAGTTAAGTAGGAATTGAATTGAGTTGAATTAACTTTATTACTTACATCCTTCACAAATATGAGGAGTAAAAATCTTTACATTACATCTACATCTAAATGTGTAATGTGCAATTATAGTAATTTTGTAATAAATAGTATGTACAACAGGACAGGTGCATTTGGCTTTTCAGAACATTTTCAATAAAGTCCGATAAGGAAAGTTAGAAAATGTGATAATATGGATAATATACTGACATAAATTGAGAGCTGGTTATCTGACAGAAAGGAACGAGTGGGTTTGAGTGAGCCCACAGATATTAAGACTGTCTGTGGTGTCCTGTCTAAAGTGTCACAGTCGCAGAGTAAGGGGTTGGCCATTTAGGAGTGTGGTGAGGAGAAACGTATACACGCAGAGACAGTCATCCTTAGACAGAGCGCTGTGAGGGTTTATTCAATGAGTTTATTCAAAGCAGTGATCATTTCTTTTCTGTGAGGCTGGGGAGCCAAGGGATGTGTGGATAGTGCAGTAAAAATGAATAGACGATCAGCTATGATTTAGAAGGATCCTGGAACGGACTCTAGGGATCAAAATGCATTCTCCTGTTCTATTTCAGATATTTTCCTCCTGGTGGAGACGGATTTCCCAATCATCAGAAATCCCACAATGTTTATTGTATGAGGTGTCTTCAGTAACAAACACCTTGCAACTTCCTTTATTATGAAATTGTTTAATCTCTTAGGCAAGCAGTAAAAAAAATTGACAAAGCAAGTTTATGCTATGAATCTTTCGCTTGGCCATCTCTAAATGAAAGCAGAGCCTTCAAACTGTCTGCTTTTCTTTCAAACTCGAACAGTGAGCTACTGCATGATTTAGAGATGCTGCACATTACAATGTGCTTCCAGCACAATGAGCACACACTGCCCAATCACACCCGTGTGATCAATTAACCTATTCATCACTCAGACGGATGGTTTGAGATGTGTCTAATTTAATGCGAGGAGTATTATGAATAAAGCGGATGAGCTTAGAGCGTGGATCAGCACTTGGCGCTATGAAGTTGTGGCCATTACAGAGACTTGAATGGTGCAGGGGCAGGAATGGTTACTTTAGGTGGCAGGTTTTAGATGTTTCAGAAAGGATAGGGAGGGAGGCAAAAGAGATGGGGGCGTGGCACTGTTGATCAGAGATAGTGTCACGGCTGCAGAAAAGGAGGAAGTCATGGAGGGATTGTCTACGGAGTCTCTGTGGGTGGAAGTTAGGAACAGGAAGGGGTCAATAACTCTACTGGGTGTTTTTTATAGACCACCCAATAGTAACAGGGACATCGAGGAGCAGATAGGGAGACAGATTCTGGAAAGGAGTAATATTAACAGAGTTGTTGTAGTGGGAGATTTTAATTTCCCAAATATTGATTGGCATCTCCCTAGAGTGAAGGGTTTAGATGGGGTGGAGTTTGTTAGGTGTGCTCAGGAAGGTTTCTTGACACAATATGTAGATAAGCCTACAAGAGGAGAGGCTGCACTTGATCTGGTATTTGGAAATGAACCTGGTCAGATGTCAGATCTCTCAGTGGGAGAGCATTTTGGAGATAGTGATCACAATTCTATCTCCTTTACCATAGCATTGGAGAGGGATAGGAACAGACAAGTTAAGGAAATTTTTAATTGCAGTAAGGGGAAACATGAGGCTATCAGGCAGGAACTTGGAAGCATAAATTGGAAACAGATGTTCTCAGGGAAAGGTACGGAAGAAATGTGGCAAATGTTCAGAGGGTATTTGTGTGGGGTTCTGCGTAGATATGATCCAATGGTACAAGGTCTGTGGTGTACAAAGGCTGTCGTAAATCTAGTCAAGAAGAATAGAAGAGTTTACGAAAGGTTCAAAAAACTAAGTAATGATAGGAATCTAGAAGATTATAAGGCTAGCAGTAAGAAGGTTAAGAATAAAATTAGGAGAGCCAGAAGGGGCCATGAGAAGGCCTTGGCGGGCAGGATTAAGGAAAACCTCAAGGCATTCTACAAGTATGTGAAGAGTAAGAGGATAAGATGTGAAAGAATAAGACCAATCGAGTGTGACAGTGGAAATGTGTGTATGGAACCAGAGGAAATAGCGGAGGTACTAAATGAACACTTTGCTTCAGTATTCACTACGGAAAAGCATCTTGGTGATTGTCAGGATGACTTACAGTGGACTGAAAAGCTTGAGACTGTAGATATTAAGGAAGAGGATGTGCTGAAGCTTTTGGAAAGCACCAAGTTGGATAAGTCACTGAGACCGGAGAGGATGTACCCCATGCTAGTGTGGGAGGCGAGGGAGGAGATTGCTGAGCATCTGGCAATGATCTTTGCATCATCAATTGGGATGGGAGAGGTTCCAGAGAATTGGAGGGTTGCAGATGTTGTTTCCTTATTCAAGAAAGGGAGTAGGGATAGCCCAAGAAATTATAGACCAGTGAGTCTTACTTCAGTGGTTGGTAAGTTGATGGAAAAGATCCTGAGAGGCAGGATTTATGAACATTTGGAGAGACATAATATGACTAGGAGTAGTCAGCATGGCTTTGTCAAAGGCAGGTCATGCCTTACGAGCCTGATTGAATTTTTTGAGGATGTGACTAAACACATTGATGAAGGAAGAGCAGTAGATGTATTGTATATGGATTTTAACAAGGCATTTGATAAACTACCCCATGCAAGGCTTATTGAGAAAGTAAGGAGGCATGGGATCCAAGGGGACATTGCTTTGTGGATCCAGAACTGGCTTGTCTACAGAAGGCAAAGAGTGGTTGTAGATGGGTCATATTCTGCATGGAGGCTGGTGACTGGTGGTGTGCCTCAGGGATCTGTTCTGGGACCCCTACTCATTGTGATTTTTATAAATGACCTGGATGAGGAAGTGGAGGGATGGGTTAGTAAATGTGCTGATGACATAAAGGTTGGGGGTGTTGTGGGTAGTGTGTAGGGCTGTCAGAGGTTTCAATGGGACACTGATAGGATGCAAAACTGGGCTGAGAAGTGGCAGATGGAGTTCAACCCAGATAAGTGTGAGATGGTTCATTTTGATAGATCAAATATGATGGCAGAATATAGCATTAATGGTAAGACTCTTGGCAGTGTGGAGGATCAGAGGGATCTTGGGGTCTGAGTCCATAGGACACACAAAGCTTCTACGCAGGTTGACTCTGTGGTTAAGAAGGCATATGGTGCATTGGACTTCATCAATCATGGGATTGAGTTTAAGAGCCGAGAGGTAATGTTGCAGCTATATAGGACCCTTGTCAGACCCCACTTGGAGTACTGTGCTCAGTTCTGGTTGCTTCACTACGGGTAGGACATGGAAACCATATTAAGGGTGCAGAGGAGATTTACAAGGATGTTGTCTGGATTGGGGAGCATGCCTTATGAGAATAGATTGGGTGAACTCGGCCTTTTCTCTTTGGAGCAACAGAGGATGAGAGGTGACCTGATAGAAGTGTACAAGATAATGAGAGGCATTGATCGTGTGGATAGTCAGAGACCTTTTCCCAGGGCTGAAATGGCTAGCACAAGAGACCATAGTTTTAAGGTGATTGGGAGAAGGTACAAAGGAGATGTCAGGGGGTAATTTTTATACGCAGGGAGTGGTGAGTGCATGAAATGGGCTGTCAGCAGCGGTGGTGGAGGCGGAATTGATAGCGTCTTTTAAGAGACTCTTGGATAGAAACATAGAAATATAGAAAACCTACAGCACAATACAGGCCCTTCAGCTCACAAAGTTGTGCCGAACTTGTCTTTCCCCTAGAAATTACTAGGCTTACCTATAGCCCTCTATTTATCTAAGCTCCATGCACCTATCCAAAAGTCTCTTAAAAGTCACTATCGTATCCACCTCCACCACCCTTGCCTGCAGCCCATTCCACGCACTCACCACTCTCTGAGTAAAAAACTTACTCCTGACATCTCCTCTGTACCTACTCCAAAGCATTTTAAACCTGTGTCCTCTTGTGGCAACCACTTCAGCCCTGGGAAAAAGCCTCTGACTATCCACACAATCAATGATTATCTTATACATCTCTATCAGTCACCTCTCATCCTTTGTCGCTCCAAGGAGAAAAGCCCAAGTCATTCAACCTATTCTCATAAGGCATGCTCTCCAATCCAGGCAACATCCTTGTCAATCTCCTCTACATCCTTCCTATGGTTTCCACATCCTTCCTGTAGTGAGGCGACCAGAACTGAGCACAGTACTCCAAGTAGCTACATGGAGTAGCCATGGATGGCTACACGGAGCTTAGGAAAATAGAGGGCTATGGGTAAAGTCTCGGTAGTTTTCAGGTAGGGACATGTTCGGCACAGCCTTGTGGGCCAAAGGGACTATATTGTGCTGTAGGTTTCCTATGTTTCTATGTTTCTATCTGTGCTTTTAATTCTCATGTCTTTGGAATATGGAAGGAAACTGGAGGACCCGAATAAGACCCATATGGTCAAGGAGAGAATGTAGAAACTCTTTACAGATAGCAGCTCAATCAAACCCTGGTTGCTCATGCTTTAATAGCTTTAAGATAACTTTTTTTTTTAAAGAGTAAATATTTGTTTGGATGGTAATTAGTTTTGTTGAGGTGAAGAATGTAATTTGGCAAAACGCACAAAATGATAGAGGAACTCAGCTGGGCAGTCAGCATCTATGGAAATGAATAACCAGTCAATGTTTTTGATTCCTTGTTCATTTCCATGGACGCTGTCTGAGCTGCTGAGTGTCTGCAGCATTTTGTGTGCGTTGCTCTCAATTTGCAGCATCTGCAGAATCTCTTGTGTCTATAATGAATTTCATACATACCTGCATTGCCCGTCTTGTGCAGTATGGTGCACAGTTCATAATGTGAAATAGATTATCTGATTTACAGGTATTGAATTTTTAAGTCTAGGTAAAAGTTTGATACCTATTTGAATTACATCTTGGCATTTTGGAGATCAAATGCTTCTGAGGCATAACACATCGTTACATAAAATTGCTTATTATCAGCACTTGGATACTGAACCTACATTGATTGTTTGTTGGACCCATTTACACTACATTAATGGGATACGGTTCAAGTGTTGTAAGGTTTTTGAATCTTTGAACTTTAAAGATTTCTGTTTCTTAATGCTTTCTCTGTCAGCTCACGTGGCCTAGTTTATTTTACAAAGCATTGCATTCGCTCGTTAAGTTGTGAATGTTATAGTCTTGGTGCGTAAACAGTTTTAGAGAGATGTAAGATGGAATACTAGCACCATGTAGAATATTTTTCAGTGAAATATGTTGGAAGCTTGCACACTGCCAGGAGAAATTGTGAGAGAGTAATCTTCTGGAGAATGTGCACTTAAAAGTATTGGAACTCACAAAGCTTCAGGTGAATCTACGGATGCGACATTAACCCAACAAGTAGAGAGACAAAGAAGTCTACAGATGATGGGATACAAATATTCTGGAAATATTCGTCATCTGTGGCGAGATTTTGATATTGATGAAAAATAAACTGTAGTTTAATTGCTCCTCTGTCATTTTTGCAGAACCTGTGAAAAAGAAAGCTGCAGCTTCTGATACGGCAAAAAAAGGTATTTTCTATCTTAGAAGAATATGATTGGACATATTCTGATCAGATAGTTACCAATTAGAGACAATAAACTCCATTTAGATTATCATCATTATTGTCATTCCATAATTGAAAGACTTGCCATTTTCTTAAATACAAATTTATATGTAAATACGTTGTTAAAATTGTAGTTGTAGCTTGTGATTGTCAGCTAATTTAAAGCTCTGCCTGACTTGCTTGGCTTTTGGTCTCTGGGACAAATAATGTGCTCAGAGTCTTCTCTTGTGCTTGGGCATTGCTATTGCTGAAGTTTGTTGCAGTTTCTCCATTTACCAATTCCCCCACTTCTCTTGCACGTACTGCTGTTGACGCACACTCCATTTTGACCCCTGTTTATTATAGGTCATTTTTTAAAATTTTGTTTCTGAATATATTCAGTAAAGACATTTGTACAATAGATGGGTAATAGAACTTCTTGTGGGTGTTTTTACTTTCCATCTGCTCTTTGTTACTGAAGTGAGAGAAATATGAAGAATCTCACAGTTAAGTAGGAATTGAATTGAGTTGAATTAACTTTATTACTTACATCCTTCACAAACATGAGGAGTAAAAATCTTTGTTATATCTCCACCTAATTGTGCAATGTGCAATTATAGTAATTTGTAATGAATAGTATGTACAACAGGACAGGTGCATTTGGATTTTCAGCAAGCTTTCAATAAAGTCCAATAAGGAAAGCTGGTCGATAAGTTAGAAACTGTGATAATATGGATAATATGCTGACAAAAATTGAGAGCCGGTTATCTGACAGTAAGTAACAAGTGGGATTGAGTGACTATTTCTCCAGTCAGCAGGCAGCTTCTCATGGGATGCAACAGAGATCATCTGTGGTTTGGGCCTCAACTGTTCACATCTATATTGATAATTTATCTGAAGAGATTAAATGTCCTGTATCCAAATTTGCTATTAGTAGAGATCTAGTTAGGTTTCTGAGTAGGGAGATAGATGCAAAGTGTCTTCAAGTGAATCCAGTTAAGATAAATGAATGAACAAGATGGAATATAATTTGAAAATTGTGATGTTAGCCACTGGAGTGTACAAATCACAAGCAGGGTATATTTTAAATCTTTATGTGATGAATCTGAAAAGGACCCATGTGTTCTTGTATACTAGTTAATAAATGTCAATTTACAGACAAAATGGGACAATTTACAGACAAGAAGGCAAACGGGAAGTATTTGAGTAGTGGCTATGAATGTTTTACTGCCATTGTGTTGGGCCTTGGTGACCGCAGCTGCACAACGCTGTACAGTTTGGATCTCTTTCCCTGATAAAAGATCAGCATGCCATCTCAAAAGAGTGAATCGAGAATTTGTTTGTGATCTGAGGGGAGCTAGACTTTGCTAGACTTGTAGTGGTTAGAGCAGGAGGCAGTGAACCCATTCCAACCTATGGAATTGTGACTGAGTCACTCGAGCTGAGCCCACAGATATTAATACTGTCTGTAGTGTCCTGTCTAAAGTGTCACAGTCGCAGAGTAAGGGGTTGGCCATGTAGGAGTGTGGTGAGGAGAAACGTATACACACAGAGACAGTCATCCTTAGACAGAGAGCTGTGAGGGCTTATTCAATGAGTTTATTCAAAGCAGTGATCATTTCTTTTCTGTGAGGTTGGGGAGCCAAGGGATGTGTGGATAGTGCAGTAAAAATGAATAGACGATCAGCTACATGGAACAGGCTCTAGTGATCAAAATGCATTCTCCTGGCCTATTTCTGATATTATCCTCCTGGTGGAGTCGGATCTCCCAATCATCAGAAATCCCACAATGTTTATTGTATTAGGTGTCTTCAGTAACAAACACCTTGCAACCTCCCTTATTTTGAAATTGTTCATCTCTTCGGCTAATCTCCTGAAATTTACAAGGCTTCAGGTAGCGATACGGACATGATAATAATATCAAAAAGCTGCAAATGATGGCATCCAAATGTTCTGAAAATATTCACCATCTGTGGAGAGATTTTGATATTTATGTCAGTGAAATTATAGTTTAATTGTTCCTCTGTCATTTTTGCAGAACCAGTGAAAAAGAAAGCTGTGGCTTCTGGTACGGCCAAGAAAGGTATTTCTTTTAGCTCTAAGAATACTTTTGCTCATATTTCTGACCACTTTCTCGATTTTTCAATTGCCCCATTACTGTTCCACTTCCGGCTGCTGGGGCACACTCCATTTTGACCCATGCCTATAACAGGCCATTCTTTAAAATTGTGTTTCTAAATTTACTTATTAACGGACGGGTAATAGAACTGTAGCAATGGGGGCCAAACCAAAACCCAATCAGTTGCTGCTGCCATTGACCTTACAGATTTGTTATTGTTGCATTGCATGCCCTCACTCCAATAATGGTTGCTCCAGAAGTTGAGGATATGTATTTCATGGATTACTCCAAGTTTCACCTACCGCCTGGCATTTCTCTGTCCCCTCCCGCCATCTTTCGAGTGTACTGCTCAGCTGTTTTTCTCCAGTCCTGCCAAAGGGTTTTGGCCCAAAACATCGACTGCACTGTTTTGCATAGCTGCTGCCAGGCCTACTGAGTTTCTCCAGCATTTTGTGTGTGCTGCTCGGATTTACAGCTTCTGCAGACTTTCTCGTGTCTGTGATATGTATTCAAACTTCCATTAGCAATTAGCAAATATACAATCTTGAAGCAATGAAAAATAAGCGTGCGTGTTACGTACACGCAACCCTGTAAAAGTATCAGCAGCAATAGAACACACCTGGAGTCTGGTTTTGCTGTTAACAATCACTATTTTATTAGTAACTGCGTAATATATTAACTTAAACCAGGTAAACCAAGCGTTAACAGTGTTATGCATATATAGGTGTAAAAATAAAGTTCCCAAACTTATTCAAGCTCAGGTGGGAAGAGTTACAATCTTACGATGGTATGTAAGAAAAGTTCAGTTCAAATGCGCAGGTTAATTAATGCGCGATGTTTGTAATCCAAAGGCGAATGTTGTGAGAAAGCAATTATGTCGATATTCCAGATCCACGACAGCAATACAAAATAACACTAGCAGTAGGTTTTATCTCCGAAGTTGTTCCACTCCACACACGAAGTATTGCCGACAGTGATCTTCAACAAATATCCTTTCAACACCAGTGGTACCACACCCGAATTCAGCTACGGGTCATCCCAAAGTGGTGACCACAGGATATTCAAACAGAATCCAGGTATGGATTGTCTCCAACAGTAGCTTATCACAAAGGGGACCATTTTCAAGGGAACCACCTCCCAGGCAAGGGTCGACACACCGGTAGATTCCACAAGGCTACCCCAATCACACACAACGTGATAGCCACTTATCCAGTTCCACGACATACAAAATAACTCCAACAATGATTTGCCACAGGCGTGCCTTTCTCAAGTGAAATACCACACCCAGACAGAGGGTAAACACACACGTGACATTCACAAAGGTTATCCCCTCACCAGAGACCCCGCTCCTGTGGATTAACTCTGTGACAAACACACTTCCGTATCCGAGTGTGTGGTAACTTCTACTTTACAAAAGGACCACTCGACAATTTTATGGACAAAGGATCATCTTTATCTGGGATGGCAAATGATATTTACAATACAGAGGCTTCCAGGTACCTCGTGCGGCGTGGGTGGAGGAACTATGTACAATGCATACTGGGAGTAAAGACCCCGCCAACCCCGGATCCCGCCTCTTGTTACCAACAGCTTCCTGATTAGTATTAACTTACTGTTAATAATACTCACATTACAACACTTCTCCTCCTTTAAACTCCAACATTCCCCAAATATAAAAGAACCAGGAAATAACAACAGTGGTATCATTAGCAACAGGTTACCAATACAAAACACCTAAGAAACGTGGCAAATTCAATATTCAATCTAACAACAAAAAAAAGCTATCCAATCAAAGATTCAGTCTGTCAGGAGGTTTGCGAGGGTGCTGCGATCTACGCACTACCCCCGGTGACCCAGCAGGCACTGCTGGTGAGGATATTTTGGGTGGATCTAGTGTTGGGGACATGAGAGGGGTCTGTGTGAGAATGTCCATCCTCCTCAGGGGACCCCGACCCCTCTGCCAGTGTCTCTTCCTGTGGCAAAGTCATCGGTGGACATGCTTTCCTGGTATGCATCAAGTGGTCATTGCTCCTTAACTGTTTTGGACTACTGAGCTTCTTTGAAATCGGTGGCAAGCTAATCTCAGCATTATTGGGATAAACGGCATCTGCAGGTTTGCCACCTGGCTTTGAACGCACTGAAAGGGGAACTTTGGTTTTTAAATCATCATCACGACCGTGGCTCAGAATAGACCCAATTGCAAATTTTTCATAGAGTTCCTTGTTATAACTTGGAACTATCTGGAGTTCAACAGCAGGAAATTGCAATGCGTTTCGGAAAACCTCTTGTGCTTGAACAAAGGTCTTGTCTGTTAAAACACAGTCACTGATTTTGATGATACATTCATTCTCCTGGAGCAGGTTCTCTTTTCTTGAATGGCCGTTCTCTTCAATACTCAGGCCAAGGAATCTTCCACTCAGCGTAGAGTTAAAGGGTACCACATGGATTCCCAAGGGGCTGTCATCTCCGGAAAATTATACCTTCTTTGTCAAATCACTTAGAGTGCTTCTTGAATGCTCTGCTGGTTGTACTGGAGGCTCTGTTCTTAAATCATCTGTGGGTGCCTCGTTTGCTACTGTTATGATTGGCTTCACATGCAGGTTCCTGTTAGCGGGATCATCAGGCTGAGATGCACCTTGCTGTGACTGGGCAGGTGGTACAAGAGCTGGGTCACTGCTTCGCCGTACTAGAAGTGGTGTGCTGGCTTTCAGTGGCGAGGGGGTAACTTCAATTGCTCCTGTAATAGGCTGAAGAGCCGCAAGCTGTGCTGCGAGCTCAGTCTCAGATGTGTCCGGACTATGTCTGTCACTCACATTGCCATCAGTGACTTCATCTGCACACTGTGCCTCTCCGTCTGCTTCTCCTAGGTGGTGTGTGGCTGCCTGAGTCTGTTGAGCTTTCCCCTGCCCAGGCTTAACCTTACCCTTTAAGCTCCTGCACTTTTTAGCTAAATGTCCCTTTTTGCTACAAGCATGGCAGACAGTATCTTTGAATTTGCAATCATTTGCACAGCGCGTCCCTCCACACCGAAAATATTCCACCTGCTTTGCCTGTTTACCAGTCTCCCTCCTGACTTGGTGCACTGTCGCTGACTGCGACCCCCCCATGTCCTTTCTGGATATCCTTAGCATTATTAGCATCCATCTCCCTGCCTTGGGCAATCTCTAGGGCTTACTTGAAGTCAACGGTGGGGTTTCCCCCAACAAGCGGCATTGCATGACGTCATTTTTAACGCCGCATACTAATCTATCAAGGAGCATGTCATCCAACACGGCTCCGAAATCTCAATGCTCCGACAGCTACCGAAGCTTGGCCACAAAATTAACCACACACTGACCTGGCTTCCTGAAATGGCTGTGAAACTTGAACCGTTGGGCTATCAACGAAGGTTTCGGAATGTGGTGGTTCCCCACGAGCTTGACCAGTTCATCATATGGAATTTCCCCTGGTTTCTGTGGCTTGGCTAAGTTCCTTATTAGCTTGTAAGTCTTTGCCCCCCATCCCCCCCACACACACTCAGGAGAATAGAGCGCTTCTTAGCCTCCTCAGTAATTCCATAGTATTAACTTACTTTTAATAATACTCACATTACAACAGAATGGAAACAAGCTCACCCTCACTGGCTACTTGGAGACAGAGTCTAGACAGTGATCTCTTTGTCACAAGGTTTCTTCTGTTTCAAACCTTCCTCTCCTCTCCTCTCCTCTCCTCTCTGCAAACTTCTTCTCGTTGCAGCGACTTGTGAGAGTCATTTATTAATACTCTGGATCAATCTCAACTCGCCCCTTTGGGATACTGAAAGTTTAAATCAGCGACCGACTCACTGGTGTCGTCTATTGACCAAATCCATCTTGACTCTGACTGTGTGTGTCTGTGTGTCCTTGTATATTCAAAACAAGCCGTGCACTTGCATAAACAACTGATTGTCCATCAAATAACTCCACCTCTCTCACCATAGTAACCAAGCAATATTGTAATCAGTAGAAATCCAACCGTGTCCAAAAGTCAGTCTCATTCTCTCAACGCTTTAAAGTGATAGTCCGCAGAAAAAATGAACCCTGGGGGTATATAACAGTACCCAAGTGTAAGCTAAGCTTAAATAACTATTATTGAGTGGTCAGCAAAAGGTAGGACATTCGCCAGCTACAAACTGCCCCGAACAAAGCATGAAGTCATTCTCTTCACTTTTACCACATCCCCACTCATGTGAATAGTTACCATAACAAACATAATAAAAGCGCACACAGAATACAATACAGATAGAGGAAAAAATGCATGCCTCCTACACAAACCATTTAAGAGAAATGCCCTTGTTTTGCATCTGACAGAAATGTCAAGAATCTCACAGATAAGTGGGAAGTGGTGCAATTGGAAGCAAGCTTTCTCAACAAAGAAAATTGGTCAGGAATTAGAGAATGTGGAGATGGAGAGATAATATATTGATATGAATTGAGACAGTATATTGGCTGATAATTTGGCTGAGAAGACTAACTGTCACGTACCCAAGTTTAAGCAATGGGAAAGAGATTGAAGGTGGAATGATTACTGCAGTGTAGCACTCTTTTGAAGAGAACTATTTTGGAAATTTGAACACCACCAGGAAGGAGGATGAGACTGTAATCTTCAGAGTAAACACTTTAACTGTTGGAATTTACAAGCCTTCAGGCGAAGATATGGGATATGAAATTAATCTAAATAGTTGAAAGGCAGAATAAAAAATGCAGATGATGAAAGACAGGAATAAAATCCAAATGTCCTGAAAACATTCAGTAACTGTGGAATAATGAACTGAATTGACTGCCTTTTTTTTCCACAGTGAGATGGTTGTGTCTTTTTTTATGATATATTTTTTTCTTTTGTTTTCCAATTTATTTTTCTTCAACTTTGTTATATTTTCAACTTATGAATGATATATATTGTGTTCTTTTTCTTTTTATTCCTTAAAACAATAAAGCGATGTTTAAAAAAAAACTGTGGAATAATTTTGATATTGATGGCAATGAAATTATAGTTTAATTGTTCCTATGTCACTTTTGCAGAACCAGTGAAACAGAAAGCCACAGCTTCTGATGTGACAAAGAAAGGTATGTTTTGTCTTGTAAGAATATGATTTTGTCACACTTCTTATCTGTCAGATGCCCACTATAGACAATAAACTTCACTTTGTTTAGCAATAACATTTTCATTCCACAGTTTAAAGATCTGGATCACTGACTTTTATCTGAATACTTGGCATTGAAATTGTCATTATAAAATGTACAGTGGGAATTTTCCAGTGTGTATATTTGCCTGTTCATGAATTTTGCTGTAGAACTCCCATCAAAGGAGACACTTGTGTCTCAACCATTTTCCAGTTTCCCACTTAAGTTGGACAGATCCGGCAAATAACTGAAGTACAGTGGACTCCAGTTAAACAGGCCATCATTTAATCAAGGCAGCTGCTTATTTGGGACAACTCTTAAAGAACACAAACAAATTAAGAAAATAGCTGGGCTTCCCTTTGCTTATTTAGGACCACATGCTGCTTAAATGGAGCAGGCAACATTTGCCGAACATTTTCTAACTAGCGTCAGTCGTGTGTACACTAGGAGCCTGTGTTAATTCTGTCCCTTTACAGTCAATCAAAAGAACACAGCAGCGTACACTGGATGAATTCCTCTCTCAGTAACTATTAGGAACTAGTACACAGTTTATAGCATAGTACTGGTTTTGTTAGTGTTTATTCATTATTTTATTTAAATGTATCATTTGTTATGCAGTTAGACGTTAATTTGTCTTTTTTTTTTATACCCTTTTAATATTTCCATGAAACTTGAGCTGATTAGGGCAGCCACTTATTTGGGCCAAATTGTACTGGTCTCACTGTGTCTCAATTAACCAGAATCCATTGTACTTCCACCAGATATTGTGGCTTTAATCTAATCAGCATAGTTGCTTGTTTTCACGGTGCATAATCTCCAGCTATTTCTATGTTCCCTCTCACCTGTTTAATGACAGCTTCTGTTCTCTTGGCCTAATAATGTCTCTCAGAGTCTCCACTCGTCCTCTGGACGTTGCTATTACTGGGGCTTGTTGCAGCTTCCTGATTTTCCTCATTTCCCCATTCCTGAAGCTATCATTGCTACTGACCCTTCCCTATCACAGGGCATTCTTTAAAATCTCATTTCTGAATTTACTCATACTGAAGATGGGAGCCAGAATGAGTTAAGGGCATCCTTTAACTTATATCTGCTCTTTGTTACTAAAGCAAGAGAAAATTCACAGGTAAGTGGAAGCCAATGGATGTGGCACATTTGGGTTTAATGTCAACGTCTCACAGTCCTTCGACTTGTCATGTGAATGTTGCTACCACTGGGGGTTGGTTTTTCCTGATATTCCCATTTCCTATTCCGGTAGCTTTCAGTGTTCCTATTGCCTGCTCCAAGTTGCCCTTCTCTGTCACTTTAAAGTGGCATTTCTGAATTTTCTTGAGAGCAAGCGGTTACACCCAGAACCCGTTTAATTAGGTATCTCCTGTACCTAATAAAGTGGCCACTGTGTATGTTTGTGATCTTCTGCTGCTGTAGCCCATCCACTTCAAAGTTTGATGTGCTTATGTTCAGAGAAGCTCCTCTGCACACCACTGTTTATTTGCGTTATAGTCACTTTCTTGTCAGCTTGAAGCAGTCTGGCCATTCTCCCCTGATCTCTCTCAAGTCATTTTCACCCACAAAACTACTGCTCCCTAGAAGTCTTTCTTTGTTTTTTCACACCATTCTCTGTAAACCCTAGAGACCCTTGTGCAAGAAAATCCCAGGAGATCAGCAGTTTCTGAGATACTTCAACCATCCCATCTGGCACCAACAAACATTCCATGAGCAAAGTCACTTAGATCACATTTCTTCCACACTCTGAAGTATGGTCTGAACAACTGAACCTCTTGACCATGTCTACGTGCTTGATGCATTCACTTGCTGCCATATAATTGGCTTTTAAGATATTTGCGTTAATGGGCAGGTGTACAGGTGTATCTAATAAAGTGGCCACAGAGCGTACAGTCATACATAAAATCAGCATTTAAACTGCAGGCATGGCATGGCACTTTGGTAATGATAACGTGGGTTCTCCTGCTGCTTAAACTGGGAACTGCAAACTATTTATCCTGACATCGATACTGGAAAAATGCTAGAATCTATTTTTTAAAAAGAAGAATAGGATAGTTGGAAAGTAATTGGATAGATCTAATATTTTGGATAGAGCAAGAGGCCCAGTGACTCCCCTCGCACCACCACACAGTCGTATCCAGGTTGGCAATTCCCAGAGTCAGAGGTCTTTGAAATCCAGAAGTTGAAGCACAGAGAATTGTGATAAGATGGGTCCTGGGATTGATACCAAGGTTGAAGCACGTAGGTTAAAGACTGAAGTCAAGTCTGGAGGTCAAGGTCCAGCATTCAAAGCCCCTGGGTCACATGTCTAGAAGTCAAAGGCTGACGTGTGTGAGTCTGAGAGTTCAGGTCATGGACTGGAGTGGGGAGGCTTGTTGTCTGTGAGACTGAGAGTGCAGGGTGAGTACATTGGAGGTGATCTACCCTGTGGTAGGAGGCCTGAGAGTGTGTGTGAGTGGGTGGGAAAGGGCCTGGTTTTGCTGTTGTTGTCTTGTTTTGTTGTTGTTTCTGCTTGTGTTGTTCTGCTGACCATGGTGGGCATGCTGTGTTGGTGCCAGAATGTGTGGTGACACTTGCAGGCTGCTCTCAACGCATCATAAGGTTGTGTTGGTTGTTAACGCAAACAGCACATTTCACTGTATGTTCTGATCATTGTACATGTGATAAATAAATGAATCTGGAAGAAACATCATGTTTAACAAATCTCAATAATATTCTGATGAGTGACATAGATAAGGGCAAACCAGTTGATGTGCTGTATATGAACTTTCAGAATCCCTTACACATTATTAAACAAATTTTTGTTGAAAAGATGGAATGAAGTGTGGATTGATTAATGGACAGGAGAAAGAGGACAGTTAATTGGTTAATGGACAGGAAACATCCATGTCCTTTATGGGCTGGGAGATGGCATACAGATGAATACTGTGACCCCAGATATTCATGTTCATGTCAATGATGAGAGGCCCAAACATATTTGATCCAAATTTGCAGATGATACAAATAAGGCTGGAGGAGTGAGTTGTCTAAAGATGCAAAGAAGCTGTAGGGAGGTTAAGTAAATGGGCAAGTACAAAGCATAATGAACGTTGAGTGGAAAAACAAGTGATGTCATTTGCTGGGGTTGGAAGAAGACAAAGAATGTTGAGCGGTGGAATCACCTGCTCTTGAATGTGGCCAAAACCAGGGAGAAGGCGATGGATTTTAGGAGGAAGAGGACTGTGACGAGTCATGCATACATTCTGGGAGAAGTTGCGGTGGAGATGCCTCTTATTGTTAGTGGGGAGGGGATCGTTGCTTGCTGCCACTTATGCTTGGGAGGGAGGGGAGCTGGGGGGACTTTGGAGTTTTTACATTTAACTGTCATTCATTCTTTGGGGCACTCCTCTGTTTTTGTGGATGTTTGCAAAGAAAAAGAATTTCAGGATGTGTATCATATACATTTCTCTGACATTAAATTGGACCTTTGAACCTTTGGTGAAGGAGAACAAACACCTGAGTGTTCATCTTGACAAGAGACTTGACTGGAAAACCAACAGCAAGGCTGTTTACTAGAAGGGGATGAGCAGACACTACTTTCTAAGGAAGCTGAGATCCTTCAGTGTGTGCAGCAGGATGTTGGAGATCTTTTACCGGTCTGTTGTAGAGAGTGCAGTCTTCTTTGCTGCTTTATGTTGGGGGAGCAGCATCGGTACTAGTGATGCAAAAATACTAAATAAACTCATCAGAAAGGTTGGATCCGTCCTTGGCTACAACCCGGATTCTTCTGAGTTAGTGGTAGAGAGAGGTCACTAAGCAAACTGTTAGCCACTATGGACAATCTAGCACATCCTCTCCATGACCTACTGAATAAGCAGTGGAGCACCCTTTCGAACAGACTCATTCAGCTCCACTGTCGCAAGGATTGTTACAGAAAATCTTTCCTACCAGATGCAATAAGCATATACAACAGTTCAAATCTGTGTGACAGGAGAACATACATCATATAACAATAATCTCTGTTTTATTATTTTGTACATTATTGTACATTGGTAAATTATTATTGTGCATGTTATTATTCCATATGTTATTATTAGTTAAGCCTGCACATGGCTAAGTGTGTTTTTAAATGTAGCTGCTGTGACGAAAGAATTTCCGACTGGGGATCAATAAAGTACTTATTATTATTATTAATTTATTTTACCTGGTAAGAAAATTGAAAAATATTGGTGCTCAAATGGACCTGGTGAACATGTACAATGATCATTAAAGAGAAATGTGTCGGTACAGGAAATGGGAAGATAAGTGGTGATCTCTTGTGATGCCATTTATAGTCAGAGAGCACTACAACTAAGACTATGACTATCAGTGGCTTCACAAGAGAATGCAGACACTGAATCTGGAGCAACAGACAATCTGCTGGAGGAACTCAGTGGAGGGAAATGGAGTCATCGACCCTCAGGATGCAATCCTGCATCAGGACTAGGGCGAAGCCCTGATGCAAGGTTTCGGCACAAAATATTCCTTCTCCCTCACAGATGCTGCTTGACCCACTGAGTTAGTGCAGCAGATTGCTTGTTGAGGCAAGTGGTATGCTGGCTTTTACTGCAAATAGTTTTCAAAACAAGAATAAAGTTCCGTTCTGGAATTATGTAGCATGTTATTGAGAAGTGTGCTTTGGAATTGCAGCTATACATATAGCACACTTACGTAATTGCAGTTATAACTGTGCTTGAACTTTCTGTGCTTTGTTCTTTCTCGTTGTTTTGTGTGCAGGGGCAGAGATTTGGGAGTCAATGTGTCTGTTCCATTTTTGTCCGTTTTTTTTAGTATGGGGAGGAGGGATTTGGAGGTTGATGATTGTGCTGCTGTTCTTTTCTTTCTTGGTTTTGTGACTATCTGGAGAAGAAGAATTTCAGAGTTGTATACTTTGATAATAAATGAACCTTCAAACATCTGATAGGGATGTCTTGAACATTTTGGACAAGTACCACTTCCTTATTTCAGGAAGGATATGAATATTATAGAGGGCCTGTTCAAAAATAAAAAGTAAATTTATTATCAAAGAATGTATGTGTCACTATATACTACCCTGAGATTCATTTTCTTTCAGGCTAACTGCCAGTAACTAATGCTGTTCTGCAGGGATCATCGTTGGGATCACTTCTTTTCATGTTTTATGATAATGATTTGGATGATGGAATTGATGGCTTTGTGACCAAGTTTACAGACAATACTAAGATAGGTGAAGGGGAAGGTAGCATTAAGGAAGCAGTAAGTCTTTAGAAGTACTTAGACAGATTAAAATTGGCAAAGAAGTGGAGATGGAATATAGTGTAGGGAAGTGTATGGTTATGCACTTTGGTAGAAGGAATAAAGACACAGACTATTTACTAAACATGGAAAAAATTCAAAAATCTGAGGTACAGAGGGACTTGGGAATCCTGGTACAGGATTCCCTAAAGGTTACCCTGCGGTTTGAGTCATAGAGTCATTGAAAAATACAGCACAGAAACAGGCCTTTTGGCCCATCTAGTCCATGCTAGGCCATTTAAACTGCTTGCTCTCATCAACCAGGATGGTAATAGTATGCATAGCCCTCTTTACTGTCCAAGACCTACCTAAACTTCCCTAAACTATCCAAACTATCCAAACATTGAAATCGAGTTCGCATGCACCACTTGTGCTGGCAGCTCATTCCATTATCTTACAACCCTCTGAGTGAAAAAGCTTCCCTTCATGTTCCCCTTAAATTTTTTATCTATCACCCTTAATATTTGACCTCTAGTCCCATCCAATCTCAGTGGAAAAAGCCTGCTTGCATTTACCCTATCTACACTCCTCATAATTTTGTATACCTCTATCAAATCTCCTCTCAACCCTAACTTATTCAACCTTACCATATAACTCAGGTCGATGGGCAATGGTAAAGAAGGCAAATACAATGGTAGTATTCATTTTGAAAGGACAGGAATACAAAAGCAAGGATATAATTCAGAGACTTTGTAAGGCATTGGTCAGACTGCACGGAGTATTATGAACAGTTTTAGACCCCTTATCTAAGAAGAGATGTGCTGGCATTGAGAGGGTCTAGAGAGGGTTCAGGGGAATGATTTCAGGAATGAAGGGGTTAATGTGTGAGGCGCGTTTGATGACTCTGGGCCTGTACTCACTGGAGTTTAGGAAAATGAAGGGGCTCTCATTGAAACCTATTGAATATTGAAATGCCTGGATAGAGTGGATGTGGAGAGGATGTTTCCTATAGGGTATATGTCTAGGACCAGAGGCCACATTCTCAGAATAGAAAGATATCCTTTAAAACGGAGATGAGGAGGAAATTCTTTCACCAGATGGTGTGTCAAATGTTAACAGGGAGAAGGGAGGACAATGGGGTTGAAAGGGATTATAAATGGCCTAATTCTGCTCCTATGTTTTATGGCATTGTGGTCTTTTGGTTTAAAAACTGCATACAGCCTGACAAACAATGTATAAAAGAAGTCAAACTATGCAAACAAAAAAAAATTAGTAATTAAATAATACTGAGGACTGTTGACCAAAGCAACTCTTTGGATTGGATAGAGGAACGAGTAAGCAGGCAGGGCTTAAACTTACTAGAATTAAGAAGAATGAAAGATGGTCTCTTAGAAATAAACAAAATCCTATATGGAGTTTCACAGAGTGGCTGCACGGATGATGCTTCTCCTTCCTGTGTCACACTCAAAGTAAGGAGTTAGTCATTCAGGACCAAGATAGAAAGAAATCTTTTCTCCAAAAGGATTCTGAGTCTGCAGTCAGTAAGCTTAGCTGGCTCACTGGCATATCCAGGTCTTTATAACATTGCCTGAGAGATCTGAGATCAACAAACACGAGTATAATAATTGAACATACCAAAGTGAGTTAAGGCATGATCTAAAGATTCATATGAATGTTAACACAGATTTTTATACCTGTAACTAAGGCTGCACTGGCTTTGACAGTTTAATTGATGTGGATGTGGAGAGGGTGTTTCCTATATGTTTCCTATATATATCTCTTGCCACTAGAAACATCTGTGTAATGTAGCTGAAATTCCTTGCTATTGAATTTTGCTAACAGGGTATTAAAACTACTGATTACTGACAAACATGGGAAACATAAGTTTACCAGCTTTGCTAAGCTTTCCTTCCTGCTAGTGCAAGATCTGTCTAAGGGATTGGATGTTCTTTCTTCTATGTTTAGAAATTATTCAATGATGTTAGAATCCGAAGGCATTTCTTGACTTCCATAAAAATTAAACCTATATTGCATTCAATTATGCAAAAAGATGAGCACATGGATAAAGTAAAGTTACTTGAGAGAATTACAGCAGAATTAATTGTGTCAGAGGTAAATATTTTGAGGGGGGCATTTTTCAAGGCCTGTTTGTATTCTGATATGTCTGTTCTCATCCGCTGGTTCTTAAATTTTGCCTTCACTCTCTTGTTGTGAAATGTCTACATGCTTCAACGTGCTATGTCAGCCAAAGTCACTGTGCAAACTTCAGTTGTAATAAGAAGGCTTCCACTACACCTCATTAGGACTTCAACTTGACAGAGTTTTCAATCAGATCATACCACTGATGCATTATTATTTGGTTTGTGTAGATGTCTCACCGGCATGTGAATCCCAGGGACACAGCTGCTAAGACAGAAATCTTGTTCCAAACACTTATCAGCTAACTTTCATATTTAAGAGTGTCATTCTTCCTGCCTTCAAATAAAAATAACTCAATAATTAAAAGTTAAATGTTAATAGATAATTATAGTATTACAATCTCTACTGATACATGGAAAACAGAAGTGTAGGTGCTGGAGTTGGAAACTAAAACAGAAAAGATGGAAGAACTCAGCCGGTCAGGCAGCATCTGTGGAAAGAGAAATCATTCAATGTTTCAGGTCAGTGACTCTTCCTCAGAACTGAATCCACTCTGACGTTTCTAACAGGTTTGCTTACCTTGAACAAGTGAATCTTCTCTCCCTCTGGTGAGATTTCCAGCAGTAGCAGTTGTGATGAAGAGTCACTGACCTGAAACTTTGACTGATCTCTCTTTCCTCAGCTGCTGATTTCTACCGGCATTTAGTGCATATGGATGGCAGATGAATCGTTGATGAGTGAGTGAATGGTGAACTGACAAACAAGAGGAGAAAGAAAGTATCAGTGCACATTTAGTGATTAATCGTGGGCCCTCTAGTGATGGGCTGAAGGACGTTTCAATGTGGTATGATTCTGCGACTGTACAACTTTTGAATCGCCATCATACAGGACTACAAGAGCTGCTGCTTATTGACTACAACATGTACATAAAGAGCAAGGATCTGACCTTAGACCATAAACATGAGGGAGTCTGCAGATGCTGGAAGTCCAAAGCAACACACACAAAATGCTGAGAAACTCCGACCTTGGATATTAATCTGATGGAATTAAATGAAATACTCAGATAGTCACATGAGTGAAGACATGTAGCAACTTGGTGCTCCAACAGGAGTCCCGCACACTTATTTAACGTAATTAGCATTAAAGGCCTTGTACATGTTCCTACATGCAAAGCTTCTTTCCGTAATGTTGTTTGGGTGAACAGAAAGTTTCATACATCTGCTTTTTACAATGTACAACTCATTCACAAGATTCACAAGACAAAGGAGCAGAAGTAGGCCATTCAGCCCATCGAGTCTGCTCTGCCACTCCACCATGAGCTATTCTCCCATCTAGTTCCAATTTCCGGCTTTTTCACCATATCCCTGGATACCCTGACTAATTAGATACCTATCAATCTCCTCCTTAAACACCCTCAATGAGCAGGCCTCCACAGCTGTATGTGGCAACGAATTCAATAAACCCATGACTGTCTGCTTAAAAAAATTTCTCCTCATCTCTGTTTTAAATGGGTACCCTCTAATTCTAAGAGTGTGGAATCTTGTCCTGGACTCACCCACCAAGGGAAACAGCCTTTCCACATCTACTCTGTCCAACCCTTTCACATTCAAAATGTTTCTATGAGATCCCCTCACATTCTTCTATACTCTAATGAATACAGTCCAAGAGCCAACAAACGCTCCTCATATGTTAGCCCCTGCATTCCAGGAATCATCCTCGTAAATCTTCTCTGAACTCTCTCCAATATGTACCCAAACCACAGTGAAATTTCTGTTTTCTGTGATATGGACATTTACAAATGAAAAATAATAAATTTTCTTTATGGCTTATAGAATCAAAGAAAGAAAAAACAAAGACTTCAAAAGAGAAAGGTGAGTTTTTAACTTACACACTTCTACGATAATGATAATATTTCAGAAACTAGAAGGAGCAACATAATGAGAAGTTCAAATAAATGCATAGAAAATGGATTTTGCTGCAACCTCTTTCTTGAAAAAGGGAGTAAATTCCAAATTAACCTTTTAAAGTCCATCGAAAATGAATTTTTTCACTTCTAGTGCTTAATCATTATAAAAAGTATACATCATAATAAATCAACAGGGCTCGGTGTTGGGACTGCTCCTTTATGTTAATGACTTGGATGATGGAATTGATGGCTGTGTGGTCAAGTTTGCAAATGATACAAAGATAGGTGGAGGGGCAGATGGTGTTGAGGAAGCAGGGAGACTGCAAAAATACTTGAAATACTTGTCGTGAATAAAGGAGAAAAATACAGCTCACTATAAAGGTGAAACACGGTATGTTTTTTTTTTCAGTTCACCCATCAAAAGACAAAGAAAAAAGTGGTTCTTTGCTGGCTATTGTAATGTTCAGGAAATTCTATATGTATGAAATGTCTTCTATTTTATGAATCGATTTGGCCAAAGATGCACTTTAGAACATATTGGTCACAAGTGCTCAAAGAGGCAAAATTTCTGGGAAAAGAAGGACTGCTCAATTTCCCTGCAGTCAGTTCATGCAGAGAGCTGGAATGGCTGAATTTCTATTATCCAACAGTTATCCAGTCCAACGTTCCTGTGAGGATCTTAACACTTCGATCCTTTGGGCCAGGTTCTGCTGCCATGAGTCTCCAACCAGGCCCACATCCTGTTCATTTCCTCAGCTGTTTAACTGATCATCAACATAAACTCTCTGTGATTCAGCCCTTCACTCATCCCTACCCTTAACCCTATCTGATCAAATCTATCCTTCAACCTCCGACTACCTTCCGTCTTCAACATGCCCAGGTGTATTTAGCGGAAACCAAAGGAGCTTCCAAAGGAGTCAGATCTTCTTTTAGCATATTCATAAAGTTATTTACAGGATCTGGACGAGGTCTGTATTTAATATTGCTCTCCAGTTGCCCCAGAACTGAGCATGATTAAAAGAAACTGAAGTTATTCATAAACTAGTTAATGTAAGGATTACAGGGTGCCTTTCTTGAGGACATCAGTAAACTAGATGGGTTTTACAATTAACCATTCATTTCATAGTTGCTGAGATTATGCTTTTACCCCAGATTTAAATTTGGATCTCAGAATCAATGGTTCTGAATTCTGGGAACTATTCTAGTAAGAGAACTGCTGCACTACTGTACAGTATGTCTGAGACATTGGACCCAGACACAACATTATCTGTCTTTTGTCGATAGCAAGAAGTGTGCAGTTGCCATGATGAAAAAACACACGAAAGTCTGCAGGTGCTGGAAATCCAAAGCAACACACACAAAATGTTGAAGGAACTCATCAAGTCAGACAGCATCTATGGAAACAAATAAGCAGTCGGTGTTTTGCGTCGAGACCCTTCTTCAGGACTTCCTCAAGTGCCTGGGAAATTCATAAGCAAACTTTTAGAATTCTTTACCTAAGCTTCCATGCCACATGATCTCTCTTTCAATTAAAATTTTCCTTCAAAATCAAATCTTTGTACCAACTCCGTGCTGTTTGGCTTAGTACTTCACTGGGTGCTTTGGTATCATGTTCTGTAATATAATGATCTACAGGATATTTTAATGTTAGTGGTGTCATCTTCAAGTGCAGCTTGTTTTATATTGTACAGAATAATCTGTGTAAGAATAGAGCTCCTGAAAATTCTAGTTGCACAATTTAATATTTTTCTATTTTCTTAAATGTGTATTAAAATTTTCCTCAGGCCTGAGTACCCCAAAAATTACACTGAGATCAAATTTGGATAGTCAGCTGTATTGTCAGACAATTGAGTATTATGCGCGTTACTTGTATAACTCGTAACAATAATTTATTTGCAGAAATTGAAAAAGAAAAGCAAAGAAAGCCTTCAACCAAGCCAAAGGCGAAAGGTAAAAAAGTTTATTTTGCAACTGCAGAAAAGCTTTCCTCGATTTCGGGTTTATGAACATGTGGTGTAGATGAGCAGCTACGCAAAGCCTGCCCTGTACCACGAGAACAGAACACCATAGCTAGGTCCTTCATCTTCCCTGCCCAACCAACGACAAATACAAAGGCTGTTCAGGACCAGCGTGAGAACTGGCAGATGGTTTTCAATGCAAACAAGTGTGGGGTGTTGCACTTTGGGAGGACAAAGCAGGGTAGGTCTTACATAGAGGCACTGAGGAGTGTTATGGAACAGAGGGGTCCAGGAATACAGATCCATAATTCCTTGGAAATGTCATCACAAATAGATAGGGTCATAAAGAAAGCTTTTGACATATTAGCCTTTAAAAATCAATGTATTCAGTAAAAGAGATAAGATATGTTGAAGTTGTATAATACATTGTTGAGGTCTAACTTGGAGTACTGTGTGCAATTCTAGTCACCTACCAACAGGAAAGATATCAATAAAATTGAAAGAGTACAGAGAAAGCATACCACCAAATCCACAAAGTAAGCAATAACTATCTTAGACTAAAGATGTGTGTACAAGGAAAACAGCTTTAGTGCATTTAGATATGAATTAATTTTGCAATTGTTATGCTTTCTGATTTAAATGTCAACAATACATTACATAATGAATAAACTCTTCTCGGGCTTCCAGCCAGATACAGGTATTGATTATAAACAATGTTTTGATGACGAACTCTGCCATTTTCATCAGGGTATCTGTACCCGTCTGGAAGCCCGAGAAGAGTTTATTTGTCATATTCAGCGGGAAAGCACTAGATTCTTTTTCAATCCATTAACATGTTTGTAATACATCAGAAGAAATATGAAAGTGAAAGATTCAACAAATGATTTGTGATGCAATGTCCCAGAAAGCTCTCTGTTTAATGATAAAAGATTAGCTTTATTTGTCATATTTACTCTACTGCAAAACATTGACACATATAGTGAGATTTATCATTTGCATCAATGACCAACATAGTCCAAGGATTGGGCTGGGGCAGCCTGCAAGTGTCACCATGCTCACCATCATAGCATGCCCACAACTCACTAACCCTAACCATCCGTACTTTGGGATATGGGAGGAAACCAGAGCATTCAATGGAGGAAACCAATGTATTCACAAGAAGAATGTACATACTCTTTACAGACAGCGATGGGAATTGAACACCAATCAGTTAACATGTATGCCTGCCTGTTATGCTACTAGTGTTTAGGACAGCAGTGAAGGTCCTCCATCTCTGGCGGAGCTCAGGACTCCTTTCATCATGTCAGTAGCTTCCTCTTGGTTTTCACCACTGTCAGTCATGCACGTCCTGGGTGGAGACCATCACACTCAGATGTAGAAGGATTCCTCATTGCTGTTTCTGTAACAATTTTGTTTTACTAGTTAGGGTTGTTAGTCCTGAGATGAACCCTGAACCTGGAGGACTGGTGAGCCACTCTTAGTCTGTCCTCTACCCTTTGGTATGTTTGGCATGGTGACCCTACCAAGACCATAAGCATAAAGCCCTGACTCCAGCCAATATAGCTCACCAGGTCATTGAGGGATGCAAGCCTCCAAACCATGATGAGGCTGTGGTCCTTTGGGAGGGATCAATGATCACTGGTACTTTCAAGCAACTGTGCTAACCACTACACTACCATGTTGCCCATCTTGGCTACCCATCCTCACCATTTAATTTGATAGTTCAGTGTGGAAATAGATTTGTCCTCTTTTATCATATTTAAAGTATCTCAGACATATAAAAGTACAATATTAATAGTGGAAGAAGGATATAATGATGCTGAGAGTCATTTTTAAGATACTGACATCGCACCATTTGTGCTTGACGTAGAATATTAAATGGCTTGGTACATGTCCATTTGATACTCTGCCTCTGTTGGTTTCCAAAGCTCACAATTGATTGACATGATGTACTGTTTAAAAAGAGATATGGTTCCATTCAGAATAACCTACTTATGACAGTAATCTCAGATGTACAGACAAATTATTTAAATATTCAAGCAAAAAGGGTCCTTCAGTCCATCTCTTGATTTATTTTTAATTGCATTAAATCGTATTATTTGCCTTTCTCAAGAGGACAAGTAATTGACTGAGTTTGTATAGAATCATCCTTCCATATAATTATCTAGCATCAAAGAGGAGTTGAAGGTGCTTGTACGTTATAGCAACAGTCAAGTTAACAATGATCCTGTAATTCATTCTTGGCAATGTGCAAGCTCTTATTCTTACAGTCTAATGAATGCACACCCATTTTGATCCATTTGCGTTGCTTCTGAAGGAAGTTGGTTTGATAAAACTCCATTGTTTGATCTTAAAAAAAGTATTAAAAGGGAAACCAAAAGAGCAACATTATTAGAGATTGAAAGATCGCTCTTTCGAGTTTTCAAGCACTCTTAACCTGTATAACAACTTGTAAGCAAATGAAGGTGGAATAATCGTTGTGCACTTAATATTTCAGTAGTATTTGGATAATCTTTTGATTAAGCATTCTTGTTCATTTAACTAATTCAATGAGGGTTAAATGTAAAAATTGGTGAATTGCATACGTCAGGATGCCTCCACACAGATATGTGTATGCTTTGCTTAAAGTGAAAAACAACAGAAGTTGTAATATTGTCTGATTCAAGCACAACAATCAGGAGTCTAAAAGATTTACATTCAGAGGCAAGACCAGAAATTACGTCTGAGATAATACAAAACTTATTTGGACTTAAAGTGAAGTCTATGTTTGATGTGGATTCCAGCACATGTTGGATTAGAAGGAATAGGCAAGCAAATAAATTAGGAAAGGAGGGAACTAGACAAGAAGTGGACATTCAAATAAATCACAGTAAAGGAGAAATGAAAAGCATTATTACAAGTGAAATCAAAAAATAGTGGAGAAAACAATGGGATGAAGAGTGAACAGGAAGTCATCTTTATAATATCTAGAAAGATATCTAGGTTGAAGAATGCAAAAAAGAGCAGGAGGGAGGAGGTGATGATATCATTAGAAGGGAAAAGATGAAATATGAAAGCAAGCAATGTCGGTAGAGATGCACCTACCTCATACACCAGAAGGAGACCATGAACATGTTCAGATTCAGATTTATTGATGGTGGAGGCTAAAACATTAGGGGTATTTAAGAGCCTCTTGGACAGGCACATGGATGAAAGAAAAATGGAGGGCTATGGGGTAGTGTGGGTTTAGGACTTTTTTTTAAGGATTATATGGGTCGGCACAACATGGAGGGCTGAAGGGCCTGTACTGTGCTGTAATGTTCTATGTTCTATGGTAAGCCGGCAAATAATATCAAAGCAGATAGTAAAAGTGTTTTCAAGTATGTTAAAAATAAAAGAGAAATGAGTGTGGAAATAGAACCACTAGAAAATGAGACAGGAGAAATAATAACAGAGGACAAGGAGATGGCTGCTGAACTAAATGAGTATTTTGCATCAGTCTTCACTGTGGAAGGCACTAGCAGTATGCCTGATGTAGTGTGTGAAGGAAGAGAAGGGGGTGCAGTTACTGTTACAAGAGAGAAGGTGCTCAAAAAGCTGAAAGACCTAAAGGTACATAAGTCACTCAGACCAGAGGAACTGCACCCCAGAGTTCTGAAACAGGTAGTGTTAGAGATAGTGGTGGCATTAGAAATGATCTTTCAAAATTCATTGGTCTCTAGCATGGTGCCAGAGGACTGGAAAATTGCAAATGTCACTCCACTCTTTCAGAAAGGAGGAAGGCAGCAGAAAGGAAATTATAAACCAGTTAGCCTGACCTTGCTGGTTGAGAAGATGTTAGAATCGATTGTTAAGGATGAGGTGATGGAGTACTTGGTAACACAGGATAAGATAGTACAAAGTCAGCATGGTTCCCTTCAGGGAAAATCCTGCCTAATGAACCTGTTGGAATTCTTTGAGAGATTACAAGTACGATAGATAAAGGGGATGCAGTGGATGCTGTATGTTTGGACTTTCTGAAGGCCTTTGACAAGGTGCCACACATGAGGCTGCTTACTAAATTAAGAGCCTATGGTATTACAGTAAAGTTACTAACAAGGTTAGAGCATTGGCTAATTGGTAGGAGGCAGCGAGTAGAGCTAAAAGGATCCTTTTCTGGTTCGCTGCCAGTGACTAGTGGTGTTCCGCAGGGGTCGGTGTTGGGACCATTTCATTTTATGCTGTATATAAATGACTTAGATGTTGAAAGGCCTGGACAGAGTAGATGTGGAAAGGATGTTTCCCATGGTGGGAGAGTCTAGGACAAGAGGCCACAGCCTCAGGATAGAGGGGTGCCCTTTATAAATAAAGATGCAGAGAAATTTCTTTAGCCAAAGGGTGCTGAATTTGTGGAATTTGTTGCCACATGCAGCTGTGGAGGCCAGGTCATTGGGTATATTTAAGGCAGAGATTGATAGGTTCTTGATTGGACATGGCATCAAAGGTTACAGGGAGAAGGCCAGGAAATGGGGTTGAGGAAGAGATAGAAAAAAAAGGATGAGCCATGATTGAATGACAGAGCAGAATCAGTGGGCCAGATAGCCTAATTCTGCTCCTATGTCTTATGGTTTTATGGTCTTATGTTGATATTGAGGTTTGGACACACAAAGTTAAATAGTAGATTGTTTTTAATGAAACACAATAATGGGAGATGTGAGTATTGTCATCAACAATTAACTGTTGCGCAGGTACTGGTGAAGGGTCAAAGGTATAATCAAGAGGGACGATAGTTGATTTTAAAGTTATCAGGGAATAAAATACAGTTTAACATTAATAATGTTTTGCTGAATGGATCATAGGATTATTGATTCCTTCAGAATACAAGTCTTTTTTATAGAATTTAGTACAAATATAAATATATAGGATTTCAAAATCCTGACCCACACTGCAGTACAGAAGGTGGTGGTAATGCACCTTAAGGCTGTTTGCCAACCTCCATAAAACCTCAGAAGAAGAAGGGGAAAAGTAAAAATGGAACTAAGACATGCATTCCCGGCTACATGTTTTATTTCAATGAATTTTACGCTTTGGACTACAAAACAGTACAATGGCGATGAGGAAGTTTTAAACAAGCCCAAGATGACCATCTACCTGTTGAAGCACAGCAAGATGTTTGAGTTAATAAAATCGCAGCACTTTCTTTGTCTTTGATAGAATGGCATTTCTAAGTAACTAAACTGTAGCTTACAGATCTCCAACTAAGACTATATACTGGATAAAAGATAACTCCTGTGGGAATAACATCCATAACAGTGAAATACCACAACCAACAAGCCACATTGGGCTTGTACGTGGTAAAAACAGTCGGTCCAGTATTTTGGTGGGGCTGGTGGGGGGGGGGGTGATTTGGTGTTCGATTGCCTAAGACAACAACAGCTTGATTGGAAATGCAGCCACCGTATGCATGTCATGTTCTCTCCAGCAATAGAGTCAACTGAAAGCAAATTAAGAAAGGTGTTAGATGATGCCACAGAGGTGTCTAAGGATGGCACTGGAACACTCAAACATATCAAGGGTAAAATAATGTTAAATGAAAATGCCACGCCCAAGTTTTGCAAAACACATCTGCTTCCTTGTACCATCCATGATAAAGTAGCCAATGAGCTAGATTGCATGGAGGTTGCAGGAATTCTTTCCAAGCTTGAGTGGAGACCGTGAGCAAATTCTTTGGTCCCATTAGCCAAGAAGAATGGGTCTTTCAGGATCTGTGGCGATTTTAGTGTCACTATCAACCCAGTACTGAGAGTAGGTCAATATCCTCTGTCCAGGTTAGGGGATATTTTTGCAAACCTTTCTGGAGGGGAACACCTCAGCAAAGTGGATTTAGCTGACGCTTACTTATAGATGGAGATGGAAGAAGAGTCTAAAGCACTTCTCACCCTAAATACTCACAAAGGGCTTTATCGTTATAATGGCCCATTTCTGGAGTAGCATCTGCAACTGCACTCTGGCAGGAAGCTCTGGACCCGGTGCTGTAAGGCTGCCCAGGCTCTCAGTGCTACCTGGTTGACATTGTTGTAACTGGTGAGGATGACAAGGAACATCTCCAAAATCTCAAGACAGTGATAAAAAGATTAGAAGATTATGGGCCCTAGCACAATGCAGCAAATGTGAATTCTTTAAACTACGGTAAGCGTCACTTACTGTGGTCACACTATTGACACACAAGCATTACACAAGGGTACTGAGAAAATACACTCAGTGGCGGATGCCCCAAGGCCAAAGGACATGTCACAGTAGTGGTCCTTTTTGGGATTTGTCAACTACTCTAACAGGTTCCTGTCAAATCTGACTATGGAGCTCCATCCCTTGAACTCATTACTACAGACTGGGGAGAAATATACAAAGCAGTGAGAGGTAGCTTTCCAAAAGGTAAAGGAAATGGTGATGTCACACACTGTACTCATACATCATGATCCACATCGTCCAGTGAAGTTTGCCAAGTACTGTTCAGGAAAGGTGTCTGGAGCTATCAAACCAATTCCTGCAATCTTAGAGTCAACTCCTACAACCACCATGGAGGAAGCCCACAAATTGAGATTGCTTCAGAGGCACAAGACTCAACACACACACACACACACACACATATATTCTATATGTTATTGTAACTATATTCTGTGATTAGGCTTTTTTGTTCATTTAAATAATTTATTACAGGTTATATGTAAAAATAAATGAATTGCATATGTTTTGATGCTACTATGCGATAAGTTCACACCTCACTTAAAGTAAAAACAGAACTAAGTCACACATTCCCAGCTCAATTAATTTTATGTTTTGGAATTACAACACTTGACAATTATCCCCTTTGTTCTCATGCTAGGAATACTTCTATTATTTATTGCACCATTGAGTTTATGTTAATTCTGTTTGTGATATGAAAAAATATGTTTAAATCACATTGAATACAGAAAGAGGTCATTGTCTTTGTGACAAATCTCTGAAAGACAATCTGTTTCTTGCAATTCATGTATTAATTTTCCAGCCCATGTTTACTGTCAGCAAGTCCTTCTGCCGAAGATCATTTCAATGAAACTGAGGCAATATTCCATGGAGTGCTTTATTGGATAACACCAGTGTATTTAGGAGGTTGTGGTTCATCATCAGGATCTGTTGCAGATGAAATGTACGGTACCTGAATACTAACTAAACACTAGATGCAGCCCCTGATGGGAACAAGCTCATTGTGCACTTACACTGCAGAAGTTTCTATTATGTTTGTAATTATTTCATTAAATGTACAAAAGGGGCTTACAACTGAAAAGTGCTCATTATTGCTAATCGAAATAGGAGTACCTGTTTATGCATTACAGAAGTTACAAGGATAGCGTGACCATCTGCCAGGAGTGGAGGTAGAGGCAAATGTGTTTGGCACATTGAAGAATCTCTTAGATAGGCACATGGGTGAAAGCAAAATGGAGGGCTAAGTGGGAGGGAAGGGTTAGATTGAGTTTAGAGTAGGTTAATGGCTCGGCACAATATTGTGGGGCTGAAGGGACTATACTGTTCTATGTTTCTAGGTTCGTCTGTAATTGCAATGTTCAAATGGACATACTATCCATATTAATTTTTGTCAAGTTGCAGAATTACCGCACACACCAAGTGTCCCACATTTCTTTGTCTTTTCATAATTTATTGCTCGATTATAAATAATTTTAACATAGTTGATGAATAATTTATATTAGCCTTGTGTTAAAATGAGATTATATTTGTAATTCAGCATTTTTTATTTATCAAGGTTTAAAATCATCCATAGAGGGTCTGGCTATTGACCAGTGATATATATTGAAGAGGGTGATGATGTAGCTAATCCACCCTAATTAAACCAATAGCACAGCCTCTCATGTCACAATGGTGCTAAATTCTAGATTGTATATTAGAAATAGATATACTTTCATGGGAGATCTTCACTGGTACGCAAATGACTTTCTGGATAAAGCATCAAATATCATTCATTAGCTATGTGCCATGACATGGTCTTTTCATGACCATAATTCCTGTTGGCACCACAAACATAAATTGTCTAAATATATTGGATATTTTCTTTCCTATATTAAGTGCAACATTAGATCCCATTTGTAACGATGATCCCTATTATTCTCAATGCGAATCTCATAAAAATCCGCTCATCGTATCACAGATCAGGTATTTTTTTAGGAAGTATTGTCCCCTCCCCCACAGTGTAAAAAGGATGATACTAAAAATGATGAAAGCATAAATGTGAAATGTCTCAATGTGTCCTCCTGATCTCCGTGATTCAATTCCCACCTGTCTTATTGAACCTTTTCTCCAAATCAGCAGCTTTCTGCTGTATTTCAATGAGAACTGCTGCCAAATTAAGGAGTTAGTCGTGAAAGGGCCACAGACACCAGTAGGAAAAGATAGAATGAAATGCTGATTATTCAAAAATAAGGATAAGGCTTTGAATTGGTGGCAATATATACTCATAATTATATTTGTTTGTTTTAACATTGTATTTGAGTTTATGCAACATATTTTCAGTAATGTTTTCATGGATTAATGAAACACATGTATTTATACTATTGAAATTCAGAGATTATTGGTAGAATGTTTAAAAATATCAGAAGGAATTGTTAGATTGATCTTGGAATAGATCAAAGGGCCAGCACAATATTGTGGGCCAAAGTGTCTGTTCTGAGATGTACTGTTCTATGTTTCTACTTTCATCTATAATTGCAATGTTCGAATGGACATACTATCTGTATCAATTTTGCCAAGTTTCAGAATTACAACAGAAACACAGCAACACCAAGTGCTCTACAGTTCTTTGTATTTTCATAATTTATTCCTTGATTATAAATAACTTGAAAATAGATTAGTGCCTAATTAGTGCCAACTTCCTAATTTCTATTCTTTCACAATTATGCCTCTCCCTAAGTGGCTGAAATATTTGAGTTGGATTTTTTTAGTCATTAAGTTCATTACTACATGTGCAACAGAAGGTCAGATGGCTGTCAATTTACAGAAATTAAAACAAGCAAATAATATGCCAAAATTTAAATCAAACTCAACAGAGTAGACACAGTTAAATATGTCTACTCTGTTGTTTGCAAAGCCGATTTGGAAATTAGTTTTGATTATTTTAAGACCAAAAGACCATAAGACATAGGAACTGAATGAGGCCATGCAGCTCAGTGAGTCTGCTCCGCCACTCAGTTATGGCTGATTTATTTTGCTCAACCCCATTCTCCTGCCTTCTCCCTTGTGGTGAACTACATATACCTGTCTGGACACGCCCCCCCCCCGCTGACTGCTCCTGTGGCTCCTCCCACAGACCCTGGTATAAAGGCGATTGAGGCCTGAGCCCTGCCCTCAGTCTCCAGGATATAGCATGGTGGTCAATTGCTGCTTGTTCTTTCTTCCAGTCAATAAAAGCCAATATCTCGCCTCACATCTCGGAGAGTTATTGATGGTGCATCACCCCTGTAAACTTGATGCTCTTACTAATCAAGAACCAATCAACCTCTGTTTAAATATACCTATTGAATTGTCCTCTTTAGTCATCTGTGGCAATGAATTCTGCAGATTCACCATTAAAGAAATTCCTCCTCATCTCTGTTCTAAAGGGATTTTCTTGAATTCTGAGGCTGTGTCCTCTGCTCTTAGGCTCTCTCACACTTGGAAACATTCTCTTTTGGTGCATCCTATCTAAGCCTTTCAATATTTGGTAGAGTTCAATGAGGTCGGCCCCCCCCCCCCCCAATCGTCTTCAATCTCATTCTAAATTCCAGAAAGTACATGTCCAGAACCATCAAATGCTCCCCAAACATTCATTCTCAGGATCATTCTTGTAAACCTCTCAATCCTCTCTAATGCGAGCACATCATTTCTTAGGTATGGAGACCAAAACTGTTCACAATACTTTGAATGTGGTCTGACTAATGCCTTACAAAGTCTCAGAATTTTATTCTATTCCTAGTGGGTATGAGTGAAAAATGTTAGATTGCAAATTTACCATGACAGCCAAAACATGGATTGATGCTGAAAGAGATGCAGCTCCAGATTCAATTGCACATTAATGAAAATGTTGAAAAAATGAAGATGCTGGAAAATTAAAAATAGAAACAGAAAAATTTGGAAAGATTCAGCAAGTCAGGGAGTTTGCAAATGCTTTGGGTCAATGACTTTCAGAAATAAACTAAATTTAAACTGTAAATGGAGGGGGGGTGAGTTGTAAGTGGAGTGAACAGAGAAATGATCTTCGAAGAATCACTTCAATCTGGCCACTAAATGTTCACATTGTTTGTAAATGATTTGGATAATAGAATTGATTGATCTGTGGCAAAGTTTGTGGATGAAACATAGATAGGTGGAGGGGTAGGTAGTGCTGAGGAAGCAATGCAATTGCAGCAGGGTTTAGACAAGTTGGAAGAATGGGCAAAAAATGGCAGATGGAATACAGTGTTGGGAAATGTATGATAATGCTTTTTGATAAAAGGAACAATAGTGCAGACTATTATCTAAATGGGGAGAAGGTTCAAAGATCAGAGGTGCAGAGGGACTTATGTTCAAACATAAGGGATGCAGAGGATCTTGTGCAAGACTCCCAGAAGGTTAATTTACAGTTTGAGTCTATGGTAAAGAAGGCAAATGCAATGTTGGCATTTATTTCAAGGGGAGTAGAATATAAAAACAAGGAGATCATGCTGAGGCTTTATAAAACACTAGTCAAGCGGTACTTGGAATATTATCAACAACTTTGGGCCCCATATCTCAGAAAGGATATGTTGTCATTACAGAGAGTCCAGAGGAGGTTTACGAGGATAATTCTGGGAATGACGAGGTTAACGTATGAGGAGCACTTGACAGCTTTGGGCCTGTACTCACTGGAATTTAGAAGATGCGTGGGGATCTCATTGAAACCTACAAAATGTTGAAAGGACTAGATAGGGTGGATGTGGAGAAGATGTTTCCTATGGTGGGAACATCCAGAACTAGAGGAAAGAGCCTCAAAATTGAAGTAACCTTTCAGAACAGAGGTAAAGAGGATTTTTTTTTTTAAGCCAGAGAGCAGTGAATCTGTGGAATGCTCTGTCACAGACTGTGGTAGACGCCAAGTCCATGGGTACGTTTAAGGCAGCAGTTGATGGCTTCCTGATTGTTCAGGGCATCAAAGGCTTTGGCAGGAAGCAAGTGTGTGAGGTTGAGTGGGATCTGGGATCAACCATGATGAAATTGCAGAGCAGACTCGATGGGCTGAATGGCCTAATTCTGCTCCTATGTCTTATGGTCTTCTGATCCACCCACTTATTGGGAATGAAGAAGTGGTGATATGGTCTTCTGAGCTTTGTCAAATGGATTGGGTACAGATTGTTGGATGTGACATTTGAGGACATCCTGACTTTGACCATAGGAGTGAGATCATTGAACCTATTGAAGAACTGCATTCAAGCTTTAGTGCAACACATACAAATGCTGGAGGAGGAACTCGGTAGGTCAGGCAGCAACTATAGAGGGGAAAATCTGTCAATATTTGGGGCTAAGGCCCTTCATCAGAACTGGAAAGGAAGGGGGAAGGAGGAAGTATAGCTTTAGTGCTTTACTTTTGATGTTGAGTATCAAGCCTATGTGACTACACTCTGTTTTAAGCGTCCGGTGTTTGAAGCCTAGAATCCACCCCCCCTCCCTCAAGCAGGGTCTGTGGTGCAATGTTGCAGGATCTGAGAGAAATTACTAATTTCCATGTAGAGTTTTTCTTCCTTCTCTACCAGTTCAGAAGAAGGTTTAGAATGACTCCTAACTGAAGTGGTGTGGGCCAACTTTAAGTTCAAAATTTAAAGTAAATTTATTATCAACGTACATATATCTCACCATGTACTACCCCGAGTTTCATTTTAATGTGGGCATTCACAGTAGAAGAAAGAAATACAATAAAATCAATGAAAAACTACACACAAGCAAAGACTGACAAACATCCAATGTGAAAAAGAAGACAAATGGCCAAATACAAAAACAAATCATAATAAATAAATAATATATTTTACTGAGAACATGAGTTGTACAATTCTTGAAAGTGAGTTTCATCTGTTGTCGAATCAGTTCAGTGTTGAAGTGAGTAAAGCCATCCCACTGGTTTAGGAGCTTGATGGCTGAAGGGTCATAAATGTTACTGAGCCTGCTGGTGTGGGACCTCAAGCTCCTCCACCTCCTTCCTGATGGCAGCAGCAAGAGGAGAGCATAGGCCAGATGGTGAGCGTCCTTGAAGGTGGATGCCAATTTCTTGTGGCAGTGCGCCTTGAGATGTGCTCAGTGGTGGGGAGGGACCTTCCTGTGATGGACTGGGCTGCATCCACTACTTTTAAATTGTTGGAAGACACTTTAAATATTATTACTCATGTTATTTGACTCCTGTTGAGGCATGCAACTGCTCACAAAGTTGTAGTGCCTGTTGCATCAGGAAGTGATACCAGAATTTCTTATTTATATCTATGTTTTTAGCAATTTTAGACAGCACAGTGGCAGTACATCTGTTTAAGCAAGGTCAGACATTACATCATGCAGATAAATTATTCATTTGCTTTCTGTGGTTTCTTATGATGTAAAGTCTTTATATAGATGCTCCACAAAGTTGACTACTTTGAACAGATTTTCATCATTATTAACCCTGAAATAACTCTGGTGTATCAAGCATTATCTCTTTCATAATTGTCAATCAGAGCAAAATGGTGTAAAAGTGGAAAATGAGACCATTGAACCTATCTTAGGTAAGATTAGTCAAAGATAAAGAAGGCTCATTCAATACTTTTGTGGACACCCAGGTGAAAATTGTCAGGACTAGTGTAATAGAACACATTAATTTTAAAAGGGTAGTTTTACCATCATTCATTCTTGGAGAAATATTTTATCTTGAGTACCTTCAGCACGGTGATTTTCATAATAAGAGCAAAGGACAAATATCAGGAATTTGATCAGAACACCTATTATTGGCATTTTGCCATTAAAAAAGAAAGTTTTGTATGAAGTTGCAAATTAGCATCAAGCAGTACTGAGTCAAAGTCAGTTTCATAGAGTGCAGGCTGTCTCTTGGTAACAAATGTATTCCACTTTACAGATATCCTTAAACTGATTTTCTCCATGTTAGAAAACACACAAAGTCATGTGAGATAGGAGCCACATTGTAATCTGCAGGCAGAAGAACACATAAGACTGATATTTACTCGATTACTAAAAGTGGAACGAGAGGAGAAACTAGTTCCTCATTTCACAGAACAAATATATGGAGTTTTGAATTTAATAATATTATGGGAGCTTGTTCATACAAATGTGTGCCTGCAAGCTGGGTGTTTGTAACTGGGAACAGCCTGTAGGTATAATTCATTTAGAATGATATTGAGGATCTTTATGTTTACTGGCTGAAGGGTCAGTACAGCTGAACGAGGGGCAATGTTTCCATCCTATTGGATTGGCCTGGACCTTGAGCTGGTGTGACCAGAACACTAACCCATTCAGATCTCTGAATGAAACAGATACATTTCTAAGCATTATATTTTCTGTTTCATCTGCCCAACCTTTAACAAAATACCACTGGTATGAAAACTTCCATTTGTACAAGCCAATATTTGCTCAAGGTACTTTAAGTTTCTTTTTAATAATTTTAGTTGTCGCCAGAGTATAAACAATCAGATAAGGATTAAAAACAGGACGAAGCAATTCGACCCATTTGTCTACCCTGCCATTCAGTAAGATCATGATAGATTGTTTTTCTTACAGCTGCTGTTTTTGCATTAACCTTGTGTACTGTACTGAGCAAATGTTTTAGGCTCCTATGTGTAGCTAGGGTTGCAAGACTTTCGCACAGTAGTGTGTTTGTCAACGTGGAGTGGAGAGTGAGTTTGTGAATCTGGCGAGAGCAAAGGATATTGGGAATGGTAAGGGTGGAATGCTGCAGGAGGGCTGTGGGAAAGATGGCGGAGAAGGAGTGTGAGGAACAGGGGGGTGGGGCGGGGGGGGTGGTGTTGGGGAGTAGCACAGGTGTAGACACATCCAGCCCTGAGACATCAGGCAAGGACATTTGATTCCAAACAACTGGTTTATTGATCATTACAGAATGCCTTTCTAGTGCTTGACCTTAGAAACTAGTTGACCTGTATTTCACAACCACTTATTACTGTGATACCTTTATTCAAAGTATCATCATCCTTAATTCAAACCCTGATTTAGGCAATGTTATCAAACTCAGTTCTTACTGATGGATCTCTGTTTAATTTCTGCTCCTTAAAGTTCTTCCAGGAGTCAAGAATGGTGAGGAGTCTTAATTCTAGGATTTCAGTTTATTTTAGAGTACAAGCAAGCACACAAATACTTAGCCAACTAAGCAAAAAGCTGAGAAATGATGCCAAGAGGCGAATTAATGCTAAGGGATATAAGGCAAATGAATAAAGATGGCACTTCTGAAAAATCTGTCAGTTTTATAGATCAGACATTCCAACATAGAAATACACAGCACATTACAGGCCCTTCGGCCCACAATGTTGTGCTGAACATGTAACCTACTCTAGAAATTGCCTAGAATTTCCCCAGCGCATAGCCCTGTATTTTTCTCAGCTCCATGTACCTATCTAAAAGGCTCTTAAAAGACCCTATTGTATCCATTTCTACCACTGTTGCCAGCAGTGCAGTCCATGCACCCAGCACTCTCTGTATGAAAAACTTACCATAAGACATAGCAGAAGAATTAGGCCATCTGGCCCATTGAATCTGCTCCGCCATTCAATCATGACTGATCCTTTTTTTCCATCTCTTCCTCAACCCCAGTTCCCAGCCTTCTCTCCATAACCCTTGATGCCAGGTTCAATCAAGAACCTGTCAATTTCTGCCTTGAATACACCCAACAACCTGGCCTACACAGCTGCATGTGGCAACAAATTCCAAATTCACCACCCTTTGGCTAAAGAAATTTTCCCGCATCTCTGTATTGAACGGGTGCCCCTCTATCCTGAGGCTGCGCCCTCTTGTCCCAGACTCTCCCACCATGGGAAACATCCTTTCCACATCTACTCTGTCTAGGCCTTTCAATACTTGAAAGGTGTCAATGAGATCCCGCCCTCATACTTCTGAATTCCAGTGATTACAGACCCGGAACCATCGAACGTTCCTTGTATGATAAACCTTTCATTCCTGGAATCATCTTTGTGAACCTCCTCTGGACCCTCTCCAATGCCAGCACATCTTTTCTAAGATGAGAGGCCCAAAACTGTTCACAATACTCAAGGTGAGGCCTCACCAGTGCCTTATAAAGCCTCAGCATCACATCCCTGCTCTTGTATTCTAGACCTTTTGAAATGAATGCTAACATGGCATTTGCCTTCCTCACCACCAACGCAACCTGTAATTTAACCTTCACAGTGTTCTGCACAAGGACTCCCAAGTCCCTCTGCATCTCAGATTCCTGTATTTTCTCCCCACTTAGAAAATAGTCTGCACATTTATTTCTACTACCAAAGTGCATGACCATACATTTTCCAACATTGTATTTCATTTACCATTTACTTGCCCATTCTCCTAGTCTGTCTAAGTCCTTCTGCATTCAATCTGTTTCCTAAACACTAACTGTCCCTCCAGCAATCTTTGTATCATCTGCAAACTTGGCAACAAAGCCAGCTGGTTCATCATCTAAGTTACCCCTGATATCCCTTCGGTACCTATTTCCTAGCACCTTAAAACTTTGCTGCCTTGTGTTAGCCATTACAGCCCTGGAAAAAAGCATCTGGCTATCCACACGATCAATGCCTCTCATCATCTTATACTCCTCTATCAGGTCACCTCTCATCCTCTGTCGCTCCAAGAAGAAAAGGCCAAGTACACTCAACCTATTCTCCAATAGGTACACCCTCCAATCCAGGCAACATCATTGTAAATTTCCTCTGCACATCCTTCCTGTAGTGCCAGAACTGAACACTAAGTGGGGTCTGATCAAGCTTTTATATATCTTAGATAGTGATGAATTAATTAATATGATATATAATTAAAACAATTGCATCATGAGAGTAATGTGCCAATGAAAAATGAAACAGATAAACCATTAGTTAAACCATTAGTTTAGTTGCTGTACGGCTTTCTGCCACTGAGTATGAAAATTACATGAGTTTGTTAAAAGGTACAAATCTTATATCAGGTTTTATTTAAAAAGGCGGTGGTTTCCAACATTACCAAAACATAACCATTAATTCAATAAATGCTTCATTTGTTGCCCCGGAGATGTAATATCCCAAATGTAATTTACCATGTGGAGGAAACGAGCACTGGGAAATATTGAGAGATTTTCCTGAGGACTAAACATCAAAGGTTTGCTGAGGAATATTTTTGTATGTCCAATATACACTTTTCTGATGATAATTAGATGATAAAAATCCATGGAGAAATGTCAGTGCTAATGCTATTGGTTGCAATGGTACAAGAAGTAAAATTGCTGAATCAACTTTTGAACTTTGAGTAACAGTTCAACATTTAATAGTGGTTAGGAGTATTTAAAGTTATATCTTCATTTGCAATAATACCAAACAAGGCAGTAAGGGGATTTGGGTCAAATTGGACCCTAAAAAGTTGTGAGAAGGTATGAAATACTTCCCACCAAAACTTTTCAATTTTCGGGCAAAACCAAAACATATGAATTAAAGAGGCATCTGCAGAGTTGCATTTATTACAAAGTTGAGAAACATTCGGGTAAAAACTGGACAGCTTCTGTTTAGAAATGTAAGCTCTATGAACCACTTTAAATTGTAGAAGAGAATGACGAGCACAGAAAGATGATTTATTAACCCGTTTAAGGATTTTATTCCATCTATCATCAGAAATCTGACAATTTAGGACATCCTCCCAAGCTTTTTTTATTTTATCTAAAAAGTCTTGTCTAGAATCAATCAACAAGTTATAGATACTGGTAATAGAACCATTAACAAAAGATTTTAAATTTAAAAGATAGTCCAGTAAATTTTTATCAGGACCTATAGGAAAAGTAGTTAATTGGAAACATAGAAAATCTCTATTTTGAAGGTATCTGTAAAAATGTGTTTTTGGGAGAGTAAATTTATTTGATAATTGGTCAAATGAAGTTTTAGTTTTTACCTCTCTTTTAGCAAGAAGAGCAATCTTGCTTAAGTGGAAGGAGTCTACCCCTCCTACACATCTTCAATGGCTACGTGATATTATGTCTTATTTAAATTTAGAAAAGATCCGCTGCTCAGTCTTAAATTCGAAACAATCTTTTTATGATATCTGGAGACCTTTCCAAAATTACTTTTCCAATTTATAAAGTTTAACAGTGCACAGACTTTTATGTATATTTTTATCTTCTCTTCTTAAGTGAATATGTCTTTTTTTTTCTAATTATCCATTGTCATCCATCAGCTTTTTTCTTTGGTAGTTGGTAGGGGGTTGACTTTTTTTATATAAAAAATTCTTTTATGATGTATGACTTATCTTTAAATTTTTGATTACAGAGTGGTATACCTTTATGTGTTATGCTATAACATTTTGATCAATTTTATTACAATATATGAATGTACACAAGTTATGTTGAGATGTATCTATGTGTATCTCTGTAAATCTTGTTTTTTTTCTTCTGAATAAAAATATTGTAAAAAGAAAAATATTGTAAAAAGAAAAGAACATTTAACAGTGGTGCTGTATTTAATAACAAGGTAAGTTGGCTGCTGTAAAGTGAGGAGATATTAGCAGGTGGTGATATAAAATAAAAGAACTCATCCAAATGAAGAAAATAGAAAGCATACTGCTGGGCCAAGAGTAGAGAGCTAAGGCAAATCATGACTGAAATGATGGAACATTTAATCTAACTGAGATAGGAGGCTGACCTCAAAATGTGTGCTGAGTGTTGTAAGCAAAATCAGGCTCTTGAACCAGCATGAATAACTTCACTCACCTACAACTCTCTTTTTCAGTATTAACTCATTATTTTTATTTGCACTGTAGATCTTCCTTTGGACATTGGTTGTTTGTCAATCCTTGTTTATAGTTTTTCATAAAATCTACTATATTTCTTTATTTTCCTGTAAATACCTTCAAGAAAATGACTTTCAAAGTTTATATGGTGGCATAACATAGAAATCGAAACATACAGCACACGCCAGGCCCTTCGACTCCCAATGTTGTGCGGACCATGTAACCTACTCTAGCAGCTGCCTAGAATTTCCCTAGCGAAAATCCTTTTGTTTTTCTAAGCTCCATCTACCTACCTAAGAGTCTCTTAAACATACATATATGTACTTGGTTAATAAATTTCCTTTGACTTGCTCCTTTATGCACCCAAAATTTCCCTGGTGAAATTATAACAACTTCCATTGTCATGATGCTTTTAGTTTGATGCAAGCGTTGTAGAATTTCAGAATTTCAGATTTATTCCTAGCCTAATCATAGGACAGTTCACAATAACCAATTAACCTACCAACTGGTACATCTGGACTGTAGAGGCAACAAGAGCATCTGGAAGAAACCCATGCAGTCACAAGGAAAATGTATAACCTCCTTACAGAGTGAGGTGGGAACTGAATCCGAGTCACCTGTATTGTAAAATGTTGTGCTAACCGCTACACACCAATGTTTAAGTACTTAGATGTGCCTTGTAGCAAAGGCCCAAAATTAATCAAATATTGTTGCTGATATTATGAATGAACTAGTTTTTCTGTTGTAATGGATCTTAATTAAAAATGGTTTTGCTTGAGGGTGCAGATGACTAATATATATTTGTTACACAATTGCCAATATTTATTCTTACCTACAGAGCCAGAAAAGCTACAAAAAGCAAAATCAGCTCAAACAACAAAAAGAAAAGGTAACTGTAGTATATTTAATATTTTAATAATATTTGAGTAATATTGTAAATATATAGTTTAATTCATTATGGATTATATGTACAAAGTACATAAATGGTGTGCATCATTACACCACCATGTCATGTGTGAGTGCCTCACTAAAGCAAAGCTAAGTCGACCCGTATCCCTGGCTCCTGTGTTTTACTTTCAATTAGTTTCTGGAGTTACAAAACGTAACAGTAAAAAGCAAAGATGATATGACTAGTCATAATGTGTAATTTCAACATTATTAGTCAATGTTTTGATTGATAATTTATATAAGAATGAAGAACCAACAGTTTCCAAAAGTGGAAAGAGGGTACTACCTGAAGTACACAATAAAATCTGATACAGAAGTCAAAAGTTGGCCGTTTATCAAAGGAACTAGGATAGGAAACTCACTACACAGCTTTTAATTAATTGAAGCTCACACTTTATTGTCTCTGCACAAATAACAAGGCCACTATGTTGACCCCAGGCAAATAACAGAGAACAAGAATTCTACTGTTCCCTCTGCACCAGTACACACTCAGACCACTTTCCCAATTTATAACAGTAAAATAGGTGATCTCCGATGGCCAGATAATCGATCCGTTCTTCTCTCTGCCCCTAGCATGGGTGTTTTTCCTTGCAATGTGTTACCGCTGATAGTGCAATTGAAGTGTCCACTTTTATATTTATTCTCTATCAATGGAAATGTAGCATTTCAGTGTCATTGGATAAACATCACCTGGTTGACCCTTAACACCTTTTTGTTGGCTTTGGTTCTGGACTACAACCCATATTGTTCTATGGTTTCTAGCCCCCCCCCCCCCCCCAACCTTGATTCTTTGTTCCTTTCAATTCTGACTGGTAATAACCTAAGCGACTCAGACGCTCAGTCTAATGAGATTGCAGATTGCTCCTCCGGCAAGTCTGGCACTTAACGTAGTAAATAGCTACTTGTCTGAGAACAGTCTCAGGTTTACCAGAAGCTCCTTGTGTCCACGTTCAATTGTTCTGATTAGATTATCCCAGAGCAAGTATCAGTTCAGAATCCACAAAATGTGGAGGGTGGGGTGGAGACACAAAATGGGTGTCTCCATCCTACTGTCCTTGACTGATTCGATTTCGATATTTTCTTCCATATTTCAAATCTGCCATGGCCAACTAGAAGTGCGCTCCATCATGGCGGCCAGCGATTTGCATATTTCCTCAACACACTGCCACCTTTGCACATCTGCTCCATGTTATGTGCTCCACGATATCTAACATTGCTGCCTTCTTTATACTGACATGCACCAGACACTGTGATTTGAGAGGAAAATCAAGGAACTCGCAGACGTAACCCGTGGCGAGGTGCTTATGTCACCTGACCCTTTAACATATGCACGGTTAAATGTGTTAAAGTTAATGTATTCACTGGACACCTGACATGATAGGAATGGTGTCCACCCCATAACTGTAGCAAGAAATGGGTGGATCCAATTTATTTTGGGGCATTACATTCAATAATGTAGGAGGCAGCATGGTACCATAGCGAGGAGCACAGTAGTGCAGTAGCATAGGACATAGTCCAACACTTTACAGCACCAGCTGTAAGATCAGGACTCGATTGCCGCCTCTGTCTATAAGGAGATTGCATGTTCTGCCAGAGACTGTCTAGGATTCCTCCGGGTGCTTTGGTTTCCTCCCACGTTCCAAAGGTGTACAGTTAGGGTTAGTGAGTTGTGGGCCAGCTTTGCTGGTGCTGGACACTTTATGGGATCCCCAGCACAATCCTCACTGATCTGATTTGATACAAACAACATATTTCACCGTATATTTCAATGTACATGTGACAAATAAAAGTAATCTTTCTTTTAATTTCTGCTGAAATAGCATGTTAAGGCACAAAAATTCTCCTGTGATTTTACTAATGTTTGATGTACATTTGTTCATGTTTATTTAATATTTATGTAAGATTGAAGTATGAACAATATTGATCTTAATTCATTTGTTCACCAAATGCTTAGAGGTTGAAACTATGAAGAAAGTGAAACCAAAGCCTGCAGGGAAAGGTAACAAAGTTTAAACTGTATTAATATTAATCTGCAATTCTGACATCCCATCGCTCTTCTTTTCCTTTGCTAAAAGTACAGACCTGCCTGTAGGTCTCTGAGGATAAATGAATATGCTACTGATATTCATAGGAATAGAGATTTGTCCAGTTAAACCAATATTTATCCATACAAATCCATCAAGTAAATAATCTTGACTATTTTGAAAGAATGATAATGATGGCAAAATATGATTAATGTATTAAGCAAACTGGGGCAGCACAGTAGCGTAGTATAGTTGAATTTTCAAAAAGACTTCAGACAAGTTTCCACACATGAGGCTGCTTAACAAACTATGAGCCCATGGAAGTAAAGGAAAGATTCTAGCAAGGATAAAGCAGTGGCTGATTGGCAGGAGGCAAAGGGTGGAAATAAAGGGAGCCTTTCTGGTTGGCTGATGGTGACTACTGGTGTTCCACAGGGATCTGTGGTTGGACCGATTCTCCTTACATTATATGACAATGATTTGGATGATGGAATTGATGGCTTTGTTGCAAAGCTTGCAGATAATATGAAGATAAGTGAAGGGGCTGGTTGTTTGGATGGAATACAGTGTTGGGAAATGTACGATAATGCATTTTGGTAAAAGGAACAGACTATTATCTAAATGGGGATGTTCAAACATAAGGGATGCAGAGGATCTTGTGCAAGACTCCCAGAAGGTTAATTTACAGGTTGCGTCTGTGGTAAAGAAGGCAAATGCAATGTTGACATTTATTTTAAGGGGAATAGAATGTAAAAGCAAGGAGATAATGCTGAGGCTTTATAAGACACTAGTCAGGCTGCACTTGGTATATTGTCAACAACTTTGGGCCCCATATCTCAAAAATGATGTGTTGTCATTAGAGAGAGTCCAGAGGAGGTTCACAAGAATTATTCCAGGAATGAAGGGGTTAACATAGGAAGAGCACTTGGCAGCTTTGAGCCTATACTCACTGGAACTTAGAAGAATGTGAGGGGGGAATCTCATTGAAACCTAACAAATGTTTAAAGGACGTGATAGGGTGGATATGGAGAGGATATTTCCACTAGTGGGGTTGTCCAAGATTGAGAGCTGACCTTTAGAAACAGAGTTAAGGAGAAATTTTATCAGCCAGAGAGTAGTGAATCTGTGGAATGCGCTGCCACAGACTGCTGTGAAGGCCAAGTCCATGGGGATAATTAAGACAGAAGTTGATTGTTTCCTAATTGGTCAGGGCATCAAAGGATATGGCGAGAAGGCAGGTGTATGGGGTTGAGTGGGATGCAGGATCAGCCATGGTGGAATGGCAGAGCAGTCTCAATGAGATGAATGGCCTAATTCTTCTCCTATGTCTTATGGTCTTATAGAGAGGCAGCAGAAAGACTTAGACAGATTAGGAGAATGGGCAGTGGAATGGCAGATGGAATACAGTGACGGGAGGTGAATGTTCATGTACTTTTGCAGACGAAAAGAAAGGGTTGATTATTTTCTAAATGGAGAGAGAATGCAAAAAACTAAGATGCAAAGGGACTTGGGAATGCTTGTACAGAATTCCCTAAAGGTTAATTTGCAGGTTCAGTCTGTGACGAGGAAGGCAAAAGCAATGATAGCATTCATTTCAAGAGGACTAGAATATAAAAGCAAGAATGTAATATTGAGAATTTATAAAGAACTGGTGAGGCCTCTTTTGGAGTATTGTGAGCAGTTTTGGGCCCCTTATCTTAGAAAGGATGTATTGAAAATGGAGAGGGTTCAAAGGAGGTTCAAGAAAATTATTGCAGGATTGAATGGCTTGTCATATGAAGAGTGTTTGATGGCTCTGCCTGTATTTGCTGGAATTCAGAAGAATGAAGGGTGAAGTCATTGAAACCTATTGAATGGTGAAAGGCCTTGATAGAGTGGGTGCAGAGAGGATGTTTCCTCAGGAAGAACCAAGGACCCAGCCTCAGAATAGAGGGGTGTCCTTTTAGAATGGAGATGAGGAATTTCTTTAGCCAGACAGTTGTGAATCTGTGGAGGCCAAGACTTAATGTATATTTAAGGCAGAGGTTGATAGATTCTTGATTGCTCAGGGCATGAAGGGATATGGGGAAATGCAAGGAGATAGGGGCAGAGAGGGAAATTGGGTCAGCCATGATGAAATAGCCTAATTCTGATCTTATGTCTTGTGGTCTTATGGTTTCTTATGGTAGTAGTTAGCACAACACTTTACAGTGCAGATAACCAGAGTTCAATTCCCACTGCTGCCTGTAAGGAGATTGTACATACTCCCTGTGATTGCATGGGTTTCCTCCAGGTGTTCTGGTTTCCTCCCACAGTCCAAAGACTTACCAGTTGGTAGGTTAATTGGTTATTGAAAATAATCCCATGATTAGGCTAGGAGGTTGCTGGGCAGCATGACCTGAAGGGCTGGAGGGCCTATTTCACGTTGTATCTCAATGAATAAAAATAATTAAACAAAATTAAACAAAATCTAACTAAAATCTGTAAAGATTGTCTCCATGAATGCTTTCCCAACATTGAGTCATAGGATACTACAGAACAAAAAAAAGTTCCTTTGGTGCTGAATCTACCTAGTCCCACTGTCCTGCACCTGGACCATAACTCTCCACATCCCTCTCATCCATGTACCTATCCAAATTTCTCTTCAATGTTGAAATCAAACCTGCATCCACCAATTCCTCACAAGCTTAAGTGTTTAGCTTACTAAATCTGCACTTTGATTGTATCTGATACATCCCAAAGCTGAGAATATAAGTAATGTGCTACTGACAACTAAAGAAGAGTCGACAGCTTTTATATTGTTTGCCTGAGAGATATTTAGCAAGCAGTTAAATTTTTCTCTCTTACTTTACTCCATAATGCAGCGTTGAATTTACCGTCACCTTCGTGATCATGAAATGGAAGTTAATCAATGAGCAAGGAGTCAATCTTTATCAAGCAAAGGCAAAAATATAGATTGATGCCAAAACTGATCATTGACTCTGTAGGAGCCATACGTCTGTTTTCTATCTGGATTGTATTCTGGGTTGCGCCTTCATTATGTGTATTATGGTAGCTAGTCACATGAGTGGGGCAGTATGGTGAAAGCGAAGGGAATAGGTTCCGTATCCGTGCTTTCTTCTGGGCAGTTTGGAGTTGAGGACCGACGGATGTCACATCTTTTGTTGACCACTTAGTTACGCTTAAGTTTCATCGCTTCTTTTTTTATTTTGCTAGTTGCTAATAAAGGATCAAATACAGTTCTTCAATGTTTGGAACATTATTACTGGAGTAATAATGATTGGAGGACGCGTCACACAAGAATAACAACACGTGCTAGGTCGCCAACAGCAGTGCTGGCAAATGTGTGCATGAAATTGTTGCCTGCAGTTCTTTTAACTTGCTGATGCTGATGATTGGATTTGGTTCAGATATCAAATCCTCTGCAGTGATATTCCACCTTTCATGTTTGTACAATATTAGTGTCACTCCATCAACTCTACAGTTATTTTGCTTTCACATGAGTCTTTAGGCTGGAAATTGACCTTTGTTCATCTATATTGAATATACTAGGTAGTAGCATATGTGCTTAACTCTTCAGCAAAATTCAATTCCATTTACCGGTAAGTTAATGTTTGGTAATGCTGCTGTGGATAAATCTCTAGCTCAATGCCAAATAGTTTATTCATAAAAACATGTCCTGTGCTGGGTACATTTATGAACCAAAGTTTTGGACCTTCAGCAAGATTACAACCAATATATCTGGTTTTCATTTAATTAAAATTAATTATTTTTAGTTTAAAAATTAAAACACTCTTGAAGGCCTACTTGGAAATGTTGTTTCACTGATAAACATATTTCCCAACACTAAGTGCCAACCAGGGAGAACTCACATTTTTTTTCAAAACGTGATATATAGCTTTAAAAGCACACATGCGGAGTACTGACTAAATTTATTTTTCTTTGGTTTAAAACTTGAACACTAAAACTGAAGGTGAAAAATGTAGGGAGAAACTACAAATTAATGTGAATTATTGAAAGAAAATAAAAATTTGATCCAAATTGTTCAGCCTGAAGCATTTTGTACCAGCAGCTGAAATACCTAACAGAAGTTTTATATTCAATTAAACAACTAATACCCTAGGTTAAAAAAAAGAGAGGCACTGTGTGAGGCACTGTGTTTTGGTCCCATCACCATACATTTCTTGGTAGATTGCTGGTGTTTTAGTCAAACGTGCAGAGGCGTTGAACCAATATGCATGCCAAAATTCATTATGTCATTAAAAAACAGAGTCAACCTTTATAACTTTATAAATTATCTAAATAATGGTATGTTCCTCTAAAGTACTGGTTTCCAATCTTTTTTATGCCATGGACCCTTACCATTAACTGAGGGGGCCTGTGGAACTCAGGTTGGGAACCCCTGCTCTAAACTATCCATCTCAAATGAGGAATTGTCAATAACAGAACAATTTACAGAATCAGTCCACAGACCATATCAAATCAGTCTGTGACTTTGCTGTATCCAGTTACATTTTTCAAGAATGAATACTGTTGCATCTTATTGATTGAAATTTTCTATCAATCAAAAGTAAATGCTTTTATCAAACATTAATGAAAACCCAAAAAAAACGCCTTGCAGAAAGCCAGAACTAAAGAAAGAACAGTTCAGGTCCTAATTATATTTAATGGTGAGTTAAGTGTCAGTCAGAAGAGGGGCACATTTTCACTTCTGCTAAAACCGTGGCAATATGCTATTGATACGAAATAGGATTTAACCCCCATTATGTGTATCAAATGGTGTTGGTGGCACTTCTAGTGTGGTAGTGTAGGGGGTAGTGCTTGTCACTCTTGCTTTCAGCTTCCACCACTGGCTCGCAGACTCATGAAAGGAGAGCTGAATGTGAAAGTCTGTCCCTGCCTGTACATAGTCTCTCCAACAGCAAGCCTTGTGTAGTGCCTCCATGCTGGCAACACACAGAAACTGACTCCGTTTGGACTCAGGCTGAACTACAGAGGACAGGGCGGAGGTCTGGCCCCTGCACATGGAGCACGCAGGCCCACCGATGTGCGGGCACGCCCTGGTGCTCGTGAACTAGATCCCCAGCTGTGGGTAAATAGCACACCTGTCTTGTGGACAGTCTTGGGAGAGGCGAAGGCCACGGGAGGAAACCCAGACAGAAAATCTGGAGTGGAGCCCCTAATAAGGCAGCTGGACTTTACTGAACATCCTTCCGGCAGCTCCTGCAACCAGGCTGGTGCCAAATGCATTGCTTCACTTTCCTTTGGACTATACGGTGAGGCTGAGAGGAAGCTCTTGACAACTGGGCATCCCAGGATCTCCATACCTCCCGGCCAGGCTTATGTCCGATGAGGTGTCGCTTCTCCATTGATCTTTGAGCCAGATGGATGCCACCATCATCAGAATGAGAATCAGGTTTATTATCACCGACATGTGTCGTGAAATTTGTTAACATGATCATCATCATCAACCCAAATCACGTTAATTGGATAAACTTCATTTCTGGATTTCATGTCTCTCATAAGCAAATCCATTGGCCTGACTACTGGTTGTGGACTCTTCGAGCTATGTTTCTGGAGCACTGTCCACACCTTCCACTAATGGCAGGTAGCAGAACATCCTGCAAAAGTTGTGCACTTCAGCTTCCTCAGATCTTTCTCACAAAGAAAAATCTGACAGATTTGACTTGCATCAGATGTCTTCTGTTCAAGTGCGAAATAAGAGGACGGAGTTTTTCATCTTTCCTTAATTCCGTTCTATAAAAGTACCCTTTCTCTTTTATCTCTGCAAATCTCTACTTTGGGATTGCCACATGAAGAGTTACCTATCCCTTGTTAGAGATCCTACATCAAGAATTCCAGGGTCTTGATTAGCATGAAATTTCCTAAATCCCAGTTTGCAGACATTGTTTGAATTTTGACACGTTCTTAATTGTTCTTTGTACTTTTGGCTTTCGCCTGACAGTTTCAACGTATTTTCTTTATTTGTCTGGAACACTGTTAGGATCTACTGCATCATTAAATTTCTTGCTCCACAAGCATACTCTCGCTGCCCCTTAACATGCATGAAAATTGATGTCATTGACACCAGAGTGGCCTGCCTTTTAGCTCTAATGCATTTCCCAATCCAGTATGATCCACTTCTGTCACCAGTCAGATATTGAGTAGACAGTGAATTGGTGTCAAAAGTCAAAGTCAAAGCCAATTTATTGTCTAAGTATGTATATGTCACCACACATTACCTTAGAATTCATTTTCTTGCAGACATTTACAAGAAAATAAAGAAATGCAATAGAATTTCTGACAAGAAAAGAATGATAAATAATAGGTAAAGATTGATAAAACAATCATTGTGCAAAAATAAGACAAATTGCTTAAGTAAAAAAATAAATAATACCGAGAATCTGAGTTGTAGACTGAGTTGCAGATTCCAAGATATTGAGTCTATAGGTTAGAAACATCGAACCATAGAAAACCTCCAGCATATTATAGGCCCTTCGGCCCACAAAGCTGTGCCGAACATGTCCCTACCTTAGAACTATCTAGGCATACCCGTAGTCCTCTATTTTTCAAAGCTCCATGTATCGATCCAGGAGTCTCTTAAATGACCCTATCATTTCTCCCTCCACCACCACTGTCGGCAGCCCATTCCACACACACAGCACTCTCTGCATAAAAAAACTTACCACCGACATCTCCTCTGTTCCTACTTCCAAGCACCTTAAAACTGTGCCCTCTCGTGCTAGCCAATTCAGCCCTGGCCAAAAGCCTCTGACTACCCACACAATCAATTTGTGGGACTGTAGGATTAGCTCGGAGTTGTAGTGAGTGAAGTTATCCACACCAGTTCAGGAGTTTGATGGTTGTAGGTTAATAAGTGTTCTTGAATCTAGTGGCGTAGGACCTAAGGCTTTTGTACCTCCTGCCTAAAAGAGACCATGGCCTGGATAGTGGGTGTCCTTGATGATGGATGCTGCTCAGTAGTGGAGAGGGCATTTCCTTTGATGGACTGAGTTACATGGACCACTTTCTACGTACTTCCTTTTATCATCTTCTGCTTTGTAATTATAAGGCTTCAAATGTGACATCTCTACAGGAGTATCAGATCTTAAAAGATGCATGAGATGGGTGATGCTTTAATAATACTAAAAGGCAAAAATTATCATCTGCACTGTTACTGTATATACCAACGTAAACACAATACAAATTGAGCGTGTAAATTGTGAGACTGATACTTTTTAATATTTGTGTGTAAAGCAGAATACTTAAAGCATCTGATTTAATTGTTTTCTAATTGTTTAGAGACTGTTACTGTGAAGCAAGAGAAACCAAAGCCTACAAAAAAAGGTAACATGGACATTAAAACAATGAAATAATTAAGTATGTTTCTAACCTCACAGGAAAACTTTCACTTAGTCTTGAGGAAGGGGTGGGATTATCACATCAAGCGTACTATAATGCATTGCGGTGTACAGCTCTTGTTGGCCACAAAAGGAAAGTGAATTTTAGAACAATGATAATCATTTCAAAAATGTTTAATTACATCATTAATCTTGAAAGATAATTAATGGCTTACTAAGCTTCCGAAATGATGGGCAGGAATCCAAATGGGCTTTTGGCAAAGGGCCCAAAATGAGTACAAACATTTGGCCCTTTTCCCAAGCAAGCTAACTTTCTCATCCCAACATCAGTTTTTTTGAGGCAGCCAGTGCTAACACACACAATTAAACAAGCTACAGACTGCTGGTAGAAGCACAGCAATTCTAATGCAGCTCACCCACCAGAGGACAACTGTTTAGTACTGCAAGGCTCTTCACTTCCCTATCACAATCATTGACTTAAAAATCACTGATTCCTCTTTACTCAGTCCGCAATACTGCAGCTGCCAATCTCTTTTGGAATCCAAATGAAATCAAGGTTCACACTCAAAATGCTGAAGGAACACAGCAGGCCAGGGGGCAACATTGATAGAAAAGAATATACAGTCAACGTTTCTGACCCAAAATGTCGACTGTTTACTCTTTTTCATAGATGATGCATGGCCTGCTGACTCCCTCCCGTGTTGTTGTGTACTGCTCAGATTTCCAGCATCTGTAGATTTCGTCTTGTTTGGGAAATCACGGTTGGAGCTTCCTGCAATACCTGCCCAATCCACCTCCTGTAGTACGGTTGATTGGGAATAGGTATCTACACTGACTATAGGAGTAGGATCTCGACAAGTTCTTCTCTTTATTGCAAAAAAAATCTCAGATTTTTTAAACAACAGAAAAGCTTAAGTAAGTAGCTTCTTAGAAGACATTCTTCTTTACAATTATGTTATTGCTAAACGGGCTCATTTTATTGCAAAGGCAAATACAGTTAACTGATTAGAGCTATTGGAACTTGCAAAAGCTTATTTTTGACATTACAGTAGTTTTAATTTTCTGATAACTTTTTGGTGTAATTTGATGCATATCAAATTTGCCAGTCATTTGATATATAAAGTCACAAAGCTAATTAGATTTGCTTCCCCAAATAAATGATAGAAAAATGTTTGTTTAATTTAGCTCTAAGATTAATTTGAAAAGGACATAAATGTAATATTTGTATATGACCGATGCACAGGCTTCTTTTGCTGTCAGTTGATTTTTGGAAATGAGTTTCTGCGTTTTCAGTTTGCACTTTGCAATATTTATATGTAATGTTGTCAAGTGTCTGTGCATCTCAGAAAGATAAAATGCTTCAGCTTCTTAATCAGGTTGTTTTTGAAATATAAGCAGAATGTGCTGGACACATTCAGCCAGTTTAGGCAATGTGAATGAGAATCATGTTTCATGTTGAAGTCGTTTAATCAGACTTCAAACATCTACTGTACTCCCATTTTCTTTTGGCATCACCCATGAATTGTGCTAGTCGAATGAAGCAGTTTTAATCCATAAGCTTAATTTAAATGTAATTTGCTTAATTCTGCCAAATTATTACAACATTGTGATTTCATGTTGTCATGAAATATGTTATTTGATAGAATTCATAAGGAAATGTCAAAAATCCACATATCAGAATATGTCAGCCTCTTTTATGTAGACAATAATTTTCTCTGTGCTTCTCATTCTATTCATATACTGTATAAAGCTTTGAGATAAACAATTTTGCAACCTCAACTGGTTTTTCCCTCTCCTTTGAGGCAGCCATCTTATAATCATAGAGCCTGGTGCACAGGAGCTGTTCAGCCCATTGTCTGCTTGCTCTCAGAAAGACAATCCATCAGTCCCATTCCCCCACACCAGTAGCCTTGCAAGGTTTCCTCTCTAAAATGTATCTCATGTCTTTTTGGAAGCTATGATTCATTGTTTCCATTCCCACTGTAAGCAGTGAATTTAAGTTATAGCTATTCAATATTATGCTTTTGTTCACAATTCTATGTTCTCCTCAATGCCTCCTGGGCCCCCTCATCTTTGAGCCAATTGCTGACAGAAACATATTCTTTCTCGTTATCCAAAGAAAACTGTTAAACACCTCGATAAAATCAGCTGTCAATCTTCCTTGCTTTGAGGACATCAACATCAGCTTCTCCAAGTCTAAATTATTTCTGAAACCTCTCGTCACTGAAATAATTCTAGCAAACACTTCAACACTTTGTCATGTCCTTTCATCTCCTTTCTCAAGCAAAGTGATCCAATTGGATGTCAGGTTCCAGTTGTAACCTCATTAGTGGACCATGCACAAGGCTCATGAGGGAATCCTGCCTGAAGAAAGCTTTCTGCACTTATTTTTCTAGTCTTTTTTGATAGCTTCAGTTTTGCCCACTCTCCCCACAGTCAGTCCCTGTTCTTCCCTGCAAGCATTTCTCCTGCTGTAAATGTTATTTTGTTTAACTGCAAAGGCACTTAGCATTCGTTGCCTTGCCCTTCTCAATCAAACCATGTGGCTTCTTAAACTCCCTGTGCACATTTTTGCAAACTAAAAGCAGATTAAACTTTGAAACATTCAAAATGACTTGCATTTTTCTCTGCCAAGCCTTCCTTGGTGTACCATCTGCAGGAACTTATGAAAGATGCTTGATGAAATCATTAGTGTTGGGTACAATAAACCTGACTCTTCTTTCTCTGTATTCAAAGGAATCTCACCAAAGTTAACCTCCACTGGAGGATCTTACTGCCCTTTAGCAGTGAAAGGGGAGGATTACAGCCATTGTTGGGGCAATTTTTCATTTCTGTGCAATAATTATATATTATATATATTACATATAACCTATGACCTCAATTATATATATAAAATAACCTGAATATACCTGTAAGTTAATTTGTATGTTAATGTGACTTCAGATGTAGATCTAATAATTACCTAAATTGTTATAATTTTCAATACCTGTGGAGAGGAAAACAATTTTCAAGCCAAAGATCATCCATCCGAACTTTCGAATCCATTTTGAAATATCAACTATTTTTCTCTTCATTGGTCCTTTCTGGTTAACCTTGGTTCTTTCTATTTTCATGAACAGAAGAGATCCTGCAGATGCTGCAAATCCAGAGCAACACACACAAAATGCTGGAGCAACTCTGCAGGTTTGGCAGCATCTATGGAGACAAAGAAACAGTCGATGTTTTGGGCCAAGACCCTTCATCAGGATTTGAAAGGCTGGATAGCATTTATCATTTTTATGTCCTGATGGAGGGTTTTGGCCTGAAACGGCAACTGCTTTTTTCTCCCCTTTTCATAGATGCTGCCTGACCTGTTGAGATCCTCCAGCATTGTGTGTGTGTGTGTGTGTGTGTGTGTGTGTGTGTGTGTGTGTGTGTGTGTGTGTGTGTGTGTGTGTGTGTGTGTGTGTGTGTGTGTGTGTGAGTGTGCGTGTGTGTGTGTGTGCGCGTGTGTGTGTGTGCGCGCGCACTGCTTTCAGATTTCCAGCATTAGCGGTAGTTTAATGTCATTGAGAACATCTGGTTAATGTCCATCCAACCATCATTAATATTAATTCTAATCCAATGTTTAGAGGCAGAAGCTGTGAAGCAAGTGAAACGGAAACCTGCAGAGAAAGGTAACACAGAAACTGTTTATGTGCACATCTATTCTCATGGCTATTCTCTTTCCCCCAGAACCACAGTATGTCTCTGGGCTGGCTGGGTTATCATGAACTGTTATTGGTATTAGCACCTCGGCACCTGCTGTGGGTGCTACATGGCCTCCTCCCTGATGGGAGTGGGACAATCTATGAACAGTGTGGGTAGGATCCTTCATAATGTTACTGGTCCTTTCCCAACACCTTTCTTTATGTCTTTAAGGAGCTCCTTCAATATTTCACCTTTCACTCTTAACCCATGACCTCTAGTTCTAGTTTCTCCCAGCCTGAGTGGAAAAAGCCTGCTTGTATTTATCCAATCAATACCCTTTATAATTTTGTACACCTTTTGAAAAAATAAATAAACATTTAAAAGACTGAAAGGTAAAACTGTTGATCATTTCTGATCACTATTCAATAACAGATTGATACACCAATAGTAAGGAAGAGTCTATTTTAAAAAGGCTGCAAAATTTTTAACTCAGATTTTCATAATTTTGTTCCTTAACAGCAGAAAAATCAAAAGTAACAAGTGAGTGACTTTTGTGAATATTTCATTCTTGTTTGCTGTTGTGTTAAATGATTAGAGCTGCTGGCAAATCCATTGCAAATTGGGCATGAACTTTCAATTTACACTATTTTAAGATTGTTGGTATCTTTTGTTCCCTGAATGAATTACAGGAAAATCATTATTCTTCACCATACAAGGCACATCATTTTAATGTAACATTGTAAATAAGCAATTATTGATGTTTCATATTGTTCACTTCTAACTTTGGGATATTACAAGTTGTAAGAGCAATCTATAGTCTATTTCTTCTTAACATTACCCTCCTCAGCAAAACTCAATGACACATAAATTCTAGCAATGCTTTATTTTACTTGTGTTTGGTATGTTTGGAAGCATTCAATAAGATGAAATTAATCTTATTGACTCATATTCCTGACTTTCCTGTATGTTGCATTAAAAAGCGAAAGGAGGCTACACTGGGTTGACCATTAACATCACAAACATCTTGTTATAGTGTCAGTTGCATTCTGATCTCAATATGGGTGAAAATCCAAAGCAACACTGACAAAATGCTGGAGGAACTCAGCAGAATCTATGGAAAAGAGTAAACAGTCAATGCTTCAGGCTAAGACTCTTCATCAGTCCTCACCCAACATCACAATTTCAACCTAATCTCAACCCAACATCACAGCTCCTGAAATCAATACAATGCTGAAATGAAGGCCAATGTGCCAATTGTTTTTTTTATGATACTATCTACCTGTGACCCTACTTTCAAGGAATTATGGATCTGTAGGCCCCGATTGCTCAGTTCTACTGCACTCCTCAGTGCCCTACCAATCACTATGTAAGACCTACCCTGGTTGGTCCTCCCAAAGTGCAACACCTCACACTTGCCTGCATTAAACTCCATCTTCCATTTTTCAGCCCATTTTCCCAGTTGGTTCATGTCCAACTGCAAGCTTTGATCATCTTCCTCGCAGTCTACTGCATTCCCAATCTTAGTGTCATCTGCGAGTTTGCTGACCGATATACGACATTATTGGTTTACCAGATCATTGATATACGGTAGATGCTGACCTAGCACTGACCCCTGTGGCACTCCACTAGTCACAGGCCTCCAGTCAGAGAGGCAGCCATCTACAACCGCTCTCTGTTTTTTTTCCATAAAGCAAATGTCTAATCCAATTTACTATCTCATCTTAAATGCCAAGTAACCGAACCATGTGAAATCTTGTCAAAGACTTTGCTGAAGTCCACAATAAAAACATCCACTACCTTGCCTTCATTAGCTTTCCTGGCAACGTCCTCTAAGAACTCTATAAGATTGGTTAGACAGGACCTACCACACACAAAGCCGTGTTGACTATCCCTAATCAGTCCCTGTCTATTTAAATACTTATACAGTCAGCCCTCCTTATCCACAGATTCCGCATGCGTGGATTCAACCAACCGCGGATCGGGAAAACCCAGAAGTTCTCTCTCCAGCACTCGTTGTTTGAACATGTACAGACTATTTTTTCTTGTCAGTATTCCCAAAACAATACAGTATAACAACTATTTACATAGTATTTACATTGTATTAGGTATTATAAGCAATCTAGAGATGATTTAAAAGTACAGGCCGTCCCCGGGTTATGAACTAGTTCCATTCCTGAGTCCGTCTTTAAGTCGGATTTGAAGTCGGAACAGGTACATCCAGTATTATTTAGCGTCAGTTAGTCTTTCGTTTGTCTTATTATATAGTATATATTTTACCTTTCTATGCATATAAAACACTTAAGAAACGTATGTACTTCAATAATTAAACCACTGCATTGCTTAGTAATAATTGTAGCTTTCATCGGGGCAGGGCCTTTCTCATGCTCCATTAAAATTATTCCGAATGTTGATCGATGTAGCCGAACGCTTTTCCAAGGACCGATGGCATTTCACCTCTTTTTGATTGCTTTATTACTTTCACTTTATTTTCAATTGTGATCGTGATTAATTTCGTGAACAGAAACACTGTGGATTCAGAGCTGCGCCGCTGGGTCCTAATGTCCACCGCACTGAGACAGGTTAAATAAGGTCTGGGGTTCCACCGGGTCCTAATGTCCACCGCACTGAGACAGGTTAAATAAGGAACTTGAGCATCCCCGTTTTTTGGTATCCATGGGGGGGGCGGGTCCCGGAACCAATCCCCCGTGGATAAGGAGGGCCGACTGTATACAATATCTGGACCATTAGAATACCTTCCAATAACCTTTCCACTACTAATGTCAGACTCACTGGTCTATAATTTCCTGTCTTATTCGTAGAGCCTTTCTTAAACAATGGAATACCAGTAGCTATCCTCCAAACTACTGACACCTCACCTGTAGTTGAGGATGATAAAAATATCTCATTTAGGGCCCTGTGCTTGCCTTCCACAGGGTCCAAGGGAACACTTTGTCAGGCCCTGGGAATTTCTCCGCCCTAATTTGCCTCAAGACAGCAAACACCTCCTCCTCCGTAATCTGTATAGGGTTCATGATCTTGTTGCTGCATTTCATCACTTCTGTCCTCTTCCTGAGTAAATGCAGGTGCAAAAATAAAATTTAAGACCTCCCACATCAGTCTGGCTGAACGCAATCAAAAGATTTCCATTTTGATCTTCCAGGGGACCAATTTTGTACTTTGGGATCCATTTGCTCTTAATATATCTGTGTTTACTTCCATATGGCTGCAGATGCTGAGAATCCAGAGCAACACATACAAAATACTGAAGGAACTCAGCAGGTCAGGCAGCATGTATGGAGAAGAATGAAAACAACTGTTGTTTCAGGCCAAGACCCTTTCTCGATCAGGAATGTAGACAGTTTATTCCTCTCCACAGATGCTGCCTGACATGCTGAGTTCCTACTGCATTTTGTGCGTGTTTATTTGGAATTAAAATGACTTCATTTTGTATATTCATGCCAATTAAGAACACTTTTCTTGTTATGGTTTTTTATCCTTATCATCAATGGTAATTAAATAGAAATGAAATGGTGAAGGGAAGGTTGGTGAGAAGAATGCAGTGTTGCCTCATTTTTCTATGTAAATCAGAAGGAAAAAAAACAGAATTACACTCCTGTGTGTGACAATAATTGCAGGACTGTATATTCATTTTGAATATTTTGAATATACGTTTAAGAGGTTACTATCTGGCTAATATTCATGCTTAATGAAGATCTGATTATCAATGAAACTAATTGTCCTTTAAACAATTAGAGGCAGAAGAAATAAAGAAAGTGAAAACAAAAGCTACAGAGAAAGGTAATAAATATTCCTGGATTTCATTGCTTCAGGTGTGATAGAATCGGAGGGGCAAGAGGGGGAGGTGTTGCGTTGCTTTTCAGAGAAAATATTACAGTGGTGATTTGGCGGGATAGATTAGATGGCTCATCTAGGGAGCCTATTTGGGTGGATTTGAGGAATAGGAAAGGTGTAGTAACACTTATAGGGGTGTATTATAGACCACATAATGGGGAGCGAGAATTGGAGGAGCAAATTTGTAAGGAGATTGCAGATATTGGTAGTAAGCACAACGTTGTGATTGTGGGAGATTTTAATTTTCCACACATAGACTGGGAAGCCCATTCTGTAAAAGGGCTGGATGGTGTGGAGTTTGTAAAATGTGTGCAGGATAGTTCTTTGCAGCAATACATCGAGGTACCAACTAAAGAAGGGGCAGTGTTGGATCTCCTGTTAGGGAATGAGATAGGTCAGGTGACGGAGGTATGTGTTGGGGAGCACTTCGGGTCCAATGATCACAATGCCATTAGTTTCAATATAATTATGGAGAAGGATAGGACTGCACCAAGGGTTAAGATTTTTGATTGGAGAAAGGCTAACTTTGAGGAGATGTGAAAGGATTTAGAAGGAGTGGATTGGGACAATTTGTTTTATGGGAAGGATGTAATAGAGAAATGGAGGTCATTTAAAGATGAAATTTTGAGGGTGCAGAATATTTATGTTCCTGTTAGGTTGAAAGGAAAGGTTAAAATTTTGAGGGAGCCATGGTTTTCAAGGGATATTGGAAATTGGGTTTTGAAAAAGAGAGAGATCTACAATAAATATAGGCAGCATGGAGTAAATGAGGTGCTTGAGGTATATAAAGAATGTCTAAAGAATCTTAAGAAAGAAATTAGAAAAGCTAAAGAAGATATGAGGTTGTTTTGGCAAGTTAGGTGAAAATAAATCCAAAGTGTTTCTACAGTTATATTAATAGCAAAAGGATAGTGAGGGATAAAATTGGTCCCTTAGAGAATTAGAGTGGACAGCTATCTGCGGAGCCAAAAGAGATTGGGGAGATTTTGAACAATTTCTTTTCTTCGGTATTCACTAAGGAGAAGGATATTGAATTGTGTAAGGTAAGGGAAACAAGTAAGGTAGTTATGGAAACTATAATTGTTAAAGAAGAGGAAGAACTGGCGCTTTTAAAGAATATAAAAGTGGAAAAGTCTCCTGGTCCTGACAGGATATTCCCTAGGACCTGGAGGGAAGTTAGTGTAGAAATAGCAGGGGCTCTGACAGAAATATTTCAAATGTCATTAGAAACAGGGATGGTGCCGGAGGATTGGCATATTGCTCATGTGGTTTCATTGTTTAAAAAGGGTTCTAAAAGTAAACCAAGCAATTATTGGCCTGTAAATTTGACGTCAGTGGTGGGTAAATTAGTGGAAGGTATTCTTAGAGATGGTATATATAATATTCTGGATAGACAGCATCTGATTAGGAACAGTCAACATGGATTTGTGCATGGAAGGTCATGTTTGACAAATCTTATTGAATTTTTTGATGAGATTACTAGGAAAGTTGACGAGGGTAAAGCAGTTGACAAGGTTCCGCACAGAAGGTTAGTTAGGAAGGTTCTATTGTTAGGTATTAATATTGAAGTAGTAAAATGGATTCGACAGTGGCTGGATGGGAGATGCCAGAGAGTAGTGGTGGATAACTGTTTGTCAGGTTGGAGGCCGGTGACCATTAGTGTGCCTCAGGTCCAATGTTGTTTTTTTTTTCAAATACATTAATGATCTGGATGATGGGGTGGTAAATTGGATTAGTAAGTATGCAGATGATACTAAGATAGATGGCTTTGTGGATAATGAAGTAGGTTTTCAAAGCTTGCAGAGAGATTTAGACCAGTTAGAAGAGTGGGCTGAAAGATGGCAGATGGAGTTTAATGCTGATAAGTGTGAGGTGCTACATTTTGGTAGGACTAATCAAAATAGGACATACATGGTAAATGACAGGGTATTGAAGAATGCAGTAGAACGAGTGATCTAGGAATAATGGTGCATAGTTCCCTGAAGGTGGAATCTCATGTAAATAGGGTGGTGAAGAAAACTTTTGGTATGCTGGCCTTTATAAATCAGATCATTGAGTATAGGAGTTGGGATGTAATGTTAAAATTGTACAAGGCATTGGTGAGGCCAAATTTGGAGTATTGTGTACAGTTCTGGTCACCGAATTATTGGCAAGATGTCAACAAAATAGAGTGAGTACAGAAGAGATTTACCAGAATGTTACCTGGGTTTCAGCACCTAAGTTACTGAGAAAGGTTGAACAAGTTAGGTCTTTATTCTTTGGAGCGTAGAAGGTTGAGGGGGGACTTGATAGAGGTATTTAAAATTATGAGGGGGATAGATAGAGTTGACGTGGATAGGCTTTTTCCATTGAGAGTAGAGGAGATTCAAACAAGAGGACATGAGTTGAGAGTATAGGGGCAAAAGTTTCGGGATAACATGAGGGGGACCTGCTTTACTCAGAGAGTGGTAGCTGTGTGGAATGAGCTTCCAGTCAAGGTGGTAGAGGCATGTTCGATATTGTCATTTTAAAAAATTGGATAGGTATATGGACAGGAAAGGAATGGAGGGTTATGGGCTGAGTGCAGGTTGGTGGGACTAGGTGAGCGTAGGCGTTTGGCATGGACTAGAAGGGCCGAGATTGCCTGTTTCCGTACTGTAATTGTTATATGGTTATATAATATAATGTTACATCAACAGAAAATTTACATTTGATGGTAACTTTGCAGATCTTCCTTTTCTACATTGTACATTTCCTTGTACATTTAAGAGATTACCATCTGTTTAATATTCAGTTTCGATGAAGATTTATCAATGAAACTAATTGTTTTTTTTATTAATTAGAGGCAGAAAAAATAAGGAAAGTGAAACCAAAAGATATAGAGAAAGGTACTACAATATTACACCAACAGAATATGTATATTTGATGGTAGCTTTGCAGATCCTACTTTTCTAATGTCAAATGGTAAAAATGATTCCCTCGGGACATTTAGTGCTCCACAGTTGCCGAGGAGATCTTGGATTGCTTAGAGGGAGATAGAATTTCAAAGAAGTTGGCATATTTTGTGTATCACAGTTCCTGAGGAGACATTGGATTGTGCATGATTAGGTATTTGACAAGATCCAATAAAAAGAAGTTAGGTTAAGCAGAGCGGCCATTGTGTGAATGGGCCAGTGTCTAAGTGGAGAGTTGAGGCTTTGGCCTATCAAGGCTTTGGTGAGGAGGGGCAGATTTTTTTTTCCGTTACTCCTTTCCTTTTTTTCTTTTTGCACACTTAGAGCAGTGGGGATGCCAGATAGGGTACTGGAATGCTCCTCTTGCAGGATGTGGGAGGGCAAAGAGACCTCCAGTGTCCCTGATGACCATACCTACAAGAAGCATTTCCTGTTGCAGTTTCTATTTTTTAGACCGTGTTAAGGAGTTGGAGCAGGAATTGGATAAACTCCAGATCATTCGGGAGGCTGAGGGGTTGGTAGGCAGGACATACAGGGAGGTACAGCAGTTATCCTCAAGGTGCAAGATGAGTGTAACTGGGTGATGGTCAGGCTAAAGTGGGTAAGCAGCCAACGCAGAGCACCCCATGTGTGTTCCCTTCAACAAAAAGTATATGCTTCAGTACTGTTGGGAGATGGCCTAGCAGAGAAAAGCTTTAGCAGTCAGGTCTCCAGCACTGAGTGTGGCTCTGTGGATCAAAAGGGGAGGCAGTGGGGGAGAAGAGGTGAGCTGTAGTGATAGGGGATCTGTTGGTTAGGGGAACAGAAGGGATGTTCTGTGGATGAGAATGAGATTCCCAGATGGTATGTTACCTCCAAGGTGCCAGGGTCAGGGACATCTCAAATTGAGTCCATAGCATTTCTTAAGTGGGAGGGTGTGTAGCCAGGGCCTGTGGTCCATGTTAATGGCATGGGTAGGAGGAGTGATGAGGTCTTGCAAAGTGAGTTTAGGGAATTAGGTGCTACGTTAAAGGACAGCACCTCCTGGCTTGTGATATTGTTACGTACCCCGTAACTGGGTGTCTAACCAGCAAAGATAGAAGAATCCGTTGGAGTCTGGTGGTACTATTTTCAAACAGTGTTTATTAGTAAAATACACAAATCAATATCAACAATGCAAATATATAGATAATACACGTTAGCAATACTAAACCAAAAAGTGTGGGTATAATAATAATCAATAATAAACAAGCTCTATCGATGTCTAGGGGATAATGGATTGTCATATGTGAATATAAAGTTCAGTTCAGTTCATACATACTGAGGTAGATGTTGGTCGCTGTGTTGTAATTGTTGGAGAGAGAGAGAGAGCGAGCGAGCGAACAGTAACGGCTACAGACAGGCAAACCTTTCTTTACGTTCTTGATCCGTCAATGTGTTGTGGCCATTCAGGTATGACCCCTCTCTCCTTCAGCTAGACCGTTCTTCTGTGGTGGACTCGTCACTCTGGCTTGAGTGGACACACACACAAGCCCCCAACGGCCCTGCTATAACACTGTGAGTTAAACTGACCGATCCTTTGTTCAGTCCCTGATGCCCCACACCTTCACATGGGTTCCACCACTCAAGCAGTGCTCAAAAGTGTGTCTCCTGGTGTGTCTGAGGGGTGTCTCCCCAGACCTCACTTTTATCCCTACTCACGGGGTTTCAGTTGTCCATCAATTTTGAATGGCTTTGTCCATCAAACCAGCCCACTCCGGCTGTCCACTGAGGAATTTTAATGAACAGAATGGTATAAGGTAAACAACCCTCTCAGAAGCCATAAGTCTTTCAGAAGTCATAATATGGTGAATCAACAAGTCTCTCTCCCCTCTCTTATCAGTAGCAGATGTTCTGGTATGTTTTTGTTCCATCTCTCTCTCATTAGCAGCATAGCAACAGTAACGGTTTATGATTCTCCCAGGGGTGGGGGGACATGGGCAACTCTGCACCCTTCTGCCCATCAGAGCTGTTCATCCTTCGTAACGATATCGGGACTGTTACCTATGCCACATGCTAGTGAGGCTAGAAACAAGAAGATCATGCAGTTTAACGTGTGGCTAAGAAGATGGCGCAGGAGAAAGGGCTTCAACATTTTGGATCATTGGGCTCTCTACAGGGGAGGTAGAACCAGTACAGAAGCAGGGCAGCAGTGTACTGGCATCAGTCTGGACTTCAAGGTGAATGGTACTGAGTTCAAATCCGGCTGGCTCCTTGTACACTTTATACCCATGCTGGGTTGAGCATTGAGGTAGTAACTTGGCCTCATAAAAAAAAGTGAAAACTACAAAAATTCCACCTGATGCGCTACACGGTGCAAAAAAGAACAAGAAGAAGAAGATGGTGCGGGAGGAAGGGCTTCACATTTTTGGATCATTGGGCTCTCTTCCAGGGAGGTGGAACCTGTATAGAAGGGACAGTTAGCACCTGAACTGGGCAGGGGAGGGGCAGGGGAGGGGGTGATCTAATATCCTAGAGGGAAGGTTTGTTGGTGCTACGTGGGGGTGGTGGAGGTGGTGTTTAAACTGGAGTTGCAGGGGGATGGGAATGAGAGAGCCAGAACAGGTAGTGGAGTGGTTTTAGAGAAAGATATTTTTGAGCTAATATACAAAGTCAGGAATCAAAACGTTGAACATGGTGGGACTAAAGTTCTGAGCTGTGTATACTTCAGTGCAAGGAATATTGTAGGAAAGGCAGCTGAACTTAGGGTAAGGATCAGCATGTGGAATTATAACATTGTAACCATTATAGAACCATAGAACATTACAGCACAGAAACAGGCCTTTTGGCCCTTCTTGGCTGTGCTGAACCATTTTTCTGCCTAGTCCCACTGGCCTGCACCTGGATCATATCCCTCCATACACCTCTCATCCACGGACCTGTCCAAGTTTTCCTTAAATGTTAAAAGTGAGCCCGCATTTACCACTTCATCTGGCAGATCATTCCACACTCCCACCACCTTCTGTGTGAAGAAGCTCCCCCCCCTAATGTTCCCTTTAAACTTTTCCCCCTTCACCCTTAACCCTGTCCTCTGGTTTTTTTCTCCCCCTAGCCTCAGTGGAAAAAGCCTGCTTGCATTCACTCTATCTATACCCATCATAATTTTATATACCTCTATCAAATCTCCCCTCACTCTTCTACGCTCCAGGGAATAAAGTCCTAATCTATTCAACCTTTCTCTGTAACTCAGTTTTCTCAAGTCCTGACAACATCTTTGTAAACCTTCTCTGCACTCTTTCAACCTTATCAATATCCTTCCCGTAATTCGGTGACCAAAACTGCGCACAATACTCCAAATTCGGCCTCACCAATGTCTTATACAACGTCACCATAACATTCCAACTCTTGTACTCAATACTTTGATTTATAAAGGCCAATGTTCCAAAAGCTCTCTTTACGACCCTAACTACCTGTGACACCACTCTTAGGGAATTTTGTATCTGTATTCCCAGATCCCTCTGTTCTACTGCACTCCTCCAAGCCCTACCATTTACCTTGTATGTTAAACTTACAAGTTAAACTTGTTTGCAGGAGGGGCAGAACTGGCAGTTCAATGTTCCAGAGTTCTGTTGTTTTAGACCATAGGGCAGGGGGGATTAAAGGGCGAGGGGTGGCATTACAGACAGGGAAAATATCGCAGCAGTGCCTAGTTAGGACAGACTAGTGAGGCAAATGAGGAATAAGGTATGTTGGTACCTTCCACTGGACAGTCGGGGAATGTGGTGTGGAGCTAAGCTAGAATCAGTGCTGCCCCTAGTGTCTGCTCTGCAGAAGACATGCTGCCTTGTGTTTGACAGCAGTCTGCCGCAAGATTCTTAATTCCTTGAAAGTGTTGTCACAGGTAGATAAGGCCATAATGAAAGCTTTTGGCCTTCATAAATCAGCATGGAGTTGAGATGTTATGCTGAAGTTGTATAAGACATTGGTGAGGCCTGATTTGGAGTATTGTGTTCAGCTTTGATCACCTACCTACAGGAATGTAGTAAACAAGATTGAAAGTACAGAGAAAATTTACATTACTGGATCTGGAGGAACTGAGTTATAAGGGAAGATTGAATAGGTTAGGACTTTATTCCCTAGAGCAGATAGGAATGCAGGGAGATTTGATAGAGATATACAAAATTATGTGGGGTATAGATAGAGCAAATGCAATCAGGCTTTTCCCACAGAGGTTGGAGTGAGACAAGAACTCGAGATCATGTGTTAAGGGTGAAAAGTGAGATGTTTAAGGAGAACATGAGGATGAACATCTTCACTCAGAGGGTGGTGAGAGTGTGGAATGAGCTTCCAGTACAAGTTTTGAAATTTGAAATTTTAAGAGAGATTTTAATAGTTACATGGGTGGGAGGTGTATGCAGGGCTATGGTGCAGGTGTTGGTTGATGGGACTAGGCAGATTAATATTTCAGAATGGATAGGTGGGCTGAAGGGCCTGTTTCTATTAACAGTGAACTTATTTACTTATTTAGAGATACAGTACAGTAACGGGCCACGCTGCCTAATCACACCCTTGTGACAAATTAAACAAATAACCCGTAGGTCTTTGTCATGTGGGAGGAAACCAGAGCACCCTGAGGAATCCCACACAATCATGAGAAGAACGTACAAACTCCTAGCAGACAGCGATAGCATTGAACCCATGCTACGGGGCACTGTAACAGCACTGATTCCAATTTTATGTCATTCAATATCAAGATAGATAGATAGATAGATAGATACTTTATTCATCCCCATGGGGAAATTCAACATTCTTTCCAATGTCCCATACACTTGTTGTAGCAAAACTAATTACATACAATACTTAACTCAGTAAAAATATGATATGCATCTAAATCACTCTCTCAAAAAGCATTAATAATAGCTTTTAAAAAGTTCTTAAGTAGTTTAAATACATTAAATACAATCAACCCCGGCACTTTAACATATCTTACTCCTGGCGGTTGAATTGTAAAGCCTAATGGCATTGGGGAGTATTGACCTCTTCATCCTGTCTGAGGAGCATTGCATCGATAGCAACCTGTCGCTGAAACTGCTTCTCTGTCTCTGGATGGTGCTATGTAGAGGATGTTCAGAGTTTTCCATAATTGACCGTAGCCTACTCAGCGCCCTTCGCTCAGCTACCGATGTTAAACTCTCCAGTACTTTGCCCACGACAGAGCCCGCCTTCCTTACCAGCTTATTAAGACGTGAGGCATCCCTCTTCTTAATGCTGCCTCCCCAACACACCACCACAAAGAAGAGGGCGCTCTCCACAACTGACCTATAGAACATGTTCAGCATCTCACTGCAGACATTGAATGACGCCAACCTTCTAAGGAAGTACAGTCGACTCTGTGCCTTCCTGCACAAGGCATCTGTGTTGGCAGTCCAGTCTAGCTTCTCGTCTAACTGTACTCCCAGATACTTGTAGGTCTTAACCAATAAGTGTAAACTGCACAATTGTGCATTTAAAATCTGCAAGAGGGGTAATGTAAGTTTTATTTAAGAACTTTAACAGATGTTAAAGTTTTTAGTTATAGCAGATATGTGTGTATCTGCCATGGCATATCATAAAGCTGCACTAATTTAAATAATCTCACATGTGGATGGATGTAATTCCCAATCAAAGGAGTGAAACATTAATGAATGTTTCTCCTGGTCACAGATCAAAAACAAACTTAAAAAACTGGATACTGGAAGCCTGGAGGCCTGGCCTGGAGTTGTAGTACTACTGTATATGTGTGTGGGTGGGTGACAGGAAGGAAAGCGGCTTATTTTGCTGTGTTATTCTGTGATTTGTATTGTTCTGTTGAGTGAGCATCTTGGGCATGCTATGGTACTGCCAGAATGTGGGGCGACGCTTACGTTGCCCCAGGCAAATAACATATTATTGATTTTTAACACAAATGACGCATTTCACTGGATATCTCGATGAGAAATAAATCTGAATCTGAATCTCAAATGAGTTCACCAGTAAGTGAAGTCCATCTCTTCCACCAAAAACAAACGGTGATTAATTCATATTTTATCTTCATTTGTCTCTAAACAGCGGTGAAGCCTGAAGTAACAAGTGAGTGATTATCGTGGTTTCGAAATTCTATTCCTGTTGCTTGCAAAGTGCTTTGTTGGCATTACAGCTTTCATTCCTACTTAAAATGGAAGATTAAATATAGAACTGCTATCATGTAGAAAGCAAATTGGGCATGGATGACTTGCTGACATGTTTCTATGCTTGTGATATTTATGCTTATAGATTGCTGATATTTCAATTTGAACCAAATTTGCATATTTTGTTTCGTATATTACATGCATAATTATGGTTAGGTGGAACGTAGTTAATTGGTGTGAATGCTAATCCAAATAAAAAAACTAACTAGCAAACTGCAGCCTCTTTTATTAACCCCGTCAACAAAATTTCAAGCTGTAAGTATGAGACTTATTTTGTATTCTGCCTTTGTCATGTGTATGTTGTTTTTGTGCAACTTAGCTCAGTTGAATCTAGTTTATTGGCCGTAGGCAAATTTTATTAAAGGAAATGACAGAGCAACTGTTTCATTGTGACTATCACCAGCATTATTGCACTGTTGTTATATGGCAGTTAGATTCTTATCAAAGATCAAGTTGATTCGCCATATACATTTACATGTATTAAGAACTTGCTGTGGTGTGTTTGTCTGGATGTGACATGCAAAAAAACAAGTAAACAACATTGGGTAATCAAAATCAGAATCAGGTTTAATATCACTGGCACGTGTCATGAAATATGTTGTTATGTGGCAGCAGTGCCTTGTAACGTATAGTAACAAGTTATAAATTAAATTAAATAAGTAGTGCAAACTGAGAGTGAAAAGAAGTAGTGAGGTGGTGTTCATGGGTTTCAATGTCCAGTCAAAAATCTGATGGTAGAGGCGAAGAAGCTGTTGCTGAATTGTTCACTAATTATACAGAATAAAGAATTATATAAAAGATAAAGTTAGAGGTTAAAGGATGTTGGATGCAAATGATTTGCCACAGTGGTCTTGTCCACATCCAAGTTGCTTTTCCATTAGCAAGCTCTAGTTTTGATTTGCACTTCACCTACATATAAACAATTGCTGCATAATTAATACATTGAACTCACTGTTATATAACATGTAATATATATATGTGTGTGTGTGTGTGTGTGCAAATATATATATATATATATATGTATTTACACACACACATACACAGTATATATATAGTCTTGTACAAAAGTCTTAGGCACATATCTGTAGCTAGGGCACCTGAACTTTTGCACAGCACTGTATACTATGTCTTTCTGGTTACCAAATTACACTAACACTACCGAGCTAGTACAAAGCTAAGTACTCTTATTTCTGTTTCCCAACTGCCTTCCTATTTTAACCAATACATAGTACTGTGCAGACAAAGTCTTGGCCACCCTCACTATATATATGTGCCTAAGACTTTTGCACAATATTGTATAGATAACAGTAAAAATTATATTTGAACCCACATAAAATTTTGCACTTTACGATTGCTACAGTTAGTGTCTCTGTAAGAAAATGTTGTCAGTGCTTAGTGTGTTCTGGTAAAACTTTACAGTGGTTAAATTTGATTTACAGTATCATAAGCACAGAAAAAGGTCTGTTGGACAAGCTGTTTGTGGAGTCATCGAGACAAAGCCACATTTAGAAGGAATCAAGACTTGCTGAGAGAAGAGATTCCTCCCTAACTGCATCTCAAATGGACATCACCTCACTCGCAAACTCCAGATTCAAATTCAGATTCATTTATTTATTACGTATACATCAAAACATACCGTACAGTGAAATGCACAATTCGCATTAACAACCAACGCACACAAGGATATGTTGGGGTCACCACACATTCCATCGCCAACCTAGCTCAGCAGAACAACACAGAACATAACAAAAAGAAGAGAACAAACAAGGACAGCAGAACAAACCTCTTTTAACCTCCCACCCCCCACCCACCCACACGATATCTCACTAGAGGCAGAATGCTCTCATTAAATCTCTGTCCCATTGCATTATACTTCTGTTGTGCTTTGTGCATTAGTGTAACCTATTGGAAAAATTTAAATATTTTTCCTGCTCGGAATCACATCCTGATGCACAACGCTTGCTACTGCAAACTCAGATTCATAATTACGGAGTAAAGAAGAACTTTTAATTGGTGCTGGCTCATTTTAATCTGTTCTATTGCCCAGCCTCTGAGCTTGAAATTTTCATACATAGAAAGTTTGTTTACTTGTGTAGGTGGATGCTAGTTTTTTTTAAAAAAAAGGAATGATATCTAATTTGTTTTTTATCTGCAAGATGGCCATTGTCGTTGGGAGCAGTGATTGGGTAATGTATCAATGATTTAAGTTGGGATCCAAGTGAATTCAACTGACTGCTCCTTTTATACTTATTACTCAAGAATGAAGTACTGAATGGATGCTACCAGCAACCATTTACTTGGCCACATCCACCTCCCTATGCACAATATTATTTATTGTATATGAAGTGTTCAGCAGGTTCAGTGTTAATTTATAATTTATGTGCAATTGTATTATAATTGAACCTAATTCAATTGTGGTTAATATGTTTAGAGACAGAAACCATGAAACAAACGAAACAAGCACCTACAGCTAAAGGTAACATGTCTCCACTATGTTACCATGACTAATATTTCAATATATGAAAACAAGTTTTATTTCCAATTGTGTGTCTCCTTGGTGAGCTCCATTCAAGTTGTCTTCTCTCCCTATAAACACTGTCTAATTAGAGTTGCTGAGATTAGATTTTTAGAGCAACAATTCATATCATTCAAAATTTATATTTAACAGTAAACATTATTTGTACTGTGAATTTAAGTATATAATTTTCCCGTTGTAAGACTTCTGGTAGCAAGTGTTATTCATAGTTTGCTTTATCAGTTAAATTATTGATGTTCAAAAACTTAACGATTCACAGCAAGTGTATCCTTTGAATAAAGTAAGAAGAATTCTTCCTCATGGTGTGAATCAAGAATAATCTATTTATTGTGCTCTTCCATCCAAACAGTTTTGGTATCCGGCCTATGAGAAGATTAGTTTTATTGAGACCAATACAGCACAAGAACAGGCCCTTTGGCCCACAATATTATGCTAAACCAATTAAATTAGTAATCAAATCACCAACTAAACTAATTTCTTCTGCTGACACAATGTTTATATCCTTCCAGTTCCCTCACATTCATGTGCCTACCTAAACCTCTCTTAAGAGCCTCTGATGTACCTGCCTTTCCCACCACCCCAGGCAGCGCATTCCAGTCACCCACTGTGGTCAAATTTACATTGTGATACATAATAATTTAAAAAACTATAAATTACTGTAAGAAATATACAGTTCTGTATATAAAATAATTTAATTAAGCAAGCTGTGGAAAAGGAGAGCAAACACAAATGGTGAGATGGTGTTCATGGGTTCATTGTCCATTCACAAGCCTGATGGTGGAGGGGAAGAAGCTGTTCCTGAAGCACTGAGTGTTTATCAAGAAGACTGCTACCTTTCGTTTCACTTCTATAACCAAACTGCAGAATGTTCATATACCAAGGAACTTCCTTTACATTCCTGCTTCCAGACATTTTTTTTGTTCACTTTCACTGTAGTTAATCTTTATCCAGTTCAACTTTTGCCACAAATGGAACTACATTTTATTAACAATTTGCAACAACCCTTTAATCTGCCATTTTATCAGATTCACTGCTCGGCAGAAAATTATGCTCCTGACACCAAGAACCCAACATGCATAAAAAGCTGATTACATTGAATAAGTGTGAGAAAGCTATTCCAAAGAGAAAAGAAATGACCTAGGCTAGCGTTCCTTGTTGTCTAGAAAGGCTTGGCTATGGCGTAAGTTTTAATCTATAATTAATTGTTTGTGTTCAGATGATAAGAATACATTATTCTTATTGGATATTGAAGTTAAAAATATTTCTTGATCATTCTTAACATTTATAGCATATCACCAAGGTTAACTTCAACTGCCAAAATGAACTGCTTTAAAAACAGTATATACATGTGGATGCTACTAGCTGCCATCTTGGAACTATTTGTACCAAACTTTTATTCAAATGGGATTTCATATATCCATAGAATGAACTTACAGTACATTTTATTGGAATTTTGTCAACATTCAAGCACAAATAATAATTGATTAATACTGAACCTAATTTATGTGTTTATCAATTGTTTAGAGACAGAAAAGACAAAGAAAGTGAAATCTAAACCTCAAGAAAAAGGTAACTTAAAAGTTAAATTAATTACTTAGTGGAATTATGTCAACATTCAAGCATAGTTAATAGATGATTAATATTGGGCCTCATTCATGTGTTTATCAATTGTTTAGAGACAGAAAAGACAAAGAAAGTGAAATCTAAACTTCAAGAAAAAGGTAACTTAAAAGTTAAATTAATTACTTAGTGGAATTATGTTGTTACGTACTCCGTAACTGGGTGTCTTACCAGCAAAGATAGAAATGTCCGTTGGAGTCTGGTGATACTATTTTCAACAATATTTATTAGCAAAAATATACAAAATAATATCAATGCAAAAATACAGAGAATATACGTTAGCAATACTAAACCTAAAAGTGCGGGTATAATAATTATCACTAATGAAACAAGTTATATTGTTGTCTAGGGGTTAATGAATTGTCAGATGGAAATATAAAGTTCAGTTCAGTTCATGCAGGCTGCGGTAGTTGTTGGTCGCGGTGTTTCAATTGTTGGAGAGAGAGAGAGAAAATGTGCAAACAGTAACAGCTATTATCTTGCCAACCTTCCTTTACGATTTTGATCCATCGATGCGTTGTTGTTGTGGCCATTCACGTATGACCCCTCCGTCCTTTAGCTAGACCGTTCTTCTGTGGTGGACTCGTCACCCAGGCAAGGGTGGACACACACACAAGCCCCCACCGGTCACGCTACAAAACACTGAGTTAAAATTTACCGATCCTTCGTTCGGTTTCCGATCTCCCACCCTGTCTCATGGGGGTTCTGATGCTCACTAGCGTTTCTCCTGGTGCATCTGAGGGGTGTCACCCCAGACCTCACTTTTATCCCCACTCACGGGGTCTCAGGTGTCAATCAGGTTGGGATGATGTAACCCATCAAACCAGCCCACTCTGGTTGTCCCCGAGGGGTTTCAATGAATAGAACAGTACCAAATAAACAATCTTTCTCCAAAAGACAATAGCAGTAATCAATGGTAATCCTACTTTTGTTAGTAGGAGCCATTCCACCATGGGGTACCTTTTAGCTGTGTCTCTCTCTCTCATTAACTTTCATGAGCTGTTATCAATAACAACTGCCCAGGCAGCTTTCCTGTGTCTGTCTTACTTCCTTGGTAGCAGCATCGAAATAGTAGTGATTTGCGATTCTCCAAAAGGGGGGCATGGGCCACTCTGCACCCTTCTGCCCATCAGAGTTGTTCATCCTTCGTAACAATGTCAACATTCAAGCATAGTTAATAGATTATTAATATTGGGCCTAATTCATGTTTATCAATTGTTTAGAGACAGAAAAGATAAAGCAAGTGAAACCAAAAGCTCAAGAAAAAGGTAACTTAAAATTAAACTAATTAGTTATTGGACTTGGGTGAACTTTCATGCACAATTAGCAGATAATTAATATTGGGCTTAATTCATGTGTTTATCATCTGTTTAGAGACAGAAGAGATAAAGCAAGTGAAATCAAAACCTCAAGAAAAAGGTAACTTAAAAATTAAATTAATTAGATAACGGCATGTTTCTTATCTTAACAATGTATTTTATTCCAATGCTAAATATATTCTGGATATGCGTGATGGATGTGAAACCTACGGAGAAAATTGAAAAGCTGCTCCCAGAGTATTTCTCTCTGAAGTAGCCATTTCCTATCTCTTATGTTGTGGTACTGTATTTAAGTCATTTTTGGGCATATTGTTTGGGTTGTAGATCCTCAGTGAATTTGATGGTCAATAACAATGGAAAGCTCTTCCTGCTTTCAGGAGATAGAGAAATAAATCTATGGAATGGATACATTGACAGTCAGAAGGTGCGATGACACTGGAATTTTAAATGTGTTTTTTGTTATGCATTTAATATTTCATTAATATTTTAGTTATATTGTAAAGATATTGATTGATTAAGTATTCTTTCTTTACATAATTCATTACGGGTTATATGTAAGAAGACCGTGAATGGCATATGTCATTAGGCAACAACGTCATATTTGCATGCCTCACTGAAGTAAAAACTAAACATGCATGAGTTATCCTCTGCTCTGTATTTTTCTTTGAATTAGTTTTATACTTTGGAGTTACAAAGCATAACAGTGGTGATGAGTGTGGAGGAGGCTGATGTGGTCACAGCAGGAGTGTTTGCTTCTATGTCCAGGAAGTCTGGGCAAGGTGTTACTGTGTTTTTCACCCGAGCATCCAGGATTTGGTCCACATAAGTTCTCTCCCACCTGTACTCTATACATCAGTGGCCCATCTATGGCGGAACTTATACCCGGCTGCCACTTTTCAGTCGGGAAATCGCGTGCAAGAACTGACTGTCCCACACTGAAGCTCCGTGTTGACTTAGCATTCAAGTGTTCAAACATCATGCCATACATCTGGTTTGAGAAGATCCATGTGGGACCTCAGGAACACCATCGCTGGAGTCTGGTTAGTGGTTGCATGTACTGCATTATGATAGGAAAGGAGGAAGTTGTCTATCTTGTGTTGTAGTGATCAATCTTCGCTGTCCCTTGCCTTGAGGGCTTTCTTGAATGTTTGTACAAATCTTCCTGTCAAGCCAATTGTTGATAGATGGCAAGGGGCCAATGTAAAGTACTTGACCCCATCGTTCTTCACCTAACCCTGGAGACCTAACCTAACTGCCTCCAACCTAATGCTGGAGACGGGAGCTAAGGTTCATGGTTCTTTACTGGTGGAAACCCAACTTGGCACACATGTACAGATCAATATGCGCCTAATATCAGAAGAAACGATGTGTGCCTACAACATAAAGTAGTCCCTTATTATACTGTAGGTCATACAGTACAGGGTGTAAAACATTTCAACCATTACTTTTATAAGAGAGTTTAACTTCATTACTGATATCAACCATTAGTTTCCATTTTCAACAGTCAACTGTTTCCATTAGTCAACAGAAGGGTGTTCCACTAACAGCAGCAGCACAAATGCAGAAATTGGCTCTGTTTCTTGGAGGACATAATTACAAGATTAAATTCAAGAGGATGACTAATCAAGGAAATGCTGATGGATTGTCCAGTTTATCCTTGAAAAAGAAAATACCAGAAAGATTTAAAAGAGGATACACCTCTTGACGTATTCTCCTCAATGCAAATTCAAATACAAGATTGACTTTCATTGTCTTTCAATCATACATGAATGCCCATGAATACTGCCAAATGAATCAACATTATTTGGGGCTAAGATGCAAAACACGGTACCAACAATCACACAGCACAAGGCAATTATACCATATATAAGAGTGTAAGTACATGTAAGATTTCAGTAAAGTACAGGTACACAAAAAATATAGTCCAAGTCCCTGAGTCCATGAATGTTGCAGCAGTCTGCAGTTGAACACAATACAGCTTGCCTTCTGCCAAGTGAACTCTGGCAGCAGTACCCACTCCAATTTGGACTCCGTGCCACACCTCTTCTGGTGGAGTACACCAACTCCAACGTCTCTCTTCTGGGTGGCTGTAAACAGGGAACAGGCAAATCAAAAGTCTCCCCACAATGGCAGTGATGATGCTAAGGGAAAGCAGGAAAGATTGCACACCGGCGCAGATCTATACCATAACAACCTAACTGGCTGGAATGTGCAGCAGAAACTCAATTTCTCCCATTTTTACCAGCCCTTGATGGGGGTTGCCATATGTGGGAATTTAGAGTAGTTGTACCACCCAAGCTGTGAGTTTACACGTCAGAGGTTATCTATGCCTGGTCAAAATGAAAGTATTGGCTCAAAGCTTTCTCTGGTGGCCTGTGATAGATCAGCAGATTGAGCAGCTGTACGAGATGCCAACATTTCCAGAAATTTCCAAGAGCAGCTCCTTTTCATCCTTGGGAGTGCCCTGCGTTGCCCTGGCAGGGGATTCATGTGAATTTTGCCAGACCATTCATGGGCATAAGCTTTTTGGTAGCAAAGGATACAGCTACAAAGTAGCCAGACGAGTTCCCAATAGCCTCCGCTTCAGTCTCACACAATGTTGAGGTGGTGAGAAGCCTCTTCTTAAGGACTCGTTTTCCAGAGCACTTCTTGAACAGGAATGGAATAAGATATATTACATCTGCACCCTACCACCCAGATACAAATGACTTGATGCAAAGTTTTGTCCAGAGCCGAAGGAACACACTGCGAGCAATGCCAACAGAACACAATACATTGACACTGAATTAGAAGCTCACCAATTTCTTCCTTGCATATCACAGTGCAGCACACCCAACACCAACAACTCACCAGCAATATTGTTCTTGGGTCATCACTTAGGTTCTCAGTTGGATCTCCTCAAACCCAGTTTCAGAAGAGGTACGCAGGAGGACCCGAACAATGGAGACAAATTGAAGGCTTCTCAAACACGAATGTTCGAGGTTTCACTTCCGTTATCCCCAGCTGCATAAATATTGAGTTACAAAACACAACATAAATGATATACATGAGTTTGTTGCTAGGACAACATAATGAGGGCCATTAAGTCATTTGATGAACTTACTGAAGTGTGACAGGCAGTCCATTACAAAATCAGAACCTACTGGAAGTACACAGAAAGTTAAGCAACAACTGAAAATAATCTGTTTTAACATGAATGATTAATATCCTTTCATCGGAATTCAGAATAGCTTCTGGAATGAAGGATGCATAGATAGGAGGGGAATAGATACAGTAAATAAAATCAGCACTTCCCATTGAGATTGGGTGTGACTACATCTAGAGGTCATAGGTTAAGGCTGAAAAGTGAAATATATAAGGCGACCATGGGGATATTTCTTCACTCATATGGTGGTGAGAGTATAGAACGAGCTTCCAACAGAGGTGGTGGTTGCAGGTTCGATTTCAACTTTTAAGAGAAATTTGGAAGGAACACACAATGGATGGGAAGGGTATGGAGACCTAAGGTCTCAGTGCCAGTTGATGGGACTAGGCTGATGGACCGGAGGGACACTTACTATGCTGTAGTGTTCTATGACTCTGTGTTTTCAGTTGCCAAGCAAAGGGGGGGATGGAAGGGTGTGATGGGGTGAAACAAGGAAAGCTGAAGTTAAGATCATTTTTCTGGTTGAGAGCGGAAGTGAAGGCAGGTATATTTTTGCTGTCTCTCTGAGAAAGATGTAAAACAGATGAATGGGAATGAAGTTTGAACTGATCAAGAAAATTCTCCTGAACAGGGTCTCCTGCAATCTTAGTCAATTTGATGGCCATAGTGATTGAATTCCCACTACTCATTGGAGGGAGAGATGTAAATCTATGCAATGGACCAATTGGAGTTCCACTCATGACAAGAGGGCCAGAATATAAACTGAACACAGTATTTAAATTGTTTTCATGGTACACTTCAGTATTACTTTTGGAGCAATACATTAAGAAATATTATAGCAGGCTTGATGGGCCAAATAGCCTATTTCTGCTCTGATTCCTTCCTATGCTTATTGATGAACAATATGGATATTATTGGTGCAAGTCATTCAGTTGTAACCAATAATATTTCATTAAAGTAATACTTCCAGCATCTTCTTGAAGCAGTGTATTGATCATTTGAGTCATGGGTAAATTAAGCGCTTGGTTTTTTAGTGGAAACCAATGGCTCTACTTACCTGTCATACCCAGGAATGAAGACTGACAATACAGTGCATTAATTGGTTTGAGCCACTTGGACTTGGAGGTATTTTTAAGGAGTCAGTAATCTGAAACATGTTTGTCGTTGCCAATACTTGGACTGTGAAAACTTGTATTTGTTCCTCAGTCATATTTCATTTACTTGTGCCCAAGGAGAACAGAGTGGCTCCTGTCACCACACTGTTCAGAAATACAAACAGAGAAAGGCATTTGTACACAGAATTGACCAGCAATTACAGATATTGACCAAATTGTAACCTTGTGTATATTCTGATTAATTGTTTGCAAGATCAATTGTCATTCACAATGCAGGGGTTAAAAGCCAACAGGCACCACAAGGCACCACAACTGATGATACTTTGAAGTATAAAGTAGTTGTTCTTTAGTGTGTGTTTTTTGAATCCTTCTGCGACATTCTCATCTCGTATGTCAAATGGCTCCGAATCCCTGCTGTGCAAAGGGAGCTCTGCTCTTCAAAGATCTTTCTTGCATGGGTTGACAGCACAATATCTGCTTAACCCTTGCTTTGCTGTGACTTCCACAAGTTAAGTAAAGGAGATTGCTGTGTCTGCACAACTACCTATCAAATAAATAAAGGCATGCAGATGGGAGACGAGATTAACTGGTGTATTCAGATTGCAGAGAGAGAGAGTGAGAGAGAGAGGGATTAATGCATATACATGGACAACAGATCAATGCACACGAGTAAATTATCAGTCCATATGTAGTGCTAAGGGCTAAAAAAATAGATCCATACAGTACACTTCCTAACCCTTTAGATTAATGTAACATAGAGCTATATATCTAGCAAAGCATTTAACTTCCCTTTAACAACTCATATTCAAATAAACATGCTTTCACATTAAACGCCCATGATTAACTTCACTACTGTATATTAAAGGTTCAGTCCCTTTGGATGGTGCTCTTTTTCTTTCAGGATAGCGCCTTTGGACTGTGGAGTGGCATCAGGTTTGGCAGGTGTCTTGTCAAAGACAACTTGGTCTGTTGCAGGTGTCACGTTGCTGTTAGTGACTTCATCATCACAGAGAGAGGTGAGTCTGGTGGATGCAATGTGTCCATCTTGTTGGATGCAGTCGACTCAAGTGTGTTCTTTAGCTGAGCATCCAGTATCTGGACCACACGACGTCACCATGTCTGATCTCTAACATCCACCGTTACATCAGTGGTCCGGTTTTTGTAGCTATCCTACCGGGTGTCCACTTGTCTTCTCAACAATCATGCGCTAGGACTTACTGCCCAATCTCGAAGCTCCTTGCTGATTTACATGGCAAATGGCTGAACTGTTTATTATGCACTTCCCTCCGTAGATCTGGTTTCAGGAGGCCTATGCGAGATATCAGATTCCTGTTCATGAACAGCATTACAGGTGTTTCATTTGTCGTCTCATGACCAGAGTTCCAATACACAAAAAGGAAGTTGTCCACCTTGTGCTGTAGAGAAATGTTTTCCTTTTCCATAGATTTAATAGATTTATTGAAGGTTTGGACAAACCTTTCTGCTAACCTATTGCTGGGTGGTGAGGAACTGACTTGAAATGTTTGATGCCAGTTTTCTTCTTGAATAGTCTGAAATCTTCTCACATGTATTGTGGTCCATTGTCACTCAATTTGTTCTGGTAAGCCACTTCTGGAGAAGATAGTCCTCAGAGTGGAAATAGTCTTTTCTGAGGTGGTCAGCTTCATTTATATGACCTCTGGCCACTTCGAATGATCATCCACAGCAAACTGTAACATGGAGTCCATGAATGGCCCAGCAAATTCAATATGCCCTCCTTGCATGGTGAAGATTGCCACTCCCACGGGTGTAACACCAGCTGTGGGGGTGCATTTTGAACTTTGTGACATCCCGGACAGCTTTTGGCCAAATCTTCATTCTGTCTATCTGTTCCTGGCCACCACACGTAGCTCCAGGCTAGACTCCTCATTCTGAATGTACCCAGGTGTTTTTCATGCAGATTCTCTAACACTCTGGCACGTGATTTAGAGGGAAACACAACATGAGATCCACACACCAGTGTTTTTTGATATACACACAGTTGGTCTCATCTCACTGAAAACTCTGGAAACAGAGGACTACCATGAGCTGGCCACCATTGCATGGTGATGTCATAGACTTTTGACAATAATGGCCATTCATTGTTTCCCTTTATATTTCAGAACTTGTTACAGCAACTGATCCACCAATCCTGTGTGGAACTCCTCTGCTGGGTCACAGAATGATGACTTTTCTTCTTCAGTTGCCAACAGTGGAAGGCGTAGCAAATCATCAGCATTGGCCAGTTGTTTGGTACCCTTGAACTCTATGTCATATGAGTGGGCTTCTAGGAAAAGTGCCCAGTGTTGTAAACGGGAGCAGTCATCACTGGGATTTCCTTCCTGGGATTGAAAATGAACACAAGTGGATAATGGTCTATCAGCAGAGTAAACTTTTGTCCATAGAGATAATGGTGGTACTCTTTTATTCCCCATTGTAGACTAAGAGCCTTTTGGTTGATCTGTACATATTTGCGTTCTGCACTTGTTAATGATCTTGAAGCAAGTGCAATCAGACGTTCAGATCTATGTTTCATAATGTGTGACAAGACGGCTCCAATGTCATAAAAGGATGCATTGCACGCCAATCTGAAGAGCAGAGATGGGTCATAATGGGTGAGCAGTTATTAGTCTCTCTGTTTCCTTGAATGCTCTTTCACATCTTTCTGAACAATACCACTTTGCACCTGTCTGCAACAGTACGTTCAATGGGTCCAATATGGTAGCAATGTTTGAGAGAAACTGGAAGTAGTAGTTTACCAGGCCCAAGAATGTCCTAAGCACTGCTTCAGTCTTCTGTTGTGACTTATGTGAGCCATGCTTGTCAATGACACATCCACAATATGAAATTTAATTCTTGAAAAACTCACATTTCTCTCCCTTTGCACGCAGATCATACTCACTCAGCCCAGTTTTCACTTTACCAAGGTTCTGGAGGTTCTCTTCATCATCCTTGCTAGTCACAATGATGTCATCAAGGTAACATTGTGTTCCTATGATATCTTGGAGCACTCAATCCATTGCTCTTTGCCAAATTGCTGGAGCTGATGCAATGCCAAAGATGAGACGACTATACTGGAACAGTCCCTGTGAGTGTAAATTGTGAGGAACTTCCTGCTTGACTCCTCAATTTCCTGTGGCAGATAGGCTTGTGCCAAGGCAATCTTTGAAAACCTCTCCTCGCCTGCCAACAATGTGAAAATGTCTCCTATTCACAGCAGGGGGTACTGCACAATACACAGCACCGGGTTGATGCGCCCTTCGAAGACCCTGCTTATGTGAACAGCTCCAGCCTTCCCTTTCTTGATCACAGGGACAATGGGCATGGCCCAATCACTCCACTCAGCCTTGGAGAGAATATCAGATGCCTCTGAGCTCTGAATTTCAGCATCCACTTTAGAATGTAGTGCGTAAGGCACTGGATGTGCATTATAAAATCTTGGTGTTGCTGATTCATCCGGTTCATTTCTGGCCTTCATGCCATTGAGTTTACCAATGCCCTTCTCAAACACCTTCTCTCTAGCAATAAGCGGCTGTACCAGTCTCTGGTTAGTGCTACCATTTGGGCTGCAATTGCCCATTGATGACTCATTGAGAGTTTTGATTGTGTGCCAGTTTAGTTGGATTTTTCTCAACTATTTATGTCTGAAAAGTGATGGCCCTCCACTTTTCAATACATAAAACTCTAACTGCTGTGTTTGGCCTCCATAAGTCACATCCACTTTCAGTTTGCCTTTGGGAGATACTTTTTCACCTGCGTAGGTCTTTTCTAATGTTAGAAAACAGCCTGTTTTGTTCAGCCTTTGGAATTATAGACAAAGCTGACGCTGTATCCAATTCCATTTTTAGTTTTACACCAGCCACATTTATTGTGATGCTTATAATTTTGTGATCTGCTTCAGTAATGCTATGCTGTTCTAGGCATGACAGCTCACCTTTGTCAGACTCTGTGTTGTCTGATTCTGTTTCACATTCAGTCACTGTGCATTTGTTTAGTTTTGTGTTTGAAACTTTTCATTCTGTGTGTTTTTTCTCTTTTGCTGTGCTTTTTGACTGACTCGCACACCTTGTCTATGTGACCCTGTCTGTGACACTTCCTGCAAACTTGCTCTTTGAACCAATGGTCATTTGCATCATGAGAGGATTTTCCATATTGATAACATTTTTGGCTTTTTGCAACATTCAGGGACATCTTGTGCTTTTAACATTCTCACCTCTTTTTCTGTAGTTCTGTGCTAACCTTAGCTGCAGTCTCTAACAATATTGCAAAGGTCAATACTTGTTCTAAGGTTAGGTCTCTTTCTGACAGTAGCCTCTTTTGAGTGCATTGACTATGCATGCCACATACAAGCTCGTCCCTTAGTGCATCAGAACGTCCATCTGTGAAGTCACAGTATTGGGGAAGTTTGCGCAGTTCTGCAATGAATTCAGAAAGTCTTTCATCCTTTTGTTCTTTTTGAATTTCAGCTATTACCAGTGGTTTAAGGCTCAAGTGGTTTTGTAAAATAGTAACAGTTTTGTCGACTGTCTTGCTTGCTGGCTTTTCAGGAGTTACTAAGTTGCGAAAAGCCTGTACATTTTAGCACTAATTAAGCTAAGAAGCGTGGATACTTTCTTTCCCTCATTCACGTCGTTCATGTTGCAATACAGTTCAACCCTTTCCATATACCACTCCCAGTCCTCATTAGCACTATCAAATTCGTCAACTTCTCCAAATAAGGCCATCGTCAAAAGTTATTAACTTTGCTAGCTGTGCATCTTTCACTGGGTACTATGCAGTTACCCTTTGTTAGGATCCACGACCACCTTCTCCATACTGTTTAGCTCTTTCCTCTCCCTGTCTCTCTGCAATCCAAAGTCTGTCGTTGGTGCAGTTGGTGATGTTTGCTGACATTCGGGTTCGTTCTCGTCACCAATTTGTTGAGTCTGTACAACTACATATCAAATAAATAAAAACGCACACGTTGGAAATGAGGTTAACTGATGTATTCACGTTGCAGAGAGAGAGAGGTCAATGTACGTGAATAGACAACAGATCAATGTTCATAGGTAAGTTATCAGTCCATGAGTAGTGTTAAGGGGAGTCATTGCTCTGAAGGAAATAGAGACAACCACAGTTCACACTGGAATGTGAGGTCTGTGATCAGGTGGGACTGAGAGGTACTGAAAGACTCGTGCTGGTAGTTACTGTCACACAAGGTACTGACAGTAGCATTGATGGACAGACTATCCAACAACTTGAAGGCAGTGTCAAGATAAAAAAAAATGATAACTTCAGATGGAAGTACATTGAAAAATGTAGTTAGTCAAACTACCCAAAGCAGAAAGTACATATTCCCAAGAACCTTGCTGTTTCCAGGAACTGGTAAGTGTTTGTTAGTCTTAAGCACAAGGAGTGAAAAGGAGCAATAAAGATGTACAAGTTGTAATTAGGAATTGAGAGAAAAATGACATTGGAATCCAAGTGATTTCTTGGTGTATGGTCACAATATATTTACCCACTTTTGTCTCCACTTTGAACTCAGAATCAGAATCAGGTTAAGATCAACAGTATATGGGTAGTGGGTCCTGACGAAGGGTCTCGGCCCGAAACGTCGACAGTGCTTCTCCCTATAGATGCTGCTTGGCCTGCTGCGTTCCACCAGCATTTTGTGTGTGTTGCTTGAATTTCCAGCATCTGCAGATTTCCTCATGTTTGCTTGTCGTATAATTTGTTAACTTTGCGCCAGCAGTACAACGCAATACTTGATAGATATAGAAAAGAACTGAATTACAGTAAATATAAATATACAGTTACATTAAATAAGTAATGCAAAAACAGAAATAAAGAAGTAGTGAAGTGGTGCTCATGGGTTCAACGTCCACTCAGAAAAGGATGGCAGAGGGGAAGAAGCTGTTCCTGAATCACTGAGTGTGTGCCTTCAAGCTTCTGTACCTCCTTCCTGATGGTAACAATGTGAAGAGGGCATGTCCTGGATTGTGGGGGTCCATACACTCAGTAGCCACTTTATTAGGAACAGGAAGTATCTGATATTGTATTGAAACTTTAACTAAAATACATTGTGAATGCACACAATGTACATTCTTTTTGGAGATGGAGCCATTCTATGTACAGTGTTTGCTATTTATTGCATTTGCACACTCAATAGTCACATCTGTACAGCTGTACATTAATGCAAATATCTAATCAGCCAATCATGTGGCAGCACTCAATGCATAAAAGCATGCAAATATGGTCGATAGTTTCAGTTGGTGAACAGAGCAAACATCAGAATGGGGAAGAAAATTGATCTAAGTGACGTTGATGATGGAATGATTGTTGGTGCCAGATGGGATGGTTTGAGTATCTCAGAAACTACTGATTTCTTTGTATTTTCATGCACAATCTCTAAAGTTTACAGAGAACAGAGCAAAAAATTAAAAAAAAGAACACATCCAGTGAGTGACAATTCTGAGGGCAAAGTTGTCTTGTTAATGAAAGAGATCAGAGAAGAATTTCCAGACTGGTTCAAATTTCAATCTGACAGAAAATCAACAGTAGCTCAAATAAGCATGTGCTACAACAGTACTGTATAGAAGAACAGCTCTGAATGCACAACATGTCAAACCTTGAAGTAGCTTGGCTACAGCAGCAGCAGACTATGAATATACACTCGGTAGCCACTTTATTAGGTATCTAATGTACCTAATAAAGTGGCCATTGGGTGTATATACCCAGATGTATGGAGTAACCATTAAAAGATTATATTTGGTTCCTATTAATGAAGAATAATATGATGTGTATTGATATTAAATTTCTTTGTGTTTAGAGGCAGAAATGATGAAGCATGTGAAACCAAAATCCACAGAGCAAGGTAAGGGAAAGATTTAACTAACAAGATACAGACCTATGTTTTTACTTTCACAGCTCTCCTTTCTTCCACTGCTAAAAATACATGAACACTTTGCGTCTCAGGGGATACACGTGTCACCATGTCTAACACTCTGTATGGCAATTTGTTTCTGCGAGCAATAGAGAGAAGATTTAGATTAGACTTGTTAAGTTCATGTTTATATGTATGGAATTATCTTGAAAAAACGATCTAAGAAATGTTTGATAATAACACTCCAGGTGATATATAAGAAAAACCAAATAAGTATAAAAATTATAGAACTACTGGGCGTATCATTGCACAGATACCAATTACAATCATTCACAATGTCATTGCAGAGGATAAAGATGTGCCCCATGGTATCACTACAAACTGATAGTCCTTGAACAATAGAAGTGATTGGTATTGCTTAATGAAGGTAGACATATTATATATACAAGTGGACAGGCAGCCGTCGATCCCAGGGGATCATGGGTTTCTGCCTCTGGTGGACTGTGTCCTCTCCAGGGCGCAAGCCTGGGCGGGAACATTTGAAGAACCGGCTGTCGTCCATAAAGTGGGATCCCCCTCTCTATGTCACTGATGTAGTCCAAGTGAAGGGTAAGCGCCAATTCGGCTTGGCACCAGAGTTGTCGCAGAGGCTACCAGAGTGAAGTTGTAAACAACATCAAACTGCCTTAGGGACCCCGGCTCCAGATTTCTTCCTCAGAGTTTACTCACAAAGCCTTTGCCATGGGTGGGTCTGGCTGCAAGGCAGCGGAGGTTTAAAATCAGAGTTTTCCTTCTCCTAGGCGGGCTGCCGTCCAAGGCTGGCGAGCCCACCTGGCCAATACATAGAAACATTTTTTTAAATCTGCAACGCAGTTTATGATCTTAATAGAGCAACATGTTCTCAAGGAATAAAAAAAATAGTGCTGAAAATCTGCAATTAATTGTGTCACTGGGAAATGCTGGTCTCCACTAATGCGCTTGGCCCTGTTTCAGTCTAAAGAACAAGAACTCTCAGCAGAAATGTTATCCTACAAACCACCAGGAAAGTCCTGAAAGTGGTATGATTCACAGCAGCCAAATCTCTGTAACCTTCTCAAGGCTTTCTAACAATTTCTACCCGGTTATCCTTCAACAGACATCTACCCATCTATTTATATTATTGGAACCATTTAAAGGACCTTTCTAAATGAAAATGCTTCATCATGTATAAGGTCTAACACTTGCTCTATATTTATCAAAGGCAAGACCCTACGTATTTCAGGTAGGCTGAGTTAAGTTAAAAAGAGCACATTCCATGGCTTATTATTTCAAATACATCGAAACTTAATGGGGCTATGTCTGCAAAAGTGTCATAATGAAATTGTTACCTGGTTGTTTGAGTACTCAAGTGAACAGATTCAGAATTTCTCTTTCCAGAGAATCACTTAAGGTTTATTGCACAGAAGAAAAGCCATTTGCTCCATCAAATTTGAACTGGCTCAAATGTAAGAACACCTCTGTTCTCTGTAAAATCTTTCCCCTTCAGGTATTCCTAAGATCAAGTTCCCTTCTAAGCACCACAATTGAGTCTGGCTTCGTAATTACTTCAGCAGTGCATTCTAGACTCTAACCACTTGCTATGGGAAAAACAAACATATTCTTGTCAGTTACTTTCATTATCCAGCTTCTGTCTTTGACCCTTCTTCTTATGGGAACAGTTTCTCTACCCAGTTCCCTTGTTGTCTCTCTGTTAGAAGTCCCCCTTTGTTCTATGAAGAGCAACTCCAGATTCACCAGCCTATCCATAAAATGAAAATCGCTTATCTCTAAAATGGCTCCAGTAAGTCCTTTCTATAGCCTCTATAATGCCTTTACATCTCTCCTGAGTGTTGCATCCAGAAATGGACATTACACTAGTTGTGGGTAAAGCAATATTTTATAAAGGTTCAAGTGCTGTCCCCCATCTTGTCTCCATGTATTTATGTTAAAAAGCCCAGGATCCTGCATCCTTTTATTAATCACTGCCTTAACCCACCCTGCAGCCTTCTCTGATTTTTGCACTAATAATGCCAGACATCTTTGTACTTGCTCCGATTTTAAATGCGTTCATTCCAATTTGTATTACTCCTCCATATTCTTCCTACCAATGTTTCATGCTTTACTGTATTATTCACTTGCTAAGGATCCACTAATTTCATTAGCGTGATCATATCCCCCTCATTGACACTACACTTTTAAGGCTTATTTGAATCACTTGTGTTACTTGTACTTCTGTTCTGAGCATCCAATAAACAGTAGACAATAGACAGTAGGTGCAGGAGTAGGCCATTTGGCCCTTCTAGCCAGCACCACCATTCACTGTGATCATGGCTGATCATACACAATCAGTACCCAGTTCCTGCCCTCTCCCCATATCCCTTGACCCCGCTATCTATAAGAGCTCTATCTAACTCTCTCTTGAATGCATCCAGAGACTTGGCCTCCACTGCCTTCTGGGGCAGAGCATTCCACATATCCACCACTCTCTGGGTGAAAAAGTTTTTCTGCATCTCTGTTCTAAATGGCCTACCCCTTATTCTTAAACTGTGGCCTCTAGTTCTGGACTCACTCATCAGCAGGAACATGCTTCCTACCTCCAGTGTGCCCAATCCCTTAATAATCTTTTATGTTTCAATCAGATCCCCTCTCATCCTTCTAAATTCCAGTGTATACAAGCCCAGTTGCTCCAATCTTTCAACATATGACAGTCCCACCATTCCGGGAATTAACCTTGTGAACTTACGCTGCACTCCCTCAATAGCAAGAATGTCCTTCCTCAAATTTGGAGATCAAAACTGCACACAATACTCCAGGTGGGGTCTCACCAGGGCCCTGTACAGCTGCAGAAGGACCTCTTTACTCCTATACTCAATTCCTCTTGTTATAAAAGCCAGCATGCCATTAGCTTTCTTCACTGCCTGCTGTACCTGCATGCTTGTTTTCATTGACTGATGTACAAGAACACCTAGTTATTAATAAATCAGTGGTCCCAGTTTTGATACCCGATACTCCACTGAACACATCTTGTTGCGCATCATGTTGCATCCTGCTTCAACCACCCAGGAAAGAAAGCATCAGAGGCGGTGCTAAGTCGGACAAATGAGTCTTACTGCGATCGTGAGACCCCGTTGGACATTGGTAATGTGGAATGCTGCGAGTCCAGTTCACTGGTTCATTGACGGGGGAGCTGCACTGCCTCGGTTGTCATGCGGACCAGACCCTCATTCCTCAGGGTTGTCTGTGGCGGTCACTGGGAACTGGCTGTGTGCCACTCGATTCTGGACAGGGTTGGGGGAAGGACCCGCCCAGAAATGCTGCCCTCTAATGTATGCTTGGTAGATGACAAGCTGGATTACGTTCATCTGCAGCTGCACTTGTGCAAAATGAGGAACTGCTGCAGGCCTGTTCTTGTGGAAAGGGGGCTCCTAGACAACGCCCATGCACCAGCAATCTACAGGCCATGACACTCAGAGACTTAGACTTTGTCATTATTTTTTTAATTGCTTTTGTAACTGTATGTTTTTCTGCTATTGTATTTATATGTGTTATATATGCTGCATGCTGTGTGACTACTAGTACCGTGCTTTGCACCTTGGTCCTAGATAGATTCTGTTTTGTTGTATTGTATTCATGATTATGGTGGAATGACAATTCAACTGCAACTTGAACATGAACTTGAACTTGATTTTCAATCTCCCAGTTATCTAGCACCCCCAATACGCAGATCCCTCACAATCAGAACCATCACCTCTGTAACTTCCACTCTGTTCCCTTCAACAAGCTAGGATGCAACCCATCTGGACTGGGTGTTTATCCATGAAGAGATCTTGGCTTGACTGCAAAAAAAAAATGCCTGAAAATTTAAAGTTGACCTTTCCTCCAGTCTGTGTGGAATAAGCCAAATGAAAACAAAAGTTCTGATTACATCTGAGCCCAGGGCTAATTTTTTTGGCAGTAGCACTATGCATAACATTCTGCAGAGTAAAGAGCAATTATGATTCTCCGGGCAAAAGAGATGCTTATTGTCTGTGACAATTTCTATCATCAATGGAGTTTCAGTTTTACTGTATATTAAAGGAATAGATACAAGAATTACTCACTCTAGGATTTGGTTATTATTTTACATATCGCATTTAACATTAATGGCTTCTTCACTGGAGCATTTAGAGATGTTCAACCCTATAACTTGCTTGGACTTTCCATCACAAATGTGAGATCACTGCATTCTACATAACATCCAAACTTAACTCATCATCTTCCTCAATCCCTCTACTGCATTGGAAGTGATGTGCCCACAGTTGGATAAGCAAATATTTCCTCACATTTGGAGAACTGAAAACATGGGCTTTTATCCCCACAATAATTCCTATTCTCTTACTTCTGGTTCCTTCAAACTCTTTGCCATCTACTGAACTTGAATTAGATTATTCAAACTGATAGCACCATATAGAGTGCCTACCTGAGTTCGGAATCCATTTCCATCCCAAAGCCATCGACATCACGTCCAACCGCAGCTCGTCCTCATTCATCTCCTGCTGAAACTTTCATCCGTGCCATTTTGGTGTTCAGCTTCAAGTAATACAATTCCTTTCCCACTCTACAGCCAAATAATCAAAAGCATTTCAGCCTATGCCCTAACTTGCATTATTGAGCTCTTCCATCATCACCATGCTTGCTCACCTACACCAGTTTGGAAATTTTCTTGTTAGAGATACAACATGGTAGCAAGCTCACACCACCCAATTACACCCATGTAACCAATTAATCTACTAATTTATATGTCTTTGGAATATGGGAGGAAACCCACACAGTCACGAGGAGAACATTCAAACTCCTTACAGACAGAGGCGGGAATTGAATCCAGTTCACTGGCTCTATAGAGCCATGCACTAATAGGTATGTTCTGCCCTTCTAAAATTCCATTCTTTAATTTTAAAAAAATCTCTCCATGGATTCATCCTTCCCAATCTCTGTAACCTCAAATAACTATCTTAAAAATGTAAAATGACTGTAACAGAAACAGAACTGTTGGAAAAAAAATACTTGACACTTCACCTGGTTGGACTTCTATGTGACTCCTGATTCTTAAAAATGACCCAACAAGACCCTCTATTGTCACAACTTTATTCCTTGAAGCACACCTAGAAATAGGTAATATGCTGTAGACAATAACCAGCTTACAAGCTGATCCAGAAACCTGAATAAAAATACATCACAGTGTGAAGATATGTTTCTACCAAAGGACGTGTGACGTGTTCTTTCCCCCTGCTAGCCTGCAGGTCACCCTCGGGCAAGGTGTAGCACCTGCTTAGCCCCTGATCACAGTCATGTGAAGCCATAGGAGCAGCTGGCGGATGGTTATATGAGCAGCTGGTGCATAAAAACCACTCCTGGTCATGCGACCACTACGACAGGCAGACTAGCTCTGAAGAACACTGGTAATGGCTGGGGTCACCTGTTTTGTAAAGACACTGCCCAGAATGCAGCGATGGCAAACCAGTTCCATGGAAAACTATGCCAAGGACAATCATGGTCAGAGACCAGGATCGCCCACGTCATATAACGATGGTGATGATGCACCATCAATAACTCACTCTGAGACGTAAAGGCGAGATATCGGCTTTTATTGACTGGAAGAATGAACAACACTACATCCTGGAGACAGAGAGGCCGGGCTCAGGCCTCAATCGCCTTTATACAGGGGTCTGTGGGAGGAGCCACAGGAGCAGTCAGCAGGGGGCGTGTCCAGACAGGTATATGTAGTTCACCACAGGTGATAATGATAATACTGCTTCAGTCCTATGTTCTTTTCAGTGTGCTTCTCCTCACAAACATGAGACAGTCTGTAGATGCAAGAAATCCAAAGCAACACACACACAACGCTGGAGAAACTCAGCAGGTCATGCAGCAGTGTATGGCCCACTCTCCTCTCCTATCAGATTCTTTCTTCTCCAGCCCTTGACCTTTCTCACTCACCTGGCTTCACCTATCACCTTCCAGCTTCCCCCACCCCCAACCTTTTCATTCCGGCTTCTCCTCCCTTCCTCCTCGGTCTTGAAAAAGGGTCTTGGCCTGAACTGTCAACTGTTTACTCTGTTCTGTAGCTGTTGCCTGACCTGCTGAGTTCCTCCTGCGCTCTGTATGTGTTGCTCCTCTCCACTCCTGGTTGTTGTCCTTTTGTAACCGAATACTAAATTCTGGACTCGCTCATTAGTTTTCTCCGTCTCTCTACCTCAACAAATTTCATTGAAAAATCAAAGCAAATGTACAGAATTATTTCACACCTCTTCACTTCTAAAGGTGTTTTTTTTGTGGAATCTTGCCTGCAGCCTATAGCATCAGGCATAAAATTTCAGTAGCGGCAGATGCACAGCCAGTTGCACACATTAGCATTCTAAAAAAGCAAGGGGTGGATTTTCAATTGCTTGTCTGGATCCTGCTGCTCATATGCAATGTGCAGGCGGCAATCAGACACCTCCTGAAGCAGGGGTGTAGCATTCTCACAGCATTTTTGTTGATTTATGAGTTAGTTTGAGTACACCAAAAGTAATTGCAAATCTGCTTCTAGTTATATAAGTCTGAATAATATTCAGTGGCAATTTTCGATAGGATATTTTACTTTGAATAAATATTGCATCACTATCAATATGTCTACTAAAGAAATATTTAAAACATATGCCCACCAAGTTAGCGAGCAGTTGATAAATAGCTTGCTAGATAGCAATTACACAGAATTAATGTAGTGTAGTTCCTGTATAACAGGTACATTGTTTGTTCAGCTATGTTGAAATCATATTGTAATGTAATGCATTTATATTGCATTATGCAACTGGGCCGAAAGGTATATTCACATATATATTTCGGTGTGATACATTTTTATTAAATAATCTTGTATTGATTCTTCTTCATATTCAGCTCATTGAGAGCCGAGGTAAGGGGTAAAGCTCCTGAGAACTCTCATTCTCATCTATAATAATGTCTAATTCAGTTTATTGTGTGATTTTTATTTTCAGCCATTACAACAAAGCAAAAGGCAGCACGTACGTAGTTTGGGAAACTCCAGACCTTCAAATTATAAGCATGTACATGCTTCCTTAACACGCACGCATTTGTGTATATATATATGTGACTTCTGTTACTCAACTTCGTTATGGCTTTTTAGCTTTCAGTGTTGCATTTTGTTAACAGACTGACAAGGCTTATAAAGCTCGAATGGATCTAGGGGCATGAGCTGAATGGTGAGTCAGATATCCAAAATTTAAGAAAATCATACAAATCCCACATACACCCAGATAATATTCATAGCCCTTGCTGCAACGTCAATGTGGAATATTGCTGATTAACCTTTGCTGAATATTATCATTTTGTCTATAATCAATGCCTTCATCATGGTGACTCTCAGATGTTCAGGGTAGCATTGCAGAAGGGAGCACGATAACTAATTATCAGGTCAAAGGGGGAATATCCAGGTAGTTTCTCTCCCCATCCTTTCTAATTTTGGTGGAAACTCAAGAAAACCCTGATCTGGTAGAGTGCAAAAAAAGGTACATTGTGAAAACATATTGTAATATCAAAATTAATTGATAAACAGAACAATGGACAAGATCCAAGTGTGTGTACAACTTGATTTGCGCAAACTTCTTCCAATGAGTTATTTAATTAATTAATATCATGGAAAAATGTGTAAATAAAACAACGGAGCAAAAGAGGAAGGCTCTTAAGTAACATCTGAATGAATGGCAACTTAAATGCAACGGGCTCGGTTTTGTTCAATTCTGCGTGCCACCTAGGTTTATTAATAAATATTCAATTAACAAAAAATAATTAAAAGTTGCAGAAAGGCGAAGTAACTCAAATGCAGACCCATCAAAGGATCAGTGAGGTCGCCTTCATGCACCACTCCTCCCTCAACCATGGTAGCCAAGTAGTTAGCACAGTAAACGCTAAGTACGCTGCAGATGCCGGGGTCAAAGCAACACGTACAACAAGCTGGAGGATCTCAGTAGGTCGGACAGCATCCGCGGAAGCGAGCAGTCAACGTTTCGGGCCGAGACGACAACGTTTCAGTCCTGACGAAGGGTTCCGGCCCGAAACATTGACTGCTTATTTCCACGAATGCTGTCTGACCTGCTGAGTTCCTCCAGCGTGTTGTACGTGTTAGTTACAGCTCAGGGCATTGGAGTCTGGAGTTCAACTCTGGCACCGCTTGTAAGGAGTTGGTATGTTCCCCCCATGAACACTTGACTTTCTCCCAGATTTATTCTCACAGTCCAAAGTCATATGAATTAGAAGGTGAATTGATCATTGTAAATTGTCCTGTGATTAGGCTGGTGTTAAATAGGTAGGATGTTGGGTGGCACCGCTTGTTGGGCAGCAAAAGGCCTGTATCTCTAAATATTAACTAACTAACTAACTAAATAAATAAAGAAAGAAATAAATAGAAATATTAAAGTAAGGGTCTAGATCATATATGTCAAACTCAAGGCCCGCGGGCCAAATCCGGCCCGCGGTGGAATTATCTTTGGCCCGCGAGATAATATCTAATTACTATTAAAGCTGGCCCCAGTAATCGAAGCGCCTATGGCGTATGATATGGCTAATGCTGAGTTTATTCAGGTACCAGGTTTTCAGGGTTTTTAGTGTTTATTCGGCAGTCTTGCTCGGCAGTCTTCTTCATAAGAAACAGAATTTGTAAAGTGAAACACTTTGTAGTTATAGCAGAGACTGAGACACATGAGAGCAGGCTGAAAAAACGGAGGCAACGAAAGCTGCGTTCGCAAGCGTCCGACTGATCCGGCCCGCATGAAGCTGCATTTTGCTCAATCCGGCCCGTGACCTAAAATGAGTTTGACACCCCTGGTCTAGATCCAAAGTACATCTGCCCACTCTATCCAACACATCAATGCTCTGCATTAAATTCAGTGATAACTCCAGAGACAGAGCATAGGGCTAGATATAATTGCATCTATCCTCCAGCTCATCTTTGACTTTCATATTTTAATAGGTAAGTCTAAGACATACTAGGCATTAAATGGTTAATGGGTAGTAGTTTCATGAGCATGATTTGTGCCATTCTTACCAGAGGTAAAGATGATGGTTATTCAAAAGAAATGGCTTCAATGAATGTGAGACTTTGTCAAGCCCCCTGAATATTGTTTGTTTCAAAGAGACAATCTTTTCAGACAAACTTCCCACCCCAAGAACCAATCTAGTGAAGCTTCAATACAAACCCTCTACAGAAGTCTATCTTTCTCTTGGTAGGGCAAAAGGGAGTGCTGCCAGTCCTTATATCCTTGATGAGTCCACCTGTGCTCTCAACTCTGTGTGATATAGTTTTGGGTGTATGAGTTGTAAATGGCTCTGAAAATGCTGGAAATTCAACAAGTATCATGATTATTGGTACTTTGGCATATTTCCAGTACTCTCCCCCCTCTCTATCTGTTGCTTGGGTCATGGGTTTTCTGTTAAGCCTGCAGAGTGTTATCTTTCGAGGTATGGTGGAGTTTCCTTCCCAAAAATGCTTTCCATTTATGATTAGTTAGTCTAGGATTTCTCCCTTACTCCTACAATGACAGTCCTGATATTGCATGGCTGAAAAGCCAAGAGGTTCTTTGCAAATACTGATCATCGTGGACGCAAACACCACAATGCTGTGGACACTCTGTTCCTCTTTTCATTGGATGTCATCAGGTGTCTCTAAAGCACTTACTGTAAAAAAAAGTCATGAATCCTTCAATTTGATACAAGTAATAAAGCAGATTAAACAATCTAAGTCATGGTACCTGTCCTGGTAATGGTGAGCAACACCCACAAAACGCTGGAGAAACTCAACAGGCCAAGGAGTCTCTGTAGAAAAGAGTACAGTCAACATTTCAGGCTGAAACCCTTGATATGGGCTTCCTTGTCCTGTCTTGTCTAGATGATACCAGATTAGCTCTTTCTTGAGTCTTTATACCAAAGTCTGAAAACACATTGAATAAACTAATAACTTGAATATCTTTAGAAGAATCTTTAGAATAGTACAGCACATTACAGGCCCTTCAGACCACAATGTTGTGCCGACCCTCAAACCCTGCCTCCCATATAACCCCCACCTTAAGTTCCTCCATATACCTGTCTGAATATGACTGAAAAAAATAGCATTATTGTTTTAAATGGATCAAAGTGGGTTTCTTGCAGTGCTGAGCATCATTTACAGAGGGTAGTTGGACGTATGAAATGTGTTTTCACTTTGAAGAGGACTTTCCAATATTTCTAGGAATTTCATTAATTTGGCATTTCCCTTCTTTCAAGAGTTTGCATGATTATAAAAGTGAACAAACACCAGCTAACTTTTCGGAACAGTCAAATTAAGTTTAGAAGCAAAATCTTAAGCAAAGTGGTATAATCCTGTCATATCTGCTGGCAGTGATTTATGAGAGCTGAGAGCAATCTACATAGAAAGAGTGGGAGATGTTTGGAGCACCCTTCTGCAAATGGTAATTGAGTTCAGTTAATTGTTAATTATAAATATGAAATTGTTAGATTGTGGTTCACTAGATATGCAGTTAGATCAAAGTTCATCCATAATCCCCATTAAATGACAGAACAAGATCAAGAAGATGAATAGACTATCGCTCTCCCTATGTAAACAAACCTGATCGCCTGACAATCTGACTGGCGCTGATGACTTCTAAAACATCTTGTCAATTTAATAGGTTGCTTGAAATCTACAATGCTTTTATACTAAAAGATAAGCCAAAACAGTATTTCTGATAAACTTGTGACTTCCTGAAATACTTCAATATTTCAGATGCATTTTAACCAGCTTTGTTCATTTAATCTCTCTGAAGCATGGCGTGCATGAAAATAATCATTTTGATTTAAACTATGCTCTTGGATTTTATGCTTGCCAATTTAGAATTTACTATTTCAACCAAAGAAATCTTAATCAGTTAAATATTATGAAGCCAAAGAAAATTACTGTGTCAAGGCAACGAAGATATTTCATCTTGTGACTTATTTTCCCAGAGAAACTCTCTCCATCCAAAGCAGCAAGTATGTATATTCAACATTACAAACTCAAATTTTGCTTGCAGTTCATTTTGCAAAGTTGAAATTAAGTTTATTGTCATATGCACAAATTCCTGCATGTGTAGCTGCAATGAAAAACTTAATTGCAGCAACAATTCACAAGAGAAACTAATTATGTATCTTGATTAAAAAGTAAAATCTGGCATTATGGTATCTTTCACTATTATACTCTGATGTTCATATAAATTAAGCATTTTATATCTATTTACTTTTAACTAAAATATGCCATTTTACTTTTAGGTATGACGACTACAGCTAAAAAAGGTACAAATATGCATTTAAAACAATATTGCAATATCTGAGAGACATGATGCAATTTTTTAAAATTACTGTTGACATCTTTATGCAAAGTTATGTCCAATTTATGATGATATATTACATTGGCTTGTGAAACCATTTGCATATTAAATTAAAAGTCATGCATTATTCATAGAGTCATAGAAAAGTACAGCACAGAAACAGGCCCTTTGGCCCATCAGGTCTATGCCAAAACCATCTATCTGCTTAATGACAATCAATTTATTTGGAAAGAACATTAGTTTACAGTTTTCTTAAGTTTGGGGAGAAAGCTTTATACTCAGCAATAGTTCAACAGTGTTGCTGCACTGACAATGGACAAGGGAGAGCCAGTGGATGTAGTGTACCTGGACTTCCAGAAAGCTTTTGATAAAGTCCCACATAGGAGATTAGTGGGCAAAATTAGAGCACATGGTATTGGGGGCAGAGTACTGACATGGATTGAAAATTGGCTGGCTGACAGGAAACAAAGAGTTGTGATTAACGGGTCCCTTTCGGAACGGCAGGCTGTGACCAATGGGGTACCACAAGGTTCGGTGCTGGGACCGCAGCTGTTTACAATATACATTAATGATTTAGATGAAGGGATTAAAAGTAACATTAGCAAATTTGCTGATGACACAAAGCTGGGTGGCAGTGTGAAATGTCAGGAGGATGTTATGAGAATGCAGGGTGACTTGGACAGGTTGGGTGAGTGGGCAAATGTATGGCAGATGCAGTTTAATGTGAATAAATGTGAAGTTATCCACTTTGGTGGCAAGAACAGGAAGGCAGATTACTATCTAAATGGAGTCAAGTTCGGAAAAGGGGAAGTACAACGAGATCTAGGTGTTCTTGTACATCAGTCAATGAAAGCAAGCATGCAGGTACAGCAGGCAGTGAAGAAAGCTAATGGCATGCTGGCTTTTATAACAAGAGGAATTGAGTATAGGAGTAAAGAGGTCCTTCTGCAGCTGTACAGGGCCCTGGTGAGACCACACCTGGAGCATTGTGTGCAGTTTTGGTCTCCAAATTTGAGGAAGGACATTCTTGCTATTGAGGGAGTGCAGCGTAGGTTCACAAGGTTAATTCCCGGAATGGCGGGACTGTCATATGTTGAAAGATTGGAGCGAATGGGCTTGTATACACTGGAATTTAGAAGGATGAGAGGGGATCTGATTGAAACATATAAGATTATTAAGGGATTGGACACGCTGGAGGCAGGAAGCATGTTCCCGCTGATGGGTGAGTCCAGAACTAGAGGCCACAGTTTAAGAATAAGGGGTAGGCCATTTAGAACAGAAATGCGGAAAAACTTTTTCACCCAGAGAGTGGTGGATATGTGGAATGCTCTGCCCCAGAAGGCAGTGGAGGCCAAGTCTCTGGATGCATTCAAGAGAGAGTTAGATAGAGCTCTTATAGATAGCGGGGTCAAGGGATACGGGGAGAGGGCAGGAACAGGGTACTGATTGTGTATGATCAGCCATGATCACAGTGAATGGCGGTGCTGGCTAGAAGGACTGAATGGCCTACTCCTGCACCTACTGTCTATTGTCTATTGACTCAATACCTTGATTAGCTACATTCTTACAATCTTCTGCATTAAAACTGGACCACTTCTTCGCTAGCATATTGGGAAATGTAAGCCCTTTGTCCTTAATATTAGGATACTTCAAATAATTTTTGGTTCTGAGTTTTTGAAGTAAGTATTTATATCTGGCATGAAACATTGAACTTAAATAACAGTTCTTAAAGGCTAATGATCAGTGCCAAATTGCTCTTTTGTAATGGAGATTCTGGGATTTTTTACAATGCTTTTGGATTGATCTACTTGCTATCCTTTTAAAATCAGCTTACTTAACAAAGACAAATGAACAGATTTTATTTTTATACTTCCAAGTAGTGCTCAAAATTTTAAACTGTTGTTCAGGTAGCCATTCCACCTTTGTCTTATATTGATTTTTATCCCTTTCATGCTGGCATTGACAACATGTACTCTTTTGTTATACCAGTAGCTCAGTAAGTAACGTTAAAAGCCTGACTGTATGATCCTCATTCACCAACATCCTGGAGAATTTAACAGCAACTAAACATATTCTCCTTTTTAATCTAAGTGATCTCAGCAACAGGTTTTTTTTTTAATTCATCCTCGTAAATGCAGGATTGTAAAAGAAGGAACTGATTTATTAAGTAATTGGGTAACAGATGTGTTTTGGGACTAAATTGGATAGATGATGATCTCTCCCTTTGGGACACATTTACAACTGTAAATCTATGTGCAATCACACCGAGTGATAGGGAGATAAAGACTTTATACACAATTCCCATTTGTACTTATTTAGAATGATTGTTCTCTAAGCCATGTTGGAAAGAACTGTAGGAGGTATGATGCAGTTGTTCATAGGCAAAGTAAGCATGTCATGATGTCAATCAATATGCCATCATACTGGATGGTGAAGCTTTTGCAGCCACCATATGTTCTGCTTGTGGAGAAAAGCAGGAAGACGGCCCCACATTTCTTAACCCTAGCTGTACACCATTTTACTTTTGATCAATACAATGGAAAGTTTCTGCATTTCATTTTTTAAGAACATTGCAGTTTCAGAAGAATTCAGGAGCTGACGCGGTTAAGGTTAGATTTCTGTTATTCAGTCAAAGTGCCCATCAAGGTATATATTGGTGCTCCTTTAGACTTTCAGAGGACAGGGAGACTGAGGAGATAGGTTACAAAACTGACCGACCTCACAGCAGTGGAAGGACGAGGACAAGCATGGGACTATCCATCAAGCTTCCTTCCAGTCTTTGTTATGTTCTTGGCAACTTTGTCCAAGAATAGAGGGGTTCATTCTTCCTTTCCACATCTTGCACCAAGGCTTAGGGTGCTGCTTTGGAAATCCTTTCATGCAAACTAGTCAAAGCCTCAATTCACTTCAGGTTCCGCTACAAATACAACTCTTCTTTGGAAAGTAACTGGAAAGTTTAAATCAATGTTAGCTATGTTAAGGAGCAATGCTTGCTCCTTAAAAAAAAAGACACAATTCATAATCACTTTATTCCTAAGAAAGGAGACGATTGAGAGGAGATTTGATGGAGGTATGCAAAATAATGAGGGGATTGGACAGGGTAAATGCAAGCAGGCTGAGGCTGGGTGAGACAGCAACTAGAGGTCATGGGTTAAAGGTGAAAGGAGAAATGTTTAAGAGGAATTTCTTCACTCGGAGAGTGATGAAAGCGTGGAATCAGCTGCTAACCTAAGTAGTAGATGCGATTTCAATTTCAACATTTAAGAGAAGTTTGGATAGGTACATGGATGGGAGGGGTATGGGGAGCTATGGTCCCTGTGCAGGTCAATTGGAGTAAGCAGTTTAAATGGTTTTGGCGTAGCCTAGATGGTCTGAAGGCCCTCTTTCTGTCCTGTAGTTTTCTTTGACTCTATGACTCTGACTAAGGCAATATCCAAAGTGCTAGTATTGGCTGACTGATTGAGACAATGATTAGCTTTATTTGCCGCATTTACATTGAAACATCAGTGGCGTGCTTGCTCTACATCAAATCCTATCAGCAATAATTGTGCTGGACAGCCTACAAGTGTTGCTATGCTTCCAGTGCCAACATAACATTCCCCAGCACTTACTAACCTAACCCGTTTGTCTTAGGAATGTGGGAGGAAACTGGAGCACCTAGAAGAATTCCCCATGGTCATGGAACATATAAACTCCATGCAGAGGAGTTGATTCCCAGTTGTTTTATCACTGGTGCTGTAATAACATTACACTAATCAGTATGCTACCGTACCAGACCCTGAAATAATACCATAAAGTTTTTCTGAAGTTCCTATCGAGTAATAATCACAATGCTAATTTTTCAGTGCTTTCAAGCCTACTCTTTAAGATTTTATATTGAACACAGTGGATTGCACACCCATCGAACACACAGCAACCTAAATATTGCACGATACTGGAGAAGAAGTGTTAGTTCAGTGGTCTGAACCATATTTGTTCAATGAACCAGTCCTGCACACTTCTATAGCACAGAGAGCTCAAGGCACTAAGTGTACAGGAGAGGGCTTTTAATACTCAAAGACCTTTAAGCCAAACCTGAGCATACAAAAGGAAAATGATGAACTGTGGGCTTAGGCCAATATTGAGATGGTTATGGATGACTGGAGTTAGGGTGTTGCATATAATGTTCTACCTTCTCGCTGCTACCATCAGGAAGAAGGTACAGGAGCCTCAGGGCTCACACTACCAGGTTCAGGAACAGTTATTACCCCTCAATAATCAGGCTCTTGAATCTAAGGAGATACCTTCTCTCGCCCCTTCATTGAAATGTTCCCACAACCAAAGATTCCTTCAAGGACTCATGTTACAGATATTTATTGCTTATTTATTTATTATTATTTCTTTCTTCTTGTAATTGCACTATTTGTTGTCTTCTGCACTCTGGTTGAAGACCCAAGTTGGGTGGTCTTTCACTGATTCTGCTATGGTTGCTATTCTGTTGATTTATTGAGTATGCCCACAAGAAAATAAGTCTTAGGATTGTATATGGTGATATATAAATGTACTTTGAACTTTGTGAAAGTGATGTATTATAGCTTCAACAAAGCAGTATTGCCAACAAGCCATAGGGGGAAAGGGGTTACTGCAATTGATTTTAAGCATTGATAATGTTTGAACTAGGGATTGTGGATTTGGGTTGGCATTTTGTGAGATTATGACATAGCAATGGTTGGGAACAGCTGTAGACAGGTTGGATCTATACCAGTGTGGTGAAGGCAACTGCTGGAGTAGACATGAGCAGAGATTTGTAAGTGTTGTGATGCTGAGTGGCCAGAGATTGGGGAACTAGGTGAGCTTTCACAAACAAGAGAAAATCTGCAGATGCTGGAAATCCGAGCAACACACCTACACACAGTGCTAAAGGAACTCAGCAGGCCAGGTAGCATTTTGTGTAGGTGGGCTTTCAGATGTGTGGAAGATCAGCACGATGAACCTTTTTTTGTAAAGGAAACAGATCTAATATGAGTTCTCAGCAGTAGATTTTATGCTGTTGGAACTTCTCATTCATGTCCACCTTAGGGCAGTATGGCAGTGTAGCAGTTAGCACTATGCTTTACAATACCAGTGATCCAGTTTCAATTCCCACCACTGCCTGGAAAGAGTTTGTATGTTCTCTCCGTGACCGTATGTGTTTCCTCTGGATGCTCTGGTTTCCTCCGACTGTCCAAAGATGTACCGGTTGGTAGGTTAATTGATCATTGTAATTTATCCCGTGATTACGTTAGGTTATATCTGGGCTTGCTGGGTGGCTGGAAGGGACTATTCCAAGCTGTATCTCAATAAAAAATAAACATAATTAACAATAAAAGAGGCCTCAGAAGCTTTGAAAGGGCTTGTCTCTACATATACGACAACATTATCAGCGGATAATGTGTTGGCGTGTGGCCAGGTGGTTAAGGCGTTGGTCTAGTGAAGCTTGCTAGTTTGAGCCTCAGCTAAGGCAGTGTGTTGTGTCCTTGATCCACACATTGCTCTGCGATGACACCGGTGCCAAGCTGTATCGGCCCTTTCCCTTTCCTTGGACAACATCGGTGGCATGGAGAGGGGAGACTCGCCGGTCTCCCATACAACCCTGCCCAGGCCTGAGCCATGGAAACTTTTGGAGGCGCAAATCCATGGTCTGTCAAGACTAACGGATGCCTATCTATATCTGAAGAAAGTACAGTACATTAGTAAAACAAAGCTGGGAGTTGAGTCCATATATACTTTGATCATTGAATACTACACATTTTGGTTTCTTCATTTATCGGAGAGACCTAGTGACCAGAGAAAAGGCACAGCATAAGAGCTAGATTTTATCTTTACAGCTTTTTTATTCAAATTAAATAAAATAGAGGATAAACTGGTATGCATCGTGGCCAGCAATTTTTCTGAAGGTGTCAATGTATGTCAATGAAGGATGGGTAAGGGCGAAATAACAGCTGAAATTCTTCTGTTATACCTGTATAGCTGAACTTAATCTCCTTATGTGCCATTTTGTTTGGATATTTATTTATTGGGATAGAGTACAGAGTAGGGTCTTTGCGCCACACCCCCCAGCAACCCCCTGATTTAATCCGAGTCTGATCGCAGGGCAATTCACAATGACCAACTAAGCTACTAACCGGTATGTCTTTGGACTGTGGGAGAAAACCAGAGCGTGTGGAGGAAACCCACATGGTCACAGGGAGAATGTAGAAACTCCTCACAGGCAGTGGCAGGGATTATATACATTAATGATTTAGATGAAAGGATTAAAAGTAGCATTAGCAAATTTGCAGATGACACAAAGCTGGGTGGCAGTGTGAAATGTGAGGAGGATGTTATGAGAACACAGGGTGATTTGGACAAGTTGGGTGAGTGGGCAGCTGCATGGCAGATGCAGTTTAATGTGAATAAATGTGAGGTTATCCACTTTGGTAGCAAGAACAGGAAGGCAGATTACTATCTGAATGGTGTCAAGTTAGGAAAAGGGGAAGTACAACAAGAACTGGACAAACACCAGTTTGCCTACTGGGCAAACCACTCCACAGAGGATGCAATCACAACAGCCCTCCATATTGCTCTGACTCACTTAGAGGAACCAAACACTTATGTGAGGATGTTATTTGTGGACTTCAGTTCTGCATTTAACACAGTCATCCCCCATAAACTGGTCAACAAACTGAACACTCTTGGTCTTGGTTCCTCCCTGTGCTCATGGCTCATGGACTTTCTCACAGACTGACAACAGCAAGTCAGAAATGGTAAGCACACCTCCACAGGAAACAGTTTAGGCCGGTTCATTGGATATATTTAAGAGGAAGTTAGATATGGCCCTTGTGGCTAAAGGGATCGGGGGTATGGAGAGAAAGCAGGTACAGGATTCTGAGTTGGATGATCAGCCATGATCATACTGAATGGCGGTGCAGGCTCAAAGGGCCAAAAGGCCTACTCCTGCACCTACTTTCTATGTTTCTATGTTTCCACCACTCTCATCTTAAAAACAGGCACCCTGCGGGGCTATGTGCTGAGCCCTATGCTCTACACACTCCTCACACGTGACTGCACCCCCATCTACACCCCCATCTACACCTCCAACTCCATAATTAAATTTGCGAACGATACCACAGTAGTTGGCCTGATCTTGGACGAGGATGAAACAGCCTATAGGGTCGAGGTGGATCATCTGACAGAGTGGTGTAAGGTCCTTAACACTTCTAAAACAAAAGAGATGATCATTGACTTTAGGAAGTCAAAGGACAGAGTACACACCCCACTCCATATACATGGAGAGGTAGTGGAAAGTGTGGAAAACCTCAAGTTCCTTGGAGTTATGTTGTCAAAACAGATAACATGGACCACCAACACCTCACTGCTTGTAAAAGAGGCACAACAAAGACTCTTCTTCCTCAGAAAGCTGGAACAGGCCAAACTCCCACAAAAGCTCTGAGCAGACTCGATGGACCAAATGGCCTACTTCTGCTCCTATATCTTATGGTCGTAACTTCTACAGAAGCACAATTGAATCCATCCTGACTAACAGCGCCAAAGTGTGGTAGGCCAGCTGCACAGCCGCTGAGCAACAAGACCTGCATCGCGTGGTGAAGGCGGCCCAGCGAATTGTCAGGATGGAGCTCCCAGGACTGGACACCATCTATTCCAGCTGACTCAGGAGGAAAGCAATCAGCATAACCAGAGATACCACACACCCCGGCCACTCCGTTTGGCCCGCTGGCGCCCAGCAAAAGGTTCAGGACACTAAAAGCCAGAACAAATAGACTGAGGAACAGCTTCCCAGAGCTGTGGCCTCCATCACACCACTCCCACAGAACAATGACTGAAACTGTGAGCACACACAAGGACTCAAATACTTGCACTAACGGCACTTTGTGCATTACTGTGACATTCTGGTGCTGCTGCAACTTACTTTCTGCTACTTATCTAATTAATACTGTTTTTCTATTACTGTCTTGTTTTCATCTTCCGCTTTATTTATTTGCCTGAGAGGAAGCCAAACAGAGTTTCATTGTGCCTCTGTATAATGACAATAAAGATCATTCAATTCAATTCAATCTAGGTGTCCTTGTTCATCAATCACTGAAAGTAAGCATGCAGGTACAACAGGCAATGAAGAAAGCTAATGGCATGTTGGCCTTCATAACAAGGGGAGTTGAGTATAGGAGCAAAGAGGTCCTTCTGCAGTTGTACAGGGCCCTGGTGAGACCACACCTGGAGTATTGTGTGCAGTTTTAGTCTCCAAATCTGAGGAAGGACATTCTTGCTATTGAGGGAGTGCAGCGTAGGTTCATAAGGTTAATTCCTAGGATGGCGGGACTGTCATATGTTGGAAGATTGGAGCAACTGGGCTTGTATACACTGGAATTTAGAAGGATGAGAGGGGATCTGATTGAAACATATAAGATTATTAAGGGATTGGACGCGCTAGAGGCAGGAAACATGTTCCTGATGTTGGGGGAGTCCAGAATTAGAGGCCACAGTTTAAGAATAAGGGGTAGGCCATTTAGAACGGAGTTGAGGAAAAACTATTTCACCCAGAGAGTGGTGGATATGTGGAATGCTCTGCCTCGGTAGGCAGTGGAGTCCAAGTCTCTGGATGCTTTCAAGAAAGAGTTAGATAGAGCTCTTAAAGATAGCGGAGTCAAGGGATATGGGGAGAAGGCAGGAATGGGGTACTAATTGTGGATGATCAGCCATGATCACAGTGAATGGTGGTGCTGGCTCGAAGGGCTGAATGGCCTACTCCTGCACCTATTGTCTATTGTCTATTGAACTGGGGTTGGCTGTGCTGTAAAGCGTGCTAACGACTACACTACTGTGCTGCCCTAAGGGAACAATTACAATACAATTGCTTTCCATTCTCCAACATGCAATTCAAATAAAAATTCTATTTATACTTTTATATGCTACTTAGCCGTAAGTTAGTTATAAAACTACACACTGAAAGAAAGAAACTATTAAGTGGTTTGATCGTATGGATAGTCAGAGGCTTTTTCCCAGGGCTGAAATGGCTGCCACAAGAGGACACAGGTTTAAGGTGCTGGGGAGCAGGTACAGGGGGGATGTCAGGGGTAAGTTTTTTACACAGAGAGTGGTGAGTGTGCGGAATGGGCTGCCAGCAAAGGTGGTGGAGGCGGATACAATAGGGTCTTTAAAGAGACTTCTGGATAGGTACATGGAGCTTAGAAAAACTGAGGGCTATGGGTAACCCTAGTAATTTCTAAGGTAGGGACATGTTCGGCGCAACTTTGTGGGCCGAAGGGCCTTTTTTGTGCGGTAGATTTTCTATGTTTTTCTATGGTTACCACATAAACAATCTTTTCCTTTGACAATGTGTCTACCTTAGAGATTTTCATTTACTTGGGGGGAGGAACAAGGGGAATTATAAAGTAGATCTCTTTATTGTGTTAATATATGGCCATTTGCAAGCTAAACAAATTATTTCAGAGGGTGGAAGGTCGCACGAAGCATAAATCCAATTAAGTAATTGCATCAATGTAACGTCTTGGAAAGAGGTTTTAGCAGGCATAGCTGAGGACATTATTGCTGAAACTACAATTTCTTTTTCTCAGGGAGAGTGCTTCGCACTCATAACGGTACATAATATGTCAAGATCCACTTACTACCAAAGCATAAATTGGCTTGACCTTGCTCCAAGTACTTTCCAATTAAATACATTGCTTAAATGGATTAAATGTACAACAGAGTACATGCTTTGCAAGCTATAGTCCGTTGTAAATTTTGTAACATTTACATTGTTTCCTTCATGGAAGAAGCTGAAAAATCATATAACTAATAAGCATTTTATACAGCTACTTTTCATGTAGGTTCTTCAGTTATAAATAGATACGTTAAAAAGCAAACTGGGGCATGTTTAGTATTCAGCTATAGAACAATTTGAATAATTACACCAGTCATTTCAGCTACAATTCCCAATTAGAGTTGCTGCCTGGAAGTACCAGAGCACTGTAGATAAAGTCCTAAGTGACGTCCAGAGAAATCTACACAACATAAATGCTGCATCACTAGGGAAGTGCGAGGAATTTGAAAGATAGCTGTCTAGAAATTGGATTGAACCTCACATTTCCTGTGAACTAACATTGTTGTGCTTAGTGCTAGTACAGTTGGGCCCATCTAAAAAGATCGCAAAATTGGTCAAAAGCAGGTGTGTAATAATGTTAGAGTATGTCGCCCCCAAAAAAAACCCAAAGTGTATGACGTGCGTGATTGTCAGCAGGTCCTGGTTAGTGCCTGTGCAGCCACTGACACTGCTGCTCAGACCTCAAGGAAGGGCTTCACTCTGCATGCACATGGAAAGCAGCCACTTTCTTTTCCAGACACAATACACCTCCCTTTAAAGCTTAACCATCAGCAATGCAGGCTGGTTTATATGGTGTTACACCAGAAGACCATAAAACGAAGGAGCAGAATTGGATCATTCACCCCATTTCATCACGGCTGATTGATAACCCCACTCAACCCCATTCTCCTGACTTCTCCAAGTAATGTTTGATGCCCTCACTAATCAAGAAGCTTTTAGCCTCCACTTTAAATACACACAACAACATGGCTTCCACAACTCTCTGTGGCAATAAATTCCACAGATTTACCCTCTGGCTAAATAAATTCTTCCTCATCTCTGTTCTGAAGGGATCTCCTTCTCTTCTGAGGCCAGGCCCTCTGCTCCTAGACTCTGGATTCCGTATTGGATAAGGCAGAAGAAAATCTGTTGGGTAATAAAGACAGGGCAGACAATTTAAGTAAGTATTCTATGTCTGTCTATATGGATGGAAACGCAGCAAACTTCCCAGAGGTACTAGAGAATACCAGGTCTAGAATGAACAATGAAGTTAAAAGAACTCTCAAATCTACAACTATGTGTCAAAGTATTTGGATAAAAAGTATGCAGCCTAGGTAATGAGTCATTTATTCAGCCAGATAATCTTGGCCATGTTCTCTTCTCACATTTGCCATCAGGCAGGAAGTACAGAAACTTTAGGCCCCATATTCAGGAAACCCTACAACCATCCTGAACCTGGCATGGACAACTTCAATCACCACTCTGACCCATAGTCTCATTTTCAAGGACTCTTTACAAAACATGCTGTCAGTAGTTTTTTTTTGCTGTTTGCCATCTTTTGCACATTGGCTGTTTGTCATTCTTTGTTTATGCATAGTTTATTTGTAGAAATTCCATTGTATTTCGTTCTATTCCTGTAAATGTCACGGTTGTATATGGTAACATATACATACATATCTTGATAATAAATTTAATTTTTGAACTTTGAATGTTTGAAATGTTCTACTCTGACATGAATTATTGAAATTAAGTCTAAATCTTACAACTCAAAAGTCAGAGACCAAAATTCAAAGTAAATTGATACTCAAAGTAAATTTTACCATCCAACACATTTCTGATACATCCAATAAAGTGGACCGTTTCATTGTTAAATATTCTAGACAGCATAGATAATCATATGAAATGAGGTCTCATTACATGCACAGATTTTCTGAGCATCAAATGTGGCAGTCAGACTCCTGATGACACTGAATGTTTTGCTAACACATCACTTTCTCCAGCAGATATGACATTTTATACCATTGCCAAATAAATCTTCACCCATTCATTTCTTGGTTGGAGACCCTTAATTCCTTTTTAAACACATTTCAGTGGTAGTTATATTTTATAATATACCTATTTCTCCATTCAATGAAGTATTTTCCTCTCTAATTCCTTGCAGATCTGAGACAGATTTTAATCATTGATTCTAGATTATAGTAATTATCCATTTTTTGTTATTTTCACTGAAATCAAGGAATGAGCCATTGCCTATTGGGCTTTATAAGCATTTACATGGAGTTTAAGGTAAAATATACCAAAAGGTAAAACGCCCTTTTTTTTAATCCATCAGATTTTCTTCTGCCTTATTCATAAGAAATCTACAGTCTAGGACCAGAGGGCACAGCCTTAGAATATGAGATCCCTTTAGAAAAGAGATGAGAAGGAATTTATTTAACCAGAGGGTGAATCTGTGGATTTCATTGCCACAGAGAACTGTGGAAGTCAAGTCATTGTGTGTATTTAAAGTGGGTGCTGTTGTAGTCCATCCATTTCAAGTTTTGATGTGCCGTGCATGCAGTGATACTCTTCTGCATATCACTGTTGTTACACTTAGTTACTTGAGTTACTGTTGCCTTCCTGTCAGTTTGACCATTTTCTTTGGACCTTATTAACAAGGTATTTTCACCCACATATTAGTCTCTCACTGGATATATATATATATATATTTTGTTTTTCACACTATTCTCTGCAAACTCAAGAGACTGAAAATCCCAAGGGGATCCGCGGTTCCTGAAATATTCAAACCATCTTGTCTGGCACCAATAATCATTCCAAGGTCAAAATCACATGGATAACATATTCTCCCCATTCTGATGTTTGGTCTGCACAACTGGACCTCTTGACCATGTCTGCATGCTTTTATGCATTGGGTTGCTGCCACGTGATAGGCTGAGCAGATATTTGCATTAGCCAGCAGGTGTACAGTACAGGTCTACCTAATAAAATGGCCTCTGTGTGTATAATGTACTCTCAGAAAGAAACTAAATCAACAAGCTGATAATCCATTGGATTCTGCCAAGTGATAGGACTCTGCTCCTTTTTTTTCAAACAGCTGTTTCCTTATGAAACGCGAGACATTTCCACAGTCATGCTAAGACAGTGGTGCCTATAAGCATTTGCCATTGGAGATACTCCAAAGGATAGGAGACAAACTGGTGTGCCATGCAAAAAAAATTACAGTAGAAATTAGGCGACAACCTTTGTGGAAATCTTACCTCCTGATAACCAGGAAAGTTGATAGTGGAGGCTTTAATTGGGTGATGCTGAAACTTGAACTGACAGGCCAAACATCAGGGGGTATCAATTTGAAGCAAGTGGCAGGGTTCAAGGAGAGCTGAGAGAAACAACTTGACTCAGACTTTTGTCCAAATAAGATTTGTTTGAATAGATACATGGATGGTAAGGGTCTGGAGAGCTATGGTCTTGGTGTAGGTCGATAGGACTAGGAGGCTTGGCATGGACTAGATGGGCCAAAGGGCCTGTTTCTGTGCTCTACTTTTCTATGACTATGACTCTAAATGTGAAGATTAATGCCCCCAACTTGTGTTCCTGGTGCAGATCTTCATTGATCAGTTATTTACATTTGAGGTTTTAAAGTGAGGTCAGTACAACTCCATGTTGTAATTTCTGGTACCTCAAACTTGTCCTAAGGTTTGGAGGCTTGTGTGCCTCAATGATCTAGGAAGCTATGCTGGCTAGAGTCAGGGCCTTGTTCTTTGGCTCTGCTAGGGTCACCCATGCCAAACAAATCAAAAGCTAGAGGCCAGACTAAGCATGGTCCACTGGTCCACCATGTTCAGGGGTTCAGCTCAGGGTTAACAACCATGACTAGTCAAAAAACAATTGTTTTGGAACCAGCAATGGAAGATCCTTCTAGAGAGGCAGAGATGGAGAACCTTCATTGCTGGCCTAAATGCCAGCAGTGGTAATGAGTAGTGAGTACTCCTTACAGGCAAAGTGGAACACGTGCCAAGCAAAATTTGGTCTAATGCAGTATGTTCGAACACACAACCTGTTTTAATTGGCAGAAATAACATACCAGTCAGTAAATGTCGTGGATCTGCAATTAAAACTTCCATAGTCAAAGATAAAATGCTTCTTTTATTTTTGCATTTGCTTAATTCATGATGTAGGATTTTGGGATTCCCAGTTTTATGTAGGCTAGAATAATCTTGAACATTTTTATTTGTGTCTCTTCCAAAGCTGGCTTCCAGCAGTTCATTTACCATATCTTTCTGTACCTGTTTTGTATTTATAGAAAGAAATTTCATAAAACATAAAATTAACAATTTTAATCACTATAGACATAGCTATAAATTGAGGTATGGATCTATTTGATATAGTGTCCTTGAAATAATGGAAGACAAAGGAGTTCCTTCATCTTATCACTTTATTGTTTTATTTTCATTTTTAATGACTGTTTAGTTCCTCCAGTTCATTATATGTTTATGTTCATTTACATAATGTCAGTCATCAAATTTGCACTCTTCACTTTGGAGGTTAACATGGTTTAATTGAATTGCAAAATTAGCATTTGTTCACCCTGGATGATGTGTAATTACATGCTAAGTTTAAACTTTCATTTGACATTCAAGAATGCAATTCAAGTTCGACACTCTTAATAAAGTTTCAATACTGTGGCCAAATTTAAAGCCATATTACATGACATACACTGACATGCAAAAAAAAATTGAAATAATTCTAATGTAATGTTACCAATGTGAAGGGCACTATGTACAGCTACATTATTTGGGTCAGTGCTTGGATTGCATTGTTCTCCAATCTCAGCAATTTATTTGTAAACGTTTTGTCACCATGCGAGGATTCAATCAACAGCACATAGAAGATGTCTCCTCACGTGGTGATAAAATGTTTGCAAATAAAGTGCCAAAATCGGAGAACAACTTAAACCAACAATCAGCCAGGGTTAGTCCAATCTAAAATGATTCCAGGATTGAATGGCTTGTCATATGAAGAGCGTTTGATGGCTCCGGGACTGCATTCACTGGAACTCAGAAGAATGAGGGTTGACCTCATTGAAACTTATCAAATGGTGAAAGGCCTTGATAGAGTGGATGTGGAAAGGATATTTCCTATGGTGGGAGAGTCTGAAACCAGAAGACGCAGCCTCTGAATAGAGGGGCGTCCTTTATCACTGGAGATAAGGAGGAATTTCTTTAGCTAGAGGATGGTGAATCTGTGGAATTCTTTGCCACAGACAGCATGTGGAGGCCAAGTCGTTATATATATTTAAGGCAGAGGTTGATAGATTCTTGACTGGTCAGTGCATGAAGGGATATGGGGAGAAGGCAGGAGATTGGGGCTGAGAGGAAAATTGAATCAGCTATGATGAAATGGCAGAGCAGACTCAATGGACCAAATGGCCCAATCTGCTCCTGTATCTTATAAACCCTTCTTCCCAGCTGATTTCCTTCTCTGCAATCAGCTGCTGTGATACACACATCAGTAAAACAATCACAGCTGAAATTGTAGAACATGTGAAATTGGGTCACACTGAATCTTGGCAGTGTATTTTATTAGAGCGGACAATTACAGTACTGTGCAAAAGACTTAGGGACACATATATAGCTAGGGTGCCTAAGACTTTTGCACAGTACTGAATTTTAATGAATATTTTATAGAAAATGCACTTCATTTGTAAATAGTCAGCATTAACATTCAATATATTAATAAGTCTACCTCCAGTTTCTCATTTAGGGACTTAAATCATCTTTAACCTTTACCAAAAAGATGCCAATCATAATTCAGTGTTATTTCCAAAAAGTTCTTTGAATATTGTATGCAGTTTCAAATTACAAACTCAAAAGCAATTAGGAGACATTAGGGGCAATGTTGAAATTGGGAAGGTAGGAATGGTAGCTGATTTTCATTTCACTTGCGCTCAATAAAAATAACTGCTTGTGGCACCTGATCTGCAATGTAGCACCTACACCTTGAGAAAGTGCCGCTTGCTTTTGGATGGATATCAGGTGACAAGCAGATACAATTGATCGTTGATGCAAAATGATACAGATCACTGTGTCGATGTACATGTGACAAATAAAACTAATCTTATCATGAACCAGACATCAAAACAGCTTGGATGGATACAGCAGAATAAATAGACTGTGTTAGATTCATACCATGAAGAATAAGCCAAAATTAATCGATTACTGATTCTGCAACTTTTAGAATCAGAACCATGTTTATTATTGCTAACATACAGTAAGTCATGAAAACAAAGAGAAAGACCTATAATATTGGTAATTCGTTTTTATGCTTGTGTAGGGAGCATAAGTCATGTGTTATGGGTATAGTGAACAGAATTGCTCGATTTCAGTGGCTACAATTTCAATGCAGTTCTATAGACAAGAAGTACATACCTAGCTTTTCCTTTCCTTTCAAGAAGAGGAGATGATGTGGTAGTTAATGAATTAATCTTGTGCCACTCAGTACCCTCTCCCACCTGGGAGGAGCTCAAATACTGTACAAGCCGAGTCATCAATAAAGTTCAGTTGAAGAGCCTGCATGCTCCCAGACCAATGTGTCTGCACTCTCCCTCAATACTGAACACAACATGTCATGACATTCTCATTTTGTGGCTGCAATACAGTGCAATACAAAAAATATCCTATAAGTTATAGTAATAAATACAGAAATAAAAATTAAATAGGTTGTGCAAATGGAAAGCAAAATCTAATGTGACATTGTTCAATTGTTTGTTTATCATCTGATCTCTATCCAAAGGCAAGGGTTTCTTTCTCAAGGTGTAGGTCCAACGTTGGTAAGCAAACATGAATTGAAATAGAAAAATAAGGATGTCTGAAGGAACATTTTATACAGGCACTAATATGGGCTTTTCCACAGAACTAAAAATTACATGGAAACGAAACTGAGGTGTGGAATAAATGTACCACAGACTGATTCCATAATCATTGATTAAGAATATAAATTCGTACTTCACAATGACAAAATAAACTCAAGGAAAGTCCTCCTGCTTCAACTGTACACATACCCTCGGGTCACATTTTAGGTACCTCCTGTACCAAAAGTGGTCACGGAGTGCATATTTGTGGTCTTCTGCTGCTGTATTCAAGATTCAAAATTGTTTAATGTAATTTCCAGTACACAAGTGTAAAGGAGAACAAAATAATTCCTGCTGTGCCCCAATTAACCAGAACCTACTGTATAAGTAAAGAAAAAGAGAATATTACATTGTGACGTTTGAATTTAGCCTCTTTAAATCTGCATGGCTCTATGGACCTGTGGCATATAACTACCTCATATGGATGTAATAAGAAATAATTATCAAATGCTAATTTCATATGATTGAAAGCAACAGCCGCTGTGGAGCACTTTGCTCAGAATGGCAAGTGTGCAGGAGCTTTGGCACAAGCTAAAGCTATGGACATAAGATGTAACACCTCCCTAAAATTTCCCACAATCAGTGCCAATAATCTTTACTGACTGTGTTTACTTAACTGGCATTTGGATTACAGCTGCAAATATTCACTGTAAAATTTGGTTTGGTGTAATCTAGCTTTAGTTTCCAATATTTACATTGAGGAACACTGTTAACAAGGAAACTACTCACAATATTTTTTGAATTAAAGGGGGAAAGGATGGCCAAGGGCCTGAATTTGATTAAGAACTGGCCAAGTTAAGTTATATAAAGTTAAAAAGGATAATAATTTCTTGTTGTGCTCTATCTGTATCATATTCACTTTATTGAATTGATTTCTATGTACTTTATTTTATAGAGACACCTGCTGTTGCTAAACCAGGTAATATAATTCTGATTAAACAATGTATTTTGTATATAGACTTTAACACTACAAGACATAGGAGCCGATTTAGGCTATTAGAACCATTGAGTTTGCTCTGCATTTGGTCATGGCTGATTATCTTTCCTCTTAACTCCAATCCCCTGCCTTCTTTCCGAGTCCTTACTAATCAAGAACATATCAACCTCCACTTTAAATATGCCCAATTACTTGGCATACCCAGCTAGCTGCTGAGAGTTGAAAACTAAGTGCAAACTATTTATTTGCTTGTCTATTAAATCAAAAATGCCTCCCTGTATATTTCAATAGCACATTATCTTCTCAAACATTTTTTAAAGAAATAGCTTTATCATAATGATAGTTCTGTTATGATATTGGATAGCTTAAGGTAGAGCAAATCTTATTATCCTGGGCTGGATGAGAATTTATTGAGTGGCCTGAATAAATACAATTTCCTTCCACACTAAACTTAGCTCTTGACATCAAGGGTAATAATCTTGACATCAAAAGTTTATGGATACAATGGACAACCACAGACAGCTGTTTGGAGAAAAGCATGGGGGATGTCTGAGGTAGAGAGCGGTAGGTCTGGGGAACGTGCTGTCAAGTGTGATGGTAGAGGCAGAAACATTAGGCACAGTTAAGAGACTCTTGGATAGGCACATGGATAAAAGTAAAATGGAGGGCTATGTGGGAGGGGAGGGTTAGATTAATCTTAGAGTAGGTTGAAGGGTTGGCAGAACATCGAGGACTGAAAGGCCTGGACTGCATTATACTGTTCTATGTTCCATGGTGATGGAGGATGTCAATATTGCCAGTTTCCTCCATTCTGATATTCTCTACATTTGTAGTGTGAAGGAAATAAACGATATTACTCCCTGGAGACAGGAATAACCTGGGCAAACAAACATGCTCACTGATTCAATGATAGACAACTTGAGGACCAACGCTAGGGTCTTAAATTGACCCCTATTAAATCAAATCACATTTGTGAGGATGAAACAAAAATAATATTTATATTAAAACCTGAAGGAGAATCTCACCCTCTAGAACTCTTCTGTGACCAATGAGCAATCACCAGTTCACAAGGTTATTGGCTTTACAGAATTGATTGTTGTCCAGATAGCACAGGAGTTTCTATTAGCGTAACAAGCTTAAATCCTCACACTTCAAAGCTTCATTTTATTGTCAAAGTATGCATGTACAATACAACTCTGAGATTTGTCTTCTTCCAGATAGTCATGAATTACAGAAAGACCATGGGGTTTGTTGAAAGAAAAAGACATCACCCCCCCACATGAAAAAGAAAAAGAAACAAAACTCATAAACCCCAAACACCCCACCCCTTCCCTCGCACAAAAACTAAAAGATCACCCACATAGAAAACTGCAGCTGGAACATCAAACCCCAGACTCTCAAGCCGCTCTCCCTCACATAAAAACTCATAGATCACCCTCATGGAAAATGGCAGCTAGAGCATCAAAAACCCCAATCCTCCAACCCCTGCCTCGCAAAACAGAACAAAGAAAATAGCATCAAACCCCCAACCGCTCCCTCGCGAAAAACAGTGGCAATACCCACAAAAATGAATAGATCACCCACACAGGATAATCACCAACAAGAACATCAGATCCCAAATCTCTAAACCCCCCCCCGCACAAAAAGTAACATATCACTCACTCACCAATTGCCAATAAGAAAGAAAATGAAGAAAACTGAAGGAGACCAATATGAACTACAGTCCAATAATCATATAAATCTCAGAGTTTTGAAAACATCCTCCTGTTCGCATTGAAGAGAACGGGTGCATGAACTCAGACCTTCCGTGAAGAGGGACCGTCACACCGGGTCCGAATGCCTCTGACCCGGCTTCCAACTGCTGTTGACCCCGTGACCTCTATGGAGAGCAGCCGCTGACCTACTCCACATTGCCTTCGATGCTCAGTCCTCCTCGACGCTTCGAAATAGAGTTGATCATGTCTTGGCGCCCTGTCTCTGGTTATCTCCATGACGCAGCTCGTGCTCTCGGTCTGCTCCGGGGAGAGCAGAGCACTAGATCTTGATTCTAATGAATACTAATTCCTCTGCTTCAATCAGCTTTCTCGCTGCTATTCTTCCTCATAACTCCACCATTCTCCTCTTCTTACCAGCACACACCCCTTGACTGTCCTTTCACTCTTCTTACCTACTATCTCATTGACTTATTTTTCCACAATTTCACCAGATATCCCCAGTCTTCCCCCTATCACCCTCATGGCTGGAAGCCTACAGCTACTTTCAACCACATAGATATCAGGTTCCATCTTGTTGAAGAAATTGAATGTTATCTAGGGAAGTATTGCTACCTAAAGGTGGGGAAGTTTCAGAGTCAGAGTCAGGTTTAATATCACCAGCATATGCCGTGCAATTTGTTATTTTGCAGCAGCAGTAGCATGCAATGCATAATAATAAAAGCCTGATTTAGAACTGGCGGTAGCAGAACATTGCATTCACAATGGCCACAGGATTGACTGCGATGTACCAAACTACTGGGCCATGCCAGTGGCTTTAGAGTCCACCTGGTGAAGGAAGCCATTGAAACAAAACTGGAGGAAAAGAATTTTAACAAAGATGAAGGTCTCGCTCTAAGTAAGAACTGGAATTTGATTGTAAACAAGGAGAGACAGTGGGCACCTGATTGGATGGGGATTAACCAATCAGGAGGGACAGACAGCCGGGGTATAAATACATGCCCAGGCATCATCCCTGATGAAGATAGCTGAGTTTGTCATCGAAACGTCGATTGAAGTCGACAAGTGTACCCAGCTAGAGGCCTGAAAAGAGTTTATTCATTAATATTATTATTGTAAATTACGCTAAGAAATATTAATATACATATTTTTAAAACTCAAATTAAATAAGTAGTGCAAAAAGAGAAGAAAAATACCATATAATTTCCCAAGCTAAGTCAATATTTGCAGAAGAGATCCCACATTGGGCTTTACACACGAGGTGACATTTTCTCCGGAGAAGAACTTTGGGGTCACTTATTGAAGGTGCTTTTTAATTGTCATCCTAGAAATCAGTCATGCAACTATCTAATGCCAGTTTTTTTTATGATTCCAGAAAAGATTCAACATGGAAAAGAAGGTAAGTCAACTATATGAATTTTGACAAGAGTCCAATTACAATGCATTTTCGTTATTAATTCATTGCCAGGATAGGATCCCGAGGACTGATACTTTGGCACAGTTGCTATTTCGGAGCCAATGGATGTACTTGGATCACTCTCTGTGACATCAAAGCTGGAGAACTTTTCATTAATGTATCAATGTTTTCATATAAAACCATTCAATAGTGTACTGTAATGACAAAAGAATTAGTGGAGTATTGTGGGACTTCTTCTCAAAGATACCACAGTCAACAATGGTAACAGTTTTATTAGATAGATAGATAGATAGATAGATACTTTATTCATCCCCATGGGGAAATTATGGTCACAGAAACGATTAGTGGCCCCAGAGCCCATGAACCTGTCACTTGGCACTGCTCCATGCAACATTCTCCGACCTACTACCAAATGTAAAGGGAGAAGACTCTTGTTATACTTTGTAACTCCAAAACATAAAACTAATTGAACAAGAAGCATGGCACTGGGGAATAACGTGCCTACTTTGCAGTTATTTAGTTAGGCACGCACTTATGATGCGGTGGCGTAATGACTTATGCTGTCCATGTAATCCCTGCGTTTAACCCGTACTGAATAATGTAGACAACAAAGAGTGCCTGATCAACCAATAAATTTACAATGTTACTCAAGTATTACTGAAGTATTAACTTCAGAATGATCCTCATTTGGCGACATCCCCACTGGGATCCCTCTCACTGCCAGATAGATTGCCCCGGTGTGCCCACACAGCAGATGAAGCTGAAGAAATGGAGGCTGTGCTGGAGCACCCTGTACATGAAACTATTTCCCATGTGGCAACTGCATAGCAGAGAACAAAGCCTGGAATATTTTCCTCTGCTGAGCTGAAACCTCCAAATACAGTTCCATTTGATTCACTGATAAATATATCAGAAACCAAAAAAAAACTTACTGAGAGCCTTGGCCAAGCAGTTAATTATAGCTGCCATTGACATGCATGACCACAGTGCATATCTGACAAGGATGAAAGAATATACTAATATAATAGTTAGGCAGACACTCAGATCCCATTATAATTAAACAGGGAGATTTTCTGGTATGGTAAAACCCTGACAATTAAGCATGCTGAGGACTTTAGTGATGCCAGGATGACAGATTACCAGACTAATGGATATTGCACTAATCAATGCCCTCTAACTTCTTAATTCCCCCTTTTTTAGATGTTACATAGTAACATATTAAATTACTCAGAGATGCAGGTAAATTTAATGGGAATGAGGGAAACAGGACCCTGTTCAATTTAAAAAGATTGAGGGAACCAGGGCTCTGGTTAGTCAGAATGGATGGTGGGGACTGGGACTTCAGTGGGATCAAAGGGAGCGTTAGAACTGGAGAACTAGCAAGTTGAAAAGGATGTAGCAAATATTATCCGCTGAGCTAGATGGTGGAACTTTGGGATTTTCAGATAGTTGTACAGCAGTTTATCAGATTTTTACTGTATAGTGTGAAGAGCAATCTTCACTAAAAATGTCTGCCAAATGTGAGATCTAACCTTTTTCTCCACAGAAGTTGGAGTGTGGGTGCGAGTTAGAACATCCAGAACAGTCCTCGGGCAATGCGCCCTGACAGGCTTCCTTCACTAGTTCTCTCCTGCTGTGCAGTTTTTAATCCTGTCGCACGCCTGTCAGCTTTGCAGTTCTAATAGGGAGTTTATGTTCTTCCTACTGAATATGAACTCCAAAGGTCCATGGCGATTAAGCTAGTGTTGTTTTCAGATAATTTGGTTAATATTTCAGAAGTAAAGGATGAGGTTTTGTTTATTTTTGAGAAAAAAATATTCACACTTCTCCAAGAAGCACTTATTAAAATTAATATAACTTCCTTGTAAAATTAGCATATTTACCAAGTGTGTTGCGTTTAATGTGAAATTCAAATTTTTGCTTTAAGCGCATTAGAAACAGAATCATCTGGTAGTCAAAAATATGCCAATCAAATCGTTTCCTGTGGCGTTGGGAGAGGCACCTTGGACAAAAAGCACTGGGCACTCCCCCTCTAAGGCACTTGGTGACTAAACTAATGAGTTGTCAGAAAATTTGGTTAATATTCAGGAAGTTAAAATATTGCTTTGTGCAAACGAATGCTACACAATTAAACCTTGTATTTCTGTTTTTTAAGAACATGATTGCAGCCAAAAGTAAGCCATAAACTGTACTCCAATTGCAAAGCCATTTCAGGCAGGTCAGGCAGTTTCTTTGAAGAGGAATACTGAGGTAATATTTCAAGTTGATGACGGTGAAGGTAAATTGAGGCAAATACTGGACTTGTCATTAAGACATTTGTTGACATTTAAGAGATTTTTGGTCCATAATGTGGAAGAAAGCCAAATAGTCTACAAAAATATTAGGGTGGACAGAAAGAACAAATTCAATCCAAGGACTTAACGAAGCAAAAATTTCCAGAGGAGAAACAAAACAAGGAAATAAACTATAAATGAATGTTAATAAATGTGGAAGAAATGAGATGCCAGGAATCCCTGAGGTAGCAGAATGAGTTGATAAGATGGTTAAGAAAGCTTGTGAAACATTTTCATTTATTGATCATGGCAGAAATATCTTTCTACAACTGAATGGAAAACTAATTAACCCACAAAGAGATTACTTCATACAATACCAATGACCATCACTGAAGAAGGATGTGACAGCAGTAGAGAGAGTATAGAGGCTGCTAGACTGTAGATGTTTATTTATGAGGAAATAATTGACAAGCTGAGACTGTTTTCTTCGGAACAAAAGAGCTGACGGGTGATTTAATTGAACTACATGAACTTATGAAATGTCTAGGAAGGGTGATTAGGAAGGACTTATTTCCTGTAACAGACAGATTATTAAATGAAGTGAGGAGGAAGATTTAAGTCTAGATGGTAAAATAATTAGAAGTGAGTTGAGGCAGAAAGAATCCTGCAAAATGTGACAGAAGTCCGGAATGCATTACTTGAAAATATTGTAGGGAAGCCCTAAAACAGCTAATCTGAATCTGTATGAGTATTTGATGTTCCGTAGTCAATAAGACCGAAGAATAGATGTAGTTATTTTCATTGGCATGGACTAATACTGTCTTCCTGTGCCATAAGCCTATGTGATTTTTATGAACCTGAACTCAATGGTGGCTGTCACATTTGCCAAAATAGGAATACTGATTGTACTTCATCATTGAAAGATCTTTGGGGAGTTTATGAATATGAACTCCTTCACTTTTCAAAATAATGCAAAAGCATTTTATGATCTTTACTTTGTGTTTATTTCAAATTTCAATCAAGATTCTTGGCTGAACTTCAGTGTTTGGAATACCTTGAATAGGGTGGAGAAATGGGACTAGGCAGATTAATAGTTTGGCACAAACTAGAAGGGGCAAAGGGCCTTTTTCTATGCTGTAGTATTCTATGACTCCAAACTGAAATCATGTGACGTCATCAAAAATGATAATCAGACCTCATTTATTTTCTTAGTAAACTATGGTGAAAGCTTGCGATTTTTTGATTCCACTGTTTAGGACTAAGTGTTAAGGATGACAAGCACAATCACTTGGGAAGAATTCAGTTACAAAGGAAAATTTCATTTTAAATTCTTTGTGATCCTTATTGGTGATTCTGGTTGTGCTCTGTGGCAAAGGCAGATTTATTCCGAGTCTCAGGATTACTAAAATGTATTTGGTGACGCATGCTTCACCATTAGAACCGTACAGCACAGAAACAGGCTCTTCAACCCACAATGTTATGTCAAGTATCTAAAAAGTAAATCCAAGCCCCCCCAAAAAGTAACCCATCCTACCTACACAATGTACATATCTCTCTATCTTCCTCATATTCATGTGCCTATCAGAATGTGTCTTAAAACACCTCTAATGTCGCCTCTAGCCATACTAGGCAGCATATTCCAGACATCCACTAGTCTCTGAGTAAGAAACTTACCACTCACATCCCCTTTGAACCTACTCCCTCTCAACTTCCATGCCTTCTGGCATTGTCTGAGAGAACCCTTAGCTCTTTCTGTGGGGAGAACAAACCACCTGGCTTGGAAGATTACCTGAAGACCAATGATGGGAACTCAGTAATAAGTCCTTTTTTCAGTAATTTGATCAGATTTAGATGGAGAAATAACTTCAAACATAGCTGCTTGGACCTATATATTGCAAAAGAGGCTTGTTTCTTGATTTGTCAGTCTTTCGCAAATTCTCTGAATTTAGCATTAAATCCTTTTGTCGCTACCGATCCACTAAATCAGTAGAACTATACAGTGTGCTTAACACAATGACACCACTAATATGCATCCACCAATAGTACCTGCAGTAAAATGAAAGGCAGTTAAAATGCTCTGACTAAATTAGCAATCGATATGTGAATACAAGAACTGAAAAATGGCCCTTTCTCTTCGGAATCAATGTCCTGCCAAGTGCAGGTGAGGTGAGGAACATAAATAGAGAGGAAAGAGCTGGTGCCTGTAGCAGAATTGAATAATAAACTCAGGAAAATGACTTTTTTAAAACAGGAAGTGTTACATAGATATGACTTTACTATTTGATGATGCGGTGTTCGTCAAGCTTGGCAATTAGCTTGCAGACGATTCATCACCGGTCAAGGTGACATCCTCAGTGCATGGTTGTTGGTGTTTTTCACTCGGAGTGCTTGTGTTTATATAGGTCCCCATTTTCTTGCCTGGGTCCTGATTCGCTACCCCTTCCGTTAACCTTTGAATTCTATTGACTCGCATTTCTTTGTCTTTTGGGCGTTCGTGGATAGTGTCTATTTTGATATGTTTGTTTATGAAGTTATCAGAAGAGAACCAGCTTCTCATGCCCGCTCATGTTTGCCTGTGCCAGAGCCTCAGCGGTGTCCCAGTTAAAGCGGTATCCTTCTCGGTCTTCATGTACCGAGATCTGGTGTTTCTGTTCCACCAGTTTGCATTAGTTTATGTCCTGTTCTTGACTATACTATATTCTAATTGGACTAGGGAGTCATGTAATATATACACTTTACAACAGGAACAGGAATAGGTAATAAAGAGGAACTTATAATCATACTATTTATAGCTTTATTGTATTACGTATTCAACCATGTTAATATTTTGGTATCTATTTTCTCCACCTCCATGTGTCAGTACCACAGAGAGGTAGCAATACAGCACTGGTAAAACCAGCTGCCACTTGCTGGTTAATTGCGTTCTGATTTTGACTGACTGGTTACAGTTCAGGAGGTCATTAAAAATGCTGAAGTCTGCATGTAGTTGTAGGACGTCCCCAGGCATTGGTGTATTGAGATGAGACAGGGAGCACAGAACACTTTTAGCTGTGAGGAGAAGGAAGAGATGGAAAAGAAGGATTCAAAGCAGATGCCATGACCAAGCTATTCAGGATAATATCATTTATTGAATTTAATCCTGTAAACATTAGACACCATAGCAAAAAAAATACCACCCTGTATTACTTTTAAAGGAAATAAATAATATGAACTCAGGACTCTTCTCGCAATGTACAGAAAAAAAGACTGATCACATTGCTAAAATTTAACTCTGCTTTGTAGATTTTAATTAATGTAATGAATAACTAACTCTGAAAGATGCACAATTAGTCAATAGATGCTTTGATTTCAGTAAGCGTTTAAACTGGACCATCTCATAGCTAAGTTTTGTAAGATTACAATGCAAGGATAGACGTGCGTGAAATGGAGATGCAATATTTTCAATGGCAAATTTGTTCTACAAACTAAATGTGTTCTTTAATAGTCATTTCTGCAGCATTTATTAATGCAAAATCAAAATATGTGGCATAAAAGATTAGTTTAATTTTTGCATGTCACATTAACAATATCCTAAATCTTGCACCAAATGTTTATTACACCAAGCTGTTATACGTGTGCATTCATAAATTCTAAATTAAATGCGACTTTTTCTAAATGAAGTATGATTAGATGTAAATCATTTATCAATGAATAATATCAGAATAGATTTTGTATTACAGGTGGGCAGCTTATTGCAGGTCAATGCAGTGCACACATTGCTAACATATGAATGTGATTAGACATATTAACGACATTCACTGGAAATTTGTGAATATGTTTACTGTAGAAACTGTGGATGGATTAACAGTGCAGTATTTTCATTTACAGACAAAGTTGCCAAAACAGCAAAGGCACCAAGTAAGAGAGATTTCCCTCCATTATCAGCACGATATTGTTATCATGTGCATGCTTAGAATGGATGTTTATCATCACAGTATTTAACAGGTGTATAAATTCTTGGCAAGGGCAGGAGAAGCCTTGAAAAATGAAGAAGGGGATAAAGACAAAAGGAAGAATTGTCTCTGAGATTTATCAAAAAGTAGAATCAATTTGAAGTTCAAAAGTCCGAAGTAAACTTATTTCCAAAGTACATATACGTGCCACCATGTACGACCCTGAGGTTCTTTTCCTTACGGGCATATTCAATAATGATAAAAGAATCGATGTAAGTCTGCCCAGCTAGGGCGTTCAACCAGAGCGCAGCAGACAACAAACGGTGCAAATACAAAAAGACAAAAATGTAATAATAAATAAGCAATAAATATCGAGAACATGAGATGAAGAGTCCTTGAAAGTGAATCCATTAGTTGTCAGACATTTCAGTGATGGGGCGAGTGAAATGAAGTTGAGTGAAGTTATCCCCTTCGGTTCAAGAGCCTGATTGTTGAGGGGTAGTAACTTTTCCCGAACCTTCGGGTGTGGATCCTGAGGCTCCTGTACTTTCTTCTTGATGGCAGCAGTGAGAAAGGAGCATGTCCTGGGTGTTGGGGGTCCCTGATAATGGATACTGCTTTCCTGCAACAACCATTCATATAGACGTGCTCAGTGTTTGGGAGGGCTTAACCATGATGGGCTAGACTGTACCCATTACTTCTTGTAGGATCTTCCGTTCAAGGCCTTTGGCGTTTCTTTGCCATGAAGTTTGTCAAAGTTTCAGATGTCATGCTGAATCTTTGCAAACTCCTAAGGAAGTAGAGGCGCTGCTGTGCTTTCCTCACTTAAGTGCTGGGTCCAATACAGGTCCTCTGCTATAATGACTTTAAAGTTTAAAGTTGCTCACCTTCTCCAATTCTGATCCTCCAATGCGAAATGGCTAATAGACCGCTGGTTTCCTTCTCCTGAAGTCTATAGTTAGCACCTTGGTCTTGTTGACATTGAGTAAGAGGTTGATGTTATGACACCACTCAGATAATTGCAAGAGGAAGAAAACTTTGTCCATAGTTGTATCTGGACTGCAGACACAGTAACAACAATTAAGAGCATACTATACTGTACTGTGCAAAAGTCTTAGACATATATAGAATTTCATGATGTAAGTGATGATGAACATGATTCTGATATGGGTCTCTATTGTGGATCGAAAGTGGGAAGGGAGCAGTGAGAGATGAATCATGGTTGGGAAATGGGGAAGGGAGAGGGAAGGGAGCAGGAGTCATCAGAGAGACATTCTGTAATAATCATTAAACCAGTTCTTTGGATTCAAATGACCTTGCTTCATGTCTCAGGGCTGGATGTGGTCTGCACCCTCGCCACCCCTCTCACCCCCACTCCTTCTCTGCCACATGTCCCACAGCCCCCTACACCCACCCCCCGTGGCATTCCATCCTCGCTGTTCTCAACATCCTTTGTTCCTGCCTGATTTGCAAACTTGATCTTCACTCCACATTGATAAGTACAGTACTGTGCAAACATATTGGGCACCCTAGCTATATATATAGAACTGGCTTGCCCACAGAAGGCAAAGTGTGGTTGTAGACGGGTTATATTCTGCATTGAGTGGGGTGCCTCAGGGATCTGTTCTGGGACCCTTATTCTTCGTGATTTTTACAAATGACCTGGATGAGGAAGTGGAGGGATGGGGTAGTAAGTTTGCTGATGACACAAAGGTTGGAGGTGTTGTGGATAGTGCGGAGGGCTGTTGAAGGTTACAGAGGGACTTTGATAGGATGCAAAACTGGTCTGCAAAGTGGCAGATGGATTTCAACCCAGATAAGTGTGAGGTGGTTCATTTTGGTAGGCCAAATATGATGGCAGAATATAGTATTAATGGTAAGACTCTTGGCAGTGTGGAGGATCAGAGGGATCTTGGGGTCCGAGTCAATAGAACACTCAAAGCAGCTGTGCAGGTTGACTCAATGGTTAAGAAGGCATATGGTGTATTGGCCTTCATCAATAATTGAATTTAGGAGCTGAGAGGTAATGTTGCAGCTATTTAGGACCCTGGTCAGACCCCACTTGGAGTACTGTGCTCAGTTCTGGTCGCTTCACTACAGGAAGGATGTGGAAGCCATAGAAAGGGTGCAGAGGAGGTTTACAAGGATGTTGCCTGGATTGGGGAGCATGCCTTATGAGAATAGATTGAGTGAACTCGGCCTTTTCTCCTAAGAGCGAAGGAGAATGAGAAGTGACGTGATAGAGGTGTATAAGTGATGAGAGGCATTGATCGTATGGATGGTCAGAGGCTTTTTCCCAGGGCTGAAATGGTTGCCACAAGAGGACACAGGTTTGAGGTGCTGGGGAGTAAGTACAGAGGAGATGTCAGGGGTAAGTTTATTACACAGAGAGTGGTGAGTGCGTGGAATGGGCTGCCGGCAACGGTGGTGGAGGAGGATACGATAGCGTCTTTTAAGAGACTTTTAGATAGGTACAAGGAGCTTAGTAAAATAAAGGGCTATAGGTAAGCCTAGTAATTTCTAAGGTAGGGGCATATTCGGCACAATTTTGTGGCCCGAAGGGCCTGTATTGTGCTGTAGGTTTTCAATGTTTCTATGGATACTGCAATAATAATGGATATATATTGAATAACTCAAGTTAGCTGCAGTAATGTTGAAGATGACTTTGTAAAATGGAAAAAAAAGATTGTCTTCAAGATCAATATATGAGACACCAGTGAAGGTGGTGCAGTACACAGCAAGTAAATCAGTTGTCTCGTAGCTCTATTGACGTGGGTTTGATACTTATACCTGGCACTGTCTGTTTATACACAACCACCCTTGGTTTCCAATTCCTTCCTATGTCCCAAAGATGGAACATTTTGTTAGTAGATATGTGGGTTGTAATGTTGATTGGCTATTACTAGTTTGGCCTAGTGAGTAGGTGAGTTGATTAAGAAAGTGGGGAGAATAAATTACATGGAAAACTGGTGATTGAACGGCATTGCTCTATACAACAGCATATATTTATAGATATAGAGGGTTGAGTGGGCTGAGGGGTACCCGATGATGGATGCTGCTTACCTGCAACAACGTTTCACATAGATGTGCTCAATGGTGGGGGACACTTTACCCCGATGGACTAGGCTATATCCATTTTTTAAAGGATTTTCCATTCAAGGGAATTGGTGTTTCCATACCAGGCTGTAATGCAACTAATTAATATACTTCCCCTTACACATCTTTTGAAGTTTGTCAAAGTTTTTGGATGTCCTGCTGAATTTTCACAAACTCCTAAGGAAGTAGAGGCACTGGTATGCTTTCTTGTACTTAACTCAGAAACTGCTTATCTCCTGGGATTTTCATGCACGTCGGCCTCTAGAGTTTGCAGGGAGTGGTGCAACTGAATAAAACATCCAGTGAGCAGTGGTTCTGTGTGTGAAAACACCTCGTTAATGAGAAAGGCCAGAGGAGAATGGCCAGACTGGCTCAAGCTGGCAGGAAGTTGACAGTAATTCAAATAACCACGTGCTACAAGAGAATGCACGTCAAACCTAAACATGGATGGGCAGAAAACTTTGAACATACAGGAGGTACCTAATAAAGTGGCCACTGAGTGATAAACAAGAGAGAATCTGCCGATACTGGAAATCCATTGAGTGTATAGTTTAATAATGAAAGAAGCAATATGAATTATAAAAACTGATCAAATCAGCTTGATGCCTTAAAAATAATGCATTCAGTGGTATAGTTAGACTGGGTTATAAGGCAGATGGTACTGTATGTCCTGACTGGCTGAATAATTGCCTTCATTCACTTTGGCTTCGTGAAGTGGCTGATGCAGAGCAAGGCCATCTGTTGTAAAGAGGCTTCCACCCAAATCGCAAGATGTTACAACTAGTGCTATTAACTTGCAGCTGTTAATTTACACCTCCCTTCTTCTTCCTCTTACTACGCTGTACTGCTCACTGAAGGGGATGATTAGCAGGGGTGGCAAGCAGGAGAACATGCCTCAGAGCAGCTACATGCAGAGCCATCTTTAATTTGCCAGTCATCAGACTGTAGTCTGCGTGCTGGACTGCTCTGGCTTTGGCTCCAAACACACTCCTACCCTTGGGGATTTATTTTCCCTTCATGTTTGCCAGTGACATCTTTGTCAGATCTCATTTCAGTTTCCCAAATGAGTTTCAGGGCAGGGAAGAGTTGGAAAAAATCTCCTTCCTTTTCCTCCCCTTGTTAATGGTCTTCTTCCTCTTCACATAATTAACTGTACTCATAATTAGAATGTCATGCTCGGATCTGCACTCAGAGGCATGGACAGTTGTTCAAGGCTGATCTTTGCATATTATCAGCGCATTGCCTTTCTGCTAACACCATCATCTCTCCCCAGCTGCACGCACTAACTTAAAGCAGCACCTGACCGAGTAACACACACAGAATGCTGAAGGAACTCAGCAGGTCAAACAGTATCTATGGAGAAGAATAAAGAGCTGACGTTTCCGTCTGAGACCCTTCATCCGGACGCCTGATGCATCAGCCTGAAACATGGACTCTTTATTCCTCTCCATAGATGCTGCCTGAAATGAAAACCATCTCCCATATCCTTCTGTGCTGAAATCTGGAAGCTCAAAACAAGCAGAACAATAATCACAAGTAGACTAAGAAGATGTACAGAGTTCATCACATTAAAAAAAACGCCTTTTCAGAGACCACAAGGCGTCAAGGTTTCTGCTGCCACCTGTCGTGTCAAAGACCAATCCTGGTGATTGTTACTTCAGCTGTCATGGACTATGTGCTCCAATTTGAAACAGCACCTAACCATGCATTTCTAGGTGTAGTACAAGTTTTAGGCCAAAGAATTTCCATTTACTCAGTCCATATCATGTTAGAAATACCAAGTAAACTCCTTATTGTACTTATTCTCATTTACACTTGATAAAGGCTTTTTACAAGGCTCTCTTGATCCATTCATTTTCACTTTTTTCTCCAAATATTGATGGCAAACCTAGATTTCTTCAATCTCTTGATTCTTTGACAGAAACTCAGGAGAGTTCCCACAGCAATTCAAGGCCATTCCATCTAACTTGATTTATTGTGCAATGTTGCCTGTTAATAAAACTTAAGTAGGATATTGCTCTGAGAATTTCATCTGATTTCACTAATACTTTTAATTCCAAGCCTATCGGTTTCACTTCTACTGCTCATGCATAATGACTCTGGCGCTGGCATATTCTTCTTCTTTCTTTAACATGCCACTCGATCTGTTGTTCCATCTGACCAAAGGCATTTCTCCAATTTGCCACACTCTGTGAGAACAGATTTTCACATTGTCATCTGGATTATCCTGGAAAAAGAATATGTGACTCCCTCAAGCTGCTTCGATGTCACGGAACCACAATGCAGACGGAATGGTCAATGTCAATCCTGAGCAGATTGCTCAAAAAACATAGTTTATTCTCATTTTCTGGAATTTTCACCTTCTGAATCCATTGTCTGAAATACCTTACATGTAAAACATCCTTTACTGAACCTATGATTGTTTTTTTAAACTCTGGCATGAGCAAATTGATCATTCCTTTAATACTTCAATACTTTAAGTTAGATATGGCCCTTGTGGCTGAAGGGATCAGGGGGTATGGAGAGAAAGCAGGTACAGGGTTCTGAGTTGGATGATCAGCCATGATCATACTGAATGGCGGTGCAGGCTCGAAGTGCTGAATGGCCTACTCCTGCACCTATTTTCTATGTTTCTATGTTTCAACAGCACACAGTGTTCAGGGTCTTTCTCTTTAGCTGTCAAATGTGTTGCTGGAGATGAGTTCAGAATAAGATTCGGAATCAGAATCAGGTTTAATATCACTGGTATATATCACAAAATTTGTTGTTGTCAGGCAGCAGAACATTGCAATACATAGTAATAAAAACTGTGAACTACAGTAAGAATATATGTTAAATTAAATAAGTAGTACAAAATGTAATGAGATTGCATTCATGGGATTAATGCCCATTCAGAAATCTAATTGCAGATGGGAGGAAGCTATTTCTGAATCATTCAGTGTGTGTGTTCAGGCTTCTGCACCTCATCCCTGATGGTAGCAACACAAAGAGGGCATATCCTGGGGACTGGGGGTCCTTAATAGTGGATGCCACCTTTTTGAGGCATCGCTCCTTGAAAATCTTTTGAGGCATCTCTGCTCTGTGTCAGCTTGATCTTGTGAGCAGAACAACAGGTTTTGGTTTCAAACTCTAAAACATTTTGAGCACATATGTAAAATAGACACTGTCATTTATTGCTAAATTGGTGCTGCCTTTTAGCCAAGCAAACCTTTAAAAGTGATAGCAAACCTAAGCAAAATCCACCTGTTACAGATATTAGAACTCTTGCATTTAGTGTGCTAGAATAATGAAGGAGGTTTCTTGAATTATTATACATGAAAATGAATAGGGTTACATATTATCATTTTGCAATATCAAAGATAAAGATAGGCTTTATTTATCACATGTACATCAAAACAGTAAAACATACAGAGAACACACACAAAATGCTGGTAGAACACAGCAGGCCAGGCAGCATCTATAGGGAGAAGCGCTGTTGACGTTTTGGGCCGAGACCCTTCGTCAGGACTAGGGTCTCGGCCTGAAACGTCGATGGCGCTTCTCCCTATAGATGCTGCCTAGCCTGCTGTGTTCCACCAGCATTTTGTGTGTGTTGTTTGAATTTCCAGCATCTGCAGATTTCCTCGTGTTTACTCTTTAAAAACATACAGAGAAACGTGTTATTTGAATAATATCAAATCAGCAAGAATTTTGCTGCGGGCAGCCTGGGTGTCCACACTTCCAGTGCTAACATAACATGCCCACAACTTACTAACAAAAGCCCGAATGTCTTTGGAAAGTAGGAGGAAACTGAAACATCCAAAGAAAACCCACTCAGTCACAGGGAGAACGTACAAATTACTTACAGACAGTGGCGGGAATTGAACCCAGATCAGTGATTGCTGGCACTGTAAAACTAATGCATTAACCACAAAACCACCGTATTGGTGTCCTTAACAGAACCAAGGAAAGGGAATCCTTCAAAATAATTTAGCATGTAATGTTTTGGAGATATTGTAGAAGTACTTGATGACATATAAAAACAAGCTTTCTTTCAATTACATTTTATCGCTGGTGACGACATAGTCCTCGATTTGCACATTCAACTTTAAAGAGGACATTTTCAACACATTTTTTAATATATTTTTTTTATTAAATCTTTAAGAGAATTACATAGAATGAATAGAATAATAGAGTAATGAAAATTAATATTATCCCTCCCCCCTCCCCTTAACCCTTCCCCCCTTAACATCCTTGTCTAAAGAAAAAGAAAAAAGAAAGAAGAAAGAAAGAAAGAAAGAAAGATAGATTGCCTGGATATCCAAGGATCCCCACATGCTCCATGGAGTTCAAAATAACTTTAGTATATATCTTTACTTTTTTCCCCCCAAATAACTAATAATTTTATCTTCAAAGGACCTATATATTTAATCCTATCTTTTGTAGATGGGGTGCCAAATTTTCAAAAATATATCATATTCATTTCTTAAATTATAAGTACCGGTAATTTTTTCAAGTGGAATACAACTATATATTTCATTATTCCAACGGTCCATAGTTAAATATGAATCTGATTTCCAAGTAACTGCAATAACTTTTTTGGTTACTGCCAATGCAGTTTTTATAAATTTTTTCTGATATTTATTCAATTTAGGTTTTGGTATTATCCCTTCAATATCGCCTAATAAAAATAATATTGGGCTATGTGGAAGTTGTATTCCAATAACTTGTTCCAGTAAAAGTCTTAGATTTATCCAAAAATGTTGAATTTTAAAACAAGACCAAGTAGAGTGTAAAAAAGTACCGATTTCTTGATTACATGGGAAACATTGGTCAGATAAATTTGGGTTTAATCTATTTATTTTTTGTGGTGTAATATATAATTGATGTAAAAAATTGTATTGTACTAATCTAAGTCGGACATTTATTGTATTCGTCATACTATCAAGACATAGCCTTGACCAATTTTTTTCATCAATTTTAATATTCAAATCAGGTTCCCATTTTTGTCTTGACTTATGAATTCCTGGTTTAATTGTCTGTTTTTGAATGAAATTATACATACAAGACGTAATTTTTGAATTAAAGTTTCTATTTCATTAGGTTTTGGCATGAACATTGTTTGACCCAGTTTATCTCTTAAATAGGCCTTTAATTGAAAACAACAGAAAAGAGCGTTACTTGATATTTTATATTTATTCTTTAATTGATCAAACGACATCAATATACCTCCTTCAAAACAGTCACCTATATATCTGATCCCTTTTTGAAACCAGTTATATAAAAGTTGATTATCCATTGTAAAAGGAATGTCTATTTTGAATTAGGGTTCTCTTTGCTAATAAAGATTTCTTTATCTCATCATCCACATTTATCTTATTCCATAAATCGATCAAATGTTTTAATATAAGAGATTCTTTCTTTTCCCGTATCCATCTGGATTCCCATTTATATATAAAATCTTCTAGTATATTTTCTCCTATTTTATCTAACTATTCTAATCCATGCCGATTTTTCTTCATCAAAAAAGATGCAATAAAACTATGTTGATTTGCTTTATAATAATTCTTAAAATTTGGAAGTTGTAACCCTTCTAGGTCAAATTTACATGTCAATTTTTCCAACGATATTCTTGACATCTTACCTTTCCAAAGAAACTTCCTCACAACTCTTGAAAAAAACTTCTGGGGCAGTTGTATTGGTAATGTTTGAAATAAATATTGTAATCTAGGAAATATATTCAGACATTTTCAACACATTATTCCTGTATTTTTATATATCTAATTTTACATTTTCTTATAAAAGGACTATATGCAAAATCATCATGCCATTTACCAAACATGACTCTGTATAGGAAAGATCACCCACCAGGTTCATGAACTGGACAATTGCAGGCATAGACTTCAGCATTTTAAGACGATTCATTCTCTAGTGAAGAACTATAGGCAGAGAATGCTGACTTTAGACATGCCATGAAGCTTCTTCCTGTAGTTCCATGTTCCTAAATGTTATTACACTGGGGAAATGATTCCATGAGCTTAGAAGAACATAGAAGAAATGTTTGGCTAAACTTGATTGAATCAGAATTTCCATTGGGACTCTCTGGATCTCCTGTTGCAATATCAAGGCGGAAGGATCCTGCAGAACTCCCAAACAAATTATATCAACTTACAAGTTCAACCATTACAAAAGTTTACTGGGGAGCCATTGAGAATATGATAAGAGATTTGGACAACATCCAGTAAATTTATTGTTACTACATAGAATTGTAGTGAATCTGACAATGCATAGCCATTTTGGTGGAATCTACAATATGCATTAATGCTTTAGATGAAGGGATTAAAAGTAACATTAGCAAATTTGCAGATGACACAAAGCTGGGTGGCAGTGTGAAATATGAGGAGGATGTTATGAGAACGCAGGGTGACTTGGACAGGTTGGGTGAGTGGGCAGATGCATGGCAGATGCAGTTTAATGTGGATATATGTGAGGTTATCCACTTTGGTGGCAAGAACAGGAAGGCAGATTACTATCTGAATGGTGTCAAGTTAGGAAAAGGGGAAGTACAACAAGATCTAGGTATCCTTGTTCATCAATCACTGGAAGTAAGGATGCAGGTACAGCAGACAGTGAAGAAAGCTAATGGCATGTTTGCCGTCATAACAAGGAGAGTTGAGTATAGGAGCAAAGAGGTCCTTCTGCAGTTGTACAGGGCCCTGGTGAGACCACACCTGGAGTATTGTGTTCAGTTCTGGTCTCCAAATTTGAGGAAGGACATTCTTGCTATTGAGGGAGTGCAGTGTAGGTTCACGAGGTTGACTCCCGGGATGGCGGGACTGTCATATGATGAAAGATTGGAGCGACTGGGATTTAGATTGGATACACTGGAATTTAGAAGGATGAGAGGGGATCTGATTGAAATACATAAGATTATTAAGGGATTGGACACGCTAGAGGCAGAAAACATGTTCCCGATGTTGGGGGAGTCCAGAACCAGAGTTCACAGTTTAAGAATAAGAGGTAGGCCATTTAGAACAGAGTTGAGGAAAAACTTTTTCACCCAGAGAGTTGTGGATCAATGGAATGCTCTGCCTCAGAAGGCAGTGGAGGCCAATTCTCTGGATGCATTCAAGAGAGAGTTAGGTAGAGCTGTTAAAGATAGCAGAGTCAAAAGGGATATGGGGAGAAGTCAGGAATGGGGTACTGATTGTAGATGATCAGCCATGATCACATTGAATGGTGGTGCTGGCTCAAAGGGCCGAATGGCCTACTCCTGCACCTATTGTCTATTGTCTTCAGTATCTCTGGTGAGTACTTCAGTCTGGAGTTGTCTGCACCAGGGAAAGCCACAGTATGGCACAGTGACACAACATGTGAAGCTGCTGCATCACAATTCGAACAACCCGGGTTAAATCCCGTGATGGTGCCTGTGTGGAGTTTGCAAGTTCTCCCTGTGGTCATGTGAGCCTTTGTAGAGTTGATTAGGTTTCTAATCAAATCGCAATAAAGTACAGGTTGTTAAGTTAATTGACTGCTATAAATTGCCCCTAGTATTTAAATAAAATCTGGATGGATTTGATGAGAGTGTAGGAACAATAAAATGCAATTAGCGCAAATGGCTTCTTGATTCTATAACTCCATGAGATCTATAGTAAACAAAACTGAGAACGATGACTCATTAAACCAAAAATTCCCAGTTCTCTACTTCAAAGGGAAATTGGAGACTAGTGCAGAAGGGAAGGGTTCACTGATCCCTGATTGTGGTGGTGAGGTTGTCTGGGTGTGTGCACGTAAAGATATGGTACTGGTGGTCAGCTAGAACTGCTGTTTGAACACACAAGGATTTCAAGGGGAAAATGCAAAAGTGTTAGAACTTTTAGCCACGGTGGCAGGGCCTCTGACACTGAGTCTGACCCTGTGGTGCAGAAGGATGGGATGGAGATGAGGAGAGCTGTTGTCATTGGAGACTCTATAGTCAGGGGAGCAGACAGGAGATTTTGTGGACGTGAGAAGGACACCCGCATGGTTTGTTGCCTCCCGGGTGCCATGGTCCGGGATGTCTCTGACCGGGTGCACGACATCCTGGTACGAGAGGAAAAGCAACCAGAAGTCATGATACATGTTGGTACCAATGACATAGGCAGGAAGAGGGATGAGGTCCTGAAGTGTGAGTTTCGTGAACTAGGCAGAAGGCTGAAGAACAGGACCTCAAGGGTGGCGTTCTCAGGATTGCTGCCAGTACTACGTGATAGTGATGGTAAGAATTGGAGGAGATGGCAGGTGAATGCGTGGCTGAGGAGTTGGTGCAGGGCGCAGGGTTTTAGATTTTTGGATCATTGGGATCTCTTCTGGGGAAGGTGGGACCTGTATTGATTAGATGGGTTGCACCTGAACTCGAGGGGGAGCAATATCCTTACAGGTAGGTTTGCTAGCATGGTTCAGGAGGGTTTAAACTAATTTGCAAGAGGAATGGGACCCGGAGCGATAGAGCAGTGAAAGAAGTGCATGGAGTAAAGCTAGATCTAACATATAGAGAGGCTTTGAAGAAAGAAAAGCTGAATAAAGGGTGTAAAGGTTGTAAGGCAGAAGGGCTAAAGTGTGTGTACTTCAATGCAAGAAGCATCAGGAACAAAGGTGATGAACTGAGAGCTTGGATACATACATGGAATTATGATGTAGTGGCCATTACGAAGACTTGGCTGGCACCAGGGCAGGAATAGATTCTCAATATTCTGGGATTTCAGTCCTTTAAAAAGGATAGAAAGTGGGGGGGAGGGGGGGAGGGGAGGAGGGGGTGGCATTACTGGTCAGGGATACTATTACAGCTGCAGAAAGGGTGGGTAATGTAGCAGGATCCTCTTTTGAGTCAGTATGGGTGGAAGTCAGGAACAGGAAGGGAGCAGTTACTCTACTGGATGTATTCTATAGGCCCCCTGGTAGCAGCAGAGATACCGAGGAGCAGATTGGGAGGCAGATTTTGGAAAGGTGCAAAAATAACAGGGTTGTTATCATGGGTGACTTTAACTTCCCTAATATTGATTGGCACTTGATTAGTTCCAAGGGTTTAGATGGGGCAGAGTTTGTTCAGTGTGTCCAGGACGGATTCCTGTCACAGTATGTTGACAAGCTGACTAGGGGGAATGCCATACTAGATCTAGTATTAGGTAATGAACCGGTTCAGGTCACAGATCTCTCAGTGGGTGAGCATCTGAGGGACTGTGATCACCACTCCCTGGCCTTTAGCATTATCATGGAAAAGGATAGAATCAGAGAGGACAGGAAAATTTTTAATTGGGGAAGGGCAAATTATGAGGCTATATGGCTAGAACTTGCGGGTGTGAATTGGGATGATGTTTTTGTAGGGAAATGTACTATGGACATGTGGTTGATGTTTAAGGATCTCTTGCAGGATGTTAGGGATAAATTTGTCCCGGTGAGGAAGATAAAGAAAGGTAAGGTGAAGGAACCATGGGTGACAAGTGAGGTGGAAAATCTAGTCAGGTGGAAGAAGGCAGCATACATGAGGTTTAGGAAGCAAGGATCAGATGGGTCTATTGAGGAATATAAGGTAGCAAGAAAGGAGCTTAAGAAGGGGCTGAGAAGAGCAAGAAGGGGGAATGAGAAGGCCTTGGTGAGTAGGGTAAAGGAAAACCCCAAGGCATTCTTCAAATACGTGAAGAACAAAAGGATGACAGGAGTGAAGGTAGGACCGATTAGAGATAAAAGTGGGAAGATGTGCCTGGAGGCTGTGGAAGTGAGCGAGGTCCTCAATGAAGACTTCTCTTTGGTATTTACCAATGAGAGGGAACTTGATGACGATGAGGACAATATGAGTGATGTTGATGTTCTGGAGCATGTTGATATTAAGGGAGAAGAGGTGTTGGAGTTGTTAAAATACATTAGGACGGATAAGTCCCCGGGGCCTGACGGAACATTCCCCAGACTGCTCCATGAGGAGGGGGAAGAGATTGCTGAGCCTCTGGCTAGGATCTTTATTTTCTCGTTGTCCACGGGAATGGTACCAGAGGATTGGAGGGAGGTGAATGTTGTCCCCTTGTTCAAAAAAGTTAGTAGGGATAGTCCGGGTAATTATAAACCAGCGAGCCTTACGTCTGTGGTGGAAAAGCTGTTGGAAAAGATTCTTAGAGATAGGATCTATGGGTATTTAGAGAATCATGGTCTGATCAGGGACAGTCAGCATGGCTTTGTGAAGGGAAGATCGTGTCTAACAAGCCTGATAGAGTTCTTTGAGGAGGTGACCAGGCATATAGATGAGGGTAGTGCAGTGGATGTGATCTACATGGATTTTAGTAAGGCATTTGACAAGGTTCCACATGATAGGCTTATTCAGAAAGTCAGAAGGCATGGGATCCAGGGAAGTTTGGCCAGGTGAATTCAGAATTGGCTTGCCTGCAGAAGGCAGAGGGAGTACTTTCAGATTAGAGGGTTGTAACTAGTGGTGTTGACAAAGTGTGACAAAGGTTGGTGGTGTTGTGGATAGTGTAGAGGATTGTTGAAGATTGCAGAGAGACATTGATAGGATGCAGAAGTGGGCTGAGAAGTGGCAGATGAGTTCAACCTGGAGAAGTGTGAGGTGGTACACTTTGGAAGGACAAACTCCAAGGCGGAGTACAAAGTAAATGGCAGGATACTTGGTAGTGTGGAGGAGCAGAGGGATCTGGGGGTACATGTCCACAGATCCCTGAAAGTTGCCTCACAGGTAGATAGGGTAGTTAAGAAAGCTTATGGGGTGTTAGCTTTCATAAGTCGAGAGATAGAGTTTAAGAGATGCGATGTAATGATGCAGCTCTATAAAACTCTAGTTAGGCCGCACATGGAGTACTGTGTCCAGTTCTGGTTGCCTTGCTACAGGAAGGATGTGGAAGCATTGGAAAGGGTACAGAGGAGATTTACCAGGATGCTGCCTGGTTTAGAGAGTATGGATTATGATCAGAGATTAAGGGAGCTAGGGCTTTACTCTTTGGAGAGAAGGAGGATGAGAGGAGACATGATAGAGGTGTACAAGATAGTAAGAGGAATAGACAGAGTGGACAGCCAGCGCCTCTTCCCCAGTGCATCACTGCTCAGTACAAGAGGACATGGCTTTAAGGTAAGGGGAGGGAAGTTCAAAGGGGATATTAAAGGAAGGTTTTTCACTCAGAGAGTGGTTGGTGTGTGGAATGCACTGCCTGAGTCAGTGGTGGAGGCAGATACACTAGTGAAGTTTAAGAGACTACTAGACAGGTATATGGAGGAATTTAAGGTGGGGGGTTATATGAGAGGCAGGGTTTGAGGGTCACCACAACATTGTGGGCCAAAGGGCCTATAATGTGCTGTACTATTCTATGTTCTATGTTATTACCACTACTTTCATCTGTATCTCTGTAATACAGTCCTTTTTTTTACCTTATAGGACAAAGGTCTGTCGCAGAAGTGACATCAAAAGGTTGGCTATCTGAATGCAACTCAGTTATATTTGGTGTGAAATAGGCATTCTGGGTATTTTATTTTACAAAAACAATCCGCAAATAGTGCTATATAAATTAAAATATCATTAAATTGATATTTCTGATTTTTCTCAATGTTCTGTTCAGCAGATGTGGAGAGTAAGATCATAAGAACATTAGACCACCTTCCCATATGGTTGGTTAAAATGTGCCTTGCACTTTTATACAGCTACTACATTAAATCTGATTCTTAATATGGATTAAGATAGCAGAGCAAAGGGCATCAAGCATAATAAGAGTGGAGGGTCTGTTCTATTAAATTCTGCAAATGAAAAATGAGACTAGCCAAAATCCACTGAAAAAAGGCTCATACCAGAAACAAGCAATAAAGCAGAATGTGCAATTCCTATTGGGATTTTGCACCTTGGAAAGCGAGGGACAAAATGTGTAGGGGGAAGGGAATATATTTGCCTGCTCAGCCAAAGAGGAGTTCATGATGTGGTCAATGCAATACATGGCAGCAGAGAGATTCCGTATTATAGGAATGGGCCAGGAGAATCCCCAAGGACAATAAGAAGTGAAAAGGGAAAAAGATGGAGACATGCACGAGGTCGAGCAGCATCTACGTGGAGAAAAACAGAATTTCTGTGTGGGATTTGCAAGTTTTTCCTTTGCGTCCCTGATTTCACGTAGGTTCCCCAGTTCCCCCCCACATCTCGCAATTACCCCGGCATAGTTTTCTGGTAAGAGAATGAAGTGAGATTAATGAGCTTCTTGGGGAATCAGATTGATGGGGTTCCTTTGAGAGCCATCACAGACTCGATGGGTTGAATGCACTATGACACATGAGAATATCAGGGCAACACACACAAAATTCTGAATGAACACGGCAGATCAGGCAGCATCTATGGAAAAAAGAACAATCGACATTTTAGTCCGAAATCCTTTATCAGGGCTGGAGAAAAAAAAATGAGAAGGAGAGTAAGAAGGTGGGGGGGGGTGGGGAATGGGAGAAGAAATGCAAGGTAGAAGGTAATAGGTGAAATTGGGAGAGAGGCAGGGGTGAAATAGAGAGCTGGGAAGTTGATTAGTGAAAGGGATAAAGGGCTGGAGAAGGGGGTATCTGATAGGAGAGAACAGACCATGGTTAAAAGGGAAGGGGAAGGAGTATCAGAAGGAGGTAAGGAGATAAGATAAGAGGGGGAAATGAGAATGGGGAATGGTGATGGGGGCGGCAGTTACTGGAAGTTCAAGAAATTGATGTTCATGCCATCAGGTTGAAGGCTACCCAGATGGAATATAAGGTGTTTCTCCTCCAACCTGAGTGTAGCCTCACTGTGGCAGTAGAGGAGGCCATAGACTGACATGTCGGAAGTAGAACTAAAATTGGTGACCACCAAGAGGGGTAGCTTTTTCTGGTTCTCAGTGAAGCGGGCTCCCAATACACGTTGGGTCTCACCGCTAAACAGGAGGCCAAACCGGAAGCACAGTAGATAACCTCAACAGACTCGCAGGTGAAGTGTCACCTGGAAGCACTGTTTGGGGCCCTGAATGGTAGTGAGGGAGGAGATGTAGTGGCAGGTGAGGCTCTTGCTCTGCTTGTAAGGATAAATAGCAGGAGGGAGATCAGTTGGGAGGGTTGAATGGACAAGGGAGTCATCTAGAGAGCGATCTCTGTGGAAAGCAGAAAGTTGGGGGAGGGACAGATGTGTTTGGTAGTGGGATGCCGTTGAAGATGACGGAAGTTATGGAGAATTATGTGCTGGACACGGAGGCTGGTAGGGTGGTAGGTGAGGAGAAGAGGAACCCTATCATTAGTGGGGTGGCAGGTGGATTGAGGTGAGGGCAGACATCCGCGAAATGGAGGACATGTGGGTGAGGGCAGACAGACAGACATACTTTATTGATCCCGAGGGAAATTGGGTTTCGTTACAGTCGCACCAACCAAGAATAGTGTAGAAATATAGCAATATAAAACAATAAATAATTAAATAATAATAGGTAAATTATGCCAATTATGCAATGAGGGAAAGACCTTTCCATCTTTACATTCTATCCTCCTGTTTCTCCTCTCATAATGTAAATTGATTTTGGATTCCTCTACTCCATTTATGGGCAGCACTGGAAAACCAACTCTATTGTTCACATCAGTTGATTTGAAAGGTTTGGAAGCTAGTAACATAGTATTCAGCTGGATTTGTTTATAGAGCTGACTACAAGCATCTTTTCAGAAGGTTGTTAGTTTTCCAGTTTGCTGTTTCATCAATCCAGTATCTGTTAATGAATTGTTCATGCTATCATTCCAATGAAACCATTTCACATTTCACTGTTGTGGAATTTGAGAATTAGAGATTCTCCCTTGGGAATGGTTGAGGGAAGTGGGGTATAGGCTGATGGTTGAATGTCTAAGATGATAATGTTGTGGCTGAAAGAATAATGATGTCGACTGTGCTAATGTGGAAATGGAACTGCAGCCAAAACCTCAAACTAGAGGCATGAAATGTAGCAGTGACTTCATCCAAGTTTCAGGAAGTCAATAATTATGTTATGGCATTCACCATTTGTTGTAAGAGAAAATAAGATTTACTGTTAAAACTTTGGCAACTATTTTATTTTATTCTGTAATTTTGTTATTAAGTCTTTCTGTAACCACCATTCTGTTATCAACATATAGTTTTACTGGTAATCTCATCAACTGAGAGTGTAAAAGTTAATTGACAGAGAAAATCTGTCTATTCATCTGAAATCTATTTTTAATATCGGTTCCTAGACAAATTCATAGACAGAGACAATCTGCAGATGCTGGAAATCCAAAGCAACACAGACACACAATGCTGGAGGAACTCAGCAGGTCAGGCAGCATCTACAGAAAAGAGTAAACAGTCAACATTTCGGGCTGAGACCCTTCTTCAGGACACTCTTTCCATAGATGCTGCCTGGCCTGCTGAGTTCCTCCAGGATTTTGTCTTTGTTGCACCAGATTTATAGATTTGGCTTTGACTGGTCTCCTGGTACACACCAAGTTTTTTAAAATAAATTGCCCATTATTTAGAACTGCAACTCCATGTACGCTACAATAGTTTTGAAGATGGCTTAATGCAGCATGGCTAATAACACATGTTTTTTACAGCACCAGTCAATATAATGACTGATACAAGGTGAACCTTTGGGTGATGGACTTAATTTTGTGGAGTTGGTCTTATTAACTGGGCATACTACTGTTTCTGGTCCACTATATTATATTATGCACCAATAAGTAACACTAAGTTCTTCCTTGGCTGCCACCTGTAAATGTTCCATAGATACTGCCTGACTTACTGAGTTCCTCCAGCATTTTATTTCTAAATGTTTGCTCAGTTGAATACATTTAAATACATTTACTTTCAGAATTAAGTGACTGACTTAATGATTTTCAGCAACAGATCCTCGATAAAATTTACTCAGCTGACAAAATTAATATGAAGCTCTATTGAATAAAGCTCACTTTTTTGTATTTGCAATTCCTTAGAGTTTCATGCTATTATTCCAAAAGGTATCGAACTTTACACCCAATCTTATCAAGTACACCAATAACTGTGTCATGCTACAAGTGCTACATTCATTTTTAGTCATGTTGCATTTATACTTTTGGTACAATTACACATAAAGTGCTCGCTCTATTATGAACATTCATGGATAGAAGATAACTTTTGCACTAATTGCCTATTCAAAGTTAATAGAAAATACATAAAGGGTACCTGATCAGTCAGGTATTGCAAACAAATTATGCCATTGTATCTTTAAAACAGTTTGTAGCTTTTATTTTAAACTGGTAATATTCAGTGCTTTCATGCTGTCTTCTCTCATACTGCACTGATGAAGCATGAGCCAATTAGAGGAAATTTGCAGTTATGAAGTACCTGTATTTAAATTTGAAGCTTGAGTTTGCGCACTGGGTTTTGAGAGAATTTGCTTGTTTTTTTAGCCCACTACTTCCTTCCAAATGAATCACATGTACAGTATACGGTGGTAGACTGTTAGGATTTATCTGGTTTAAATTAATGATCCTAACCCTCAATTCGGCTGTGAAGTGCAGAAACCGTTCACGTGAGCCAGAAACACACCGGACTGCCTGTTTACATTCATTTCTTTAACAGTGTAACAAACATTAATGTTTTGGTGGAGATGTCTACAATGTCTCATCAACTGTGCATCTACTCTCAAACAGTCTGGCATGTCAAACTGCTCCCTGATTCCATTGCCCAAGTCACCAAAAACTTTTACTCAGTAGGCAGCCACTTTGTCTTCCCAAGTTCCATCTCAATCTTTTTCCAATTGCAATTCCAGCTGATTAAGGAAAAATTGAGAGTGTCTTCCTTTGAATTAAATTGTTGTGGTGTAAATCGGCAAGTAGTTCATTCTAAGACATTAAATAACTCAATGTGTACTTTAATGAATATATTCCTGCAGATTACAAATTTTGTTTTTCTTTGTTTCAGAAGCATTTATTAGAAATTGTGATGTTTTAGACTAAACCAAAATTACTCCAGTTGGTTGCTTCGTTCTAAGTGGTGCAATACACATAGTCATAAACATATTATCGACTGTATTTTCAATATGAAGTACTGTATATAACTCCATCACTCTATGGACATTTTAGTATCATTTTGTCTCTACAGCTCCTCTGCGCTTCTTCCAGTGTGTCTTCCTTGATGCTCCCAATGGATATGGGCCGATGTCAAATGCCTTATTATCTCTTCAAAGCCCTGCCGTGAGCAAAGATCACCACAAGCAGAGTAGCAAATCAGAGAGGAAGGTCAGATCTCCAGGACACTAGGTGAATAGATAACAAAGTTTACATGGAAAGTTATTCTGCACATTTTGTGCCGGTCCTCCTGGTCTGCCTCCGTCTGCAGAACTGTAAAAGGAGAGCACTGCGAAGAAAAAAGCAATTTACTACTGACGGCAATTGTAAAAGAGCAGGAATGATGATCAGTTTGAGTGGATCTCAACCTTATTTAGGACTGGAAAACTGAAATATCTAATTCCTTCTATCAAAACTGTGGTGCTATAGCATTAAATTGCGACCACACACCTGCATTTTCAGCTCCCTTGTCTCCTGTAGTTTTTGCAGGACTTTTGGAAATTCCGGGATGTGTTGGTTAAAAATGTTTTTCAATTGCTTGTAAAGTGCAACACTTCTGCACTTCTGAAACCTATTCAATTCAATCCTCTTTGTATTGAAGAATAACTCCTGTCTATATAATGAGTCCAGAAAATTTAAATTTTTATGTCTTGTGAATTTTTTTTTCAGAATACTTTTTTGCTTGCATCAGTTGTTGTGGCTTCTGTCTGTGTATTCTGGATATTGTTGTAGTCATGGTGGCCCTTTCAGAGAACCAAGGCAATGTACTGTAGGATGTACAGATTGTGAAGCATTTCCAATAATCGTCATTCTATGACACAAATGCCAACGGGCAGTAAAGGTGCCCATCCAAATTTTCAATGTGACAGAAGTGTTGACAGTATGCACTGAAGCATTAGTTCTAAAGTAGAAATTGTTGGAAAACAGATTGTTTTTATGATACTAATTGCCCTTCAGTGTTCAAAAGTACTGTTGTGATTAACTGCCAGCTTGAAGGCTTCATACAGAGCAGATGCACTCTGCTATTTAGTCAGGCTTGTCTCATAGAAAGCTTTGGTGCATCTCGTCTGACAGTGCATGGACTTTTGGAAGCAACCTCACTTCCGCAACTGTATTTTTATAATCCGCAATGATTTGAGAAGAAAAAATAGAGTAATCAGCGTGGCTTTAATTATTTTTCAAGCATGTGGTGTTTTTTGTGGACAAATTTCACAGACCAGTTTTGGGCAATTGCTGAGGAAGCACATGAGGGAAAGATGTGTGGAGTCTGGAAGTCCATGGCTTAAGGAGAACTGGTGTTCTTATTACTGAATGCCAGCAAGACTTTAAAAAGCAAGCATTCTTTTAATACGGGTAATTGCATTTGACTTCAATGCAATTAATGCAGTGAGTGGTTTGAATATTGCTTTGCTCCACCTTAAGTCCAATGAAAGTAACACCAAATTCAGAAAGATTCACGAGCCAATGTGATATTAGTTATACTTTCATTGGCCGCTAATCTCTTCAGGTGCTATAGATTTTTATTAAGTTATTTGCCCTTTTCTAAAGAAAATGTGTGACAGCATCGTCCGGATGTTAACAGTGTTTGCATTCAATGCTTTTGATTTTTGCTGAATTGTTTTGTAATCGCAAAGCCACATGGAAAGCACAACTGACCTGTAGCTTCTCACCATTAGTGCAAATTTATATCTGAATCTCTTTGTTTTTGTACAGAGATCTTATAGATATTATTCTACTTGCAAATAAATTGCCTTATCATGCTTCTGGTGTAAGCATTGGAGCAACAGCATCACGGTGCCTGAGTGTGATTCCAGAAAGAAATTACGTTCTGGGCCCTACGCCAGAGTTCTGTGGCTAGAATTCAGTAAGATGACCCTGGTCTTGAATGGATGAAAATAAGATATGAAAGGTTTTTTTTTTAGTTTTAGCAATCTATTAAGATAGAAGGTAGAGAAAGCAGTTGAACAGAAATGGCTTTTTGAAGATCAGAACATTAAATAAAACTGGTAGTGCTGTCATAGTACAATGTCAATACGGAACAAATTGTGAACCAAAGGAATCTTGACTGTAACCACTTTCAAGTTATTTGTATTCTTTGCCAAAGAACTCTAAGTATTCTGTTTGGATTCAGGTTACTAGTCTGTGTCATTTGCATTGGGAGGTGATTTCTGATTTGCTCAGATGTGAAATGGCAATATGTTACAAAGGACAAAGCTTTCCAATTGCTGGAGTAATCCCGCCCAATCCAATCCTCCAAAACAGATGGATACAGCTTTTTGGAGTCCACGGGGAAGGAAGGAGCATTTGATATTGGCAACAAGATACGTTTAACAGGAAAAGAGCGACTGGAGAATATATTTTTTCTAACAGAAGTTGGAGAAGTTCAGATGACATTATACATAAGATAAAATTTGCTTGTAAATGCAAATTTTAGTAAAGTGTTCCAATTGGCCCATAAGGTTTTTGGCAGTTTATTCATCAAGGTAATGCAAAAGTGTATGTAAGGGGCAAGATAGAGGCAGGTTTTAATTTCCAGAGCTAATGAACTAAAGAATGAAAGATGCAGACGGGACTTTTGCAATGTGTTACACATTTGTGCCATTTTAGAATTTGTGGCTGAGAATTTAAGGCTTATAGTTGTTCATTTGCCAAAAGGTGCAAATGTACCTGCTGATCAGTTTTCAAAGGATTTGCTGCATCAGGCTAAATGTTATTTTACATGAATTTAAATCATGGAGAAGATTAAGACACTAAGTGCTGTGTAACTGCAAGGCTCTTGCCAAAGAGGAGCTCCAGCTATACTCTTATATTGACATTCAAAATGAATGTAATGCCTGACATTCTGTGTTGGTTGAAAGAAATTCAGTGTAAGAACAATAATACAGACTTGCTTCACTTGAAAGGCCACCCAAATAGTGGATAAAGCATTGCTTACAAGTTTGGGCATTTTTAAATTATTTTTAGATAGAATCCCATTTTGCAAGATGGAATAACCTTGTCTTTATTTCTGAGATTTCCTTATGTCATATAAATGTAAAGGAAATCTGCAAGTTACTGGTTCTAAATTGGGTCAGTCCTGTTTGGTAATATAAATTATTAGTCCTCTGTCGGATCACTTTCATTGGCCTAAGCAGAATGAGGAGCCTTCTTAAGGGAACTGGGAATGACATAATCACAATCAGTCTGTCCATCCTTCTTCTTAACAGGAAATGGCAGTATCAAAATTTGGCACAAGTTCCTGTTATATCTACTGATACATTTGCTCTTAACTTGCAATGAAATTTCCTAATATTTGATTTAGACTAAATAGGAGTTAAAAATAAAGTTGATGAATAGCTGTCGGAGATAAAAGAAAATGTCAGTCCTGCATTGAAGTTTCAATTTTTTTTTTTAACTTTGTTCAAATTTGTGCTTAAAAATTCACTTTAAAAATAATTGGGTCAGATAGTGTTGGATTTAGCCACTGTGGGAATCACGCACCATAGTGCCTACCCAGTGTTCCACTAACAAGCTGAGACTATCAATGATATTGGACTGACAGTTGGAGATACTTAAAAAATTAGTCAAATAGATTTAATAATTTAAATGTTAAAAGCATTCAAAATAAATTAAAAATAAACATAATTAAATGCATTGGACCATTTAAAGTATTCTGAAGCATTAAATTAAAATTAAGTGGAATAATGGAAGCACTTAGCTGTAATTATCTTTAGCCACTGGGCCAGAGACCCCATACTAAAGATCTACATGTCATTTCAGACTTTTGTATATGGTTCAGCAAGTCTGAAACAAACTGAGCTGTGAGCAGCCCATGGTCTGTGGTTCCCTTGGTTGGCACGGCGCACAGCAGTTATTGCTGTGGTCGCAGAGTTTCAGGGGCCCGAGTTCAATACAGACACTATCAGTATACAATCTGTACATTCTCTTCATGCCTGCATGGGTTTCTGCTTAATGCCCTGGTTTCCTCCCAAAAGCTCCAGATACACAAGAAGGTTAATTGCCTCCTGTAAATTACCCCCCAGTTAAGGTTAGTTGCAAAATATTCCGAATCAGAATCAGATTTATTATCACTGGCATCTGTTATGAAATTTGTTGTTTTGTGGCAGCAAGACATAAAATATAATATAAATGATATATATAGAGATACACACACATCATAATTATGACTTAGATGGTCATGGTCCCATGACCATGATTGTTCTTGGCAAATCTTTCTACAGACGTGGTTTGCCATTGCCTTCTTCTGGGCAGTGTCTTTACAAACAGGTGGCCCCAGCCATTATCAATACTCTTCACAGATTATCCGTCTGGAGTCAGTGGTCGCATAACCAGAATTAGTGATATGCACCAGCTGCTCATACCACTATCCATCATCTGCTCCCTTGGCTTCATGTGACCCTAACTGGGGGGGCTAAGCTGGAGAAACACCTTGCCCAAGGGTGACCTGCAGGCTGCAGGAGTCTCAGAAAACACAAAATTCACAAAGGAGATATTGCTAAAAGAGACCAAAAATAATAGTGAGGTAGTATTCATGGGTTCATTGTCCATTCGGAAATCTGATGGTGGAGGGGAAGAAACTGTTTCTAAAACATTGAGCTTGTGTCTTCAGTTCTCTTGTACCTCCTTGTTGATGGTAGCAATGAGAAGCGGGTATTTACTGGGTGCTGAGGGTCCTTAATGATGGGTGTCCCTTTTTGAGACATTGTCTTGTGAAAATGTCTTCAATGGTGACATTGATGAGCTAGTGGGATAGAGAATGGAAAATAAGAAACAGCGGAATCGGATTAATGCAAACTGGATGGGCCAATTAACTTCCTTCTCTGCCATTATATGTGAATGACCTGCCCCTCCATCTTCCCTTTCTTCTGTAGTCCACTCTCCTCTCCTATTAGATTCTTTCTTCTACAGCCCTTTATTTCTTCCATCTTCTTATTTCTTTGCCCTCCCTCCCACTCACCCATAGTCCCCTTCTCCTGATCTAACCTCTCACCTGCCAGCTTGTACTACTTCTCTTCTCTCCCCAACCTTCTTATTCTAGCATCTAACCCCCACCTCCCACATCCTTTCCAGTCCTGGTGCAGGGTCTCAGCCCAAAATGTCAATGCTTTATTCCCATCGATAGATGCTGCCTGACTTGCTGAGTTCTTTCAGCATTTTCAGCGTGTTGTTCTGAACAGCCAGCATCTGCAGAACCTCTTGTCTTTATGAGGCCGAATGTCATGCATGCATTAAACACACCCAGCAGTGACACTTGTTGTTTGACTATTTGGAGGGAATAGAAATCTTTCTGAAATTTTATCAAAACAGCACATTAGCATAAAGTGCGTTGAACGAGTCAAATTTTCATTCTTGTGAGTCAACTACACAATACAGAAGTCATTTATTGTTATTTAATTCTATACATGTATATAATGAATATAACCCTATATTGTTCTGTATATAGAAACTAGACAACGGTTCTCCTTACCAGAGTGTAATGTACAGTAGTACACATAACACACAAGGTAAGGATAAAATCTATAGAAGAATCACACATAAATAACAAACTAACGTGCATGGATTAAATGTTTAAGGTACAGAACAGGTTAACCAGTGACACTTCGAATGTAATGCGGCAGGGAGTTCAGAGGCCTAATGGCCTGAGGGAAGACATTGTTTCCCATCCTTGCTTTTTTGCATCGGAGTTTCCTGCCTGATGGTAGAAAGCCACAGAGTATTCTGCAAGTACGTACTATTGCATATTAAATTGCAATATATAGAAAAGGAAAAGGAAAAATGAAATCATTGATGCTACTATGAATCTCAAAAACATGCTGCATGTCTCTTGCTGAGATTAATTCAAGGGACATGATGCCACCACTGCGGGGCATGGTGAAAAATAAATCAGATGCCAACACCCAGCCACTCATCAGTACCTTGGGCAAAAAGGAGAATGTGTGTAAACTATTGTTCAGCTAACTGTATAATAACTTGGAAGCAGTTTTCAGACATGGAACCCAATAGAATTATCCTTCTGGCTAGCTGAATACTTTCACAATGAAGAAGCTAGATCCTGCTGAAAGGAATGAACACAAGACAAAGCTAAAACAATAGCTTATTCACTGGAAGACCCATCAGTTTCAATTCCTAGCCAGTTAAATTATTCACTTTATAATTAAGCAAAAGTGTTCACGTGATTAAATTTATTTGAATGCTTGGATATGGTAATTAGTATAATTGTGAAGAGCTGCTGCTACCATATTAATGTCAACAGATAATGTTAAAAGTAATAGGAATTAAAATATTACTTTCATAATTTTGCTAGAGTTGGTAGTGAGAACTTGTTTCTACTAGAAATTGATTTGATAAATAAATGAGATGATGGATATTTATCTCAAAGTCCCAAGGAATTCTTAGCTTGAGTCATACAAGAGAGGCAAGTGGTCAGCTCTACATAAACTTTACCACTGGACTAAATTAAGAACAACAGAAGTAATAAACATACAAAATATTCACATAGAAATCTCTTCACAGTTAATCAAAATTTTTTGCAGTGTATTCAGAAATGTTAAAAAAAGAGTTTAGGAGGTTCACTGAAGGTTGTGCAAGTAGATTGGCTGTTGTGAAATGTTGTTCAGAATCCTGAAGAGAGCAATCACTGCCCATGTTGCAGGACTCAGTGATCAAAGGGTAAAATAAACAATGACTGAAAATACTGATATCCATTAAAATGTGACTCATGACTATGGCATGCTCAGTTAATGGACTGAGCAAAATTTGATAATGCCTTAAGTCTTGGAAGTATGTTACTGTATTTTGTCTTCAAAGTAAATTTCAATTACTGTGCATAACATTATTATATGGATATTTCTTATATAGAGTCATAGTGAAGTACAACATAGAAATAGGCCCTTCTGCCCATCTAGTCTGTGCCAAACCATTTAAGTTGCCTACTCTTATAGACCTACACCTCGACCATAGCGCTCCATGTCCCTACTATCCATGTAGCTATCCAAACTTCTCTTAAACGTTGAAATTGAGCTCACAAGCACCACCTGCGCTGGAAGCTCATTCCACACTCTCACTACTCTCCGAGTGAAGAAATTTCCCCTCATGTTCTCCCTAAACTTTTCACCTTTCACCCTTAGCCCATGACTTCTAGTTGAATATTTGTAATAACAAACTGGCCACTGTGTGCAACTAAAAGCGTACAGTACAAAATCTAGAACGATGTTCCTCTCTAATGAATGAGTGACTAATTAAATTAACTTCTAGTCTTTTCAGTGTCTCCTCATGAATTATTCATTATATTTACCAGAAATTGACTGTTTGAAATTAAATACCATGTTTCTGTATCTATAAAGCTGTATTGTAAGAGTTGGCATCTCAGTCTGTGTTCTGCCATTGACAAACTATAAAACTCTGGATTTTCTTTTTATGTAAGGGCTATTATTGAAGTGCTTAATGAATTTCTCCTGGTTTTTCATGATATATTTGCCTTTGGGGTTGATATATTAAATCAATATTGTGATTCCTTCAATTCTGGAAGAAATCATGTATTGCTAATTATAATAAATACATGAGGTATTAGCCTATCAAATGGATCTGATTTACTTGAAATACTCTCCTGTTCTTAGATACTGTGGTTCTTTCAGTAATTGTTAACTAACAAATACATAAAAAACACTGAACATAAGTTCAGCAGGATAAGGAAATAATTCTGATGACAAATCAATATAAAAAACCAATAGTAATTTCCTGTAGGATTATAAAATCAGTCGGGGGCAAGACGATTCATTTCAGCATTGTAAGATCATGTTAAGTGATAGTGAAATTTTTGCAGATGGATCAAATAAGGCAAATTGTTTGGGTGACTATGGAGGGGTAGATTTTCTGCAAAATCAGAGGTGCTATTAGGTGCAATTTGTAAACATTTGTATAATTAAAACACTTGAACAAGTAGTTTTAAGCATAAGTTATATTTGGTCCAAATAGGCCTCCCTTATGCTTCATCTATCCATCTTCCCCTTCACCTGGTTTCACTTATCACCCGCCATCTTGTACTCCTTCCACTCCCAATACATTCTTATTCTAGCGTTTACACCCTTCCTTTCCAGTCCTGATGAAAGGCTTTGGCCTGAAATATTGGCAGTTTATTCCCCTCCATAAATACTGCCTGACCTGCCTACTTTCTCCAGAATGTTTTGTGTGTTGCTTAAGGTTTGCAGAACCTCTTGAGCCCTAGTACTGATGTAGCATTGGCCATTAAATACCCCTATACAAACACTAAATGCTCTCTGCACACTTCCTTTTTCTGTAAAAATAGACAGATGTTATTGCTTGTGAGACATTTCAAGGCCTTATTAAAGCAGTTCAAAGGTTCAAACGTACATTTATTATTGAAGTATGTATGCAGTATACAACTCTGAGATTCGCCTTATCCAGATAGCCACAAAACAGCTAAAATTATGGAAGCCATTCAAAGAAAAACATCACCCTGCCCCAGGCACAAAGAAAAACATGTAAATGGTAACATATCTCCCCCACACAAAAAAAATCACATGAACTGTAACCAGAACATCAAACCCCAACCCCCCACCACACAAAAAAACCTGCAAGTCATGCAAGCAGCAACAAGAGTACACAGAGCGTAACAACGTAAAACTGAAAGAGCCCAATTTGAATTACAGTCCACAGTCCAAACTATAGAACATAGAACAGCACAGTACAGGCCTTTTGGCCTACAATGTAATGCCAACCCTATAAATTGAAGAACTTCGGTAACATCCTCTGAGAACATCAGGGGAGAGAGAGACCACTCAGGAGCAAGCAAGAGATCTGTCTCTCACAGAGATTTTCTATGGCAACAGTGAATGAGAGGCCATTACATGCAGACATCTTATCCAGCAGCAGCAAGAAAGAGGCAGGTTGTTAATGCTGAACACTTGCTCGCCTTCTGCATTCACCTTGATGTTTCAATCTTCCTCAACACCTTAATTGGCAAAAAATGGAGCCAATCAAGGTCTCACGCCCCGTCTCTAAGTTTCTTTGCCTTGAGGCCTCTCGCTGCCTGAAATTTTCTCAAAGTCAGCAAAGCACTATCGATCGATCTTCAGCCTGTAAATCGCAGGCTCTAACAGTACCGGAAATGCATTTAAAATAAAAAGATGTAGAAGAAGTGAAATAGATAGTTTCGTGGGCTATGTGCTAGATATCGTCCGAAGAAGTATTGTTCTCTGCCGCCATCTTGACTGGAAGGTAAGGAAAATAATGTGGATCTTAATTCATGAATTTGTTCTGCCTGCCTCATAATAAAGTCTTTCAACCCTTGAGGATAATTTTAATTTTTTTATCAATGACTGTGTTGACAAGAGAAGTGACTTTATCCCAACATATTGATGCAGCTACAGAGAAGGCACAACAGTGGCTATATTTCATTTTGAGTTTGAGGAAATTTGGAATGTCACCTAAAACACTTGAAAATTTCTACAGATGTACTTTGGAGAGCACTCTGACAGGCTGTGTCACTGACCGGTATGGAGTAGCTACTGCACAGGATCACAGTAAGCTGCAGAGAGTTGCAAAATTAGTCAGCTCCATCATGAGTTCGAGCCACCACAGTAGCCAAGACATCTTCAAGGTGCAATGCCTCAAATAGTTGGCGTCCATCATTAAGGACTCCCATCTCCCAAGGGATGCCCTTTTGTCATTGTTTCCATCAAGATGGAGGTACAGAAACCTAAAGGCGCACACTCAGCAAATCAGGAACAGCTTCTTTCCCTCTGCCATCCAATTTCTGAATGGATACTGAAATCATGCACACTACCTGACTACATTTTTATTTCTGTGTTTGCACAACTTACTTAATTTAACTGTTTGATATACATATTTACACTACAATTCACAGTTTTTTCTATGCTATCATGTATTGTATTTTACTGCTGCTATAAAGTTAACAAATTTCACAATATTTGCTGGTGACATTAAACCTGATTTTGATTTTGACTTTATCTGTTGATTTGAGGGGTTTAGTTCTGCTTATAAAATGTGTTGGCTTGGCAACTGTAGGTCCAGATATTACCTCAAAACTCTGGATGGGGTTTTCCAGAAGATTAAACAAAAATGACTGCGACTGGATCTTATAAAGTCAAGAGGTTCTGCAGATGCTGGGAATCCAGAGCAACACACACAAAATGCTGGAGAAACTCAGCAGGTCAGGCAGTATAAACATATGCCTGAGACAGTTTATTATTCTCCTCAGACGCTGCCTGACATGTTGAGTTCCTGCAGCATTTTGTGACTGGATCTTATAACGTGTATTCTGTGATTTGTTTCTTCAAGAAGTATGACGCCTGTTATAGTTTCACCCTTGAACTTTTGGAAGGTACCTGCTACCATTTTGGCAGCTGACACACTTTTGAGGGGGTCAGGTAAGAATGTGCAAAATGAACTTGGTTCTCAGAAGTTGTAAGAGCCAATTTCTTCCCTGAGGGTAAATATCGAATTTCTGCTAGAGGATAAAAGGAAGATAGCAATTAGGCATTTGGTATCAAATCAGCAAAGCAAATGCAAATGGATCGAATTTGCTTTGATCCAATTTATGAAATCTCTCAAATCAAGACCAAGGGTCACTTCTGTCTTCAGGCGTAAACTGTTCTAATTTGGTTTGTACTTCTTTAATACATTCGTGAATCTCAAGTGCTGGTTTCACTCAAAACAGACTTGCGTAATTACTCAGAACCCCAGGCGTAAATTTAGATGTATCCAGGGGATGCCAATACTGATAACAAAGGGAAACTGCCATCACATTAATAAGTGCATGTACAATTAAAGACAAGAAGGGGATTAACACCCAGAATTCTGTGAACATTGCAATACAATGAGACCATTAGTAACCATTCCTATGCATGAATAAGTATTTGTGGAACGGAATAAAATAAAACCTAAACTTGGCACAATGCCCTCCAGTGCTAGGTCCCCTCAGATGAAAGCTGGCCTCAAGAGAGTGTTGCATTAAATATCCTAAGGACAATTTACTTCTGTAACATTCTACAGCACTGTTCCATTCAGATTCAGGGTTCAACTTTGAACTTTGAGATGCTCCAAAATGGCTTCAGTACAGTTACCCATGATGCATTACTCTTGTTGCTCACCTGCAATGCTTGGTCTGCAGGGTAGCCATTCATGTTCTTACAACGCATGACTAATTGGCATGTACACAACTTTGCAAAAGTCTTAGGCATACACACACACACACACACACACACACACACACACACACACACACACACACACACACACACACACACACACACACACACACACACACACACACACACACACACACACACACACACACACACACACCCCCCCCCCCCCCCCCCCAAATTTCATGACATATGTGGGTGATGATAAATCTGATTCTGATTTGGGTCTCTACTGCAGACCAAGAGTGCGAAAGGGACAGGGAGAAGGGACTCATGTTTAGGAAAAGGGGAAGGGAAAGGGAGGGAGTGGGAAGCACCAGAAGGACATTCTGTAATGATCAATAAACCAATAGTTTCCAATCAAATGACCTTGCCTGGTGTCTCAGGGCTGATTCTGTCTGCACCTGCACCACCACCACCCACAATCCTTGACACTCCTTTTCAATTACCTGTGTCCTACACCCCTCCCACAGTGCTCCACCCTCACCATTCCCTATATCCTTTGCTCCCATCAGACTTACAAACTCATACTCTGCTCCATATTGATAAATACAGTACTGTGAAAATGTCTAGCTATGTGTGCCTAAGCCTTTTGCACAGTACTGTACCTCATTTTAGATTCAAATCTTTATTCAGTCCCAAGTGGGTTTATCAGGGCATGTAGAAATGGGTGCTGATACTCCAGCATGTAAGGCCGAACAGACATCACTAGTGCCTACCATTCACTTGGAGGTTTCACTCATATCACCCTGAGTCAGAGAAGATTGAAACCTTGATCGGCATTTATGTTTCATTGTAATGTCCCAGCGAGTGAGCGAGATGGAGAGGCACCACTACGGAGCATTACCTCTGAAATATATCAGCTCACTCAATTCCAGGGGTTAATAATGGAGCTCGGTCAGACTTAAATAAACTGTAGAAGTTATGAAATCCGAAGTGCCAACTTGTGAGTACAGACTGGAGGGAAAACAAGGCTTTCCTGGTGTGGTGTCAGCGGTGATGGAAAACTGTCAGCCAAAGATTTTCCCTGCCTCTCATAAATTTTATGCAAGGCTTTGTCCAACCAAAGAACAGAGTTGTCGGAAAATCATTCTAAATGATGAGGCACTTGTTCTATTTGAAATATTACATGTCGGTCCACAAGATGGCTGTTATCCTGCATTACAGCAATAACTACACTTCAAAACCACTTTATTGGCTGTAAAGAAGCCCTCAGGTCATAAAAAAACTCTTTATAAATGCTAGCTTTTTCCCTCTCTTTTCCCATCTGAGAGAATAGCATCATTCGAAACAAAGGAGCCTCCACAAACTATCATTAAGATTCAATTCAAATCCAATAACTGTAGACAGCTATTGCTAGAGAAAAAGACATGTGAGCCCACACTGCCTAATGTAAGAGCAGGAGTACACATACAATAAAAGCAGATGTCAAAGTAATGTGTTGGAAATTTAAAATGGTAATATAAATCTGACAGCTATATTGTAATTCAGTCAGGAGTCAAGGGAGACCTGAGGGAGCAGACAGGAATAAGACTGAATCACTGTAAATTATGCACAAAGAAATCTATTGCTGCTTCATACAAATTACACGTTGAAGTGGGGAAAATGGCAAACATTTAACAATTAATATACATATTCATACACATGATTAGCTTCAAAATTCTCGCATTTATATTCTCAGAGTAAAGTTAAATATTCCATTGTATACTAATGCATCAGTGACATACCAGAATAAATAGTCACCCATAATCTCAAAGTTCTCGGATCCTGGATTTGTCACCTTAAGAACACACACAAAATGCTGGAGGAACTCAACAGACCAGGCAGCATCTATGGAGAGTAATAAACAGTTGATATTTTGGGCCAAGATCGATGAAGGGTCTCGGCCCGAAAGATCGATTGTTTATTCCTCTCCATAGGTGCTTCCTGACCTGCTGAGTTCCTCCAGCATTTTATATGTGTTGCCCTAGATTTCCAGCACCTGCAGTATCCATTATGTTGTCCACCTTATGTTCTTGTTGAATGCTCTTCCGTATCTCAGAAGAACTGAAATAAAACCTGAAGATCTGTTAGAACAATAGGAATTTTGTGCACGACTGGAATGACATAGTTATAATGCTGGCTGTCCACTGCAATCTACTGCAAAGGATTACTTAACATGACATTTTGTCCTGGATAGTCTATGAAATGAAAGAGCAGATCGGTAGCTCAGCTGGCTGCTTGTTTGTAGGGTTGTTCAAGCCTGGAGGTTAGGTCACAAACATTTCATCACCAGTCAAGGTGACATCATAAGTGGGCAACTGAGTGTTGTTTCTGCCAAGTGCGCGCATTTATATTGATCGGACTGGCTATTCTGATTGGTTGGCTGTCACGCTGGTTGCTAGTCTCCACTCAGTCCCGGGCATCTGAATAGCTGAGTGATCTCCGCTGGCCCAGATCCCTGGTTACCGGTCATTGTGAGTGCTGCTGCCTCAGGTGTCTGCAGCTCACCCCTCAGCCCCAGTCCTGCAGATGTACAGCTTCCAAATAATGTGTCAATACTATTTATTTACACAAAGTTCCAGAAAGCTTAGACCTATGCCATTATTAACTCACTCCTAAAATTACCAAGAGCTCTGCCACACTCTTGCCAAAGATTGGATTTAGGCTGACAGCTTTGCTGCAGCTAATTGAATTGAAAACACGGACAGTCGATATTGCGTGTCTAACTTGGTTTTTACTGTAAGCGAGACATGCGCGTATGACGTGGCAGTGCCATGTTGTATGCAATTAGCTTACTTTTACCTATATCCCATAATGAGTTATTTAAATGAACGAGAATGCTTTAACAAAAAGATATTTACAATATTACACAAATACTACTAAAAAAAATTGGACAGGTATATGGACAGGAAAGGAATGGAGGGTTATGGGCTGAGTGCGGGTCGGTGGGATTAGGTGAGAGTAAGTGTTCAGGATGGACTAGAAGGGCCGAGATGGCCTGTTTCCGTGCTGTAATTGTTATATGCTTATACGGTTTAAATGTTAAGTGCACAACAGGTACAATCTTCACGTCTAAAACTCTTTACACCAGTGCTGAATCAATAGTGTAAGTGGAAACTTAGTGCCAGGAATAAAATGAAATTCTGCTTATTTTCAGAGATTTTCGAATTATTTATTTATTTTAATCCCATCACAATTGTTCCTGGTTGCTAAACTACTCAATTTTGTGTGGTGACGAGTCATTTTGTCTTCACCTTGAGCCTCAGTCAATCTTTAGTTCTTTTTTCTGACCTCCTTTTCTTTACATCTTTGAAATGGAAGTATTCATGCAGTAACTGAGTCCCTTCCTGCTTATGCAGCAAATCCCAAGACCCATTCACTTCTATAGCCAATATTTTAATACAGGATTCTCAAAGTTGCAGCCCAGTAAGATGAGATTGGAAGATGGAAGACTGTTTTGAGGTATGGTAAATCCCATAATTCCCTATCCTATTGTTCAGAAATCCCAATGGCTCATAGGATGCAGATTCTCACACTCCTTTTGACATATCTGGGCCCAGATCCACGAACGTCCATTTGATATTCTGAGTACCCGTTTCCTATGCTTCCTTTATACTTACCAGGATCATGGGAAAATATACTCTTGTGTAATGTCTCAAGAAATGTGGTTTATAAGCATGAAGAACAGCATCAAACTATCTGGAAAATCTGCCCATCTGGCACTTTAAAGTCTTGAGCACATTGGATTAACAGAGGGTAATTGTGCTTTAGCTGTGTCTTTGATCAATTTTAGAATTCAAGTTAATTAAGTGGAAGTTGCTATAAATTCAAGTTCCTTTAGTGGGTATTCTACAGAGTTTAATTAAACTCCTACCGGTTCTCCCAAATAATTGCCTATAACTGCTTTAAATTAGGACTAGGATGAAATGCTTTTCCCTTCAGAGATAATCCCTCGCAATCATGCCTGCCCTCTCACCTCTGGACGAAAGGCGGACAAGGGATCATATTCAAAGCAAATCACATTTCATCTCAATGCTCCTTCAAAGCGATTATTGTCAGATTAATTAAGAAGGACAGCTGCAATTTCAGTTGAACTGACAGAAGGTGCAATGATAACACAGTATGTTATCTTCCCTGTCTGAATGCGATATTGAGGTTGGTTTAGTGATTTTCTGGCTTGCCAATAAATTGTCAAGGCTTGAAGTTATTGCCTTTATCACGGTTAAGAATAGAATGTGAATTTATCGTGGAGCTCACAGTTCTAAAGAAGCTGTCTAAATATTTAAATGCATGTGGCTTTGTGCCACTGAAACGTCTCCAGTTCTCTGCAATGAATTACTGCTGGACAGCGGAGACAATTATGCAGAAAAAACAAACGACTAATTCTGCATCCCACAAAGACGAGTATGGTAGTTTCAGTTCAGAATCAGAATCGCAATCAGAAAAAGATTTATTATCACAGACATATGTTGTGAAATTTGATGGAGATGGCTGAGTCTACTTTTGATCCTGTGCATTGGAGCCTCCATTCCAGGCGAACATGCAGCCAGTCAGAATGCTCCCCATGGTACATCGGTAGAGATTTCCTACAGTCTTTGGTAACATACCAATCCCTCTCAAACTCTGAGTGAAGTATGGCTACTGGTGCGCCTTTTGTTTTCAGTGATATTTCAGGAGTACAACTTGAAATTCAATGATTCAGTATTTCATTCACCCTAGGTATGAATATGCTTCTTTTTCCTGAAGTGGAAGTAAAGTAAATGTTATTATCAAAGTACATATAAGTATAACTCTAATAATCATTTTCTTGTGGGGAAACCCAACAAATCTAGTAGCTATATCATAATCAATGAAAGGCTGCCCAACTAGGTATTCCACCAGAATGCAGAAGACAACAAATGCAAAAAGAAGAAACAATAATATTAATAAATATCAAGAACGTGAGAGTCCTTGAAAGAGATTCCATTAGCTGTGGGATCATTTCAATAATTGGGCAAGTGAAAGCTGAGTGAAATTAACACCTTTGTTCAAGAGCCTGGTGGTTGAGGGGTAGTAACTGTTCCTGAGCTTGATGGTGCAAGTCCTGAGGCTCCTGTACCATCTTCCTAATGGTAGAAATGAGATGACAGCGTGATCTGAGTGGTGGGGATCTCTGATGATGGATGCTGCTTTCCTGTGACTGCGTTTTATGTAGATGTGCTCATTGCATGGTAGGACTTTACCTGCGATGGGCCGCAGTACATAATTTGACCATTTTTAGGTTAAATTGGAGCGTTTTGGAAATGCAGCTGTGCATTTCCAGTCATGACATCTGCCTTGTGCCAGAAATAATCCCATTCTCCATGTAGCAGTCCTTAGAACATAGGAACATAAGAACATAAGAAATAGGAGCAGGAGCAGGCCATCTGATACTTTGACCCTGCTCCACCGTTCAATAAGATCATGGCTGACCTGGCCATGGACTCATCTCCAACTACCTGCCTTTTCCCCATAAGCCTTAATTCCCTTACTATGCAAAAATCTATCCAACCTTGACTTAAATATTCCACAGATTCACCACCCTCTGGGAAAAGCAGTCCCTCCTCATCTCCATCCTAACTTTACTCCTGAGAATCTTGAGGCTATGTCTCACCTAGTCTAACCTACCATCAGAAACAAATTTCCTGACTCTATCTTATCTATTCATTTCATATTTTTATATGTTTCTATAAGATCTCCTCTCATCCTTCTGAATTCCATTGAGTACACTCCCAGGCAACTCAATCTCTCCTCATACTCTAACCACTTCATCTCTGGAATCAACCTGGTGAACCTCCTCTGCATTGCCTCCAAAGCCAGTACATCTTTCCTCAAGTAAGGAGACCAGAACTGCATGCAGTACTCAAGATACAGCCTCAGCAGTACCCAATACAGTTGCAGCATAATCTCTCTGCTCTTAAATTGAATCCCTCTAGCAATGAAGACCAACATTCCATTTGCCTTCTTGATAACCTACTGTATCTGCAAAGCAACCTTTTGTGATTCATGCACAAGCACTCCCAAGTCCTCTGCACAGCAGCATGCTGCAACCTTTTATCATTTAAATAATACTCTGATCTTCTATTTTTTCCTTCCAAGATGACCTTGCATTTACCAACATTATAATTCATCATAGAACCATAGAACATTACAGCACAGAAACAGGCCTTTTGGCCCTTGGCTGTGCTGAACCATTTTTCTGCCTGGTCCCACTGACCTGCACCTGGACCATATCCCTCCATACACCTCTCATCCATGTACCTGTCCAAGTTTTTCTTAAATGTTAAAAGTGATCCCGCATTTACCATTTCATCTGGCAGCTCATTCCACACACCTACCACTCTTTGTGTGAAGAAGCCCTCCCCCCCAATGTTCCCTTTAAACTTTCCTCCCTTCACCCTTAACCCATATCCTCTGGGTTTTTTTTCTCCCCTAGCCTCAGTGGAAAAAGCCTGCTTGCATTCACTCTATCTATACCCATCATAATTTTATATACCACGATCAAATTTCTCCTCATTCTTGTACACTCAGGGAATAAAATCCTAATCTATTCAACCTTCCTCTGTAACTCCGTTTCTCAAGTCCCGGCAACATCCTTGTAAACCTTCTCTGTACTCTTTCAATCTTATTAATATCCTTTCTGTAATTCGGTGACCAAAACTGTACACAATTCTACCAGACCCTTGCCCATTCACTTAGTCTATCAATATCCCTCTGCAGACTCTCCATATCCTCTGCACAATTTGCTTTTCTACTCAACTTAGTCATCAGCAAACTTAGATGCATTACACTTGGTTCCCTCTTCTGAAGCATCACAGCTGTCACTAGCTACGACTGAAATAATTAGGCTTTGCAATGCAGCACTGAATGGAGAACCATCAATCTGCCTCCTACTTACCAGTAAGCATCCCCCAGAAGAAAGGGGGAGGGGAAGGGTTAGAAAGAAAGCATGAAGTATAAACTAGGAAAGGGCAAGGCAGTGAAGCACAAACTTGGTGGGGGATGGAAGGCACAACAGTGAAATGTAAATGGAAGGTAGTGAAGTTCAGAATGGATGTTGGGAGTAGATGGTGAAGCACAAATTGGAGGGAGAGAGTGAAGCACAAGCTGGGGGAGGGGATAGAGAAGCATAAACTAGGGGTGTGAGAAAGTGAAGCACAAAGGGGGAGGAGTGGGCTGAAATACTGAAGAATAAACAGGGTGGAGGGAAAACAACACAAGCATAAACTAAGTCTGGAAGGAGTAACAGTCATAAACTGAGGAGAAAGGCTGACAAAACTCTGTAGGAAACAGCAGATTTTTGTCATCCTGTAATACCGTGTCTGTTTATAGCATATATGTCAAACTCAAGGCCCACGGGCCAAATTCGGCCCGCGGTGGAATTATCTTTGGCCCGCGAGATAATATCTAATTACTATTAAAGCTGGCCCCAGTAATCGAAGCGCCTATGGTGTATGATATGGCTAATGCTGAGTTTATTCAGGTACCAGGTTTTCAGGGTTTTTAGTGTTTATTCAGCAGTCTTGCTCGGCAGTCTTCTTCATAAGAAACGGAATTTGTAAAGTGAAACACTTTGTAGTTATAGCAGAGACTGAGACACATGAGAGCAGGCTGAAAAAACGGAGGCAACGAAAGCTGCGTTCACACGCGTCCGACTGATCCGGCCCGCATGAAGCTGCATTTTGCTCAATCCGGCCCGTGACCTAAAATGAGCTTGACACCCCTGGTTTATAGCATGTGCCGATATTACGTGCTTCTCCTTGAGGCCTGAGACTTACTTCCTGAAGGTAAGCTTTGTTGCTGAGATGTTGGACTGAGTTTGGTTAGGTGAGTAGATTTATGTGTTATTTTTTGTAACTTATTCTGTACAGTAAAACACAAAAAATATATGTACTTTAGTTGGATGTTACATACTGTAATATTGATATTGGAGTAGCTGCTGTAGTTGGCCCTACAGAAGCATTAGCTTTCTGAATATTATTTTAACATCGGAAACTACTCTTTAGTTTTGTGTTCTTTTTTCTTGGAAAATTATGTTGGATCTGGGCCTCTGTACCTTCCTCTGCAATTGGATCCTCGACTTCCTAACCAAAAACCACAATCTGTGTGGGTTGGTGATAACATATCCTTGCTGATGATCAACACTGGCGCACCTCAGGGGTGTGTGCTTAGCCCACTGCTCTACTCTCTGTATACCCATGACTATGTGGCTAGGCATAGCTCAAATACCATCTATAAATTTGCTGATGACACAAACGTTGTTGGTAGAATCTCAGATGGTGATGAAAGGGCGTACAGGAGCAAGATGTGCCAACTAGTGGAGTGGTGTTGCAGCGACAACCTGGCACTCAACATCAGTAAGACAAAAGAGCTGATTGTGGACTTCAGTAAGAGCAAGACAAAAGAACACATACCAATCCTTATAGAGGGATCAGAAGTGGAGAGAGTGAGCAGTTTCAAGTTCCTGGGTGTCAAGATCTCTGACGACCTAACCTGGTCCCAACATATAAATGAAGCTATAAAGAAGCCAAGACAGCGACTACATTTCATTAGTAGTTTGAATATATTTGGTATGTCAACAAATTGTGGTGAACTACGTATACCTGTCTGGACACGCCCCCCCCCCCCCCCCCCCGCTGACTGCTCCTGTGGCTCCTCCCACGGACCCCGGTATAAAGGCGATTGGAGACACCGCTCCGGCCTCAGTCTCCAGGATGCAGTGTGGTGGTCAATTGCTGCTTGTTCTTTCTTCCAGCCAATAAAAGCCTATACCTCGCCTCACGTCTCCGAGAGTTATTGATGGTGCATCACAAATACACAGAAAAGCCTCTGTAGGTGTACCAGGGAGAGCATTCTGACAGTCCGCATCACTGTCTGGTATGGGGTGGGGGTGGGGGGCTACTGCACAGAACCAAAAGAAGCTGCAGAAGGTTGTAAATTTAGTCGGCTCCATCTTGGGTACTAGCCCACAAAGTATTCAGGACATCTTCAAGGAGTGGTGTCTCAGGAAGGCAGCATCCATTATTAATGACCCCCAGCACCCAGGGCATGCCCTTTTCTCATTGTTACCATCAGGTAGGAGGTACAGAAGCCTGAAGGCATACACTCAGCGATTCAGGAACAGCTTCTTCCCGTCTGCCACCCAATTCCTAAATGGACATTGAACCCTTGAACACTACCTCACTTTTTTAATATATATTATTTCTGTTTTTTGCATGATTTTTAATATATTCAATATATGTATACTGTTATTTATTTATTATTATTTCTTCCATATTATGCATTGCATTGAACTGCTGCTGCTAAGTTAACAAATTTCACATCACATGCTGGTGATAATAAACCTGATTCTGATTCTGATTGTTCTTCTCATGTTTAATCAACAAGTCATATCTTTTATTCATGCAGTAAGGCAGTAAACAAGAGACAAATGCTCTAACATTTGCAAACAGTGGGCTAATGGCGCATGGTGAAATGTTGTGTGGTTGCATGCCACATGATTGTGTCTTTAAAAATATATCAAGACAAGAAAAATGGAAATAGGAGTTTGCAAATTTCTTTTCTTGCAAACTGTAAAACATGCTGGAAATTACTGCCTGCACTTTTTTGTCAGCAAAGAAGTTCTGCTAAACCTATTTCCCTTCACTTTTCCACACCTTTTAATTTCCAGATCTTTATTTGGATCAGATAGAATCCCTGCTGTGACTGAACCACCTCCAGGCAGCACTACCTCCAGGACTGGGCTCCCTCTGCTGGAGACATACGGTATGTAACATGTACATAGCACGTCATCTCAAACAATAATTTAAAACAATATCTGTTTGCCTTTGGTAAGTGGAGTAACTGTTGGGTGAAACATAGATCTTGGAAAATATAGAAGGAAAACTGCTGATACTAAAAATCTAAAATATCAACAGAAAATGCTTAATAAAACTCAGCAGGTTGACCGGTATCTGTGGACAGAGAAACAGCCAATGACTTGAGTCCATGACCCCTCATCAGAACTGGGAAAAAATCTATGAAAGTTCATAAGGTCATAAGACCGTGAAATATAGAAGCAGAATTCGGCCATTTGGCCTATTAAGTCTGCTCTGCCACTTACATCATGGTTGATCCTTTACCTTCTCAGCCCCAGTCTCCTGCCTTCTCCCTGTATCCCTGTATCCCTTCATGAAATGACCAATCAAGCATCTATCAAAGTCTGCCTTTAATATACATAAACACTTGGCCTCCATGGCTGCCTGTGGCAACAAATTCCACAGATTCACCACTCTCTGGCTAAAGAATTTCCTCCTCATCTCTGTTCTAAATGGATGTTCCTGTATAGGAGGCTGTGTCCTCTGGTCTTAGACTCCACCACCATAGAAACATCCTCTCCACATCCACTCTATCGAGGCCTTAATGTAAATATGACACCCTTGCACATCCTAAATGGCTTTACCACATTTGTTCTCTGACAGATGGTGTCCACCATGTCTGTCATGTTTTGCACAATAGAAGATCCCAAATTGCCCACTTGCTGTTAAAAAATTCCTTAGCTTAAAAATTTCTCTAATTTAATGTATAAAGACATTCCCTGTTCCAGGAATTAACCAGGAGGAACATTTGCTTTCCTGTCACATTACTCTTCTGATTATAATTTTAAATAGAAGTAATTGATTTCCCCAAAGGAATTAATTTTCAATTGTTTGTTCAAAGAAAGCTTCACATATTGATAAAACTCTTTGTTAAATTCCCTCTTAACTTCACCGACCCGTGGGAATTTGTCCCATTAGTGCACACTTGCAACGACTAGTTTCTCATCACTGACATCGGCCTGATAATATACTGTAAGTTTACCATTTTTGGCAAGATGAATCAATACAATCAGCTTCACTGCAGTCTTTTAGCTGAAGGTACTCCCATAATAATTGAATGATGATTTAGAGGAGATAATGTGTCATCCCTTTCACCTACAGTACGAAATAGTAGAAGCTGCACATTAATCAAGTGCCGTAATGGAAGCCTTTGCACGTTGCCAGAGTACGGTGCAGCCACTCAGTGTTGATGGTGGAGGGACTCGCTCTTTGGTTTGGTGAATTTCAGTGTGTGAACCTGTGGTGAACTACATATACCTGTCTGGACAGCTTCTGTGGCTCCTCCCACAGACCCCTGCTGACTGCTCCTGTGGCTCCTCCCACAGACCCCTGTATAAAGGCGATTGAGGCCTGAGCCCGGCCTCATTCTCCAGGATGTAGTGTTGTTCATTCTTCCAGTCAATGAAAGCCGATATCTCGCTTCTTACGTCTCAGAGTGAGTTATTGATGGTGCATCAGAACCTCTCACAGTTGCTCCAGTTTGGTGGTCCCTGCAAAAGTTCAAATGATAGCTTAAAAATATGAGTGACAGGCATGCTTCTCTTACAGACTGAGAAGGCAGAGGCCAAGGAGCGTTATAAAAAATGTGGTCATTTATTGACGGCTAAATGAAATAGATGGAAAGCCAAGAACAGTCTGAAATAGAAAGGGAAAATGGACAGACTGACGATCCAAACTCAGTCCAATGGGATTAACTTGGACAGACACTTCGGTCGGCACACGAGTTGGCATGAGCTAAAACTTGTAAAGGAGAATCTAAAAAAACTAAGAATGCTGGAAAGCTGAAACAAAAACAGAAAAAAAAAAACTGGAAGTGCTCAACAGGTCAACAGGTCATAGAGCATCTGTGGATAAGAGCAGCAGAGTGAACACTTCATGTCAATGATGTTTCATTATAACAGTTCAGATCAAGTAATTGATTTGCAAGGTGAACTTACCTAGAGTCATAGAGAAATACAGCACATAAACAGGCCTTTCAGCCCATCTACTCCAAACTACTCCCATTGACCTGCATCGGGAACATAGACCTCGGTACCCCTACCATCCATGTACCTACACAAACCTCGCTTAAATGTTAAAATCCAGTTTGTATGCAATGCCTGTGCTGGCAGCTCGTTCCACACTCTCACGACCCTCTGAGTGAAGAAATTTCCCCCTGTGTTCTCCTTAAACTTTTCACCTTTCTCCCTTAACCCATGATCTTTGGTTGGTCCCGTTCAACCTTAGTGGAAAAAAGCATCCTTGCATTACCCTATCTATACCCCCCATAATTTTGTATACCTTTATCCAATCTCTTCTCAGTCTTCTATATTCTAAGGAATACAGTCCTAACCTATTCAATCTTTCCTTATAACTCAGGTCCTCCAGACCCGGCAACATCCTGATAAATTTTCTCAGTACTCTTCAAAGGTTTCAAAGGTACATTTAATGTCAGAGAAGTGTATACAATACACATCCTGAAGCACATTTTCTTCACAACCATCCATGAAAGCAGAGGACTGCCTCCAAAGAACGAATGACAGTTAAATGTTAGACCCCCTAAAGTCCCACCCAGCTCCCCTCCCTCCCACACATAAGCGGTAGCAAGCAACAATCCCCCCCTCCCCCCCACCGGCAAAAAAAACAATCGGCACCCGCCACCGAGCACTCAGGCATGAGCAAAGCAACAGCGAAGACACAGATTTGCAGTTCTCCAAAGGCTTCTAGTTCACCCGGTATTGTGGTAACATACCACAGGCTCTCTCTCTCTCTCCCCAATAAGGGAGAAAGGGGTCTCTGTTTCGCAGCGAGAGGGGAGACATAACAAGCAGCTCACCGTTTTATGATGTTAAAAGTCCGTTGCATCGCTTTTTCCGAGCTCTGCACCCAAAGATCTCAGGTCTCTGGGCACACAGCCTTAGATCTTCCACCTCCCACGACACATGTGTCTCCTGCCCGGACACCGACCTCCGATCCCACCCTCCACCCCGTCTCTAGAGCCAAGAAATCTCGGTCCTCCAAAGGTGAGCGAAGCTATTAGGCCGGGCCCTTGGCGTGCCGAATTACAGCCAGTCGTGAAACCCCAAGAGTGGGTCCCATTCACGCAAAAAGCCACAGTCAGCGTGTAACTCCAGGTCAGGGTCTTCAAAAGAACCCTGAAAGTGAAAAATAGAGATATTAAAGATGGAGATAGAGCTGTTTCCAAAGATGCAAGCAAAGGAGTCGCTCTTTCAGCCTTATTTACATCTTTCCTGTAGGTAGGTGACCAAAACTGAACACAGTACTCCAAATTAGACCTCACCAACATCTTCAACATAACAACCCAGCTCCTGCACTCAATACTTTGATTCATGAGTGTCAAAAGATTCCTTTATGACCCTGTCTACCCATGACCTACTTTTAGCATTTTCTGTTTTTATCCCTCTGAAGGAGCAATCTAAGTCACATCCTTTTACTTATATTTCATTTAGAGATACAGCATGATAACACGCCCTTCCGGCTCAATTATACCCATGTGACCAATTTACTTACTAACTTGTACAACTTTGGAATGTTTTGAGTGTAGAACATATAGTGCTCAAGCATTGTGAATTATAGCAAAGGTATGTTACTCAGTCAGTGCATCATATGGGAATTTATGTATCACAACTTATCGTTAATCTTCCATAAAGCAAATCCTGATGATCCCTCGATTGTTATCCTTGCCGGAGCTGGATGGACTTGGATCGAATTTCAGCCACCTTGATACCAAGATGGTTTATCTCCTGTCAGTCCATGTACTGGTATTAATATTGGTTCATTATTTTCACATGTACTGAGATACAGTGAAAAGCCTGGTATCCACCCATACAGATCATTTCAATTCATTAGTACTTAGAGCTTCTATAATGGAAAAGCAAAAGGATTAAAACTTCAGAGAAGTTCAAAGAAATTTTTATTATCGGAGTACATATATGTCACCATGTGTAACCCTGAGATTCATTTTCATGTTGGCATACTCAACGAATCTATAGAGTAGTAACTATAACATAATCGGTGAATGACCACAAACTACGGTTTTCAAACAAAGTGCAAACTGTGCAAATGCAAAAGGAAGAAACAATACTATAGATAAATAAGCAATAAATATCAAGAACGTGAGAAGAGGAGCCCTCGAAAGTGAGTTCATTGGTGGTGGAAACGTTTCAATGATGGGGCAAGTAAAGTTGAGTGAAGTTTTGATGGCTGAGGGATGGTAAGTACTCCTAAGCCTGGTGAGTCAATCCTTCAAACACATTAGGACTGAGGATGCAGAATAAAGTATTACATTTACAGAGGACGTGCAGTACCGATAGACAATAAGATATGATAAGGCAGATCAAGGTTCAGACTCAACATGTACGGTCCAATCAAGAGTCTTATAACAGAGGCACAGAAGTTATTCTTGGACTTGTGGTGTATGTTTTCAAGCTTTTGTATCTTCTGCCTGATGGGATGGGAAAGGCAGAATGCCTGGGGTGGGAGGTGTCTTTGATTATGCAGGCTATATTTCTTACGTATATTGAATAGATTTTAAAAATGTGCAAAAACAGAAATACAGTTTATTTTTTAAAAAGTGAGATAGTGTTCAAAGCTTTTATGTCCATTTAGGAATTGGATGGACTGAATCACTGAGTGTGTGCCTTCAGGCTTCTACCTGATGGTAAGAGTGAGAAAAGAGCATGCCTCGGGTGCTGGAGGTCCTTAATAATGGATGCTGCCTTTCTGAGACACCGCTCCCTAAATATGTCCTGGGTACTTTGTAGGCTAGTACCCAAGATGGAGACGACTAGATTTACAACTTTCTGCAGCTTCTTTTGGTCCTGTGCAGTAGCCCCTCCATACCAAGCTGTGATGCATCCAAATAGGATGCTTTCAATAGTGTATCTTTAAGTTGGTGAGGGCCAATTTGGTAATGCCAAATTTCCTCAGCCTTTGGAGGAACTAGAGGTACTGGTGTGTTTTCTTGGCCATAGTTACTGAACCAGAATGAGCCATTGATGATGCTGTCCTCTTATTTCCCACTCTGGCCTATCGCCTCTTCTCACTTGCCTATCACCTCCCTGTGGGATCCTCCTCCTTCCCTTTCTCCTATGGTTCACTCTCCTCTCTTATCAGATTCTTTCTTCTCCAGCCCTTTATCTTTCCAACCCACCTGGCTTCATCTATCACCTTCCAGCTATCCTCTTTCCCCTCACGCCCATCTTTTTACTTTGGTGTCTTCCCTCTTCCTTTTCAGTCCTGAAGAATGACCTTGGTCTGAACTATCAACTACTTATTCATTTTTATAGGTGATGCCTGACCTGCTGAGTACCTCCAGCATTTTGTGTGTGTTATTGGAGATGGTTACACCTGGGAACATGAAGCTAGATTAAGGTTAAGCTCAAGAAAGTTATGGAGGTTTGTCCTGTCACCAAGCACTCTAACAAACTTCCACAGATACTGTTGAAATTACCTTGAATGGTTCAATCACGGTTGTGTGAGCAATTTGAACGTGTATGAATGTAAGAAGCCGCAGAGAGTAGTGGTCTCTGACCAATACATCACACCCCACCATCAGGAATAACTAGATGTGACGATGCCTCAAAAAGTCAACATCTATCTTCACCATCCACTCAGAGCTACCACCAGGCAGGATGTACAGAAGCCTGAGGCCCTACGTCACCAGGTTCAAGAACAGCTCCTTCAACCGTTCAGATCTTGAACCAACCTGCACAATTCTAATCACTTCCTCATTGACAGCATCATTATGACCACTCTGATCATGGTGAACTTTTTATTTGTTCTAATTGTATTCTTTCTTGTAAAAATTATCCATCAATTACATTTAATTTATGCTTTCCTTGTGAATGTTGCTTATCTGAAGCTGGGCGTCTGTGTACTGCCGCAAGTAAGTTTTGCTTTGTATTGCACCTGTGCCTACGTGTACTTCTATATGTGACAGTACATTGCACTTTGAGCACCCAACCATCTCCACCTCAAACCGGGGCATCAAAAGTACCACAGTCACATTTGATACTATTGAGAGGCAGGATTATACTTAACTGTGCTTTCCTTAAATAGATTAATTTACAATTTTAAATGATCAGTACACACCCCTGTATTTATCAATGGTGTGAGCTCAAGGTCAAAGTCAAATTTATTGTTATATGAACAAGTACATGTCTTCACAGGTGCACTAAGAACCTTACAGCAGCACATAGCATCAAATAAGCAACATTCACAAGAAAAACATACATTAAATTGTGCACGGTATTTAAGAAAAAGAAAAATCTCATTCTTTGTTGTCGATACACTATTATTAATACACTGAACCAAAGCTTTGTAGCAGCCACGCCAGCATTTATGACTTTCCTGATTTGTTGATTCTTTTTTAATATCTCTGGTGTGCATAGTGTGAACAGAATTTTAATCAAAATCGTTCCACTTTTGGCATGGAATAATTGAACTTGTTATTAATACAGTGTATGTGCTAGTGTGATCCAGAAAACCTATAATTCAAGTACAGCAGATACAAATGTGGTGGAATAGTCCAGGAATTCTGAAATTACATCTTGAAGGGAAGCAAGTCAAATATTGCACACACTGGTATATTCATTTGAAGATCCAATAACAGCAAAGACAGGATTAAAAATGACTTGATGTATTATCAGCAAGTGGGTTATAGACTCGGAAATGTGTTTTTCTCAGCAGTTAAGAACTGGAGCATATGTTGGCTTCACCACATGTCCTTTCAAAATATATAATTAGATCAAAAAAAATCTGCCTCTCAAATATTAATTGATAAGATCTTCGTATTTCTGCAAAAGTGATGAGAAATTGAGGGATTCTGTGGATCTGCGAGGGCCACATGATGGCGCTATGGAGACTAGTTGTTTTCTCTCCAATGTGATTGTTCAGTAATCTGCCAACTGCACCCAGTGCTTCAGAGTGTACTGCATAAATACACGGTTTTCTCCATGGCTCTGAGGTGAGTTTGAACACCTAGTATATCAACACAATGATCACAATGGCCTCCTTTTGTGCAACTAATTTTTGGGTTTGATAACACAGTCCTGAGGATTCCAGATGAGAGATCAGACTAACATTTCAATGTCCTCCACAATCTGGCCATAGCTTCATTTACCTGGAGATAATCTCAGAATCTTTGTTGTTTCCTTTTTTTCAACCGGTCTGAAATAAAATTAAATAGACGAGTAAATTCAGTGCACCTCTGCTCCGTTAAGTAAAATGGATCTTTGACTAAAACTGCAGCACCGATTTTCCCCATCAGACCCTTTTTAGGCATGGTAGGGGCAGCTGAATTTTTGTTAAGTACATCGCTTCTCAGCTCTCAGGAATACTGAGCTCACAAACAGAAGGTACTGTTGGCATAATATTTTCTGAATTGGTGTTCGGAAAGAACATTAAGAAAGTGTTGCACTAGCTACTACCTTACCGCACCATCCCAATGTTGGTTAAGGGATCACAGGAAAGGAACCCTGTTGTAAAAGGGGAAGAACTGTACTAGGAATTTAGCATCTCCTGGCATAAAACGTTCGACCTACCTGGAGGGACAGCACATATTTCCCAACACCTGCTGACTTCCAGAAAGCCGATGCATCCGCACTGGATTTTTAGGCAAGTGCTCCTGGTTTAAATCTGGCCAGATTCTAGCATGTTTTCCATCTGTTGAGCTTGCAACTCAACCCCATAACAAAACAAATAAGAATGCTAAAGGAATGACAAGACTTTCAGGAAAGAGTTAGAGAGAGCTCTTAAAAATAGCGGAGTCAAGGGATATGAGGAGAAGGCAGGAACGAGGTACTGATTGTGGATGATCAGCCATGATCACATTGAATGGCGGTGCTGGCTCGAAGGGCCAAATGGCCTACTCCTGCTCCTATTGTCTATCGTCTATTGACAAGGTTGCCGCCCAATGCGTCGTGAGGCACAGAAGGGAACAGCACAACTACTATGTCAGTCACGTTGTAAACTTCTGTGTGCAAATGAATGCATGATTCAATCAAGCAGAATTAAGTTGAAAATGACTGGAGTCAAAACTGGGATGTCTTTGGTTTGGAAATCAGAATCAGGCTTATTATTACTGTCTTATATGACAGGAAATGTTTAGCGACAGCAGTACAGAGCAAGACATAACAGTACTCTAAATTACTAAATAAATACATAATGCAAACACAAAGGTATAATGAGGTAATGTTCATGGATTCATGGACTGCTCAGAAATCTGCTATTGGAGGGGACGAAGCTATTCCTGAATCATTAACTATGGGTCCTCAGGCTCCTGTACCTCCTCCTTTATGATAGTAATGGGAAGATCATATGACCTTAAGTCATAGGAGTAGAATTAGGCCATTTGGCCCATTGAGTCTGCTCCACCATTCAATCATGGCTGATCCTTTTTTCCCCTCCTCAGCCCCACTCCCCAGCCTTCTCCCTATAACTTTAGATGCCATGTCCAATCAAGAACCTATCAAGCTCTGCCTTAAATACACTCAATGACCTGGCCTGCACAGCTGCCTGTGGTAATAAATTCCACAAATTCACCACCCTCTGGCTAAAGAAATTTCTTCCCATCTCTGTTTTAAATGGATGTTCTCCATCCTGAGGCTGTGCCCTCTTGTCCTAGACTCCCCCACTATGGGAAACATCCTTTCCACATCTACTCTGTCTAGGCCTTTCAACATTTCAAAGGCTTCAATGAGAATCCCCCCTCATCCTTCGAAATTCCAGTGAATACAGACCCAGAGCCATCAAACGTTCCTCGTATAATAACCCAGAGAAGAGGGCATATCCTGGAAGGCGAAGGCCGTTAACGATGGACACCACCTTCCTGAGGTATCGCCTCTTAAACATATCCGAGATGGTGAGATTGTTGTGGCCATGATGGAACTGCTCAGTTTACAGCCCTCTGCAGCCTATCGCAAGCTTGCATATGGGAGACTCTAATACAACCAGTCAGAATGCTCTTCTAGTGAGCTTGTAGAACAGTGTGACAGATTAACCTAGTCCTACACTGAATGCCAAAAACAAGAGACATATTATACTCTACAGCTTCCAAATTAATAGTTTTGTAAAATAAAGATACTCTCTGTAAATGTTTTCCACAGTACACTTCAGATGCAATTCTATGTACGACAATGTAGATGTATGTAAGTGTATATTTGTTTAATGGTGTGTGTATGTGCATATGTGTGTTTGTGAGAGTGTGAATGCACGTGCATGTGTCCTCAGTGGCCGCTTTATTAGGGACGTCTGTTCACCAGCTTGTTAATGCAAGTATCTAATCAGCCAATCGTGTGGCAGCAACTCAATGCATAAAAGCATGCAGACGTGGTCAAGAGGTTCCGTTGTTGTTCAGAATGGGGGAGGAATGTGATTGAAGTGTTCTTGACTGTGGATTGATTGTTGGTGACTGACAGCGTGGTCTGAGTATCTCAGAAATTGCTGATCTCCTCACTCAGATTTTCACGCACAAGAGTCTCTAGAGTTGACAAGGAATGGTGTGACAAACTGAAGACATCTAGCGAGCAGCAGTTCTGTGGGTGAGAGTAGAACTGAACTGAATTAAATTGAATTGACTTTATTACTTACATCCTTAATATACATGAGGAGTAAAAATATTTACGTTACATCTCCATCTAAATGTGCAATTTATAGTAATTTATAATAAATAGTATGTACAACAGGACAATCAATATAACATAGAGAAACAATTGTATCAGCGTGAATTAGTCGGTCTGATGCTCTGGTGGAAGAAGCTATCCTGGAACCTGTTGGTACTGGCTGTAATGCTGCGGTACCGTTTTCCAGATGGTAGCAGCTGGAACGGTTTGTGGTTGGGGTGACTCAGGTCCCCAATGATCCTTTGGGTCCTTTTTATAGACCTGTGTTTGTAAATGTCCTGAATAGTGGGAAGCTCACATCTACAGATGCGCTAGGCTGTCTGCACCACTCTCTGTAGAGGCCTGCGATTGAAGGAAGTACAGTTCCCATACCAGGCAGAGATGCAGCCAGTCAGGATGCTCTCAATTGTGCCTCCATAGAAAGTTTTAGGATTTGAGGACCCATCACAAGCTTCTTCAAACATCTGCAATGAAAGAGGTGCTGTTGTGCTTTTTTCATCACACAGCCGGTATGTACAGACCATGTGAAATCCTTAGCGATATGTTTGCTGAGGAACTTTAAGCTGTTCACCCTCTCAACCCCAGATCCATTGATGTAAATAGGGGTTAACCTGTCTCCATTCCTCCTGTAGTTATCAACCAGCTCTGTTGTTTTGCAACATTGAGGGAGAGGTTGCTTTCATGATTGTGTCAGGATGATGAGAGAGGTCGGAGGAGAATGGTCAGACTGGTTCAAGCTGACAAGAAGATGACAGTAACTCAGATAACCATGTTACAATAGTGGTGTGCAGAGGAGTATCTAGGAACACACAACACATCAAACCGAGGTGGATGGGCTACAGCAACAGAAGATCACAAACATACACTCAGATACTGTACCTAATAAAGTGGCTACTGAGTGTATATTTGTTTTGACTGTTTCTGTTTTAATTCAGTGTACCACCTTTGTGTTTGGGATAGGATTTCAATACATTGTCACTTTATTAACAGTGCACTCATACTTGAATGCTGGCTGATAAGGATGGATCACTTCAATAAAGCCAACTGTCTTAGTGATAAAGGTAATACTTTTCCCAGGTCACCGATGGCAGCTGCTGCTTTGTATTTCAGCCGCTTCCAAGTCGCTTGCTGTGACCTTGTTAATTGTGTTGCCTTCCCGCCCCCTGCTCTGTTCAGTGCCCCACTTTATCAGAATCATGCTGGAGACTAGCCAGATTTAAAACTCGTGTTGAAGGTTTAGATGCTCACATCTCCTCCAGGATTGTCTGTAATATTTGGTCATTTATATTGCTGACAGCTTGAGAGACTTGGCAGTAGATAGGGTGGTCCAGAAACATCGAGAATCCAATGAATGAATTACAGCAGGGCAGGTTATTTACTTCAGGGAAGGTTTTAAATTGACATGAGCTTTGCCTCCCAGGTCAACATCCTCAAATCTTACTGACAATGCAATGGCCATGTTTTTCGTTTGGCCTGTATCAGACGCCTGAAATAGAGGCAGACCAGGGGCAATGTAACGTGGCTATTTAACCAAGCAACCTGCATCTATTTGATGTGGGAAGAAACTAAATCAGACAGATGAAACCTATCCAGTCACAGATGGTGCCAGCTCCACCCGGACATCACTGGAAGTCAGGATTTACCTCATGTCACTGGAGTTGTGAAGCAGAAGTTTTACAAGCTGCATCATTACCCCACCCCAATATAGGGGAATAGGGTGAGAAAATAAAGAACGTAGAACAGTACAGCATGGGACAGGCCATTCGGCCCACAATGTTGTGCCAATCTTGATGCCAATTTATACTAAATGCCCTCCTCCTGTGAATCATCCATATTCCTCCATTCCTTTTATATTCATGGGTCAATCTAAAAACATCTTAAACTCCACCAGCCTGTCTGATTCGCTACTACCCCTAGGTACCTACCATTCTCTGCGTACAAAAAAAAAACACCACCAGGTCATCTTTAAACTTCCCATCTCTGGTGTTTGACATTTCTACCCTTGGGTGATGGGGGTGGAGATACGTCTCTACCAAAGGAGGTGTAAGGCACTCCTTCCCTCCACTAGCCTGCAGGTCACCCTTGGGCAAGGTGTAGCACCTGTTTAAACCCCCCCCCCCCACCTGATCAGGGTCACATGAAGCCATGGGAGCAGGTGGTGAATGGTTGTATGAGCAGCTGGTTCATATCGAAAGTCCTGGCTATGCGGCCACTGATGCCAATCAGGCAATCTCTGAAGGGTATTGATAACGACTGGGGTCATCCATCTTGTAAAGGCACTGTCCAGAAGAAGGCAATGGCAAACTACTTTTGTTGAAAAATTTGCCAAGAACAATCATGGTCATGGGAAGACCATGATCGCCCATGTCAGACGACACGTACTAATGATGGCCATTGGTAAAAGATTCTGTCTGGCTGCTCATATTCCGACTATGTTCCCGTGATTTTAAAAAATTCTATCAGGTTGCCCTTCAGCCTCTGACATGTTAGGGGGAATAGCCCAAACATGTCCATCCTTTCCTTCGAATCCAGGCAGCATCCTGGTAAACTTCTTTTGGACCCTCTCCACACCCTTCCTGTACTAGGGTGACCAGAAATACACACAATACTCAAATGTGGTTTGGCTTGAAATTTACATCTATAACTGCAGAATGACTTCCTGGCTCTTATACTCAACATTTTACCAAGGAAGACAAGCATAAACACTGATGCAAAATCCTCATTTATTACCTCAGCAGTTACTCTGACTACAGGCACAAATTCCTTCCTTTGTTCTTCAGTGGATCTACCCTCTTCCTGGTTATCTCTTTTCCTTGATACAAGTATAAAATACCTTGGGATTTTCCTTGATCTTGCCTGATAAGTACATTTCAAAGTTCCTTTTGGCCCTACAAATCACCTGCTTTAGCATTTTCCTGCAACCTTTATATTCCTTGAGGGCTGAGTCTGAGTTTAGCTTCCTAAACCTTAAGTATATGTCCTTTTCCTTCCTGATTAAATTTATGCCCTCTTGGGTTATTATAGCTACCCTCACATTGGCATCCTTGTACTTAGTCCTTCCTGGAACACGTCGATCCTCAGCTTTGATCAGATGGTCTTGAAGTACCTCCCACACGTACAGCAAGAGACTGCACCAGTAATGGTCAATGTGCCCCGCATGCAATTAACCTGGCTATTCCCTTGGTGTTGATGGCATCTTTGCAAAGTTTTCGCTGGAAAGGGAAGTATAATTGTCCCGTAATGCATCTGGTAATTGATCTGTCATGTCTGAACAACTAACTCTGTCGGATGAGACTGTGAAGCTTGAACAGGGTGTGTTAAAATGGGATGAGGCTTCTGAATTTTACTTAGGAACCTTGATTACTAGGAACTTTTAACAGATGTATGAGAGTGTGTTGCACAGAACGGGATGTGAAGTCAGATGTATATTGTGCTTATCAGGGTGCACTCATGAAGGACTGGACCAAAGTGCGGAGGAATGGCAAAATCCCTAGGAAGAGACGGAAACTTGGGAGTGCTTATTCATGAACCGCAAAAAGTTGGCTTGCAGGTACAACAGGTTATTAAGAAGGCAAACGGAATGTTGGCCTTCATTGCTGGAGGGATTGAGTTCAAGAGTAGGGAGGTCATGCTGCAACTGTACTGGGTACTGGTGAGGCTGCACCTGGAGTACTGTGTGCAGTTCTGGTTTCCATACTTGAGGAAGGATATACTGGCTTTGGAGGCAGTGCAGAGGAGGTTCACCAGGTTAATTCCAGGGATGAAGGGGTTAGCCTTTGAGGAGAGATTGAGTCACCTGGGACTATACTCTCTGGAATTCAGAAGAATGAGAGGGGATCTTATAGAAACATACAAAATTTTGAAAGGGATAGATAAGATAGAAGTAACAAAGTTGTTTCCATTGGTAGGTAAGACTAGAACTAGGGGACATTGCCTCAAGATTCAGGGAAGAAGATTTAGGACAGAGATGCAGAGAAACTGTTTTTCCCAGAGAGTGGTGAATCTGTGGAATTCTCTGCCCAGGGAAGCAGTTGAGGCTTCTTCACTAAATATATTTAAGATACAGTTACTTAGATTTTTACATAGTAGGGGAATTAAGGGTTATGGGGAAAAGGCAGGTAGATGGAGCTGAGTTTACAGACAGATCAGCCATGATCTTATTAAACAGCGGGGCACAATTAACTTAACAAGATTAAAGAGAAAACACAAGGGCTTAACAACTCTAGTTAGGATATTGATTAATAAATTTGGGTGCTCAAAAACCTTAGAAGCACAACACTCATGACAGTGCTGATAGTGACTTTAATGACCTTCATGGAATTTTGAACACTACAGCACGGTTCAGCCCATGATGTTCTGCTGACACTTCAACCTCCTCCAAGGTCAATCTAAACCTTCCCTTGTACATAGCCCTCCATTTCTCTTTTAACCACGTACCTGCCTCTACTACTACCTTTGGCAGTGCATTCCATGCACCCACCACCTTCTGTGAAAACAGACATTGCCCCAACTTTACCCTACTCCACTCACCTGAAAGTTATGCCCCTTCATATTAGCCATTTCTGCCTGAGGAAAAAAATCTGTCTTCTCTCCCAGAATCAGATTTAATGTCACAGGCATTTGTCATGAAATGTGTTGTTTTGCGGAAGCAGTACATTGCAATACATAAAATTAATAAAAAGCTATAAATGACAGTAAGATGCATACATGAATTAAATTAAGTAAGTAGTGCATTTCAACCCACCTTGTCCTTACTGACTGCGATGTCTACCTATACTAATACTATTTGTATGCATTAGGCCTGAATCTTTCTGAGCCTTTCCTATCTCAGTTCCAACTGCCTTTTAAACATTGTAATTGTATCTTGCTCTATCACCTCTTCTGGCAACTCATTCCAGATAATGACCATCGACTGTATGAAAAATTTACCCGTCAGATCTCCTTTAACTTTCTTCCCTCTCACCATAAACCTGTGCCCTCTAGGTCTGGTCTCATCTTCCTTAAGATAAGGACTGTGACTTTCTAACCTATCTATGCCCCTCATTTTTAAATAAACCTCAATAAGATTACTCCTGTGCATCCTACCTCCCAGTGAGAATTAATTCAGTCGATACAACTGTTGGTTTAGATTCAGTGGATCCCAAGATGGAAGATATCGCCCACCAACCCCCCCCCACCCCGACTACAGGGGCAGTAGGAGTTTCCAAAGGGGGGGATAAAGTTAAAGAAGATGGTGAGGGTAGCTGAGGGATTACGGGCATAACTTAAGAAATGAATTCCTATTATATGCATTTGATCCTCAGTGCCTCATAATTGATTATAATAATCACATAATCACCTCATCTCTTGCTAACCCACCGTTCCCTTAGACTTTGCTCAAAGTATGTAATAGTTGATGCAACGCTTCTGTACTTTGCATATCATGAGAAATCTGGACTGAAGTAATCAGGCTATTTGCAGCCCTGGCCCGTGCATTGTTGCAGTACAGTGTTAGCTAGTACGATTCCAAGACTCTCATCACGCAGTGGAAAGTTCAGAATCTGCTTTTATGAATAGTCTTGACAGCATGACCCAACCAAGATATTGCAGCCCCACTCTATGTACCTTCAGGCAGAGAGTCGGGCTTTGCTTGAGCTGTGATGACGTTATACCTTTACCCTTTATTGATTACAACACTCAAGGATGGATTTAAACAATAGGCAAGTGACTGTGGTCATTAATCTATAATGAAAATGGCAGAGGCAGACCAAATGAAAAAGAAGTGTCGACAGCACAGTGTGGAATATCTAAAATATGGATTTACTGTATGTCAGCATCAAGCAACCAAATACAGCCAATGTGTCCACTGTGCAAAGACATTTTTACAAATGAGGCCATAAAACCATCCAGGCTGCTTGAACGTTTGGAGAGAATACACTCTGATAAAGCAAACAAGAACTTGGCTTATTTTCAGTCACGTTGTGAAAACGTTCAGAAACGGAAAACACTTCAAAGCATGTTTGCCAGCACTTCACAACAAAACAGTAATGGTTTGTGTATTTCATACAACACTTCATTGCTCATTGCTAAATCTGGCAAGCTTCATACAACTGGAGAAGAGCTGATTCTGCCAGCAGTAATGGAGGTCTTGAGTATAGTTCTGCATAAGTCACCGGACCGAATAATTAAACCAATTCCAGTAATGTCGGAATATTAAAACACTAGAAAGTTTTTGACAAGAATATGCCATATCTTGCCAAGTTCATATTCACTTAGCTTGCTGAAATAACTGTTGACTTTAGATTTGAAAGTCTCTGAGATATTACTCTCGTTTGTACATAACTAGATAGTTTGTTCCATGTGTCCACAACTCACTCTGTAAGGAAACGATTCCTGATGTTAGTCTGAAATCTTCCTTTAACCAGTCTCCACCTATGGCCCCATGTCCTTGCTGATGGATTAATTTTGAAGTAGCGGCTGACATCTACCTTACTTATATAATGATTTTATCATTCTTTTTTATGCTAATTGCCAACTTCCTCTCATAATTCATCTTTCTTTCCTAATGACTTGCTTAGTTTACTTCTGTAGGTTTTTAAAAGTTGTCCAGTCCTCAGTTTTCCCACTAATTTTTGCTTCCTTGTACGCTGTCTCTTTTGCTTTTATTTTAGCCTTAACCTCTCTCGTTAGCCACACTTGTGCCATTTTTCCATTCATGATTTTCTTTTTTCTTGGAATATATGGTGCACTTTCTAACTCAAGACCGCCCCATTGTATATTTATATCTAATATTTCTATTTCCTGTATGTAATATTTTACATTTATTTACATTAAATTTCATCTGCCATTTATGTGCCCACATCTGGATTTTGTTTACATCTAATTGTATTGATTCTGCTGCCAGAATGTTATTTGCCCATCCGGTTAATTTTGTGTCATCTGCAATCATAACTAGTTTATTTGTTATGTACTTATACAAATCAATAATATAAATTAGAAACAGCAGCGACCTCAAAACTGATCCTGGTGGAACCCCACTCTTAACATCTTCTAGGTGTGAAAATGATCCTGTCACCACAACTCATTGTTTTCTGTTTTTGAGCCAATTCTGCACCCATTTGCACACTTTACCCTAAATCACTACCTCCTGTAATTTCATTATTTACCTCTTGTAGGGTACCTTGTTAAAAGCATTCTGAATGTCCAGTTAAATGATATCAGCCACTCTATTGTTATCATAAATTTTAGTTGCCTCTTCATAGAACAGGCAACTCTTCTTTAGTCCCATCTTCAAATTTGGTGATCCAGTTAGCCACATTATCATCCAGATCAACGATATACATGACAAGCAATAACAGACCCAGCACCAATCACTGTGGCACTCCTTTAGTTACAGGTCTCCAGTCAGGGAAGCAACCACCTACTACCACCAATGTCAAATCGAATTTACTACCTCATCTTGAATGCCAAGTGACTGAACATTTTTGAGTAACCTCCTGAGAAAGAAAGAATACCAGATGATGATCTTCAAGAATACTATGTCCACCTGGGTGAGTTGCATAAAGAGGGATTTCAGGGGGATTTCAGGATCGTCCCTTGATCCAAATTCCAAATATTTGTAATCAGTCTTTGATTGCTGGAAAATTTCCCAATAAAATGAAAATAGCCAAGGTCATTCCAATATACAAAACTGGAGATAAATGTGTATTTTCAAATTATAGACCAGTTTCTTTGCTCTCACAGTTTTCCAAAATATTGGAAAAATATTTGTAAGAAGGTTAAATGATTTTATAACAAAACATAATATACTCCGTGAACAGTAATATGGCTTCAGAAAAAAACAGAACCACTACAATAGCATTAATAGATTTTGTAGAAGAAATAGCAAATGCTAAAGAAAGAAATGAGTACACAGTGAGAATATTCCTTGATCTAAAAAAAGCATTTGACACCATTGACTATAAACTATTACTAACAAAATTAGAAAGAGATGGTATTAGAGGGGTGGCACATGACTGGTTAAGTACCGGTAGTTATTTGGAAGACATGTATCAGTATCTACATATAAACAACTCAAATTCAAAACTTTTGAGGGTAACTTGTGGGGTTCCACAAGGTTCAGTGCTTGGTCCATTGCTGTTCATTTTGTATATAAACGATATATGTATGGTCTCTCAGACATTAAAATGTATAATATTTGCTGATGATACAACTATATTTTGTAGTGGGGATCATCTGAAACAATTTTTGGATACAGTGGAGAAAGAAGTAAAAATTATAAAGAAATGGTTGGATACTAACAAATTATCACTGTACCTAAGTAAAATTAAATTCATAATATTTGGAAACCATGCACCAAACTCATAGAGTAAACTTAGAATAAATGATGTTGAAATTGATAAGGTATCTGAAACAAAATTTTGAGGAGTGATAATAGGTAGTAAATTAAGCTGGAAATCACATATAAATTATGTCAAAGCAAAAATGTCAAAATCTATTGCAATACTGCACAAAGCACAAGATTTCTTAAATCAGGAATCTTTGTATACATTATACTGTTCACTTATAGTCCCATACATGACTTACTGTGTAGAGGTATGAGGAAATACACACACAACAAATACAAACTCAGTTTTTTTACTCCAAAAGAAAGTTATATGAATTGTAAATAAGACAAGGTATTATGAGACAACCAATCCACTATTTATTCAACTAAATACCTTAAAATACAGTGATTTTGTATATTTTAAAATAATACAAATTATGTATAAAATAAAAAAATGGACAGCTACCACATAGAATCCAAAGGTTGTTTAAAATGAGAGAAAGTCAACATGATTTGAGAGGAACATGTATATTTCAAAAACAAAGGATAAGAACAAATGTAAAAAATCATTGTATTTCAGTCAGAGGAGTGAATCTATGGAAGAGTTGTAGTAAGAATTTAAAAACATGCACCACACTTAACAAGTTTAAAAAATTATTTAAAAATTATTTAATGAACAAGTATAAAATTCATGATGTAAAATGAATGGGAATAATGTAAATAAATGATAATTGGAATTGGATTTTGTGCTAAAAGATTATGAATTTTTTTTGTTTTTGATGTGATGATTGACGCCAAATATGTTGTTGTATAAGTAAGAGGGGTAGGCGTAATAAGCTGTAGCTTCAGCCTACACCCTTTCAGTCTGTTTTAAAGAATATCTATGTTTTTTGTTGTAATTTTGTCCTATGAAATAATTGTCATGAAATCATCATTGTAAATGATGCTTTTTGTTATGTTTGTACTGACCGAAATAAATTAATTTCATTCATAATTTCATTCATTCATTCAAATTGGTTAATAAATGTCCTCCCATGATATGCTCTCTTCTCACAGCAGCCATCAGAAAGAAGGTGTTGAAGCCTCAGGGCTCACAACACCAATTCAGGAATTGTTATTACTTCTCAACCATCAGGCTCTTGAACCAAAACTTCACTTCATCATTGAAATGTTCCCACAACCTATGGCCTCACTTTCATGGACTCTTCATCCATTGTTCCCAATATTTATGGCTTTTTTTTCTTTTTGTATCTGCACAGTTAGTTATTTTTTTGCAAACTGTTTGAATGCCCAAGTTAATGCAGTTTTTCATCGATTCTATTATGGATTTATTGAGTATGCCCACAAGAAAATGAATCTCACGTTTGTATATGGTGACGTATATGTACTTTGATAATACATTTACTTTGAACTTTGAAATCCATTCCTGAACACTTGTAATGAGAACTTAACAGGAAGGTTGGAGGAAAAACTGATCTTGCAACAAAGTTGCTTTGAGCTGAAGCCAAAGTTCAAAAATTCATATCAAGAATTTTGGTTGCAGAAAAAAATGCTGTTGTGCACTGTGGGAAAAAAGGTTAAGATGTTCTTTATTGCCTTTCCACGTCATATTTAGTGGAACGTGGTTTCAGTGCAGTTGCCCAACTTCTTTCAAAGCAACAAAACAGATTTCAAATTACTGAACGTGGGGATCTGAGTCTCCTTCTGAGAGACTTTCAGCCTGATGTTGAGAAGCTGGTATCACTATACCAAGCCCATCCATCTCACTGAAAGGTGAGAAAAACAGTGAAGTGGTGAATGTACACTCATGTACACTCTAAACTTGTTAGTGAAATTGTTTTTACTGTAATTAAACAAAGAAAATAAATTATTTCTGGCTTTAAATAGATTTGAATATTTTTTGCAATTATTTGTCACTGCTTTGAATTTACAGTTCCTATTTTCTTTCACTGTGCATCATAAATCAAAATTCTTTATAGTTTTTATGGAATTGCTGGAAAAGGAAAGGGGACCCTGGGGATGTGGTCTGGGAGCTAAAAGACCGTAACCCCAAAAAACGTTTTAGGAAACATTGGTTAGAATTATAGAACCACTATAAATCAAAGGCAGTTGATAAATCAATCTTATAGCATGTGGTTTATCTATAACAATTTCCTTTCCCTTTGATCATTTCCCTTTTTCTACTTATTTTTAAATTACAAAATTCTCCTTTGAATTTTCCCTTATGTTCTAAAGTTCAAAGTTCAACGTAAAATTTATTATCAGAGTGCATACATGTCACTACATACAACCCTGAGATACATTTTCTGCAGGCAAATACATAGAATCTGCCTTCGTAGTACTTCAGTGACACGATGTTTCCTGTGCAGTTAATAGACAATAGACGATTGGTGCAGTAGGCCATTCGGCCCTTCTAGCCAGCACCGCCATTCACTGTGATCATGGCTGATCATACACAATCAGTACCCCGTTCCTGCCCTCTCCCCATATCCCTTGACCACACTATATATAAGTGCTCTATCTAACTCTCTCTTGAATGCATCCAGAGATTTGGCCTCCACTGCCTTCTGGGGCAGAGCATTCCACATATCCACCACCCTCTGGGTGAAAAAGTTTTTCCACATCTCTGTTCTAAATGGCCTACCCCTTATTCTTAAACTGTGGCCTCTAGTTCTGGACTCACCCATCAGCGGGAACATGCTTCCTGCCTCCAGCGTGTCCAATCCCTGAATAATCTTATATGTCTCAATCAGATCCCCTTTCATCATTCTAAATTCCAGTGTATACAAGCCCAGTCGCTCCAATCTTTCAACATATGACAGTCCCGACATTCCAGAAATTAACCTTGTGAACATACACTGCACTCCCTCAATAGCAAGAATGTCCTTCCTCAAATTTGGAGACCAAAACTGCACACAATACTCCAGGTGGGGTCTCACCAGGGCCCTGTACAGCTGCAGAAGGACCTCTTTATTCCTATACTTAATTCTTCTTGTTATAAAGGCCAGCATGCCATTAGCTTTCTAACAGTCATAGCGTCATAAACTGTCCAATTATCTTGCTTAATGCAGTCAGTGAAGTCAGTATTAGGTTGCAAGAGTGCTTCAAACTAAAGTCATCAGAAGGCAGTTACCACCTCAACCCACATTTGTGTCTTTCATCTACGGCATCGCAGCTGATCAGATTAATTGCCATCAGCACCTAGTGATTTCAACAATCTGTATGAGCTTTACTTGCATCTCTGTAATCATCCACTTAAAAATTTCTGTGAACTCATATTGCATGCATCAGGGTCCCGTTGGATGTTGCAACCTGTCCAACTATCGGTGGGTCGTGAATTGACCACTTTAAATCCCTGTCACAGTTGAAAGTGCTGTCTTCTGTTAGTGGGCTAAAGAACAATATCAAGAGCTGGTACAACCTAATATTCTGATCTGTCACAATTTGGGTGTGCTTCTCAGCCAGGTGGCTGGGTGAGGGCAGATCTACTCTATGTACGAGTGGGAGTTATTTTTGGACAGAAACTGGCGTTCCCAGGAGAAGGTGGGACACAGAATAGAATGTGTTTCACTAATAAAATACTATCCTGGTCCCACAAAATGAAACAACAATTTAACAATTTGAACAAACCACCTACTGACAGTTGTTAACCCATGAGCAGCTCAGCGAAGTCACCAGACCCCTAGATTATTTCAAAAAGCAAAAATAAACTTCAGATACGAGAAATCTGGTAATCTGAGAAGGTACTGGAAATATTCATCAAGTCAGGCAGCACCTGTGGAGAGGGAAACCGAGCCGTATGCTTTTCCCTCAGATTACTCCCATTGGCTTATTCCATCAGAAATAGGTACGGGAGAATGCCAGAGGCAAGTTTTTCACACAGGGTGCTGGGTGTGTGGAATGCACTGCCAGCGAAGGTGGTAGAGACAGATACAGTAGAGTCTTTTAAGAGACTCTTAGATAGGCACATGGAGCTAAGAAAAATAGACGGCTCGGCGGAAGGGAAATTCCAGGCAGTTTCTAGAGTAGATAGATAGATAGATACTTTATTCATCCCCATGGGGAAATTCAACATTTTTTTCCAATGTCCCATACACTTGTTGTAGCAAAAACTCATTACATACAATACTTAACTCAGTAATAATATGATATGCATCTAAATCACTAACTCAAAAAGCATTAATAATAGCTTTAAAAAAAAAAGTTCTTAAGTCCTGGCAGTTGAATTGTAAAGCCTAATGGCATTGGGGAGTATTGACCTCTTCATCCTGTCTGAGGAGCATTGCATCGACAGTAACCTGTCGCTGAAACTGCTTCTCTGTCTCTGGATGGTGCTATGTAGAGGATGTTCAGGGTTTTCCATAATTGACCGTAGCCTACTCAGCGCCCTTCGCTCAGCTACCGATGTTAAACTCTCCAGTACTTTGCCCACGACAGAGCCCGCCTTCCTTATCAGCTTATTAAGACGTGAGGCGTCCTTCTTCTTAATGCTTCCTCCCCAACACGCCACCACAAAGAAGAGGGCGCTCTCAACAACTGACCTATAGAACATCATCAGCATCTCACTGCAGACATTGAATGACGCCAACCTTCTAAGGAAGTACAGTCGACTCTGTGCCTTCCTGCACAAGGCATCTGTGTTGGCAGTCCAGTCTAGCTTCTCGTCCAACTGTACTCCCAGATACTTGTAGGTCTTAACCTGCTCCACACATTCTCCATGGTCAGCACAACATTGTGGGCCAAAGGGCCTGTAATGTGCTGTAGATTTCTATGTTTCTATGTTTCTGACCGTCAAAACACAGAGTGCTCAGAAGAATGTAGAGAATTATTTCACTAGCTAATAAGTGAAGAGTAGCGAAATCACCCAAACCTGGAAAACTGCAGAAATGTCTCAGCCCAAAATATTGACTGTTTATTCCCCTCTATAGAGGCTACCCGACCTACTGAGTTCCTGCAGCATTTTGTATGTGTTGCTCTGGATTTATAGAAAAAGAAATCTCTCTTGTTTATAAAATAGAAAACTGACTGTGTTTTTAAACTTCATGGCTTCCATTGCACAGTATTGTTGTGCGACGGCTCGCTGTGATTGAAGGGTAGGCCTCTGTGATCAATTGATGCTGGAGGATGCTACCGCGGTTTGTGCTTATGGATTAGACTATTGCGTTTATGGGCTATGGATTGCCTATGAAAAGTATTCATTCCCCTTTGGAGTTATCAAGTTTTACGTGTTTTATAGCATTGAATCACAATGGATTTAATTTGGCTTATTTGACACTGATCAACAGAAAAAGACTCTTTCATGTCAAAGTGAAAGCAGATCTCTACAATGTGATCTAAATTAATTACAAGTACTAAACACAAAATAGTTGATTGCATAAGTATTCACCCCCTTTGATACAACACACCTAATCATCAATTGGTTCAATTGGTGCATTCAAGTGCATTCAATTGGTTTTAGAAGTCACATAATTAGTTAGATGAAGACCTGTTTTTGGAGAACCTGTATTTCAATTGATGATAGCAAAAATACACCTGCATCTGGAAGGTCTAACTACTGGTCAGACAGTATCCTGGCAAAAACTACAGCGTGAAAACAAAAGAACACTCCAAGCAACTCTGCCAAAAGGTTACTGAAAAGCACAAGTCAGGAGATGGATCTAAGAAAACTTCCAAGTCACTGACTGTCCCTTGGAGTCCAGCTAAGTCAAGAAATGGAAAGAATATGGCAGAGCTGAAAATCTACCATCCTCAAATCTGAGTGACTGTGCAAGAAGGGGACTAGTGAGGGAGGCCACCAAGAGACCTATGACAACTCTGGGGGAGTGAAAAGCTTCAATGGCAGGGATGAGAGAGACTGTGTATACAACTGTTACCCAGGAGCTTCACCAGTCAAAGCTTTATAGGAGAGTGACAAAGAGAAAGTCACTTTTGAAAAGAACTCAGATGAAATCTCATCTAGGGTTGGCCAGAAGGCATGTGAAAGACTCTGAAGTCAGCTAGAAGGAAGTTCTATGGTCTGATGAAACCAAAATTGAGCTTTTTGACCAACAGTCTAAACGCTATGTTTGGAGTAAGCCAAAGCACCAAAGATCATCAAAAACACACCATTCCGATGGTGAAGGGTACCGGTGGTGGCTGCACCATGCTGTGGGGTTGCTTCACTACAGCAGGTCCTGGAAGGCTTGTGAAGGTAGAGGGTAAAATGAATGTAACAAAATACAGGGAAATCCTGGAGGAAAACCTGATGAAGTCCGCAAGAGAACTGCAACTTGGGAGAGGATTTTTTTTCCAGCAAGACAATGCCCCCAAGCGTAAAGCCAAAACTACACAGGAATGGCTTAAAAACAACAAAGTTAATGTCCTGGAGTGGCGAAGTCAGAGTCCAGACCTCCATCTAATTGAGACTTTGTGGCTGTTCACTCATGATCCCCATGCAATCTGACAGAGCTTGAGCAGTTTTGTAAAGAAGAACGGGGTAAATTTGTGGTGTGCAGATATGCAAAACTCCTATAGACCTATCTGTACAAGGTTGTAATTGCTGCCAAAGGTACATCTAGTAAATACTGACTTGCTGGAGGTGAGTTATTGTTATAAATTTATACCAATTTGTAGAAATTTGTTTTCCCTTTGATTGACATGAGAGTCTTTTTCTGTTGATCAGTGTCAAAAATGCCAAATTATATCCATTGTGATTCAATGTTGTATAATAATTAAACATGAAAACTTCCAAGAGGGGTTGAATACTTTTTACGGGCACCGTAAGTCTAATGATTTTAATATTCTGTACTTTTGCCCATTCTTTCTCATATTTTGTACTAGGGCAGAGGGTTTGGGGGGGGGGGGGGGTTGATGTTCTTCTTGCATTTTTCTAATTTTACTTGTGTGGGAGGAGGGGGCCTTGGGGGTCAGTGTTCCTGTTGCATTTTGTGCAGGGAGTGGGGGATTTGTGTTTGATGTTCCATTTTGCTAGTTTTTTTTGTGTAGAGGAGGGAGTTTGGGGGTTGATGTTCTTGTGTTTTGTGCTGGGGCTTTGAGGGATTGATGAATGTGTTACCGCTCTTTTTTGTGCGGGGTTGAGTAGGGTGGTTTGCTGTTTATCTCCGAATGTCGTCCATGGTTTTCTTTGATTCATGGCTATCTGGAGAGGACAAATCTCAGAGTTGTGTACTGCATACACACTTTGATAATAGATTAACCTTTAAAACTTTGAACCTTTAATATCTCTCTTTGGAATGTTTACAAACCTAATTTCCCTCTAAGATTGGGCCAATTAGCCAGCATTGAGAGATGTCTATCAATACCTTTGACTCCAACTGAATCCCAAGTGTAATCATCTTTACTGACAGCCTACAGAATAAAGATGGTCTGTTGTAAATAAAGGATATCAAAACACCCAGGTACCTAAACTAAAAGAAATAAATTCTAATCTACAATAGCAACCAATTTCCAGTTTGCTGAATTATTATAGAGGAGCTGAAAGAAAGCTCAAAATATGGTGGATTATCTTGAATAAAACAACTCCTGTGTGAATTTCCAAATCTGGTTGCCAAGACATGAATTATGTATGTGTCTATCCAATTATATTAAGGGTTAATTTTAACTGAGGGAGAAAATAAATGTTTTGGTAGTGAATGTACAGTATTGTGAAAAGAAGACAATATTTCATAATATCTGAGATAATTTTATTTCAATAATATCTGCAATAGATTTCAGCCCATGATTAACAGCAGGATCTTGACTTTTCCGTTGCCTGGATACAGCCTGTGCATTTTCTTTGTAATGTTCATTGTAAAGAGCAAAGCAGTTGACGCCCGGAGGGACTGGAGCAGACTGCTTGGTAATTGCTGCAATCAGTAAAGGCTCACAGTCTCTATCGACACAGCTGGCTTCATCTGCAACCGACCTCCCTCCCCCCCATATATGCGTGTGGTGTATTTTACAGAGATTATGCACTCAATCATGCTTGCCCTGTGGATGTCTGTCGCACCTGTCTGACCTGCCCAGCAGGGGCTGTGGGACATCTCTGACTGCTTGCATGTTAATGGAGAATGAAATGAAGATAATGTGCCACAGCAACTAACATCATCCTATTGTGGTAAAGCTGCTTGACCTTCTCATATAAAACAGACTCATTTAGGCACAGGGACACATTCTCTCGAAACAACTTGACTTTTCGATAACTTAAATGACTAAAAATTGACATTTTACTTTACTTCTGACTGTTTATTTGAAGATAATTTTACACCTAATTGCACTTCCCAGTCCCACTGCTGGTTTGCAAGAGTAATTTTGTGGGTCTGGTAGCTCATCTAATCATCCAATCCTTCATGAAGGAGGTTTGACTTTAAACACTTGGTGTTTGGAGACCCCTTGTTTGATGCTGGGGTTGCTGATGAAGATGGTGACAGATGAGAGAAGAATTTAGGCCTTTGAAAGAACTTCTTGCTACTGGTTCTGATCCTATTTGGATTGATTATTTTAGCCTTGTGGAATTTTAAGACCAGTGGTGCATGCAAACTTGATTTCAATGTTTAGGAGAAGTTTGGATAGATGCATGGATGGTAGGTGTCACCCGGTGCGGACAAGGTCCAAGTGCGGAGTGAGAGACACTGAAGCAGGTTGATAGTTCACAGACTTTAATGCAAACAGTGTTAAAGGGAAAAGTAAACAGTAGGCCAAACAGGGCCATTAACTAAAACTCTCAAAAGGAAAATGAAGCCTACACTGTTGCTGAAAAGAACGACTAAGAATAAAATGAATACCGCTAGTCTTCAGAATCAGTTGACTCGATGGTCCAATTTCTCAGGCAAGGCAGAATGCAAACAGGCAGCGAAGCGTTGCTGTGTCCAAGTCTCGGCAAATACTATGGAATGAATGGAGTTAAATACTATCACAATGAAATAATTATTAACTGACACATGCATATTCACGAGCGTAATTGTATCCACTGCGCTGCTGAATCAGTGGTTGTGACGGGTTGGGGTATGGAGGACCATGGTCCCAGTGCAGGTCAATGGGAGTAGGCAATTTAAATGGTTCAGCACAGACTAGATGGGCCAAAAGGCTTGCTTCAGTACTGTACTTTCTATGACTCTGTGACTCTGACCTTTCTGAGACCTTTAATGGAAAGCTCAGCAAATAGGGAGAGGGGGCCTAGTATTTTGGAGTGTCTTACAAACACCTATAAATGCACTCATGTAGCTTAGTTAGAAAAATAATACTCCCCTTGGCACTTAGGGGGCAGAAACCTAGCCACTGCTTTTTGCCTCCTATCTTTGCCACTGAATCAGAATCAGGTTTATTATTACAGACATATGCGGTGAAATTTGTTGTTTTGCAGCAACAGTACAGTGCAAGACGCAAAAATAACGACAAATTACAAAATAAATAACTCGTGCAAGCCATGAATAATGAGGTTGTGCTCATTCGTTCATGGACTGTTCAGAACCTGATGGCGGAGAGGAATAAGCTGTTCTTAAAATGTTGAATGTGGGTCTTCAGAATCCTGTACCTTCTCCCAGATGATAGTAACATTAAGAGGTCATGCCCTTGTGGTGAGTGTCCTTAATGAACACTGGCAGAAATTTCCATTATAGAGTTAGGTACATTATAGCACAGAAACCATGAAACATCTCTCCCAACTATGGAAAGTTGGCTTCTAATTTGGATATGTTGTCCAATCATAACTCATGCTTTCACTAGATATCCATTTGGGTTTCTGCATAAGATAACCTATATGTTTTGTACTGTTGGATGCACTGAAGTTAGTTCTAACATCCAAGTGCTAAATTAGCTGAACGCAAATAACTCAAAACAAAAAAAAAAGACCATACCAATTTTAAAATTGTACATGGAAGGTAAACCTATCCCTGGCCCAAGGTGCTCTTTAAATATGGTCCACCAAGATAAAATTAAAATAAATACTTCTCAAAAATATTGCAGATTCTATATAGCTACTTCTGTCCTCCTTACCTCTAGCTATGTTATTCTTCTCTGCACACTGCGGCACATTTGTCTGTTTTTTATGATCCCGAGATGCACAGAGATGAACCCTACATGAACGAAAAGTGTTCAAGGAGCCAGCTGGATTCGAACCCAGGACACTCGCCTTGAAGTCTTGTGCTGAAGCCATTACATCACTGGCCAGTTATTGCTCTAAATTTACTTCTAATTTAATACTTAACCACATATCTACCTATTTATTAAGTGATATCCTTAATAAATTCTGAATTGTTGCTTAAGCTAGTTGACACTCATTTAGGCATAAGAGTAACACTAAATAATGAAATTCTTCTCAGGAGTCGGAAACTCTCTTGATCTCGGCAAGCTTATTTGTCTGAAGCTCTGGTCCTCACACAAAATGAGTTTGAAATTGAATCAAGCAAAAGTAAAAAAATATGGGTACAATAATGGAATAAAAAGCTATGTTGTATTGCTATTAAACTTTACAATAATGTTAAATTTCATTTCCTTTAGAGCTACATATGGAATTTAACACTCTTAAATGGATAGAAGAAACAATATAATTTATAGACAAAAGCAATTAAATTGAAGATGTGATTTGGGATTTTCAGAATGCATCAGATAACTTGAAATAAGAGATTTATTCAAAAGGTGATCCATACGGAGAATAATTCTAACATTAACTATGCAAATATTTTGATTTGTTTCATTCTTTATACTATTCTGAATTATATTTCAAAGTGTGAACCTTCTAATGTATCCTTTCTCAAATTCAGCCATCCACACTCCTGCTCTTTCAATTCAGAGGAATTTCATTTCTACTTTATTGGAGATTGTCAAGCTACCTGCCTTCTGGCATTCTACCCAGTACACAAATGTTATCCTAGTGCTATCCGATCATGGGAATTGCCAGAGCCAAATGAGGAGTTAGAATTCAGAGTGGTGCCATTTCTGGGGTTCTGAAAACTCAAAACTAATTTGTTATTATTCAAATTTTGCTTTAGTATTATCACTTGGCTTGTAGAATGACCATCCTACATATATTTACTCCACATTCAGTCCCATTTATTCAAGCTGTGAGGTGATATCTTGCAGTGTTTCCAATCAATGCAATGGATCAAATTGCATAGAATGATACTGAGAGACTACAAGGGCCTCTTGGTATTCCCACAGTGGTGTAGTCATTGTATGAGAAGAACCAATTCATGAGGGCACTGCATCTATAGAGCATGAGCTCTGAAACCATTGCAGGTCAGAATCAGAATCATATTTAATTTCTCTGGCATATGTTGTGAAATTTGTTAACCTTGTAGCAGCAGCACAATGCAGCACATAATAATGGATAAAAAACTTTGATTTACAGTAAAAAAATACTGTAAAAAATAGAAATAAAAGAAGTACTGAGGTAGGGTTCATGGGTTCAGTGTCCATTCAGAAATCGGATGATGATAAAGATTAATTTATTATAACAAATATACTTGCCACTTCAGAGAGAATTCAACAGCCCATAAAGGAAACTACCTGCAACTATATTCTAATTGGAATCTCAAATCATCCTACTAAGCGGTGCATTTAAACAAGGAATATTCTCAACTGGGCACAGCCAAAGGAAGTAATTCCAAGATTCGCGGCACGCTTACTGAGGAACTCAGACTGCTGCTGGATTGGTCTTGATTGAAGAATGTGGTAATTAGAAGAGTTAGCTGACCAGGACACCAGAATAAGTAGCTGTTCCACTTCAGTCAGCGGAATAATGTAGGCATCTATCAATTTTCTCCTTTTGTACCTGCTGTTGCGTCTAGTTAGTGTGTAATTGCCAGTTTGATTGCCACAGCAGGAAGTCTGCGGGTTATAAAATGCAAATAGAAATTCTTCAGGAGGGAGTCAGCCCGGAAGGTGAGATCTGATAGAACAATAAAGCTGAGATTCCAAAACAGACATAAATGGGACATGGACAACTGATGCTGGTTTTCAGCTCGCACTGCAGATGCTACCTTCTCATGAATTGGCTCTCCTCATGCAATGACTGTCAGCTGGAAGAAGGTTCTATGGTCCGATGAAGCTAAAATTGAGCTTTTAGGCCATCAAACTAAGCACTATGTTTGACATAAGCCAAGCACCGCACATCATCAGAAACGCACAATCCCTATCGTGAAGCATGGTGGAGGCTGCATCATGCTGTGAGGATGCTTCACTGCAGCAGGCCCTGGAAGACTTGTGGGCAAAATGAATGTAGCAAAATACAGGGAAATTCTGAAGGAAAACCTGTTGCAGTCTGCAGGAGAAAAGCAACTTGGGAGAAGATTTATTTTCCAGCAAGACAATGACCCCAAGCATAAAGCCAAAGCTCCACAGATATATTTTTACCATAGTCAATTGAAACACATTGACTACATACAGCCTCCAAAAACAGCTCTTCATTTAACTAATTATATGACTTCTAAACCATTTGGCTGCATCAGCGATGATTTGATGTGTCATATTAAAGGGGGGGGGGAATCCTGATGCAATCAATTATTTTGTGTTTTATATTTGTAATTAATTTAGATCACTTTGTAGAGATCTGCTTTCACCTTGACACAAAAGAGTTTTTTTTCTGTTGATCAGTGTCAAAAAAGCTAAATTAAATCCACTGTGATTCAATGTTGTGAAACAATAAAACATGAAAACTTCCTAGGAGATGAATACTTTTTAGTCTATGATCAGGCCTTGTAGATTTATCTACCTTCATACCTTTGAAGACGTCCAACACTTCCTGTTCTGTGATGTGAACTAACACCAAGACCTACCTATTTTTCTTAGTTCCAATATCTTTCTCCACAGTGAACTCTGATGAGATAAATTCATTAAGGACTTTGTACACCTCCTGCGGCTTTGATCTTTGAGGATTCCTATTCTCTCTAGTTACTCCTTTTGCCATGCTATATTTATGAATCCTCCCAGCCATTGACCACATCTACATGAAATGTTGCCGTAGAAAAGCAGCATCCATCATCAAAGTTCCTCACTGCACGGGCCATGCTTTTTTTAACTACTGAAGGTATAAGTGCCTCAGGATTCACACCACCGGGTTCAAGAACAGTTAATACTCCTCAACCATCAAGCGCTTGAACAAAAGGGGATAGCTGCACTCATTAAAGGACTCTGTTGTATTCTTATATTAATGGATGTTATATTGGCATTTCATGCTTGTTATTTGTTGCTGTTTACTTATGATCTGTATTTGCACAGTTTGTTTACAGTTAACAGTTCCTGATGTTTACAGTTACTGTTCTATTGATTTTTTAAGTTCACCTGCAGAAAATGAATCTCATGGTTGTACAGTATATTGTGACATGTATGTACTCTGATTACACATTTTATTTTGAACTTTTATTAGGAGAATGGGCAAAGAAATTGCAGATGGAATACAGTGTCGGTAAATGTATGGTCATGCACTTTGGTAGAGGAAATGAAAGGATTGTCTATTTTGTAAATGGAAAGAAAAGGGACTTGGGAGTCCTTGTGCAGAATTCCCTAAAGGTTCATTTGCAGGTTGAGTCTGTAGTGAGGAAGGCAAATGCAATATTAGCATTCTTTTCAATATAAAAGCAAGGATGTAATGTTGAGAGTTTATAATGTACTGGTGTGGCCTCACTTGGAGTAGTGTGATCAGTTTTGGGCCCCTTATCTGTGAAAGGATGTGTTAAAACTGGAGAAGGTTAAAAGGAGGTTCATGAAAATGATTCCAGGATTGAATGGCTTGTCATATGAAGAGCATTTGCTGGCTCTGGGCCTGTATTCGCTGGAATTCAGAAGAATGAGGGGTGACCTCATTGAAACCTATCAAATGGTGAAAGGCCTTGATAGAGTGGATGCAGAGATGGTGTTTCCTAGTTTGGGAGAGCCTAAGACCGGAGGACACAGCTTCAGAATAGAGGGGCGTCCTTTTAGAATGGAAATGAGGAGGAATTTCTTTAGCCAGAGAATGGTGAATCTGTGGAATTCTTTGCCAAAGGCAGCTGTAGAGGCCAAGTCTTTATGGATATTTAAGGTAGGGGTTGATAGATTCTTGATTGGTCAGGGCCTGAAGAGATACGGGGAGAGGGCGGGATATTGTGGCTGAGAGGAAAATTGGATCCGCCATAATGAAATGGCGGAGCTGACTCAATGGGACAAATGGCCTAATTCTGCTCCTGTGTCTTATGGTAAGAACAGAATCAGGCCAGTCACCCATTCACTCTGCTCAAATATTCAATCATGGCCAATTTACTATCCCTTTCAACCCTATTCACCTGCCTTTCCCCATAACCTTTGACACCGTTACTAATCAAGAGATAAGAAATACTAAAGATCAATAAAGCAAGGCTGAAGAAATGATCAACATTACTCAAAAATATGAACTTATTTGACCTTCAGATTAAAGGCTAGGCATTTATCAAGAACACAGTACGCACACCGAGGAAGAAAATGTCTTGGGTATTGATTGTCTGTTCTTTGAACTTCAGAATTGATTTTCAGTGCAACAAGTTTAACAACCTGAACGGAGCAGACAGATGAGCTAAGCTGACTGCCTCACTGACTTTCCTTGCAGACACTTCAAATGGGCTTCACTCCGATCATTATCTCTACAGCGCCTGAGGAATCAGGAGTGAAAGTCAGATCTGACAGAGAGTTCTGTCAGGAGTTAGCCCCTAGCCTTTTCACTGCTTCAACACAGCTCCCTGAAATCTTGCACCGAGGGGCTATTTCAGACAATCAGAAAACACTGAGGGCTCCTGGTAAAGTTCACTGTTATTGGAAAAATTCAGAAGGGTTGACACAATAGGTATTACCATACTATAGAAAATCCCCAGATCAGCTGATGTATTCAGATTGGATGTTTTGACCACTGGTGTCACATCCCAGGAAATCATTTGAAACAATGGAAAATAGATTCCAAGTGCTAACTTCAACTTCATCTTTGATATACGCAGAACATGTATTAGGAATTTGCACTGTTGTGTTGGTCAGGGCATGACTATCAGCAAACAAGATATCAACGTTTATCAAGTGCTCAGAGACAGTAGCTGCTTTTATGCTCCAATCTTACAATAATCAATGGCTACTGTGATATCACTGAAGACTATCTGCATGGTAATCTTTTCTCAATGGAGTTCATAGGATCATTGGGGCCAGCAGCCTTTCTAGCCTGCAGGCTTATATGGGTTTCCTGATAAGACCATAAAACCATAAAACTTAGGAGCAGAATTAGGCCATTTGGCCCATCAAGTCTGCACTGCTATTCAATCATGGCTGATACTTTTTCTTCTCTTCAGCCCCACTCCCAGGTCTTCTCCTTGTAACCTTTGATGTGGTATCCAATCTAAAACCTATCAAGATTTGCCTAAAGTACGCCCAATGACCTGGCCTCCACAGCTGCATGTGGTCCACAAATTCACCACCAACTGCCTAAAGAAATTTCTCCGCATCTCCGCTTTAAATGGTTGCCCCTCCATCCCCTCTACCCTTTTGTCCTAGATTTTCTCACTATGGGAAACGTCCTTTCCACATCTACCCTATACAGGCCTTTCAACATTCAAAAGGTTTCAATGAAACCCCCCCTCATCCTTCTAAATTCCAGGGAGTACAGACCTGGAGCAAACAAATATTCCTCGTATGATAACCCTTTCATTCCCAGAATCATCCTTGTGAACCTCCTCTGAACAGTCTCCAATGCCAGCACATCTTTTCTTAGATAAGGAGCCCAAAACTATTTACAATACTCAAGGTGAGGCTTCTTCAGTGCCTTATAAAGACTCAGCATCACATCCCTGCTCTTATATTCAAGACCTCTTGAAATGAATGCTAACATGACATTTACCTTCCTCACCACTGACTCTACCTGCAAATTAACCTTTGGGGTGTTTTGTACAAGGACTCCCAACTACCTTTGCATCTCAGATTTTTGGATTTTATGCCCGTAGTCTGCACGTTTACTGTCACAAGGTGGGGGGCAAGGGTACTCGAGGAGAACCCAAATGCAGGACACAAACACGTTTTTGTCAGGTTAACGAAAATAGAGTTTTTTTTACTCTTTACAAGGAGAACCATGATGCAAGGATAGAACACAGACCTTGGACTTGAAGGAACACAGACCTTGAACTTGGATACTTAGAACACGGAATGCCATGGCCAGGACTTGGATACTTGGAATGCCACGGCCAGGACTTGGATACTTGGAACGCCACGGCCAGGACTTGGATACTTGGAACGCCATGGCCAGGACTTGGATACTTGGAATGCCACGGCCAGGACTTGGATACTTGGAACGCCACGGCCAGGACTTGGAGACGAGGAACACCACGGCCAGGACTTGGAGACGAGGAACACCACGGCCAGGACTTGGAGATGAGGAACTTGGATCACCACAGCCAGCACTTGATACTTTGGACTTGGAACACCAGGGCCAGGACTTGATACTCAAACACAGGATATGAAACACTGAGCCGCGACTCCACCTTCAAACACCAGGCATGGAGCCGGGACTCTTTAACACAGGGTCAGGACCCTTCTAGAGTACAGGGCCGGGACCCCTCTTTAGACAGGACATGGATACGGAGACCACACAACGACAGTCCATGCGAGTAGTGGGAAACGGCCTCCCTACGGCGCTGGATACACGATGACAAAACAACGGATGGTACCTATCACTGGACCCAAGATTGTTCCAAGCTGCAGGAGCTCTTAATTCACCCTGGCGGGTTAACCTTGCCTGGACCCACTCTGGCAAGAGAAGGCAAATCGCTGGCACTTCCTGTGGGAGGAGTCTTGGCTTGCTCCGGCAAGAAACTTAGTTGGCTCCGGCTAGATGGCTTTGGCTTGTGGTAGCTACGGTGACTTCGCTAAGGTTCCATTACACTCTCGCCCTGAATGGCTGAAGCCAGGGGCTTGTAAACTGGCGGTTCGGTTGAGAGTAAATTACCTTAATCACCAAGTTCGAGGAACGTGTGAAACAGAGAATTAAAGGGGAACAAGGAGTCAATGGTCCAGCTCATAACACAACCTAGATAAATTTAAAGGGAAATCGATCCGGGCCATGACATTTACTTCTACTACCAAAGTACATGATCATGCATTTTCCAACATTGTATTTCATTTCGCAATTTCTTGCTCATTTTCTGTAGTCGACCTATTTCTTCAATACTACCTGCCCCTCCACCAATCTTTGTATCATCTGCAAACCTGGCAACAAAGCCATCTATTCCATCATCTAAATCATTTGTATACAGCATAAAAAGAAGTGGTCCCAACACCGACCCCTGCAGAACACCACTAGTCACTGGCAGCCAACCAGAAAGGATCATTTTATTCCTACTCGCTGCCTCCTACGAATTAGCCAATGATCTAACTGTGCCAGTAACTTTCCTGTTCTCAGCTTGGTAACTTAATATGTGGCACATTGTTAAAGGCCTTCTGAAAGTCCAAATATACAATGTCCACTGCATCCCCTTTATCCATCCTGCTTGTAATTTAACCATATAACCATATAACAATCACAGCATGGAAACAGGCCATTCCGGCCCTTCTAGTCCGTGCCGAACTCTTAATCTCACCTAGTCCCACCTACCCGCACTCAGCCCATAACCCTCCACTCCTTTCCTGTCCATATACCTATCCAATTTTACCTTAAATGACACAACTGAACTGGCCTCTACTACTTCTACAGGAAGCTCATTCCACACAGCTATCACTCTCTGAGTAAAGAAATACCCCCTTGTGTTTCCCTTAAACTTTTGCCCCCTAACTCTCAAATCATGTCCTCTTGTTTGAATCTCCCCTACTCTCAATGGAAACAGCCTATTCACGTCAACTCTATCTATCCCTCTCAACATTTTAAATACCTCAATCAAATCCCCCCTCAACCTTCTACGCTCCAATGAATAGAGACCTAACTTGTTCAACCTTTCTCTGTAACTTAAGTGCTGAAAACCAGGTAACATCCTAGTAAATCGTCTCTGCACTGTCTCTAATTTATTGATATCTTTCCTATAATTCGGTGACCAGAACTGTACACAATATTCCAAATTTGGCCTTACCAATGCCTTGTACAATTTTAACATTACATCCCAACTTCTGTACTCAATGCTCTGATTTATAATTTCCTTAAAGGATTCCAGGGGGTTCAACAGGCAAGTTTTACCCATAAGGAAACCATGTTGATGTTGTCCTATCTTGTCCTGTGTAATCATAACCTCATCCTAAACAATTGACTACACCTTCCCAACCACTGAGCTCAGGCTAACTGCTCTATAGATTCTTTTCTTAAAGGGTGGAGTTACATTTGCAATTTTCCAGCCCTCTGGCATCATGATGATTTTTTTGAAAGATCATTAACAATGCCTCTACAAAATGTACCATTACCACTTTCAGAACCCTAGAGTGCAGTTTATTTGGTCCATGTGACTTGGCTACTCTTAGGTCTTTCAGGATTTTGAGCACCTTCTCCCTTGTAATAGTAATTGTACTCACTTCTCTTCCCTCACACCCTTCAACATCTGGCACAATGCTAATGTCTTCCACAGTGAAGACTGATGCAAAATACTCATTTACTTCATCTGCCATCTCCTTGCCCCCTATTATTATTTCTCCTGTCTCATTTTCTAGCAGTCCTATATCCACTCTCATTTCCCTTTTACTTTTTACAGACTTGAAAAAGCTTTTACTGTCCACTTTGATAGTTTGCCAGCTTACTTTCATATTTCATCTTTTCCCTCCTTATGATTCTTTTTGTTGCTCTCGCAGGTTTTTAAAAGCTTCCCACGAATTTTTGTTTTGTTGTATGCCCTCTCTTACGCTATTACATTAGCCTTGTTAACCACGGTTACCTTTTGACTATTTCTTTGCTTTTGGAAGACATCTGTCCTGCACCTTCCTCACTTTTCCCAGAAACTCACACCATTGGTGCTCTCCTGTCATCCCTGCCAGCATCTCCTTTTAATTTACTTCGGTCAACTCCTCTCTCATACCACTCTAATTTCCTTTACTCCTCTGAAATACTGCCATGTCAGACTTCACTTCTACCCTATCAAATCTCAAATTGAGCTCAATCAAATTGTGATCACTGCCTCCTGAGGGTTCTTTTATCTTAAGCTCCTTAATCACCTCTGGTTCATTACTTAACACCCAATCCAGTATAGCTGATCCCGTAGTGGGCTCAATGACAAACTGCTCTAAAAAGCCATCTTGTAGGCATTCAACAACTCACTCTCTTGAGATCCATTACCAACCTGAATTTCCCAATCAACCTGCATGTTGGAATCTCCCATGACTATCATAACATTGCCCTTTTGACATGCCTTTTTTATTTCATATTGTAATCTGGGATCCACATCCCAGCTATCGTTGGGAGGCCTGTATATAACTGCCATCACGGTCATTTTCCCCTGCAGTTTCTTAAATCAACCTACAAGAATTCAACATCTTCCAACCCTATGTCACATCTTTCTACTGATTTGATGTCATTCTTTACCAGCAGAGCCACACCACCCCCTCTGCCGACCTTCCTGTCCCTCTGATACAACGTGTAACCTTGGACATCCAGCTCCCAACTCCAACCATCCTTCACAACATTTCACCTGACAATCTGTTATAGTGCAACAAGACCATCTACTTTATTTCTTATGCTCCATGTATTGAGGCTTAACACCCTGAGTGTTGCATTTGTTACCCTTTTTGATTCTGCATCCCTTATGCTCTGTTACTCACCCTGCTGGCTGCAATTATGTCCTTTCATCTGCCTGCCCTTTCCAACAATCTGATTATCATTGCCTTTTTACCATCCATCCTATCCTGAGTCCCTTCTCTCCGGTTCCTACCCCCCTTGCCAAATTAGCTTGAACGGCTCAAACAAACCTGCCTGTGAGAATATTGGTCCCCATCGGGTTCAGATGCAACCCGCCATGTGAGATAGAATTTTCTGTATTAATGTAACCTGGTCCATAGTCTTTTCAGCAAAGCCTCTTCAGCCCTACTATATTAAAGAAATCAGATGACGGAATGGCATAATGTTGGACATGAGGAAAATGTGCAGAACAAAGTCACTTCATTTTACATATTTGTACTGTATGTTACAGATATTTGAAAACACCAGTGTTCTTAGATGGAAAATAGTGGATACAAACTAGTCCATCATGAGCAAAGCCCTCCCCATCACTGAGCACATCTATACAGAGTGTTGTCACAGGAAATAAGCAGGGCTTCCAGAATCTGGGTTTGCTTGCAGGGGTTCTATCCAACACTGACAATAAGATGGGGCTACCCAAGCCATTGACGCTTTGGATATCTCACTGCGTCACCATTTACCTGATGAGCTTGAAGCAATCTGCATTACTACCTGTCGAACTACTCTGCAATTAGTGGGCGGCAGAGAGGCATGGCGGCTAGCATGATTGCTTTACACTCAGGATTCAGTTCCCACCACTGCCAGGGTTTTGTGTTTCTCCCCAGGACTGCGCGGGTTTCGCTGCGTGCTCCCACTTCGCCCCGCACTCGAAAGACATACGGGTTAAGATGGAGGAGATGCGATGTTGGTGCCAGAAGTGTGGTGGCGTTTGCAGGCTGCCCAGCACAATCCTCACTGGTTTGATCTGATGCAAGCAATACGCTTCACTGACACAAGGAAGTCTGCTGACGCCGGAAATCCAAAGAAACACATACAAAATGCTGAAGGAATTTAGCAAGTAAGGTAGCGTCTGTGAAAAAGATGCTCTATTCTTCTATTCCCCTCTCTGGCCTCTTACCCCCTCTCTCCTGTCTATCACCTCCTCCTCAAACTCCTCCTCCTTCCCTTTCTCCTATGGACTTCTCTTGTCTCCTATCAGATTATTTCCTCTCCAGCCACCTTTCCTACTGACTTTGTATCACCCATCCTCATTCCCCTCCCTCCACCTCTTTATTTTGGCATTTTCTCCCCACCTTTCCAGTCCTGAAGAAGCATCTCAGCCCAAAACGCTAACTGCTTTTCATTTCCTGAGATGCTGCCTAACCTGCTGAGTTCCTCCAGCATTTTGTGTGTGTGTTATGATGCATTTCCCTGTATGTTTTGACGAATATGCAACAAGTCCCCAGGGCCTGATGGAATTTACCCCAGATTATTGAAGGAGGCAAGAGACGAGGTTGCTGGGCCCTTGACCAGTATCTTTGCGTTCTCTCTAGCCACAGGTGAGGTCCCAGAGGACTGGCGAGTGACTAGTGTACCTCTGCTTAAGAAGGGAACAAAGAAAAATCCTGGAATCTATCGACTGGTGAGTCTCGTGTCAGTTGCAGGGAAATTGCTGAGAATATTCTTAGGGATAGGATATATGAGTATTTGGAAAACCAGGGCCTGATTATGGAGAGCCAGCACAACTGTATGGCAGGTCATGCCTTACCAACTTGATTGAGTTTTTGGCAAGATGATGAGAAACATTGATGAGGGTAGGGCAGTGGATGCTGTCTGATGTTAAGGGCAATGTCCCTATCAGTGATTGCCGAGCAGAGAGATCTTGGGATCGGAGTTCATAGCTCCTTGAAAGTGGCTACACAGGTGAATAAGGTGGTTATGAAAGCTTACTTTTATTAGTTGAGGCACTGATTTCAAAAGTCAGGAGGTTGCGTTGCAACTTTACAATAAACTCTAGTTAGGTGGCATCTGGAGTATTGTGTACAGTTCTGTTTGCCCCACTATAGGAAGGATGTTGAAGCTTTGGAGAGGGTGCAGAAGAGGTTCACCAGGATGCTGCCTGGTTTAGAGGGCATGTAATACCACGGGAAGCTGGGTAAACTTAGATAGTTTTCCCTGGAGTGCCAGAGCTGAGGGGAGACCTGATGGAGGTCTATAAGATTATGAAAGGCATAGACACAGTGGACAGAGAGTATCCATTTCCCAGGGTTGAAATGTCTAATACAGAGGGCATGCATTGAAGGTCAGAGGGGGTGGGTTCAAAGGGGAGTTTTTTTATTCAGAGAGTGATGGAAGCCTGGAATGTGCTGCCTGGTATGGTGGTAGAGGCAAATACATTAGAGGCTTTTAAGAGGTGTTTAGATAGCCACATGAATGTGAGTAAGATGGAGGAATACGGACATTGTGTAGGTAGGAGGGATGAATGTTTGGGTGTTTCTGATTAGCTTTTCAGCTGGTTCAGCACAACATTGTGGGCTGAATGGCCTGCTCCCGTGCTGTACTGTTCTATGTTCTAAATAAAACTGATCTTTATCTTTTTTTTAAAACTCAATGGATCAGTTTTGGAGGAGAATACCTTACCCATTTAGCAAACCCTACTTATTCTTGCAGAGATGCCAGGAATTCCTTTACAAACTTCCACTATGAAGCATCCACATCCATTCTTTCTCATTTCCTCTGGGCATCATTCAGTTGGATACTCAAGAAATGCATGCTCGAAGTTGTGACACAATACACCCACTTCACTCTTATATAACTTGCAAGTCTCTGATCGTCTTTGGGTGGAACACTAACCCGGGAATGATAATTAAATCTCTTACCAAGTAATACTTCCTGATGAGTTGTGAAGCTATTTAAATATATAGAGATGCATTTATTTTCAAAGAGTGGGACTTACAGAAACAGTTTACATTTTTCAGCCAAAAAATAGTGAGTATTACTTCAAAAAGATTGAAATTTGACAAACTTGGGCCTCCGTGGTGAAGGCCAACATCATTATACAAAGAGATAATACGTAACATGGCATTTTAATGGAAGCAGTTACATCAGATCAGCGTAACATTTTTGCAGATACATGAAAGAAATTGCTTAACAATAGGTTACAATGCCTTTCCCATAATTTCATGAAAATAATTTATTGTGCAAATTTAAATATTCCAGGTGCAGTAATGATAATTATAGGAAGGTACATGCTTGCAGCAAGCTGACCAGTTTAATTTATCAACAGGTACCACATACAATATGCTGACAAGGTTTCCAAGCTTGAACAGTGGCAAAATATCTAACTTGCGGCTAGTGTATGTTGGAGCACAATGGGGTTTGTTGGTGAGATATCTCACTAACACAGAATTTCCTTGAGACCAAAGAGAAGATAGTCGAACAACACTTCACCAATTTATGTTTGCAAGTAGCAAGCTTGACTCTGCCAGAGTAATTGGGTTAGGACAGCCATCAAAGTTCATTATCATCAGTTGTCATCCACAGCACGCTGATCATAAATCCAACATCCAGTGAGGGAATGGGGAAAAAGCCCCTTTGGCATAGTTGCTCAGAAACATATCCACTACCACTGGAAGAAAAAACCTCTACTTAAAGAAGACTGATGGACAACAATATCATGAGACCAATATAACCCAGCATTCTGACACTTTTAGGATGGAATCCACTCCTCCCCGGTTAACTGGTATTCAGCTCACCACGTGGAAATGAATCAGGAGTTCTGTGGGAATTTTGGTGCGAGAAGACATACAGGCCACCTTGCCCCATGTCCCAAAAGAAAATCTTACTGGCTACTTGGGAGGGCAGTGGTTGGCTTTCCAAGATGTCTTTTATCTCTCCTCATTACTAGGTTAGTGCTGTCCCATTAAGTCCCAAGAGCTAAGGAGACTTGAGCCAGTATCCACTAGATCTAATGGATATTTGAAAGGTAGTGTCTACATGGGAACAAGAAGGACTAGGTATAGTTCTCTATAAGTTAACTTTGGAACATATTATAAAAGGGAGCTATGAATTTACAATAGGCTATACTTTCCATTAGATATGTACAATATAGTTCCTAAAAATTTGGCTGAAAGTCAGAGTAAATTTGGTGAAATTATGTGCATTATAATACTGATGAATACATAAATAAAGATGGATTCAATGAGGTAAGTTAAAATTATAATACTTCACCAATGCATTTTGCATCACTTTGCATTTCATAAAATTTGTGTATGAAAATGCGACTTATCATGCAAGAAAGTTACTTTAATTTTATGTAAATATATGCAAAGCACAAATCACCTGCTTCTGTTTCCTATTTTAATATTGATTTTAGTGTCCGATCCAGATCACCAAAGTGGAGAGAAAGAATGAAAATTGTACAGCTTCAAGAACTGATTGTTTTCTTGTACAAACTTAGAACTGTTGCATCAACTGAATGTATTTTTAAACAACAAAATATACACTGGTAGGGTGGAGAAGTAGCCATTTTCCAGTTACCATAACAACGAGCTCTCATTCTACTTCCATGGCTTAGGTTTTGGCAGATCTAAAAAATGTGTTTAAAGTGGCTGAAAGAGAGCACAGTAGTTTTTTTTAGAAAATAATATAGAACATATTTTATTTGAAACGGGTTTATTTGAAAATTATATTTAAGAAGATCATTGTAACTCCTTTTCACTAAACTGTGATTGGCATCTCTGATATTTTTAATGAGTGAATGAGTTAAATAGTAGTGTTTGTTAATAATAAGCATTACTTCATGCCTATGTCACTTGGATTTGACTTAATTCAACACCAGAGCTCCCCTGGTTATTGTGAATTGTCCCATGATTAGGTTAGGGTTAATTGGAATTGTGGAGTTGTTGGGTTAAAAGGCTGGAAGAGCCTACTCTGCATTGTATCATTAAATAAAATAAAGCAAAGATGCATTAATCCCCAAACAAATTCCTTTTAGTTTTCATTGTTTCTACACTATTTCTACACTATTCTTGGTTGGTGCGGCTGTAACGAAACCCAATTTCCCTCAGGATCAATAAAGTATGTCTGTCTGTTGTTCACAAGGAAAACATATTATTCAGCCAAATTTTCCTGTTATTTAAGATTATGAAACTTATGGTTTTGTAGTTCAGGGTATCATAACTGGTCACTCTACTTAACACCAGAAGAGGTTTAATTCTGCAACTTTTGATTCATTTGTAAGTGCATATACTATGTAGGAAAAGAAGAATTAATATCTTTGACTTAATGACCTCCCCTTCCTTCCTTCCTTCCTGCATGTATTAATTCACACTAAGATGATACTTCAAAAGAGTTATCTGACTTGCATTTGTATTATGACAGATATAATTGAAATTCCATTTTGGATGAAGTATTGTGACTTGTAATTAAAAATATTTGTATTGATTTACAATGACATTTCATGCAACCTCTCAAATGTAAGCTAGCAAACAAGATGAAGAATCCCTTTCATTCATCTCTATATATTAATATAGAAAGAACCAGGATTTAAACAATGGAAAACTTGTAACCACAAGCAGTAAGCATCCACTTCAGATAGCACAAGATCACTGCCTAGAAACTGATCTTTCAGACAAAATGCCGGAGGAACTCAGCAGATAAGCAACATCTATGGAAGGGAATAAACAGTTGACATTTCAGGTCAGGACTCTTCATCAGCAATCCCTCTAGCATTTTGTGTGTGTTGCTCCGGATTTGCAGCATCTGAAGATTCTCTTGGGCTTATGGATCCTTTAGTGCCTGTTGCTTATGTGCAAATCACAAATAAATGTGATTTAACACAGATTGGATTTCATTTATAATCACCTTCAGGTGAAACTGCAACCATTGGGAAGTTGCCCCCATGCATTTTGGTGCACAATTCACCTTAATGCATTTGACGATTTTCATTCAAATGGTGTCACAAGCCAGGCACCATGTTTTCTCCTCTACTAACTCCTGGGTGCAATCTATGACTTTTATGAAACAGTCATAAGAGAAGGACTTCATTTATACTCAGATGGTCAATGAGATATCAATGTTTCTCAATTTTCATATTGATGTCCTATACACAGCAAATAGCAGGCTCAGTTTTCAATGCTCTGCTTGCTCTATATCAATTGGAGCTTTGATAGGCTGTGCATATCAAAACAGCTCATTGCCATCTCTGATAGTTCCACATCTCACTGGCCCAATCTCAGCACTGGCTTTCATCAGGGTAGATCATCTTTTGGTGAGTGTCCATACACAGACTCATCATCATCATTATGTATCATGCCATACGACGTGGGCGATCATGGTCCCATGACCATGATCACAGACTACCTCTGTCTTTGCCTTAGTTCCCTGGCAGCCTTTTTTTGCAACAGTTCTGCAGGTGCCACAGTGGGGGGAGGTGGGTCAGTTTTTAGGTCAGATGCCCCACCCCAAGTCAACAGTGCAGCTAATATCTAGCTTTCAGATCTTTTCATACAGTTACCTTTTTTTTTACTGCATTCTGGGTCTAAAGCACACTGTTCTAAAATTTTTTCTTTACCCAACTCTGCTATTCCTTGTAAGCTACCTGATTCAGTGTTAGTGCGATACATAACAGAGGTTTCAAACAGCAGAAAATGAGTAAAAGAAATTTCTAAGCATGTAGGTCACATAGTAGGAGAAATGTTGTAGCTGGCATAAGCCCACAGGTTTTGATGTGCAGTACCAGTGTGACTAAAGGTTCTTAAATGGCTATGAACATCAATGCAAACCCTAGTCCAGTGAAGGAGGAAGGTTAATTTTGTTTATGTAGAATTAAACAATATTTTAAATCATTAGGAAAGAATAATAGTCTCCTTGAAATGTATATGAACTTCAAGTGGTATGTCATCGCTCTTGCCCATTCCGTTTCTTTTAATGCAAAAATGATCAAAATGGACAATTCATATACCCAAGGAGTATAACTTCAAAAACATGAAATGCGTACACAGGAGGACAAATTCATTGTTTAGAAGTATTTTTGACCCAAGATCAATTGAATTTACTTCAGGTATTTAAAACTACACTGAAAAATTAACAGCAATATGTGAAATTTTTGTATCCTTTTTTGACACAGGTGAGGAACAGAAAAGCTGGAAGGTGGCTAATTTAATTATTAAATTTGAAGATGCCTTTACTCAAGAAGGAATGCAAGGGCCAACCTGGGAACTACAGTGCAGTGAGCCTAACATCAGTGGTGGTAAAGTTACTAGCAGGAATTCTGAGAGATGGGATCTATTTGTATCTGGAGTGGCAAGGATTGATTAGGGCTATCAAGCAATCTGTTGAAGGAACTCAGCAGACCATGCAGCATCAGTGGGGTGAACATTTCAGGTGAAAACTCTGCATCAAGGCTGATTAGAGATAGTGAACATGACTTTGTGCGTAGGAATCTCACAAATTTAATTGAGTTTTTTTTTTGCAAAGGTGACTAAGGCGGTTGACAAGACATTGTCTACTTGGGCATTAGCAAGGCATTCGGATGGTTCCACCAGGTAGACTGGCCCAGAGAGTAAGATCACATGAGCTAACTGTTCAATGAAAACTTGCTTGGTGGAAGGAGTGAGAGGGCGGTATTTTTCAGAGGTTTCTGTTTTTTTACAGATTGGAGGCCTGTGACCAGTGGTGCGCTATAGGAATCAGTACTGGGTTCCCTGCTGTGCCTTGTATCTGAGTGATTTTGGAGAGTATGTAGGTGGCCTGATTTGCAGGTGACACCACAATTCCTGTGGTGGACACTGACTGATGTTACAACAGAATTTAGATCAGATGGGGAAGTGGGCAAGGGAATTTAGATGGCTGGGTGGAGCAAGATCTGTCAGGAAATAGGTGGTCAGCTCTATTACCACCAGATAATTGACAGGCAGATGAGGGAGGGGGAGAATGGGAATGATGCCTGAAGTTGGGAGTTGACAGATTGAAATGGCAAAGGACTGAAGATAATGGAAGGTAGAGCTTCAAAGCATACTTCTTAACACAACCAAAGCCATTAAAAAGCAACAGCAAAAACTGTAGGTACTATTATACTCAGCAGGTCAGTTAGCAGCTGTGGAGACAGAAATGTATTTCACATTGATAACCTTTTCTCAGAACTGAGAAAATTTCTGGTGAAATGTCATTAATTTCAAATATTCACACTGCTCTCCACAGGCAATACGAGTATTTTCAGCATTTCCAGTTTAACAAGAACAAAAGATACTGAAAAAAAATGTTCTTTTCTGAACCACTACATCATCATAGTTATAAAAGCTCATGTTACCTTCCATCTGTTAAGTAAAAAAAGACAGATACAAACAGAAATACCACTTTACATGCTTGTGCACTATTCTTATATGCATATTCGTTAAACATAATGAAAAATAAATATTCAGTGTGTTTTGCAGTTGCCTGTTGTCTCTTTTAACTGTCTAATCAGTAACATCGTTAAACAGTCTTTGACCTTATTAGAAGCAGTTCATAAAAATATTCTCACGAAATGCCATTTTTGTTTGTCATGTGACAGAATATAACAATAATTTTAAAATAAGAAGACTTCCAGAAACACCAAAGAACTTCAGCCTACGTAACATTTTAGTAGATGGAGTACAATTCAGTTTATAATATTTATTCAGCCCAGAGCCGTAGTAGTTGATAGTTCAGATCAGAGGTAGGCCCTTAGTACTATCATTTGTCGGCCCAATTTTCTGATCTACATTCATGTCTTGTTTCTAAGTCACATTCAGTTTACTTTAAATTTCAAATAGAGGTTACAAAAAGCCACTGAAAAATAATACAATTGTGTAACTGCATAATACTTTAAAATCAAGATAAGCCAACCTCATTTAATTTAATCTCAAGATCTTTTCATCTTGACAGGAATCCTCTCTTTGGTTCCATTTAAAATGCTACATTTGCATATTAGTTTTCTTTCTGCCATATGCTGTTGTTCAGCAAAAAAAATCTAAATACAGCAATTTACTGTATGCTTCTAGGCATAAATACACTCCACATACATTGAAAGTAGCTGGCATGATATCTTTCTACAATTAGCATGTGCTTTTTAGCTCAACTTTGTGTTTCTCCAAATATTTCTCTAATGCTTATAACAATAGCATGTTAGAGAACAAAATAAATCCTTAAGTATTTCACATGCCAAAGGAGAAGATGGCTACAAATGAAACGAAGCTTGAAAAAAGCAAATATAACAAATTCTCATGGGATTTCTTTTATCGAGTACCTAGAAGCAACAAACGAAAAATGTACAGTACATCACATTGAAAGAGATTTATAGCATATTCCCGTTGCATTTGATGCTGCATGTAAATCATTATTTATGAATCAACACCATGAATCATAGACAAGAAAATTATTCTTCTATAGTTTGGGTAAGTATTCATAAATGCAGAGACTGTGTTGCAGAAGAAATCTGAGCACTCCATAATCTTTAAAATGTTATAATAAAATGCAGCTCATTTCTCGAAACACATACAACAGCTTTAGCACAAATCAATTAGATCAAAATTTACTTCTAAGTAGAATCTGCATAATTACATTTTGTTCTACATGGCTTTTATTTACATCATTTACCAAACGTGTTCTTCTGATTATAGCATGTGAAGTCTGCTGAAATAAATAATTATGTGCAATATTTATGCAAATAACAAATAATAAATTATTTTTTATAATGATAAATTATTAAGTGGTCACAAAATAATCACGTACTTTTTACTAACAGCTGCTACCTGTAGCAAATTAATTCAGTAATCTTGTAGCTATTATATTCTAGGGGGAAGAACGATTTTGTTTAAACTCAGTATCCACTATGTACTTCACATCCAATCAGTTCTGGAATGAAGATGGGTTCTGAATATACAAAAAAAAAAGTGGAAGACATGGAAACAAGGATAATGCAAAAGCAAAATGCCAATCAACATTTTACAACAAACGTAATTGAGTCAATCCCTGGAACTGGAAATGCCTCTGAAGCATCTATTTTATCAAGAAGAAATACTGTGTATTATTCTCTTTTTCTCCTTCAGCTGAATAATGTGTAACAGATTCTAACTGATGTTGAAAAATTAAATCCGAGGTTCTCAATCAGAGATCCGTAGGGTGGCGGAGGACGGCAAGAAGGCTTCAATCAGTCTGCCAAAAGCACTGGCTGTCAGGGTGTCAATCATTTAATAAAGTTTCCCTGGGCTGGCTTTGCCTCATGGTGACTGTCACAGGAGAGTGCAGATGAATGCATCTTAATTTCAGGAGAGAGGACAATATGCTAGTGTTTTTATTATTTTTTTAAATTGTGAATGTGGCTTCAAATTGCTCATTGAAGATGCTACCATTCTTGTTGTTCAAGCAATTAGAAAGTACAACAGAAGAATTAACAAACATTTGATTTTAGACCAAAGATCTATCTATGTGTTATTTTGGGGTCTTTGTTTAATATAACATGGATGAGAGGCTTTAGAAGCAGAAAGGTTAATTAAAATGTCAAAGAGGGGAGTGAAAACATTATGGGCACATAAAACATTTGGATATTTTAATTTAAATACTCTATTCAATTTAACAGAACAATATATTTGTTGAAAATACTCCATTGGCCATCTAAGCATTTATATAAGGGCTTTAATTGTCAAGAGTTTCAACTTCAGTGAAACATAACTTGGGCAATAGCCAATTATCCATCAAATTACCCTGCCTCGTCTTCCTTTACACTGCAGCTGAAGTTAACTGTCTTACTTGATGGGTTTCCTACAGTCAGTCTGGTTCTATTTTAGCTTTGTACAGTCCACAATGGATTTTCAATTTGGCATAATAACAAAGAATAAAGCCTTAAGCAGGACTTGAATCAGACCTCTGTTTCATCACTCCTACTCTTAAGTTCAACATCTAATTTCTGAGATAAGGTATCATCTTTTAGCTAGCAGTTCGGGTTGTCACACCTAATAACATTTTTGCCTGAAGCCTTAATTTTGTTTTTCTCTCCCTACTAATGCTCCTGACCTGCAGAGAGCCACCATTATCTGTACTTTTTTAAAATTTTAAATTCCCAGCATCTTCAGTATTTTGCTTCCAGTTTTGTTGCTGGTACATGTCTTATTTGCAAAATGAGTGAAATTTTACAATTAAGCTCCTGGTCAAAAGTTCAATGGTTCATGTTCACATATTAAACAGCCTTGTGTCCCAAAATCTGAAGGTTATGTATTCAATCTCTTGACAGAACCTTGGCTGATAGATTTGGACTGAAGTCTCTGTTTTGAATAAGGCATTGAAACTAAACAATCACCTGTCCTTTCAAACTCAAATGCCATATTTCAAAGGATAGACTGTAATCTTTTTTATCTTAACTACTACTTGTGGGAGTGTAGCGTGCAAATTAGTTGTCAGATCTTCTGATCATTTTTTTTTGCTTCATGGTGGCTGCTTATGGCGAGTTGTGTTCCATCACCCTAATTGCTTCTGAAATAAGCAGAGAGAGCAACCATTTAAGTGTGTCTGGAGCCACACTTAGTCAGGGTAAAGATAAACCACAAGGGTTTTTGTAATAATCCAATAGTTTCATGACTACATTTATAGAGACTAAATTCCTGGTTTATTTTCATTGACCTTGTACCTTCGGATCAACAATCCAAAGTTGTATCTGTCACTCAAGTAACTTAAACTTAACACTGCCGAGAGCAAGAATCACACTTCAGAAGTATTTAAAGGGTTCTGAAATTCTTCTGATGTCCTAAGGTCATAAATGCATTGTGTAAAATAGGTTCTTCCTCTTATTTCTCATATATTTAAAGAATAACAGCATTAAATCCAGCATCCCTGACAAAAGAGTGTGTGTACTGGTAAGCACACACACATGATTTACATTCACAGAAATTCTACTATTTCTTACACATGCTATATTCTCTCTTTGTTTGTATGTTAAGAAAAATAAATAGCAAAGGTCCTTAAACTTTCAACACTTAAGTGGTCATGTAAGAGGAAAGCAGGATCTTGGATGGAATAATTTGAGGGATGGGGAAAGATTATTTGAAAATACTGGTCCTTGAGAGTTGCATACTGCTAGGGATCCATTCCTCTGGAGGGATAACCTGACATTATAGCTACTAAGAATACCAATGAAACAGAGAAACAGGACAAAATACCTGTGGTGTAACAAAAGACTTGAAACATCCACATTACAGATTAAGATGGCTCGAAGGTGATCGTATTAAATTGTTAGGGTTCCGACATAATAACTGAAATGTACCCCAGGACAAAATTCACACAAAAAGGCTAGTGTCTTACTTTTTTGGAGGAAAGGAAGAGGGGAGGTGTATAAGATGATGAGAGACACAGACAGAGTGGACAAACAGCATCTTTTTCCCAGGGTGGCAATCGGTTAATATGAGAGGAGGTGGTGATTGGCAGAGTGTCAGAGCCAGGTTTTTTTACATGGAGTGCTGAATACATGATAGAGGCAGATACATTAAGGACAATTAAGAGACTCTTAAAGTAGCACCTGGATGAATGGAAAATGGAAGGCTGTGTGGCAGGGAAAGGCCTGTACTCTGCTGTACTCTTCTATATCCTACGTTCTTCAAATACAGGACAAAGAAACACAATATATGTTTAGATGAGAAATACAACAGCAAAGAGGTTAAATATAACTTATTAATATAGAAGATCAGAGTGGGAAGCAGCTTGTCCAGGAAACTGAGAACAGAGAAGGAAATCAATAAGTACATTGTAGAGAGGCAGAAATACCAAAGGATGCATGGCAGGAAATCAGCAATGTGTGTGTTTTTTTAAGAAACACCAAAGGCTTTGGAATTTGTTCTCTGTGGAGGAGTCTAAAACTCAGTTCCAAATTGAAGATAGCCATTGTAACCACAATAAGCAGCTCAGGAGAAATTTGTAATGAAATATGGTGACTGATATTTAAATGGAAGCTTGATAAAAACATAAGGGAGAAAACTGACATGAGGTAAAATAGGGTAAGACTTATGTGAAGGAAAAACAGTGGCATCTACTTAATGGACTGAACAACTACTTTCTGTTTTGCAAAATTCATTGTAACTCTAAAAAAAAGTGATAACATGATAATTGGAAACAGTGCAAATATATTCTTATAACACTGTAACAGAAATACCTGATGTGAATATTTCAGAACAAGATGGTGCTCAGCTCAGTGTTTGTGTTTCCTCATGGTCGTATTTACCAGTGATTACATTTTCTATTCTTTTCTGAGCGCACTGTGTGTTGGACAGAAACATTCCTAGTGAATTGTTTCGAGGTGTGTCATTACGAGTAGGTGTTATATAAATGCAAGTATTATTCTTATAGTGTAACCGCATTAAACAATCAAACTGACAAGAAATACTGAACCCTAAACTTGGGCCACAGCTACTTTTCTCCAACCAAAGCATTACCTTTCTTGAAGGAAAACACTGTTGGTGAGGGTAAAAGTTTAACCAGACAGTACTTGGTACAGGCTGCACAACCGGTAAACTTGGCTCAGAAAATAGTTCCACTATTATTTTATATTGAATTTTGCTGAATAGCGTTGAAATACTTTCCAATGATGATACGAAAATGTATTTACAATAAAGTTGGCACTTCCACTTTTTGAATAAAGACATTATTTACCAACAGTTACCATCCAATGGGCAGGCAAGGGTGCATCTTCAAATATTACAGCCTATTTCTAGTTTGCAATGTCCATACCAAGTGACATGTTACCATGGCATTTTACACAGAATACTCTGTGTTAAGCGCAGAACCCCCCTTGAAGAAGTGCTTTACTCTCTCTTGAATATTCTGTGGCCTGGAAGGTGTTAATCCAGGGAAAGCAAAGGTTGGGTGTTTTCATCGTCTTTATCTATGTGTTTCAGAACTCCAGCTTCGACCACTGATTGGGATCTGGAAAAACCAAAGCAGAGTACACAAGAGTAGGATGAGTTTATTTTGACTTTGCATTTCCCCCCCAGATATTCAAGCCTGTTATTCTTGAGCCTGCTCTTGCCTATCTGCTCAGTCACCTGGATAAGGCCAGAGAGGAGAGCTGGTATCCAGGGAACTTCACCTAACTTGCCAGCATTGAGTGGAGAGTAGGAAAGGACACAAAATAAAAACATAAACAGAATATTCTGATGCAGCCTGGGAGCCATTAGATTGTCAGTAGATTTTGCAATCAATTGCCTAGCAACCTATTGCATACACAGTACTGTGCTCATATGCGTAGCCAGGGTGCCTAGGACTACTGCACAGTACCATAGTAATTTTATGTATTGCACTGTACTGCCGCTGCAAAACAAAATTCATGAGATATGTGGGTGATCATAAATCTGATTCTGGAGGAGGAGGATGGGATGGTGTCTGGCCACACTGATAATCCCTATGCCAGGGGGCCACTTCTCTCACACATGCTCAGCAACTTTCCCGTGATCTGTCCCCGGTTACGCAGAGAGAAGTTTACAGCGGCCAATTAACATACTGCCACATCTCTGATAATGTGTCAGGGCAGAGGTGGCGGGGTGGGGGGGGGGGGGTAATGGAACCCATGCAAATGGCGGAAGAACGTGCAGAATCCTCAAATCTTCTGCAGAAGAACAAATGTGATTCATACGAGGTCATCCATCATATGGAGAAGATAACGCATGAGCCTGTTTCCAAATCCACCCCCCACTACTCAGAGCTATTACCAAGGATAGGACAGAAGTCTGCATTTGGGGATCCAAATTTTATTTCAGCCAATACTAGGAGACTGTCACAGTGGTACAGAGACCCATTTGCATCTGACCATCTGGCCATTGCATCTTTGTCCACCTAGTCCCCTGAGAAGGAGCCTGATATGCAAGGGATCCTTGCAGACTGTTCCATCAGATGACTACAGGCTGCAGTTTGAAGCTGGGTGGGCCTGCACGACAGGAACTTTACAGAATGTTCTAAACTATCTCCTTACACTCCAACCAGAAGAGAGTGACTTTCCGGAAGGCAGAATAGATGCCACCTCATGTCCACAAGGAGGACATGTTTAAAACTCTTCCAAAGAGAAGAACAATTTCCTTCAGTGTTAGACCACTGATCAACCATTCTAGCTAGACGCCACACACTCACTCTATTAGCCCTGTAACTGCACTTCACTGTAAACACTTTTCAACCACATTTTATAATGCGGTTTACACTGTAAATACATGCTGGTATTTATGTATTTTGATTGCAACAAAAAACAACAAATTCAACAATTTCAAAGACGTTGCCTGGATTGGGGAGCATGCCTTATGAGAATAGGATAAGTGAACTTGACCTTTACTCCTTGGAGCAATGGAGGATGAGAGGTGACCTGATCGAGGTGTACAAGATAATGAGAGGCATTGACCGTGTGGATAGTCAGAGACTTTTCCCCAGGGCTGAAATGGCTAACGGGAGAGGGCATAGTTTTAAGGTACTTGGAAGTAGGTACAGAGGAGATGTCAGGGGTAAGTTTTTTTATGCAGAGAGTGGTGAGTGTGTGGAATGGGCTGCCGGCGGCAGTGGTGGAGGTGGAAGTGATAGGGTCTTTTAAGAGACTCCTGGATGGCAACATGGAGCTTAGAAAAATAGAGGGGTATGGGTAAAGCCTAGGTAGTTCTAAGGAAGGGATATGTTCAGCACAGCTTCGTGGGCCAAAGGGCCTGTATTGTGCTGTAGGTTTCGTATGTTTTAACAGTTATAAAGAATTATATAAAAATAACATTAGAGGTAGGGATATGGAATAAAATGTGAATGTTTTTGTTGCATGCTGTGCCAACACACCAAAGCAGATTCCTAATATATGTAAATGTATATGGTGAATAAAGTTGATCCTTGATCATTCTACCTGAACAGCAAGTGAAAAAAACTCTAAATGACTGAGGAACTAAATGGAATTAATCATTTGTCCCTTCATCTCTGTCTAGCGTCAAGCATCCTCCTGTTAATTTTACGATTCTAATGAACTTCATGAAACAAAACTACAGCTGGTGATAGAGCTGTCAAAATATTGATACACATTTCAAACTCCAGCTTACAGATAGAAATTTCTCAATGAAACTGTAATTAGAATAACATGCAGGGTGCTGAACTCTGGTTCAGTTCCAGTAAAGTCCGAGTACTTCACTGATGACTGGGAATATTGGCTGTTGTACATCTGGGCAGCAAGGAAAAGTTTCTAGTGGTGACAACAAGAATAGGCAAAAGCACAGGTTTGAATATGCTTTCAACAATAGGACTGTTTACCCTTTTTTCTTTACTTCAAATTTAACCATATATGTAACTAGAGTGACAGAGACTTTTGCATGATACTGTAATGATTTTATGTATTGCATTGCACTGCTGATACCAAAAAAAAATCAAATTTCATAACATATGTTTTGAAACTGGAGAGAGTTCAAAGGAGATTCACAAAAAAGGTTCCAGAATTGAATGGCTTGACATATGAAGAGCGTTTAATGGCTCTGGGCATTTTGGTATTCACTGCTATTCAGAAGAATGAGGGGTGACCTCATTGAAACCCATCGAATGGTGAAAGGCCTTGACAGAGTGGATGTGGAGAGGATGTTTCCTATAGTGGGAGAGCCTAAGACCAGAGGACACAGCCTCAGAATAGAGGGGTGTCCTTCTAGAATGGAGGTGAGGAGGACTTTCCCTAGCTAGAGCATGGTGTATCTATGGGATTCTTTGCCAAATGCAGCTGTGGAGGCCAAGTCTTTATGTATATTTAAGACAGAGGTTGATAGATTCTTGATTGTTCAGGGTATGAATAGATACAGAGAGAAGGAAGGAGATTGGAGTTGAGAGGAAAATTGGATCAGCCATGATAAAATGGTGGAGCTGACTCAATGGGCCACATGGCTTAATTCTGCTCCTTACGGTCTTATGATAAACCTGATTCTGATATGGGTCTCTATCGTGCACTGAGAATGGGAAGGGGGCAGGGAGAGGGGAATCATGGTTGGGAAAAGGGGAAGGAAGAGGGGAGGAAATGGGAAGCAGCAGAGAGACATTCTGTAATGCTCAAATAAAACACTTGTTTGGAATCAAATAACCTTGCCTGGTTTTCTCAGGGCTGAGTGCATCAGCACCCGCGTCACCCCCTCCTGGTCCCTAGCACTCCTTCTGTGCCACCTGTCCCACACCCCTTCCACAGTACTCCACCCTCACTATTCCCAATATCCTTTGCTCCTGCCAGATCTACAAACTCACTGTCTGATCCATGTTGACAAATACATGATGAAAATGGAATATCCACATTTTATAGATACAAGTATTAATATGTATTTCTAAGTCTAAATTTGTACTGTCACCTCAAAGTGGGTTTAGACTGAACTACAAAACCAGGTATTAGAACATGTTAGGTCTGCTCTTCAGGTGTAATTTAGTCACAGAAGAGCTTTTACCTAAACTGTGTAAGATTTTCAGATGACTGAAGAATTCAACAGTGCATTTTGAAGCGGCAGCTTAAATTACAATTAGACTCCCGCATAGTTCTGTATTATAACTGGGCTGTTGTGGGTAATGGATGTCTGAACAGTCTTCTCTGCTCAGGATGACCATGTGACCTGGCCCAGCAAGCATCCATGCTAGAACAAAGTGACAACAGAATGAGAAATTGAGAAATGACGCACAAAGGCTGAACAAACAACCACTGTCAAAAGAAGATAAACTGTACAAGTACAAAAGAAAGTAATAAATAATACTGAGAACCAGCTGAAGACTCCTCAACCTTAAGGTGAATGAACACCTTTAATGTGGTGCTGGAAGGAGCTAATTGTTGTAATCAGCCCTCCTTCTATAGCCCCCTACCATCCTTTACACCATGAGCTGTATATTGCTGGCAAGTAGCCATTCAAAAAGAATTATGTGTTAATCTGGGATTTGTTAAGAGATTCAGTTTCTGGTGGCAAGATTGAATTTTGCTGGAGGTCCCAGCATTATACTGGGAATGATGGATCCTGCATTATTCAATCTCGGGCCCCATTGTTATTCAATGGAGAATCTAGGCCTGCAGGTGAGACAGCAAAGGAGAAGTTAAGTTTTAGTTTTAACATGTGCGCTTTAGTTTAATGTTTATAAATTATTTCTGTGTTTTAAATAATTTTATTTTCTATTTTGTAAGCTATCAAAGATATTAAAATCAGTGGATCACCATGGTAGCGTAACAGTTAGCACAATGCTATTACAGCTCGGGATGTTGGAGTTCAGAGTTGAATTCCAGCACTTTATAAGATGACGAGAGGCATTGATCGTCTGGATAGTCAGCGGCTTTTTCCCAGGGCTGAAATAGGTAGCATGAGAGGGCACAGTTTTAAGGTGCTTGAAAGTAGGTACAGAGGAGATATCGGGGTAAGTTTTTTTTACACAGAGAGTGGTGAGTGCGTGGAATGGCTGCCATCAATGGTGGTGGAGGTGGAAACAATAGGGTCTTTTATGAGATTCCTGGATGGCTACATGGAGCTTAGATAAATAGAGGGCTATGGGTAAAGCCTAGTTAGGGACATGTTAGGCACATCTTTGTGGGCCGAAGAGTCTGTATTGTGCTGTAGGTTTTCTATGTTTCTACTGTCTGTAAGAAGTTTGTATGTCCTTCCAGTGAGCATATGGGTTTCCTCCGGGTGCTCTGGTTTCCTCCCACAGTCCAAAGACATCGAGGTTAGGAGGTGAATTGGTCATTGTAAATTGTCCTGTGATTAGGCTGCGGTTAAATAGGTGGGTTGCTTGGCCATGTAACTTATTGGACCAGAAGGGCCTGTTCATGCTGTTTCTCTAAATAAATAAACGGTACAGGAAGTGAAGCTCTATCACAGGAAGGAACTTTAGGTTAAAGTATACCAGGGACATTTCATTGGAGAGGAATTTGCCCAGTGAAGCACAATAGCTATTAGCAGTTCACCAGGAGCTGTAGGTATGGAACAAGGACAACGTTCCCTTGATTCCAGGATGTCAACCTTCAAGCACAGGGTTCTTTCCCGATATCAGATTGGAGCTCTATAAATGGCTGAGCATTCATGAATATTCCAACAATCTTAATTCAAAGTCAAGGCAAAACCAAAGTCAGGTTGAGTAAGCAGTTCTGGAAGAAAGACCTGCCCTTACAGAATAAGTGTAGCCAGATCCATTCTGTTAGTTTTAGTGGTTAACAATCTGTGATGTTTGCATATGTACACAGGAACACACACAAAATGCTGGAGGAGCTCAGGCAGCATTTATGGAAATGAATAAGCAGTCAATGTTGCAGGCTGAGACCCTTCTTCAAGACTGAAATCTTAACACTTTACTCATTTCCATAGATGCTGCCCCACCTGCTGAACTTGTCCATCATTTTGTGCGTATTGCTTTGGATTTCCAGCATGTGCCGAACTTCTCATGTCTACAATAGGTACACAGGATTTGTTCTTTGCATCATAGAGAAGAAGAGCATAGAAAAAGCCTTTTGGCCCATCTAGGACATGCCAAAACTATTTAAACTACCTACTCCCATCGACCCGCACTGGAATCATTACCCTCCATGTCCCTACAATCCATGTACCTATCCAAACTTCCCTTAGGAAGGCCTTTGACAAAGTGCTACATGTGAGGCTGCTTAACAATCTATGAGCCAATGGTATTACAGGAAAGATTCTAGCATGGCTACAGCAGTGGCTGATTGGCAGGTGGCAATGAGTGGGAATAAAGGAAGCCGTTTCTGGCTGGCTGCCAGTAACTAGTGGTGTTCCACAGGGTTCTAAGTTGGGACTGTTTCTTTATACGTTGCATGTCAATAAGTTTGCAGACGATATTGTGTACAGTTCTGGTCACCGAATTATAGGAAAGATATCAACAAAATAGAGAGAGTACAGAGAAGATTTACCAGAATGTTACCTGGGTTTCAGCACCTAAGTTACAGGGAAAGGTTGAACAAGTTAGGTCTTTATTCCTTGGAGCGTAGAAGGTTGAAGGGGAACTTGATGGAGGTATTTAAAATAATGAGGGGGATAAATCGAGTTGACGTGGATAGGCTTTTTCCATTGAGAGTAGGGGAGATTCAAACAAGAGGACATGATTTGAGAGTTAGGGGGCAAAAGTTTAAGGGTAACACAAGGGGGAATTTCTTTACTCAGAGAGTGGTAGCTGTGTGGAACGAGATTCCAGTAGAAGTGGTAGAGGCAGGTTTGGTATTGTCATTTAAAGTAAAATTGGATAGGTATATGGACAGGAAAGGAATGGAGGATTATGGGCTGAGTGCAGGCCAGTGGGACTAGGTGAGTGTAAGCATCAGCACGGACTAGAAGGGCCGAGATGGCCTGTTTCCGTGCTGTAATTGTTATACGGTTATATGATATGGAGATAGGTGGAGGGGCAGGTAGTTTTGAGGAAGTAGAGAGGCTACAACAGGACTTGGACAGATTAGGAGAATAAACAAAGAAATGGGAGATGGAATACAGTGTTGAGAAGTGTCTGGTCATGCACTCTAGTAGAAGAAATGAAATAGTGGACTATATTCTAAATGGAAATAGAGAAAATACAAAAAAAAACTGAGGTGCAAAGGGAAGGGAGTCCTTGTGCAGGATTCCCTAAGAGTTAATTTGCAAGTTGAGTCTGTGGCGAGGAAGGCAAATGCAATGTTTGCATTCATTTCAAGAGGACTGGAATATAAAAGCAAGGATGTAACGTTGAAACTTTATAAAGCACTGGTGAGGCCTCACTTGGAGTATTGTGACCAGTTTTGGTCCTCTTATCTTAGAAAGGATGTGCCGAAACTGGAGAAGATTCAAAGGAGGCTCATGAAAATGATTCCAGGATTGAACAGCTTGTCATCTGAAGAGCTTTTGGTGGCTCTGGACTTGTATTCACTGAAAATCAGAAGAATGATGGGTAGCTTCATTGAAAACTATCAAATGGTGAAAGGCCTTGAAGGAAAGAGTGTGTATGGAGAGGATGTTTCCTGTGGTGGGAGAGCCTAAGACCAGAGGACAAAGCATCAGAATAGTGGGGTGTCTTTTAGAACAGATATGAAGAGGAATTTCTTCAGCCAGAGAGACCACAGGCAGCTGTAATGGCCAAGTCTTTATGTATATTTAAGGCAGAGGGTGATAGATCTTTGATTGGTCAGTTCTGGTCATCTCATTACAGAAAGGATGTGGATACTATAGACAGAGTGTAGAGGAGATTTACAACGATGTTGCCTGGATTGGAGAATAGGTTGAGTGATCTTGGCCTTTTCTCCTTGGAATGACGAAGGACGAGAGGTGACGTAATAGGGGTGTATAAGAGGCTTTCATTGTGTGGATAGCCAGAGGCTTTTTCCCAGGGCTGAATTGGCTACAAGAGGGGACATAGTTTTAAGGTGCTTAGAAGTAAGTACAAGAGGGATGCCAGAGGTAAGTTTTTCATACAAAGAATGATGCGTGCATGGAATGCATTGCCAGTGAAGGTGGTAAAGGCGGATACAATAAGGTCTTTTAAGAAACTCTTAGATAGGACATGGAGGTTAGAAAAATAGAGGGCTATGCAGTAGGGAAACTCTAGGCAGTTTCTAGAGTAGGTTGCATGATCAGCACAACATTGTGGGCCAAAGGGCCTGTAATATGCTGTAGATTTCTATGTTTCTATTTTTCTATGTCAGGGCATGAAGGGATACGGGGAGAAGGCAGCAGATTGGGGCTGAGAGGAAAATTGGATCAGCCATGATGAAATTGCGGAGCAGACACGATGGGCCAAATGGCTTAATTCTGCTCATATATCTTATGGTCTTAAACATTGAAATCAAGCTCGCATGCACCACTTGTGCTGGCTGCTCATTCCACACGCTCACAACCTTCTGAGTGAAGAGGATTCTCCTCATGTTCCCCTTAAATTTTTCAACTTTCACCCACGTAATCTGGTTGTAATCCTACCCAACCTCACTGGAAAAAGCATGCTTGCTTTTACTCCATCTATACCCCTTATAATTTTGTGTACATCTAACTAATCTCCTTACCAAAACTGCATACAATAAGGTGCCACACACGAGGCTGCTTACCAAGTTAAGAGCCCATGGTATTACAGGAAAGTTACTAATGTGGTTAGAGCATTGGCTGATTGGTATGAGGCAGTGAGTGGGAATAAAAGGATCCTTTTCTGGTTGGCTGCCAGTGACAAGTGGTGTTCTGCACCAGTGGTGTTGGGACCACTTCTTTTTATGCTGTATATAAATGACTTAGATGATGGAATAGATGGCATTGTTGCCAAGTTTGCAGATGATATGAAAATATGAAGGGGGCAGGTAATGTTGAGGAAACAGGTAGGATGCAGAATGACTTAGACAGATTAGGAGAATGGGCAAGAAAGTGGGAAATGAAATACAACATTGAAAAATGCATGGTCGTGCACTTTGGTAGTAGAAATAAATGTGCGGACTACTTTCTAAACGGAAAGAAAATCCAGGAATATGAGATCCAAAGGGACTTGGGAGTCCTTGTGCAGACCACCCTGAAGGTTAACTTGCAGGTTGAGTCAGTGGTGAGGAAGGCAAATGCCATGTTAGCATTCATTTCAAGAGGTCTAGAATACAAGAGCAAGGATGTGATGCTGAGACTTTATAAAGCACTGGTGAGGCCTCACCTCGAATATTGTGAACAGTTTTGTGCCCCTCATCTTAGAAAAGATGTGCTTGCATTGGAGAGGATCCAGAAGAGGTTTACAAGGATGATTCCAGGAATGAAAGGGTTTCCATACAAGGAACGTTTGATGGCTCAGTGTCTGTACTCTCTGGAATTCAGAAGGATGAGGGGAGATCTTATTGAAAACTTTTGAATGTTGAAAATCCTAGACAGAGTAGATGTGGAAAGGATGTTTCCCATGGTGGGCACAGCCTCAGGATAGAAGGGAACCCTTTCAAAACAGAGATGCAGAGAAATTTCTTTAGCCAAAGGGTGGTGACTTTGTGGAATTTGTTGCCACATACAGCTGTGGAGGCCAGCTCATCGGCTGTACTTAAGGCAGAGATTGATAGGTTCGTGATTGGACGTGGCATCAAAGGTTACGGGGAGAAGGCCGGGAACTAGGGTGGGGGAGAAGACAGAAAAGAGGATCAATCATGATTGAACGGCGAAGCAGATTTGATGGGCCAGATAGCCTAATTCTGCTCCTATGTCTTATGGTTTTATGATGTAGTACTCCAATTACACCTCACCAACATCTTACAGAACTTTAACGTAACATTCCAGCTCTTGTACTCAATACTTTGATTTAAAGTGATGAGAGCTTCCTTTATGATGCTACCTACATATGACACCATGTTGAATGAATTATGGACCCATATTCACAGATCCCTTTGTTCTACCACACTCCTTAGTGCCCTACCATTCGCTGTTTTAGACCTACCCTGTTTGTTACTACCGAAGTGCAAAACCTCATACTTGTCTGCATTAAATTCTATCTGCCCTTTTTCAGCTCATTTTCCCGGCTGATGCAGATCCCTCTGCGACCATGATGGCTTTCTTCATTCTCCACTATACCCCTAATCTTGATGTCATCTGTAAATTTGCTATCCTAGTTAACAACCTTACCATCCAGATCATTGATACAGATGGCAAAAGAACAAAGGACTCAGCACCAATCCCTGCGGCACACCGCTCGTCACGGGCCTCCAGTCAGAGGGGCAACCATCTACAACCACTTTCTGGCTTCTTCTTCAAAGCTAATGTCGAATCCAAATTACTACCTCATGTTGAAAGCTAAGCAACTGAACCTTCTTGATCAACCTCTCATGCAGGACCTTGTCAAATGCCTTGCTAGAGTCCATGCAGAGAACATCCACTGACTTGCCTTCATCCATTTTCCTGGTAACTTCCTCGAAATACTCCATAAGATTGGTTAGAAATGACCTACTACGCATGAAGCCATGCTGACTGCCCTTAATCCGTCCCTGTCTATCCAAATACTTATATATCTGGTCCCTTAGAACACCTTCCAATAACTTTCCCACAGCTAATGTCCAACTCACTGATCTACAATTTCCTGGTTTATGTTTGGAGCCTTTTTTAAACAGCAGAACAACATTGGCTATCCCTGTCGCTAAGGGTGATTTGAATATCACTGCTAGGGACCCAGCAATTTCTGACACTTGCCCCCCCATACAGTCTAAGGGAACACCTTGTCAAGGTCCTGGGATTTATCCAGCCTGACTTCCCTCAGGATAGCAAACAACCCCTCCTCTGTAATCTGTGCAAGGTCCATGAAGTTGATGCCACTTCTATAGACTCTGTCTCTATCTCTTGAGGAAATACAGATGCAAAAAAAAATTATTTAAAATCTCCCCTATCTGTTTTGGCTCCACACATGAATTACTATTCTGGTCTTCCAAAGGACCAATTTTGCCCCTCGCAATCCTTTTGCTCTTAACATATCTGTAGAATCCCTTAGGATTCTCCTTCACCAAATATAGCTTCATGCGGTATTTCTGTGGTTTACTCTTACACAAGCATTAGCTAATTTTTAACTACACATTTTAACATGAGTTAATGAGCCCCCGATCTGAAAATCCATTTCATTAACAAAATTTGTTAGTATTCATGGCATGTTGCACGAGTACTTAGAGGTCAGATGTGCAATTTTTCTGAATCAGCTGTGGTCTACTGCTCTTAATGGTGGGCACTTTACATTCTGTGAAATAACCAGTCGATTATAACTTCAATCAATGACAGAATCCTTGGGGATACTGCCAGAATTATTCGCAGAGCAAAGGGCATACTTTGGAATAATGTGGCCATTAAAAGGTGTAAATTTTATGTAAATGTTATACCTTATATCTGTTTTGGGGGAATCAATCAAAAATTTTGCAGCTCCGTTCAGTCCTTCTAGTAGAATGAGAATAAAGATATTATTATATTCATCCCTCTAAAAGCTTGTATTCTGCCTGGGGTCTTATAGATGATCAATCAGTCAGATAATAGGCAATGCAGTGACACAGCTAGCAGAGCTACTCTCTCACAACTGCAGTGACCCAGGTTAAACGTGACCACCAGTGTAGAGTTCCTCTCTGTGACTTATATGAGCTACTTTTCCCAAGGAGTGAAGTTGATCAACAGCTCCACCCCTAACCCACCACACCATCCATTACCACTACTTTATCATTTCCTGTCAGAGTTACATTATGCACAAACGTAAATTTAATCTTGTACGTTATCCCAAGGTAAGGCTAGAGTTAAATCAGGGTTTGCTGGACGGCACAAACAAGCAAATAAATAAATAAATAATAAACACTCTGTTCTTTATCTTATTCTTTTTTAAAATGTATGCTGCATTGGATCCAGAGTGATAATTATGTTGTTTCCTTATAAAACTAAACAATCTTGAATCTTGAGTTGCTTCTATTTTCAAAATGCAAGTCTTTGAGTTGTGGGATATAGGTTAATTGGCCACTATAAGTCCATCCTAATGTGTGTCTGAATGATAGATTTTTGAAGAGAAGGAAGTTGATTAGAATGTGGGAAGAATAAAACAGAAAAATGGTGTTTTGCTGTAAAATGAATGCCTGATGACTGATGTGAACTGAGTGGGCCAAAGAATCTGCTTCTGTATTGTGTGACTCTCCGTATAATCTATTGAACATTGTTCGATGCAGTTTTTATTGCATTGCAAGATATCCTGGTCTTAATATTCCTTCATTGCCACTCAGTTTTGTAAAACTGCTTAAAATAGGAGACATCGTTAAAATAAAACAGGACACAGACATGAGATCCTCTAGATGCTGGATATTTTGAAACATTGACTATTTATGCCCCTGCATAAGTGCTGCTCCATCCAAGAGGCTTGTTGTATGGTTTGGGGGCTTGTGTGCATCGATGACCCACAGAGCTATGTTGGCTGGAGTCAGGGCCTTATGCTTTGGCTCATGGTAGGTCACCCATGCCAAACAGGTCAAAGGGTAGAGGCCAGGTTAAGAGTGGTCCACCTGTCCTCCAGGTTCGGGGGTTCAGCTCAGGGCCAACAACCCTGATTGGTCAAAAAACAACTGTTACAAAAACAGCAATGAAAAATCTTTCTGTATCTGTGTGTGATGGTGTGGACAGACAGAGATGGAGGGCCTTCATTGCCCTAAATGCCAGCAATGCAACGGACAGTAAATATACATGCTGCCTGACTCACTGAATTTTGCCAGCATTTTATGCATGCTGCTTAAATACTGCCAATGATGCGCTGGTGTTTAGGCAGCGATGAAGGTCCTCCATCTTCGGTGACGTTCAGGGCTTCCTTCACCATGTCAGTAGCTTCCTCATTTTTCACTATTGTCAGTCATGCAAGTCTGGAGACTCAGGAATACCATCGCTCTCAGATATAGATGTTTCCGTAACAGTTTTGTTTTACCAGTTAAGGTTGTTAGGCCTGAGCTGAATCGCCAAACCTGGAGGACCAGCAAACCACTCTTAGTCTGGCCTCTAACCATTGACCTGTTTGGCATGGGTGACCAAAGCATAAAGCCCTGACTCCAGCCAACATAGCCCTCATGTCATTGAGGCACGCAAGCCTCCAAATCATGACAAGATTATGGTCCTCTTGGAAGAAATGAAGAACTGGCTTTGGTAAACTGCAGATAGCACAAAACAGCAATTCATCATAAAGCATTACATTGATCTTCTTGACAACTTTCTCTCTCTCTTTAGCCCAATCCCTGCTATGATGTTTGCTAGCATTTTGGAGCAATTCAAGTTAATGTTCCTAACATCTCTGTAGAAATCTCTCTAACGAGATTCAATTAAAATGGTCACATATTATTGCTATCATGGCTGATAAAATGGAAACTTAGCGCTCACAGAATGAAATAATGTTTTGATAAGTTTCTGATGTTATATTTAGGATATTTTAAATAATGGAAAAGAAGTTTTAGTATTTAATATCCATATATATTGTTGTCTCATACCAAATATCTTCAAGGCCGATTCCCTAATGGTTGGCATAAGCCAATAATATGGGCATAAAGGTTAACAAGATTATCCATCTTTTAAATTGTCGTAGGTCAAGTGGTCATTGGTAGTTGATATAGTGTCTGGGCGAGTGTTAGCATCTAGAAAAGGCTAATGGGAATCTAGGGAAAAATCTTGTATTTCAAAAATAGAAATAATGTAGCGAATGGATGCTGCACAAACAGAGCAGATTCAATGGGTCAAAAGGCCAGTTCCCATGCGGTATGAATCTACAACTAATACTAATCATGAGTAGCTCTCTCAACAAGCCCACTTAAAATAAAAAAATGTAAATTGGTACTTCTCAAGAACAAAGCAACCATGGACATTTTCCTCGTATATATTCAGATAGATTGGTGCTTTTCTACTTGGCAGATTTTATAAATTGAGATACATTTATCGGAGAGATATACAGGCAGCGTCTCAAATTAGCTAAATAGAATACAAACCTCTTCATAGATTTTGGAGACAAGGACTTCTCCACATCTTTGAAAGACATATTATAGGAATCGCTAACATATTCATTGTCATCATCATACTCGTGTTCCAGCAGAGTTCTTGCCCATGTTCCCATGTCATAGGGTGGCAGCATCCCTCCAAATTCTGAAGGCAAGATTTCGGGATGTATAAGCTGATGAAGACTATTTAGGTTATTTCCATGCATAAATATCTAGAAAGATGACATAGCAACAACATTCATGTTAATATTGGAATATTAAAGCTGCAGCACCTTTCAAAAGCATTTTTCATATTTAAATTAAAGTCCAACATGCTCCTTAAGCTTACTATCTTGAAATATATTTGCCACATTTCTTTTCTGAAACAGCACATGCAAGTTCAGTATTTCCATTAGTGTGGGCTAAGAGGGATGAAAGTGACTACAAATTCCCATTTGTTTCTATGACCAAGGAAATGATTTGCAAATTAATAAGCAAATGTCAACCTACAAAGAACAATTAACCTATAAATGATCTTATGCTATCTGTAAACTCCAGCTGATCTCCAGTTATGTCTATTTATAATGATTGCACCTTATTACCTTAAAGATGCTACAATCATTATACAACACCGAGGAATCTGTTGCTATCAATTATGTGAATTTTCTGCTTTAATTTGCAAAAAAAAAATAAAAAATCCCTTGAGCATTCTTAGGTCAGATCTATCCTAGGCAGGTACAAAGGTCTCTGTGCTTAGCATGAAGGAAAGTCCAACTGAAATATTGTCATCTTATTATGATTTTAAAATGAGACTGCAAAAAATCCAAATGGTGAGTATGATAATAATTTCCCGTGCTTACCTTTTGGGTGACAAAGAATGCAACATTATCTATTAATGCTGCACAAGTGCAGTTCATGTGTTTCTCATATTAGATTTTTGAATAGCTCGTTTAAAACACTCGTTGATACAAAACACTGCATTGATAAAAACACTACATTGATACAAATGTAGAAATGAGCTGGTACCAAATGAGGCAAAACCTCAACAAAAAGATATCGAACATGGAACGGTCCTTTTGCTTCACAATCTCTGTGCCTGTATATGAGTTTCCAACATTCAATTCAGTTACAAAGACCTTTCTCTAGGAGTGTGTGTTGTAACATATGCAGAGCACACCAGCACTTCAGTGGACAAGACTCCCTGTTGAGACTGCAGTTGGAAAATCGCCCTTAGCAGATAAGAAATTTGTCAGATAATAACAATTCTGGGGACAATTTGTTTTACATAACACAATGAAATAAACCTGATCTAAATTCGCTGCTGTGTCTTTTTCATTCAAGGTCAATTCATTGTTCCTGTACACCCAGTGAGGTGATACACTTCAACATAAGTTTTAATAGACAATATTGCATTCCAAGCATCTTAGCACAGTTAATGCCCATGATAATGTGTTAATGGTAATTTATTGATAACAAATTGCTTTGTATCTTTTAATATTTTTGAATATATTTATCTCACCCTTTTTCTAGTCTTCTCTTTCAGGAAGGGCCTAATGACAGTATAAAGAGCATGAATATACCAAGGCTGATTGACAAAATGGATTCCTCCAAAACGAGAGGGAAAGCTGTCCTGAAATAAGAAAAATAAGCAATTAATCTTCCAGCTGTTATACTTCAGTAGATTTAATTGTTTGTCCCTTCACGTACAAGGCAAACAATATACAATGTTTGCTCAATTAAAAAAAATTGTACTGCTCTTGAATTCAATCTAGAACGCTTCATCCAACTAACATATTTAATTAGCGTCTCCTTAAGGAACCGAAACCCAAAATCCTCTTTAATAAAATATTCAAAGTGAAGCTTACTTTCGCTCATTAATTGCAAAATACATGAGATTTTGTAGTGTGTTAATGGGAACGAGAATTATCAACCAATCGCAATTTGTTTTTCAAACTGAACCTTTAAAATGTATAAAGCACTTTACAAGTCATTTATGTCTAAATCTCTGGAGTGTACAATTATCAGAACAAATGGATGAGTGCCAGGAGAGAGAGAAAAAATCTGTAACAAAGGATTCAATGCCTTGCTGGATGCTGTATAGGTTAACATATCTTGAGGTCAAGGTAAGGTCAGGCATAAACAGAAAATATAATAACTAGAGTAATTTGCAATATTAACAATCATAAGAGGAAAGATGGGCTAAAATCACTTGAATGCTGAAGCATAAAGAAACAGCTTGGCTTTTACATTTAATCACTAGCATGTAGGGAAATAAGTAACCAAACAATATATTGTTAACAATGACATAGCAATTACAATAATTATATCATGGAAGTTATTCGCTGCATATACAATAGAAATCTGTGCCTATAATCGCTGCACAAAAACTAATTCCTTTAAAAGAAAAGAGTTATCATTTGCAAGCAGACATGTTTTACAGTAGTCTGTTAATGTGAAGAACAGTAATTTTTAGATGGATAATGGAATATACAATAGCATAATCAAGTAAACATTATTAAACTTTTCATCTTGGGAGAATGGAAATTCCCTGCTGTTCAGCATCACTAAGCTCACTAATCTCTATAACAAATTCCTATTGGAAAAATTGCCATATAACACGATGTTATGTGTCTGCAGTAGGTGGTAGCAACCACACAAGAGAAATCACTTAATACTACTTGGGGGAAGCTCCAATTGACATGTTTAACAGAGGAAGCTTAGAAGACCGAACCACCGGTTGGTAGATGACAGTGTAGAATTACTGGATAGACTTTCTCATTCCAAGATTCAGGCTTTCCGCAACGTTCATCCCTGTGCAGCTGGGATCAGACACACATCAAGTCTTGAGAAATTCCTATGCTTAAAACACCTTAAACATGAGAAATTCTGCAAATGCTGGAAATCCAGAGCAATACACACCAAATACTGGAGAAACTCAGCATGTCTGGAAATTGATAAGCAGTCAATGTTTTGGGCCCAGACCATACTTCAGGAATGGAAAAGGTGAGGGAGTTTTTTTTTTACCAGGAGAAGAAATCAAAATTCATCAGATCATGTGTTGTTCTCATTATTATCATCAGGAAAGAGGTACAGAAGCTTGAAGGCACACACTCAACGATTCAGGAACAGCTTCTTCCCCTCTGCCATCCAATTTCTGAATGGACATTGAACCCACAAACAATACCTCACAACTTTTTTTTTTACACTACTTAACTATCATATATATTTATTTAATTTAATTCATGTTTTTTCTCTATTATCATTTATTGCATTGTATTGTTGCTGCAAAGACAACAAATTCCACGATACATGCCAGTCATATTAAACTAGATTCTGATTATGATCAGGATGCAGGCTACCCAGACAGAATATAAGATGTTACTCCTCCACCCTGAGAATGGCCTCATCATGGCACAAAAGGGAGGCTACGGAATGATATGTCAGAATGGGAATGGAAATTAAAATGTTTGACCAAAACAAAGTTCCACTTTTGACAGATGGATCAGAGATGCTCAATGAAGCGGTCCCCAATTTACCATGGGCCTCACCAATATAGAGGGAGCATCGGACGCAATAGCTGACCCCAGCAGATTCGCAGGTGAAGTGTTGTCCTACCTGTGTAATGTCCTGGTTAAAATGTTTACTCTTATGCTGTAGGTATTTCATTTTATGAGTTCTGTAAGAGCAGTCTGTTCTGCTTTAAGCATGTTTGGGTTTGAGCTAAAGAAAGGGGCTATATTGTTCAACTTAGGAATGTTGTGTCAGCCAATCATGGGGTTAGACTATGAGGAGAGATTGAGTTTCCTGGGACTATACTTGCTGGAATTCAGGAGAATGAGGGGAGATCTTATAGAAACATATAAAATTATGAAAGGGCTAGATAAGATAGAGGTAGGAAAGTTGTTTCCACTGGTAGGTGAGACTTGAACTAAAGAACACAGCCTCAAGATTTGGGGAGTAGATTTGGGACAGAGATGAGTAGGAACTGCTTTTCCCAGAATTCTCTTCCCAATGAAGCAGTGGAGGCTACCTCTGTAAATATATTTAAGGCAAGGTTGGATAGATTTTTGCATAGTAGGGAAATTAAGAGTTATGGGTAAAAGGCTGCTATATGGAGATGAGTCCATGGTCACATCAGCCATGATCTTATTGGATGGCAGATCAGGCTTGATGGGTCAAATGGCCTACTCCTACTCCTATTTCTTATGTTCTTATCAGGATGATGGAAATGGAAGAATATTCTAGAAAATGCTGAGCAGAGAGAGGTTTTTGTGATGGACACCATTTTGAATAAAGGTCTTATGTGCACATTTGGACTGGGATAACTGTAATGGACCCTTTTTACTTCTTTTGTTCTTTTCTTTTTCCTACTAACTGTTCGATAAAGCTGAAATTTGTAAATGTACTTTATTTATAATTGTATGCAGTGTACGATCTGTTATTTCTTGCCGATGGCTAATTGCATGGGGGCAGTATTTACACAGTATTTGCAAAGATTGGGGTCAGGGTGTTGAGACATCCCAACTTCCTGGTTTTGATGGGACTCAAGTCATACTGACTCTAGACGTGTGGAGCTTGAGAAAGGTGGTTTTCTCACCGCTGAGTCCAGTGGCTGTTAGCGGGGGGCTAACGAGGTGTGACTCTAAAAAAACACCTGGTAAAAAGGGGTTTCACCTGGAAGGACTGTTTGGAGCCCTGAATGGAGGGGAGGGAGGAGGTGAATGGGCAGGTGTAGCATTTTGGCCAGGGATAAGTGCTGGGAGGGAGATTAGTGGGGAGGGATAAATGGACAAGGCAATCATGCAGAGAGCGATCACTGCAGAAAGGGAAAGAGGTAAAATAATGTTGGTGGTATGATCCCTTTAGAGATGATGAAAGTAACAGATTTGAAGATATGTTGGATTTGAAGGCTTATAGGGTGGTTGGTAAGGGCAGGAGGGTATTATCATTATTAAGTTGGCCAGAAGATGGAGTGAGTGTGGATGTTTGAGAAATAGTAGAGATGCAGGTGAGGGCAGCCTCAATGCTGGAGGAAGGGAACACTGTTCTTTAAAGAAGGAAGACATCTCTGATGTCCTGGAAAGGAAAGCCTCATCCTGGGAACAGATGCAGTGGAGACAAGGAAACTGAGAAAAGGCATTTTTATAGGAGCTATGGTGGGAAGAAGTCTAGTCAAGATAACTGGGAATTGGTAGGTTTATTAAAGATGTTGGCCGACAGTTTGTTTCCAGAGATAGAGACAGAGATTTATACATACTAATTGACCCAATACTTTTGCTTTGCTTCAGACTTCAAATGCTATTTTTCATTAATTTTATCTTCCATCAGTTAATTCCAAATGAATGGAGTAGATCAAAGAGATACGGTGGAAATACTAACCCATCTTTTGATGTTCAGAATTTAAAATACCAGCAAATTTTTTTTCTCACTTAGAAAATTTTTCATGTCTCAGTGTCTTCACTCTAAGTCTGGGTCAATAAATGCACAGCTGCAAAACAATGGGGCTTTTTTTGCTGCACTCAAATTTGACTTACCCAATTGCTTTGGGTATCTTGCAGGGAGATAACCATCTCTCATCTTCTTCTTCTGGTAGCTGGCAGTCCAACTTAAAAGTGCATTACCACCACCAACTGGACTGGAGTGTGATGCAGAGAAATCTTACTACTTCTCTTTCAGATGAAAGGTAATTTATCCCAAAAGGCACTATAGATTGTAAGTAATGAAAGACAATACTGAGAGCCATCAGCTAGGTAATCAGCTGTGTGTAAATCAGCTACATAATCATTATCTCAATTGCAGCAGGTGAATCCACTTTGGGAGGTTTATCGATTAATGCCCTTTGTAGATCAGTAAATGGTTATGGCCAAGAGGAAAATACTTCGCCAATCCTACTGGAAAGTAGGCGACTAACTGTGACTCACTTACTGATGCTGTACTGTCGAAAGTACTGGTCTATGAAAATATCAAATAGTCTGACTCTCATAAATTTTGAAATGGCTTTGTTGCCCAAGTAGGTTAGCAGGGCAATTTGTTTGCCTAAATAATGTCCACATGACCCCAAACTATTTTAGAGAGCTGTTTTATCTTGTTGTTTTGGGTAGATGGAAGAACCCATCTTGGGAATTTGGAGGCTCTGCAGTGAGTGATCCCTCACTCCAGTAGACATTTAGAAACTGTTAAAAATTAGCTACAGATTTCTACATACAGGATACAAGAGCGGACCATTCCAAAGGGAAGCAAGTTCAGATTTATGTACGGAATTCCGGGAATATCCAGGGCTCTGGGCTAAACCGGTAGGGGTAATTACAAGGCTGGACAGACCTGTATTTGGAGGCTTGTGTGCCTCAATGCCTCAGAGAGTGATGTTGGCTGGAGTCAGGGCTTTGTGCTTTGGCTCTAGGTAGGGTCACCCATGCCAAAAAGGTCAAAGGATAGAGGCCACACTAAGAGCTGTCCACTGGTCCTCCAGGTTCAACCCAAGGTTAACAACCCTAACCGGTAAAACAAAATTGTTACTGAAATAGTAATGGAGAATCCTTCTACATCTGTGTGTGACAGTATTCCTGAGTCTCTACCCAGAAATTTCATTACTGACAATAGTGAAAACCGAGCTACTAACACAATGAAGGAAGCCCTGAACACCACCAGAGATGAAGGACCTTCATTGCTGCCCTTAATGCCAATGGCATTACAGGCAGTGGAGAGAACAGGCCATGACTATCTTAAAATTCCAACAGTTGAATATCCTAAGACTAAGTGAATTCAAAGGCCACCTGTGGTTAATTTTCCACCATTAGGCGGAGAAGAACTTACATTTGTGATTGCCCACTGGTCATTATCCACATATAGATGGTGTTTACGTGATAGAGCTATCTATGTGCAGTGTTAACACTATCTCCAGTAGAATATCCCATTGGAGCAGCAATCCACTGTTGCCATCGCTAATATGCAAATACAGAAAAACCTACAACCTTCATAAGGTTTGCAGGTTTTATTTAGCAACACGAGCTGTAACAGTTATAGAAGGGCTGCTCTATGCACAACAGCTAAAGAGTTCACCTTTAGAGACGTTGCCTTAGCAACAGATGTAAGATTCCAAGTTGAAGTTCTCTTTAGGATTTACTGTAACAGAATAGCAATTATGAACACTGTGTGAATGCCAGCAGTGAAAGATACAGTTTTCATTTCAGTTCTCATCTAAAATTAGAAATCAGTCAGGGTAAAATAAAAAAAAGAAATAACTGCCCACGGAATGGAGCAATCAACATTTCATTAGGACCGAGATGAGGAAAAACTTCTTCACACAGAGAGTGGTGAATCTGTGGAATTCTCTGCCACAGGAAACAGTTGAGGCCGGTTCATTGGCTATATTTAAGAGGAAGTTAGATATGGCCCTTGTGGCTAAAGGGATCGGGGGGTATGGAGAGAAAGCAGGTACAGGGTTCTGAGTTGGATGATCAGCCATGATCATACTGAATGGCGGTGTAGGCTCGAAGGGCCGAATGGCCTACTCCTGCACCTATTTTCTATGTTTCATGATTATTCTGATACTAATGGAATTAAATACCAACAAGCAGAGCTTTGTTTTATATTGAAGTATCTACGTATTTGTGAAGCAATGTGATATTTTTAAATAGTTAAAACTCACTTAGTTGTTAGTTACATGGTGGAAAATTACCTCATTATGGTATCCGTAAACGATTTCAAAATAATATCTCATATTTCCTTACAATACTGAAGGAGGCTATCAAGGTAATAGCATCATAGAGTACTGCAGCATAGAAACAAGCCCCTAAGCCCATCTATTCCATGCCAAACTATTTAGCTGCCCAGTCCCATTGACCTGCATCCAGACCATATTCCTCCATATTCCTCCCATCCACGTACCTATCCAAATTTCTCTTGCATCCACCACTTCTGCTGGCAGTTTGTTCCACACTCTCATCGCGCTCTGAGTGAAAATGTTTCTGCTCATCTTCCCTCTAAACATTTCAACTTTTACCCTTAATCCATGATCTCAAGTGGGAAAAGCCTGCTTTAAACCCTATCTGTACCCCTCTTAATTTTGTATTCCTCTATGACATCTCCCCTCATTTCCATATACTCTCGGAAATAAAGTTCTAACCTATTCTACCTTTCCCTGTGACTCGGGTCCTCAGGTCCTGGCAACATCCTTGTAAATTTTCTCAATCTTATCAATATCTTTCCTGTAGGCAGGTGACCAGAATTGAACACAAGTCTCCAAACTAGGCCTCACCAATGTCTCGTACAACTTGAACGAAACATCCCAACCCCTGTACTCAAAATTTTGATTTATGAAAGCCAATGCGCCAAAAACTCTCTTTCAACCTTATCTAGATGCGATGCCTCTTTCAAGGAATTATGAACCTGCATTCCCAGATCCCTCTGTTCTACTGCATTTCCCAGTGCCCTCACTGTGCAAGTCCTACACTGGTCTGTACTCCCGAAGTGCAACACGTCACAAATGCCTGCATTAAATTCCAAGCTTTAAGAGCATTCCCATCAATCTCATTTCCCCACAATTCCTCATAATATATTCAAAATTCAAAAAACTTTGAAGTAAATTTGTTATCAATGGACTCACACAACCAGGTTCAAGAACAGTTCTTACCCCTCAACCATCAGGCTCTTGAACCAAAGGGTTTAACTTCACTCAACTTCACTTGCACCACACAGAAATGTACCCACAACCTGTGGACTCACTTTCCATGAGTCTTCATCTCATTGTCTTGATAATCATTGCTTATTTATTATTATTATTATTTCTTTCCTTTTGTATTTGCACAGTTTGTTGTCTTTCGTACACTGGTTGAACATGCAAGTTGGTGTGGTCTTTCATTGACTCTATTAAGGTTATTATTCTATTATGGATTCTATTATGCCTATAAGAAAATGAACTGCAGGATTATATATGGTGACATATATATACTTTGTTAATATATTTACTTTGAACATTGAATAACACTGTATGTTACCATATTCTATCTTGAGATTCATTTTCGTGGAGATTCAAGATTGTTTAATGCTATTTCCTGTACACAAATGTAAAGAGAACAAAATAATTGTTTCTCCAGATACATTGCAGCAGCACAAAAAACACAGAAGATAAGGAAAACGATAATAATAGATGATAAACATAAATACAATCTGAAATTCATTTCAAATATATGGAAGCTTGCAATGCAACATAGTGAAAATCATCAAAATTGTTGTAATAAGGATTATAATATATCAGGATTTAACTTCCTCCATTTAATAATGTCATTACACCATGTGGGGAAAATTAATTACCAAGCAGAATCACTAGGACTGTTTTTGAAACATACCGCCAAATAATTATTTATGCATCAGAGTATGTTGAGTTATGTTTGTTAATTTTCCAACTAAAAGCTTAAGCCTTTAAGTGTTGGCCTGAGATTTGCTCAGAGTGGATCACTTACTGTGCTCTTCACCCACCTATTGTTACAGTTGTTTTTACCTTGAGCAAAAACACTATTTAGAACTTCCTTAAAGAAGCTGATGTCAACTCTTCTTAGTTGAAGGGCTGGAAATTCTCAGAGATTGAAAATAGTAGGCCAAACCTCCTGGGCTGAACCAACTGTCAAATAGCTTAAATATTTGTTCATGTTTCACAGACATCCAAAAATTCAAAAAATATTTTAAAAAATTATCAAATCAATAGCAATTCTGAATATTATTTAAAATATTAAATAACAATGTAAAGAATTGAATGTACTTAAATTAATTCAATCAATTCAATAGAAATCTAAATTTGCCTCTCTAGTTTGGAACAATGGTAATTATTGGGAGCTTCTGTACCTACATCAAGTCAAATTAATGCAAGTTCAGCTGACAGTGACCGTAACATAGCTACTGGAAAAGTGAATGTCCACGCTCCATGAATGAAGTGCCCAGAATTGAAGCATAGGGAACAAGACAAGAGTAATTAGCTGTACAGACTTTGGCCATAATCGTGCATGATTGCATTGGAATCCAGTACTACTTTAGATTTACTTGTCTATTTTGTTTAAGTAGAAACAGCAGGCCTTTATAAGTCATGTGATCTGAACTAAACGTATCTTAATTTCTTGGACAAGTTTTGTCTCAAACTGGTGAGACAGATGATTGAATATAAATCTGTTGTGGGAATGCAATCAGGTTGATGACAATAATTCCACATTCTGTTGCTTTAAAATGAGCAGATACTGCCAGAACAGATGCTGACTTAAATTAGACTTTTCTTTTCATTTTTAAATATGGATCACCAAGTTGAGTAGAGTTTAAGATTTTAATTGATGGTATGGGATTAAAAGGGTTCCCACTGAGAAAATACTGGTGATTTATACCAGTCTTTTATTGTTTATTGGCTCTTACACACAATAACAATTATTCCGCTAAAGCAAAAGTAATGAGAAAGATGATAATGTCTGGGAGTTGGACTTGCTTAACAGAAATGGAAGAGATTAAAAGTTCCCATCCTGCGATACCTTTGAGACAATCTTAAACTAGATTGGTTAGGTATCAGATCTCAGCCCCTAATTTTGATCTAATTAGCTCTGATCTCCAGAGAAGAATAAAATAATGAGCAGTGAAACAATATATTAGATTTCCATGCAAGTTATGATATTGCTCCACAATTTGGCAAATGCAATGACTGCAAAATATTCTACCACAAACTCAATATCTCTGTGTATTGCAGAATCATTCAAGGGATCCCACAGTAGGCCCAGTGGGAAAACAAAATGTCAGTCGATTAAATAATCTTATTGGAAAAGAACCCTGGACTCTAATCTAAATCCCAAATACCACTAGTTCTGGTTATGAAGTGTAGGTTATCCAGTACCGAAAAGTGCTAGAATATTCCATTTTCTGACATGGATGACTGCCAACCCTCACTACCCAGGCCATGTTTTCTTCTAGCTGCTGTCATTAGGAAGAAGGCACTGGAGCATCAGGACCCAAACGACCAGGCTCAGGAGCAGTCATTACCCCTCAACCAATGGCTCTTTAACCACAGTGGATAACTTAATTCAACTTCACTCGCTTCATCACTGAACTGCTCCCACTCACTTTCAAGGACTCTCCAGCTCATGTTCTTGATACTTATTGCTTAGTTATTTATTATTGTTATATCTTTCTCTTTCATATTGGCACAGTTTGTTATCCTTTGAACATTGGTTGTATGCCTGTCCTATTGGGTGCGGTATTCAAATAATTCTATTGTGTTTCTCGGATTTAGAGTGTATGGCCGCAAAAAAAAAAAGGGATCTTGGGGTTGTATATGGTGATATATATGTAGTTTACTAATAAATTTATTTTGAACTTTGAACCCTGGATATTGTCTTCTACCTTCTAGGAGAAGGCACAGTAGCTTGAAGGCCTAAATGACCATAGTCAATAACAGCTTCTTCTCCACTGCTATAAGACTTCTGAATCAATCACCTCTTTCACATCTCCTTCCTTGTGGTGCCGACACATCCTCAGACCCCAAATTCTACCTCTTCTGTTATGATGCTTTAGCAATTTTTGCACAGTCTCCGTCTGCAATAATATACTATTCAAATCTTTTGCATTCCAGTGTTTTATATTCTGTGTTTTTCACTTGTTTGTTTTTAACATTTGCATGATTTGTTCTTTTTTTGTGGATTGGGTGTTTGATGATTTCTTTGAACAGCTTCCAAGGTGTTTTATTGTTTTGTTGAGTCCTGACGAAGGGTCTCAGCCTGAAACGTCGACAGCGCTTCTCCCTATAGATGCTGCCTGGCCTGCTGTGTTCCACCAGCATTTTGTGTGTGTTGTTGTTTGAATTTCCAGCATCTGCAGTGTTCCTCGTGTTTGCTCTTATTGTTTTGTGGTTGTCTGTGGGAAGACAAATCTCCGGGTTGTATACTGCGTACACAATTTCATAATAAATTAACTGTATTTATTGCTGTATTATTATTTACATCTATACTGCTTACTCTGTAAGTTCCTTGTGGACAAGGATATGATAGCAAAATAAGCTAACTTATCTAATTTAATTTGAAAATATCACATTCTCCACATGAATTCAATGGCTTCCTTCAGGTACTGCAGTTTGCTCACACATTCCACAGTTTACCACTTAGAGATTAGCTTTACTTGTCACATGTATATCGAAACAAAACATCAAAACATACAGTTAATGACAAAGTCCTCAAGTGTCGTCATGCTTCCAGCCCACTAACCCTAACTCGTGCGTCTTTTTGGAATGAGGGAGGAAACCAGAGCACCCGGAGGAAACCCGTACAGGGGAGAACAGTAGAAGAAGAAGAAAGCCCTTAACTCCGAGTGGAGTCATTGGGACGCCGTCGTGACGGCGTTTTTTTTAGCAGGCTTTCTTGCTTTTACAAGACTTGCTAGTTCGACGCACAACCCAGCACAGATGGAAAGTGTGCAAGGGAGGGAGCCGGCTGGACTCGAACTCGGGAACCTTCACTCCGAAGTCCAGTGCCGATGCCACTATGCCACCAACCAGCATGGGGAGAACAGTGCAAACTCCCTAAAGACAGCAGAGAGAATTGAACCCCAATCATCCGTTCGTTGATGCTGTAAAGTGCTACAATAACCACTACACTTTAATTGGCCACTGCAAATGCTCCATAGACTGTAGGTGAGTGAGGTGAGTAGGTGAGAACCTGGGGGTGTTGTTGATGGGGCCGTGGGGGAAGGAGTATAAAATAGATCAAGGTAGGACTAGTGTGAAAATGGGGTGCTTGGCAGCATATTTAATGCAAATTTAAAGTGACAGCAGTGCTACTTAATCTCTGTAATCTGTTACTTGTTTCCATTACTGAAACCAAGCTTCAATATCCATTCTGACTACACCATGGTTCCAGTTAGATAATGTTAATCTGGAAAAAAATGTTCTGCTGCTCTGCATTTATCCACCTCCTATTCCCTTTTATCTCAGTGCCTCTCCCAAGATATCATTGGCAATTTCATGAACATATAATGTTTACTCAACTCTACCTCAAAAGTAATACCGGCAGATATATTGATAATTCGATCTGCATACTCAATCATGAGTTGGGGATTCCTTCCTAAAAATTATATGGAAATCACAATTTGCTAATTGCAGGTAAAATGCATATTTGGCACTATTCACATTGAAGTGAAATGATGATTGGTCACTGTAATGGTTCACCCTGCTGCACTCCTGCCTGAAACAGACAATTCCAATTCTATTCCAAAGCTCTCGTCGGAATATCCAGGCTAACATACCAATGCAGTTTTGGTGGAATGCCTGAATGTCAACCGTGCCATCTTTCAAGCAGGGATTTTAAAATTAGGCCCTCTCTCTCCTCTTTCTTCAAATTGAATCAGAAGATTCTGTGGGAGTAAGACTGGTGTCTTGACAAATAATTATCCAAGTTCAAGTCTGGGTTTAATGACCGTTCAACCATGCAAGAATACCCATGAGCACAGCAATACACCGGGACCAATGTGCAAAATACAATGCCAACAGAAATTCACAGCACAAGATATATATAAAATCTTTAAACTAACAGTAAGGCATATAGTCACACTAAATATATTTTAATACTCCTTTGATGCAATATTTATTTATTTTGTAATTTATTGCAGTTTTTATGACTTTGTATTGTACTTCTGCCACAAAAGAACAAATTTCACATCACATAAATCAGTGTTAACAAACCTGATTCTGATGAGACTAAAATCAGAGTTTCTGATCATGATCACAGTGAGAATTTGTTGTGTCCAAGAGCAACATTATAACACTGACTTCATTCCAAAAGCAATAAAGTACAATTACAAAGAATGTAATAAGTGGTAATCATGTCATGAAGTAACTGTAGAGACAAGCAATAAGAGTAGTGTTCCCAAATAGCACCCTCTCAGACCATCAGATCTTCTCGGCAAAACTGCTGCTTATGTTGAGTACTTACATAATTCTCTGATTTTATTTCAGATTTTCATCATCTGCTGCATTCTACTTTCAGACCCACCAAAAGTAGTTAATTGGCTGAGAAGTACATTAAGTTACCCTAGATAGCTGCAGAGGCAACAGCTTCTACAGGGCCAATCAAAGCTATTATTGCCTTTTATAAACATATTCTTTACGATTGCAAGTCCCTGCTGGACACTAAAAACTTGAAGTACTGCAGATCTACCTATCAATGAGTAAGTAGCTCATCGGTGGAGAAAGTGAAGGAGCTGGACTTGGTGCAGACGTTGCTGCTGCCTGCTACGGATAGGAGTGAGAGGCATCAGAGTCGATGTGCTAACCTGCTGTGCAGTCTAACAGCGATCGACTGTCTTAGTCACTTTCCTTCTGATCGCGAGACCCTGTTGGACATTGTTAATGTGGAATGCTGCAAGTCTGGTTCACTAGTTTATCGGTGAATGATGGGCGCAGATGGTGGCGGGGCTGCAGGTCCTGTGTCGTAGTGAGGACGAGGCCCCAGGCTGCAGTGTTACCTGCTTGTGGCTGTCCAGGAGAGAGGCATCAGCGTTGATGCGCTGCTCTTCAGTGTTCGCTCAGCAGAAGGCATATTGTGTTCAAGCACAGACTTCTGCAGTCATGGACTCGGGGACTGGGATTTTTTTTTGAGTGGTTGTAATGTTTACTGATATCTTATATGCCTTGTGCTGTGTTTGACTGTTGGTAATGTATTTTGGACCTCAGCCCCAGAGTAACACTGTTTCGTTTGGTATTCATGTATGGTTGAATGACAATTAATCTTGAAACTTGAAACCAGAAATAGAGGCAGTTTGCAACCTGCACATCCAAAAATGGACCAAATGTCTAATTTATAGACCACTATCTCATGAGATGGCCAAGGCCCCTGTAAATACAAATAATGAGAACAGAACATAAGATGCGCATTTGCTGAAGATTAGCTATGTTTGCTCTTCTCTGACCCTGCTCCCACCACCCCAGATCTATTGACAGGACTACAATAGTCACAATATGGTCATTAGTATTCTGCTCCATGAGGTTTTCTCATCTCTGTGCTGAAATGAGGCTGCGGTCTGCAACTAATGAGCTCCTGGATCAGCTGCAGTGATGGCTGGCTTCATGGTGGTGGACTCACTTTCGTGAACAACAGTTCCGAATGTTATTTACTTATTTCATGGTTTGCACATTTGTTTCTTTTTTTCTGATGGTCTTCTTTTAAAATGTGTTCTGGGGGTGTTTGTTTGTGTCTGCCTGTAAGAAGATGAATCTCAAGGTTGTATATAGCATATAACATTAACGTATCTTGAACTTTGGAATGCAGGCTCTACAATCAGCAGCTACTGAATTGAAGCCCATCAGACAGAGTTGTTGAGCTGCTTAAACAGAGTCCGTAAATGAAAATCCCATTGTGTGTCTGGAGGTCCAGTTTGCCTACACCTGGCATTTCATGTTATCACCTGGTTAGTAAGTGGAAACATTTTGAAGTTTGTACCTCTGAAGATGGCGTCAGCGAACAACGTCACAAAGGGCGACATCCTTCAGAGAGTTCACAAAACAATTTATTTCACTTCTTTTGCTCCTTTTTCTTTCAAATGTGATTCTGCTGCTGTTGGAGCCTTTAGACTACATTTTGGTCATGTGTTTTCAGGCTGATTGAGCGATCTGGCACTTTGCTGTCTTCGAGGGGGGTTGGCAGAGGTTTCGAGTGAAGGGTACGGCTTGGAGGCCAAGAAGTCTGGAGACTGGGCACACTTGCCCGCTGCTCCCAGAGGAAGGTACCCACATTTGATCAGTATTTCTGTCTCCCTCTCACTAGATGCCATGGGAAAAAAGGTGACAGAGCCTTGGGTCTAGGCAAGGTTTGTGGATTGGACTCTTTAGCTTATGTAGGATGTGTTTCTGCGTTCTGCCTGCTATTTTTTGTAATTTTGATCAGAAAGGATTAGCTCTGTGGCCTGCAGTCAACAACTAACACAGCACTAGATGGAACTGAACTGAGCTGAACTGAATATGTCTGGACTGTTTTGATGACTTTGGGGTTTGATGTTTTACATTCTGTGTTTTTCACTCATTTTTTTGTGTTTGCATATTTTGTTCTTTTTTTGCACATGGGGGGTTGTTTTTCTTTCAACAGGTTTGTTTCGTGGCTGTCTGTAGGAAGATAAATTTCAGGTTTGTATACTGCATACATAATTTGATGATAACTGTCCCTTGAATCTTTGAAAATGCCACCCAATTGTAAATATGTAACTTTATCAAAAAGTCCTTTGACCCTGAAACCACACTGTTATGATTGAAACTGTGTCTGGCCATCAATAATCTTGGTATTATTCCCTGTGCCACAGGACAGTGAGAATAGGAATAGAATGAGGTGGAGGATAAGTGCGTGGCTGAGGGATTGGAGCAGGGGGCAGGGATTCAGATTTCTGGATCATTGGGACCTTTATTGAGGCAGGAGTGACCTGTAAAAAAAGGACGGGTTGCACTCGAATCTGAGGAGGACCAATATCCTGGCAGGGAGGTTTGCTGAGGCTACTGGGGAGAGTTTAAACAAGAATTTTCTGGCAGGTGGGAACCAAAATGAAGAGATGGAGGAAGGGGTGGTTGGCTCACAAATAGAGAAAGCTTGTATGCAGTGTGACAGGGAGGATAGACAGGTGATAGAGAGGGGTGCGCTCAGACCGATGGTTTGAGATTTGTCTATTTTAATGCAAGGAGTATCATGAACAAAGCGGATGAGATAGCAGAGGTACTTAATGAATATTTTGCTTCTGTATCCACTACGGAAAAGGATCTTGGTGATTGTAGGAATGACTTGCAGTGAACTGAAACTTGAGCATGTAGACATTAAAAAAGAGGACGTGCTGGAACTTTTGGAAAGCATCAAGTTGGATTTTACTGGGACCAGATGGGATGTACCCCAGGCTACTGTGGGAGGTGAAGGAGGAGATTGCTGAGCCTCTGGCAACAATCCTTGCATCATCAATTGGGACGGGAGAGGTTCCAGAGGATTGGAAGGTTGCAGATGTTGTTCCCTTACTCAAGAAAGGGAATAGAGATAGACCAGGAAATTAAAGACCAGTGAGTCTAACTTCAGTGTTGGTAAGTTGATGGAGAAAATCCTGAGAGGCAGGATTTATGAACATTTGGAGAGGCATAATATGATTAGGAATAGTCAGCATGGCTTTGTCAAAGGCAGGCCACACCTTAGAAGCCTGATTGAATTTTTAAAGGATGTGACTAAATACATTCATGAAGGTAGAGCAGTAGATGTAATGTATATGGATTTCAGCAAGGCATTTGACAAGGTACCCTATGCAAGGCTTATTGAGAAAGTAAGGAGGCATGGGATCCAAGGAGACATTGCTTTATGGATCCAGAATTTGCTTGCCCACAGAAGGCAAAGAGTGGTTGTAGACGGGCCATATTCTGAATGGAAGCCGGAGACCAGTGGTGTGCCTCAGGGATCTGTTCTGGGACCCCTTCTCTTCATGATTTTTATAAATGACCTGGATGAGGAAGTGGAGGGATGGGTTAGTAAATTTGCTGATGACACAAATGTTGGGGCTGTTGTGGAGAGCTGTCAGAGTTTACAGTGGGACATTAATAGGATGCAAAACAGGGCTGAGAAGTGGCAGATGGAGTTCAACCCAGATAAGTGTAAGGTGGTTCAGTTTGGTAGGTCAAATATGATGGCAGAATATAGTATTAATGGTAAGACTCTTGGCAGTGTGGAGGATCAGAGAGATCTTGGGGGTCTGTGTCCATAGGACATTCAAAGGTTGACTCTGTGGTTAAGAAAGCATACGGTGTATTGGCCTTCATCAACTGTGGGATTGAGTTCAAGAGCCGAGAGGTAATGTTACAGCTGTAAAAGATCCTGGCCAGATCTCACTTGGAGTATTGCGCTCAGTTCTGGTCACCTCACTGCAGGAAGGATGTGAAAACTATAGAAATGGTGCAGATATTTACAAGCATGTTGCCTGGATTGGGGAGCATGCCTTATGAGAATAGGTTGAGTGAACTTGGCCTTTTTTCCTTGGAGCGACAGAGGATGAGAGGTGACCTGATAGAGGTGTATAAGATGATGAGAGGCAGTGATCATGTGGGTAGTCAGAGGCTTTTTCCCAGGGCTGAAATGACTGACATGAGAGGGCACAGTTTTAAGGTGCTTGAAAGTAGGTACAAGAGGGGAGGTCATGGGTAAGTTTTTTTACACAGACAGTGGTGAGTGCGTGGAACGGGCTGCCAGTGACTGTGATGGAGGCAGATATGATAGGGTCTTTTAAGAGACTCCTGGATGTAAACATGGAGCTTATAACAACAGAGGGCTATGAGTAACCCTAGGTAATATTTCAAGTATAAGGGGCGATTGATATGTTTGTGGCCTAAGATAGAAGGAGCCAATTTTAGAAACCTAGCACATTTATTTTTCAACACAGTCCCCTCCTACATTTACACACTTAGTCCAACGGTTGTGGAGCATACAGACCATGGAACTCAAGAAAGTGTCCACAGATTAGTGATTGACCAGTTCATAGAAGGAGATGAGTTATACAGTTCACGTTACATGCATTCATATAGCTCCTACATTAATAACTCATCTCCTTCTACCCTAGGCCACAAACTTATCAATCACCCCTGATGAGTTATAACTGATGAGTTATTAACTTCAAACTTTCTGCATAATCACTCAAAGAGTTGAACTGCACGTGCATGTAACGAGAGCTGTATAACTCATCTCCTTCTACCTTGGACACAAACTTATCAATCACCCCAGCTGTGGACACTTCCTGGAGGTCCAAGATCCGTAAGCTCCATGACCGTTGGACTAAGTGTGTAAATGTAGGAGGGGACTATGTTGAAAAAGAAATGTGCTAGGTCTTGTAAAATTGACTCCTTCTACTTTAGGCCACAAACATATCAATCACCCATCATAAGTACATGTTCGGCACACCATTGTAGGTCGAACGGCCTGTATTGTGCAGTAGGTTTTCTACGTTTCTATGTTTCTCTCTGGAATTAAGATTTTCTGTTATGAGGAGTGTAAAGACAAAACTTAGCACTGCATCAAAGAAGAAGCTGCTTTTATAGTTGTTAATGACCAGCTGGGTTTTATTTTAAAGCAAGACCTTTCAGTCTCTTCACATAAAAATCCTCGAGGATCGAGGCCCAAGGCTCGAACTGGAAGACTGGATGTTGAAGCCCATTGATGATGAATTTCTGTGAGGGTGCTGAGGAAATGAAAGCTCAGTGTCTACAGATCTGAATTTGAGTCTGCTGGTTGGAGGCTGGAGGCCTGTCCTAGCATTCCGCAAAGCAAGCAACATTATGAAGGAACCCATGCACCCCTCATACAAACTCTTCTCCCTCCTGCCATCTGGGAAAAGGCACCAAAGCATTCGGGCTCTCATGACCAGACTATGTAACAGTTTCTTTCCCCCAAGCTATCAGACTCCTCAATACCCAAAGCCTGGACTGGCACCTTACTGCCCTATTGTCTTGTTTATTATTTATTGTAATGCCTGCACTGTTTTGTGCACTTTATGCGGTCCTGGGTAGGTCTGTAGTCTAGTGTAGTTTATTTTCTGTGTTGATTTTTATGTAGTTCAGTCTAGTTTTTGTACTGTGTCATGTAACACCATGGTCCTGAAAATCGTTGTCTCATTTTTACTATGTACTGTATCAGCAGTTATGGTCGAAATGACAATAAAAAGTGACTTGACTTGACTTGCCTCTGTCTCCATCTCTATCTCCATGTATATGTGGAAGGAACAGGGCTTGATTTCCTGTGTTGTTCCACTGAGCATTGTAGGCTTATTTTGTTGGTGCGGGAACATTTGTGGGCTACCCTCAACTCCCCCAAGTGTGTTGGTTGTTAACACAAGCAGCACATTTCACTGCATGCTTTGATATATAGGTGTAAATAAACTTGAATCTTGATCTTGGAAACACTACAGTCCAGTCAATGGGTCTTTTTCATTTACTCGAGTGTGTCCGCTATTGGATCGTGAACAGCTCGATCACTGTGACGGTCATGATTACACATGGGCTCAACTTGTAGCATGGATGGAAGCGAAAAGTAACAGCCAGTCATTGTGTCAGCTGCTATACTAACACTGCAATCTCTTAAACTCAAGTAAATGAATTTCACCACACAAAGCAAATCTGAACTTCTGATAGTTATTAAAATCCCTAGTCAGGACTTCTGCACAACTAGTGAGGTCATCCCCAATATAAATGTAAGTGGATGGGACGTGGCACCGTTCTTACTTCATCTATTAACCCACAGAATTAAATCAACCACTAGTAATTGATGAATTTATTTTTCATTCCAGATAATGGCAAGACTGTCCTGACATGAAATTAAATTTAAGGTCTAAAGTTATTTTGGCAAGGATTTCCTCACCTCTGTCTTTGCTGACCAAATGTTCCTGAGTGCTCCAAGAAACACTGAGTACCGTTCATTGTTATTGATAATATCATTGCGAGGAGAAACATGGCAGAGCGACAGGAAAAACACCTTTTGACTTTAAAATTTCCCATCCCATTTGGATAGCCCAGAAGCCACAGAGCAAGAACTGCAGTAAGAAATAACTGAGATGGTACTTTACTCAGGTAGACTGGCTGTGATGGGCTGAATGGACTCAGGTACTATGTTTCTTTGATAAGCTTTTTCTGAACAAAGTTGCAACCTAATGCTGACACCAGTGCACGCTCTTTGATTCCAGCCTATGGGCAGCTGTCAGGCAAGCTGGCAGTAGAATTACACTGAGTGGCCACTTTATTAGGTGCCTCCTGTACATAATAAAGTGGCCACTGAGTGTATGTTTGTGATCTTCTGCTGCAGATTGGATTGGGAAAAGTGTGGCAACACAGTAACTCGTCATTGGGCAAGGCTGCTGAGATTTAAAAAGTGAGGCGTTTCCTTCAGTGGGAGATTTGATTGGGAGAAGTGCGGAGTCGCAGTAGTCCGTCACTGTGCAAGTTATTGAGAAGATTTTAAAAAGTGAGGAGTTTCTTTCAGAGAGAGATTCAATTTGAAGAAGTGTGCAGACGCAGTAGCCGGCCATCGTGCAAGGCCACTGAGAAGATTTTAAAAGCGAGGAGTTGCTTTCATCGGGAGTTTTGATTGAGAGAGTGCAGATGCAGTACTTCATCATCGCACAAGCCTGCTGAGAAGGTTCTAGGATAAAAGAGAGACACTGCCTAGCTGAGTGGTCATCGGAGTAGCGCGAGTCAGAGTAGTAGGGCTTTCGCTCATCAGGGCTTCAGTGAAGATGGGCCTAAGTGGGATAAGGAGGTAAGTTAATTTCATATCTCTTTTCATCTCTAATTTAAGAATAACGGGTATGACTGCAAGGCTACTTTTCTGCTCTGAGTGTCAGATCAGCCTCCCTGATTGCCACATCTACACCAGGTGAATCAAGCTGCAGCTCCTTAGAGACCAAGTTAGGGAACTGGAGCTTCAGCTCGATTACCTTTGAGAGGAGCTATAGGCAAGTAGTCACACTGGGGCCTCGTGAGACAGTCAGGAGAGAGAAGGGCAAGGGTCAGATACTAGAGAGTACCCCTGTAACTATCCCCTTTAACAATAAGTACTCCATTTTGAGTATTGTTGGGGGGATGACCTATCTGAGGGAAGCAACAGTGGCTGTGCCATTAGCAGCCGAGTTTGGCCCTGTGGCTCAGAAGGGTAGGGAACTGAAAAGGATGGCAGCAGTAATAGGGGACTCTATAGTTAGGGGGACAGATAGGCAATTCTATGGACTTGAAAAAGAAACACAGATGGTAATTTGCTTCCCAGGTGCCAGGATTTGTGATGTTTATGAGCGTGTCCACAATACCCTGAAATGGGCGGGTGAGCAGCCAGAGGTCGTGGTACGGATTGGTAGCAATGACATAGGTAGAAAAAGGGTAGAGGTTCTGAAAGCAGAATATAGGGATTAAGGAAGGAAGCCGAGAAGCAGGGACTCAAGCGTAATAATCTCACGATTGTTTCCTGTGCCACGCGACAATGAGGATAGGAATAGAATGAGGTGGTGGATAAAGGCATAGCTGAAAGATTGGAGCGGGAGCAGGGATTTCGATTTCTGGAACATTGGGACCTCTTCTGGGGCAGGTGTGACCTGTACAAAAAGGATGGGTTGCACTTGAATCCAAAGTGGACCAATATCCTGGCAGGGAGGTTTATGAATGCTATAGAGGCAGATTTAAATTATATTTGCAGAGAGGTGGGAACCAAAGTGAAGAGAATGGAGCAGTTGGCACACAAATAGAAACAGCTTGTAGGGAGTTTGTGAGGAAGGATAGGCATATGTTAGAGCAAAGATGTACTCAGCCTGATGGTTTGAGATGTGTCTATTGTAATGCAAGGTATATCATTAACAAGGCAGATGAACTTACAGCATGGATCAGTACTTGGAGCTACGATGTTCTTGCCTTTACAGAGACTTGGATGGCTCAAGGGTAGGAATGGTCACTTAGAGTGCCAGGCTTAGATGTTTCAGAAAGGACAGGGAGGGAGGCAAAAGAGGTGGGGGCATGGCATTGCTAATCACAGATAATGTCACGCTGCAGAAAAGAAGGCAGTCATGGATGGATTATCTACTGAGTCAGTGTGGGTGGAAGTCAGAAACAGGAAGGGGGCAATAATTCTACTGGGTGCTTTATTATAGACACCCCAATAGTACAAGGATATCAAGGAAGAGGTAGGGAGGAACAGTGTAATAATAATAGGGTTGTTGTGATGGGAGAAATTAATTTTCCTAATATTGGCTGGCATCTCCTCAGAGCAAGGGGTTTAGATAGAATGGAGTCTGTTTGGTGTGTTCAGGAAGGTTTCCTGATGCAATATGTAGATAAGCCAACTAGAGGAATGGTTGTACTTCATCTGGTATTGGGAATGAACTTGGTCAGGTGTCAGATCTCTTGGTGGGAGAGCATTTTGGAGGTAGTGGTCACAACTCTATCTCCTTTACTATAGTGCTGGAGAGCGATAGCAGCAAACAATTTGGAAAACATTTAGTTAAGGTAGGAGGAAATATGATGCTATTGGGCAAGGACTTGGGACATAAATTGGGAACAGATGTTCTCAGGGAAATGCACAACAGAAATGTGACAAATGTTCAGGAAAAGGATGGTAGGGTAAAAGAACCATGGTGTACAAAGGATGTGGAATACTAGTTAAGAAGAAAAGAAAAGCTTATGAAAGGTTCAAGAAACTAGGTACTGATAGAGATCGATAAAATTACAAGGTTGCCCAGAAGGAGCTTAAGAATGGAATTAGGAGAGCTAGAAGAGGCCATGAGAAAGCCTTGGTGAGCAAGATTAAGGAAAACCCCAAGGCATTTACAAATACGTGAAGAGCAAGAGGATGAGCTGTGTGAGAATAGGACCAATCAGGTGTGATAGTGGAAACGTGTGCTTGGAGTTGGAGGAGGTAGCAGAGGTACTTAATGAATATTTTACTTCAGTAATCATGAGGGAAAAGGACCTTGCCAATTTTGGAGATGACTTACAGTGGACTGAAATGCTTGAGCATATAGACATTAGGAAAGAGGATGTGCTGGAGCTTTTGAAAAGCATTAAGTTAGTTAAGACTTTGGACAGCATGAGATATACCCAAGGCTATTGTGGGAAGGGAGAGAGGAGATTGCTGAGCCTCTAGCAATGATCTTTGCATCATCAATAGGGACGGGAGAAGTACTGGAGGATTGGAGGGTTGCAAATGTTTATCCCTTGTTCAAGAAAGGGAGTAGAGATAACCCAGGAAATTATAGACCAGTGAGTCTTACTTCAGTTGATGTAAGTTGTGGAGAAGATCCTGAGAGGCAGGATTTATGAGCAGTTGGAGAGACATTATCTGATTAAAGATAATCAGCATGGCTTTGTCAAAGCAGGTCATGCCTTATGTGCCTGATTGAGTTCTTTAATGATGTAAAAAAAGACAATGATGAAGGTAGAGCAGTGGATGTAGTGTATATGGATTTCAGTAAGGCATTTGATAAGGTTCACCATACAAGGCTCATTCAGAAAGTAAGGAAGTATGAGATCCAAGGACACCTTGCTTTGTGGATCCAGAATTGGCTTGCCCACAGGTGGTTGTAGATGGTTCATATACCATTTGGAAGTCGGTGACCAGTGGTGTGCCTCAGGGATCTGTTCTGGGACCCCTCCTCTTTGTGATTTTTATAAATGACCTGGATGAAAAAGTAGAAGGGTGGATTAGTAAGTTTGTTGATGACACAAAGGTTGGGAGTGTTGGAAGGTCGTCAAAGGTTATAGCAGGCATCGATAAGATGCAGAACTGGGCAGAGAAGTGGCAGATGGAGTTCAACTCAGATAAATGTGAAGTGACACACTCAAAATGCTAGTGGAACACAGCAGGCCAGGCAGCATCTATAGGAAGAAGTACAGTCGAAGTTTTGGGTCAAGACCCTTCATCAGGACTAACGGAGAAATGAGATAGTAAGAGATTTGAAAGTGGGAGGGGGAGGGGGAGACCCGAAATGATAGGAGAAGACAGGAAGGGAGGGGATAAAGCTAAGAGCTGGAAAGTTGATTACACACACAATGCTGGTGGGATGCAGCAGACACACAAAATGTTAAGTGGTTCATTTTGGTAGGTCAAATTTAAAGATAGAATATAATGTTAATGGTAAGACTCTTAGCAATGTGGAGGATCAGAGAGATCATGGGGTCCATGTCCACAGGACAATCAAAGCTGCTGAAAAGTTGACAGTGTTGTTAAGAAGGCATATTCAGTGGTTTATTCAGTTCTGGTCAACTGACTACAGGAAGGATGTGGATACTATAGAGAGAATGCAAAGGAGATTTAAAGGATGTTGCCTGGATTGTAGAGCATGCCTTATGAGAATAGCTTTAAGGCGCTTGGAGGTGAGTACAGAGGGGATGTCAGGGGTAAATTAAAAAAAAAATATATATATTTATTTATTTTTAACACGCAGAGTGGTAGGTTCATGGAATGCACTGCAGGTGACATTGGTGGAGGATACAATAGGGTCTCAAGAGACTCTTAGATAGGTATATGGAGCTTAGAAAAATAGAGGGCTATGCAGTAGAGCAATTCTAGGCAGTTTCTAGAGTAGGTTACATGGTTGGCACAACATTGTGGGCCAAAGGGCCTGTAATGTGCTGTAGATTTCTAAGTTCTATGTGGAACATCCATTTTAACATTCAACGTGGTGTGTGTCCTGGATGCTCTTCTGCATATCACTGTATTAGTGCGTGGTTATTTGTGTTACCCAGCTTTCTTGCCCAGCTTGAACCAGTCTGGCCATTGTCCTCTGACCTCTCTCGTTAAAAAGGTTCAGTTATTATTATCAAAGCATGCATCCCAATACAACTCTGCAATTTGCATTTCTCCAGATAGCCATGAAACAAAGAAAGAACATGAAGGATATTGAGAGAGAAATATCAAACACCCCCATCCTCTGTACAAAAAAAAAACGGCATCCTGACTATCACCCCTCTAAAACACCCCTCCTCTGCACAAACGGATCAGGAACATCGACACCCAAAAAAAGCAACCTCTTCCCCACACAAAAATCTAACAGAACATCAACTCCCAAACCCCCTCCCCTCACACAACAAAACAGGAAAGGAATTGATGATAAAAAAAATCACAGAATATAAAACCATAAATTTGAAAATTTAAGTCCATAAACGCAATAGTCCAATCCATAAATGCAGAACCACGATACCATCCCCCAATATCGCCAACATTCATCGAGACAGCGTTTTTGCCCACAGAACTGTTATTCATTGGATTTTTATGTTTGTTTTTTTGCCCCATTCTATGTAAACTCTAGAGACAGTTGTGTGTGAAAATCCCGGGAGATCAGCATTTTCTTAGATACTCAAAGAACCTCATCTGGCACCAACAATCATTCCATGAAAAAAGCCATTTCTTCCTCATTCTGATGTTTGGCCTGAATAACCTGACCATCTCTGCATGCTTTTATGCACTGAGTTGCTGCCACATGATTGGCTGATTAGATATTTGCATTAATGAGCAAGCATACCGGTACACATCAAATAAGATGCTGCACCCTACCCCATCCTTACCAGTTCATCAACCTGTTAGAAGGTCAGTTCTTGCTGAGGCCCATTACTTTGCTTTTCCCAGCTGCTGCAGTCACTGTTGTCAGTGTCATGTGCAACTTAATAACAGTGACAGAGAATTAAGCAGCCATAGTAATTGCACTTTAATGAATGAACTGAGTGGGACTGAAATAGCCACAATACTTAACTCTATAAATGGTGTTCCTTGTTACCGATAATTATGGTCATACAAAATGTCTAATTGTACAAGTACTGTGGAAATTGTAATCTAGAACAATCTTCTTCTAGAGTATCATCTAGAATAAGATTTAGATGGTTTACTGTATTTTGATATATTATTTTAAGACTATTTCCAAACATAATGAAAACAAATATAAATTACATATTTAATACAAAATTATAAATTGAAATTTAACAATGAAAAATTAGCAATTTTGATATTAAACTTAACAACTTTATTTAACCAGTCTTTTGTCATCTTTCACCACAGATGTGGCTATATCTTTTTGTTCCATTTCTCTTTTCTTGTCAACGACTGCTGCCTCTAACGTAATTACTGCCACCGGGTTCGGATATGGCCCGAGTGCGGAGTGAGAGACACTGAAGCAGGTCGATAGTTCACAAACTTTAATGTGAACAATGTTCAAGGGAAAATAAAACAATAAACGCTAGGCTAAACAGGGCCGTCAACTAAAACTGTCAAATGGGAAACTAAGCCGACACAGCAGCTAAGAATAAAATGAATACCGCTAGTCTTCGGAGTCAGTTGACGCGACAGTCCAATTTCTCAGGCAAGGCAGAATGCAAGCAGGTAGCAAAGCGTGGCTGTGCTCTGTCCGTGTCTCGACAAGCACTACGATGACAAGTATGGAGTTAGATACTATCACGATTAAATAATAATTCGCTGACATATGCAAATTCACAAGCGCGATTGCCATACCTACTGCGCTGCTGAATCCGTGGTTGTGACAATTACTGCCTCAATAACTTTGGCATGCAACCTTCTCTCTGCTTTCTCCACCACTTGCCCACCTTCCCAACAGACTCAAACTCACAGACATTCCTTCTGCCTTCTCCTTCACTTCCCCATGTCCCCACCCCATACCCCCACCAACCTGTCTGTGTAACGTTCTCTCACTTCCCCGGTTCTGACCAGAAACATTGCCCCTGTTCCCTTGCCTCTCTCTCCACTTAAGATGCTCCTTGACTGCTAGGTGCTTCCAGCATTTTCTGTTCCTGATAAATATTGTAATTTATGCAAATCAAATCTTTTAGCTTGTTCCATTACCAGCTGCACGTTAAACAATGAACCGCACAACCCTCCAAGTAAAACCAGTGGACTGCACACTGAATCTGCTCATTCAAAAGTCAGGATCCAAGATTCAAAATTGTTTAATGACGTTTCCTGTATACAAGTGTAAAGGAGAACAAAATAATTACTACTCTGGATACAATGCAGCACAAAAAACACGGAAGATAAAGAAACCAAAAATATATTTTTTTAAAAAAGCACAATACATAAGGTAAATGCCAGGAAATATTAAAGTAGTGGTGGAACTAGTGGGTGGAGGTGTTGATCAGCCTTACTGCTTGGGGAAAGTAACTGAGTCTGGTGGTCCTGACGTGGATGCCATATAGCCCCCTCCCTGATGGGAGTGAGACAAACAGTCATGAGCAGGGTGGGCAGGAACCTTCATGATGTTAATAATAATAATAATAATAATACATACATACTTTATTGATCCCAAGTGGGAAATTCTTTCATTACAGCAGCAACATTTAAAAACACACTTTGCAGTGGGCAGACTTAACTAACAATAATGTACAGAATAATAATATACACAATAATAATTTAACAATGTGCAATAATAATGTACAAAATAATAAAGCAGAGACTATTGTACTATGATGTGTGTTCTTCTGTTGCACAGAGATGAACTGTTGTATATGCTTATTGAATTTGGTAGGAAAGATCTTCTGTAACAATCTTTGTGCCTTTTCTGGCCCCTTTCTGTATGTATTCCTTGATGGGGGTAGGCTGGCGCTGTGGCAATGGATAGGTAGTTCTGACGTTGGACAGTTTTGACTGTCCTTTGTGGAGCCTTCCTGTCCGCTGCAGTGCAGTTTCCGTTCCAAGCAATGATGCAGCTTGCCAGGATGCTCTCTACTGCACACCTGTACAATGATGTGAGTATGGATGTGCAGAGTCCAGCTCTCCTTAGCCCCTCAGAAATTAAAGAGCTCTCTTGATAGCGTAGCTTGTGTTCTCGGAGAGGTTGTGTGTGATACGCACTGCCGGGAGCTTCAAACCGCTTGCAGTTTCTGCTGCTGTGCCACTGCCATCAAGCACAGTGTGAACGGTGTGAGTCGATAACCATCTCCTTTGTCTTGTTGATGTTAAGGAAGAGGTTACTTGCCAGGCACCAAGCTCTTCCACCTCCTCTTTGCAGGCCATCTCGTCGATGTTGGTGATGACACTGTCGTGTCATCGTGAACTTGATGTGATTGCTCAGGTGTTTGGTTGTGTAGTCGTGTGTGAGCAGAGTGTACAGCAAAGGGCTCAGCACACAGCCCTGAGGGGCACCTGTGTTGAGGATGATAGTGAGGGAAGAGTGGTTGTGTATCCTGACTAAGTGATAAATTATTTTAAACTGCCAGAGGTTACACCATTTTTTGCACACTTACTTTGAGGTGATATACTGACAGTCACCCAGCTCTCACTGTGCTGTGTAATGACAGAACCATGCAACACTAGATGCCGGCAATGCCAATTAAAACTAATCCCCTCTGCCCACAGATGGTTCAGATCTCTCCATTCCCTGCCTCATAAATGTTGCTATTAAATCTGTTTCTACCACTTCCCCTGACAGAATGTTCCAGACACCTAAAACGGCACTGTGTAAAAAACACACTTCCTTGAAACTTTAGCCCGTTTTTAGCAGAAAGCTATGCCCTTCAATATTTGATGTTTGCACCCTAGCAAAACAACTTTATCTGCGATATCCATACCTCTCATAATTTTATATACTTCCATCATGTCACTCCTCAGCTTCCAATTGTCCAGGGAAAAACAACCCAAGCTTTTCTGACCTTTCCACTTAGCTTATGCTCTCCAATCCAGACAATATCCTGAAGAACCCCTTCTGACCCCCCTCAGAACCCTCTATAGTCCTTCCTGTAATGCAGTGATTACAACTGACAGTAACTTTGGCATTTTAGCTCAACAGCAAAAGTTCTGAACGTTTTCAACTGTGCACCGTTTTACAAAAATAGAGTTGAACAACTTGTAGAATCGAGCGCCTTTCATTCACTCACTCTGAAGTGACTGGAATTACATCTAGATTCCCTACAAAATTGAGGCTTGAGCCCTTGGGGTTGCACAGTTGTGTAGTGGTTAGTGCGACGCTTTAGAGTACAGGTGACCCGGGTTCAATTCCTTCCGCTCTCTGTAAGAAGTCTGCACATTCTCCTCGTGACCGCATGGGTTTCCTTTGGATGCTCTGGCTACCTCCCACAGTCCAAAGACGTACTGGTTGGTAAGTCATTGTAAATTGTCTCATGATTAAGCTAGGGTTAAATCAGGGAATTGCTGGCCAGTGTGGCTCAAAGGGCCAGAAGGACCTACATCTCCATAAATAAAATGAACGGGTGTTTATTTCTGCTCTGCCACGCCAATTAATGAGCTGAGCTAGATTAAATTGTCGAAGCTCAAGAGCAGAAATGATCTGAGGACAGAAAATGTGCAGATGTTTAGCCTCACTACTCTGCACTGATTAAAGCATCACGCCAGATTAAAGTATTGTGGGCTGGGAGCAGAATACAAACTGATGTGTCTCTGTGCCAGCCAAGATCCCCCGCTTGAGACCATCCTGTCTGTCTGTGTTTGACCCAGCTCACTTTGTTCTTGCTACTACCCATTGGGCAGGAGGTACAGGAATCTTGGGTCCCACACTGCCAAGTTCGGAAGCAATTATTGCACTGCAGCCATCAAAGTTCAAAAGTTTCAAAGGTTCATTTATTATCAAATCATACAACTCTGTAATTCTTCTTCTCCAGCTAGCCATGACACCAAGAAAGAAAAGAATGGCAATACCCCGCCCCGCAGTCTCCTCACCACAGTGCTGGAAGTTGCTATTTCTCCCCCCAAGAGACAGCAAAGCATTGGATCACCCAAACAACCTCCACGGGCCCCAACAATCCCAGATACACATTTAAGACAAAAAAAAGTTGTAAAAGGCATAAAAGTAGTGAAATAGATAGTTTTGTGGTCTATCCAGAAGATATCAACCATGGGAGCATTATACGCAGGTGCCATCTTAACTGGAAATGGTGTTGTGTAGTTAATATTTCAGTAATATTTGAATAATATAGAAAATCTATTGTTTGATTAAGTATTTTTGTTTGTTTCCATAATTCATTATGGGTTATATGTAAAAGTATGTGAATGGCATACATCATTTTGCCACCACATGATATGTGCCTGCTACTGTCATGAGCCCTGTCCTGTATTTGTAAACGATCTCGGGTCGTTAAGCCCTCGTGCTTTCTGTTTAAAGTTGTCAAGTGTATTTTGACTGGCATGAATTGTCAGTGAACTGTGATTATTTAAAACTGACTCCCAGTTAATGCTGGTCACGGGGGTCCGTGTGTGTGTGTTCCAAGAATGATTTGTCTCACGGCGTTGCTCGGTCAAGCCACCAAACTTCAGTTCAAGTTATGATGAATAAATTCATTTCTGTCTCTACATGGGAGTTAGTCATTCCTTCACACTGGTGTTCAGTATTCTGTCATTGCACACCATGACAGAAGGACCCCGCCAAATAAATGAACCCAGTGGTGATTCAACAGCAGCTTGGACATCGGTTAGCTGGAGGTGTCATCTATACTCAGTGCTTCTCCCAAGGCTACTTTCCGAGTTTCTCTAGTCTACATTCAAGGTCATCAAGTTTTCCTGAGTCTCTCATGGTTCTCCAGGTTTCCAAGGACCATTCCTAGTTTCCGAGCAACGTTCCTGAATTTTTCAATGCTGTTTTGAGTGCTTCAGGTCTGTCTCAAATTTACCAGCCCCGTTTTGAGAGCATCAGGTATGTCTCCAATTTACCAGCCCTGTCTCAAAAGCATCAGGTCTGTTTCAAATTTACCAGCCTGGCCTCGATTTCCACAGGACTCCCTGGGCCATCAGATGCTGGCCTTAGAGAGAGAAGTACTGTCAGGAGCCCTGCTGGCCTTGTACCTGTATCTGTTAATCGTTTTTTAATCTAGTCTTTAAGCCCTTGTGCTTTCTGTTTAATCTTGTCAAGTTTATTTTGATTGGCACAGATTGTCAACATACAGTGATTTTAAAGTAGATTCTCAATTAGCACTTATTGCAGTGTGTGTGTGTGTGTGTGTGTGTGTGTGTGTGTGTGTGTGTGTGTGTGTGTGTGTGTGTGTGTGTGTGTGTGTGTGTGTGTGTGTGTATGTGTATGTGTGTGTGTGTGTGTGTGTGTGTGTGTTTCAAGAATGATTCCTCTCACAGTGTCGCTCGGTCAAGCCACCAAATTTCAGTTGGAGTTTCAAAGATTAATCCCTTCTTTCTGTCTCAACATGGGTATTTGTCATTCCACCGCACCTGGGTTCAGTTGTCTGTCACTGCACACCAAGACAAATTCATTAAAGTAAAACAAAATTAAGCATGCATCTCCTAGCTCTATGTTTTCTTTCAATTAATTTTATGTTTTGGTGTTACAAAACATAACAGTGGTGATGAATAAATTTTAAACGAGCTCAAGATGACTACCTACCTGTTGAAGCACAGCGAGATGTTCACATTTTAAAAAAGGCATAAAATGGATAAACAGTGAGTACCAGGTGGTAATAATTGTAAATAAAAAAGATCAGAAATGGCTGGCTGCATCTGTTGTGCATCAATAACTCATTGATGTACTGAATGAAACGAGCAATATTTTAAAGCAAATGAAATAGCCAATGAGAAACAAGCACCAGTTTTGCTGAGTGCTATTGGTGGAGGAGTGTACAGTCTGATTGGAAGTTCAACTACTCCAACCGAACCAGTGAAGATGAGCTTTGCTGAAAGTAATGAGGAACATTTAGGAACAAAACCACTCTTGATTACAAAATGCTTTAGGTTTCATAAGTGGAATTGAAAGGAAGGGGAGTCCATTACAGTGTATGAGGCTCAATTGAAGAGATTGTCTTAACATTGTCATTTCAGTGATGGGCTTAATGGCACACTGAGAGATTGCTTAGTTTGTGGAAACTACGAGAAAGCTCCTAACCGAAGCACAGCTCACAATTAAAAGAACATTTGAAATTTCTGTATCAACGGAAACGAAAGTCAGAGACACAATTCAGTTGCAGTCAGGAATGAAAGTGAGCCTGAACAAAACATAGAAACATAGAAAATAGGTGCAGGAGTAGGCCATTCGGCCCTTCGAGCCTGCACCACCATTCAGTATGATCATGGCTGATCATCCAACTCAGAACCCTGTACCTGCTTTCTCTCCATACCCCCTGATCCCTTTAGCCACAAGGGCCATATCCAACTTGCTCTTAAATATAGCCAATGAACCGGCCTCAACTGTTTCCTGTGGCAGGGAATTCCACAGATTCACCACTCTGTGTGTGTGCAGCGTCTAAACAGAAAAACAAAACAAAACAGAAACCAGCCTGGTTAAACAGTGTTACTGTTATCGCTAGGTCTCACACACACCAGACCAATGCAGATTCAGAGGTGAAACAAAGCAACAAAATAGGACACATACAAAGAGCATGTCAGGCCGACTATAATAAGTGAACTGCACAGAGAAGAGAAAAAGATAAAAAGTCAAGTTGTAGTTTCAAAAAGAGCATCAGTCTGCATGCTGTTGATGAAAAAACAGATAATGATGAGAGTGACACAGGATTGAGAAGCCTTGAGATTTACGATGTGAAAACTAATCAGAGACAAGCAATATGGCTTACACCAGAAGTGAATGGCAAACTAATTAAAATGGAATTGAGCATAGGCTCAGCACTTTCAGTCATTCCACAAAGCAACTTTGAATGTCATTTCAAAGATAAAGAACTAAAGCCTGCAGATATCCAACTAAGAACTTAAACGCAGAAGCACAAAATGCAGAGATGGGCTCAATTTCTAAGAGGACGCAATTACAAGCCTGAATACAAGAGGACAACTAATCATGTAAACATTGATAGATCGTCCCGTTTACCCTTGGAAAAGGGAATACCTGAAAAATTTACAAAAGAGGTCATTCCTCTTGATGAAAATCCCTAATGAAAATCAAAGGTCTCCCTATTACAGCAGAGATTGTCCAAAAGAAAACCAGAAAGGGCCCCATTCTGGTCTCAGGTCTACATTACAACCTAAAATGGATGGAATATGGAGCAGAAACTCTATTTCCCCCATTTTTTCCAGCACCGGGATGAACTTGCCCTTGATGGTTGTTGGCTTGAGATTTGTTAATACCGTCCAAGCTGAGATTTAAAGTGCTGGAGGAGCTACATGCCAGTCAAAATGGTGCATATGTGTGGTCAAAATGAAAGCATTAAACCCAAAGCTTTGTCTGGTGACCCAGGATGGATCAGCAGATTGAACTGCTTGCCATGACCTGTCTGGGGTGGCAATACATTGAAAAGAAAGGTGTCCAAGGCTGTCAGAACCATTTCTTGCAGTCCCAGAGTCAACTCCCACAACACCAGAGAGGAGGCCCCAGAACTGAGGTGATTTCACAGCCACAAGTCTCATCTGGCAAGTAGAGTGATCCTCCCCACACCCCCTTGTCAGGAAAGATATTAACTCACAAAGCTAAGAAATCCTCCACAGCAATTACAGTTTTAGGCCAGAATGTTATGGATATTTATATTGTAAGTGTATTATATAGTATACTGTATATGCATTTGAGATGCTTTCTATATTAAGTTAGTTTATAGCTAAGCAGTGAGAAATGTTGTGTATTTAATATTTGAGTAATAATCTATAAGGAGAAGCACTGTCGACGTTTCGGGCTGAGACCCAAAGGGTCTTATAGATGCTGCCTGGCCTGCTGTGTTCCACCAGCATTTTGTGTGTTGTTCGATTAAGTATTGTTTCTTGTTTACATAATTCATTATGGGGTTATATGTAAAAGTACGTGAATGGCATACAGCATTGCATTGCCATATCAAATGTACATGCTTCACTTGAACAAAAAACACAGAGCTGGGAGATGTGTGTCTTAGTTTTGTTTTACTTAAGTGAATTTTATATTCGTTTTATATTTTGGAGTTACAAAACGTAACAATGGGTCTCCTGGACTGGCTTCAATCAACTCAGCTTTGAACTGATTCCACAGCCTGTAGATTCACATTCAATGTCTCTACAGTTCATGTTACATTTATTTTTTTTCCTTTAATGCTTTGATCATTTGCACAATTTGTTCTTTTTTTGCACATTGGATGTTTGTCGAACTTTGCTGTATCTGTGTTTTTTCATGGATTCTATTGTGTTTTTTGTTTTGTGGGTGCCTGCAAGAAGAGGAATCTCAAGATTGTATATGATATATACACTTTGATAATAAATGTACTTTGAGCTTTATTGAAAGATTACAAAACTGTAGCTAATCCCAGGAGTTTTGTTGGAACTTCTGCCTGAATAAATTTGCACACAGTGTCAACATCTTTGAAGAGCTATATCCTCAGCCCAACATGTTAATGCAATTATGAAAAATGCACACCATCAGCTATATTTCATTAGGAGTTTCTGAAGATCTGGAATGTCACCAAAGTTTCTAGCAAATTTCTTCAGATATACTGTGGAGAGTATTCTAACTGGTTACACAATGCCTGGTAAGAAGGTTCCAATGCACAGAATCGAAAAAAAGCTACAGAGGGTTGTAAACTCATCCAGCTACATCATAGGCACTATCCTCTCCACCCTCAAGTACATCTTCAATAGGTGATGTGTCAAGAAGGTAGACTACATCATTAAGGACCCCCATTACCTAGGACATGTTGTCTTCTCATTGCTACCATCAGGGAGCAGGTACAGGAGCCTGAAGACAAACACTCAGTATTTAGGAACGGACTCACTTTTTGCTCTATTTTTTCATTATTTATTTTATGCATTTCTTATTGCAGCTTATAGTATCTCTTATATATTTCACTGTGATGCTGCCGCAAATCAACAAATTTCACGGCGTATGTCAGTGATGACAAACCTGATACTGACATTGGAATGGCAGGAACATCTGTAAAGGATAAAGGTAAACTTTGAGGAAGAGTGATTGTACAGCAATAGAATTTTATCGTATGAATTAAAACAACTCAGTTTGATCTAAAGACAGGGATGACATCTAAACAAGTAAACTGCTAAGGTATGAGACATTAGTTGGCTATGCTATACTGGGTATCTACTTTTAAACCTATGATAGTATCAAAGTAAATGCTGACATTTAAAACTCTTACCAGAGCTTGAAACATCCCTTTAAGGCACAAAAACATTAGAGAAATGATCCGACTATAGTTGACAAGGTAGGTTAAGAATTGTATTAATCGTGGATCAAAGGAAAAGAAAAAAAGTAAGCACAGCAAAGGAGGATCCAGAAATTGAAAGGAAAAAGTTAAATAGAGAACAAGATAATTCAGCTAGGAACACAAAATTACAAACAGTCAGTTTCTGCAGATATCTAAAAAAGAAAAAAAAACTTTATGTAGATTCCTCACAGCCTGATACAATTGGGAAATAAGAAAATGAAAAATGAAAGTGAAGGTACTTTTTAGTATGCCTTCATTAAAGACACAGAAGCCTCTCAGAAATGATGGAGAGCAACAGGTCCACCCAGAGAAATTGAGCAGATGAAAGAAATTAGCATTTGTAAAAAAAAAAATTAGAGAATTAATGAAACCGAAAATAGATGAATCTCCAAGACCTGATAACCTGAAAGAGATAACAATGGATCAATTCAGCAGGTACAATCTTCTCAAATCTCATTGATTGGTAAGTAGCAAATCTAACGCAAATATTTTAGAAAGAAGGAAGAGGGAAAACACAGAACTACAAACCAGGCAGCCTGACACCGAAGATGTTAGAACTATTATTAAGTAAGCAGTAAAAAGGCAATTAAAAAATAATAGGATTGCAGCAAATTTAAATGGATGCTTGAAAGGGAAATCATGTTTGATAACTCTGTCACTGATTTTTGAGATTGTAACAAGTAGAACAGGAAACAACAAGATTGAAGCTTAGATACTTTTGTCACATTTACATCAAAACATACAGGGAAATGTATCTTTGCTTCAACAACCAACACTGTCCAAGGATGTGTTTGTGGCAGCCCGCAGGTTTTGGCGTAGTTCTGATGCCCAAACTGATGTGTATGGTTTATTTGGACAGGAGACGATATTAAACAGTGCAGAGCATATGATGAGGGGGTGATAAAACCATAAGGCATAGGAGCAGAAATAGGCTATTTGGCCCATTGGTTCTGCTCTGCCATTCCATCATGGCTGATATATTATTTCTCTCAATCTCATTCTCTTGCCTTCTCCCTGTAACTTCTAATGTCCTTACTAGTAAAGAAACTTTCTGCCTCCCTTTTAAGTATACCCAATGACTTTGCCTCCAAGGCCGTCCAAGGCAATGAATTCTGCCCTCTAGCTAAAGAAATTTCCACTTATCCCTGTTCTAAATGAAATTTCGTCTATACAGAGGCTGTGCCCTCTTGTCCTAGACTCCTCCACTACAGAAAGTATCCTCTACACATCCACTCTATCTAGGCATTTTAATATTTGATAGGTTTCAATGAGATTCCCCTAAACTACAGAGAGTACAGGCCCAGAGCACTCCTCGTACATTAACCTTTCATTTCTGGGATCATGCTCATACAGTTCTTCAGGACCCACTCCAACGCTAGCACATCCTTTCTTAGATAAGAGACGCAAAACTGCTCACAATACTCCAAGTGCAGTCTCTGGTGCTTCCTGCTGCCTCATATTCATGGGTTGGTTCATTGTTCAGAAATCGCATGGCAGAGGGGAAGAAGCTGTTGAGTGTGTGTCTTCAGGATCCTGTATTCCCCTCTGACGGTAATAATAAGAGAGCATGTCCTGGGTGATGGGGGTGCTTAATGATGGATGCCACCGTTCTGAAGCATCACCTCTTGGATATCTCCTCAATACTGCGTGATGGAGCTGGCTGAGTTTACAACCCCTTGCAGCCTATTCAGATCCTCTGCAATGGCCCCTCCTTACCAGACTGTGATGCAACCAGTTAGAATGCTCTCCCGTACACCCGTACAAATTTGCTAGAGTCTTCGGTGAGATACCAGATCTCGTCACAGGAGATACGTAGATGATATTTGCTCTGACTTGGATCTCCAGAACAAAGAGCCACAGGCTCATAATAAGATTGTTCATTGAAAACTTTGATAAGAAGTAAGTTCTTTGTGCAGAGGATAATGAACCTTTGGATTTCTCATTATATATTTAGCTGTTTTAAACATAACCATCTCAGTTTTTTAGATTGAGATGAAGCATTCATAGAACTTAGAGCAGAAGAGCACAGTCCTTTGGCCCATGATGTTGTGCCGGTTTTTTAGAACATAGAACATAGAATAGTACAGCACATTACAGGCCCTTCGGCCCACAATGTTGTGCTGACCCTTAAACCCTGCCTCCCATATAACCCCCCACCTTAAATTCCTCCATATACCTGTCTAGTAGTCTCTTAAACTTCACTAGTGTGTCTGGCTCCACCACCGACTCAGGCAGTGCATTCCACGCACCAACCACTCTCTGAGTAAAAAACCTTCCTCTAATATCCCTCTTGAACTTACCTTAAAGCCATGTACTGAACATTGGTGCCCTGGGGAAGAGGCGCTGGCTATCCACTCTATCTATTCCTCTTAATATCTTGTACACCTCTATCATGTCTCCTCTCATCCTCCTTCTCTCCAAAGAGTAAAGACCTAGCTCCCTTAATCTCTGATCATAATCCATACTCTCTAAACCAGGCAGCATCCTGGTAAATCTCCTCTGTATCCTTTCCAATGCTTCCACATCCTTCCTATAGTGAGGTGACCAGAACTGGACACAGTACTCCAAGTGTGGCCTAACTAGAGTTTTATAGAGCTGCATCATTACATTGTGTCTCTTAAACGCTATCCCTTGACTTATGAAAGCTAACACCCTGTAAGCTTTCTTAACTACTCTATCTACCTGTGAGGCAACTTTCAGGGATCTGTGGACATGTACCCCCAGATCCCTCTGCTCCTCCACACTACTAAGTATCCTGCCATTTACTTTGTACTCTGCCTTGGAGTTTGTCCTTCCAAAGTGTACCACCTCACACTTCTCCGGGTTGAACTCCATCTGCCACTTCTCAGCCCACTTCTGCATCCTATCAATGTCTCTCTGCAATCTTCCACAATCCTCTACACTATCTACAACACCACCAACCTTTGTGTCGTCTGCAAACTTGCCAACCCACCCTTCTACCCCCACATCCAGGTCATTAATAAAAATCACAAAAAGTAGAGAAAGAACAGAAAGAACAGATCCTTGTGGGACACTACTAGTCACAACCCTCCAATCTGAACGTACTCCCTCCACCACGACCCTCTGCATTTCTGCAGGCAAGCCAATTCTGAATCCATCTGGCCAAACTTCCCTGGATCCCTTGCCTTCTGACTTTCTGAATAAGCCTACCGTGTGGAACCTTTTAACCTACACCAGTGTCAATCTAACCTTTCCATTCCACAAAGTCATCCAATTTTTTTTCATCCATGTGCCAATCTAAGAGTCTCTTAAATGGCTGTATTGTATTTGCAATTCCTGGCAATCAAATGGGTAATGGGAAAAGTAGTGGTAGAAGGATATCTTGCTTGTTGAGGATACTATTTTCTCTCCTATGCTTCTAGACCAAATTCTTGGATATTCCTAATGTATTGTTTGCTTTTTCTGTTCCCAGTACTGGCAGATTAGCTATTTAAATTCGGTACAAGGATTTACCTGTTGTGCCTGCACCAGTTTTGGCTGGTGTTTCTAAGGGAAAATTGAGAAAGGCTTTGGTGACTCTCATGGACTCTACTTTCTACAGCATATCTACTTTCTTAGAAGTTTGCACAGGTTCAGCATGTCATCTAAAACTTATATGGATGCACAATGGAGAGTGGTTGCATCACAGTATGGAAACCCCAATACCCAAGAATATAAAAGCCTAGAAAATGTAGTGGAAGCAACCCCGCCAATCACCAGTGAGCACATCTACAAGGGGAGCTGCCACAAGAAAGCAGTATCCATCATCAAAGAGCCTCACCGTCCAAACGATGCTCTCTTCTCAGTACTGCCATCGAGAGAAGGTACAGGCGGCTTAGGTCCCACATAACCAGGTTCAAGAACAGTTATTATCTTTCAACCATCAGGCTCCTGAACCAGAATGGATAACTTCAATCACCTCAACACCAAACTGACCCCACAACCTATGGACTCACTTTCAAGAACTTTGCAGCTCATGTTCTCAGTATTATTTACTTGCTATTTATTTATTAATTATTATTATTCATTGCATTTTGTATTTAACAGTTTATCTTCTTTTGCACATTGGTTGTCAGTCTTTGTATGTAGAATTTCATTGCTTCTATTGTATTTCTTTGTTCTACTGGAAATGCCTGCAAGAAAATGAATCTGAGGGTAGTACATACATTGCTTATAAATTTACTTTGAGCTATGACGTCTTTGCTTGTTGATAAATCACATCGGGTATCGCAGACTTTGTAAATAATAATCCTACTTTTCTTTTCAATAAAATACTGAGCAGCAAGAACAGTATTTAGTGTTGCTAAGGTAGAAACAATGGAAATGCATAGTGCTGCATTAGTCTTGTTTGGAATAAATCTCAATTTTTTGAACTAGGCACACTGAGGCAGATATGTTGAGAGGCTGATGAGTGACAATGGCAATGGCATTGAGAATGGGCGTTTGGCTCAAATCACTTCAATAACTGTGTTGGCACGTGGCCTAGTGGGCAAGGCATCAGACTAGTAACCTTAAGGTCACAGGTTCGAGCCTCAGCTGAGGCAGCGTGTTTGTGTCCTTGAGCAAGGCACTTAACAACACATTGCTCTGCGACATCACCGGTGCCAAGCTGCATGGGTCCTAGTGCCCTTCCCTTGGACAACATCGGTGGCGTGGAGAGGGGAAGGCCTGCAGCTTGGGCAACTGCTGGTCCCCATACAACCCTGCCCAGGCCTGCGCCCTGGAAACTCCAGGCGCAGATCCATGGTCTCTCGAGACCGACGGATGCCACCACCACTTCAATAACTCCTTGTCCTGTTTGCTTTGTCTTCAAGCAAGCCTGAATCCACCCAAAATCAATTGGAATACAGAAATAAATCCTTCCCTAATGGGAAGTGCATGACTTTCAGGAGGGTCCACTTAGTACCACTTAGCAGTTGGAGAAATGAAATTGAGACACTATCATAGGCTGCTTAAGTGTCAAAGGAAACATGCTTCTGAGTGTAACACATCTCTGTAATATAAGATATGATATACAGGCACTTTAGAAGTGATACAGGCAAGAAATGCTTGCATTATTAAAGAACCTGTATTATCCTGTCTAATTTATTAATGAAAAGAACCAATGTAATTACAACATTCCTACACCACAAATGGAACCCTGCAGCACCAGTAAAAACTGGGGTGTTATTACCATATTCAGGCAGATAACTATAGTAAAGTATAAATATAATAAAATATAAAATAATCTCCATTCACCCAAATGTACTGATATCTTTCTCTATTACAGATTAAAGCTGCAAAGTGTATCTGAAAACTATTCCCATTTTAAAATTCATATACTTTTCTTGATTATTTTTTCATAGATTATAGCTTGGTAACATAATGGTCGGTGACTGAGTTGTTATTTAGAGGTCTAGTCTAATGGTCTGGAGTCAACAAGTTTAAATACTACTAAGAAACTTATTGATTAAATAAAACTAGAATTTAAAAAACTGATGTAAGTAATAATCGTCATGAAATCATCAGATTTGTCATAATAATTTGTCTGCTCTTTGAGGAAGGAAATCTACTATTTGAATACTCTCACCCACCAAAGCTCAACCATCAGGCTCCTGAACCAGAGGTGATAACTTCACTTAACTTCACTTACCTCAACACTGAACTATTCCCACAACCTATGGACTCATTTTCAAGGACTCTTCATCTCATGTTTTGAATATTTATTGTTTATTTATTTATTATTATCATTTTGCTTGTTTTTTTTTGTTTCTATGTACTCACTTTGACTGCCCGCATGAAAATGAAGCTCACGGTTGTATACGACGATATATATGTATTTTGGTAACAAATTTTCTTTGAACGTTGTCCTGGATGTTGACTCATAACTCAGTCAGGGGAAATCAGGGTGGCAACATTAACCCCTATCCAATGACTACATTTTTAGAAAACCTTTGTTTGATGATACTATATATGTTCACATGAAGTGTATCTTCCCTCTCCTGCAGTCTTAGAGTTACTTCCCCTCTGTTTTACTCTGGTCCCTATAATTTTTCTTCTCTGACCTACATTTATCTGCTTTCCATTTTTTTATTTGTCGCATTTTCCATTTATCAAGATCAGAATCAGATTTATTACCACTGTCATACACGGTGAAATTCATTGTTTTACAGCAGCATTACAGTGCAATACATAAACTGTACTATCAGAATTATATAAAATAAATAAGTAGTATAAATCCCAGATGCCAGGGTCAGGAATGATTCTAATCGCATCCAAAATATTCTGCACTGGGAGGGAGAACAGCCAGAGGTCGTGGTACATATTGGTACCAATGACATATGTAGGAAAAGGGAAGAGGTCCTGAAAAAAGAGTACAGGGAGTTAGGAAGAAAGTTGAGAAGCAGGACCGCAGGATTACTGACTGTGCCACGCGAAAGTGAGTACAGGAATAGAGTGAGGTGGCGGATAAATGCGTGGCTGAGGGATTGCAGCAGGGGGCAGGGATTCAGATTTCTGGATCATTTGAACCTCTTTTGGGGCAGGCGTGACCTGTACAAAAAGGACGGATTGCACTTGAATCCCAGGGGGACCAATATCCTGCCAGGGAGGTTTGCTAACGCTACTGGGGAGAGTTTAAACTCGGATTGTGGGGGGTGGGAACCAAACTGAAGAGATGGAGGAAGAGGTGGTTGGCTCACAAATAGAGAAAGCTTGGAGTCAGTGTGTGAGGGAGGATAGGCAGGTGATCGAGAAGGGATACGCTCAGACTGATGGTTTGAGATGTGTCTATTTTAATGCAGGAGTATTATGAACAAAGTGGATGAGCTTAGAGCGTGGATCAGTACTTGGAGCTATGGACTCGGATCCCAAAATCCCTCTGACTCTCCACACTATCAAGCATCTTATCATTAATATTATATTCTGTCATCATATTTGACCTGATAAAATGAAAACCGAGCAGCACAATACAGGTCCTATGGCTCACAATGCTGTGCTGAACATGCATTTACTTTAGAAGTTACTTAGGGTTACCCATAGCCCTCTATTTTTCTGAGCTCCATGTACCTGTCCAGGGGTCTCTTAAAAGACCCTCTTGTATCCGCCTCCACGCACTCACTGCTCTCTGCATGAAAAACTTACCCCAGACATCGTATCTGTACCTATGTCCAAGCACCTTAAAACTGTGCTCTCTCATTTTAGCCATTTCAGCCCTGGGAAAGGCCTCTGACTATCCACATGATCAATGCCTCTCATCATCTTATACACCTCTATCACGTCACCTTTTATTCTCTGTCACTCCAACGAGAAAGGGCCAAGTTCAGTCAACCTATTCTCTTAAGGCAAGCTCCCCAATCCAGACAACATCTTTGTAAATCTCCTCTGCACCCTTTCTATGGTTTCCACATCCTTCCTGTAGTGAGGTGACCAGAACTGAGCACAGTACTCCAAGTGGGGTCTGACCAGGGTCCTATATAGCTGTAACATTACCTCTCGGAACTTGAACTCAATCCCATAGTCCATAAAGGCCAATACACCGTATACTTTCTTAATCACAAAGTCAACCTGCGCAACAGCTTTGAGTGTCCTATGGACTCGGACCCCAAGATCCTTCTGATCCTCCACGCTGCCAAGAATCTTACCATCAATATGATAGTCTGCCATCATATTTGACCTACCAAAATGAACCACATCACACTTATCTGGGTTGAACTCCATCTGCCACTTTTCAGCCCAGTATTGCATCCTATCAGTGTCCCATTGTAACCTCTGACAGCCCTCCACACTATCCACAACATCCCCAACCTTTGTGTCATCAGCAAATTTACTAACCCATCCCTCCGCTCCCTCATCCAGGTCATTTATAAAAATTATGAAGAGAAGGGGTCCCAGAACAGATGCCTGAGGCACACTACTGGTTACTAAACTCCATGCAGAATATAACCCATCTACAACCACTCTTTTCCTTCTGCAGGCAAGCCAGTTCTGAATCCACAAAGCAATGTCCCCTTGGATCCCATGCCTCCTTACTTTCTCAATAGGCCTTGCATGGGCTACCTTATCAAATGCCTTGCTGAAATCCATATTCTCTACATCTACTACTCTGCTCATCAATGTGTTTAGTCACATCCTCAAAAAATTCAATCAGGCTCGTAAGGCATGACCTGGCTTTGACAAAGCCATGCTGACTATTCCTAATCATATTATGCCTCTGCAAATGTTCATAAATCCTGCCTCTCAGGAGCTTCTCCATTAACTTACCAACCACTGAATTAAGAGTACCTGGTCTTTAATTTCCTGGGCTATCTCTACTCCCTTTCTTGAATGAGGGAACAACAGAACAACGTCAGCAGCCCTCCAATCCTCCGGAACCTCTCCTGTCCCCATGGATGCAAAGATCACTGCCAGAGGCTCAGCAATCTCCTCCCTCACCTCCCACAGTAGCCTGGGGCATTACTCATCCAGTCCCAGTGACTTATCCAAAAGCACCAGCACATCCTCTTTCTTAATGTCTATATGCTCAAGCCAAGTCCACTGTAAGTCATCTTTACAATTGGCAAGGTCCTTTTCCATAGTGAATACTGAAGCAAAGTATTCATTAAGTACCTCCACTACCTCCTCCAGTTCCATATACAATTTTCCACTGTCACACTTGATTAGTCCTATTCTCTCACAGCTTATCTGCTTGCACTTCACATAGAATACCTTGGGGTCTTCCTTAATCCCGCTCACCAAGGTCTTCTCATGGCCCCTTCATCTGTCTCTTCAGTTTGGTTCTCACCCCCCCATCAGTTCTAGTTTAAACTCTTCTCAATAGCCTTAGCAAACCTCCTTGCCAGGATATTGGTCCCCCTCGGATTCAAGTGCAACCCGTCCTTTTTGTACAGGTCACGCCTGCCCCGAAAGAGGTCCTAATGATCCAGAAATCTGAATTCCTGCCCCTGCTCCAGTCCCTCAGTCATGCATTTATCCTCCACCTCACTCTAGCCCTGTACTCACTGTTGCATGGCACAGGCAGTAATCCGGAGATTACAACCCTTGTGGTTTTGTTTCTCAGCTTCTTTCCTAACTCCCTGTAGTTTGTTTTCAGGATCTCCTCCCTTTTCCTACCTATGTCATTGGTACCAATATGTACCATGATCTGGCTGTTCGCCTTCCGTCTTCAGGATATCATGGTCACAATCAGAAACTTCTCGGTCCCTGGCACCTGGGAGGCAAATTACCATCCGTGTTTCTTTCCTGCATCCACAGAATCGCTTGTCTGACCTTGTAACTATAGAGTCCCCTATCACTGCTGCCTTCATCTTCCCTTCCCTACCATTCTGAGCCACAGGGCCAGACTCTGTGCCAGAGGCGCGGGCACTGTTGCTTCCCCAAGGGCAGGTTCCACCGCCCCCCCAACAGTACTCAAATAGGAGTACTTATTGTTAAGGGGGACAGCCACAGGGGTACTCTCTAGTGCATATATGTCAAACTCAAGGCCCGCGGGCCAAATCCGGCCCGTGGTGGAATTATCTTTGGCCCGCGAGATAATATCTAATTACTATTAAAGCTGGCCCCAGTAATCGAAGCGCCTATGGCATATGATATGGCTAATGCTGAGTTTATTCAGGTACCAGGTTTTCAGGGTTTTTAGTGTTTATTCGGCAGTCTTGCTCGGCAGTCTTCTTCATAAGAAACGGAATTTGTAAAGTGAAACACTTTGTAGTTATAGCAAAGACTGAGACACATGAGAGCAGGCTGAAAAAACAGAGGCAACGAAAGCTGCGTTCGCACGCGTCCGACTGATCCGGCCCGCATGAAGCTGCATTTTGCTCAATCTGGCCCGTGACCTAAAATGAGTTTGACACCCCTGCTCTAGTGTCTGACTCCTGCCCTTCCCTCTCCTGACTGTTACCCACTTATCTGTCTCTCGAGGCCCCGGTGTGACTACTTGCCTATAGCTCCTACCTGTCACCCCCTCACTTTCCCTGACCAGACAAAGGTCATTGAGCTGCAGCTCCAATTCCCTAACACGATCCTTAAGGAGCTGCAGCTCAGCGCACCTGGCACAGACATAGTCATCCGGGAGGCTGGGAGTCTTCTGGACATCCCACATCTGATACCCAGTACAGAACACTGGCCTCACAGGAATACTTCCTATTGTTACATATCCCGTAACTGGATCACTTACCAGCAAAGATAGAGAGGTCCGCTGAAGTCTGATGGTACCATTTTTAAACGTTTTTATTTATAAAGGGGCACAAAAGTAAGGTTAATACAAACATTCAGATAACATACGTCGTCAATACTCAATCTAAAGCGCAGGTATAGTAATAATCAATAAGAAATAAGCTCTATCGTTGTCTAGGGGTAAGGTATATATTGTCCGCTGTATATCTAAAAGTCTCTTGCGTTCACTGCAGTTCCACCAGCTGCCGTCTTTTGGGGTGTCGCGGTGGTGCACTTTTGTTAGAGAGAGAGAGATAGAGATTGAATGAAACAGTTACCCGGCGGGTTTTTTTCCAACCTTTAGGAGTTCGATCCGTCGGAGTCTCGTTGGGGAATGGACGCTCACTTGTGGCCTCTCCTGTAGCTAAGCCGTTCTTCCGTGGTGAGGTCGCCAATCCCAGGCAAGGAAAAGACGCACACGAGCCCCACCACCGGCTGTCGCTATTAAACGCTGTCACAGGATTTCTAGCGTGTCTAGCGTCTGGGGGGCTGTCTTTACAACCCCTCTTTTATCTGAACTCACGGGGTCTCAGATGTCAATCAGGTTGGGATGATGCAATCTCTCTCCGTCTCTCCACCCACGTTGCCCTGAGGGTATACACGTAGTACAGTTCCCAATTCACAAAGGTGTCTCCACGAGACAATGACCACAGTCGCCAGCTTTTGCCTCACCGTGAAACGAGGGACACCGCACGTATCTTTCTCTTCTCTTGGGTCATTGACCCCCCCTTCACTAGGGCTCTTGCGATTTTCACAAAGGAGGGGGCTGGGGTCATAACACTATTCCTTTAACTTACCTCACCTCAACCTGTTATCGCCGAAGCCCCGATGAGCCAAAGCCCTCCTACTCTGATGCTTACTCTATAAAGCTGTCTTCTTTTTAAATTCTTCCCACCGGTCTAACTCGCTGACATCCACATGCCTGCTCAGTCATGCTCATTGTTTCAAGAACTGCTCAGAAATCTGATGACAGAGGGGAAGAAGCTGTTCCTAAAACATTGAGTGGGTGGCTTTAGGCTCCAGTGCCTTCTCTCTGATGGTAGTAATGAGAAGAAGGCATGTTATGGCCGATAGGGGTCCTTAATAATGGATGCTGACTTCTTAAGGCATTGCCTTTTGATGATGCTCTTGATGGAGGGGAGGCTAATGCCCATGATGTGGAGCTGGCTAAGTTTACCATCCTTTTTCTGATGCTGTGCATTGGTGCCTCCACACCAGGTAGTGATGCAACCAGTAAGACTGCTCTCCGTGGTACATCTGTAGAAATTTGCTAGAGGCTTTGGAGACAAACCAAATCTCCTCAAACTTGAATTTTATGAGATATACAGGAGAAATTTTCAGCAGTTTTGAAGATCATGGGGAGGAATTATTCCAAGTTATTTCCATTCCATATCTTTTCATACACATAACTTATACCACTTCCTTATTCCCATTAGATGTCCTGCTCTTTACCTTTGAACTGACACACTGTGAAACTTGTTTTATCCTGATTATACATGGGTAACATTATTGATGATCCATTAGCTTTAATTGATCAGAAAAAAAATATGCCATTGGTGCTTCATATTGAAGTTGAAGGGTAAAGGTTATATAGGTCATTAATTGCCTGAAAGGCAAAAAGCTATTATAAATGGAAGACAGACTACTAAGATGACTAAAAGCACAATTAGCATAAAACAAAATTAGATTCAGCTTTACTTCTTGCATGCAGTTAGTTTGATTTAAGGTTTGCCCTCTCAACTACAGTGTAGGTGATGCATATTAAAAAGCGCACTGAAGATTGTAATTATTCCACTGACAAAATAGACAACATTGTAAATTCCAATAACGATGACAATAGTCAACATTTCATAATATTTACCTATGCATTTACTGAGCCTCTTTTGTTTTTCTTTTATATTGAGATTATTTCCTGCAATAATTTAGCTGATCTATTTTTATCGAATGCAGTTTCATTCTTGATCTTGCTCTATTTTTTATCCACATTATGTCTTAATTATTCTCTTTTCTAGCTTCTTTTTCTAATATATTTTCCTTACCTGGCATGCAGGTAAGATCAGTTAGTCCCTAGGTTGTGGAAGCAATTCAGTGATGAGGCAAGAGAAGTTATCTCTTCCGGTTCAAGAGCCCGATCCTTGAGGAATAATAATTACTCCTGAACCTGGTGGGTCCTGAGGCATCTGCACCTTCTTCCTGATGACAGCAGCAAAAAGAGAGCTTGACCTGGGTGGTGGGAGTCCATGATGGATGCTGCTTTCCTGCGACAATGCTCTGTGCAGATGTTATCAGTGATGGCAAAGGCCTTACCCATGATTAACTGAGCTGTATCCATAATTTTTGTAGGATTTTCTGTTGAAGGGCATTGGTGTTTCCATACCAGAGTGTGGTGCAGCAAGTCAACATGCTCTCCACCACACAACTGCAGAATTTTCTCAAAGTTTTAGCGTTTGTGCTGAATCTCCACAAACTCCAAAGGAAGTAGAGGCACTGTGTGCTTACTTCATAATTGCTCTTACGTGCTGGGCCTCGGACAGGTCCTCTGAAATTATAACAGCAAGGAATTTAAAGTTGCTGACCCTCTCCACATCTGATCCTCCAATGAGGACTGGCTCGTGGACCTCCAGTTTCCTACTCCTGAAATCAATAATCAGCTCTTTGGTCTCGCTGACATTGAGTGAGAAGTTGTTGTTGGGGCACCGCTCAGCCAGATTTTCAATCTCCCTCCTACATACTGATTCGTCACCACTTTTGACTCGGCCAATGACGGATCGGGAAGGAAACATTGTTTCATTCGCAGGTAGTTATTTGTTTTGCATTTTTTCTCTTTACTTTCATCCCTTATTTCTGCCACTATTATGATCACTGTTTCTGCAGCCCTCTATTGCCTCTGTAGTGATTAACGACAGTTAGCTGAAATGTTCCTACAACCTATGGACTCACTTTCAAGATGTCTTCCTGTCACGTTCTTGATATTTATTGCTTATTTATTTATTTGTCCACCCTGTTAGGTGCGGTTTGAAATCACTGGATTATACATAGTGACATGCATGCACTTCGGTAACAAATTTTCTTTGAACTGTGATTCACTACTATGTAGATATAAGGGTGTGTTTTCCTTTGTGCTAAATTTAAGATATCAGGTTTTGGCCACCAAAATCAGCACAGCCTCCCTGAACTTCTACCTTTTCAATTATTCTAATTTGTTTGTTCTTTATTATTACCACTCCATCATCTCTCTGGATCTGGTATCCCTGTTCTTCAAATGCCTTTCCTGAACCTTTTATTCCCAGTCCCCCCCCCCCCCCCTCCCTTTGTCCACCACTTTTCACAGCTTTCCTTCTCCTGTCCCTGTCCTGACCCAAGGAACTGTCCCTAGCATAACGAGAGACACAGAAGGACCCTGAATTGCCTGGCCTGCCTGCACAGCCTGTTATCATAAAATGCAGCCTTCATAACTACTTCTGTCAACATGTCAGTCCTGGAAATAAGGACAGAGGTTAGACCTGAAAAGATATCTGTGGGATAGTGACAGGATCATATGACATTATATGCAGCACTTCCACAGTATTATACTGTATTAAGCTCACACTGACTTATGGTTATGGCTTATGAATATATTAGCACAGGAAACTGGTAGTAAAAATTGCACTAACCAATTACTGCGGAATAGCATTGTGGCGATAAATTTATATTACTCTGCAGGCACCCCTCCCCCATTGTACAAGGATTTTTCAAGCAGTGCTTTGTGAAAGTATTGTCTTGATCACATTTGTCACCATGTGCTTGCAATCATATCAATATATATTTATGACACAGGACAGTTTCCATAGATCACATAGTAGTAAGCTGTCTTCTTTTTATGTCCCTTACTTCAATGGAGACATCTTTCTGCTGCTTTCCCATCATCTACCACCAAAAACAATAAAACACTATGATGCATTAGCTACAATTCCAGGACTCCAATTGTTTGTCAGACAGTATAAAGCAAGCCACTTCTGGCTATTGAAAACATTGATCTGGTCTCCATTAATCAACGAAAGTGAGCGAAGATATCTCACCATCAGGAAGCCTGTCAGAGCTGCTGACAAATGACACGATATGAAAAAATATACTCAAAGCCATCTGTGTGGCATCTTTTAAAAAGCAGTCTTTTCAAATGGTGAAATATTTCTTAAAGTGAGTAATGTTCCTTCTCTGAACTCCAGGAACAGCACACAACTGTCCAGATGACTGATCTTCAGAATTCATACTCTGGAGCAGGTCAATTAATTAATAAATGAAATTGAATACAACAAATGCCATAAGTACAAACAGTGGGCAGTCTTTTCTCTTCCTGAATTTTGAAGTAGAAAATTGGGTGGAGCATCTTCAAGTTCCTGGACATCAACTTCTCCGAAGATCTGTCCTGTGCCCAACATATTGATGCAATTATGAAGAAGGCATTTCAGCTGCTACATTTCATTTGGAGTTTGAGGAGATTTGTTATGTCAGCAAAGACTCTAGCAAATTTCTATAGATAAACTGGGGAGAGTACTCTGACTGTGCCAATGCATGGGGTCAGAAAAACGTTGTGGGGAGTTTTAAAGTCAATCAGTTCCATCATGAGCACTAGCCTCCCACCAATGAGGACATCCTCAAGGAGTTGGCATCCATCATTAAGATCCTCAGCATATAGGATGTGCCCTCTTGTTAATACTACCATCAAAGAGGTACAGGACAACACACACAAATGCTGGAGGAACTCAGCTCAGGCAGCATCTATGGAAATGAATAAAGAGTTGACGCTTCGGGCCGAGACACTTCTTTGGGACAGAGGTAGAAGAGACTGAAGACACATACTCAACACTTCATGAACAGCTTCTTCCCCTTCCCCACCAGATCTCTGAATAGTCCATAAACCCATGAAATCCAGCTCATTATTTTGCTCTTTTTGCACTACTTATTTTTAATATTTCTTATTGTAACTTACCTTGCAATTTTGTATGTATTCCACTGTACTGCTGTTGCAAAACAACAAATTTCATAACATATGTCAGTATTTGATAAAACCGATTCTGATTTCACTATGAAGGACTTGTCCAAGTGTTCAGCAGCCTCTGCCATCTGCTGACCCAGTACCTACTGGGACGAGGGAATCTGCCTTGTTGAGACACGGCAAATACCTGAGCTCGACATGACTAATAGTAGTTAAAATGAAAGTGTAGACACGGAACCCATTGGTAAAACTGGACACGGTCTTTTCCAGCTGATGGTAATAATAGTTGTTGAATTGTATTAAACTGCATCCTATTTTCAAAAAGGACAAGATGATAGATGGAGAAGCGTATGTGAGTACATTTGCTAATCGAAGGCAATAACTTCCAGTCTTTAAAATTTCATAAGATCTTAAGACCATAAGATATGCAGATAGGAACAGAATGAGTTCATTCATCCCATTGAGTCTCCTCGACCATTCCATCACGGCTGATTTACTAACCTTCTCAAACTCATTCTCCTGCTTTCTCTCAATAACCTTTGATGTCCTTATTAATCAAGAAGCTATCAATATCTGCTTTAAATATGCCCTGTGACCTGGCCCCCCACAGCCGTCGATGGCAAAGAATTTCACAGATTCACCACCTTACGGCTAAAGAAATTCCTCCTCATCTCTGTTCCAGGAACATCCCTGTATTCTAAGCCAATCACGCGGCAGCGACTCAATGCACAAAAGCTTGCAGACATAGCCAAGAGGTTCGGTTGCTGTTCAGACCGAACATCAGAATGAGGCAGAAATGTTATCAAAGTGATTTTGACCATGGAATGATTGGTGATGCCAGTCGGGGTAGTGCGAGCACCTCAGAAGCTACTGATTCCCTGGGACTTTCATGCACAACAGTTTCTAGAGTTTACAGGGGCTGGTGCAAAAAACCAAAAAAAAAAAAATCCAGTGAGAAGCAGTTCTTTGGGCAAAATATGCCTTGTTAATGAGAAAGGTCGGAGGGAATAGCCAGACTGGTTCAAGCCTGACAGGAAGGTGACAGTAACTCAAATTACCATGCATATTATATTAGTGTACAGAAGAGCATTTTGAATGCACAACACAGCAATCCTTCAAGTGAATGAGCTGCAGCAGCAGAAGATGGTTCGTTTTCTGCATGGAGGTCGGTGACCAGTGGTGTTCCACAGGGATCTGTTCTGGGACCCCTCCTCTTTGTGATTTTTATAAATCACCTGGATGAAGAAGTAGAAGGGTGGGTTAGGAGGTTTGCTGATCACACAAAAGCTGGGGGTGTTGTGGATAGTCTGGAGGGTTATCAGAGGTTACAGCGGGACATCGATAGGATGCAGAACTGGGCTGAGAAGTGGCAGATGGACTTCAACCCAGGTAAGTGAAATGGTTCATTTTGGTAGATCCAATTTGAAGACAGAATATAAATGGTAAGATTCTTAACAGTGTGAAGGATCTGAGAGATCTTGGGGTCCGTGTCCATAGGACACTCAAAGCTGCTGCGCAGGTTGACAGGATTGTTAAGAAAGCGTATGGTGTGTGGGCCTTCATCAACCGAGGGATTGAGTTCAGAGCTGCGAGGTAATGTTACAGTTATATAAGACCTTGGTAAGACCCCACTTGTGCTCAGTTCTGGTCACCTCATTACAGGAAGGATGTGGATGTCATAGAGAGGGTGAGGATTTTGCACAATCTCTATAACATACTGACAGGATGTTATAGAGATTTAGAAGGATGTTGCCTGGATTGGAAGGTGTACCTAACGAGAATAGGTTGAGCGTACTTGGCCTTTTTTCCTTGGAGCAACGGAGGAAAAAAGGTAACCTGATAGAGGTGTATAAAATGAGGAGGGGCATTGAGGTGTATAAAATTAGGAAGGCCAGTGATGTTGTGGGGGTGGAACTGGACTCTCTGACGGTGGTGTCTGAAAAGACGATGCTGTCCAAGTTGCATGCCATCTTGGACAATGTCTCCCATCCACTCCATAATGTACTGGTTAGGCACAGAAGTACATTCAGCCAGAGACTCATTCCACCGAGATGCAACACTGAGCGTCATAGGAAGTCATTCCTGCCTGTGGCCATCAAACTTTACAACTCCTCCCTTGGAGTGTCAGACACCCTGAGCCAATAGGCTGGTCCTGGACTTATTTCCACTTGGCATAATTTACTTATTATCATTTAATTATTTATGGTTTTATATTGCTGTATTTTTTCACTATTCTTGGTTGGTGCGACTGTAACGAAACCCAATTTCCCTCGGGATCAATAAAGTATGTCTGTCTGTCTGTCTGTCTGATCTATCATATGGATAGTCAGAGGCTTTTTCCCAGGGCTGAAAAGGCTAACACGAGGGGGCATAGTTTTAAGGTGCTTGGGAATAGGTACCAAGGGGATATCGAGGTAAGTTTTCCATACAGAGAGTGGTGGGTGCGTGGAATGCACTGCCAGCAGTGGTGGTGGAAGCAGATACGATAGGGTCTTTTAAGAGCCTCTTAGATAGGTTCATGGAGCTTAGAAAAATAGAGGGCTATGTGCTAGGGAAGCTCTAGGCAGTTTCTAGAGTAGGTTACATGGTCAGCACAACATTGTGGGCCAAAGGGCCTGTAATGTGCTGTAACCTTCTATGTTCTATGTTTAAGATCACAAACACACACTCAGTGGCTACTTCATTAGGTACAGAAGGTAAATAATAAAGTGGCCACTGAGTGTAAATATAGGAATACAAATAAAATCGTCACTACTTATTTTAGGACAGTGAATGGTTGAGGTGAATTCATTAGGGTGAAAATGAAAGCTGAAGGGAATATGAAGCAATCTGCATAAAATAATCCTCCATTCATTCCTTAAATGATGACTTATTGCTTCAAGCTACTTAATCTCTGGCCAGCAGAAGCAAGGGCATACTGACAGGCTGACGTGAAGTGCGGTCAAATGAATCCCAAGTGGAACATCGGCAAAGGCTAAATCAGTTGAATGAGCTGTAAAGTCCAGACAATTCTCTTTAACATTTAGTTGAAAAATATAAATCAGCAAAGAAACTGTCTCTCATACTCGGCTGGATTTACTGTGCAGCAGAATGCTTTAAGTTTCCTTTAGTAACTTCATTCACCACCTTTTCAAAATCAGCATCATACGAGCAAACAGGTCAGTCACAAAGATAACTCCGCTTATTTCAACACTCACGTTTAATGAGTAATCATTGAATATCGAAGAATGCAGCACAGGATCAATCAAGCCTTTTGTCCCTCAATGCCTGCGTCAAACACAAAGCTGAATATTGCCTGTGCACGAGCCACACCCCTTCATTTGTGTGATTTGTTTGCTTTTTGCGTGGGGGGGGGGTTTGATATTGTTGGTGCCATTTGCACAATTTGTTTTTTGGCACAGTGGGGGAGGTTTTGATGTTCTTGTTGCTGTTTGCATGATTTGTTTTTTTTTGTGCATGGGGGTGGTTAATGTTGTTCTTTGAACGGCTTCCATGGTTTTCTTTGTTTCATGGCTGATTGGAGAAGATGAACCTCAGAGTTGCATCCTGCATACACATTTTTATAATAAATGTACCTTGAACCTTGAAACTTCCCCGCATACTCGTGTATCTATAAAACACATTCTTAAATGCTACTATCATACCTGCTTCCACCAGCCCCTAACACCTCCCCCACCTCACACCACAGCCATTCCAAGCACATGGCCAATTTCAGTTCACCATCAACTTTGATCCCAAGATCCCACTGCACATTAAGGGTCCAGCCACTAACTGTTTACTTCCCCCTTACATTTGACCTCCCTACTTATAACACTTCATGCTCGGGAGAGTTTGCAAATAGTATTAGTTTATTCAGTTGCACATGATCAAAAAGGTCAACTAGATCTTAAGACCAAATGATATAGTAGCTTTAATTGGGCCATTTGCCCATTGAGTCTTGTGGTGAACTACATATACCTGTCTGGACTGCTCCTGTGGCTCCTCCCACAGACCCCTGCTGACTGCTCCTGTGGCTCCTCCCACAGACCCCTGTATAAAGGCGACTGAGGCCTGTTGCCCAGGCTCATTCCCCAGGATGTAGTGTTGTTCATTCTTCCAGTCAATAAAAGCCGATACCTCGCTTCTTACATCTCAGAGTGAGTTATTGATGGTGCATCAAGTCTGCACCACCATTTTATCATGTGATTCATTCCCCTCTCAGCCTTAATCTCCTGCCTTCTCCTCATATCCCTTCAACCTCTGCCTTAAGTGTACCCAATGACTTTGTCACCTGTGGCAACAAATTCCACAGATTCACCACGCTCTGGCTAAAGAAATTCCTCCTCATCTCCATTCTGAAAGGACATCCCTCTATTCTGAGGCTATATCCTCTGGTCTTAGACTCTCCCACGATAGGAAACATCCTCTCCACATTCACTTTATCAAGGTCTTTCAATATTTGATAGGTTTCAATCAAATGAAGTTACAGATGACTTAGTCTGCTACTCTTGACATGGATAGAATGCCCCCCCCCCATACTTCTTAAAATGTCAGTGAAACAAAATGCACATTCTGAAATGAATGAACATACAAAATTATACAATACAGAAGGAACCCACTTGTCCTATAATAGCTACATAATATCCTCTCCGGAGGATCAAAAATGTATTAAATGGAAGATGTAAAATATTCAACCCCTCTGGCATTCACCAGGAACATGACTTAATGCCACTTCTGCTTTTCAATTTTATTCCCAAATACTTTGTTATATTTAATCTTGCCTATGATCTGTATTAGATCCAGTGATGAGCTAGTGGTAGAGTTAGTGGAGTCGTAGGCCTGGATAAATTTAATCCAGATACTTCAGTTCAAAACACCATCTGGTTCACTAATGTCCTTCTGGAGGGAATCTGTCGTCCAGGATCACCAAAATAGCTTAAGCGTCCTTTCTTTCACAGACTCTTAAAGTTATAGTCACGCAGGATTGATACAGCCTAACAATTCCATGCTGACCATTTGATCCACCCAGCTAACCCCAATTTCTTGCGTGTGGTCCAAACCTCTCCAGGCCCTTCCCCTCCGTGTACCTATCCAAATGCCCCTTAAATGATCATATTATACCTGCCTCAACCACTTCCCCCAGCAGCTCATTCTATTTTCTCACCATCTTTTGCATGCCCTTTGAAATATTTCCACCCTCATCCTAAATCTATGCCTCCTAGTTTGGAATAGCCTACCTTGGGGAAAAGCCTGCTACCATCTACCTTATTCCTGCCTCTCATCATTTAAATATTTATGTAACTTCGTCCCTCACTCGCCTACAGTATTATGCAAAAGTCTTAGGCACACATAAAAAAATTCTGTATAGTGAAGATGCTTTCAAAAATATTGAAATTAAGTTTCTAAATATAAAAAAGTTTAATATAAAGAGCAGTAAAGTACTAAATCAAATCAATGTTTGGTGTGATCACCCTTTGCCTTTAAAACTGCATCAATTGTCTTTGGTACACTGTCGTGCACCTTTATAAGAAAATCAGCTGGTAGGATCTTGGAGAATTTGTCACAGTCTTCAGCTGTCTCACTTGCTTCTGTCTCTCCAGATAATTCCAGACAGTCTTGGCAACATTAAGACCAGGGTTCTGTGGCGGCCATACCATCTGAAACCATACAAAATATCTAGAGTCGCCAAGACTTTTGTACAGTACTGTGCACTCCAAGGATTAATGACTTAAACATGAGGAAGTAAGTGGAAGCAGCTACTTTGGGACCTGACTAACATACTGGTGCACCAACCGTCTCAGTTCCAGAGCAATTATAAATGGGCAAGAAATGCTGACCTTGCCCCCAAAAGTAGACAAATCCAGCAGATTCACAGGTGAAATGTTGCCTCACCTGGACGGACTGTTTGGCGCCTTGAATGGAGTTGAGGGAGGAGGTGAATGAGCAGGAGTAGTACTTTGCCCACTTGCAAAGATAAGTGCTGGGAGAGTGATTAGTGGGTAGAAACGAATGGGCAAGGGAACTTACGTCTTTTTTCTCCTCAACATCTGGCCAGTTTTTCTCCAAATACCTTACTAATATCATACAACTTTAATAACAGGAAAGGGAAGAGAAACTGCCTCTTTTCGCTGGAGTAAGGAACATTGTATAATCAGATGGAATTAAAGGGCTCCCAATCCAGGTTTCAACTTTGCAATCACTGCCTGAATCTCCTGGGTGACTTGGAGAGAGGGGTGCAGGAAATTCCCCCTGGAGAGAAGACAGAGTTTATTTTTCTTCCAAAGGCCTCTTGTGGTCCAAGAAGAGCAGCAGTTCTCCTCCTCGAGAAAACCATTGACATCTGAACTGCCAATATTAGCTGCTCAATCTTCCAATTACCATGTCACCACTAACACAACACATTAATATGAGTGATTTAGGATGGATTGATTTTACTCCACATTCCCAAACTTCCAATAGACAACAGGACTGTCGATGCCTGTGGAGACACTAGAGACAGAAGATGCTGGAGATAAAGCAAACTGTTGGACGAACTCAGCAGATCAAGCAGCATGTGTGGAGACAGAAGAATGGTCGACCATCCCTTCAGATCTGTGACAGCATTAGGACAAATGCAAGATTGATGAACAGTGCAAGATGATAAGAGGGAGAGATTGAGTGGACAGTCAGAGACCTTTTCCCAGGCCAGAAATGTTTAATACAAGGAGGCATAACTATAAGGTGACTGGGAGGAAAGCAAAGAAGGAATGTCAGAGGCAGGGTTTTTATACTGAGACTGGTAGGTGCATGGAGAGTGTTGCCGGGGGTGATGGTGGAAGTAGCTACTTTAGGGAGATTTAAGAAACACTTAGACACATGAATGAAAGGAAAAGGAGGGCTATGTGGAGAGAAGGGTTAGAATGACCTTAGTGTAGTTTAAAGTGCTGACTAAACATTGCTGGCCTGTACTGTCCTATGTTCTATGTTCTGAATAGAATGTTGAATCCTTCTACACTCAAAGTCAAATACAACAGCTTCTGGAAAATTACATTCTCTGGCCATTTTGGCTTTTTGTCTTTAAGTCATCCATCTTGTGTTATTGATTCTCTCTCTCTCTCTCTCTCTCTCTCTCTCTCTCTCTCTCTCTCTCTCTCTCTCTCTCTCTCTCTCTCTCTCTCTCTCTCTCTCTCTCTCTCTCTCTCTCTCTCTCTCTCTCTCTCTCTCTCTCTCTCTCTCTCTCTCTCTCTCTCTCCCTCTCCCTCTCCCTCTCCCTCTCCCTCTCCCTCTCCCTCTCACTCTCCCTCTCTCCTGAATTATTATCCCATCAATTCCATTTTCCTGTCCTCTCATCCATGACCTGTGGTGCCCTGACTAATCAAAAACCTATAAAGCTCTTGAAGTATACCCAATAATTTGGCTTCTACAGCCAGCTATGGTAATAAATTCCAAAAATCCACCCCCCTCTTGCTAAAGGAATTTCTTCTCATCTGTGTTCTAAAGGGATGTATCTCTATTCCAATGCTGTGCCCTCTGTTACTAGACTCTGCCACACAAAGAAACATCCTCTCCACATCAATTCTAAATAGGCCTTTCAATATTGGGTAGGTTTCAATGAGATTCCTCCCTCATTCTACTAAATTCCATTGAGTACAGGCCCAGAGCCACAAAACACTCCTGATACGGTAACCCTTACATTCTTTGAATCACTCTTGTGAACCTCCTCAGGATCCTCTTCAACATCAAAACATCCTTTCTTAGATAGGATCCCAAAACTGTTCACAATACTCCAAGTGTGGTCTCACCAATTCCTTATAAAGCCTCAGCACTACATCTTTGCTTTATATTCTAGCCACCGACTCAACAGGCAAGTTAACTTTCAGGGAATCCTGCACGGGGACTCTCAAGTCCCTTTGCAGCTTTGATATTTTTAAAATTGTGTCCATTTAGAAAATAGTCTATGCCTTTATTCCTTCTACCAAAGTGCATGACCATATGATTTGATACACTATATTCCATCTCAGAATTTTGCCCATTCTCCTAAATTGTCTGAGTCCTTCTGTAGTCTTCCTGCTTCCTCAACACTATGTAGCCCTCCACCCATCTTTGTATCAACCACAAACTTGGCCACAAAGCCATCAATTCTGTTATTATCCTCTGACAGCCCCTATTTACCCAATAATTGAGCATCTTCTTAATTTATTCCCTCGCAGCTCTGGCCTCACCCTGTCACTGATGTCCACTTTCTCCTAGCCACCCGTTCCCCATGTTTGCAGTCCAGAACAAGCCTGGCTCTTTCTTTTCCCTGTTCTAGTGAAGGGTTGTGATCCACATTCACTCCCTTAGCTGCTGAGAGGCCCAGAGTTTTCTGTTTATACTTCAGACTGGCCAGTGATCAGGTGAGAAATGGCAGCAAAAAATAATGATGAGGTCTTGTTGTCAAATAGCAGAGCTAATGGCGTCAATGTTCCCTGACTAGAAAAATACATACAACCCACATCCGTCACAAATTATTCAAAATATCAAGAAGGACCTTGAATTACTTGTATTATGTTTCAGTGAAGTATAGCCATTGTCCAGGGATTGCCCAGACTTCCATATTAAATACTTTCTAGATCCTCTGAATCATTCAGTCTTCCCTAATCAGAAGCCTTGGATAAACCTTCTGAGGGCCAGATCGGCACTGGTCTAGAGACCAAGAACACTACAAGAGGTGCAGATATGATCTCCAGAATGCTATTTTATGGGCGAAGTGTAAGTTCCAGAGAAAGCTTGAATCAAGCTTGAATCAAGATGCTTGACAGGGCTTGAATGCTATCACCTCCTACAAAGTTAAATCAAGCAACATGGGAGATTGCAAGGCTTCACTTCCAGATGAGCTCAATGCCTCCTATGCTCACTTTGACCATCAGAACATGGAGGAACCTTCGTGAACCTCCACATCTCCTGATGATCCTTTGATCTCAGTATCTGAAGCTGACATGTGGGCCGCCTTCAGGAAGGTGCATCCATGGACAGGAATGGGGTACCTGGCTATGTACTGAAGACCTATGCTGACCAACTGGGTAGTGTGTTCACTGAGATCTTCAATCTCTTTCTTCATTAGTATGTGGTACCCAGCTGCTTCAAACAGACTTCAATATACTGGTGCCCAAGAAGAGTCTGTTGATCTAACTCAATGTCTATCACCCAGTTGTACTTATTTCCTCAATGATGAGCATTTGAAGAGGTTGGTCATACAGTCATAGAAAAGTGCGGCCCTTTGGCCCATCTAGTCCATGCTGAAACTATGAAAACTGCCTACTGCCATGAAGCTACACTGAGATCATAGTCCTCCATACCTCCACCATCCATGTATCTATCCAAAATTTACTTAAACTTTGAAATCTAGCTCGCATGCACCACTTGTGCTGGCAGCTCATTGCATGCAATTTATCCCCTCATATTCCCCTTAAACTTTTCACCTTTCAGCCTTAACCCATGACCTCTGGTTATAGTCCCATCCAACTCTGTGGAAAAAGCCTGCTTACATTTACTACATCTATACCCCTCATAATTTTGTATACCTCTATCAAATATCCTCTCAATATTCTACGTTCTAAGGAATAAAGTCTAAAAGATTGGTTAGACATCACCTACCATGCAAGAAGCCATGCTGACTATCCTTAATCAGTCCATGTCTATCCAAATACTTGTATATCCAGTTCCTTAGAATACCTTCCAATAACTTTCCCACTACTGATGTCAGATTCTGCCGCCTACAATTCCTGGTTTATGTTTAGAGCCTTTCTTAAGCAGCAGAAGAAAACTGGCTATCCTCCAATCCTCTGGTACTTCTATTGTTGCTAAGGATGATTTAAATATCTCAGCCCTGCCAGTTTCTGCACTTGCCTACCGTAGGCTTCAAAGAATCACCTTGTCGGACCCAACCCTGGGGATTTATCCACCCTGATTTGTCCCAGAACAGGGAACACTTCCTGCTCTGTAATTTATATAGGGTCCATGAAGTTACTGCCACTTTGCCTCACTTCTATAGACTCTGTGTCCCTTTCCTTAGTAAATAATGATGCAAAAAAAAAGTAAGATCTCCTCCATCTTTTTTGGCTCCACACATGGATTACCAATCTGATTTTACAGAGGTCCAATTTTGTCCCTTGCAATCCTTTTGCTCTTAACATATCATGTAGAAACCCTAAGAATTCCCCTTCACCTTGTCTGCTAGGGCAACATCAAAATTTCTTTTAGCTCTTCTGATTTCTTTCTTTAGTGTTCTTTTGAATTTCTTATATTCCAAAAGCACTTCATTTATTCCTACTTGCCAATATGTATCTGCTAGACACCTCCTTTTTCATTTTTAACCAGAGCCTCACTAACTCTTGAAACACAAGGTTCCCTGCACCTGTTACCTATATCTTTTATTCTGACAGGCACATACAAGCTTTGGTCCTTCAAAATTTCACTTTTGAAGGCCTCCCACTTATCAAGTACACCTTTGTCAGAAAGCAGCCTGTGTCAGTCCACATTTGCTATATCATTTCTGATACCATCAAAATGGTTTTTTCTCCGATGTAGAATCTTATCCCACAGACCAGACCTACCTTTTTGCATATATACTTTGAAATGGCATTCTGAATGGTTGGTGATAAACCATATCAGCTCCTGCCTGAGAAGAGACATGGACCTGCTCCAGTTTGCTAGGAGCAACAGGTTCATAGCAGATGCCATCTCATTGGCTCTTCACTGGAACATCTGGAGAGCAAAGATGTAGACAGCAGGATGCTCTTAATTGACTACAGCTCAGCACTCAATACCATCATCCCCTCAAAACTAATCAATAAGCACCAAGACTTTGGCCTCAATACCTTCTTGCACAATTGGAAACTGGGTTTCCTTGCTTGTAGACCCCAGCCAGTTCGGATTGGTAACAAAATCTCCATGGTCTCCAACAACACAGGCGCACCAGAGGGCTGTGTGCTCAGCACTTCCCTCCACCAACCCCCTCTGCTCCATTCACTTTACACCTATGACTGTGTGGCTAAGCACAGCTCCAATGGTATTTTCAAGTTTGCTCATCTCAGGGTTGATGCATGGCCAAGTCATTAAGGCACTGGTCTAGTGATCTGAAAGTCGCTAGTTCGAGCCTCACCTAAGGCAGCGTGTTGTGTCCTCAAGCAAGGCACTTAACCACACATTGCTCTGCGACAACACTGGTGCCAAGCTGTATCGGCCCTTGCCCTTCACTTGGACAACATCGGTGGCATGGAGAGGGGAGACTGGCAGCATGGGCAACTGCTGGTCTTCCATACAACCCCGCCCAGGCCTGCACCCTGGAAACTTTACAAGGTATAAATCCATGGTGTCACGAGACTAATAGATGCCTATTTTTATTAATCTCACCATATACATTATTAATGTATATGGTGACATAAAAGTATTTTGATAATACATTGAACCTTTGAACTTTGAAAGAACTTAGAAGACACACATTAGTTGTGACCTACAGTAAGTTTTTTATTCAGAGAGTGGTAAGTGCGTGGAATGGGCTGCTGGCAACGGTGATGGAGGCGGATACGATAGGGTCTTTTAAGAGACTTTTGGATAGGTACATGGAGCTTAGTAAAATTGAGGGCTATAGGTAAGACTAGTAATTTCTAAGGTAGAGACATGTTCCGCACAACTTTGTGGGCTGAGGGACCTGCATTGTGCTGTAGGGTTTCTATATTTCTGTGTTTCTAAATATGAAATTGTGCTTTGCACACCTAAGGAGCAATATCTTTAGTGTCAAACCCATTTACATCTTCCTCTAAAATGAAAACATCTACAATTATCTCACCTAATTTCAAATTGTTTCCACTATTGTTTATTCCATTAACTTCAATTTTTCTCTGGAATGAAAATGTTTCACCATCAACTAACTCTATTCCCAATCAACCATTTTGTTGCATCAACAAAAATGAGATGAGCATAATTTGCCTTTTACAGATCCAGGCTGCATTTCTTTTGTTATTCCATGTAACACTCCATTTTCTCCAAAATTATTGCTCTCAGCAACTTCTCCTCAACAAAAAAAAATTAATACCTTTCCAGAAACTTTCTTCCAGTTCATTTTTATGAACAGTGGATTAATTTGAGCAATTTTCTAATATTCTGGCAATGCTCAATATCCAAAGAGGACCAAATAATGATTCATGAATGCTTTGCTTTTGCATGCCAGAAGGTTTGGTACTGGGGCCTCAACTTCTTACCCTTCATATAACTGGCTTGGATGGAGGTAGCAAAGATGGTTGCAGATTTGCTGATGACATGATGGCGAGTAGGAAAATAAAGGTGAGGAGAACATTAGCAGACCACAAAGGGTCCTGGATAGTCAAGGTGTATCGGCAAAGATTTGGCCAAGTGGGGAATGTGAAACAGTCCATTTTAGAGGGAGAAAGAAAAAACTAAACATATTATCTAAATGGTGGGAGGCTGCAGAGTCTGAGATTGAGGAAACTGGATGTGATAGTGGACTACTTACACAAGGTTGTATCCAGATAAAGATAGATGAAGCTTTTTTTTTTACCGCTGTCAATGATTGTGAGTCTTTATAACTCTCTCCCTCAAATGAAAATGGAAACAGTGTTTAGATATTTTTGAGGTGAAGGAGGTTGAAAGGTTATTTCAGAAAGGAATCCAGATTTGGTGCTACAGTAAGATGAACTACAATTTATTGAATTATAGCCAAAATCCACAACCAATGTATTATATTTTTCCATTATGCATCACTCTAGTAATGAATAGAATTAAGGAATAAAATTACCAATAAATGATACAATGACCATTGCTGAACTACACTGAATGCATAAGAAGGGTCATTGATACACATGGGTAAAAGTGTTCCTCCATTCTGAAAGCACTGTTTACAGCAATAGACTCAGTAACGATGGGGCAAAGGTGCATGAGTGAGCATGGTAATGAATTCACACAAACATTCTTCCAATGAATTAATATCTCCATGGATGAATTCACACTCAACCATTGGATAGGCGATAATATTGAAACAAAAGTGAAGAACTTCCCACTTTGCTAGATTTCCTTTTCATTGATTTGTCATAGTACCACTGCTTTCAAAGAAACTATTTCACTTCTGTGGGTTCTTCAGAATCGCTATCATCAACTCTCCAGGTGTAACACCTTCCAAAGTAAAATGTTTTGCATATACAGGAAGATTTGGGCCTGTAAAAGTCTCACGTTTTCTCCAAAGTGTCTCCTCAACTATTCACTATCAAAATTCACCATTACAGAGCTTGCATTGTAGAGTTATAGAACACTATCAGACAGAAACAGGCCTTTTGGCCCATCTACTCCATGCCAGACTATTAATCTTTCTAGTCCCATTGACCTGCACCTGGATCTTAGCCCCCATACCCCTCCCAGCCATGTACTTAACCAAATTTTTCTTAAATTTTGAAATCAAACTTGCATCCACCACTTACGCTGACAGCTCGTTTCCACCTCTCTGAATGAAGAAGTTCCCCCTCATGTTCCCTTTAAAAATATTACCCTTCACCCTTAAATGGCCTCTAATTCTACTCTCGCCCAGCTTCCGTGGAAAAAGCCTGCTTGCACTTTCCCCTATCTATAATACTCATTATTTTTTACACCTCTATCAAATATCCCCTCATTCTCCTACACTCTTGGAAATAAATTTCTAACCTATGCAATCTTCCCCTCTAACTCAGATCCTCAAGTCTTGGCAACATCCTTGTAAAATTTCTCTGCACTCTTTCAAGATCATCTGGTCTTTATTAACATAGGCATATAAAGGTTCAAAGGTTCATTTAATATCAGATTATGTACACAGTATATAACCTGAAATTCATCCTATTCACAGATATCCATAACAAAGAAACCCACATAGAATGAATGATAGAAACAAAAAACCCCAAAGTTCCCACTCCCTTTGCACAAGCAACAGCAAGAATATTGCCCCTCGCCGCCCATGCTAGCAGAAGCACCAACCTTCCCAAACACCCCACCATGCAAGCAACAGCAGGAGATCCCAAAATGGTCCTTGATCCAGAGACCATCAAACGACAGATCATAAATCAGCACTTCAGTATCTCAGAGTCAGGCTCTCTTTCCCAGTGAGGGAGGGAGAAGTTGCTACCTGCAACAACAAGAGCGGAGACCAGCAATTCGCTGCTCTGATGTTACAGTCTTCCGCATTGCTCCTCCAAGCCCTCCATCTCATGGACCGGCAGGCTCTCACTCTCCAATGAAGAAGAGAGAAAGAGAGAGAGAGAGAGAGAAAGAGATGGAGAGAGGGCGGGAGAGAGGGAGTGAAAGAGAAAGAAAGAGAGAGAGAGAGAAAGAGGGAGAGACAAGGAGTGAGAAGGAGAGGGAGAGAGAGAGAGGGAGAGGGGGAGAGAGTGAATCACTTGAGTACTGGGGTCTTCCTCTAACAGCAGCTGGAGTTAAGTAAATGCACTGCCTGTTGTTTTGATGTTTCAGTCTCTCATGACGCTTCAGTCGGTGAAATCGGCGAGGAAACAGGTTGACCATGTGGCCACTACCTGACTTTCAACTTCCAGGCCTGAGGGTACATGACTTCCAGGCCACTCCTGGAGATAGCAAAGCGCAAGGCCGCACAGTCAGTACAAAAACCCAGCCCACTGGAGTTCATGTTAAATCAGGGTAATGTTCTAATCCATAAATGATCATCCTAATAGAAGCTTCTTGGATGAAATAACTGTCCATTCAGACAGCTGGAAATTGAAATCACCATCAATGGATTGACTATTCATTATATAACTGAAGTAAAAATGAAGTGAATTGTGATGTGTGTCATGGTGCTAATCTAGCTTTCACTATATGCAACTCCCACAAATTGTACATTTCGCAAAATTTTAGATTTTCTATAGTTACGTAAAAATAGATTCTAACTGCAATCTGCTCCACACTGCACACTTTTGGCTTCAACTCAGATGGATTTGAGGATGGAGTGTTGGGCAGTGGATGAGTAAATTCCTCTCAGGAGGTAGATGGGACACTGAAATAGTTGTGCCTCCATATTAAGTAAAACTTTACTTTCAACACCCACAAGGATTATTTCCAATACCTTCTAGACCGCAAGAATTTAACTGAAAATGGAGTAGCACTCTCCATTGAGAACTGCTTGCAAGCTAGAAGGAGCAGAAGTATTTCCTCCACAGTACCACCACCATTGACTACAGATATAAGACCATAAAACCATATGATATAGGAGCAGAATGAGGCCATTTGGCCCATCAAATCTGTTCCACCATTTCATCATGGCTGATCCATTTCCCTCTCAGCCCCAATCTCCTGCCATTTCCCCATATCCCTTCATGCCCTGACTAATCAAGAATCTATCAATCTCTGCATTAAGTATATCCAATAACGTGTTATGTATTTGATATTTCAATAACGTTTGAGTAATCTTGGTTGATTAAGCATTTTTGTTCATTCAAATAACTCATTCCTGGTTATATGTATAAATACATGAATTGCATATGTCATCACACTACCACATGATATGTGCGCACCTTGCTTCATGTTAAGTCAAACTACATCCATATTTTTTGATTCCCATGAGTTTCTTTGAATTGGTTTAATGCTTATAAAATGCAAAACGTAACAACTTGGCCTCCATAGCCTCCTGTGGCAATGAATTCCACAAATTCACCTCTCTCTGGCTAAGGAAATCCCTCCTCATCTCCATTCTAAGTCGACGTCCTTCTATTCTGAGGCTGTATCTTCTGGTCTTAGACTCCCACACCATAGGAAACATCCCCTCCACATCCACTCTATTGAGGCCTATCATCATTCAATAGATTTCAGTGAGGATATTACCTAACCACACCCACAGAATTGCTTGTGCACATATGCAACCTCTTTCTCACACACTTCCTGTCTCAGAGTTAGTAGCAGAGGCACTTAGCATGTCTGACAGCAGCTGGGGAAGAGAAACAGAGTTAACGTCTCAGGCCAGGGGCCCTTTATTGCTCTGTTTCTTTTTTCACTGCTGTTGACTGATGTGTTCAGTGTTTTCAGCATTTACAGCGTCTTTTGATAAATTTTCAGCACAGTCTCCCTATCCCTGGGTTAAGCACTTGTAAATACTTTCATCAGAACAACAAGGGACTGGACATTCAGATATTCTTGATAATCATTATACGATCTACAGTCACTTCCATGTACTGTGTGACATTTGCATAGGTTAAGTGGCTCATTCGCTGATTGTGAAGCATTAAAGATTCAACAGTATCAACTATCTTCTTCCATCATTATTACCAATGAAATCGCTTTCTTAAAACATTTTAAGAAGATACCCCCATTCCTACGTCTTGAATCAAAATGAAAATAGGCAATTGTCCTGTTTTTCATAAAAATACTGCTGTATTATTGAAAGTACAATTGCTAGCAAATAAATTATACTTAAAAGTTGTTTAGAAACATAGAAACATAGAAAACCTACTGCACAATACAGGCCCTTCGGCCCACAAAGCTGTGCCGAACATGTCCTTACCTTAAAACTGACCAGGCTTACCCATAGCCCTCTATTTTTCTAACCTCCATATACCTATCCAGGAGTCTCTTAAAAGACCCTATCGTTTCTGCCTCCACCACCGCTGCCGGCAGCCCATTCCACACACTCACCACTCTCTGCATAAAAAACTTACCCGACATCTCCTCTGTACCTACTTCCAAGCACCTAAAAACTATACCCTCTCGTGCTAGCCTGGGAAAAAGCCTTTGTCTAGCCACATGATCAATGCCTCTCATCATCTTATACACCTCTATCAGGTCACCTCTCATCCTCTGTCGCTCCAACGAGAAAAGCCGAGTTCACTCAACCTATTCTCCTAAGGCATGCTCCCCAACCCAGGCAACATCCTTGTAAATCTCCTCTGCACCATTGTTTGTCTCACCATTTGCAGAATTGTGTCGAAAGATGATTATTAACAATTCTATTTTGTTACGCAAGTTTTATACCAGTTAAAAACAGAATCATCACAGAATTTGTTGACGTAAAAAGGCCATTCAGTCCGTTGTGTCTATCCCACACCATTTCCCCTGTTCAGCTCTCAGCCTACAGATGGTCATATGGACCTTCAAGTGCTCACCCAAGTACATTTAAATGCGATAGCAAACTCCACTATACCTCAAGGAAGGACGACTTACATCTTCAGTATAATTTGAGTGAAAGAAGATTTACCTTGGCAACACTAATTGAGCACATCCACAAGGAACAATTCCACAAGAAAGCAGCATCCCTCATGAAAGTCCTCCACCATCCCGGCCCTGCTCTCTTCTCACCACAGGCAACAGGAAGGAGGTACAGAAACCTTAGATCTCACACTACCAAGTTCAGGAACATCAACCACCAAGCTCTTAAACCAACATGGATATTTTCACTCATCTCAACAGTGAACTGATTCCACAATCTATGGACTCACTTTCAAGGACTGAACAACTTGTGTTCTCGGTATTTTTTCTGTGGGGAGGGGGCTGTATTTACACAGTTCATTTTCTTTTGCACATTTTTGTTTGTCAGTTGTTGTGTGTAGTTTTTTTTATCAATTCTGTTGCATTTCTTCACAATGCAATAAAATGAACATCTGAGTAGTATATGGTGATATAAATGTACTTTAATAATAATTTACTTTGCATTAGAACTTTGGTTCTAATACTATGAATTAACTTAAATTTATACCACTCATTATCGACTGCTGTCAGAGGAAATACAGTAGATTCTTCCTAATAACAAAGAAGGCATTACAGCAACTATATTTCATTCGGAGTTTGAGGAGATTTGATATGTCACCAAAAACACTCACAAGTTTCTCCAGATGTACCGTGGAGAACATTCTAACTGGTTGCATCACCATCTGGTGTGGAGGGAACTACAGCACAGAATTGAACTAAGCTCCAGAGAGTTGTAAACTTAATCAGTTCCATCATGGGAACTAGCCTCCATAGTATCCAGGACATCTTCAAGGATTGTTGCCTCAGAAAAAGGTGATATCTGTCATTAAAGCCTACAATCACCCAGGCCTTGTTCTCATTGCTACCAAAAGGAAGGGGGTACAGTAGCTTGAAGCCACTCTATGATTCAGGAACATCTTCTTCTCTTCTGCCATCCGATTTCTGAATGGACGTTGAACCCATGAATACTACCTTACTTACAATGTTATTCTATTTTTGTACTACTTATTTAACTACTTAATATATGAATACTTACTTACCTCTTGAAACTATATTTTTAACCCTCCAGTCTCCACCTCGCATCTAGCCAACTGATACCATGATGCTGCCCATATATCATTGAAGCAATGTGATATGATTCCTTCTCCCTAGACGTTGTTCAATGTCTTCTTCTAAAATTATCCATCATAGACACTGTGTTGAATTAATTTACCAGAAACCAATATTAATAAAGATAACCTGGATAATAAAAACTGAAGGAAGACTAAAGAGTGCTGTACGAGAGCTACAGAATAGTTATCCCAGAAATGAAAACCATTTTAATCTGTTTCATTTTGTTCTGCAGTTTTTTGCTTGTACTAAGTACCAGATGCTTTTCCTGGGGATAATTCAATTAAACATTTAAAGTATTTTGTTCTTGAAATTTAATTATCACATCAAAAACAAATTATAACATTGGACAGTGCAATATTTTGTACAATTTGCAGTCACATCAATTGCTACCATTATAAAAAGAAAACAGTTTTACCTGTAATCCTTCAATGGCTAATCGGAGCATACTTGGTGTTAATTTGGAGGCTTGCTTGAAAGTAAAGTTGCTCCAGTCTATTATCAAAATAAATCCATTCACTTGAAGTTCCGGGTCTTCAATCATTGCTTCCAATGACAGCAGTATAGAACGCAAAATATCTATAAGGGTATATCTGAAAGTGGAGACACAATTAATTGTATTTGGGACCTTTGAAATGGACAGCAAACATTTCAATCTTGCGATTGAAGTAAGATAACTATTTGGTTTTTCTATTTTTGGGGATAAGCATAATTATGATTATTATTTATTAACAGTTCAGAATATCAGAAAAAAATCCTTTAACATCTAGACACCAATTGGTTTTTCAGAGCAACCAACAACTTAAATGAGAATATATATGGTAATATATACACTCCATGGCCATTTTATTAGGCACACTGTGCACCTGCTTTTGCAAATATCTAATCAGCCAATCATGTGACAGGAACTCAATGAATAAAGCTTGCACACATAGTCAAGAGATTCAGTTGTTATTCAGACCAGACATCAGAACGGGGGAAAAAAAAGGGATCTAAATTACTTTGACTGTGGAATGATTGTTGGTACCAGGTAGGGTGAGTATCGCAGAAAGTGCTGATCTCCTGGGATTTTCACGCACAGCAGTGTATAGAGTTTACAGAGAATGGAGTGGAAAGCAAAACACATCCAGTGAGTGGCAGTTCTGTGCATAAAAAAGCCTTGTTAATGATACTGGTCAGTAGAGGTTAGTCAGATTGGTGCAAGCAGACAGGAAGGTGATAGTAACTCAAATCACCGTGCGTGTTACATCAGCATACAGAAGAGCACCACACATTGAGCCTTGCAGTAGATAGGCTCCAGAAGCAGAAGACAATGAAGATACACTTAACGGCTACTTTATTGCTTTAACATCTGAATCTACGAATCTGAGACTTTTAGCTTAAACCTAAAATTTAAAATCTGAAACAATAACTGATCCACCAACACTCTTTAACAAAGGAAAATTGCCTTTTTTTTTGGTAATGTATGCATGATTCCAAATCTACTCTGATGTGGCTAATTCTTGTGGAAATAAAATAAGAATAAAAGTAGATAGTTCTCGAGTCACAGAGCACAGAAACAGACCCTGCAGCCCAACTCATCCATGCTGACCATTCTAAATTAGTTCTATTTGTCAGTGTTTGACCCATATTCCTCTAAACATTTTCTATCAATGTAACCATCCAATTGTCTTCCCGCTTTTCTTCTTGTACCTGCCTCAGCCTTCTTCCCTAATACCTTGTTCCATATACATAAGTACTACTCTTTGTGTGAAAAGGTTGCCCCTCAGTCTCGTATTATTATTCTATGTACTATAATTACACAACCCTGGGGAAATGACTATCTGTAACTCTCTCACCAGGGCTCGTACACCAACTTAAGTTGTTCACTAACTCTGCCAACAGTCATCTGAATCAGTGGTGAGAAGGCCACCTTTCAGAAGCAGTGTATGTCTAGGGATGGTATGATTTGGGGTTGAACCAAACAGGACCATTGGGACATTCCGATTAAAGGAACCTCCATTTGAGTGAATGCTGCAGAAATACTGCTCATAAACAGTTATTGGTAACCCAGAAATGACAGATTTTGCACCAGCATGATGTTATATAGAAAGTATAATCACCAATTTTCAACCTTATCAAACAGTTACTTGAAAAAGAAAAAGGGCCCAATACAGTTAAACCAGTCTAAATATACACATAAATGTTGGAGCTCATTTTGGTAGTAGCTGGGTGTATTGTTTTACTCACAGGACTGAACTCTCATTACCGATCACAGGTAAAACTTCCTTTCTTAGAATCCTTCGCCACACAAAGCCCTCCTTCCAGAGATGGGATGCTTCAGGCATTTTCTCTGATGCTCTTCTCATCGCACCTCCCACCAAAAAGCCCCAAACCAGACTACTGTCGTTCAGGAATCTCTCCCTGCCTGGCTCTATAGGAGCTTCTCACCATTCCACAATCCTGATTGGTTGACAGAACGCTTCTAAGTTGGACAACATGGCTCCTTATCTTTAGCTGAAACCAAAACATTCTTACCAGCAAGACACACTGCTTTTACATAAACTGCTAAAATAAAATACTTCACAGCATAGCAGCAGAAATCTTAACCAGGGTACTACATCATTTTATATATCTCTAGAAGATCACACTTTAATCTCCTATGCTCCATGGAATATCGTCTTAGCTTGCCAAACCTCTCCCTATAACCCAATCTCTCTATTCTTGGCAATATTCTAACAGGTCTTTTCTGTACTCTTTCCGGTTTAATGGCATTTTCCCATACTCCAAGTGTGCCTGACCAACGTCTAGTACAACTGCAACATAACATCCCAACTTGTATTCTGTGGTATACCTGTCTGGACACGCCCCTCTGCTGACTGCTCCTGTGGCTCCTCCCACAGACCCCTGTATAAAGGCAATTGGAGGCACTGCTCCTCCCTTAGTCTCCGAGATGCCGTACTCCGTTTTGCTGCTAATAAAAGCCTATCGTTTACCTCCCGTCTCTGAGAGTTATTGATGGTGCATCAATTTTATTAGCAGCAATTTTAAAACATGGAGAGCATCTTACGACCAGACAGATTGGATCTCGACCCACAATCCCAGGAAGCCGGCGACGCTTTCGAACTCTGGCTAGCATGCTTCAAATCATACCTGGAGGAGATTCATGTGACCGACCCTGCCACGATTCGAACACGGCTGCTGCCAGTCGCAAGTCCGCACAGTGTTGCTTCTGTGGACTCGAAAAGCACCCCCGAAAACGCTGCCCGGCCCAAGAAGCTACCTGCTCCAGCTGCGGAAAGAAGGGCCACTTCACCAAGGCCTGTACGTCCAAACCACGAGCGGGGTCGAGCAGAGCTGCATGCGAGGCATGGGGGTCGCCATCTTGGTCGCCGCCATTTTGCCTGCCCGCCGTGTGCGAGGCATGGGGGCGGCCATCTTTGTCGGCGCCACCTCGCCCCGCCTCCGACCCACGGGTGCTTACCGGGCACCAAGACGGCGATTCAACTCTGGCCTCCGTGACCCTCGACCAAAGCGCTCCATACCAGCTCGCAAGGTCAATGATGGACATCCTGGTGGAGGGGCACAGGACTAGCTGCCTGTTTGACATGGGCAGCACTGAGAGTTTTATTCACCCGGACACGGTGCAATGCTGCGGACTCGTGACACAGCCGGTAAGCCAGAGGGTCACCATGGCTTCTGGATCGCATTCCACAGACATCCGGGGGGGTTGTGTAGTGACATTGGTGGTGCAGGGCACAGAATATCGGGACTTTGCGTTACTGGTCATGCCTCCACTGTATGCCCCTGTGCTATTGGGGCTCGACTTCCAGAGCCACCTGAAAAGTGTGACAATGGAGTATGATGGGCCCCTCCCACCAATCACTGCCAGAAATCCTCGGTTTTGTGGGACTTCGTCATATACCCCGCGACTGATCACACACACACACCGACCCGCACATCCCACCCAGCACCATGCCAACAGCCGCGCTACTGACACCACTTGCAGCCTCTCCACCCTCAAGATCCCTCCCCCACCGCTGTTCGCCAACCTGACCCCCGACTGTAAACCTGTGGCAACTAAAAGCAGGAGGTACAGCGTGGGGGACAGGGCCTTCATTGTCGGAGGTGCAGCGGCTGCTCAGGGAGGGGATCATCGAGCCAAGCACAAGTCCTTGGAGGGCCCAGGTGGTCGTTGTTTGGACCGGGCAGAAAAATAGGATGGTTGTGGACTATAGCCAGACCATCAATAGGTTCACGCAGCTTGACACGTACCCCCTACCCCGCATCGCGGATATGGTCAATCAGATAGCTCAGTACAAGGTGTACTCGACCATAGATCTGAAATCCGCTTACCATCAGCTCCCCATCCGCCCGGAGGACTGCCCCTACACCGCCTTCGAGGCGGGCAGCAGGCTCTATCACTTCCTGCGCGTCCCCTTCGGTGTCACGAATGGTGTCTCTGTCTTCCAGAGGGAAATGGACCGGATGGTGGACCAGTGCCAACTGAAGGCCATGTTCCCATATCTGGATAACGTCACCATCTGCGGTCACGACTGGCAGGATCACGACACCAACCTCCAACGATTTTTCCAAGCGGCCAAAGCTCTTAACCTTACCTATAACAGGGACAAGTGTGTGTTCGGAACCACCCAACATGCTATCCTTGGGTATGTCGTGGAGAACGGGGTCATTGGCCCTGACCCCGACCGTATGCGCCCCCTGTTGGAACTCCCTCTTCCCACCACACTCAGAGCCCTCAAACGGTGCCTGGGCTTCTTTTCCTATTACGCCCAATGTGTCCCTCACTACGCAGACAAGGCCTGCCCCCGGTCAAGTCCACCACATTTCCCCTCTCAGCCGAGGCCTGCGCGGCCTTCAGCCACATTAAAGGGGACATTGCCAAAGCAACGATGCATGCGGTGGACGAGACCATTCCCTTCTAAGTAGAGAGTGACGCCTCTGACTTCGCACTGGCTCCTACCCTCAATCAGGCAGGAAGGCCGGTAGCATTCTTTTCTCATACCCTTCAAGGCTCTGAAATTCGGCACTCCGCGGTGGAGAAAGAAGCCCTGGCCATAGTGGAAGCTATTAGGCACTGGAGGCACTATCTTGCCGGCAAAAGGTTCACCTTGCTGACCGACTAGCACTCTGTTGCTTTCATGTTTAGCAACCAACAGCGGGGCAAAATCAAAAATGATAAAATTTTGAGGTGGAGAATAGAACTCTCCACCTACAACTATGACATCCTGTACCGGCCTGGAAGGCTCAATGAGCCCCCTGATGCCCTAGCCCAGGGAGCGTGTGCCAGCGCGCAGCTCGACCGGCTATACGCCCTCCATGCAGATCTTTGCCACCTGGGAGTCACCCGACTTTACCATTTCGTGAAAGCCCGGAACCTGCCTTACTCCCTTGAGGAAATCAGGACGATGACCAGGGACGGCCAAGTCTGCACTGAGTGCAAACCGCACTTCTACCGTCCTGGTCACTGAATTATAGGAAAGATATCAATAAATTAGAGAGAGTACAGAGATGATTTACTAGGATGTTACCTGGGTTTCAGCACTTAAGTTACAGAGAAAGGTTGAACAAGTTAGGTCTCTATTCAGTGCAGCGTAGAAGGTTGAGGGGGGATTTGATCGAGGTATTTAAAATTTTGAGAGGGATAGATAGAGTTGACGTGAATAGGCTGTTTCCATTGAGAGTAGGGGAGATTCAAACGAGAGGACATGATTTGAGAGTTAGGGGGCAAAAGTTTAAGGGAAACATGAGGGGGTATTTCTTTACTCAGAGAGTGATAGCTGTGTGGAATGAGCTTCCTGTAGAAGTAGTAGAGGCCAGTTCAGTTGTGTCATTTAAGGTAAAATTGGATAGGTATATGGACAGGAAAGGAGTGGAGGGTTATGGGCTGAGTGCGGGTAGGTGGGACTAGGTGAGATTAAGAGTTCGGCACGAACTAGGGAGGGCCAAAATGGCCTGTTTCCGTGCTGTGATTGTTATATATATGTTATATGTCCTGAAAAGGCTCAACTTATCAAGGCCACCCGCCCCTTTGAGTGACTGAGTTTTGACTTTAAGAGCCCCCTTCCCTCCACCAACCGCAATGTCTACTTTCTCAACATAATCGAATAGTATTCGCGGTTCCCCTTTGCCATCCCCTGCCCCGATACCACTGCCACGTCCGTCATAAAAGCCCTGCACCAGCTTTTCACTCTGTTCGGATATCATTGCTATATCCACAGTGATAGAGGGTCCTCGTTTATGAGTGACGAGCTGCGCCAGTACCTGCTGGCTAGGGGTATTGCTACTAATAGGACCATGAGCTATAATCCCCGGGGGAATGGACAGGTGGAGAGGGAGAATGCCACTGTGTGGAAGGCCACACTCTTAGCCCTTAGGTCAAAGGGATTGCCGGACTCTTGATGGCAGGAAGTCCTCCCCGAGGCACTCCACTCCATCCGCTCCCTGTTATGTAAGTCCAACGATGCCACCCCTCATGAGCGACTCTTTTCTTTTCCCAGGAAGTCTGCCACTGGGATCACCCTACCGGCTTGGCTGACATCCCCAGGGCCAGTGCTGCTCCGGAAACATGCGAGGAGCAATAAATACTCCCTGATGGTCGAGAGGGTTCACCTACTTCATGCGAACCCCCAGTATGTCTACGTGGTCTTACCTGATGGGTGGGAGGACACGGTCTCCGTCCGCGACCTAGCGCCTGCAGGAGCACCAAACCCCTACCCCAAACACTCCACGGTGACTATGAACCCCGTACCCACCAATGTATATACCCACGAGACACTGCGCACACCAAGCCCTACACAGACTCCTCACGACACTCCCATACCGGGCATCTCGCACATGCATGAGGTATTACTGACGCCTAACGGGCTGGCACCTCAAGTCAGGCCGGAGCCAGCACAACCACCGTCACCGGCGCAATCACCACCAGTGCTACGTAGATCGCAGCGACAGACTCGACCACCTGTTAGACTTAACCTGTAAATATACTTGTAAGAAACTTCGCCCCATGGGGACTCGCTTTTAAAACAAAGGGGGGGGGGGGGTGAATGTGGTAAACTATGTATACCTGTCTGGACATGCCCCTCTGCTGACTGCTCCCGTGGCTCCTCCCACAGACCCCGGTATAAAGGCGATTGGAGGCACTGCTCCTCCCTCAGTCTCAGAGATGCCGTGCTCCGTTTTGCTGCTAATAAAAGCCTATCGTTCACCTCCCATCTCCGAGGGTTATTGGTGGTGCATCATATTCACAATGCCCTGACTGATGAAGGCTGGCGACAGAAGATCACAGACACAAGAGATACTGCAGTTGCTAGAAATCTAGAGAAATACACACAATATGCTAGAGGATCTCAGCTTAAACATCTGCCAGTTATTCCTATCCATAGATGCTGCCTGGCTTGCTGAGCTCCTCCAGCACATTGTATGCAATACATCAAAAAAGTCATCGTCATTACCCTTTCTACCTGTGAAGCCACTTTTAGAGAACTATGTGTTTGTATTCCCAAATCCCTCTGATATACAACACTACCTGGGCCATTACTCTGCACTATGAAAATCCTCCCCGGGTCTGACTTCCCAAAACCTTGCACTTAACCTGAATTAAACTCCATTTTCCATTCCTGGGCCCATTTACCCAGTTAATTAAGATCCCGCTGTAATTCTTAATATCCTTCTTTACTGCCTGCGATACTTCCTATTTTAATTTCATCTCTAAATTCATTAACCATTCACAGGTTTTCAGCATAGATATCAAATACAAAGAACTTGAAGGTAGATCAGACCCAGTCAGATTTGAAAATGACACCATTCCTGCTTGAACTGCCGAGCACTTGTATCCCATGTTTTCCTTTTCTGATTTCCAGCATCTGCAATATTTTGATTTTGCATGAATGATGAAAGACAGTTAAATAACCAGCAAGAGCAGTGTGCTCATCCGATCCTCATTCCATCCTGCGTCACAGCAAAATCCAATGTGTGAATGAAAAGGAAGATGAAACATTTACAAACTCCTTCAGCCAGAACTCCAGAGTGAATGCTTAGGCCTCTTTCCCAGCTCCGCACAAATACCAACACTTCCACTAAATGTTGTACTGTGCAAATAGCCCACAAATGTAGTACGTGTATTTTGATTCTCTTTAAGATCGTCATAGTCCAAACTAACAGATTATAAACACTACCATGACTTCAGTTATATTTTCCTGCCAATATTTTGCTCATAAAGGATTTTACTTTCCGGAAATCATTTAACTCCTGTTTTAGACACCAAGGGGTCAATTTTAATTTTGTGTAATGATGTAAAATAGTAATAAAAATCAAGGATGATGCAAAAGTCGTGCCAACATGCTACTACGTGTTTTATCAGATACCATAATTTAGCTTTAGGGGCAGAATGAACAATCATAGCTCAAATTGATTTAATCACTCATGTGATGTAGGTATTACAAACAAGACCAATATTTAATAGCTATCCCTTATTGATCTTCATTCCTTGGATAAATTAGTCATTTCAAGACTTTGTGGGATGAATCAAACATCACAGTGGATGAATCAGCATCCATTTAGTGGCCACCTTATTAGGTGCCTCCTCTGGACTGAGTGTTTGTTTGTGGTTTTCAGCTTTTGGAGACCCTCAACTTCATTGTCCAACATGTTGTACGTTCAGAAATGCTCTTCTGTTGCCGTCTTCCTGCCAACTTGAACCAGTCAGGCTATTCTCCTCTAGGCACTTTTTCCCGTGGAAGTTTGTTTGTTTGTTTGCACCATTCTCCTGTAAACCCTAGAGACTGTTGTGCATGAAAATCCTAAGAGGTCAGCAGTCTCTGAGCCATTCAAACCACCCCTGTCTGGCAGCAATAATCACTCCAGGGTCAAGGTCACTTAGATCACATTTCTACCCCATTCTGATGTTTGGTCTGAACAAAAACTGAACCTCTTGACCATGCCTCCATGCTTTTATGCATTAAGTTTCTGCCACATGACTGGCTGATTAGATATTTGCATTAACGTGTGAAAATAAAGTGTACAGCGCATGGGTCTGGACTGGGATTTCAGTTTTTGAAAATGTCTACCTTCTTACATTTTATATCTCTGCATCTTTAGGGATTAAATGCACAGGGATTTTCCTAACAAATTATTGACAGTCTGAACTCAAGTGCAATCACTGCAAATTACTTTTCAGTTGTTTGTGCATTAATCAGCAAAACAATTTTTGCATTGGTTGTAGTAATGGCAAGAGGTAAAGAAAGAATTAAAAGAATTAGATATCTTTCATCTTTAATTTTTGAAAGAAGTGCCTTAGGTCCCACACCACCAGGTTCAGGAACCCTTCGATCATCAGGATCCTGATCCAATGGGATAACATTACTCACCTCAATAAAAAAAATGACTCCACAACCTATGGACTCACTTTTAAGGACTCGACATCTCATGCTCTCAGTATGAATGAACAAATTAATTAAGTAATTAATTAATGTATTTGCATAGCTTGCCTTCTTTTGCACATTAGCTGCCTGCCAGTCTTTGTGTATTCAATTGTATTTCTTTGTTCTACTGCGAATGCCACAATAAAATGAATCTCAGGGTAGCATACAGTGACATATACATACATGGATAATAATTTTACTTTGAAAATGCTTGTCAGGTGTGAAAAAGATTAAATATGATCTCAAATCTTTGGAATGTTGCTTTATGTAGGAGTCATGTATTTTGTGCTGCACATTTATTATGTATATTATGATAACTACTAGTCACATTTCGTATTCCTGCTTATTTCACAGCAGCTTGTAGCTTGGCACCAACAGAGGTCATATCTTTGCTGACCGCAATACTATTTAATATCACTTCAAGATTGTATGTTGCTAATTGCTAATAACAGATTGAATAAAGGATTTGACTCTTTGGAAAAGTCATTTTTTTTTGGAGCTGAGGGTGAGTCGCTAAAGTATAACAACTCGGTCTGAGGTCCCAGGCTGGCAGCAATTGTGTTGCTTTGATTTTGGATCTATTTTTTGACGCTACATTTTGTCAGCAAAGATTTCAACAGTTGTACCAAGTGAACAACAGCATTCAGACCAGCCTGGAGCAGCTTGTGACAAGAATGACCCGCTTTGCTGTCTCACGCTGTGTGTTTGGATTTGAAACATAGTTTTGTAGTGATCAAATGTTGCCGTGTCCAATTGCTGGACTGGAAAGGCTGTGATAATAGTCAGTTCCCCGGGGGAAATGAAAATATTTTTGATGTCAAGAAACAAGCTGTGACAACTGATAAGTTACAGGACGGTGTAAACACTAAGGACAGCGTGTCTGAGGTGCATGGAGCATATTCTGTCATTAGAAAGATGTCCCATTTGTAAATATATCCACAGAAAGATATTCACTTGCTACACATTAAAATGGAGGCTGATTTGGCTTAGTTATTACTAAGACACAGGTATTGTGGGATAAACATGCCTTGGAGGCGGCACAGCTTTGAAGAGATGAAGAGCAGCTTCAGAGGAAGATAGGGCAGCTTAAGTTGCAGGAAGAAGTTGCAGCCAAGATGGCTGAAGCTGAAGTGCTAAGGGCTTCAAGTGCCATGCATTCTAAAGGTGCTCTAGAGTTGAGAGTTCCTATGTTGACATTGCACAGAGAAAATCCAACATCCTCAATATCAAGGTGGATACATTAGAGAAACAAATGTCTACAAACCATGAATTTGAATCCCAAGGACTCTCAGCCTGCACCAAGGAGGTACTCTAAACCGATGCCGTATCCAGTAGCACAAGGAGCTTCTAAGAACATTGATTGACAGGATGATGACATTCATATTTCAGATGATAAGGCCTAAATGCCACACTGGAGATCATAAGGACACAAAAGGCCCAAGCTTTACTACAGGAGAATTTTGGTGATGAGCAGATCATTGCTGTGGTCTACATGGAATAGACTCTGTCTTGTCACCTATCAAATCAGAAGATGTGAAGGCTCTTCAAGACCACAGTCTTTTTCTTAGAAGTTGTTGAAATGACTTAAAAGACATGCAGGGTATGCAAGATTTGAACATGCCTGCCAACATGTCGATTATCATAGATAGATTGCCTCCTAAACTTAGAAAACAATGGAGATTGGTGGTGCAAAAAAAGACACAACTGGAAGGTTAATTTTGCTGACGTTGTTGACTTTTTTGGAAGGCAAGTAAAGATTGTTACACATCCAGTGCTTGGGAAAGTATACAAAGCTACATCGCTGGAAGTCAAGGTGTGAAAAAACCTGGAGAGCAAACTCATTCTCAAGGTAAAGTAGCTTTGCTATTACTTGTCTACTGCAGAGAGTGAAACTGAAACTGAGCCCGGAACTAATGAAAAGGATACAGATTCAGAACAAGCCATGAATGAAGCAAACACAGCAGAAGTACCGCCCTGGTATCTGATGGTCTTGCAGGGGCTGGTGATCATGATTGTAAATTTCCTATAATTCCAGTTCAGGTGAAGTCTAAGAAAAGTACAAGACGGTGGTTACTAGGTGCTTTCCTTGATCAAGGGCATACAGCAGTGCTCTGCACAGAGAGCTTTATGAACAAACACAACCTGACAGGAAAAGGAACATGCATTCTCTTACGCATCATGGGTCAAGAGAAAATTGTCGGTGGTTAGGTCATTTCAGGATTGAAAGTGGCTGGCTTGGATAGTGAAAACTATTGTGAACCTTAAAAAAGGCTCAAAAAGTAAGCCGGGAAATTATAGGCAGGTAAATTTGACATTGGTAGTGTTACGTACCCGTGACACGTGACAGTGGTACCCTTGTCACGTGACTGGGGTTGAAGTTATACTGGACTTGAGGTAATGGTCTTGTGATGGTGGAGTGACGCCATTTTCCCGCCAGTAGAGGTCATGTGACAGGTTTTTTTTTTACAGGGTATAAAAGGAAGACCCCACCCTGTCAGGTGGGGCAGTCCGTGGCTGGATTTGCCAAGCTGACTTCATGCCACTGCGTGATTTAATGTGATGACGCAGTTTAGTTGAAAAATGAAGTTTTATCTAATGCCTAAAGTTTAAAAGGTCATTGCCAGCAGTTTCTTACAATACTGCTAGTGGAGAGTGAATATCGGAGTTCGGAAGTTAAAGATCGAGCAGAATCGATTTTCGACGGTGGATTGGGTTCGACCTTGTGTGATCCTCATTCGGAAGGATTTCGTTGACTGTTCTCGTGTTAATCTCTGCTGGGATAGCAGGAGATTGAGGACAGAGTGTGGAAGAAGAGGTCAGTGCCTTTAAGCCATTACGTTTCATAAAATTATTCGTGGGAAGAGTTCGACGCTGGGGATCGAAGGACAACGACGTGGAAGAGAATTTAAATCACCTTAAAAAGTCTCTCCTTTTAAATGGACTGTGAGCATTTTGAACTTTCGGCATATCGCTTTAAACAACTGTTTTTGCTGCATCACTTTAAGAACTGTGAAGCTGCCGCACAGCAGCTGATTTCCGGTTACGTTAGTGTTTGTTTACTTTTGGGGGGTTTGTTTTCAGTGTTTAATAAACGTGTTATTTGTTATAAAAGCCCTTGCCTAACTCACATATATTTATCGTTGCCTGAATACGTAACATAAATATGGGGGCTTCGTCCGGATTGGATCGTTTGAGTTTAAATGCTTGTTAACTTTTGAGTCGGTGTTTTGGAAATGGGGAATACTCGATTCTTTTGTTTGATTGGCTTGTGAGTGGTATTCGGCAATGATGGATATTGATGAGTTTCTGGATTCGCCAGACGCGGATTTGTTAGCGAAGGCGAAGAAATCTGATGTTTCTGAGATTGCTAGTAGATTGCAACTTAAAGGTATTTTGAAGACTACATCAAAAGCTGTTATACAGAGAAAAATCGCGTCTCACTATGTGGATTCGGGTGTTTTTGATGAATCAATTTTAGAATCGTTTCCAATAAGTAATATGGAGATACAGTTGCAAATTGAACAAATGAAGTTGGAACAAAGTAAAGCAGAATTGGAGTGTTGTAAATTGGAAGCTGAACAGAAAAAGAGGGAGTTTGATTATGCAATGGAGGAATTAAGGTCTGGGAATCAGTCTTCTGGTTCTAGAAAGTGTTTGTTGCTAGTCAAGATATTAAATTGGTCCCTCCATTTAGTGAAACAGAAGTGGAAAGATATTTTCAACATTTTGAAACTATTGCTCGGATGTCAGAGTGGCTGAGAGATAAATGGTCAGTGTTGTTACAGAGTGTAATTAAAGCCAAGCACAACAAGTTTACACAGCTTTAACTGCTGTGCAAGCATTAGATTATGATACTGTGAAAACGCATATTCTCAAAGTGTACAAATTAGTCCCAGAAGCATATAGAGAAAGATTCAGGAGTTTGAAAAAGTCTGTAGAAAAGACTTATGTGGAATTTGCCTATGATAAAGCTATGTGCTTTGAGAGATGGGTTTCTTCTAAAAATGTAAATGAGGACTATGATACATTGAGAGAGCTGATTTTAATGGAGGAGTTTAAAAGAAGCATTCCTGTTGAAGTAAGGACCTACTTAAATGAGAGGGATACTGATAAATTGCAGGACTGTGCTAGATTAGCTGATGAGTATGTTTTAATCCATAAGAATAAATTTCCTCAGGGTAGAATTTTTAAGAGGAAAAATAATATAGAGACTCAAGGTAAATCAGAAATTAAATCAGAGGTTAATGAGAAAGGTAAGGAGGATGGAAAACCTATGAAGGAAAGACAGTTTGGTCTTATTTGTAACTATTGTAAGAAGCCTGGCCATGTAATAGCTAACTGTTTCAAATTGAAAAAGAAAGAGAAGGAAGCAGTTCCAGATGCTTGTGTGCAACATACTGAAGCACCTGTAAAATTACAGGGTTTGGTAAACACAAATGAGGATTTGTTAGAGTCTGACAAAGTTAGAAAGGGTTATGATCATTTTATAACTGAAGGGTTTGTATCCTTGAAAGAAGGATCTACTCTAGTGCCAATAAAAATCCTTAGGGATACTGGAGCTTCTCAATCACTGATGTTGGACAGTGTGTTGAAGTTTAATGAAGAGAGTGATACTGGTGAGGTAAATTACATAAGAGGTGTTGGGAGTGATTTTATGCCTGTACATTTACATAAAGTAAATTTAAAGTCAGGGATAGTTACAGGATTTGTTAAAGTAGGATTACAGCATAGCTTACCTGTGAAGGGTATTTCTTTATTGTTAGGTAATGACTTGGCAGGTGGACAAGTTTTTCCTGAAGTGCAGTTGACAATGGAGTCAGAGGAACCAGAGATGAATTCTAACACAGATTCTTCCTGTGTTGTGACTAGAGCTATGGCTAAAAAGATTGATGTGCAGAATGAGGTTGTTACCCATGACTGTTCAACTCAGGATTCGAGTTTTGAGGATGTGTCAGAGACTTTCTTACCTTCGTTGTTTGAACAAGATTCTGGGAGTAAGTCTGACTATGAAGATTTATCTCTGTCTCGGAAGGAGATGATAGCAGAGCAGAATAGAGATCCTGAGATTATAAAATTAAGGGAACAAGCTTTACTAGGTAGTGAAATTGAGAAGGTGTCAGTAGGATATTACTTGGAAAAGGAGTGTTGATGAGGAAGTGGAGGTCGCCTACAATTCCTGCAAGTGAGGAATGGAATGTTGTTTATCAGGTGGTTGTTCCTAAAGTTTATCGAAATGAGATTTTGACTTTAGCTCATAGTGTGCCTTTAGGTGGACATCAAGGGGTAAGAAAAACTGTGGACAAGATTTTAAAACATTTTTACTGGCCTGGTCTAAGAAAAGATGTGGCGATGTTTTGTAAAACGTGCCATACTTGTCAAATTGTGGGTAAACCAAATCAGGTTACACCAGTAGCTCCATTACAACCTATTCCAGCATTTGGTGAACCGTTTTCTAAAGTTATTGTAGATTGTGTTGGTCCATTACCAAAGACAAAAACTGGTTATCAGTATTTGTTGACTATCATGTGTACTTCGTCTAGGTTTCCAGAGGCAGTACCACTTAGGAATATAAAAGCTAAAACTGTGACAAAGGCTCTTATAAAATTCTTTACTTATTTTGGATTACCTAAGGAAATACAAACTGATCAAGGCAGTAATTTTATGTCTGGATTGTTTCAACAGATAGTTTATAAATTGGGAGCTAAGCAAATCACTTCATCCGCATACCATCCAGAATCGCAAGGTGCCTTGGAGAGGTTTCATTCTACCCTCAAGAATATGATTAGGACATATTGTGTGGAAAATGAAAGTGACTGGGATGAGGGTATAAGCTTACTTTTATTTGCAGTAAGGGAATCAGTACAGGAGTCTTTAGGTTTTAGTCCATTTGAACTTGTGTTTGGGCATAGAGTTAGAGGACCTTTAGCTTTATTGAAAGAACGGTGGATTAGTAAGGAAGTACACACTAATTTGTTGGACTATGTTTTGAAATTTAAGGACAGGTTACATAAAGCTTGTAGCTTAGCCAAGGAAAATTTAAAGTTGGCTCAGGAGAAAATGAAAACTTGGTATGATAAGGAAGCTAGGATGAGGATGTTTAAGCCTGGAGATAAGGTGTTGGTTCTTTTCCCAGTACAGATAAATCCTTTACAAGCTAGATTTCATGGTCCTTATGAAATTGTGTCTAGAATCAATGATGTGGATTATGTAATAAAAACTCCAGATCATAGAAGGTCAACACAACTTTGCCATATAAATATGATTAAACCATATTTTGGGAAACAATCTGATACTGTGACTGTTGTGGTTAGTGAGAATGAGTTTGATGTAACTGGGAACATGATAGATGATTCATCTGACTTTCATTCTAAATCTAACATTGTTTCTGTTAGGTTACCAAATTCAACCATTCTGGAAAATATGGATGAGAAATTAGCACATTTACAGCTAGAGCAGAAACAGCAGATGAAGGAATTAATTTTTAAATATAAGGATTTGTTTCCAGATGTTCCGAGAAGGACTACTATAGCTTTACATGATGTAGATGTTGGAGATGCCAAACCTATTAAACAACATCCATATAGGATGAACATGGAAAAATGTGAACTTGCTGAGAAAGAAATTGAATACATGTTAAAGAATGATATTATTAGACATTCTAACTCGAATTGGAGTTCACCATGTGTTATGGTGCCAAAACCAGATGGTAGTATTAGGTTTTGTACGGACTATAGGAAGGTGAATGCTGTAACGAAAACAGATGCATATCCAATTCCTAGAGTAGATGATTGTGTAGATAAAGTTGGAAAAGCAAAGTTCCTTACAAAGATTGATTTATTGAAAGGGTATTGGTGTGTTCCATTAATGGACAGAGGTAAAGAGATTTCTGCATTTGTAACTCCATCTGGGTTATATGAGTATAATGTTCTTCCATTTGGGATGAAGAATGCCCCAGGTACTTTCCAGAGGATGATTAACTCTGTGATTCAGGGATTGAAAGATACTGATGCTTATATTGATGATTTAGTGACAGGAAATGATACTTGGGAAGCACACATTATTGCGGTGGAGAAATTGTTTGAAAGGCTTTCAAAAGCTAACTTAACTATTAATTTAGCTAAGAGTGAATTTGGACATGCCACTGTGACTTACCTTGGTTATGTTGTGGGTCAAGGTAAGGTAGTTCCTGTTCAGGCAAAAGTTCAGGCAATTTTAGAGATTCCCACTCCAATGGGGAAAAAAACTCTTAGAAGATTTTTGGGAATGGTAGGACATTATCGAAAATTTTGTAAGAATTTTGCTAATGTTGCCCTTCCATTAACTAACCTTTTGCAGAAGAATGTGAGGTTTGTGTGGACAGTGCCTTGTCAAGAAGCATTTGAAAAATTGAAAACAATGATATGGCAACAACCTGTGCTTAAAGCACCTGACTTTGAAAAACCTTTTTCATTAGCTGTAGATGCTAGTGATGAGGCTGCAGGAGCAGTATTGATGCAAAGGAATGAGGGTGATGAGATTGATCATCCAGTAGCTTACTTTTCTAAGAAATTTAATAAGCATCAAAGAAATTATTCAACAATAGAGAAAGAATTGTTATCTCTTGTTTTAGCTTTAGAATATTTTGAGGTATATGTTGGTACAACTCAAAAACCACTTATTGTTTACACTGATCATAATCCGTTAGTTTTTCTGAGTAAGATGAAAGACAAAAACAGAAGATTATTAAATTGGAGTTTGATGTTACAAGAGTACAATATTGTGATAACTCATGTTAAAGGTAAAGATAATGTGGTTGCTGATTGTCTATCTCGATGTTGAATGTACAATGTAATTTTTTTTTGGAGGGGTTATTTTTCTGATTGTAACACTCCTACTGTATTGTGAGTTGTAAGATGTTATATGATGGTATTGTATATGGTGTATGTTATATAATTTATATGTTTGTTTTTCTTGTAAGTAATTGTTAAAATTTTTGTTCTTGTCAGACCAAAAATGTTTTTTTTGGAGGGAGGTGTTATGTACCCGTGACACGTGACAGTGGTACCCTTGTCACGTGACTGGGGTTGAAGTTATACTGGACTTGAGGTAATGGTCTTGTGATGGTGGAGTGACGCCATTTTCCCGCCAGTAGAGGTCATGTGACAGGTTTTTTTTTTACAGGGTATAAAAGGAAGACCCCACCCTGTCAGGTGGGGCAGTCCGTGGCTGGATTTGCCAAGCTGACTTCATGCCACTGCGTGATTTAATGTGATGACGCAGTTTAGTTGAAAAATGAAGTTTTATCTAATGCCTAAAGTTTAAAAGGTCATTGCCAGCAGTTTCTTACAATACTGCTAGTGGAGAGTGAATATCGGAGTTCGGAAGTTAAAGATCGAGCAGAATCGATTTTCGACGGTGGATTGGGTTCGACCTTGTGTGATCCTCATTCGGAAGGATTTCGTTGACTGTTCTCGTGTTAATCTCTGCTGGGATAGCAGGAGATTGAGGACAGAGTGTGGAAGAAGAGGTCAGTGCCTTTAAGCCATTACGTTTCATAAAATTATTCGTGGGAAGAGTTCGACGCTGGGGATCGAAGGACAATGACGTGGAAGAGAATTTAAATCGCCTTAAAAAGTCTCTCCTTTTAAATGGACTGTGAGCATTTTGAACTTTCGGCATATCACTTTAAACAACTGTTTTTGCTGCATCACTTTAAGAACTGTGAAGCTGCCGCACAGCAGCTGATTTCCGGTTACGTTAGTGTTTGTTTACTTTTGGGGGTTTTGTTTTCAGTGTTTAATAAACGTGTTATTTGTTATAAAAACCCTTGCCTAACTCATATATATTTATTGTTGCCTGAATACGTAACAGGTAGTAGATAAATTATTGGAAGGAATACTAAGAGATAGAATCTACAAGTATTTGGATAGACAGGGACTTATTAGAAAAAGTCAGCATGGCTTTGTGCGTGGCAGGTCATGTTTAACCAATCAATTAGAGTTTTTCAAGGAAGTTACCAGGAAAGTGGATGAAGGGAAGGCAGTGGATGTTATATACATGGACTTCAGTAAGGCCTTTGACAAGGTCCCGCATGGGAGGTTAGTTAGGAAGATTCAGTTGCTAGGTATACATGGAGAGGTAGTAAATTGGATTAGACATTGGCTCAGAAGCCAGAGAGTGGTAGTGGAGGATTGCTACTCTGAGTGGAGGCCTGTGACAAGTGGTGTGCCACAAGGTTCAGTGCTGGGTCCATTGTTATTTGTCATCTCTATCAATGATCTGGATGATAATGTGGCAAATTGGATCAGTAAATTTGTTGATGATACAAAGATTGTAGGTGTAATGGACAGTGAGGAAGGTTTTCAAAGTTTGCAGAGGGATTTAGACCAGTTGAAAGAATGGGCTGAAAAATGGCAGATGGAGTTTAATGCGGACAAGTGTGAGGTATTGCACTTCGGAAGGTCAAACCAAGGTAGAACATACAAGGTAAATAGTAGGACACTGAGGAGTGCAGTAGAACAGAGGGATCTGCGAGTACAAATACATAATTCCCTAAAAGTGGTGTCACAAGTAGATAGAGTTGTAAAGAGAGCTTTTGGTACATTGGCCTTTATAAATCAAAGTATTGAGTATAAGAGTTGGAATTTTATGGTGAGGTTTTATAAGGCATTGGTGAGGCCGAATTTGGAGTATTGTGTACAGTTTTGGTCACCGAATTATAGGAAGGATATTAATAAGGTTGAAAGAGAGCAGAGAAGGTTTACAAGGATGTTGCTGGGACTTCAGAAACAGAGTTAAAGAGAAAGGTTGAATAGGTTAGGACTTTATTCCCTGGAGCCTAGAAGAATGAGGGGTGATTTGATAGAGGTGTATAAAATTATGATGGGTATAGATAGAGTGATTGCAAGCAGGCTTTTTCCACTGAGGCCGGGGAGAAAAAAAAGAGGTCATGGGTTAAGGGTGAAGGGGGAAGAGTTTAAAGGGGACATCGGGGGGCTTCTTCACGCAGAGAGTGGTGGGAGTGTGGAATGAGCTGCCAGATGAAGTGGTGAATGCAGGCTCACTTTTGACATTTAAGAAAATCTTGGACAGGTATATGGATGAGAGGTGTTTGGAGGGATATGGTCCAGGTGCAGGTCAGTGGGATTAGGCAGAAAAATGGTTCGGCACAGCCAAGAAAGGCAAAAAGGCCTGTTTCTGTGCTGTAATGTTCTATGGTTCTATGGTTCTGTGGAACTGTCTAATGTCTATATACAGGGATGTATGCCTGTTTACAAAGGGAACAGTCCTCATCGGAGAGTTCTTCAGGAATGGTCTCACCTGAACCATGTTTATTTGCCAGAAATTGATTGATTCAGAAACTAGGGGCTGTTGATAGGGATGAATGTATCCAAGACACTGGAGTCGCTGCAAGTGATTCGCAATGTTAATGATGAACCCTGTGCAATCAGAACAATGCTGGGTTGGACTGCTAACAGACGATTAAAAGGAGACCATGATGGTGGAAGAGATCACGCTCGGCCAGAGCTGACAGTTAATGGGACTTTAGTTTTGTACTTGGATGAGCCTTGGCAGCTGTGATTCAAGACAGATTTTCCTGAATGCAGTCAGGAGGGACAAACTGGTTTGGCAGGAGAAGGTCACAATCTGGGATAGACTGCTTACCAAAAGAAGACATTTGTGTAAATGTTGAGATTTCATGTCTTTATGTAGTTGTAATTATTATAGTATAACAATTGGGGGATGAAATGTAGGAGCCATGAATTTATTATGTGTATTATGGTAACTAGTCACATGAGTGAAGGCATGGTAAAAGTGAAGGGAATAAGTTTCATATTCTTGCTTATTTCAGTTTGTAGTTTGGGACCACAGAGGTCAAAGTTTTGCTGACCACTTAATATCATTTCATATCGCTTCAAGAATGCATGTTTGCTAATTGCTAATAAAGGATTGAATAAGGATGTGACTCTTTGGAACGATCATTTCATTGGAGAGGAAGGTGAGTCATGCAAATATAACAACTTCATCTGAGGTTGCGGCTGGCAACAATTGTTCTGTTTTGATTTTGGATCAATTTTTTTGCTACCACACTGGATGAAATATGATAACAAATCAGCACAGTAACCAATGTTCTTTAGCATTCATTCCCACACTTTGAATTTTCATACGTGCTGTCCTTTAAAATGTTGCTTCATATAAATGACTTGGATAAACGTTCAAAGAGAAATGCTCAGAAAACATTTCTGTGCGTAGATGTTGTAGTGAATTTAAATAGTGGGTTTTAGCAAGAAAACATTTCTAAAAAGTGACTATGATGGCGAGGTTTCTGCCATAGAAGGTGAAAAGAAAGGAAGGATATTACACAAAAGTCTAGAATTGAACAACACACACAAAATGCTGGAGGCACTCAGCAGGTCAGGCAGCATCAGTGGAAAGGACGTTTCAGGCTGAGATCTTTCTTCAGGACAGAATTGAAAAAGTACTGGAGTGTTTCCTCAGATTGCATGAGGGTGAAATATTAGTGAAGGAGCAATTGAAGGACATGTAAATGAAACAGGGAATTTTGAGATCAAGACACTGAATGGAGAAGGTATTAGATGATTTTACAAAAGCACAGGATTTGGATTAGCAGAGTTTAGTTAACAGAATTCAGGTTAAGAATGAATTGCAGATCAGGTTATCATCTTAATATTAAAGGCTGACTGAGACAATCCGAACAGTAAAATGTGGACGCAAGTTAATGGTAGGAATGATGAGTTTTGAAACATATCTTGCTTTTCAGAAATTCAGAATTCTTACAGAAGTTAAAGTAAATGTTCAACATAGAAACAGGTATTTTACTCAATTAACCCATGCCAATGATTATGCATCAGCTGAGTAACTATTTTATCCTCCCCATCAATACTTCCCATTCTTTTCCTATCCATGAATTTAATGGTTCCCCTTAAAGGTATTTATGCTTTATGACTCTGCTATTCCCTGTAGTGGGGAGTTCAATAACATTTATCAAGCCAAAGTAAAAGATCTCCTCTTGCATTTCTTATTAGAATTTCTGCTGATATATGCAGTACATAGCCATGATTGCTGCTTCTGTGCTCTCCCTTCAAATGTAAGCATCTTCTCTATCTCTACACTCACAAATATTTCAACAATTTTAACAATCTCTGACAGATTAACCACCAGCCTTCCCATTTCTTGGAAAAAGCCCAACCATTCCTGGTACGTGTATCGTATTCTTCCAGTTAATTTTATTAATCTTTTTGGTAACTTTTCTCCAATTTCTCTAGATCATTTTATGCATGAAGACCAAAACAGTGCACAGTTCAGAGTGTGATCGAATCAAGTTTCAACATAAATTTAATATAACCTCTCCATGCTTTCTTTGTAACCTACCAGTTATAAGTCAGTATGTACCAGGAAAGTGGATGAAGGGAAGGCAGAGGATCTTGTCTACATGGACTTCAGTAAGGCCTTTGACAAGGTCCCGCATGGGAGGTTCGTTAGGAAGATTCAGTTGCTAGGTATACATGGTGAGGTAGTAAATTGGATTAGACATTGGCTCAATGGGAGAAGTCAGAGAGTGGTAGTGGGGGATTGCTTCTCTGAGTGGAGGCCTGTGACTGGTGGTGTGTCACAGGGATCAGTGCTGGGTCCATTGTTATTTGTCATCTATATCAATGATCTGGATGATAATGTGGCAAATTGGATCAGTAAACTTGCTGATGATACAAAGATTGTAGGTGTAGTGGACAGTGAGGAAGGTTTTCAAAGCTTGCAGAGGGATTTGGACCAGTTGGAGGAATGGGCTGAAAAATGGCAGATGGAGTTTAATGTGGACAAGTGTGAGGTATTGCACTTCGGAAGGTCAAACCAAGGTAGAACATACAAGGTAAATGGTAGGACACTGAGGAGTGCAGTAGAACAGAGGGATCTGGGAGTACAGATACATAATTCCCTAAAAGTGGCGTCACAAGTAGATAGGGTTGTAAAGAGAGCTTTTGGTACATTGGCCTTTACAAATCAAAGTATTGAGTATAAGAGTTGGAATTTTATGGTGAGTTTTATAAGGCATTGGTGAGGCCGAATTTGGAGTATTGTGTGCAGTTTTGGTCACCGAATTATAGGAAGGATATTAATAAGGTTGAAAGAGAGCAGAGAAGGTTTACAAGGATGTTGCCGGGACTTGAGAAACAGAGTTAAAGAGAAAGGTTGAATAGTTTAGGACTTTATTCCCTGGAGCGTAGAAGAATGAGGGGAGATTTGATAGAGGTATATAAAATTATGATGGGTATAGATAGAGTGAATGCAAGCAGGCTTTTTCCACTGAGGCTAGGGGAGAAAAAAATCAGAGGACATGGGTTAAGGGTGAATGGGGAAAAGTTTAAAGGGAACATTTGGCGGGAGCTTCTCCACACAGAGAGTGGTGGGAGTGTGGAATGAGCTGCCAGATGAAGTGGTACATGCAGGCTCACTTTTAACATTTAAGAAAAACTTGGACAGGTATATGGATGAGAGGGGTATGGAGGGATATGGTCCAGGTGCAGGTCAGAAAAGTGGTTCAGCACAGCCAAGAAGGGCCAAAAGGCCTGTTTCTGTGCTGTAATGTTCTATGGTTCTATGGTTCTAAGTAAGCCATATATATGCTGACAGCTATGGGGTGCTAAACCAGGTGCAAAGTGAACAACAGGAATCCAAAATGATGAGACTGTGGAAGGCAGAAACAGCACAGAAACAGCATTCTTGATGAAGGGTCTCGGCGCGAAACGTTGGCTACTGGTTTCTCCCGGATGCTGCCTGACCTGCTGAGTTCTCCGAGGGTTGCGTACATACAGCACAGGAATATTGCACATGTATGTAGTTCAGAAACGCATCCAAGGATGCTGCAGGACATTAGAGAATAATAAAAATTGTGGAAAGGTTCCAGCACTAAAGGAGGCCAGTTAGCCCCTCACGTCTGAATAAACTCTCCAATGGTATAACTCCCCTATGCCATCCTTTATTCATAACCTTGCACTATTTCCTCCAGCACTTAATTCCTTCTTGAAGGCTGTGATAGAAGATGTCTCCACCATCCCTGCAGGCAAAGCATTCAAGATTTAAACAACAAGCTCTTTCCTCTTTTTTCATACACGTGACCCAGAACTGAACACTAAAGATAAGGCTGGTACAGTACTTGATGATGGACTTTAATACCAGCAGAAGAGGGTACTGCAACAACTAAAGCAGAAAGTTAAATGCTAGAATGTATGTACGACTAGAGAATGTAACTCCAGCAACATAATGATCAAGTCACTGATAAAGATTAGCTTTATTTGTCACATGTACATCGAAACACACAGCGAAATGTTTTGTTTATGCCAATGATCAACACAGTCCATGGTGTCGCCATGCTTCTGGTGTCTGCGTACTATAGCATGCCCACAACTCACTAAGCCTAATGTTGAGAGCAGCGTGATGGCAGAGTGGTTCGCAAAATCGTTTAACAACACCAGCAATCACTGATCAGGGTTCGAATCCCACATCTGTCTGTAAGGAGATTATACTTTCTCCCCACACCCGTGTGGGGTTTCCTCCAGGTGCTCTGGTTTCCTCCCACATTCCAAAGACATTTGAGCTAGGTTTGGTGAGTTGCGGGCATGTTACTTTGGGCACCACGGTAGCATAGCGGTTAACGCAAAGCTACTACCGTTCAGGTGTCAGAGTCCTCTGTAAGGTGTCTCTGCACGTCCTCCCCGTGGAGTGCATGGATTTTCCTTGGGTGTTCCCATTTCTCACACAGTCCAAAGATTTACCGGCTAGCTCAACAGGTCACTGTAAGCTGTTAAAGGTTGTCGGGGGTTGCTGTGGCACAAAAGGCCAGAAGGGACAACTCAGTACTGTATCTCGAAATAAATAATTAAAATAACCGTACGTTTTTTGGAAATCAGAGTGCCCGGAGGAAACCCATTTGGCCATGGGAAGAACGTACAAACTCCTTACAAACAACCCCAGGAGCCGAACCACAATCAGTGGTCGCTGGTTCTGCAAAACACTGTGCTAACCTCTGTGCTACTGTTAGCAAATTGGATTGATTGGTACAAAGTTGCCTAAACTCTTGATCCAAGATCTGAGTCTGAACTTCTCCCTGGTATCTGGTGAATTTCTATGTAACTAATCAAGTAAATTTAGCCTTAAAATTTAGTGCTAATAATATTTACCACAGAATTATTTAAATGTCCACTAATATCTTTTCAGGAAGAATATTTAGATGATAAGATATAGGAACAGAATTAGGCTATTTGGCCCATCAAGTCTGCTCTGCTATTTAGCCATGGCTGATCCAATTTTCCTCTCAGCTCCAATCTCCTGCCTTCACCCCATATCCCATCGTACCCTGACCAATCAAAAATCTATCAACCTCTGCTTTTAATATACATAAAGACTTGGCCTCCACAGCTACCTGTGGCAAAGTATTCCATAGATTCACTATTCTCTGGCTAAAGAAATTCTTCCTCATTTCCATTCTAAAAAGATGAGCTGAGAGTTAAGGGGCAAAAGTTTAGGGGTAACACGAGGGGGAACTTCTTTACTCAGAGAGTGGTAGCTGTGTGGAATGAGCTTCCAGTAGAAGTGGTAGAGGCAGGTTCGGTATTGTCATTTAAAGTAAAATTGGATCGGTATATGGACAGGAAAGGAATGGAGGGTTACGGGCTGAGTGCAGGTCAGTGGGACTAGGTGAGAGTAAGCATTCGGCACAGACTAGAAGGCCAAGATGGCCTGTTTCCGTGCTGTAATTGTTATATGGTTATATAGTTATTCTGAGGCTACGTCCTCTGGTCCTAGACTCTCCCACCATAGGAAATATCCTCTCTACATCCACTCAATCAAGGCCTTTCACTATTCAATAGGTTTCAATAAGGTCACCCTTCATTCTTCTGAATCCAGTGAATACAGTCCAAAGCCATCATAAGCTTTTCATATAATAAGCAATTCAATCCTGAACCCTCGTTTGAACCCTCTCCAGTTTTTTCACATCCTTTCTAAGGGCCCAAAACTGATCACAATACTCCAAGTGAGGCCTCGCCAGCCCTTTATAAAGTCTCAGCATTACATCCTTGCTTTTATATTCTATTCCTCTTGAAATGAATGTTGACATTTCAGTGAGCTGGTGATAGACTTTAGAAAGACTAAGCCTGCACTGCTTTCTGTTACTATTGATGGTGAGGATGTGGATGTGGTGAAGACCTACAAGTACTAGGTGAGCACCTAGATGAGATTTGAGTGGAACACCAACTCAGAGGCTGTGTACACAAAGGGCCAGAGTCTCTCCTACTCCCTGAGGAGACAGAGGTCTTTTGGAATATGCAGGCCTCTCCTTCAGACAAGTTCTACCAGTCTGTTGTCACCAGTACAATCTCCTATGCAGTGGTGTGCTGGGGCAATGACATTAACACGGCTGATGCCAACAGGCTCAATAAACTGATTAGAAAGTCTGGCTCTGTTATAGGAGTCAAACTGGTCACACTGGAAGGTGTGGTAGAACAAAGGACCCTACAGAAAATCCTGGCAATTCTAGACAATGTTTCTTACCCCCTGCATGCCACCGTGGCTGAACAGAGCAGCACTTTTAATAATAGACTAACACAATAGTGCTGTTCCAAAGAGAGCTATACGAGTTAGATATGGCCCTTATAAGTTAGATATGGCCCTTGTGGCTAAAGGGATCAGTGGGTATGGAGAGAAAGCAGGTACAGGGTTCTGAGTTGGATGATCAGCCATGATCATACTGAATGGCGGTGCAGGCTCAAAGGGCCGAATGGCCTACTCCTGCACCTATTTTCTATGTTTCTATGTTACGAGGTCACTTTTACCCTCGGCCATTAGGCTCTATAATGAGTCAGCCTATAGCTGGGGACGAGATGACCCCCCTCCTGTTAGACTGTTTGAGGCAACTTATTTTTTATTCTTTTTTACTTCTCTTCTAATATTTATACATCTGTGCACTTGTAATGCTACTGTGACACTGTAATTTACTTAGGGATCAATAAAGTATCTATCTATCTATCTATCTATCTATTTGCATTCCTCACGACAGACTCAACCTGTAAATTAACCTTTAAGGAATCCTGTACAAGGGCCCTCCCAAGTCCCTTCGCACTTCAGTTTTTGGTATTTTCTCTCCGTTTAGAAAATAGTCAACCCTTTCATTTCTTCCACCAAAGTGCATGACCATACACTTCCCGACACTGTGTTCCATCTGCCATTTCTTTGTCCATTTTCCTCATCTGTCTAAGTTTTTCTGTAGCCTCTCTACTTCCTCAGGACTACCTGCCCCTCCACCTATCTTCATATTGTCTCCAATCTTTGCAACAAACTCATCAATTCCATCATCCAAATCATTGACATATAATGTAAAAAGAACCAATCCCAACACAAACCCCTGTTGAATGCAGCAACCAGCAGCCTGTCAGAAAAGGTTCCCTTTATTTCCTCCTGCTAATCAGCCTCTGCTTTATGCATGCTAGAATCTTTCCTGTAATAGTGTGAGCTCATAGCTTGTTAAACAGCCTCATGTGTGGCACCTTGTCAAAGGCCTTCTGAAAATCAAAGTACAGAACATCAACCAACTCTCCTTTGTTTATAGAAACATAGAAAATAGGTGCAGGAGTAGGCCATTCGGCCCTTTGAGCCTGCACCACTATTCAGTATGATCATGGCTGATCATCCAACTCAGAACCCTGTACCTGCTTTCTCTCCATACCCCCTGATCCCTGTAGCCACAAGGGCCATATCTAACTTCCTCTTAAATATAGCCAATGAACCGGCCTCAGCTGTTTCCTGTGGCACAGAATTCCACAGATTCACCACTCTCTGTGTGAAGAAGTTTTTCCTCATCTCGGTCCTAAAAGGCTTCCCCTTTATCCTTAAATTGTGACCCCTCGTTTTGGACTTCCCCAACATCAGAAACAATCTTCCTGCATCTAGCTTGGCCAATCCCTTTATTTTATATGTTTCAATAAGATCCCCCCTCAATCTTCTAAATTCCAGCGAGTATAAGCCTAGTCGATTCAGTCTTTCTTCATATGAAAGTCCTGTCATCCCAGGAATCAATCTAGTGAACCTTCTTTGTACTCCCTCTATGGCAAGACAGTCTTTCCTCAGATTAGGGGACCAAAACTGCACACAATACTCTAGGTGCAGTCTCACCAAGACCTTGTACAACCTTGTACAACTACTCCCTGCTCCTGTACTCGAATCCTTTTGCTATGAATGCCAACATGCCATTTGCCTTTTTCACCACCTGCTGTACCTGCAAAGAATTCCAACAGATTTGTCGGACAAGATTTTCTCCTGAGGAAACCACACTGACTATGGCCTATTTTATCATGCGCCTCCAAATACCCTGAGACCTCATCCTTAATAATCCAACATCTTCCCAGCCACTGAAGTCAGATTAAATGGCCTATAGTTTCCTTTCTTCTGCCTCTCTCCCTTCTTGAAATGTGGAGTTACATTTCCAATTTTCCAGTGTTCCAGAAACATTCCAAAGTCTAGTGATTCTTGAAAGATTGTTACTAATGCCTCCATGATCTCTTCAGCCACCTCTTTCAGAACTCTGGGGTGTACACCATCTGGTCCAGTTTGGCTTATCTACCTCAGACCTTTCAGTTTCCCAAGAACCTTATAACTAGTTATGGTAACTTCACACACATCATGACCCATGACATCTGGAACATCTAACATACAGCTGGTGTCTTCCACCATGAAGACTGATGTGAAATACTTATTCAGTTCATCCACTATATCATTGTCCCCCATTACTACCTCTTCACCATCGTTTTCCAGCGATCCGATATCCACTCTCACGTCTCTTTTATACTTAACGTATCCGAAGAAACTTTATACTTTTATACTTAACGTATCCTCTTTAATATTATTGGCTAGCTTACTTTTGTATTCCATCTTTACCTTCTTAATTACTTTTTTAGTTGCCTTCTGGTGGTTTTTAAATGCTTCCAAATCCTTTAACTTCCCTCTTATTTTTGCTCTATTATACGCCCTCTTTTTGGCTTTTATGGTAGTTTTGACTTCTCTTGTTAGCCACGGTTGAGTCATCTTCCCTTTGGAGTATTTATTCCTCTTTGGAGTATATATATCCTCTGCCTTCTGAATTGCTTCTAGAAATTCCAGCCCATGCTGCTCTGCTGTCATCCCTGCCGGTGATTTTTTTCCGATCGTTTCTGGCCAACTCCTCTCTCATGCGTTTGTAATTCCCTTTACTCCACTGTAATATTGTTACATCCTACTTTAGCTTCTTCTCACATTTCAGGGTGAATTCAATCATATTATGATCACTTTCCCCTAAGAGTTCTTTTATCTTAAGCTCGCTAATCAATTCTGGGTCATTGCATAATACCCAATTGAAAATAGTTGATCCTCTAGTGGGCTCAACCAGGAGGTGCTCTAAAAAGCCATCTCATATGCACTCTAGAAATTGCTCCTCCAGAAACCCAGCAGCAACCTGATTTTCCCAATCTACCTGCATGCTTGCCATCTTTACTGTGCTTTTTGCATATATGACTCCAGATCCATGAGAGTGATTGATATATCACTGCCTTGAAATGGTCTGGCAAGTCAATCAGGCCAGGAACACTTAGAGATGGATAATAGGTGTCAGCATTGCCAGCAGTATCCATTTCCCAAAAATGTACAATAAAAAGACAGAGTTCAAGACCCTGAAGATGAGCTGAGAAGATTAATGACTTGGGCCCAGCTGCAGTAGTATAAATAATTCCTGTTACTATACATAAAGAGGAAAAAGGAACAGATGCTTAGATTTAACTGCATAATTGCTGTGATACAAGATTATAATGGAGGTAAATGGCTACTTCAAAACTAGAGTTTTTGAAAAGTACAGCACTTGAATTTTATAATTATTATAATATATAAAATTCATTGAAGTTTGGAACCAATTATGTAAATTGCCACGACTGTTCCAAGCAAAGTGTTCAAAGTAAATTTATTATCAAAATATATTAATATCATCATACACAACCCTGAGATTCATTTTCTTGTGGGAAAATACATTTAATACAAAGAAACAACACAAGCAAGTAATTAGAATAAACATATAAGCAAAACATACTGAGAACTGGAGATGAAGAATGAGAAAGTGAAATATGTTGTTAGTGTCAATGACCAACACAGTCCAAGAATTGTGATAGGGGCAACACACAAGTGTTGCCAAACTTCACCAGCATAGCATGTCCTCAATTCACTAAGCCTAACCGTAACCATAGGATTTTGGAAACCACAGCACCCAGCAGAAACACACCAGTCATGGGGAGAACATAATGTACAAACTCCTTACAGACTGCTCCAAGAATTAAAAACAGAGTCCATTAGACTGGTTAAATATTCCCATGTTTTTGCATTTTTTGGAAATATAAGCTACAGTTTAGTTTGCATACATCATACTTTCATGACAAACTTTATCTTTCAAATGAGATTGCATTACTTTTAATAATATTCACTTTTAATTTTCATCAGACTGGCTGCCACAATTAGCCCACTAAGAAAAGCTAACATTGTAATCAGTAGTCTTTACTTGGCTGGATTAATCTTCTATTATAAGTTATCATAACACTCTGCAAGTTATAGCAGAACATACAAAATGGACATCGCTAGTTTTTAATCCTTTCATTTATGATGGGTTACATATTATTTAACAGTTCATTATGTTTTTACCTGAGTCAAACTGTCCAAACCACCTACAAAATTGACAAACTGAGTAAGTAGGTTTGCCGATATGCAATATACAGTGATGCTCAAGCAAATTACAATAACATGTTTGCAAATAATAATTCTGGAAATGGAAATGCCTCAAGATTTTAATGGATTTAATATAGGAATAATTCATAAATTTATAGCCTGTTGATTTGCAATAAAGCCCAAAGGATTACAGAAGTTTCTAGGAACTGATAAAGCCATAATTGATTACACTCCTAAAATCAACATATGGCTCCACTTTGTGTCTTGGTATTATGGAGTATGCAGCCTCATTTTATACATAGTGTGATTAAATTATATTTAATTCAGTTTTACATTTTGTATGTTTTCGTATTTTTTTGTATTTTATTCAGAAATTTGATGCAATAAAGGTTAAATCCAAAGCAGCTTTTATACATAGTTATGTTGAAAACAAATTTTGATGTTAATTTAACCTTTACTTATATCCTGAGAAGTTCTAGATTTCTATAGCTGTCATTCCTGTTAGATTAATAGACTGAACTATGTGCCCTTAGTATATGAAATGTGCCAAAATCCAAGTTTCATAGCATATGGTGGAATGGAGAAAGTGAAAACATAATACATACTTGTTTCTGCATAACATAAAACATTATGCTATTAAAGTCCTTCAAAAGGTCTTTTCTGAATTATATTCAGTATTATTATTGTATATATCCTCCTCATCTACGGAGGTTACATGTATATCATTGTCCAATCTGGAGACAGTATAACCTAACACTGTGGCCATTAGAAATTCATGCAGCAACCTTCAATCAAATTATATATTGAAATAATTTTTGTATCAATATCGGTTTATAGATAAGCACTCAAATATGTTTATTTTAGTCCTGGCACTCCCGACTCTCTACTCCATCCCCACTGTCATGCCCCATCGCCTCTCGACCTGATTCTTAGCTCAAATGTAAAGCAAATTCCTCAGCTTTGGTTTTTATTACCAGGGGTTATTTGATGCTTGTAACTTCATTAACAAATTTTGCACTTGGAAAAAATAATCATGATATGATGGTGGTGATAATTGACACTACCCCGATGATGTCCTCTGGGGATTTTTTTTCTTTGATTCATAAATCAGTCTCAATTTAATTGGCAAACAAGTGTTGTAATGTGCCATTTATGGAAACGTGTCCTGTTATTAGCATGCATAGGTTAAGGATAAATATAATAATCCATAATAAATGTAAAATTGTCGTCTCGAGGTTCAAGCCAAAGGACTGCTCGGATATTTCAGCATCTATTTGTTGCAAAGACGGTTATAGCTATTTGCTAATTGCGTTTTTTCTCCATCAGTATTTTCATGATAAGCGGGTCCTAATAACTGGTATATTTCTCGATCGAGAGTAATACCAGAGGAAAAATATTTCCGGACATTCAAGCTAAATTTGATATAATTAGATCCAATGCTGTTTTATTTGGAGGACAGGGGAAGGGGATGTGGGTTATGGTTGTGGCACTTTTCAGGTGGGTGTATGTAGCTTTGTACCTGCTCTGATCCCAGTTGGAAGCGAAGAGGACCAGGATTTTCCTGCCATAGTGATCCAGGTTAGAAAGCACTCCAGGGAAGCCATCTTTCAGCGCCTGTTTGATTCCCGGATCAGTGGCTTTGAAGTTCTTGAACATGTCCAGGTTCTGTTGGCGATACTCGAAGTACTGAGCCAGGAGACGGAACGCCTCGAAATGGTTAAACTTTCGGGCTCGAAGAAACTTTAAGATGAAAGCATCGTCAGTCCGAAGGAAGCCGATGTCTGGCCGGGTGATAATCATATCTCTGACTTCCTGGATGTCCTGATGTAAGGTGTCGGGGTTCTCATTCAGTTCCAGTTTGGCTTTCTCCAGAGTTTCTGGCGAAAGCCCTGCTTGCAAGTGAGTCATTGTTCTCCCGCTCCCTCTGTTATATACGCAGGATATGTCAGTGCGGATCCGTGCAGCGAACAGGCAGCCAACCTGCCTTTTAGCTTCCGATCATCATCCTGGCTGATCTCCCCCAACAGAACCGTGCGATTTCAGTAACACAATCGAAATGTGTGCATTCAAACGCACAGCATCGACCACGGTGGCTGTCGCCTAGCGCGAAGATATCCGGCTAACACGCGAGGAGTAGATAAATGTACCTCAGATCAATACAACAGCCACAACATTGCAGAATACGATTCCTACCATCATCCAGGCAATGCGGCACCCTGCAGCAAGATGTATTTGAATTTTCAGCAATTATTTTATTGCATTTCAGGAGAGACGCGTTCATGCGGTTGCTCGGAAATTTCCACGTTGAAGTGATGCTGTCCCACTCGTATTATACATCTCTTTCACCCGTGTGCATGTGTGTGTGTGGTTTTTTTGTGTGTGTTGTTTCGTCTCAATGACTCGGCGCCCCTGCCGCTGCGTCCTGTCAGGTTTACGTCAGTGCTGGAGGTGGTGGTGAAAGTGACTTGATGTAATTTCATGGGGAACCTGGGCGTACAATGGAGGAGAGAGGCTCAGCACCACCTGCTCCCGTCGAACCCAACCCTAATGTCGAGCCTATTCATTTTATAAAACAACTCCTCACAACCCTTCATTTTTTTCTCTCTCTCTCTCTCCGGGAATAAAGATCATAAAAAAAACTACCAGTTCCCACTTAACATTGGAAGATGTGGCGTAATAGTATAGTATACGCATTGAAACCATTATTTATGTTGTTTCTGTGTGCAGATTAAAGTGTGTTCAAAATATAAATTCATTTAAATTTAAATGTCTTAAAAAACGCTTGACAGACCGAACATTGGTGTGTTTACAGAGAATGTACTTGATTTTATTCCCTAAATTTCACCGCTGAAAATCATCACTTAATTCGAATAAAATTGCACTGAAGTTGAAACGTGCTGGAAGAATCGTGCCAGCTCGGTGCAGAGGGTCCGGACGGTCCCGTGGCCCTACTGCTCAGCCGCACAGTGGAACGAACGAGCCCTTCCCAGTAAACGTGCAGCTCTGCTTCAATAAAACAAAAAAAAAGTCATCTTACGCATTATTTGCACTTTTCATCTGAGCACAAAGTAACTAGAGCTTGTAGTGGGCTCTGTCCTGGCTGCGTACTGGTTTTCCTGCTGGAACATACAAGGTAATTTTGGTTCCAGTTATTCTGCCTTCTGCTCAAAATTATTATATAACTCACATGGTTTTATTTGCAGTGGCTGTAAAATACTTAATATTTATCCATCTACATTATTAATTGATACATTGGGCCCTTTTACATGTATACACATATAATAGTTTCTAGGAGGTGGAATCAATAATAGATAACAGATGGTAGAAGTAGGCTTCACTTTGGGGCATTGGCCTGATGCCATTATTATCAGAGATCATCATAATATCTATTTGTAAGTAATTTTCTGATAGGCTCATTGGTACAGCTCCACTTTACACGAGACCCAGTTCTGACTACCAACCCCACAGACCAGAGCTTTGCAAAAAAAATAAATAAATGCATAGCGGTTGGACTTTCAAAGCAGGCAGTGGCTCAGTGCCATCAGGATCAGAGTCAGGTTTACTGCCACCAACGTAGTCGTGAAGTTTGTAGCTTTGCAGCACATTCAAAAACTATAAATTACAATAAGAAATACAAATAATTAAATAAGTAGTGCAAAAATAGTCAGGCAGTGTTCGTCGTTTGATTCGCAGAGTTCTGATTGTGGTGAGGAAGGAGCTGTCTTATCAGAGTTGTATTGTGCAGGCATACTTTGACAATAAAATGAGCCTTTGAAGGCTCCTGTACCTCCTCCCTGATAGTAGCAATAAGAAGAGGCCGTGTCCTGAGTGATGGGGTTGTTAATGGTGGATGCCGTCTTTCTGTGGCGACACCTTTTGAAGATGTGAATAAGGTATAGCTTTCAAAATCACATGTTGCTTGTGTTTATGCATAGAAACATAGAAAACCTACAGCACAATACAGGCCCTTCGGCCCACAATGCTGTGGTGAACATGTACTTACTTTAGAAATTACCTAGGGTTACCTGTAGCCCGCTATTGTACTAAGGTTGTGTAGAATGCTTTAGGATAAGGGTAATCAATGACAGCTCTACAGCATTGTCCGGGGTGGAGTTTCTCCCAAAGGAGGTGTAAGGCTCTGTTAGCTGCAGGTCACCCTCGGGCAAGGTTGTGATGGGCAGAGTTGATCAGACCCAAACCAATTCAAGCATCCAGGAGATGTGGCAATAAGCATACAAGCACAACAAAGCAGCTTAAGCCTAATTTATTAGCATAGAATAGAAATCACAAATAAACCACACAGAATGCTACAAAGATTTCAGGGCTCACGACTCGTACTCTCCACTTGATTGCTGCTGTCATTGCGGGATTTGATTGTTGCTGTTGACTCGTGAAACCACCCTACGCCTGGGTGCTAGGCACCATGAATCATGCTTCTTTGGTCTAAGTGAAGTCCCAAGAGCCGAGGAAAATATGCCTCAATAAATTGGGGTTCAGTCCACAAGCATTGTGAGACGCACAAAGGAAAACAAGCTCTTGGGTCTTTCATCCTCGTGCCACTAACTCAGCATGTTTTTTTTAACTCAAGGAACTCGTGTTCATCGACAGCCATCCTGATGCCACTTGTGCCTTGAGACCAAGGAAGTCTCCAGCTGCTATCTGCAAGCATTAGATGTTAATGATGTTTAACAGTGCTTAACTTGCACAGGCACCTTGACACCTTACATGCCGTGAACTCACAAAAAGTCTCACTTGGATTTGTTCAGACTTTTATCCAATATTTCACAAAATTTTAATACACCACAGCACAAAAGCTTTGCACATGCTTAGTCCTCTGATCAAGATCACATGAGGCCATGGGAGCAAGTGGTGAATGGTCGTATGAGCAGCTGGTCAGATGGGCCACCATGCACAAGTCCCTGGACAATGGGGGCATCCGATGTTGCCCTCACCCGGATGGCCAGCTTCATGTGTGGCTGCATCAGGTCGTGTGTGGAACCCAAATATGCAGGCACCAAGTACCACAATGTGCCCAGGTTCTACCTGTCGCCCTAGCTACGAGGGATGGGTCTGGCCCAACTCCCACACAATGCCCCAGTCAGCTGGTTATTGCCGCACTACCTGTCCTTCGTGGAGAAGTTCTTTAAGGACAACGCCTTTGACCACAGGTCCATCAGGCAGTGGTCAGCATGTAAGGTCCTGCTGGCACTGCAGGAGAAGGACGTGATGGACACAGTGGGGTGGTTCCCTGAGCAGACTGTCCAGTTCATCTAGCGAAATGCCTCATCGCCAGACCTCACCAACGGGCACCTGGACCTCGCCTGGCTGGCAGTGAGAGGGGCCCTCCCAGTCAGATCCCTCCTGTACGCCCAGAACATCGTCTCCACACCCCACTGCCCACGGGAGTACTGCAGTGAGGAGAAGTCGGTGACCCACCTCTTTGCACACTGTGGGTTCGCGGAGAAGATGTGGAGGAGGATGGAAGGAACAATGTCACGCTTCATGCCCAGCAGCTGCGTAACAGAGGACTCTCTGATCTACGGGCTGTTCCTGGGGATGCACACGGAAACCAACATCCAGTGCTGCTGGCAGATCATCAACTCGGTGAAAGACGCTCTTTGGTCGGCCCGAAACTTGATGATCTACCAGCACACGAAGATGTCCGTGGCAGAATGCTGCTGACTGGCGCATACTCGGCTGCAGGAGTACGTGCTGAGGGACGCACTGATACTTGGTGCAGCCACCGCAAGGGCCCGATGGGGAAGGACCACGGTTTAGTGTTCTTCTCCCTCGGGAGTGGGAGGGGTTGGGTGGCAGGGAGTATACCCTTCAACAATGATGGCCAAAGACTAACCAACAGAGTGGTATGTGAGTGGCTGAAAGTGTGAAAATGTATAGACTGTAATGGTAATGTTTGTAAAGGATTGAGAGTCATTGAATAGTTTATTGTAAATAATTTTATTTTGAATAAAGCATATTTTGCTAAAAAAAAATCACAAATCCTGCTTATGTGACCATTGACACCAGGCAGAAAATCTCTGAAGAGTCTTCTTTTCTAGTCCTGATGAAGGGTCTGGCCCGAAGCGACGACTGTACTCTTTTCATAGACGCTGCCTGGCCTGCTGAGTTCCTCGGGCATTTTGTGTGTGCTGCTTTGATTTCCAGCATCTGCAGATTTTCGCTTGTTTTTGAGTCTCTGAAGAGTGCTGATAGTGGCTGGGGCTACCCGTTTTGTAAAAACAAGGCCCAGAAGAAGGCAATGCAAACCACTTCTGTAGAAAGCTTGGCCAAAAACAATCATAGTCATGGAAAGACCATGATTGCCCACATCATACAACATGCATCATAATGTTGATGACGATAGCATTGTTTCTCTGAGTGTGTGCCCCTGCTCAGTCACCACCTGCTCTTTGATCATTAGTGAAACCTAACAATTACTTCCCTTTCTGTTCCATCCACAATAATCTGTAGGTTGGTTATAACAGAACTATGACCTGAATAATAAGAAGCAAGAACAGGGATTGATAAACAACATTGAAGTATTTTGTATTGAATGAAATTTACACTCCAAGTAATGTAAGGCTGAAAACCGCCAGATTCAATAATAGATATGTGCAAAATAACAGTAGGATTTTCATGGGTATTACAGAGGCTTTTCAATATCATTATTGATTCAGGAAGCAGGCACATCAGATTTTGGGTCGTCTGCACAAATTTTGTGCTGATTTTACTCAAAAAAATGCTTAATTCATGGATTCTGTGCAGTGTCCTCTATCTTTAATTTTAAAATCAAGCTTCAGTGCAAGACGTTATGCCTAAATGCAAGAATCCAATCAACATTACGTAGCGCTTTTTTTGCCAGAAAGCAAAAGGAAACACTGCTAGGTTAATTTTCTGATTAAATCGGCGATAAGTGGAGGAATGAGCAGAGGTATGAGGGGTTGAAGGAAGTGGCTGGTTTGCCATTACAAATATGTTCCAGAAAGATCGATATAGAATAAACTGACATTCTTGAGGCATGGTGGTAAGTTCTGTGAAAGCAAGCCAGAATTTGGTACCACACTCTTGCCAAAAGACAGTAAAGTTCAAAGGACCATAGATATAAGGAGGAAGAGTAGAGAAGCCGTTCAGCTCCTTAAACCAGCTCCAACATTTAACAGCATCATGGCTAGTATGATGTGACTCAAATCTATTTCAACAGCTTTTTGCCTTTCTGTCACCTTAAAGATTTATTAATAGCAACTGTAAGCTGGGGATGGAGTGGGTCAGCTACTAATTTATGCCCAAGGCCCTCATGGTTTATGTTTAAAGGGACCATGAATGGGAACTTCTTCACTCGGAGGGTGGTGACAGTGAGGAGCGAGATGCCAGTGGAAGTGGTAGATGTGGGATCTATTTCAAAATTTGATAGCTAAATGGATGGGAGAGGCATGGAGGACTATGGTCAAAAGGACTAGGCAAAATAGTTTCAGCATGGACTAGATGGGCTGAAGGGCCTGGTTCTGTATTGTAATATTCTATACAGGTGAGTCTCAACTTTCCCTGTAAGTAATTTATAAATTTTCAATGCCTCTATGATGCTGAAAACTATTATAAGTTGCTTTAATATTGCTAAACGTTCAGGTCAGGAAAAGATAGGCATCAGGAATGGCAAACTGAATGATCATAATTTCATTTGGTAAACATAAGCAACAGAATCATTTATGTTTAAAAATTCACAGCATCAAGCTGAATAATGCACTATATGATTTCTACATTAATTCTCATTCTGCTCCAATGTGATTAAAACTTAAACCGAAATCATAAACACCAACCAATGTGAGGATGCCACAGGAGCCCTTATATTTTGTAGCAATAAAATGGAAAAATAAACGTATAATACTGCAAGCACCATTATTTTAAAGTCTTTGTAGCAATGTTGATGGCTCAAGGATGATGTATGATGTACAGTATATATATGAGGGTTGATTTTGAAATAAAGGATACCACAATATGTTATAAATCTATGAACTAAATCGACATTGATAAACATCAACATAAAATACAGTGCATATGCACATCACTTTGATGTATCTACCTCTTGAGTTTTGCTCTGTTTTATTGAGTACTGCTGCATGACCTTTCATAAAACCTGATATTTGCTATCAAAATCACTGCCACCTTGGAATATTGGTGCACAACAAAAAATCTCTGCTCTTTCAGAGAACATGCTTACAGAGTACTCAGACGCACAATACGCTACATTTCGTAGAAATCTGACCTGTTCCATTTTAGAAAACATCCACCTTTCCAAATGTGTTCCTTGAAGCCAAAATTGATCAACTGTTTCAACGTCAATGGTGGACTTCCTGGTGCTGGCTGTTATGTTGATCTATTTAACATTTTAAATATATTTCAGAAGTTATTAGTTAGACACTAAATCTGTTGGATGTACTGAGGTATTACACTGAGCGCAAAGCTTTTCCTTCCTACAAATATGTAGCCTCTTGTTCTTCCTTTCAACATTTGCACTTATGCATGTTGAATTCCATTCACCCATTGATAAATATTGACTTAGTCCTTTTTTAATTCATTATTTACCTTGTTAAAAGTGCAAAAGGTTCATTTATTATCAAAGTATATATGCAGTATACAACTCTGAGATTAGTCTTCTCCAGATAGCCAAAAAACAAAGAAAAACATGGTTGTAATTCAAAAAGAATATCAAACCACCCCCACCCCGCTCAAACCAGAATGGCAACCTGATCATCAACACCCAAACCCCACTCACTTGCACAAAATGCAATAAAAACATCCACTCCCCTACACAAAAAACTAACAAAATGCAACAAGAACATCAACACCCAGATTCCCTCCCCTGCACAAATGAATTGACAAAATGCATCAAGAACTTTGACCCCCAAACCCAGCTCCCCCACACAAAAAAAATGAGAAACAATAGACAAAAGCACAGAATATAAAAACCATTCGACTGGAAAGTCTTCCATAGTTGCTATGATTTGCGAAGGTGATCTGTCTCTAATCCCAGGTCAGCAGGTACTTGTAAAACTACAGTTCAGTTCAGTGCCATTTCACGGAGCAATCTACTCAGTACATCTTCCCATTCTGGCAATATTTCTTTTACAGGAACCCACTGCTACTCATTGTTTTTCTATTTGCAGCAGCATTTTTGGCTTAAGCTAACGATGCAGCACTTTGCACAGTGTAGATTCTGGAAGGTATCTATGATGGGGTTTTCCAGAATCTAATAGTGATATCAAGAGCAACTTGGTTATATAAATCATTTTTCATGGCCCCAGGGTAGTCATATCACTTCACAACTAATGATGTGGTTTTGAAATATAGTCACTGTGGTAATTCGCAGACTGCCAATTTGGGCATAGCAAGATCTCACAAACAGTGAAATGATAATGAGCAGGTTATGTTTTTCAGTGATATCAATACAAGAGTAACATATCTTCTCTTTTTCATTAGATATTTTAGCATCCACCTAAGAAGGCAACTATAGTCTAGTATATTGTCTCAATAAAAAAAAGCAAAGAAAGGAATTCTCTCATAGCACACTGGTGTGCCTGTTTAGGTTTTTTGTGCTTAACTGCTGAGTGGGACTTGTCACACACCTTCTGGACTAGAGATGAGAGTGCTAACCCCGGTCCAAAAGAACGGATGGACAAGTATTTCCCATCTGCAATTAATTTTGTGTTTGGGAGATGAAAAGTAAGACTTTGTAACCGTTCTGCGCATTTGCTCTGTGACATCAGTGAAATGAAGATGAGACCAAGGAACAAATAAAGTTTGACAAAATACATTTCTTTTAAAGAAGACCATTGGTCTCTACGAGGAAATCTGCAGATGCTGGAAATTCAAGCAACACACACAACATGCTGGTGGAATGTAGCATGTCAGGCAGCATCTATGGCATTGGTCTCTAGTCAGATGTTGTGATTCAGCAAAAAATACCTCACTGAAGCTCTTCAAAAAATGAAATGATGAAATGAAATTGTTGAGGAATATTGTTCCTTTTTCCTTTTACTCCTGGAGAATTTAAAAAATGTAAAAACCCTCTATCTTATATTAGTGGATGATAATAGCTGATGCTTCCATTCCTGCAGGATTAATCCACTTCCCTAGCCCAAAGAAATCATACAATGAGACCCAGCAGCTCATCCCCCAGACCGATAGGAGGCTGCAGACAGCCAATATTGGACAGCACCAGGTAGCTGGTTTAGGATTCCTCCCAAGTTTTCTATTCATGATTGGAGAGATTTTTGCTGGGCCTCGGGTTTTCAACTGCATGGTTTCAGGAAAGAGCAATTGCCAATCATGGAGAAACTTTGAAGAGGGAAAATAGAGGCAGCTGGAACCAATCGACTTCTGAGGAAGTGAGTGACTACCAGATGGAGGGTGACTGGATACCTGGATGGGAGAAGGATGTTAGTAATAGAGAGAGTAAGGAAGGGAATGAGAAAAGAGGAATGGAACAGAGAGGGATGGAGACAGGGGTTGGGTAAGACAGGGGAAAATAATAGTAGGGGCAGGGACATAGCAGGAAAAGATGAGGGAAAAGGGTCTGATCAAGATCAAATATGTTTATATCCTTGTGTGTGCTAAAAGAATTAAGACTCAGACAGCTTTCAGGCCAGAAATGGAGTGGAAGGAGAAATACTAGACCTGAAGCATAGCCTCAGAAGAGATATAACACAAGTGTGAATGGCACATTGATCAGATTTCCAGTGCCTGTTGCTGAAAAGTATCCCCATATTATGATGCTACCTCCAGCATTCTTAACAGTAGGGATGGTGCTACCTGCTGATGTGAAGTATTAGATTTACAACACACGTACCGCATAGTCTTGAGGCCAAAAAGTTCCACCTTAGTCTCATCCAACTGCAGGACCTTCCACATCTTTACAGTATCTTCTAAGTGATGTTTTGTGAAGATTTTACAGGCAAGAATATACTTTTTTTTAAGCCAGAGCTTCTTTATTACCACTGTTCCATAGAAATTTTGGAGCCATAGAACTTATCTCTAATTGCAGCCATTGACTCAGAGTGACTAAAGCTTCTACAAGTGCCATTCTTCTTTGGCGACTAGGTTTAGAGAGGGGGCCTGACCTAGGCTGTGTGGCTGTGGTTTCTTATGTTTTCCACTTTTTAACAATGGACTCCACTGAGCTCCGATGTACATTCAGTGCCTCTGAGTTGATCTTGTACCCTTCTCAATATTTGTGCTTCTCTGTCCTCATTTCCCTGACCTGCATTGAATGCTCTTTTGTCTTCATTTTCGGTTTGTCTGTTGGACATCTACCATACTACTGGACCTTGCAGAGGGAGTAGGTATTTAGTCTTATGAACTCACTGAAAACAGGAGATTTTCCAATTTTCTACATCTGACAAATTGGGTAAGTTGGTAAGATGACACCTATATATTGCAGCTGAGGAAATTTAGGGTAGTAATTACGAAGATGGTGAATACTGTTTCGGCCTCACAATTTTGATTTTTAATTTATGGTAAATTGTTGACAAGTTTTGGAATTTTTCTTTTCGAAACATAGAAACACAAAAAAAACTAGAGCACAATACAGGCCCTTCGGCCCACAATGCCGTGCCGAACTTTAGAAATTACCTAGGGTAACCCATAGCCCTCTATTTTTCCAAGCTCCACCTACTGATCCAGGAGTCTCTTAAAAGACCCTATCGTATCCACCTCCACCACTATCACCAGCAGCCCATTCCATGCACCACCACTCTCTGCGTAAAAAACTTACCCCTGACATCTCCTCTGTACCTACTCCCCAGCACCTTAAAACTGTGCCCTCTCATGTTAGCTATTTCAGTCCTGGTAAAAAGCCTCTGACGATCCACACGATCAATGCCTCTCATCATCTTATGAAACTCTATTAGGTCACCTCTCATCCTCCTTCACTCCAAAGAGAAAAGGCCAAGTTCACTCAACATATTCTCATAAGGCATTCTCCCCAATCCAGGCACCATCCTTGTAAATCTCCTCTGCACCCTTTCTATAGATTCCACATCCTTCCTGTAGTGAGGTGACCAGAATTGAACACAGTACTCCAACTGGGGTCTAACCAGGGTCCTATATAGCAGCAACATTACCTCTCGGCTCTTAAACTCAATCCCACAATTGATGAAGGCCAATGCACTGTATGCCTTCTTAACCACACAGTCAACCTGCACAGCAGCTTTGAGTGTCCTATGGACTCAGACCCCAAGATCCCTCTGATCCTCCACGCTGCCAAGAGTCTTACCATTAATACTATATTCTGCCATCATATTTGACCTACCAAAATGAACCACTTCACACTTAGCTGGGTTCAACTCCATCTGCCACTTCTCAGCCCAGTTTTGCATCCTATCGATGTCACATCCTTAAAAAATTCAAACAGGCTCGTAAGGCATGACCTGCTTTTCACACAGCCATGCTGACTATTCCTGATCATATTATACCTCTGCAAATGTTCATAAATCCTGCCTCTCAGGATCTTCTCCATCAACTTACTAACACTGAGGTAAGACTCACTGGTCTGTAATTTCCTGGGCTATCTCTACTCACTATCTTGAATAATGGAACAACATCTGCAACCCTCCAATCCTCCGGAACCTCCGCCATCACTATTGATGACAGAAAGATCATTGCCAGAGATCAGCAATCTCCTCCCTCACCTCCCACCGTTGCATGTGGTATATCTCCTCCGGTCCCGGTGACTTATCCAACTTGATGCTTTCCAAAAGCTCCAACACATCTTCTTTCTTAATGTCTATATGCTCAAGCTTTTCAGTCTGCTGTAAGTCATCCCTACAATCGCCAAGATCCTTTTCCATAGAGAATACTGAAGCAAAGTATTCATTAAGTACCTCAGCTATCTCCTCTGGTTCCATACACATATTACCACTGTCACACTTTATTGGTCATATTCTCTTACATCTCATCCTCTTGCTCTTCACATACTTGTAGAATACCTTGGGTTTTTCTTTAATCCTGCTCGCCAAGGCCTTCTCATGGCCCCTTCTGGCTCTCCTAATTTCATTCTTAAGCTCCTTCCTGCTAGCCTTATAATCTTATAATCTTTTCTTTTCTTCTTGGCTAGATTTTCAACAGCCTCTGTACACCACGGTTCCTGTACCCTACCATCCTTTCCCTGTCTCATTGGAACGTACCTATGCAGAATGCCACGCAAATATCCCCTGAGCATTTGCCACATTTCCCTGAGACATCTGTTCACAATTTATGTTTCCAAGTTCCTGCCTGATAGCTTCATATTTCCCCTTACTCCATTTAAATGTTTTCCTAACTTGTCTGTTCCTATCCCTCTCCAATGCTATGGTAAAGGAGATAGAATTGTGATCACTATTTCCAAAATGCTCTCGCACAGAGAGACCTGATGCCTGACTAGGTTCATTTCCCAATACCAGATCAAGTACAGCCTCTCCTCTTGTAGGCTTATCTACATATTGTGTCAGGAAAACTTCCTGACAAACTCCACCCCATCTAAACCCCTCACTCTAGGGAGATGCCAATCAATATTTGGGGAAATTAAAATCTTTGAAAATGACTACCCTGTTATTATTACACCTTTCCAGAATCTGTCTCCTTGTCTGCTCCTTGATGTCCCTGTTACTATCGGGTGGTCTTTAAAAAACACCCTGCAGAGTTAATGACCCTTTCTTCTTTCTAATTTACACCCATAGAGACTCTGTAGACAATCCCTCCATGACTTCCTCTTTTTCTGCAGCCATGACACTATAATGATCAGCAGTGCCTCGCCTCCACCTCTTTTGCCTCCCTCCCTGTCTTTTCTGAAACATCTAAGCCTGGCACTCTAAGTGACTATTCCTACCCTTGAGCCATCCAAGTCTCTGTAAAGGCAAGAACATCATAGCTCCAAATACTGATTCATGCTCTAAGCTCATCTGCTTTGTTCATGACACTCCTTGCATTAAAATAGACACATCTCAAACCATTGGTCTGAGCGCGTCCCTTCTCTATCACCTGCCTATCCTCCCTCTTGCACTTGTCTACGAACTTTCTCTACGTGTGAGCCTTCTCCTCAGTTCGGTTCCCACCCCACCAGCAATTCTAGTTTAAACTCTCCCCAATAGCTTTAGCAAACCTCCCGGCCAGGATATTGGTCCCCCTGGGATTCAAGTGCAACCCGTCCTTTTTGTGCACATCACACCTGCCCAAAAGAGGTCCCAATGATCCAAAAATCTGAATCCCTGCCCCCTGCTCCAATCCCTCAGCCACGCATTTATCCTCCACCTCCCTCAATTCCTATACTCAGTGTCACGTGGCACATGCAGTAATCCTGAGATTACTACCTTTGAGGTCCTGCTTCTCAACTTCCTTCCTAACTCCCTGTAGTCTGTTTTCAGGACTTCCTCCCTTTTCCTGCCTACATTGTTGGTACCAATCTTACTGTCCACCTTCCCACTTCAGGATATCGTGGATGCAATCAGAAACTTCCTGGACCCTGGCACCTGGGAGGTAAACTACCATCCGTGTTTCTTTCCTGCGTCCACAGAATCTCCTGTCTGACACCCTAACTATAGAGTCCCCTATCACTGCTGCCTTCTTCCTTTCACTACCCTTCTGAGCCACAGGGCAGACTCTGTGCCAGAGGAGCGGCCACTGTTGTTTCCCCCAGGTAAGTCATTTCCCAACCCCCAAACAGTACTTAAACAGGAGTACTTATTGTCAAGAGGGACAGCCACAGGGGTACTCTCTAGTATCTGGCTCTTGCCCTTCCCTCTGCTGACTGTTACCCACTTATCTGTCTCCCCAGGCCCAGGAGTGACTAGCTGCCTATAGCTCCTCTTTATCACCTCCTCACCTTCCCTGAACAGATGAAGGTCATCGAGCTGCAACTCCAGTTTCCTAACCCAGTCCCTAAGGAGCTGCAGCTCGACGCACCTGGCGCAGATGTGGCCGTCCAGGAGGCTGGGAGTCTCCCAGACATCCTACATCTGACACCCAGTACAGAACACCAGCCTCACAGACATACTTCCTGTTTCTATTCCTCACAGGTAACTTACCTCACCTTGACCCGTTATCGCCGAAGCCCAAATGTGCAAAAGCCCTACCACTCTGCCACAGATCACTCCGTCGATGACCGCTCTGCCAGGCAGTGTCTCACTTTTATGCCTGAACCTTCCCTGCTACTTAACTCACGATTGGTACTCCGCTTATGGCCACTGATAGGCCACGTCCAATGCACAAATGCTCTTGAAGCTAATTTTACATGACATGATGCACATTGCTTTGTAGCTAAGCTCACAGACCCTGTTTCAATATATTTTAAATTTAGAAAGCTGAGACAGTAAAATACAAAATTATTTGTGGGGGCAGAATATTTTTTCAAGGCACGGTAAGAGCTAAACTCGCTGCAGAAATATGGCATATCCTGCGTGTAACTATATGTACTGTTTTTTTCATCTTGGCCCCAGAGGATGTTTAATTTAGCTGTATACATGTGTATTGTTGAATTACAAATACTTGAACTTAGAAGTTAAGACAAGACTTTTTAAGTTTATTTGTTACCAGTCCTGATGAAGCGTCTTAGCTCAAAGCATCGACTGTTTATTTCTCTCCATAGATGCCACCTGCCCTTTTGAGTTCCTCTAGCATTTTGTGCTCAAGATTTCCAGAATCTCTTGTGTCTAAGTTTATTTATTGTTTTGATGCAAAGGACTAAATGCATTCACTATAGACTAAATCCAAGTGCTCTTGGATTTAGAGAAGGAACACCTTCACAATTAATGGCAATTATGGAGGCAGTTAATAACAAAATAAATAATGAATTAAAGAAGGGCCAAATCAAAAGTTATAAATAGGTCAATGGAATTCAATGTGTACAAGTGAAGGAGTCAAAAAGAAGGACAATAGGCTTCAATATGTAACTTCATTTATTTCAAGTGACAACAGATTGAGCAGATTATATGAAATGCTATTGTAGGAAAGCAGCATCTATTATCAAAGATCCTCACCACCCAGGCCATGCTCCTTTCTCGCTGCTGCTCTCAGACAGAAGATGCAAGTGCCCCAGGACTCGGACCACCAGGTTCAAGAACAGTTACTGCCCCTCAGCCATCAGGTAAAGGCCTGAAGTTCAAAGCCTTTGTCCAGTGGTCAGAGGCCTGAGAGTCTGGAGGTGAAATGTCTGCATGTCTGCAAGTCAGAAAGTCCGGGGCCAAGGTCTGGAGGCTAAGAGGCAGCCTGTCCTGGGGTGGGAGGCCTGTCTCTGTGCGTGAGTGGGTGGGAGAGTGCAAGGTGGGAAAGGGAAAGGTGGGAAATTTTGCTGTTGTTGTTCTGGTGAACATTGTGGCACTGGAATATGTGGCGACACTTGCTGGCTGCCTCGCACATCCTGAAGTGCGTTGTTTGTTAACGCAAATGATGCATTTCACTGTATGTTTTGATGTAAATATGATAAATAAATCCAAATCTGAAATATGAAGTCCTTGTAAAATATTATGTTCCACTGCAACTATTATGAACTTCCTTGAGTATATGAAACTGTTGATGACTTCTACAAAAATGTTGATATGTTACTTCAACTTGTTTCAATATTCTGCTAAAGGTTAACACCAGAAATTGTTACTGAAAGCCACATAGGAGTAATTTTCTTGCCATTTTGTCATTAATTATCAGCTCAGTAAGCTTGTAATTATGCTGGTGTTGAATACTGCCACCAGTCATTAGTGGCAAGCACAAATCAGAATGATGATAAATACCAGCTTTAACATTGGAAAAAGCACATTACTATTGACATCAGATTTCACTACTTGTTGATGGGTTTCACATCCATAGGCAGAGATTCCCAGGCAGATAATGTCTAGACCTCAACACAACTCTTACTACTTACTCTGGTGAAGCATGCTTTCCAGTGACGAGGTCCTCACTAATGTCAGTTTAGAATCAGATAACTTTCAAATTCTCTCAGAGTAATGATCCTATTGTCTTGGTATTTTTTTCCCTTTCAAACTGCATTACTTTATCACCATTCACATAAATACACTTGTTTAAATAAATATACTTGTTGGGTGCTGGGGTGGAAATTGGTCTCCACCAAAGGAGTTGTAAGGTGCTTCCTCCTGCCGCGAGCCTGCAGGTCACCCTTGGGCAAGATATTACCCCTGCATACTCCTCCGATCAGGGTTGTGTGAAGCCATGGGAGCAGGTGATGGATGGTTGTATGAGCAGCTTGTGGATATCACAAGCCCTGGTTATTCGACCATTGACACCAGGCAGACAAACTCTGAAGGGTATTGATAAAGAGCTGGAGCTACCCGTCTTGTAAAGACACTGCCCAGGAGAAGGCAATGGCAAACCACTTCTGTAGAAAAATTGGCCAAGGACAATCATATTCATAGAAAGACCATGATCACCCACATCATACAACACAGCACATAACAAATGTATGGACGATATTGTTTGGGCTCCAGAGTCTCTTAATATTGATGGTATATAAAATATGCTAAACGTTTTCTGTGACTAGCGGAACAAGGTAACACTCTGGACACTAACTCACTATTATTCAGCTCTTAAGTTGCCTTTGCTTTTATGTTTAAGTTCATTATGAATCATTATCATGTCATATGACGTGAGTGATTATGGACTTGACCATGATTGTTCTTGGTAAATTTTTCTACGGAAGTGGTTTGCCATTACCTTCTTCTGGGCAGTGTCTTTACAAGACCAGTGACCCCAGCCATGATCAATACTTTTCAGAGATTGCCAGCCTGGTGTCAGTGGTCACATAACCTGGACTTGTGATTTGTACCAGCTGCTCATATCACCTGCTCCCATGGCTTCACATGACCCTGACTGGGAGGCTAAGCAGGTGCTACACCTTGCCCAAGGGTGACCTGCAGGCTAGCAGAGGGAAGGGGTGTCTTACACCTCCTTTGGTAGATCATGCTCCTCACAAAAAGAAAGATTTTGGTTTGGGCTTTCAATTAATGACAGTGGGGGCATCCCAAAGTCTCCTTTTGGCCATTTTTAGCAAAGGCTATGTGAAGGTGATAGATTAACTTAGTGTTGACCTCACAAGCACACGAGCTGTCACTGCCAAAACCAGGTGTTAAACAAACCAAAATATCTTAAGATACTTTGCATTAGAATAGCAATCACTCCTCATTGTTTCATGAGCATGAAGCAAGTTAAGCATGTCTATTACTATTAATGGTGAGGCAATAGATGCTTCCCAATACACATCACTGCATAAATGTCTTTACAAGGCTGAAGCAACTCATACCAATCCATATGCCTGCATTATCTTTTCTGAAGACTTTGAATGCTTTTCTTGATAATTGAGTTTGAATATGAACTTGAAATATATCAAGAAGAGCACTATTAAAGTCTGTTCTGTATTGCAGGGAATTGTAGCATTGACTAAACTGGACATTTATAACATCAGAGAAGTGGGAAATGTAATGGATAACTTGTATATCTGTGAGTGCTCATCATTATTCAAGGCAGGGAATTAGAAGATATGGAAATTTGGTGAATAAGTAGTTCTGAGTGAGCCACAAGCTAATTAGATGGCAAAGCAAGTTCAAAGACCATAGGTCAAGTCCTATTTGCATTAATATGCTGAGAAAGAAATTATACTGGCAATAGTTCAATGTATTTAAGTGTATTTTTCCAAGGCTGTTTTCAGGGGTATCATGTACAGTTTTGCTCACTGATATAGGAAAGACATTGTCAAGCTGGAAAGAGTGTAGAAGAAATGTATTAGAACATAGAAATAGAATAAAACAGCACATTACAGGCCCTTTGGCCCACAATGTTGTGCCGACCCTCAAACCCTGCCTCACGTATAACCCCCACCTTAAATTCCTCCATATACCTGTCTAGTAGTCTCTTAAACTTCACTAGTGTATCTGCCTCCACCAGCATTAGCATAAGCAGCATTAGGATGCTGCTTGAACTAGAAGGCCTGAGTTACTGTGAGATTAGAGTCAGAATAAGGTTTAATATGACTGGCATATGTCGTGAAATTTAGATGTTAAGTGGCAGCGGGACATTGCAATACATAATAATAGAAACAGTAAATTACAGAAAATACGTTTGTATATATATGTATATATTCAACTAAATAGTGCAAAAAGGGATTTTAAAAAGTGAGAGTATTCATGGCAGTTGTATACAGGCCACCAAACAGCAGCCAGGATGTGGATTACAAATTACAGCAGGAGATAGAAAAGGCGTGTCAGAAAGGCAACCCCATGATAATTGTTGGGGATTTTAACACGAAAGTGCATTGGGAAAACCAGGTCAGTACTGAGAGAGAATTTGTAGAATGTCTAAGGGATGGCTTTTTAGAACAGCATGTTGTTGAGCCCACTAGGGGATCAGCTGTGCTGGATTGGGTGCTGTACAATGATCCGGAGGTGATAAAAGAGCTTAAGGTTAAGGAACCCTTAAGGAACAGTGATCACAATATGATCGAGTTCACTTTGAAATTTGAGTGGGAAAAAATAAAATCCAATGTGTCGGTATTTCAGTGGAATAAAGGAAATTACAATGGCATGAGAGGGGAACTGGCCAAAGTTGACTGGAAAGGGACATTTGCAGGAAAGACAGAAGAGCAGTAATGGCTGGTGTTTCTGCGAATAAATGAGGGAAGTACAAGACAGATATATTCCAAATAAGAAGAAATTTTCAAAGGGAAGTAGGACACTACTGTGGCTGACAAGTGAAGTCAGAGCCAAAGTAAAAGCAAAAGAGAGGGCATACAAGAAAGCAAGAGCTAGTGGGAAGATAGAGGATTGGGAAGCTTTTAAAAACTTGCAGAAGGAAACTAAGAAGTTCATTCAGAAGGAAAAGATGAATTATAAGAGGAAGTTGGTGACTAATATCAAAGAAGATATTAAAAGCTTTTTTAAGTACATAATGGATAAAAGAGTCAAGGCTAGATATAGGACCAATACAAAATGACGCTGGAGATATTGTAATGAGAGATGCAGAGATGGCAGAGGAACTGATTGTGTATTTTGCATCTGCCTTCACAGTGGAAGATGGCTGCAGTATACCAGACATTCAAAAGTGTCAGGGCAGTGAAGTATGTGCGGTGAAAATTACGACTGAGAAGGTGCTCAGGAAGCTTAATGGTCTGAGGGTGGATAAACCTCCTCGACCTAATGGAATGCACCCTCAGGTTCTGAAGGAAGTAGCTGGAAAGATTGTGGAGGCATTAATGATGATCATTCAAGAATTGATACCGGATGACGGGAAAATTGCAAATGTTACTCTGCTATTTAAGAAGGGTGGGAGGCAGGAGAAAGGAAACTGGAGTACAGTGTGCAGTTCTGGTCTCCATACTTGAGGAAGGATATACTGGCTTTGGAGGCAGTGCAGAGGAGGTTCACCAGGTTGATTCCAGGGATGAAGGGGTTAACTTATGAGGAGAGATTGACTCGCCTGGGACTATACTCTCTGGAGTTCAGAAGAATGAGAGAGGGTCTTATAGAAACATACAAAATTTTGAAAGAGTTAGATAAGTTAGAAATAGGAAAGTTGTTTCCATTGGTAGGTGAGACTAGAACCAGAGGACATTGCCTCAAGATTCAGGGGAGAAGATTTAGGATGGAGTTGAGGAGAAACTGTTTTTCCCAGAGAGTGGTGAATCTGTGGAATTCTCTGCCCAGGAAAGCAGTTGAGGCTTCTTCACTAAATATATTCAAGAAACAGTTAGATAGGTTTTTTCATAGTAAGGGAATTAAGGGTTATGGGGAAAAGGCAGGTAGATGGAGCTGAGTTTACAGACAGATCAGCCATGCTCTTATTGAATGGCGGGGCAGGCTCGATGGGCTGGGTGACCTGCTCCTGCTCCTATTTCTTATGTTCTAATGTTCTTATGTAAACTATAGACCTGTTAGCCTGATGTCAGTGGTTGGGAAGTTGATGGAATCAATTGTTATGGATGAGATTACGGTGTACCTGGAGGCACATGACAAGATAGGCCAAAGCCAGCATAGTTTCCTAAACGGAAAATTCTGCCTGACAAACTTACTGTAATTCTTTGAGGAAACTACAAGCAGGGTAGACAAAGGAGATGTAGTAGACATGGTGTACTTGGATTTTCAGAAGGCCTTTGACAAGGTGCCACACATGAGGCTGCTTAGCAAGACAAGAGCCCATGGAATTACAGGGGAGTTACTAGCATGGGTGGAGCATTGGCTGGTCGGCAGAAAACAGAGAGTGGGAATAAAGAGATCCTATTCTGGCTGGCTGCCGGTTACCAGTGGATTTCCACAGGGGTTGGTTTTGGGACCGCTGCTTTTTACGATGTTTATCAATGATTTGGACTACGGTATTAATGGATTTGTGTCTAAGTTTGCCAATGATACAAAGATAGGTGGAGGAGTGGGTAGTGTTGAGAAAACAGAGAGCTTGCAAAGAGACTTAGACAGTTTAGGGGAATGGGCAAAGAAGTGGCAAATAAAATACAATGTTGGAAAATGCGTGACCGTGCTCTTTGATGGAAGAAATAAATGGACAGACTATTATTTAGATGGGGAGAGAATTCAAAATGCAGAGGTACAAAGGGACTTGGGAGCCCTCGTGCAAGATACCCTGTAGGTTAACCTCCAGGTTGAGTGGGTTGTAAAGAAGGTGAATACAATGTTGGCATTCATTTCTAGAGGTATAGAATATAAGAGTAGGGATGTGATGTTGAGGCTCTATAAGGCACTCATGAAACCACACTTGAAGTATTGTGTGCAGTTTTGGGCTCCTTATTTTAGAAAGGATATACTGACATTGGAGAGGGTTCAGAGAAGATTCACGAGAATGATTCAAGGAATGAAAGGGTTACTATATGAGGAACATCTGGCAGCTCATGGGCTGTATTCCCTGGAGTTTAGGAGAATGAGGAGGGATCTCATAGAAACATTCAGAATGTTAAAAGGCATGAATAGATTAGATATGGCAAAGTTATTTCCCATGGTAGGGGATTCTAGGACAGAGGGCACAACTTCAGGATTGAAGGACGTCCTTTTAGAACTGAGATGCGGAGAAATTACTTTGGTCACAGGGTGGTAAATCTGTGGAATTTGTTGCCACGAGCAGCTGTGGAGGCCAAGTCATTGGGTGTATTTAAGGCAGAGATAGATAGGTTCTTGATTAGCCAGGGCATCAAAGGATATGGGGTGAAAGTCGAGGAGTGGGGAAGACTGGAAGAATTGGATCAGCCCATGATTGAATGGTGGAGCAGACCCGATGGGCCAAATGGCCTACTTCTGCTCCTATGTCTTATGGTCTTATGGGTTTAATATCCATTCAGAAATCCGATGTCAGTGCGGAAGAAGCTGTTCGTGAACCATTCGATCAAGATATTGGCTATGTTGGAATATTATGCTCTGAAGCACAGATGAACGAGGACTAAACTCACAGAAGTTTACAAAATCATGAGGGGTATAGATAAAGTCATAGTCTGTTCCTCAAGGTTTGGGAGTTCAGAACTAGAGGACACGGATTCAAAGAAATGTGGGTAGGCAATTAAAGGATACCTGGGAGGTATCTTTTTTACACAGTGGGTCATGAGTACCTAAATGTGCCACCTGATAGAGTGATTGAAATGGATGCAACTGTGACATTTAAGAGGCATTTGGATGGTATATAGAGCGGAAGGGCTTAGAGATTAAGGGCTGAAAGCAGGCAACTGGGACCAGCAGGAAGGATGGTGTGGTCTGCGAATACCAGATTGGCCAAAGGGCCCATTTCTGCACTCTATTGCTTTCTGACTCTATGATTAGTCTCAATCGGAGACTTCAGTGTTAAATTCATTTTCCTATTACTTGTCAAAAATGGGTGGCAGGGTGAAGCTGTGTCTCTACCAAAGGAACTGTAAGATACTCTTTTCCTCTGCTAGCCTGTAGGTCACCCTTGGGCAAGATGTAGCACCTACTTAGCCCCCTGATCAGGGTCACATGAAGCCATGGGAGCAGGTTGTGGATGGTCGTATGAGCAGCTAGTTCATATCACAAGTCCTAGTTATGCGACCACTGATGCCAGGCAGACAAACTCTGAAGAGTATTGATCATGGCTGGAGTCACCCGTCTTGTAAAGACGCTGCCCAGAAGGAGACAATGGCAAACCTCTTCTGTAGAAATATTTGCCAAGAACAATCATGGTCATGGATAAAGCATGACTGTCCATGTCATACAACATAGCTCATAATGATGATGATTATGAATAGCTACTCAATGGCTAATTTTGCATTTTTCCTGATTTTGTTTCTACCTGTTTTATTTCCAATGAGAAAAGTTGAAATTTCACTCCTTCACTCAACTATAGATACAAATATTGAACTAGTCTAAAAATTATCTGAACTTTTTATGTTGTAACCTATGTGATTCTTCCAGCCATACAGAGTGTTGTAAGTAGTAATGGTCTTTAAGTAGCCATCTGCTGGTTCTTTGTGATTCCAGGTTTTACAATATTTCCACACAAAACTCATTTCAAACTGAAAAGAAATATAGAGATTGTTTTCAAGGTGAAAGAGTGTTTTTCATTCAAAGATGAAAGGCATTGCTTCAGCAGCACTTAGAAACATAAAAACATAGAAAAACTGCAGTATAATACAGGCCCTTCGGCCCACAAAGTTATGCCGAACATGTCCCTACCTTAAAAATTACTAGGGTTACACATAACCCTTTATTTTCCAAGCTCCATGTACCTATCCAAAAGTCTCTTAAAAGACCCTATCATATCTGCCTCCACCACCATTGCCGGCAGCCCATTCCACGCACTCACCATGCTCTGTGTAAAAAACTTACCCCTGATATCTCCTCTGTACCTACTCCCCAGCACCTTAAACCTGTGTCCTCTTGTGGCAACCATTTCAGCCCTGGGAAAAAGCCTCTGACTATCCACACGATCAATGCCTTTCATCATCTTATACACCTCTATCAGGTCACCTCTCATCCTCTGTCGCTCCAAGGAGAAAAGGCCGAGTTCACTCAACCTGTTTTCATAAGACATGTTCCCCAATCCAGGCAACATCCTTGTAAATCTCCTCTGCTCCCTTTCTATGGCTTCCACATCCTTCCTGTAGTGAGGTGACCAGAACTGAGCACAGTACTCCAAGTGAGGTCTGACCAGGGTCCTATATAGCTGCAACATTACCTCTTGGCTTCTAAATTCAATTCCTCAATTATTGAAGGCCAATAGACTGTACCACAGTTGTCTCTTAACCACAGAGACAATCTGCACAGCTGCTTTGAGTGTCCTATAGACTTGGATCCCAAGATCCCTCTGATCCTCCACACTGCCAAGAGTCTTACCATTAATACTATATCCTGCTATCATATTTGACCTGCCAAAAGGGACCACTTCACACTTATCTGGGTTGAACTCAATCTGCCACTTCTCAGCCCAGTTTTGCACCCTATCAATGTCCCGCTGTAACCTCTGACAGCCCTCCATATTATCCACAATACCTCCAACCTTTGTGTCATCAATAAACTTACTAACCCATCCCTCCACTTCCTCATCCAGGTCATTTATAAAAATCACTTGTCATAAAACAAATGCAGATGTATTTATGGCCAGGCCATGACAAGGACTGGTCTGTTGAAATCACACAGAAGCTCCTCAAGTATTCAAACCATCCACAGCAGTTACAATCAATAATGTCCAACTCCTCTTTTGTAACTTGCATGCTCACAAGTTCAATCAGGAAAAAATAACATTGAATCGTGAAGGAAGAGAAGGTTGTCAGATGAGAATGCAGCCTATGGAAATAACTCACTAATCATTCTTGTACATTGAAATGGATGTGATGTACCACTGAAAAAATATGATTGCCTGACCTGCTCCTTTATCTGGTTCTTACGCTCTGAAAAATCTGGTAAGAACCCTCAATAAATGTCTTATTTCTCCACATCAATGTCTGTCTTTTGGTGTGGTGCCATATTATACTGCATTAGCAAAGACATCAAACAGAATGAAATGTGTTGACTAAATTGAATGATACATGAATAGGATCAATATGTTTGAGGCAGTATTTCCTCTTCATGACTCATACACGGTGTAGAGGAGCCCAGACTGATTCCCTAGTGGAAGGAGTATGTGTAAGGGCCAACTGCGGGTACTTGTTGATAGTTGCTGTGATTGTTATGCCCGTTGGTTTTGTGGGATGCACATTATTTGATGTGACTGCTCCCACTTACTCAGGCTTAGGTGTTTATTCCTTGAAACGTGGGAGATTGAGGGATTTCTGAGAATTCCTGTTTGTCACCCAGGGTTCAGCTCCCAGTGTGGTAGCTTTGCAGTGGCATGGTGGTGTGGCAGTTAGCGTAGTCACTTTACGGTGCCAGCAATCACCTATTAGGGTTCAGTTCCCGTCGCTGTCCGTAAGGAGTTTGTACATTCTCCCCAAGACTGCATAGATTTCCTCTGGGTGCTCTGGTTTCCTCCCACATTCCAAAGACATATGTTTAGGTTTAGTGAGAAGTGGGATTGTTTTATCGGTGCCTGAAGCACGGTGACACTTCCGGACCGCCCCTCCCTCCAGCACGATCCACAGACTGTGCTAGCATTGACTCCGGTCAACATATCTCACTGAATATTTCCATGTTTTGATGTACTTGTGACAAATAAAGTTAACATTTAAAGATATTTATCTTTAAATTATTGGAAGCATGGATAAGGTGGACAATAACAGTCTTTTCCTCGGGGAAGGAGAGACCAAAACTTGGGGACCTCGATTTAGAATGAATGGGCAAAGTTTGAAAGGAGACCTGAGGGGCAACTTTATCATGCAGAGAGTGGTCAGCATGTGAAATCAACTGCCAGTAGTTGAGGTACGTAGACTGGTATCTTTTAAGAAGCATGTGGATAGGTACATGAAGGGAAGGGGCCTGGACAAAATAGGTTGAGTGCAGGAAATTGGGACTCGCTGTGTGGACAATATGGTCACCATGGACTTGTCTGGCCAAGTGGCCTCTATCTCTGCTGTATGATTATAACTCTAAGACTCTGTGAAGCACCAAGCATGCAATTTGCTGGAATCTCATCGAATATGAACCTTTTATTCTCTTTTAATTCCACAGCAACGTTTATGTCTGTCCCTGTAATAGTAATTTCACAACAATATAGAAGCAGGAACAGCTGGCCCAATCTACCTAATGACATTTCAGTTTCTTGACTATCTGCTAATCATTCATATCAGACAAGAGAGACAATAATCCTTCTGTTGCTGATCTGGCCTGCTGGAAAGGAGACCAGCTCTCTTTTAATCCAGACATTAAAAATAGCCCGATGAAGGTTCAGCTCAAAATATCCACTGTTTGTTTATGTCCATTGATGCTGCCTGACCTGCTGAGTTCCTCCAGCGTTCTGTGTGCGTTGCTCTGGATTTCCAGCATCTGCAGGACCTCTTCTGAGTAAAAACAGCCATATTGTCAGTGAACCAAAGGGAATCAGTAATTGTCCCCAACATCCATGGCATCTTCAAGGATCACAAACTTAAAAAGTTTGCTGCATGACTGCGTGGCTAGGGTCAACTCAAATAAGTTGATGCAACTATTGTTGGCAGAATCTCAGATGGTGATGAGAGGGTGTACAGGAGTAAGACATGCCAGTTAATTGAGTGGTGTTGCAGCATCAACCTTGCACTCAACATCAGTAAGACCAAAGAACTAATTGTGGACTTGAGAGCGAATAAGATGAGGGAATACACACCTGTCCTTATAGAGGGTTCAGAAGTGGAAAGAGTGAGAAATTTCAAGTTCACGTGTGTTAATATCTCTGAGGACCCAACCTGGACTCAACATATTGAAGTAGTTATAAATGAGTCTATAATGAGTGGCTAATTTCATTAGGAATTTGAGGAGAGTTGGTATAGAGTCAAGGAGAAGTACAGCACAGAAATGGGCTCTTCGGCCCATCCAGACAATGCTGAAAACATTTAAACTGCCTATTCCCAATGACCTGCACCGGAATCATGGCCCTCCTACTATCCAAGTACCTATCCAAACTTCCCTTAAACATTGAAATTGGGCTTGTACAGACCACGTGCTGTCAGCTGATTCCACACTCTCATGACCCTCTGAGTGAAGAAGTTTCCCCTCAGGTTCCCCCACTTTTCATCCTTCAGCCATGACTCTGGTTGTAGTCCCACCCTACCAATGTGCATGTCACCAAAAACATTTGCAAATTTCTACTGATGTACCATGGGGAGCTGGCTGAATCACTGATTGAAGTAACTGCAGAAAGTTGTAAAATTAGTCAGGTCCATCATGGACACCAGCCTTCATGGTGTCCAAGACATCTTCTTGCCTTAAAAAGTTGGCATCCATCATTAAGGGCCCCGCTCACCCAAGTCATGCCTTGTTTTCATTTCTACCATCAGAAAGGAGGTAGAATAGCCTGAAGGGACACACTCAACAATTCAGGAACAGCTTCTTCACCTCTACCATTTGATTTCTGAATAGGCGTTGAACCCATGAACCCCACTTCACTAGTTTTTGCACTATTTATTTAACTTAATTATGTGTGTGTGTGTGTGTGTGTGTGTGTGTGTGTGTTTGTGTGTGTGTGTGTGTGTGTGTGTGTGTGTGTGTGTGTGTGTGTGTGTGTAATTCAGTCTTTTTTTTCTCTAATATTATGTGTTGCATTGTACAGCTGCTACCGAGTTAACAAATTTCTATCATAGGTGTTAGAACATTACAGCACAGAAACAGGCCTTTTGGCCCTTCTTGGCTGTGCGGAACCATTTTTCTGCCTGGTCCCACTGACCTGCACCTGGACCATATCCCTCCATACCCCTCTCATCCATGTACCTGTCCAAGTTTTTCTTAAATGTTAAAAGTGAGCCTGCATTCACCACTTCATCTGGCAGCTCATTCCACACTCCCACGACTCTCTGTGTGAATAAGCCACCCGCTAATGTTCCCTTTAAGCTTTTCCCCCTTCACCCTTAACCCATGTGCTCTGATTTTTTTCTCCCCTAGCTTCAGTGGAAAAAGCCTGCTTGCATTCGCTCTATCTATACCCATCACAATGTTATATACCTCTATCAAGTCTCCCCTTATTCTTCTGTGCTCCAGGGAGCGTGGACATTGAACCCATGAACACTATCTCACTACCTTTCTTTTTTTTTGCTCTACTTATTCAATTTAACTTTTGTAATATATATATATATATATTATTCTCTCTGTAATTTACAGATTTTTTGGTATTTATTGCAATGTACTGCTGCCGCATAACAACAAATTTCATAACATATGCCAGGGATATTAAACCTGATTCTGATTTGATTGTGATGGTTAAAAATAAGTGATCCACATTTAACTCTATGACTCATGATTTTGGCTGTAATCCATTAAAATAAATATGGTTCCGCTTTGAATGCAGTTGGAAATATCACTCTAATTCCACCTAGAATCACATGCATTGTACATCATGGATTCCTACTGTACTATTTGTCAATACTAATTGATGTTTACCAAATTACTGCACATAATCATTTACAGCTGGCCGGTGGTGTAGTGGCATCCACTCCGGACTTTGAAGTGAGTGGTCCCAGGGTTCACATCCATCTGGCTCCTCGTACGCTTTCCATCTGTGCTGGGCTGGGTAACTCAATCTTGTAAAAATGGACAAATGATAACGAAATTGCAAGGTTGCGGCCCAATGTGGCACAAGACGCAGAAGGGATCAACAACAACGGATAATCATCTAGGTGTCTGTTTGGTTTACATTTCGGAGGATGAGAGGTGACTTGACTGAGGTGTACAAGATAATGAGAGGCATTGATCATGTGGATAGTCAGAGGCTTTCTCCCGGGGATGAAATGGTTAGCACAAGAGGGCATAGTTTTAAGGTGCTTGGAAGTAGGTACAGAGGCGATGTCAGGGGTAAGTTTTTTATGCAGAGAGTGGTGAGTGGTGGAATGGGCTGTCGGCGGCAGTAGTGGAGATGGAAACGATAGGGTCTTTTAAGAGACTCCTGGATAGATGCATGGAGCTTAGAAAAATAGAGGGCTATGGGTAAAGCCTAGGTAGTTCATGTTCAGCACTGCTTTGTGGGCCGAAGGGCCGGTATTGTGCTATATGTTTACTAAGTTTCTATGTATGGACCTGTGGCAACTTTGCATTCGGCGATATGCAAATGATGCAACTCCTATTCAAAGTCAAAGTACATTTATTACCTAAGTATGTATATATCAACATATGCTAGCTTGAGATTGATTTTCTTGCAGGTATTAACAGGAAAATAAAGAAATATGGCACAATGCATGAAAAACTATAAGACTGACCAACACCCAATGTGCAAAATAAGATAAATCATGCAACTATTAAAAGTAAATACATAACATCGAGGTAGAATCCTTGGAAGTGAGTCTATAGGTCGTGGAGTCAGTTCAGCATTGAGGTGTGTGAAGTTATTGTCTTGTTGCTAGTGATGGGTGAGGAAGCATTGAGTCAGCAGGTTAGTTAGGTACTGAAGGATTGATTACATGACCTACCAAGGCCCACTGAAATGTTGCAGTATGGTGAATATGCAGCATAACATACCCACCAGATGTGCAGTAGTTCATGAAAATACAGCTTAATCTAGCAAGGTGACTTTGCATTTTAAGTTTTACCAGATTTATTCATCCACAAAACCTAAAGCAACTGTTCTGCATTCTGCAAGCAGACTAAAGCACTGGCAGTTCTTCAGAAAAAACAAGGACAGCTTATGAAATATATTTCAAATCTCCTTGTTCACATAAGTGAATTGGACACACGTAACAGTTAGTAGAGACCAAGCTATCAAAGAAAATCTACATAACATACAAGGACAAGTGAAGAGCAATCTGTCCCAGATTAGAAATAGGCCACCATGGCATTTACATTTACACTTCACTACAAAGCAAATCACGCGTAGTGGTATTCATTAAAGGCAACAGGCACTGTCTTCCGTGAGCTATTGTAAATGTTAATGTTTTCAGCATTCAGCAAGCTTAAACAACCATATATAACAAAGAAGGAAAACTGAGTCATTTATTAAAAATATTGATGTAACAACGGATCTTATTCTTATTGTACTTGGGTATAGAATACTTCTTGTATTTTGTATCTGATAATGGTAGTGTGTGTGTGTGTGTGTGTGTGTGTGTGTGTGTGTGTGTGTGTGTGTGTGTGTGTGTGTGTGTGTGTGTGTGTGTGTGTGTGTGTGTGTGTGTGCGTGTGCGTGTGCGTGTGCGTGTGCGTGTGCGTGTGCGTGTGTGTTTCCTTGCCTTTTGCACCACTCCACTACTCTGAATCCTCCAAGAGAACCACAACCTTGTCATAGTCACGAGGAAATCTGCAGATGCTGGAAATTCAAGCAACACACACAAAATGCTGGTGTCATAGTGTTTGGTGCCTCAATGACCCAGAGAGCTTTGTTGGTTAGAGTCAGGGCCTTATGCTTCGGCTCTTGGTAGGGTCACCCATGCCAGTCAGCTCAAAGGGTAGAGGACAGACTAAGAGTGGTCCACCAGTCCTCCAAGTTCGAGGGTTCAGTTCAGGGCTAACAACCCCGACAGGTAAAACCAAACTGTTATGGAAACAGCAATGAAGAATTCTTCTACATCTGAGTGTGATGGTATTCCTGAGTCTCCAGCCAGGACCTGCATGACTGGAATGAAAAACAAGAGGAAGCTACTGACATGATGAAGAAAGCCATGAACGCTACCAGAGATGGAGGACCTTCAGTGTTGCCCTAAACGCCAGCGGTGTAACAGGCAGGAAGTAAGTACTACACTAAGTATTGTTGACCTCCACTATCTTCTAGCTGCACGCATAGATTTATAACTAAAAACAACACAACTAATATGCTTCCTTAATGAACAATGCCTGACTTGCTGTAGACTTGACTTTTCTGCTAATGAATTATGATTGCACAGAGCTTTCAATAAGCTTCATTTTTCACTGTATTGTTCAAATACTCAGTTTGTTTCGATAGATAAAGATCATGGAAAAAATAGAGCTGACACCTTGTTAAGCAGCAAAAGTTAAGCTACCCAAAATCATAAATGGATGCAAATAAAAACGGGAAAAAATCATAAATGTAGTGAATGAATCCACATTAGATGATGATATTTTTGCATATGGTAATATCACAGCTTCCTATAAAAGCAGAAGAGGATTCACGGTCGTCATAGCTGTAAATAGAGGGCAGGTTTTTAACTACAGCCTCTCCTGAGTGCGATAGCATGCTTGCCAGTGGAGAAGTGTTTCCAGCAGAGGCTTTCTGATGCTTTGGGTAAAATGGAAACAGCTGTTGGGTTTACAGATTCAGCAGCTTCGCTTATGTCCACATACGGAATTAAATCCTGCAAAGATCATCAGTGGTATTATCTCAAGGGCAAGCGATAAAGCAAAACCTATTCCAACTGGTAAAATGTTAAAGTTAAGTGAACTTTTATGTGGTTGAAATGGCTGGTGTGATGTTACTGAACAATTGTATATTACAATAGTTAGCTATTCACTCTTAAAACTATTTAAAACGGGGGTTCACAATCAGTCCAGTTCATGTAAAGTTTGGAACCCCTGATTTAATATAATAATTTATAGCCTTTTCCAGCAGCAAAGGGGAACAACTCAAAAACATGCTAAGCTGTTGCATATTGTTGTGCCTGTACAACTACATATCAAATAAATAAAGGCACACACTCAAAAGGTGAAGTTACTTTGTAACACGAGTGAATCTGCAGATGCTGGAAATAAATAAAAACACAAAATGCTGGCAGAACTCAGCAGGCCAGACAACATCTATGGGAGGTGGTAGTGATGACATTTCGGGCTGAAACCCTTCATCAGGAGTCTGATGACCCTCCTGATGAAGGGTTTTGGCCCGAAACATCGTCACTACCTCCTCCCATAGATGCTGTCTGGCCTGCTGAGTTCTGCCAGCATTTTGTGTTTTTATTTTTTTTAAAAGTTAATTTGTATATTCACCTTGCAGAGAGAGCAACAAATCAAAGCACATGCGTAAATGATCAGTCAATAATTAGTGCTAAAGGGAGTCATTGCACTAAAAGAAATAGATCTGTACACTATACTTCCTCCCCCTTTGAATGAATGTGACATAAAACTGAATATGTAACAAAACATATACCGTGGGGTGGGGTCGTAGCTTTGCTGCTTCTCAGAAGTTTAGCCTAGCAAAGCCAAGTCGCATGCATGAATTTTGTGTTGTCTTGAATAATTTACTTATTTATTCAGTTTTTAAGATGCAGGCATTGCCTGAAAAGCCATCCATCATCCATAATCATCCCTATTGGTCTTGAGAAGTAAAGCGATAAGCCGCCATCGTGAAGAGCTGTAGCTCTCCACTTCACTGTTGGGTGGGTATGTGGGGGTGGGGAGGGGTGTGGATTCCACGATTTACGGGCGGCGGCGTAGTGTACCAGGAGATACAGCTGCCACACAGCTCCAGGAATCTGACTTACACAGATTTCTCCATGTTCTCCCCAGGACCGCGTGGGTTCTCCTTGAATCTCTCCCATCTCAAATATATACTCATTGGTCGGTTAGTTGGGCTCATAAATTAAGCTTTCCAAAGGTAGTTAGGAGAATCAGAGTGGCGTTAATGGGCATGTGACAGAGAATAGATTACAAGGAAATAAGTGGAGTAACAAGATCTCCCTGAGAGCCAAAATAGACTCAATGGGATGAATGGTCAACGTCTATGTTTTAAGAAATTATTAGAATAGAGATTCAATGATGATGAAAGACTGGTACAATGTCAAAGGAAACACACGAAGGAGATGAGGGGTATAGATAAGGTAATAGATAAGGTAAATGCAAACAGGCTTTTTCCACTGAGGTTGGATAGGATGACAACTAGAGGTCATGGGCTAAGGGTGAAAGATGAGAAGTTTAGGGGGAGCACGAGGGGAAATTACTTCACTCAGAGGGTGGTAAGAGTGTGGATCAAGCTGCCAGTGCAAGCAGTGCATGTGAGCTCGATTTCAACGTGTAAGAGATATTTGGATAGGTACATGGATGATAGGGGTACGGAGGGCTATGGTCCTGTTGCAGATCAGTGGGAGTAGGCAGCTTAAATGGCTCAGCATAGATGAGATGGACCAAAGGGCCTGTTTCTGTGCTGTACTTTTCTATGATCTTATGACTCTATATTCCCACTTGCCCATTGTCCTTGTCTTCCTTGATGGTAAAAATGGCAGGATTTGGGAGGAGCTTAAACATTTTGTCATAGAGTGATAACATCATGAAAGCTGCAAACCCTCAACATCCTCTATTAATCTCATTGTTACTCTCGTTACATTCTCATCAAACCACGCCCCTGATTCTACCATTCACTTACATACTAGGGACGATTGAGAGTGGCCATTTAACCTACCAAACTGTGTGCCTATGAGATGTGGGAGGAAAACAAAGCAACTCAGAGGTAGATGAAGGAGTATTCGTTACCTTGAGGTAAGCACCTCAGATAAATGAATGTGTTTGGGGTGTCAGGCAGTGCATCAGTCAGAATCAGAATCAGCATCAGATTTAATATCACCGGCATACTTCATGAAATTTGTTGTCTTTGTGGTAGCAGTACAATGCAACACTTAATAATAGAGAGAGAGAGAGATTAAATAGGTAAATTAAATAGGTTGTGCAAAAATAGAAATAAAAAATGTGGTGAGGTAATGTTCATTGGGTTCAATGTCCATTCAGAAAACAGCTGGCAGAGGGGAAGAAGCTGTTCCTGAATCATTGAGTTTATGCCTTCAAGCATCTGTACCTCCTCCCTGATGGTAACAATGGAACAAGGCATGACTCGGGTGATGGGGAGGTCCTTAATGATGGATGCCGGCTTTCGAAGCTTTGCTCCTTGAAGCTGCATACAGCATCCAGCCTGTCACCTGTTCGTTTATGTGACTGGTCCAGTTGATTCCCCGGTCAATAGTGAACCCCAGGATGGTGTTGTTGAAGGACGTGACAATGACAATTCCATTGGTTAGGTGATTAGATCCTGTCTCACTGGAAATGGCACATTGTTAGAATCATAGAGACAGAGAGAGATACAACGCTTAAACAGGCACTTCAGCTGATCAAGTCCATACTGATGATAACCACTCATATATTCTAATCCTATACAAAATCCATTGCATTGTTCCCTCAAAATTTAGTCAATTAACATTTTCAAATTCACCTGCATACTTGGCGTAACTTAAAGCTGCCAATTAACCTCCCAACCCACAAGTGTCTATGAGGTGGGAGGAACCCAGAACAATGCTCGCAAACTCCATACAGACAAGTTGCAAGGTCAGGATTGAACACGGTGTGACCCAATGCGTCACTGAGACATTCCATGGATCCCACTTGCTACTTATCAATTTCGATTTGACTGTGGTCTGGGCCTTGCTGCCTGTGAGCATACTGTCATGTTCATCTGCTGCAGACACGCAAATGAAACTGAACATTCTGCTGTCAACAATGAGAGTTCCCTCAGCTGACCTGACGATGGAAGGACCGTCATAGACAAGGCAGCCGAGAATGACTGAGGATACCGTCCTGCGGAGCTCCTGAGATTGAGCAGATTGACCTCCAACCACCACAAACCAGCAGTCTTGGTGTGATCGACAGGCTTGTGTCATCTTTCCTCTTCGTTGCCAATACCCCAGTATGATGATATCGAACAAAAGGCTTTGAAATTTATTCAACTTCTGCCTGAAATCCTCACCTTCACACACACACAAAAAAAACAATCTTTAATTCATTTCACGAGAGATTCTGCAGATGCTGGAAATCCAAAGCAGCACACAGAAAAAGCTGGAGGAGATCAGCAAGTCAAGTAGCTTCTATGGAAATGAGTAAACATTCTGCATTTCATACCGAGACCCTTCATGGAAAGTAAGGTGTCAGAAACTTGAATAAGAAGATGGGTGGAGGGGAAGGAGTAAAGAACAAAGGGAAGAAATTACTGGAATTTAGAGAAATCAATGTTCACGCCATCTTATGCTGACAGAATATGATGTATTTATCCTCCAACCTGTGTTTAGTGTTGTTATGACAGTAGAGTAGGCCATGGATAGACATGTTAGAACGGGAATGGGAAGGAGAAAGAAAAATTGTAGCCATTGGGAAAATCCACCTGCTGCAGCATTCCGAACAAAGGGTGATCCCTTAATCTGTTCCAACAGGAGCACTGGATACAATAGCTGACCCCGACAAATTTACAGGTAAAGTGTCACCTGATTTGAAAGTGCCGTTTGTGGCCAAGAATGATGGTGAGAGAGGAGGTGTAGAGACAGGATTATTAAACTGTGTGTGACCTGAATGGAAAAGATCATCCATGTTAAAGTTATATCTGAAGGAAATTATTCCTTAAGATTTCTGCCCTCTCTGAGGAGAACTAGTCAACAGAACAGAAGCTGTGTTGGTACCAGGATGTAGCCTTACCACCTGAATAATTATCCCTTTCAAGAGATCCAAGTACTGGGTCCTGTAACAAAGAGAAACTTGAGGAAAAAGAAATGGCAGCTCAGAGCAGGCATGGAGAGCTCAGGACATCTAGAAGTTTAAGGAAAGAGAGAGAGAACTTGAAATATTGGCAAAAAATCAAAGATAAATATCTTCTGTAAGCTGGTAAATAGTTGTGCCTGTTGTGTCCAAATAAGGCAAAAGTCAAAGTCAAGTTTTTTATCAAAATACATTCATGTATATGTTACCATATACTGCCTTGAGAGTCGTTTTCTTCCAGGTATTTACAGAAAAATTAAGACAAAATTTATGAAAACTACACATAAACAAAGATTGACAAACAACGAATCTGCAAAAGAAGACAAATAGTGCAAATTTTTTTAAAAATTGAGAATATGAGTTGTAGGCTGTAGAATTGTTTCAGAGTTGTGGTGTGTGAAGTTATCCACGCTGGTTTTGGCGCCCGATGGTTATTCCAAGGTAACACTTTTGAAGAGGCTGAAACCATGAGTGAGGTTCTGAATGAATGGGGAGGAATACGCAAATGTTATAGCTAATGAGGAAAAGTGAGACATAAGGAATGAGGCACACATATGAAGGGAAATATTACAGGCTTAGCATCCCTCCAAGTGAATTAAATATATCCAAGGATATTAAAAGAAGCAAGAGAGGAAATTGTAACCATATAACCATTACAGCACAGAAACAGACCATCTCTGCCCTTCTAGTCCGTGCTGAACGCTTACTCTCACCTAATCACACCAACCTGCACTCAGCCCATAACCCTCCATTCCTTTCCTGTCCATATACCTATCCAATTTTTTTTTAAATGACAAAATCGAACCTGCCTCTACCACTTCTACTGGAAGCTCATTCCACACAGCTACCACTCTCTGAGTAAAGAAGTTCTCCCTCGTGTTACTCCTAAACTTTTGCCCCTTAACTGTCAACTCATGTCCTCTTGTTTGAATCTCCCCTACTCTCAATGGAAAAAGCCTATCCACGTCAACTCGATCTATCCCCCTCATAATTTTAAATACCTCTATCAGGTCCCCCCTCAACCTTCTACGCTCCAAAGAATAAAGACCTAACTTGTTCAACCTTTCTTTGTAACTTAGGTGCTGAAACCCAGGTAACATTCTAGTAAATCTCCTCTGTACTCTCTCTATTTTATTGACATCTTTCCCATAATTCAGTGACCAAAACTGTACACAATATTCCAAATTTGTCCTCACCTATGCCTTGTACAATTTTAACATTACATCCCAACTCCTATACTCAATGCTCTGATTTATAAAGGCCAGCATACCAAAAGCTTTCTTCACTACCCTATCCACATGAGATTCCACCTTCAGGGAACTGTGCACCATTATTCCTAGATCACTCTGTTCTACTGCATTCTTCAATGCCCTATCATTTAGCATATACGTCCTATTTTGATTAGTCCTACTAAAATATAGAGCCTCACACTTACCAGCATTAAACTCCATCTGCCATCTTTCAGCCCACTCTTCTAACTGGCCTAAATCTCTCTACAAGCTTTGAAAACCTACTTCATTATCCACAACACCACCTACCTTAGTATCATCTGCATACTTACTAATCCAATTTACCACCCCATCATCCAGATCATTAAAGTATATGACAAACAACATTGGACCCAGTACAGATCCCTGAGGCACACCACTAGTCACTGGCCTCCAACCTGACAAACAGTTATCCACCACTACTCTCTGGCATCTCCCATCCAGCCACTGTTGGATCACATTCATTTTACTACTAAGTTATAAATTGTGGAAACCAAAGTCATTGTTTTTTAATGATCATTGGCCACAGAAAGTTGCCAGAGTATTGGAGAACTGCTAATGTTCTACTGCTGGTTAAATAGGAACTGATAGACCCAATAATTACTGACAAGTTAGTTTAACTTCAGCAGTACGCAGATTATTGGAATCAATGCTGAAGAACAGCACAAACTGTCCTTTAAAGAAAAGTACAAATTAACACGGGCAGTTTGCATGGCTTTATTAACGGAGTATTGTGAGCTGCTGATTTGATTGATTTTGCAGAGATAATAAAAGAGGATGAATAAGGGCACTTTGTCTGATGCAGTTTACATGGATTTTAACAAGGCTTTTGAAAGGATCGTAAACAGCAGTTGAGTCAATAAATTAGAAGCCCATGCAATCTACGTGAAAGTGGCAAGTTGGATCCAAAATTGTCTTAGTAGCAGTAGTATTGTGATAACTCAAGACAAGCATGATATTCTCCTAAAGGGTTGTCTATTGGTGGGTCAACAGGGTGATGCAGAATCCAGAATCACATATCCACTTCCTGATCGCCATGGGACTTAATCAGAATCAGGTCTAATATTATAAACATAAGCCGCTGGAAATCCAAAGCAGCGCACACAAAATGCTGGAGGAACTCAGCAGGTCAGGCAGCATCTATGAAAAAGAACAAATAATCAACTTTTTGGGCCAAGACCCTTCTTCAGGACAAATTTAAAATCACTGACACAATTTGTGAAATTTGATGTTTTGTACCAGCAGTACCATGCAATACATAAAAATCTATAAAATAATTATTAATAAATTAATAAGTAGAGCAAAAAGGAACCAAAATAGTGAGGTTAAGGTTTGTGGTTTGGTTCATTGTCCATTCAGAAATCTGATGGCGGAGGGGAAGAAGCTGTTCCTGGAATGTTAAGTGGCTTCGGGCTCCTGTATCTTCTTGCTGATGATAATCATAAGAGACCATGTCCTGGATAATGGTCACGTCATGCAGAGTGCCCCAGTTACTGTTTCGGCAATGAAAGCACTGCGTCAGCACTGTAACTGATCTACACTATTTGTATTTATTTGGCAGTATGGCTTTCACTGATGCTACGCTGCTGACATGTGCATTCACTGTACAACCGGAGTCATCAGCTGTGCCATCAGCCGAGAGCGTTCTCTGCCCAGTAGCAACCCTTTGGCTTTCCACAGTGAATGAAAACGGACAGGCAGCACCTTTCTCCCAGTGTGACAATGACCAATGCCAGTGAGCATCCGTTAGCAGAGATGTCAGAAGTCGGTTCTTTTTACAGAGTGGTAAGCGACTGTCGGAGATGATGATAGAGGCTGATACAACACATTGAACAGATGCAGATAGGCTCATGGATGTAAGAAAAATGGAGGATTTTGGGGTTGTGTAGGAGGGAAGTGTTAGATTGATCATAGAGTCGGTCAACTCAACATTGTGGGCATAAGGATCTGTAATATGCCATACTGTTCTTTGTTCTATGTTCACCAAGCCTGGCTATTTCTTTGACTACCTCTTATCTCTAGAACATATTTTATCTCTCTACTAAGCTAGTCTTTAGGATAAGAGGTCCACAACTCCTTTATCCTTGTTCTTTTTTTTGTTTACCTCTTATTCTTCCTGAGTGGGTTAACATAATTTTTTATTGTTATGAATGCCTATTAAAATGGCTGTTATTAGCCAGGGTACCCAGCACTTGCCGGGTATCCTGGCTGCGTACCTTGCTACCTAGGAAAACACATCAGTTCAGGATCAGAAATCCCATTTAGTCATGGCAGAGGGTGCAGTGAACATGTGGCCGAAAATATATGGCACACGGAGCCAGGGATGAAACCCCTCAACAATTGCTCCTTCCGTTCCTCAGCCTGAAATTTATTCTGTTTATTCATTTCCATAGATGCTGCCTGACCTGCTGAGTTCCTCCAGCATCTGGTGTGTTTTGCTCTGGATTTCCAGCATCTGTAGAATCACTTGTGTTTATGAAGCCTCGTTTCCTAGAAAAACTGTGTGCTGTCCTGCCACCTGCTGGTAGGAGTGAATAAATAGTAATTAGCTCAGCCTGTGTAGTTGGTTGCTCCAGCCAGTGAACTAACTAACTATACATTGCATCTTTAGGAAGGAGACAAGTAGATAAAAGTTCTTTACAGCTGTTTATCTTGATAACCCTTGGCTATGTAACCCTGGTCCTGATCTGAGATAGCTGAGGATGTCAGATGTCAGTATTTCTCAGACACTGACACTTGCTCATTGCCCCCAGTAGAATTGCTCATCTTGACCATCCCAGAAGTGCTCATTTTACCTCCAAAGAGACCAGAATGATTGCTGTTCTGTAGAATCTTATCCAAAAGCTTTTAAAAATCCAAATATATACACTAGTTTAACTTTATACATCCTCAAAATCTAATAAATTGGAATGAGTTCTGATAAAATGTCAGGTAAAGTATCAGACAGGATTTCTTGATTCTAAACATGATTCAGAGTATTTCCTTCTTGTCTTGTGTATATTGGATATCTCCTTTGTGAGATCGAAAATAATGGGTTTCTTTGCAGCACCCATTACCTGATGCATAACTGCATAGCTGCTATTATTTGGCACTTACAAGAAATTCTCCAGATGCTGAATATCTGGATCAGCACAAACAAAATGCTGGAGGAACTCAACAGATGAGGCAGCATCCGAGACCCGGGTCATGACATGAAATGTTAGTTGGTTCGTTTTCTTCATAGACGCTGCCCAACACATCCAGTTCCACCAGTACCCTGATCATCTCGTTTTCACTATGGACGTCCAGACCCTATACACCTCTCCACCCCCATCAGGAGGGCCTTAAAGCTCTCTGCTTCTTTCTAGACAACAGACCCAACCTGTTCCTCTCCACCACTACTCTCCTCTGTCTGGCAGAACTGGTCCTCACTCTCAGTAATTTCTCCTTCGGCTCCTCCCACTATCTTCAAACCAAAGGTGTAGCCATTCACACTCGCACGGGTCTCAGCAATGCCTGACTTCTTGTCAGCTACGTGGAACAGTCTATCTTCCAAGCCTACACTGGAATCGCTCCCCAACTTTTCCTATGCTACATTAACATCTGCATTGGTACTGCTTCCTGCACCCTTGCTGAGCTTGTCAGCTTCATCCACTTTGCCTCCAACTTCCATCCTGCCCTCAAATTTACCTGATCCATTTCTGACACCTGCCTCCCCTTTCTCGATCTCTGCGTCTTTATCTATAGAGTCAGTGTATCTGATTACTTTGATTGCACCTCTTCCCACAGCGCCCCTTGTAAAAAATGCCATCCCCTTCTCTCAGTTCTTCCATCTTCACTGCTTCTGCTCTCAGCATGAGGCTTTTCAATCCAGAACTAATGAGAAGTTTTCCTTCTTCTAAGAAAGGAGCTTCCCTTTCTCCACCAACAAAGATGTCCTCACCTGCATCTCCTTCATTTCGCACACGTCTGCCCTGACCCCATCCTCCCACCAACCCACCAGGAATAGGGTTCCTCACCTACCACCCCTCTACATCCAGCACATAATTCTCCATAACTCTCTCCATCTCCAACGGGATCACACCATCAAGCACATCTTTCCCTCGCCCCCCCCCCCCCCCACTTTCTGCTTTCCACAGGAATCACTCCTTAAGTGACTCCCTTGTCCGTTCGTCCATCCCCACTGATCTCCCTCCTGGTATTTACCTTTAGCAGTGGAACAAGTGTCACACCCACCCCTATCCCTACCCCTCACTACCATTCAGGTCCTTCCAGGTGAGGTGACACTTCACCTGTGGGGGAGATCTGCTATATCCGGAGCTCCTGGTGTGACCTCCTGAATATCGGTGAGAGCTGATGTAGATTGGGAGACCGCTTTGCCAAGCTCCTTTGCTCCATTCGCCAGAAAAAGTGAGATCTCCCAATGGCCACCCATTTCAATTCTACTTCCCATTCCCATTTCAACATGTCAGCTCATGGTCTCCTCTACTGTTGCGATGAGGCCACACTCAGGTTGGAGGAGCAACACCTTATATTTTGTCTGGGTAGCCTCCGACCTGATGGCATGAACATCGATTTCTCAAAATTCTGATAACTGCCCTTCCTCCACCTTCACCATTCCCCCATTCCCATTTCCCTCTCTTACCTTATCTCCTTACCTGCCCATCATTTCCCTCTGATTCTCCTTTTCCTGCTGTTTGTTCCATGGTCTTCCACCCTCTCCTATCAGATTCCCCCTTCTCCAGCCCTTTATCTCTTTCACCAATCAACTTCCCAGCCCTTTACTTTACTCCTTCCCCCTCCCAGTTTTACCTATCACCTACCACCTTGTACCACTTCCAATCCTCCCCCACGTTATTGCTCTGAATTCTCATCATTTTTCCAGTCCTGATGAAGAGTCTCAGCCCAAAATGTTGACTGTTCACTCTTTTCCATTAATGCTGCCTGACCTGCTGAGTTAGACCATAAGACATCGGAGCAAAATTAGGCCATTCAGCCCATCAAGTCTGCTCCTCTATTCCATTATTACTAATCCTGGATCCCACTCAACCCCATACATCTATCTTCTTGCCACATTCTTTGATAAGCTTACCGATAAGGAAACAATCAACTTCTGCCTTAAATATCCCACGAACTTGGCCAACACCATAGTCTGTGCCAGAGCATTCAGACAGACAGACAGACATACTTTATTGATCCCGAGGGAAATTGGGTTTCATTACAACCACACCAACCAAGATTAGTGAAGAAATATAGCAATATAAAACAATAAATAATTGAATAATACGTTAATTATGCCAAGTGGAAATAAGTCCAGGACCCGCCTATTGGCACAGGGTTTTTGACACTCCGAGGGAGGAGGTGTAAAGTTTGATGACCACAGGTAGGAATGACTTCCTATGACGCTCAGTGTTACATCTCGGTGCAATGAGTCTCTGGCTGAATATACTCCTGTGCCTAACCAGTACATCATGGAGTGGATAGGAGTCATTGTCCAAGATGGCATGCAACTTGGACAGCATCCTCTTTTCAGACACCACCGTCAGAGAGTCCAGTTCCACCCCCACAACATCACTGGCCTTACGAATGAGTTTGTTGATTCTGTTGGTGTCTGCTACCCTCAGCCTCCTGCCCCAGCACACAACAGCAAACATGATAGCACTGGCCACCACAGACTCAAAGAACATCCTCAGCATCGTCCGGCAGATGTTAAAGGACCTCAGTCTCCTCAGGAAGTAGAGATGGCTCTGACCCTTCTTGTAGACAGCCTTAGTGTTCTTTGACCTGTCCAGTTTATTGTCAATTTGTATACCCAGGTATTTGTAATCCTCCACCACGTCCACACTGACCCCTTGGATGGAAACAGGGGTCACCGGTGCCTTAGCCCTCCTCAGGTCCACCACCAGCTCCTTAGTCTTTTTCACATTAAGCTGCAGATGATTCTGCTCACACCATGTGACAAAGTTTCCCACCATAGCCCTGTACTCAGCCTCATCTCCCTTGCTGATGCATCCAACTATGGCAGAGTCATCAGAAAACTTCTGAAGATGGCAAGACTCTGTGCAGTAGATGATGTCCGAGGTGTAGATGGTGAAGAGAAAGGGAGACAGGACAGTCCCTTGTGGAGCCCCAGTGCTGCTGACCATTCTGTCTGACACACAGATATTCCACAGATATACTATTCTTTGGCTAAAAACAATTCCTCCTTTCCTCTGTTCTAAAGGGTCACTACTCAGTTTTGAGGCCGTGTGCTTTAGTTTGGATCCCCCGCACCATAGGAAACATCCTCTCCATATCCACCCTTTCAACATTCGGTAGGTTTCAATGTGTCTCACAAACCTTTAACATTATCTCCTTGTTTTTATATTCTATTCCCCTTGAAATAAATGCCAACATTGCGTTTGTCATCTTTAACACAGACTCAAGCTGTGAATTAACATTCTGGGGGTCTTGCTCAAGAACTCCTAAGTCCCTCTGCATCTCTGATGTTTGAACCTTCTCCCCATTTAAAAAATAGTCCACACTATTGTTCCTTTTACCAAAATGCATTATCATACATTTCCCAACACTGTATTCCATCTGCCACTTTTTTGCCCATTCTTCCAATTTATCTGTATTGCTGGAATCGTATTGCTTCCTCAGCACTACCTACCTCTCCGCCTTTCTTTGTATCATCTGCAAACTTTGCCACAAAGACATCAATTCCATTAACTAAATCATTGACAAATAATATGAAAAGCAGCAGTCCCAATACTGACCCTGAGGAACACCACTAATCACTGGCAGCCAACTAGAAAAGGCCCTTTTTATTCTACTCTCTGCCTCCTGCCTGTCAGCCATTCTTCTATCCATGACAGTATCTTTCCTGTACTGCCAAGGGATTTTATCTTGTTAAGTACCCACATGTGTCACCTTATCAAAAGCCTCCTGAACTTCCATCCTTCTACGAGTCTGTGGTGGCCAGTGCTATCATGTTTGCTGTTGTGTGCTGGGGCAGGAGGCTGAGGGTAGCAGACACCAACAGAATCAACAAACTCATTCGTAAGGCCAGTGATGTTGTGGGGGTGGAACTGGACTCTCTGACGGTGGTGCCTGAAAAGAGGATGCTGTCAAAGTTGCATGCCATCTTGGACAATGACTCCCATCCACTCCATAATGTACTGGTTAGGCACAGGAGTACATTCAGCCAGAGACTCATTCCACCGAGATGTAACACTGAGCGTCATAGGAAGTCATCCCTACCTGTGGCCATCAAACTTTACAACTCCTCCCTCGGAGTGTCAAACACCCTGTGCCAATAGGCGGGTCCTGGACTTATTTCCACTTGGCATAATTAACTTATTATTTAATTATTTATGGTTTTATATTGCTATATTTCTTCACTATTCTTGGTTGGTGCGGCTGTAACAAAACCCAATTTCCCTCGGGATCAATAAAGTATGTCTGTCTGTCTGTCTGTATATATAACCATATAACCATATAACAATGGTTATATATAACGGAAACAGGCCATCTCGGCCCTTCTAGTCCTTGCCGACGCTTACACTCACCTAGTCCCACTGACCCGCACTCAGCCCATAACCCTCCATTCCTTTCCTGTCCATATACCGATCCAAGTTTACTTTAAATGACAATACCGAACCTGCCTCTACCACTTCTACTGGAAGCTCATTCCACACAGCTACCACTCTCTGAGTAAAGAAATTCCCCCTCATGTTACCCCTAAACTTTTGCCCCTAACTCTCAAATTATGTCCTCTTGTTTGAATCTCCCCTACTCTCAATGGAAAAAGCCTATCCACATCAACTCGATCTATCCCCCTCATTATTTTAAATACCTCTATCAAGTCCCCCCTCAACCTTCTACACTCCAAAGAATAAAGAACTAACTTGTTCAGCCTTTCCCTGTAACTTAGGTGCTGAAACCCAGGTAACATTCTAGTAAATCTTCTCTGTACTCTCTCTATTTTGTTGATATCTTTCCTATAATTCAGTGACCAGAACTGTACACAATATTCCAAATTCGGCCTTACCAATACCTTGTACAATTTTAACATCACACTCCAACTCCTATACTCAATGCTCTGATTTATAAAGGCCAGCATACCAAAAGCTTTCTTCACCACCCTATCCACATGAGATTCCACCTTCAGGGAACTATGCACCATTATTCCTAGATCACTCTGTCCTACTGCATTCTTCAATGCCCTACCATTTACCATGCATGTCCTATTTGGATTATTCCTACCAAAATGTAGCACCTCACACTTATCAGCATTAAACTCCATCTGCCATCGTTCAGCCCACTCTTCTAACTGGCCTAAATCTCTCTGCAAGCTTTGAAAACCTACTATAGTATCCACAATGCCACCTACCTTAGTATCATCTGCATACTTACTAATCCAATTTACCACCCCATCATCCAGATCATTAAAGTATATGACAAACAACATTGGACCCAGTGCAGATCCCTGAGGCACACCACTAGTCACCGGCCTCCAACCTGACAAACAGTTATCCACCACTACTCTCTGGCATCTCCCATCCAGCCACTGTTGAATCCATTTTACTACTTCAATATTAATACCTAACAATTGAACCTTCCTAACTAACCTTCCGTGTGGAACCTTGTCCAATTAAATGACATCCACTACCTTTCCTTTGTCAATCCTGCTTGTTATTTCCTCGAAGAACTCTAACAGATTTGACAGGCAAGATTTCCCGTTACAGAAACCATGCTGAATTTGACCTATTTTATCATTAATCTCCAAATACTCCGAAACCTCATCCTTACTAAAAAAACTCCAACACTTTCCCAGCCTCTGAGGTTAGGCTAACTGGCCTATAATTTCCTTTCTTTTGCCTTCCTCCCTTCTTAAAGAGTGGAGTGACATTTGCGATCTTCCAGTCCTCCAGGACCATGCCAGAAACAAGTGACTCTTGAAAGGTCATGATCAATGCATCTGTTATCTCTTCAGCAACCTCTCTCAAGATTCTGGGATGTAGTCCATCTGGCCCAGGTGACCTATCCACCTTAAGACCTTTGAGTTTACCTAGCACTTTTTTGCTTTGTAATGGCACTCACTCCTGCTCCCTGACACTCACGGACCTCAAGCACACTGCTAGTGTTTTCCACAGTGAATGCAGATCCAGTGGCTGCATCACTGCCTGGTATGGGAACTGTACCTCCCTTAATCGCAGGATTCTGCAGAGAGTGGTGCGGACAGCCCAGCACATCTGGAGTTGTGAACTTCCCACGATTCAGGGCATTTACAAAGACAGGTGTGAAAAAAGGGCCCGAGGGATCATGGGGGACCCAAGTCACCCCAACCACAATCTGTTCCAGCTGCTACCATCTGAGAAACGGTACTGCAGCATAAAAGCCAGGACCAACAGGTTCCGGGACAGCTTCTTCCACCAGGCCATCAGATTGATTCACTCACGTTGATTTGAGTGCATTTTATGTTACTTTGATTGTTCTATTCATTATAAATTATTATGATTGCACATTGCACATTTAGACGGAGACATAATGTAAAGATTTTTACTCATGTATATGAAGGATGAAAGATATGAAGTCAACTCAGTTCAATTCAAAGCACCCATTAAGTTCATGTGCCATTTCTTTGTCCCCATTATTACCTCACCAGCATCATTTTCCAGAGGTTCAGTATCAACTCTCACCTCCCATTTACTCTTTATTTAACTGAAAAAAAACTTTTTGTATCCTGCTTTATATTATTGGCTAGTCTGCCCTCATATTTCATCTTTCCCCTTTTTATAGCTTTCTTAGTTGCCTTTTTTTGGATTTTAAAAGCTTCCTAACTGTCCAAATTCCACACACTTTTGCTACCTTTTATGCCCTTTCCTTTGCTTTTATACAATCCTTAACTCCCTTTGTCAGCCACGGTCACCCTCCCTTGCCATTTGAGAACATCTTCTGTGGGATGTATCTATCCTGCGACTTGTGAACTATTTCCAGAAACTTCAGTCATCTCTGCTCTGCTGTCACTCCCGTCAGTATCCTCCTCCAATCCACCTAGGCAAGTTCCTCTCTCATGCCTCTGTAATTCCCTTTATTCCATTGTAATATTGATATATGTGAGGAATGTTTCTCCCTCTCAAATTGCAGTACCAATTCAATCATATGATAGCCTTTCCCCGAGTAGGCTCAAGCACAAGCTGCTCTAAAAAGCCATCTTGTAGGCATTCAACAAGTTCCTTGTGATCTGACACCAGCCTGATTTTCCCAATCCCCTTGCATATTGAATCCCCCATTACAATTGTGACATTATCCTTATAACATGCCTTTTCCAACTTCCTTTGCAGTCTCAACCCCACACCTTGACTATTTTTTGGAGGCCAATATATGATTCCCATAATGATTTTTTTTTTACCCTTAAGCAGTTTCTTAACTCAACCCACAAAGATTCAACATTCTCTGACCCTATGTCAATTCCTTCTAAAGTTGTAATTTCTTCTCTTACCAGCAGAGCCACACCACTGCCAATGCCTTCCTGCCTGACCTTTTGATACAAAGTATATTGTTTGATTGTATATCATAAAGCAACCAATTATGGGCAGCCACGACTCACTGATGCCCACAGTGTCATACCAACCAATCTCTAATTGTACATGAGTTCATCCACCTTATTGCGAATGCAACACGCATTTAAATACAGTACCTTCAGTCTTGCAATTTTTTGCCCATTTGAATTTTGCCTCTGTGGTACAATTTAACTCTTTGCTTTGTCTGCATTTGTACCCAATCATTGGCTTGTCCTTCCTTACATTCATCATCTACCTGTAAACCTTGCTGGCTCATCCTCAGCTCTATCATACTGGTTCCCATCCCCCGCCATATTAGTTTAAACCACTCCCAACAACTCTAGTAAATCTGCCCGCAAGAATATTGCTCCCCCTCAGATTCGAGTGCAACCTGTCCATTTTGTACAGGATCCACCTGCCCCGGAAGATGCCCCAATTATTCAGAAATCTGAATCCCTGCCCCTGCTCCAGTTCTTCAGCCATGAATTTATCTGCCACCTTATTCTATCCCTGTCCTCACTGTCACATGGCAGAGTCAGTAATCCCGAAATTACTACCCTTGAGGTACTGCTTCTCAGCTCCCTTCCTATCTCCCAATAGTCGTTTTTCAGGACCTCCTCCCTTTTTCTTCCTATGTTGTTTATACCAATATATACCATGACTTCTGGCTGCTCACCCTCCCCTTTCAGGATATTGTGATGCATCCAGAAACATCTTGGACCCTGGCTCCTGGATAGCAAACTACCATCCATGTTTCCTTTTCGTGTCCACAGAATCGCCTATCTGTACCCTAACTAGAGATTCCCTTAACACTGCTGCCATCCTTTTCCGTTTCCTGCTCTTCTGAGCTACAGGACCAGACTCAGCGCCAGAGGCACGGCCACTGTTGCTTCCCCCAGGTAGATCATCTCCCCCAACAGTACTCAAACTAGAGTACTTATTGTTGCGGGGAAGGTGGCCACATGGGCGCTCTCCACTATCTGATGGTCTCCCTTCGCTCTCCTGCCAGTCACCCATTTATCTGTCTCCAGTAGCCTTGGGGTGACTACTTCCCTGGAGCTCCTGTTTATCAGTGCCTCACTTTCCCTAACAAGCCTAGGCAAATTCCTTCAGCATTTTGTGTGTGTTGCTTGGATTTCCAGCATCTACAGATTTTCTCGTCAGTGTGTTAATTTCTCTTTTTAAGTGTTTTTCAATAGGTACATTTAATGTCAGAGAAATGTCTACAATATACATCCTGAAATGCTTTTTCTTCGCAAACATCCATGAAAACAGAGGAGAGCACCAAAGAATGAATGACAGTTAAGTGGTAGAACCCCAAACCACCCCCCAGCTCAAGTCAAGTCAAGTCACTTTTATTGTAATTTTGACCATAACTGCTGGTACAGTACATAGTAAAAATGAGACAACGTTTTTCAGGACCATGGTGTTACATGACACAGTACAAAAACTAGACTGAACTACGTACAACACAGAGAAAAAAAACACACAACAACTACACTAGACTACAGACCTACCCAGGACTGCATAAAGTGCACAGAACAGTGCAGGCATTACAATAAATAATAAACAGGACAATAGGGCAGTAAGATGTCAGTCCAGGCTCTGGGTATTAAGGAGTCTGATAGCTTGGGAGAAGAAACTGTTACATAGTCTGGTCGTGAGAGCCCGAATGCTTCGGTGCCTTTTCCCAGATGGCTGGAGGGAGAAGAGATTATATGAGGGGTGCATGGAGTTCTTCATAAGGCTGTTTGCTTTGCAGATGCAGCGTGTAGAGTAAATGTCCGTGATGGCAGGAATCGAGACCCCGATGATCTTCTCAGCTGACCTCGCTATCCGCTTCAGGGTCTTGTGATCTGAGATGGTGCAATTTCCGAACCAGGCAGTGATGCAGCTGCTCAGGATGCTCTCAATACAACCCCTGTAGAATGTAATGAGGATGGGGGGGTGGGAGATGGACTTTCCTCAGCCTTCGCAGAAAGTAGAGACGCTGCTGGGCTTTCTTTGCTATGGAGCTGGTGTTGAGGGACCAGGTGAGATTCTCCGCCAGGTGAACACCAAGAAATTTGATGCTCTTACCAATCTCTACCGAGGAGCCGTCGATGTTCAGCAGGGAGTGGTCGCTCCGTGCCCTCCTGAAGTCAACAACCATCTCTTTTGTTTTGTTCACATTCAGAGACGGGTTGTTGGCTCTGCACCAGTCTGTTAGCCACTGCACCTCCTCTCTGTAAGCTCCCCCCTCCTATGCAAAAGCAGCAGCAAAGCAACGACCTTTCCTCCCCCACCAACAAAAAAAGCATCAGCACCCTCCACCGAGCACTCAAGCATGCAGCAAAGCATCAACAAAGACACAGACTTAGAGTACCCCAAAGACTACTCGCTCACCCGGTACTTCAACATACCACAAGCTCTCTCTCTCCCTAATAAGGGATAAACAGGTGTCCCCATTTCACAGCGAGAGGGGAAACATAACAAACAAGTCACCAGTTTATGATGTTGAAAGTCTGTTGTGTCGCTTTTTCCAAGCTCGGTGCCAAGAGAGCTCAGGTCGGCTAGCCAGCCAGCAGCTCGCCTGCTGCTCCCGATGTTCTGTGTTCTCCTGCGACACTTCACTCAGGGACACCGTCCTTGAATCAGCCCATCCCCAGAGGCATGAAAATCCTGCATGTTAATCTTCCAGGCCATGTCCTTGGGAAATCAGAAAGAGGCTGGTCATGAGGCCCTGAAAGCGGGTTTCATTCCCGCAAAGAACTGAAGGCAGAGTGTACCTCCAGGTCGGGGTCTTCAAAAGAACCTTGAAAAGGGGAGAAAGAGATGTCAAAGATAGACATAGAACTGTTTCTGAAGATTCAAGCAGAGGAGTCACCGTTTAGCTCCATCATGGCTTTGCTCCACCCTCCGTCTACCATCAGGAATGAACAATGCCAATGAACAAGAGGAGCTTAATTTCCTCATGTTTTCTTACAGTCATCAAACTCACTTCCTTATTCCATGCTGTCATGGTCCCTTCTGGCACCTGGCTATCTTTCTCAGGAATTGGGCCTCAATCATCTCGTTTAGTTCCCAATCATTCCCAGGTTCCACCAACTACAAATACCTGCTTTCCATCAGCAAATGCAGTATAAAGATCCTGTGACCACAACAAGGAGGTGCCAGTTTGTTGGTTGACTTGTGCATGAGTAACCTCGTTCCATGGTTCTTAGGACTATCAGTTCTAAGTCTAGCATCGTTCCTGAATTCTGTACTAACCAGGACTCTGGGTAAAGACTCCCTTGGCACCCATCCCAGGCTCGCTACAACTGTAACGTCTCCTGACTCGGCCTCCGTGCCCATGTTCAGCACTTGGGTTCGTTCCTCCGCCACGTCCTTGCGACACGTGCTCCTTTCATTATTCAACAACTGACGTAAATGTAGACTACCATTGCAAGGCCTTGGAGTAGATGCAAGTAATTCAACTGATTCCTAAAAATGGTCTTACCTCTGCTACATTTTCATATTGTAAGCCAACAGTAACAGACTTGGTGACTTTGTATGACAATGTCTTAAGAAACAAAGCTATGTTACGTACCCCGTAACTGGGTGTCAGACCAGCAGAGAAAGAAGAATCCGTTGGAGTCTGGTGGTACCAAACTAAAGGTGTTTATTAGTAAACTACACAATACAATATCAAAAATGCAAATATACATATAAAACAAGTTAGCAGTAATAAACTTAAAAGTGTAGGAATAATAATAAGCAATAATAAACAAGCTCTATCGATGTCTAGGGGTAAATGAATTGTTATAGAAAAGTATAAAGTTCAGTTCATGTGTGCCGAGGTAGTTATGGTTGTTGTGTTGTAAGCGTAGGAGAGAGAGAGAGAGAGAGCGAGAGATTAGGCAGCTTCAGCAGGCAAACCTTCTGTTCCTTTCTTATTCCGTCGTATCGTGTGGTCATTCAGCTATGGCCCCTCTGTTCTTCAGCTAGACCGTTCTTCTGTGGTGGACTCGTCACTCTGGCATGAGTGGACACACACACAAGTCCCCATTGGTCCTGCTGTAACACTGTGAGCTTTATTGACCGATCTCCTGATTCGGTCTCCGAAGCCCCCACCTTCCTTGTGGGTTCACAACACTCAGTCAGTGTCCACTGGTGTGTCTGAAGGGTGTCTCTCCAGACCTAACTTTTACCCCCACTCACGGGGTCTCAGCTATCCATCAACTCTGAATGACTGTGTCCATCAAATCAGGCCACTCCTGCTGTCTCCTGAGGAATGTTAACAAGCAAAGTAAAGTCCATGTAGTGAAAGGTAAATAATCCAGGAAGAGTCAAAATACAATAAATCAACAGTCTCTCTCTCCCTCTTATCTGCAGCAGATGTTCTTGCTTGGGCTTTATCTCTCTTTCTCAGTAGCAGCATAGCAACAGCAATAGTTCATAGTTCTCGGGTGGGGGGGGGAAATGGTTAACTCTGCACCCCATTTCCATCAGGTCTGTTCATCACTCATAACAGCTAATAAAAATGAAGAGGTAAGAAATACATTGAGGATGGCAAAGTTCAAAGTAAATTTTTTATCAAAGTACATATATGGCACCATTTACAACCTTGAGATTCACATTCTTGTGGGCATACACAATAAATCTAGGGAATAATAACCCATAACAGAATTATTGAAAGACCACATGAACTTGGGCATTCAACCAGTGTGCAAAATATAATGAAGTGTGCAAATACAAAGAAGGAAGAAATAATAATAATAATTAAGTAAGTAGTAAATATCAAGAACATGAGATGAAGAGTCCTTGAAAGTGAGTCCGTTGGTTATGGGAACAATTCAGTGTTGGGGCAAGTGAAGTATGGTGTATTTATGCCCTATGGTTCAAGAGCCAGTTGGTTGAGATGTATTAACTGTTCCTGAACCTGGTGAAGTGAGTCCTAAGGTTCCTGTGCCTTCTTCCTGATGGTAGCAGCAAGGAGAGAGCATGCCCTGGGTGGTGGGCAACAGCATTTCATGTAGATGTGCTCAATAGCCGGGAGGGCTTTACCAGTGACAGACTTGGTCATATCCACTACTTTTTGTAGGACTTTCCATTCAAGAGCATTGGAGTTTCCAAATCGAGCTGTGATACAGCCAGGTCAATATACTTTCCATTACCCTTCTAAAATTTTGTCAAAAGTTTCAGATGTCATGCCAAATCTCTGCAAACTCCAAAGGAAGTAGAGGTGCTGCCATGCTTTCAGTGTAGTTGCACTTACATGCTGGGCCCAGGGCAGGTCCTCTGAAATTATAACAACGAGGAATTGCTGACCTTCTCCACCTCTGTTTCTCCAGTGAAAACTGGCTCATTGGTTAAAGTAGTAAAAATAAATAATGTCATAAATAATGTAGTAAGTCATAAATATGGATTTCACTAAGCACTTTCAACATGGAATAAATAGATCCATCTCTTTGGGGAAGCCAGAGGACAGACAGTGATTAGTGGAGCAATGAACACATCAGTCCTGAAGAAGGTCTTGGCCTGAAATGCAAACTGTTTGTTCATTTCTTTTTTCTTTTTCAATCTTTTTATTAAATTTCAAATTAATAAATATATCAATATTGATAATGTTACATAGAAATCAGGATTACTTTAGTAACAGTTAACATGTAAAAACAGATATTTCAAATAGCAAATGGAGTTTAGCCTCCCAATCTCTTAGAAATTAACCATGAAAAAGATATTTATAAAAAGAAAGAAAAAACCCTCTAAACTAAGAAAAACTAAACTAAAAAAAACAAAAAGAAAAACAAAGAATGGGCTGCCATGTTTCATCGGTTAAAATTATAATTAGCCGTTAACTCCGCTCCTCTATACATGAACAAAATAAATGACTGAAATAAGGATTCAGAAAGGGTCAACTTATATCATATGAAAATATTGAATAAATGGCCTCCAAGTTTCTTCAAATTTAACTGAAGTGTCCATGGTACCACTCATAATTTTTTCCAAATTTAGACATGCTATCGTTTGGGAAAACCATTGAAATGTGGTAGGGGGATTGGAATCTTTCCATTTAAGTAAAATGGATCTTCTAGCTATTAATGTCACAAATGCAATTAAATGACAAGCTGATCGGGATAAGTGACTAGAGTATATCACTGGTAGTCCAAGAATTGCTGTAATAGGATGAGGTTGTAAATCAAAATGCAGAACTACTGAAATAATATCAAAAATATCTTTCCAATATTTTCCTCGAAAAGGACAGGACCAGAACATATGTGTCAAGGAAGCTACTTCAGAATTACATCTATCACAAACAGGATGGTAAAAATGAGTTAACTTATCCTTGGACATATGAGCTCAATGAACCACCTTAAGTTGTATCAAAGCATGTCCGGCACACATTGAAGAAGTATTAACTAGTTTAAGAATTTTCTCCCATTTCTAAGTAGATAAAGATATTTGAAGTTATCTTTCCCACTCATTCTTAATTTTATCAGATGTACCTAGATATATTTTCGTAATCAAATCATAAATAATTGCTATTAAACTCTTCTAACAGGGGTTTAAACCTAAAATATTTTCTGTAACTTTGATTTGATGTAATATCGGAAAGGTAGGTAAAGTAGCATTCAGAAAGTTTCTAATCTGTAAATATCTGAAAAAGTGTGATCTAGGCAAATTATATTTGTTAGACAATTGGTCAATCATAAAACAATCGTCCATGAATAAATCAAGAAAGCATGTAATTCCTTTTGTTTTCCATAAAAAAAGGCTGCATCAATTCTAGATGGTTGGAAAATAAGGTTAGATATAATAGGACTTGACAGAATAAATTTATTCAATCCAAAAAATTTACGAAATTGAAACTATATTTGTACTGTATGTTTTACTATTGGATTTATCATTTCTTCATTCAATTTAGTAAATGCAAAAGGAAGCGCAGCTCCTAAGATAGAAGCCAGTGAAAACCTCTGTATAGACTCCCGCTCGAGGCTCATCCATCGTGGGGATTGAGTTTCATCCAACTCTTGTGTCCAAAACATTAAATATAGAATATTAATTGCCCAATAATATAATCTAAGATTCGGCAAAGCCAAACTGCCTTCCTTTTTTGATTTCTGTTCATAGATGCTGCCTGACCTGCTGAATTCCTCCAGCATTTGGTGTGTGTTGCATCTGTCCTTGGGCCCAAGCTACTTACAATATATGTACACTTAGTGGCCACTTTATTACACCTGTTCATTAATGCAAATATTTAATCAGCCAACCATGTGGCAGCAACTCAATACATATAAGCATGTAGACATGAGGTTCAGATTTTGTTTGAACCATACATCAGAATGGGAAAGAAATGTGATCCAAGTGACTTTGACCTTGAAATGATTGTTGGTGCCAAACGGGGTGGATTAAGTACCTCAGAAACTGTTGATTTCCTAGGATTTGCATGCACAATAGTCTCCAGAGTTCACAGAGAATGATGCAAAAAACAAAAAAAGCACAAGTTCTGTGAGCAGCAGTTCTGTTGGTGAAAATGACTTGTTAATGGGAAAATGGCCCAACAGGTTCAAGCTGACAGGAAGGTTACAGTAACTCAAATAACTATGCTTTACAACAGTGGTGTGCAGAAGAGCGTCTCTCAATGCACAACACATCGTACCTTGAAGTGGATGGGCTGCACGAGCAGAAGACCATGAATATATAATTGGTGGCCATTTTAAAAGGTACAGGTGTATCTAATAAAGTGGCCACTGAATGTATGTCAATTATTTGGATGAGGAAATTGAATGTAATGTTTCCAGGTCTGACAACATCACTAAACTGCTAGGACAATGAGTTATGAGGAAGGTGCAAAGATGTTTCTGAAATTGGCAATTGGACATACGCAAAATAAAATGAATAGATTTGAAATTATCCAATTCAGCAGGGGAAACAAAGGCAGAGTATTAAAAGACAATAAACTGGGAAAAGTTAATATAAAATAGAATTTGGAGCAAATATACAAGTGGTAAACATTTAAGGTGGAAAGAGATATATTGTTCTTTATTGCAAGAAGTTTTGCATAGAGTTGCAGAAACAATACAATTAAACCAACCCAGGGTACTGTATACATCAATGGGACTGCAGGAATTCTGGGCTGACAGGCTGTGATACGAGAAGAGATTGGGATAAGCAGGCTTGGATTCATAGAGGTTAAGAGACTGTGGAGGATCCCATTATAACATACAAAATTTTGATAGGGCTGGGCAGACTGGATATGGAAAGGATGATCTAGAATGAGAGGTAACGGTCTCAGTTCTCAGTACTGTGGTAGGAAGCATTTTGAAATGAGGTGAGAAGAAATACAAATTTATTTGTTTTTATTATTTATTGAGATACAGTGCAGAACAGGCCCTTCCGGCCCTTCAGACCATGTCGCCCAGCAACCCCCCGAGTTAACCCTAGCCTAATCACAAGACGCTTTACAATGACTAATCAACCTACCAGCTGGCAGGTCTTTAGACGATGGGAAGAAGACATAGCAGCCAGAGGAAACCCACATGGTTACGTGGAGAACATACAAACTCCTTACAGACAGCAGCAGGAACTGAATCCAAGTCACTGGTACTGTTAAATGTCGTACTAACCACTACGTTACCATGCCAATTTCTGAGAAATAGACGAGGCTGTAGGATTCTGTACTCCAACAGGTAATGGGGACCAAGTCACTAAATCTATTCAAGGAGAAGATAGATTTCCAGCTAACTGGAAAGAAAGAAAAAATATGGCATTGAAATAGAGAATTAGTCATGGTTGCATTGAACAGTAGAACAAGCACAGAAGGCCTATTTTCTATACTTAATCGTAGTACATCATTACATACAGATTCACTAAGCCTATATGTGAGAGTTGAAATAAAAAAATGTCTGAGGGAAGGGTGATAATGTGTGAACATTTAGGTGAGAACTAAACAGATTGATTTGGTCTTGGCAGCATCAATATGTTAGATATCTGATGTTTGAAAGATCCTCAGCAGAGTTGGAAAGGGTATCAAGCTGTGATTGAGCAATAAAGCAGAAGGTTATCGGCATCTGTGCGATGTTGAGCCCAGGCCAGCTAAGGCTGTTGCAAAGTCGCTACGTGCAAATTGAAGGAGGATGACAAGGATGGAGACTTGGGACATGTTCAATGTGATCAATGCATTCAGAAAAAGTAATTGCTATTTAATTCCAGTTTCAGTACCAACTGTGTGTCAAGATGAGGCCACTCTCAGGGTGGAGGTGCAACACCTTAAATTCTGTCTGGGTACCCTCCAACCTGATGGCATGAATATCAATTTCTCCTTCTGTAAACTAATTTCTCCCCCTGCCACTTCCTCTGTTCCACACTCTAAACTTTCATTTCTTCTCACCTGCCTATTACTTCCCCCTGGGTCCCCTCCTCCTTCACTTTCTCCTGTGGTCCACTCTCCTCTCCTATCAGATTCTTTCCTCTCTAGCATTTGACCTTTCCCATTCACCTGGCTTCATCTAACACCTTCCAGCTAGCCTCCTTCCTCTCTCCCCCCATCTTTTCATTCCAGCCTTCCCCCTTCCTTCTCGGTCCTGAAGAAGGGTCATGGCCCAAAACATCGCCTGTCTGTTCATTTCCACAGATGCAGCCTGACCTGCTGGGTTCCTCCAGCATTTTTCTTGTGTTGCTTTGGATTTCCAGCATCTGCAGACTTTCTCAAATTTAAGCAGCAGCCAAACAGCTAAATATAGAACCAAGTGTTGGCATGGAGAATGGGAGCAATGGTTAAGAAACCGTACGAATGGGTGTATTGGACACTGGAAAGTTAACAGCAAGAGCATGGATTAAAATATTATTGCGCCAACTACCAGTGAGACAGTACAAGGATATCTTCACCAGCAATCTCTGCAGTTGCCCAAAAAGGATTTAAAATATAGCACTAATCCTAACCAAAACTTTCTAATGTTGGGACAATTTAGCTAATTAAATCCTCATAGCAGGTACTAGAAATGCTGCCTCAAAACAAGAAAATGGAGCAAACAGTGGTAGGAGGTTTATGGCATCTCTTTTTTTTATAGCGGACATGTTCATTATAAGAGTAGATCATAGAGACTAGTCCTTATTCTCAGAGACTGGACCTTAGTGTCCTGCAGTGTTAGAGCTCTCCAATCATCAGCTTTCCATTTAGCCACAATGGGTTTCAGTTCTGGTTGCCTGCATATGCAGAAAGGATGTCGTTAAACTGGAAAGAGTTCAGGAAAGATGTTACCAGGACTGCGGGCTTGAATGATAATGAGGGGGTGGGACTTTCTTCCCTGAAGTGTAGAAGGTTGAAGGGTGACCATACAGAGGCTTATAAAATCATGAGGGGTGTAGATAAGGTGGATGATCACTGAGCTTTCTCCTAAAGATGTCCACAAAATAGAGAGAGTACAGAGAAGATTTACTAGAATGTTACCTGGGTTTCAGCAACTAAGTTACAGGGAAAGGCTGAACAAGTTAGGTCTTTATTCTTTGGAGCATAGAAGGTTGAGGGGGTACTTGATAGAGGTATTTAAAATTATGAGGGGAATCGATAGAGTTGACGTGGATAGGCTTTTTCCATTGACAGTAGGGGAGATTCAAACAAGAGGACTTGAGAGTTAAGGGGCAAAAGTTTAGGGGTAACACGAGGGGGAATTTCTTTACTCAGAGCGTGGTAGCTGTGTGGAACGAGCTTCCAGAAGGAAGTGGTAGAGGCAGGTTCGGTATTGTCATTTAAAGTACAATTGGATAGGTATATGGACAGGAAAGGAATGGAGGGTTATGGGCTGAGTGCAGGTCGGTGGGACTAGGTGAGTGTAAGCGTCGGCACGAACTAGAAGGGCTGAGATGGCCTGTTTCTGTGCTGTAATTGTTATATGGTTATAAAGCAGGGTGTCTAAGGTTAGAGGTCATGAGAGAGGAAAAGGATGGTGGATGTATGCAATGATCTGCCAGAGGAAATATTGGGCTGGGTACAACTACAATGTTTAAAAGATATGGGGAAAAATACAAAGATAGGGAAGGTTTAGAGCAATAGGGATCAAGTGCAGAGAAACAGGACAAGCTGTAATAGACAACTTGATCAATATGGACAAGTTAGAACATAAATGTGATTTTGTGCCAGGCAACTCTACGAATAATCTGACAGAAGAAAATTCAAAGTTTGTCTCACTCTGGTTTCTTTTACCATTTTACCATGATGCCTTTTATGCAGAAACAGAATCAGATTTACTATCACCGGCATACGTCATGAAATTTGTTGTTTTGTGACAGCAGTATATTGCAATACATACTACACTAATAAAACTAGAAATTACAATAAGTATATTTATTTTCTATAAATACTTACTGTAATTTATAGTTTTTATTACTACCGTATTCATTGCAATATGTGTGACATCCGTTAGTCTCACGAGACCATGGATCTGCACCTGGAAAGTCTTGCTTCAGTCTGGAGTGTCCTCTCCAGGGCACAGGCCTGGGCAAGGTCATATGGAAGACCGACAGTTGCCCATGCTGCCAGTCTCCCCTCTCCACGCCACTGATGTTGTCCAAGGGAAGGGCAAGAACCGATACAGCTTGGCACCGGTGTCGTCGCAGGAGTTGCCAGAACAAGGTTGAGACAACATCGGACTGCCTTAGGGACTCCAGCTCCGGATTTGTCCTCAGGGTTTACTCCTGAAGCCTTTCCCATGAGTGGGTATGGCCGCAAGGCAGCAGAGGTTTGAAATCAGAGTTTTCCCTCTCTTAGATGGACTGCCTTCCCAGGCTGACGAGCTCCATCTACCCGAAATACTGCAATATACTGCTATCACAAAACAACAAATTATATATACCACAATAAGTATATAGAAAAAATAAATTATTAGTCAAAAAGGGAGAAGTAAAGATACTGAGGAAGTGTCCGTGGGATCATTGTCCATTCAGAAACCTGAAGGCGGAGGGGTCTACTTCAAAGGGGACAGTCATACCGGTGTCCAAGAGTAGGGTGAACTGCCTCAATGACTATCACCTAATGGCATTCACATCTACAGCTACAACCTACAGAAGCCTAACTTAAGAGCAAGAAACAATTCTGATTGAGGTTTGAGATGAATTGTATGCACGTCAGCTCTAGATGAGTTTGCAGACCATTTCTTCCTACAAAGCAAAATCCAACATCATGAATGGCGATGGTACTTCACTCCCAGATGAGCTCAATGTCTTTTATGCATAATTTAAAAGGGAGAATAAAACAACATCTATGCGAATACCTGTAGTATATTGTGGCCCTGTGATCTCTGTCCCGGAGGCGTATATTGTCACATCTTTCAAGAGGGTGAACCCTAGCAAGGCATCGTGCCTTGATGGTGTACCAGGAAGGCCATTGAAAACCTGCACAAATCAACCATCTTCAATCTCTCACTACTGCAGTTGGAGATTTCCATCTGTTTCAAAACAGCGACAATCATACCAGTGCCCGAGAAGAGCAGGGTGAGCAGCCTCAATGATTATCACCCAAAGACCCTCATATTACTGTGATGCAGTTCTTTGAGAGGTTGGTCATGGCCAGGATCAAGTCTTGCCTAAGCAAGGACCTGGACCTGCTGCAATTTGCCTGTCACCACAATAGGTCTACAGTGGATGCAATCTCACTGGCTCTCCACTCAGCCTTGGATCACCTGGACAATGGCAATACCCACTTGAGGCTGCTGTTTATTGATTACAGCTCAGCATTCAACACAATCATACCTCCAGTTCTAATCAATAAACTCCAAAACCTGGGCCTCCATACTTCTCTCTGCAACTAGATCCTTGATTTCCTCACCAGGAGACTATAGTCTGTGCAGATCAAAAATATCATCTCCTCCTCGCTGACAGCAACACTGATACACCTCAAGGAGCGTGCTGAGCCCACTGCTCTACTCCCTGTACATCCATGACTGTGTGGCTAGACACAGCTCAAATGCCATCTATAAATTTGACAATAACGCAACAATTGTTGGCAGAATTTCGGAAGGTGATGGGAACAAGATAGATCAGCTGGTTAAGTGACATTGCAACAACAACCTTGCACTCAATCTCAGTAAGACCAAGGAATTGTTTGTGGACTTCAGGAAGGGAAAGTCAATGGAACACACACCAGTCCTCATCGGGGGATCAGCTGTGAAAGAATGAGTAGTTCCAAGTTCCTGGGTGTCAACATCTCTGAAGATCTATCCTAGGAGTGATGCAATTACAAAGAAGGCATGACAGGAGCTGTATTTCATTAGGAGTTTGAGGAGAATTGGTATGTCACCAAAGAGCCTGGCAAATTAGGGCGGCATGGTAGCATAGTGGTTAGCACAATGCTATTACAGCTTGAACTTTGGAGTTTGGTGTTCAATCCCAGTGTCCTCTGTAAGGAATCTCTGTACCTCCTCCCCATGAAATGCATGGGTTTTCTCCAGGTGTCTGATTTCCTCTCACAGTCCGAAGGCATACTGGTTAGGTTAATTGGTCATTGTACATTGTCAATTGATTAGGTTAGGATTAAATTAGGGTTGTCAGTGGTTGCTGGGTAGTGCAGCTCAAAGGGCCACAATGGCCTATTTCACCATGTATCTCTAAAGAAAATAAATAAATAGAATAAAAATTTCCACAGGGGCACCATGGAGATCATTCTAACTGGTTATACCTCAGTCTGATATGGAAGGTCCACTGCACAGGATTGGAAAAAGCTGCAGAAAGCTGTAAACTCAGCTACCTCCATCGTGGACTCTAGCCTCTCCAGCATCCAGGACGCATTCAAAAGGTGGTGCCTCAAAACGGCAGCATCCATCATTAAGGACCCCGTCACCCAGAATATGCTTTCTTCTGATTGCAACCATCAAGGAGCAGGTACAGGAAGCTGAAGGCACATATTCACTGTTACAGGAACAGCTCCTTCTCCTCTACCAACAAATTTCTGAATGGACAACAAACCCATGAACACTAACTCACTATTTTATTTGCTCTCTCGTTGCTTTTTGTGAGTGATGATAAATCTGATTCTGACATGGGTCTCTATTATCGACTGAGAGTGGGAAGAGGGCAGGGAGGAGGGAATCACAGCTGGGAAAAGAAGAAGGGAGAGATGAGGGAGCGGGAAGCACCAGAGAGACATTCTGTGATGATTAATAAACCAATTGTTTGGTATAAAATGACCTTGCCTGGTGTATCAGGGCTGGATGTGTCTGCACCAGCATCACCTTCTGCCCCTGCACTTTTTCTGTGTCACCTGTCACAAACCTCTCCTGTGGCACTCCATTCTCATTATTCCCAACACCCTATTTATAGTCAGTTATAGTTTTTTTATGTACTGCTGCTGCAAACCAACAAATTTCACGACATATGGCGGTGATATTAAGTATGATTCTGATTCTTTTGTGCTCATAGGCATTTTGCAGGACAGTACCAAAATGTTATGTGGATACATCAATTAAATGCAAAAGTGGAGAAACACAGTATTTCATTTATCAGTTTGAAAGCAGTATCCACATTCTGCAACTACCCAATTGAAAACGGATGGTTTCTTCTTTGTGGTTACACTTTAGATTTTCATTAAGTACTTCCTATTAGAATTGAACAGAATGTGACTATCACAACAATGGACAAGGGAGAGGCAAGATAATAGACAGAGAGTGGCGTAATGCTTTTTGACAACGTATATAAGTTGATTATTCACAGCTTGGATTGCCTCTTTTTAATTCTTAACCTATTTTCTTAACATTTCATTTCCTTTGCAGAAGTACCAACATTTTTTTAAAAGCGTTGAGCCTGCAGTGGACGCATTCCACCAGTAAGGGGGCGACAAAATATTAGTGAAGGTATTCATTATACTGCTTCTGGGCATCAGAAAAAAGTAGGTCAGTAGTCTATTGTTTAATAATAGAAACATACCATTATGATAAGGTATTAACATACCTTTGGATGCTTGTTTTCTGCAGTTAAAATGTGGCAAAACCTCACTAAAAATTTAAATTTACCAAACTGGTAAACTGGGTGACACAGTACTAGAGTGGCTCAGTAGAATAGTGGTTAATGTAACACTTACAGTGCCAACGACCCTGCTGTCTGTAAGGAGTGTGTACGTTCTCCCCGTGACTGCGTAGGATTCACGCAGGTGCTCCAGGTTCCTCCAGCATTCCGTATAGTCCATATATTCCAGCATCAGTGACCAGCTACATCAGCAAGTGCATTGCTGATGTTACTCTGTCCAAGACCATCACTATACACGCTAACCAGAAGCCATGGATGACCGCAGAGGTGTGTGCGCTGCTGAGGTCCCGCGACTCCGCCTTCAGAGCAGACGACAAGGCAGCCCTTACACCAGCGAGGGCCAAACTGTCCCGAGCCATCAGAGGGGCAAAGCGTGCACACGCCCAGCGAATCCACAGTTACTTCCAGGACAGCGGCGACACGAGGCGCATGTGGAAGGTCATCCAGGACATCACCAATTACAGGACAACATCACCTGACTGTGCAGGTGATGCCACCCTCCCAGATGCGCTGAATAACTTCTACGCCCAGTTTGAGGCAGAAAATGATGTGGCGGCGAGGAAGTCCACCCCTCCTGCGAATGACCAGGTGCTGTGTCTCTCCGTGGCCGATGTGAGAAGAACCCTGTGCAGGGTCAACCCACGGAAGGCTGCTGGACCAGACAACATCCCTGGTAGAGTGCTCAGAGGATGTGCAGACCAGCTAGCAGATGTTCTCACTGACAACTTCAACATATCCCTGAGCAGCGTCACCATTCCAACGTGCTTCAAGGCCACCACCATCGTCCCTGTGCCGAAGAAGTCTTCAGTGTCCTACCTAAATGACTACCACCCCATTGCACTTACATCCATCATCATGAAGTGTTTCGAGAAGCTCGTCATGAGGCATATCAAGACCCTGCTGCCCCCGTCACTGGACCTCCTGCAGTTTGTGTACCGTCCCAACCGCTCAACAGATGATGCCATTGCCAACACCCTCCACCTGGCCCTAACCCACCTGGACAAAAAAGACACATACATTCGGATGCTGTTCATAGACTTCAGTTCAGCATTCGACATAATCATCCCTCAGAAACTGATTGGAAAGCTGATCCTACTGGGTCTGAACACCTCCCTCTGCAACTGGATCCTAGACTTCCTGACTGGGAGACCTCAGTCAGTCCGGATCAGGAGCAGCATCTCCAACACCATCTCCAACACCATCACACTGAGTATGGGGGCTCCCCAGGGCTGTGTGCTCAGTCCACTGCTGTTCACTCTGCTGACCCACGACTGTGCTGCAACACACAGCTCAAACCATATCATCAAGTTCGCCGATAACACGTCCGTAGTGCGTCTCATCAGCAAGAACGACAAGTCAGCTTACAGAGAGGAGGTGCAGCGGCTAATGGACTGGTGCAGAGCCAACAACCTGTCTCTGAATGTGAACAAAACAGAAGAGATTACTTCAGGAGGACACGGAGTGACCACTCCCCGCTGAACATCGACGACTCCTCAGTAGAGATTGTAAAGAGCACCAAATTTCTTGGTGTTCACTTGACGAAGAATCTCACCTGGTCCCTCAACACCAGCTCCATAGCAAAGAAAGTCCAGCAGCATCTCTACTTTCTGCAAAGTCTGAGGAAAGTCCATCTCCCACCCCCCATCCTCATCACATTCTACAGGGGTTGTATTGAGAGCATCCTGAGCAGCTGCATCACTGCCTGGTTCGGAAATTGCACCGTCTCGGATCACAAGACCCTGAAGCGGATAGTGAGGTCAGCTGAGAAGATCATCGGGGTCTCTCTTCCTGCCATCACGGACATTTACACTACACGCTGCATCCGCAAAGCAAACAGCATTATGAAGGACCCCATGCACCCCTCATACAATCTCTTCTCCCTCCAGCCATCTGGGAAGAGGCTCCAAAGCATTCGGGCTCTCACGACTGGACTATGTAACAGTTTCCTCCCCCAAGCTATCAGACTCCTCAATACCCAGAGCCCAGACTGACACCTTGCCCTATTGTCCTGTTTATTATTTATTGTAATGCCTGCACTGTTTTTGTGCACTTTACGCAGTCCTGTGTAGGTCTGTAGTCTAGTGTAGCTTTCTCTGTGTTGTTTTTTTTTACATAGTTCAGTCTAGTTTTTGTACTGTGTCATGTAACACCATGGTCCTGAAAAACGTTGTCTCATTTTTACTATGTACTATATCAGCAGTTATGGTCCAAATGACAATAAAAGTGACTTGACTTGACTATAAAGACGTACACTTTAGGGTTATAAATTGTGGGCATGCTATGGGGGTGCTTGAAGCATGGTGATCTATGTGGGGTGCCTCCAGCACATCCTGGTCATTGATGCAAACAGCACTTTTCACTCTGATGTACATGTGATAAATAAAGCTAACCCTCATCTTTCATTTGGACCAGCATTGACCAGCATAATCAAAAGTGCAGTGTACTGTCAAAAGAAATGCAATGTTAGCAAACCAACTGTGTGAGCAATTTATTGAAACTTTGCATCACCATTCATCATCAATCAACCACAAACCGCATGTCAACAATTGGGGTGGCATATAGCACAGTGGTTAGCCCAATGCTTTACAGTACTGGTGACCCGGGTTCAATTTCCATCTCTGCCTGTAAGGAATTTGTACATTCTCCCCGTGACCGTGTGGGTTTCCTTTGGGCGTTCTGGTTTCCTCCCACAGTCCAAAGACATACCAGTTGGTAGGGTAATTGGTCATTGTAAATTGTCCTGTGACTAGGCTAGGATGAAATTGGGGGATTACTGGGCAGCAAGGCTCAAAGGCTGGAAGAGCCTATTCCACGGGGTATCTCAATTAAAAAAAAATCTCTTTCAATCTACTTTTGCTTGAGGTCTACTTATTTCTTAGCTGCATATATATTTAAATATTAAGCAAACTAAAAAAGATCACGCTCCATATTTCAAGTTATCAAAGTTATAAAGACTAAGGAAGTTAAGAGCCAATGGTCACGTGATGAGAGAGAACTAGGCGATAAAAGGAGGATGATTATGTGAACAGAAGACCAGTAACTCACCATCAAAATCACTGGAGGAGCTCCACCACCCAGGCCATGCTCTCGTCTTGCTGCTGCCATCAGGAAGAAGGTACAAAAGCCTCAGAACTCATCCCACCAAGTTCAGGAACAGTTATTACCCCTGAACCATCAGGCTCTTAAACCAGAGGGCATTAAAGAGACATGGGAGTGTGGAACGAGCTGCCAGGGCAGGTAGTGCATGCAAGCTTGATTTCAACATTCTGGAGAAGTTTGGATTGGCATATGAGGTAGATGGAGGGCTATGGAACCGGAGCAGGTCGATGGGAGTAGGCAATTTAAATAGTTCATTCTGGACTAGATGGGCTGAATGGCCTGTTTCCCTGCTTTGTTTTTCTATGGCACTTTAACTTCTCTTGCCCCATCACTGAATTGTTCCCACACCTATAGGCTCATTTTCAAGGATCTTCCACCTCATGTCCCCGATATTTATTCCTTATTTATTTATTATTATTATTTGTTTTTAGTATTTGTGCAGTTTGCTGTCTTTTGCACGTTGATTCTATCATGGTTATAGTTCTATTATGGATTTATTGAGTACGCCTGCAAGATTACTGAATCTCCGCATTGTATAGGGTGATGTTTATGTACTTTGATAACACATTCACTTCGAAAATGAGATCCAGTTCAAACTTGAGAAAGAGCATCTCATTTTCTGTCTGGGCATGTAGCAGTCTCCTGCACTCAATACTGAATGTTATAAAGTGATTTCTGCTTATAGCAATCATCCATCTGTGATATTGGCTCAGCTTGTTTGTTTTCTCCCCCCTTCTGTTGATGGAGAATATACCCAGCTGAACTTACCAGGCATGCTTCATGTTCAGCATTTCACAACCCTGTCTATACTCACACTCTCTAACTGCCACCTTTCACTCAATGAATAGATATCTTTCCCGGCAGCTTATTTCTGTGGTCAATCTGTTTCTACCCAATCAGAGACATACACCACCCCACCCTTCCTGCAACTTAGCAAGCATCTTTTATCTTCTCTGACAGAAACCTCGACTCAGATTCTCTTTCTAAATATTTCCATCAATTTACACTTTCACTTTAGATTTCCAGCATCTGCTGGGAGGCTAGGGAAGAAATTGTGGAGACCCGTGCAGCGATATTTGCTTCATTGCTGGCCACTGGTCAGGTTCCTGAAGGTGGTTATCATCATTCCATTGTTTAAAAAAGGTAGCAAGGACAAGCCAGGGAACTGCAGGCTGATCCGCCCGACAGCAGTGACTGGGAAGTTACCAGAAAGAACTCTGAGCGACAGCATCTACCAGCATTTGGATGGACAGAATCTGATTAGGAAGATTCAGCATGGCTTTGTGTGTGAAAACTCAAGTTTGACAAACCTTTTGGAATTGTTTGAAGATGTAACTGAAAGGAGTGATGAGGGTATGACAGTGGATGTTGTCTAATTGGACTTTAGCAAGGCTTTTAACAAGGTTCTGCACAACAGACTTATATGAAACGTTAAGTCCCATGGAAAACTGCGAGAGCTAGTTAGGTGGATTCACAAGAGATCCACAGGTAGGAAGCAGAAAGTCATATAAAAGTACAGCACAAAAACAGACCCTTCAGCCTATCTAGTCCATACTGAACCATTTAAACTGCCTACTCCTATTGACCTGCTGTGGGACCATTGCCCCTCTGTACCCTTCCCATCCATAAACCTCTTAAGCATTGAAATCAAAATCGCATCCACAGCTCATTCCACACTGCCTGAGTGAAGAGGTTTCTCCTCATGTTCCCCTTAAACTTTTCACCTTGCACACTTAACCCATGACCTCTGGTTGTAGTCCCACCCAATCTCAGTGGGAAAAAACAGCTTGCATTTACCCCTCATAATACTGTATACCCTTTTCAAATCTCCCCTCAGCCTTCTATGTTCCAAGGAATAAAGTCCCAATCTTTCCTTATGACTCAGGCTCTCCCATCATGGCAACATCCTTGTAAATTTTCGGCACTCTTTCAATCTTAGTGAAGGGGCTGATGGCTTTTTCTTGAAACAGAGACCAGTGATAGTGGCATGCTGCAAGGGTCAGTGTTGGGACCCGTGCGAAACATTATTTATATAAATGATTTTGGTGTGAATCCACGAGGCTTGATTACCAACTTTATAGATGACACAGAGTTAGTTGGTGCTGTTGATAGTGAAGGCTATTGCAGATTACAAGACGACCTTACTCTGTTAGAAAAGTGAGCTGAGGAGTGGCAAATAGATTTAAATACAGCTAAGTATGAGGTGATGCATTTTGGAAAGTCAAACCAAAATAGGACTGTGAGTAGTTTGATATTGTCATTTAAAGTAAAATCGAATAGATATATGGACAGGAAAGGAATGGAGGGTTATGGGCTGAGTTCAGGTCGGTGGGACTAGGTGAGAGTAAGCGTTCGGCACAGACCAGAAGGACCGAGATGGCCTGTTTCCATGCTATAATTGTTATATGGTTATATAGTATTAAGGCAGATGTGTTGAAAGTGGTGTCACAAGTAGCAATGGGGTGAAAAAGGCTTTTAACACTCTGGCCTTCATCTGTCAGGGCACAGGCAATAGGAGCTGAGACACGATGTTGCAGTTGAGCAAGTTGGTGATGAGGCACACTAGGTTTGGTCATCCCGTTATAGGAAAGATATTGTTAAACTGGAATGAGTGCTGAAAAGATTTACGAGTATGTTGCCAGGACAAGAAAAGCTGAATTATAGGGGAGTTTGGCAAGGCCAGGATTATATCCCTTGAAATGCAGGAAATGAAGGGTTTAGAAATGTTTAAAATTATGAGAGATATAGACTAGGTGTATGTGCAAGGCCTCCATCGGTCAGGATTGACCATGGATGTTGTGTACTAGTTACCGAGATACGTAGGCCTGGATGGTACAATATGGAGAACAAGCTTCCTCTCCCCATGCATTTGATGAACTCAAAGGAAGAGCAGAGACCTATACAGTTTGGCACCAGATGCATCACAGGAGTTTCCAGTCAGCATTGAACTCAACGTAAGGACTACATTTAGGGACTCCAGCTCCAGATTTTTCCCTCAGAGTTTATTCCTGAAGCCTTCCCCATGAGTGAGTATAGCCACAAGACAGTGGAAATTTGAGATTAGAGTTTCTCTTCTCCAAGATGAGCTGCCAACCACAGCTGACAAGCTCCATCTACCCAAAGTGACTGGTTTTAAGGCACTGGTAACCCACCTTTGCTCAGGCCAAGTACTTAGTGTGCACACCAGAGCATCTTCATGCGTACAGACTGCTGTCCCCACATGCTTCAAATCAGCCACCATAATCCCTGTACCAAGGAACTCTACACCTTCAGAACTAAATGACTACTGCCCTGTGGCACTGCCGCCAATCATCACGAAGTGATTTGAATACATGGCACACATCAAAAACTCTATTCCTGTCACACTGGGTACTCACCAATCTGCCGCTCTATAACAGATGATAGCACCTCTCATACATCTGGGCCCAACACACCTAGTAAACAAGGACACATGTCAAAATGCTTTGTTTGGATTTCAGTTTGACACTCAACACAAACCCTAGTGAACAAACTCCTACTCCTCAATCTAAATACACCACTGTACAACTGGATGTTTGACTTTCTACAGGCCTGAGATAGTCAGGATGAAGAATTGCTCCTCCCTTCCCATCATCCCCAGCACAGGTGACCTCCCCCCCCCCCCCCCCACTGGGCTGTGTGCTGAAACCACTGATGCTCACTCTACTCACACACGACAAGCACCCGAGTAATCACACTGTCAATATTGCTGACGACACGACTGTAGTGGGGGTCATTGCCAAGAAGATGAGAGGGACCACAGAAATTAGGTGGAAGAGCTCAATGCCTGCTGCCAAACAAATACCCTCCTCATCAATGTCCACAAGATAAAGAAGATGGTTATTCTCACACCACTCACATCCACACCTTTACATCAGTGGCATAGCAGTGGAAACTGAATAGTTTCAAACTCCTGGGAGCAGACATCTTGCACAACCTCTCATGGCCCCAAAACCCATCCTACACAGTCAAGAAAGCTCACCAATGCCTCTACTTTCTGAGGAGGCTGAAGAGAATTGTACTATATGCATTAATAAGAACATAAGAAATAGGAACAGGAGTAGGCCATCTGGCCCATCGAGCCTGCTCTGCCATTCAATAAGATCATGGCTGATCTGGCCATGGACTCATCTCCACCTACCTGCCTTTTCCCTTTAACTCTTAATTCCCCTACTATGCAAAAATCTATCCAACCTTGTCTTTAATATATTTATTGAGGTAGCCTCCACTGCTTCATTGGGCAGAGAATTCCACAGGAACTGGGAAAAGCAGTTCCTCCTCATCTCTGCCCTAAATCTACTCTCCTGAATCTTGAGGCTATGTCCCCCAGTTCTAGTCTCACCTATCAGTGGAACCAACTTTCCTGCCTCTATCTTATCTATCCCTTTCATATGGGATATCTATCCCAATGGCCACACATTTTAATTCCACGTCCCATTGCATTCTGATATGACTATCCATGGCCTCCTGTACTATCAAGATGAAGCCACACTCAGGTTGGAGGAACAACAACTTATATACCAGCTGGGTAGCCTCCAACCTGATGGCATGAACATTGACTTCTCTAACTTCCGGTAATGCCCCTCCTCCACTTCTTACCCCATCCCTGACATATTTAGTTGTTGTTTTTTTTCTCTCTCTCTGCCAATCACCCTGCCTGTTCTCCATCTCCCTCTGGTGCTCCCCCACTCCCCCTTTCTTTCTCCCGAGGCCTCCCATCCCATGATCCTTTCCCTTCTCCAGCTCTGTATCACTTTCGCCAATCACCTTTCCAGCTCTTAGCTTCATCCCACCCCCTCCGGTCGTCTCCTATCATTTCGCATTTCCCCCTCCCCCACTACTTTCAAATCTCTTAGTATCTCTCCTTTCAGTTAGTCCTGATGAAGGGTTTGGCCCGAAACATCGACAGTGCTTCTCCCTATAGATGCTGCCTGGCCTGCTGTGTTCCATCAGCATTTTGTGTGTGTTGTTTGAATTTCCAGCATCTGTAGATTTCCTCATGTTTGCCCTTTCATAACTTGATATGTTTCTATAAGATCTCTTCTCATTCTTCCAAATTCCAACAAGTACAGTCCTAGACAACTCAATTTCTTCTCATAGTCTAATCCCCCAGTCTCTGGAATCAACCTGGTGAACCTCCTCTGCACTGCCTCCAAGGCCAGTATATCCTTTCTCAAGTAAGGAGACCAGATCTGCACACAATACTCCAGGTGCAGCCTCACCAGTACCCTGTATAGTTGCAGCATAACTTCCCTGTTCTTAAATTCAATCCTTCTATCAATGAAGACCAACATTTCATTTGCCTGCTTGATAGCCTGCTGCACCTGCAAACCAACTTTTTGTGATCCATGCACAAGCACTCCCAAGTCCCTCTGCACAACAGCACTATGCAATCTTTTACCATTTAAACAATAACCTGCCATTTCATTTTTCCTTCCAAAGTGGATGACCTCGCATTTACCAGCATTGTACTCCATCCACCAGACCCTTGCCCACTCACTTAACCTATCTATATCTCTCTGCAGACTCTCCATATCTTCTGCACAATTTGCATTTCCACTCAATTTAGTACCTTCAGCAAACTACACTCGGTCTCCTCTTCCAGATCGTTAAATGTTGCGGGCCCAGCACCGCTCACCACTGAATACTCACGGCCTTCTACAGATGCACAGTAGAGAGCATCCTAACATGCCACATCATTGTGTGATAGAGAAACTGCGCTGCAGTGGGCAGGAAGGCTTTACAACAGGTAATCAAAATTACGCAAAGTATCACTGGCACTAGCCTACCCATCATTAAGGACATATATATAAAATGGCACTGGAGAAAGGCCGGATGTATGAGGAAGGATCCTTGCCACCCTGCGCTTCGTCCGTTTGTCCCACTCCTATTTGGAGGAGGCTACGTAGCCCCCATGCCAGGACCACCAGACTCAAAAACTGTTCCTTTCCAGAAGCAGTAGGGTTGATCAACTCCTCCATTAACTAGCTCACTCCTCCACCATTACTTTATAATTTCCTATCAGCATCGTCTAATGTACAGACACTCCTGTACCTAGCGTCACCTTATGTAATCAATGGATATGAGTTAAATTATTTATTTTTACAGTGATTTTATTGTGATTTTTTTATTATTGCGTTCTTTATCTTAGAGTGTTTTCAATATATTGCATTGGGTCTGGAGTAGCAATTACAAACACAAGACAATCATCAAGAGCTGGAAAGCTTGAGGAACACATGCAAAATGCTGGAGGAATTCAGCAGGACAGGCAGCGTTTATGGAAAAGAGTAAACAGTCGACATTTCGGGCCGAGACCCTTCATCAGGACTGGCAAGGAAGAGGGAAGAAGTCAGAATAAGAAGGGGAGGAAGAAGTATAAGGTGGCAGGTGATAGGTGAAACCGGGAGAGGGTTATGGGGTGAAGTAAAGAGCTTGGAAGTTGATCAGTGGAAGGGGGAATCTGATAGGAGAGGACAGAAGACCATGGAAGAAAGGGAAAGAGGAGGGGCACCAGAGGGTGGTGATGGGCCACTTAGAAGAGAATATGTGAGCAGGAAACATGAATGGGGAATGGGGAATGGGGAATGAATTGGGCTTGTATGCACTGGAATTTAGAAGGATGAGAGGGGATCTAATTGAAACATATAAGATTATTAAGGGATTGGACACGCTGGAGGCAGGAAGCATGTTCCCGCTGATGGGTGAGTCCAGAACTAGAGGCCACAGTTTAAGAATAAGGGGTAGGCCATTTAGAACAGAGATGCGGAAAAACTTTTTCACCCAGAGAGTGGTGGATATGTGGAATGCTCTGCCCCAGAAGGCAGTGGAGGCCAAATCTCTGGATGCATTCAAGAGAGAGTTAGATAGAGCTCTTACAGATAGCGGGGTCAAGGGATATGGGGAGAGGGTAGGAACGGGGTACTGATTGTGTATGATCAGCCATGATCACAGTGAATGGCGATGCTGGCTAGAAGGGCCGAATGGCCTACTCCTGCACCTATTGTCTATTGAATGGTGAAGGAGAAGTGGGGGGGGGGGGGGATGGAGTAATTACCGGAAGTTTGAGAAATTGATGTTCATGCTATCAGGTTGGAGACTACCCAGATGGAATATAAAGTGTTGCTCCTGCAGCCTGGCTATGGCCTTATCATGACAGTGTAGGAGGCCATGGACTGACATGTCTGAATGGGAATTGGAAATAGAATTGAAATAGGTGGCCATCGGGAAATCTTGCTTTTTGAGGCAGATGGAGTGAAGGTGCTCAATGAAGTGGTGACAATTATTTTGTTCGCCTTTACAGTTGTGTACTGGGAATGACATTAAACAATCTTGATTCTTGAATTCTGAACAAGACCAAACTGAGTTACAGACAAACAAAATTAAGTAGTTGTCCGCCTGACCACCGAGTGCATCATTCCCTGCTGAGAAACACTTCATTTACTGCAACAGTGAGAAGGATTGTGAGAACGGTGCAGAGACATAAATCTGGAAAATTATCCTGCTTCTGAGACAAAACAATATCAACCTGTTTTTTTTTTAAGTATGACTATAAACAACTAAACCATGTTCAGTTCCTGACCTTTGTGAGATATGGCAAACCTAGATCGGTTCCTTCCTGTCTTTCTCAGCCTCCGATAGTCAGGGTCGACCATGGATGTTGCTTCCTAGCTGTCTAGATATGTAAGCCAGCGGAGCAGAATAAGGAGAGCACGCCGTTGCCCACGTAGCAGGCTCCCCCTCTCCACACGGTTGATGAATCCAAAGGAACGGCAGACGCTGATACAGTTTGGCTCCAGCAACATCATAGGAGTTGCCAGTTAGCATTAAACTCAACATAAGACTCCAGCTCCAGATTTTTCTTGGGGGTTTGCTCCCGAAGCCTTCCTCCATGAGTGGATACAGCCACAAGGCAACGGAGGCATGAGATCAGAGTTTTCCTTCTCCTAAATGAGCTGCCAACCACAGCTGATGAGCCCCATCTGCCCAAAATTGGTTCCTTTATCCTTCTTAAAAAAAAATCAGGAATGCAAGAAAATAAAATGTAGCAAGAACTCCATATGGAGTGAGAAGAACATAAGATTAACTTTGCTAAATCTGTGGGTAAAAGGCAAAGGATAAAATATCATGATGGTGCTTTCATGTCAAACCTTACATCAACCACATAATTGCGAATGATTCTGATATGTCTAACTACTGCTCTACTGGACCCATCTATTTTCTTCTCTTGTTTATTCACCACCCTCTTTTATCTTGGTTTAAGATCCTTTTATCATTTATTCTCTCCATCCTTCAGGGGCTTTCCGTTTAGTTTTCCTCCTCTCTTCTCCACCTGTTCTCTCCTATCTGTTACACCTGTTTGAAAGCTCTTGCTTCTTTGAAATCAAGAAACCTGCTGGGAATTCTCCGCAGGACTGGAACCATCTCAAAAGTTTAAAGTTTGAAAGTTCAAGGTAAATTCTATTATCAAAGTACATATATGTCACCATATAAAATCATGAGATTCATTTTCTTGTGGGCATACTCAGTAAATCTATAGAAAAATAACCCTAACAGAATCTGTGAATAAACTCCTAACTGGGGCATTCAACTAGAGTGCAGAAGACAACAAACTGTGCAAATCCAAACTGAAGAAATAGTAAAAAAAAAATAAGAAGTAAGTATCGAGAATATGAGATGAAGAGTCCTTGAAAGTGAGCCCATTGGTTGTGGCAACATTTTCAATGATAGGGCAAGTGAAGTTATCCCCTTTGATTCAAGAGACTGATGTTTGAGGGGTAGTAACAGTTCCTGAACCTGGTGGTGTGAGTCCTGATACTCATGTACCTTCTTCCTGATGGTAGCAGCGAGAAGAGAACATGTCTTAGATGGTGGGGGTCCCTGATGACTTTCTGCGTCAGTGTTTCATGTAGATGTGCTCAGTGGTTGGGAGGGCTTTACCCGTGATGGACTGTACCTTATACACTACTTTTAGAAGGATTTTCCATCTAAGGACATTGATGTTTCCATACCAGGTGTGATGCAGCCAGTCAATATACTTTCGACTACACATCTATAGAAGTTAGTCAAATTTCTAGATGTCATGCAGAATCTTCACAAACTCTGAAACAAGTAGAGGAGCTGTTGTGTTTTCTTCATAATTTCCCTTACATTCTGGGACCTGAGCAGGTCCTTGGAAATTGCACTACTGAGGAATTTAAAGCTGCCAAGACTCTCTATCTCTGATCCTCCAATGAAGACTAGATCATGGACCTCTGGTTTCCTCTTAATTAGCTCCCTGGTCTTGCTGGTATAGAGTGAAATGTTGTTATGGCACCATTCGGCCAGATTTTCAGTCTCACTCCTATATGCTGCTTCATCACTACCTTTGATTCAGTCTACAACAGTGATGTAGGCTGATCTGTGCTGATGGACATCATGGAGGAGATGTTGCCAAATCAAACTGACTGACGTCTGCAGATGAGGAAATCCTGGATCCAATTGCACAGGGAGGTACTGAGGCCAAGGTATTGGATCTTGTTGATTAGTTTTGAGGGGATGATGGTACTAAATACAGAGATTTAGTCGATGAAGTGCTTCTTGATGTGTACGCCTTTGCAGTCCTGATGTTGGAAGGCTGAGTGAAGAGCCAATGAGATGGCATTTGCAGTGAACCTGTTGCACAGTTGGGCAAGTTGGAACAGATCTAAGTTCCTTCTCAGGCAGGAGTGGATATGTTTCATCACCAACCTCTCAAAACTTCATCAGTGTGGACGTATGTGTTATTGGGTGGTAGTCACTGAGGCAGGTCACCACCCTCTGCTTGGGCACCAGTATCACTGAAGTCTACTTGAAGCTGGTGGGTACCATCTGCCGCCAAAGTGAGAGGTTAAAGCTCTCAGTGAACACTCCAGCCCGTTGATCAGCACAGGTCTTTAGTACTTAATTAGGTACGGCATCCGGGCCAGATGCATCTTGTGGGTTTACTCTCCAGAAGGCTGCTAGCACACCGGATTCAGAGAGTGATATCATAGGATCATCAGGGGATATGAGAGTTTCAAAGGTTCAAAGGTCAAATTTAATGACAGAGAAATATATACAATATTCATCCTGAAATTAAAGAGCAAACACGAGGAAATCTGCAAATGCTGGAAATTCAAAAAACACACACAAAATGCTGGTGGAACACAGCAGGCCAGGCAGAATCTACAAGGAGAAGCATTGTTGATGTTTCGGGCCGAGACCCTTCGTCAGGACTAACTGAAAGGAAAGATAGTAAGAGATTTGAAAGTAGTGGGGGGGGGGGAGGGGGAAATGCGAAATGATAGGAGAAGACCAGAGGGGGTGGGATGAAGCTAAGAGCTAGAAAGGTGATTGGCGAAAGTGATACAGAGTGGAGAAGGGAAAGGATCATGGGACGGGAGGCCTCGGGAGAAAGAAAAGGGGAGGGGAGCACCAGAAGGAGATGGAGAACAGGCAGAGTGATGGGCAGAGAGAGAGAAAAATACAAAACAACTAAACATGTCAGGGATGGGGTAAGAAGGGGAGGAGGGGCATTAACCAAAGTTAGAGAAGTCAATGTTCATGCCATCAGGTTGGAGGCTACCCAGCTGGTATATAAGGTGTTGTTCCTCCAACCAGAGTGTGGCTTCATCTTGACAGTAGAGGAGGTCATGGATAGACATATCAGAATGGGAATGGGATGTGGAATTAAAATATGTGGCCACTGGGAGATCCTGCTTTCTCTGGTGTTTAGCGAAACTGTCTCCCAGTCATGACTTCTCTAACTTCTGTTAATGCCCCTCCTCCCCTTCTTACCCCATCCCTGACATATTTAGTTGTTTGGTTTTTTTCTCTCTCTCTCTGCCCATCACTCTGCCTGTTCTCTATCTCCCTCTGGTGCTCCCCCCCCCCTTTCTTTCTCCTGAGGCCTCCCGTCCCATGATCCTTTCCCTTCTCCAGCTCTGTATCATTTTTGCCAATCACCTTTCCAGCTCAGCTGCATCCCACCCCCTCCGGTCTTCTCCTATCATTTTGTATTTCCCCCTCCCCCACACTACTTTCAAATCTCTTACTATCTTTCCTTTCAGTTAATCCTGACGAAGGGTCTTGGCCGGAAACGTCGACAGTGCTTCTCATTTTAGATGCTGCCTGGCCTGCTGTGTTCCACCAACATTTTGTGTGTGTTGTTCATCCTGAAATGCTTTTTCTTCGCAATCATCCACTGAAACAGAGAAGTGCCCCAAAGAATGAACAACAGTTAAACATGAAAATCCCAAAGTCCCCCCAGCTCCCCACTCCCGCGCATAAGCAGTAGCAAGCAATGATCCCCCCTCTCTCCACCAGCAAAACAAAATGCGCATTGGTACCATCACCAAGCCCAAGTGTGTGCTAAGCAATAGCAAAGACACAGACCAAAGGTACCCCAAAGACTTTGCATTGTATCTGAAATCTGACATACCACAGTTCTCTTTTTCCTGGCAAAGGAGAGAGAGGTGTGCACCACTTTCACAGTGAGCAAGAGACATAACAACACACCGCTGGTTTACAATGTTAAAAGTCTGTTTCGTCGTTTTTTTCAAGTTCTGTGTCCGACCTTGGGTCTTCGGGCCCACAACGAAATATTTTCCGGTCTCCCCGCCGACACGCGAGTCTCCTGTCGTGACACCGACCCTCAATCCACCCGTCTTCAGAGCCCCAAGAGCTTAGGCTTCCGAACGCGATCGAGATTCTCAAGCCAAACCCTTAGCGTGTCGAATAATGGCCTGTCGTAGAACCCCGAGAACAAGTCCCGTTCCCGCAAAGAACTGAAGCCTGCATGTAACTCCAGATCAGGGTCTTCAAAGGAAACCTGAAAGGGAAAAATAAAGATATTAGAGGTAGAAATAGAGCTGTTTTCGAAGATGCAAGCAAAGGAGTCGCCGTTAGGTGCCATCATCCCTCCTAAGCTCTGTTTGTGATGGTTCCTCCATGTTTTGACAGTCGAAGTAACCAGAGACGACATTGAGCTCATCTGGAAGTGAATGTCACCTATGTCACTTGATTTCACCTTATAAGAGGTGATAGAATTCAAGCACTGCCACAACTGTCAAGCATCTGTTGATTGAAGTTTGGTCCAGAATGATCACTTAGCTTGTGAGATGGCTTTCTAGAGATTATTGTAACATTCTTGGTCGCAGGACTCGAATACCACTGACCTGGTCCTCAGCAGTTTGTGGAAAAGAGAAGCAGAATTAACATTTCAGATCAAATACCCTTTTCGTGAAGTGTTTGTTCTGTTTCTTTCTCCACACATGCCTGCTGACCTGTTGAGTATCCTTATCAATTATTGGTTTTAATTCAGATTTCCTCATTCACATTTTGCTTTGATTGCATCTCCAGATTACTTAGATCTAATGGGAATCAATCAGTTTTAAAATGCAACACTCTTTGTTTATCTTCAAAATTCAAAATAGAATAAACATATATTACCGTATACTACCTTGAGTTACAGTCATTGAGTACAGCAGATAAATAGGATCTTCAGCCCATCTAGTTCATGCCAAATTATTATTCAGCCTAGACCCATGGACCTGAATCTGAACCAAAGCCCTCCATGCCCCTCCCATCCAAGTAGTATCCAAAATTCTCTTAAATGTTGAAATTGAAACTGCATCAATTACTTCCAGTGGCAGATCGTTCCACACACACACACATACCCCTCTGAATGAAGAAGTTCCTCCTCATCTTCTTACATTTCACCTTTCACCCTTAACCAATGACCTCTCATTCTAGTCTCAACCAGCCTCAGTGGAAAAAGCCTGCTTGTATTTACCCTATCTATATCCTTCATAATTTTGTATACCGCTGTCAAATCTCCCCTGATTCTCCTACACTCTAGGGAATAAAGTCCTAACCTGAAAGCCCTCACTGGAAATGAGATTGATCTTCTTACAAGGCATTTACAGGGAAAAAAATACAATTGAACTTTATAATAATCACTGTACATAAACAAAATCTGACAGACACCCCTTCCCACTCATGCTGCTCAACTTCGAGTATTCTGGTTCCTTGACCGTTTTGTTCACAAAGTTCAAAGTAAATTTAATATCAAAGTTCATGTATGTCATCATTTATAACCCTGAGATCCATTTTCTTGTCAGCATACTCAATAAGTCTATAGATTAACTATTGTAACAGAGTCAATGATAGAACACCCAACTTCAGCATTCAACCAGAGTGCGGAAGACAACAAACTGTGCAAAAATAAAAAATAATAACAATAAATTAATAAGCAATAAATATCAAGAACATGAGATGAAGAGTCCTTGAAAGTGAGTCCATTGGTTATGGGAACACTTCAATGATGGGTCAAGTGAAATTGAGCGAATTATTCCTTTAGTAGAGCAACTTTTCAATTAGTACAACTACCTCTAGTACTTCTGTGATATCAGTTTTTATTTTTGAAGCGTCTGTGTAGGGATTCGTATTGGCAAGCATAACCCTGCAATCAAAGTCAGAATGAAGACTTAATCCAGTCATAGAGTAGAAAGGTTTGTGAACATGCCTTAGGTTAACACGAGGAAATCTGCAGATGCTGGAAATTCAAACAACACACACAAAATGCTTGTGGAACACAGCAGGTCAGGCAGCATCTTTAAGGAGAAGCACTGTCGACATTTTGGGCCGAGACCCTTCGTCAGGACTAACTGAAAGGAAAGATAGTAAGGGATTTGAAAGTAGTGGGGCGAGGGGGAAATGCGAAATGATAGGAGAAGACCAGAGGGGGTGGGATGAAGCTAAGAGCTGGAAAGGTGATTGGCGAAAGTGATACAGAGCTGGAGAAGGGAAAGGATCATGGGACGGGAGGCCTCGGGAGAAAGAAAGGGGGAGGGGGGAGCACCAGAGGGAGATGGAGAACAAGCAGAATGATGGGCAGAGAGAGAGAGAAACAAACAAACAACTAAATATTGTCAGGGATGGGGTAAGAAGGGGAGGAGGGGCATTAACAGAAGTTAGAGAAGTCAATGTTCATGCCATTAGGTTGGAAGCTACCCAGCCGGTATATAAGGTGTTGTTCCTCCAACCTGAGTTTGGATTCATTTTGACAGTAGAGGAGGCCATGGATAGACATATCAGAATGGGAATGGGATGTGGAATTAAAATGTGTGGCCACTGGGAGATCCTGCTTTCTCTGGCAGACCGAGCATAGGTGTTCAGCGAAACAGTCTCCCAGTCTGCGTCAGGTCTCACCAATATATAAAAGACCACACCGGGAGCACCGGACACGGTATACCACACCAGCTGACTCACAGGTGAAGTGTTGCCTCACCTGGAAGGACTGTCTGGGGCCCTGAATGGTGGTGAGGGAGGAAGTGTAAGGGCAGGTGTAGCACTTGTTCCGTTTACAAGGATAAGTGCCAGGAGGGAGATCGGTGGGAAGGGATTTTGCCTTAGGTTAATATGGTTCTTCAGGTTTTAACCCACTATAAAGTCCTCTACTAGAGTAGTTTGCAGGATTAGGATCCTGCAAACATTCTCTCCTTTTAGACAGGGTAAAACAGTCACAGGTGCCAGCGTGGACGTACGTCTCTACCACAGGAGGTATAAGGAATGCCTTCCCTCTGCTAGCCTGCAGGTCACCCTTTGGCAAGGTGTAGCACCTGCTTAGGCCCCAAGTCAGGGTCACGTGAAGCCATGGGAGCAGGTGGTGGATGGTTATGTGAGCAGCCGGTGCATATCATTAATGGAGAATGTGTGGAGCAGGTTAAGACCTACAAGTATCTGGGAGTACAGTTAGACGAGAAGCTAGACTGGACTGCCAACACAGATGCCTTGTGCAGGAAGGCACAGAGTCGACTGTACTTCCTAAGAAGGTTGGCGTCATTCAATGTCTGTAGTGAGATGCTGAAGATGTTCTATAGGTCAGTTGTGGAGAGCGCCCTCTTCTTTGTGGTGGCGTGTTGGGGAGGAAGCATTAAGAAGAGGGACACCTCATGTCTTAATAAACTGGTAAGGAAGGCGGGCTCTGTCGTGGGCAAAGTACTGGAGAGTTTAACATCGGTAGCTGAGCGAAGGGCGCTGAGTAGGCTACGATCAATTATGGATAACTCTGAACATCCTCTACATAGCACCATCCAGAGACAGAGAAGTAGTTTCAGCGACAGGTTACTATCGATGCAATGCTCCTCAGACAGGATGAAGAGGTCAATACTCCCCAATGCCATTAGGCTTTACAATTCTACCGCCAGGACTTAAGAACTTTTTAAAAGCTATTATTAATGCTTTTTGAGAGGGTGATTTTAGATGCATATCATATTCTTTACTGAGTTAAGTATTGTATGTAATTAGTTTTGCTACAACAAGTGTATGGGACATTGGAAAAAAGTTGAATTTCCCCATGGGGATGAATAAAGTATCTATCTATCTATCTATCTATCTATCTATCTATCTATCTATCTATCTATCTATCTATCTATCTATCTATCTATCACAAGATCTGATTCTGTGACCACTGACGCCTGGCAGACAATCTCTGAAGAGTATTGATATTGGCTTGTAAAAACACGGCCCAGAAGAAGGCAATGGCACACCACTTCTGCAGAAAAATCTGCCATGATCTTCCGTGTGATAAAGGGCGGCACATAATGATGATAATGATGATGATGATAGCAGTCACACCATAGAACATTGCCTTGTTTGAAAGAGATCTCATTTTCCAAGTTTCCTTTTGCATCTCTAGAAAATGAGATCTATTTTTTTTTCAGAGCAATGCAATTTCTAGGTCTACATGATTCTAAGAGAACAGACAAGATGCCTTCTCCAAAGGGGTGCAAAGATGTGGAATCTACCCATGGGTTAGCAAGAGCTAGGATGACATTCAAGATTAAGTTTGCTGGGCTGACAAAACAAAAAACATCTGAAAGAATAAGGAGTCAATGTAAGTACATATCGGAATGGGAATCAGAGGCAGAATTTGTTCATTATTGTCAATATGTGTCAAGATACAGTGAAAAGCTTATCTTGCATACGGTTCATATAGAGCAAGACATTATACAGTGCATCGAGGTAAAGCAAGGTAAAAAAAAATACCAATGCAGAATAAAGTGTAACAGCTACAGAGTAGGTGCAATGCAGGTAAACAATAAAGTGCAAGATTATAATAAGGTAGGTAGTGGGGTCAAGAGTCCAACCAGAGAGTTATTTAGTAGTCTTCTAACAGTGGGGTAGAAGGTGTCCTTGAGCCTGGCCATGCATCCTTCCAGGTTTTTAAATCTTCTGCCTGATGGAAGAGGGGTGAAGAGAGAATGCCCATGGTGGGTGGTGTCTTTGATTATGTTGGCTTGGAATGAGTTGGTTTGCTTACCTGAAGGACAAATAGAGTCATAGAACTGTAGAGTAATAGAAAAATACAGGGCAGAAACAGGCCCTTTGGCCCATCTGGTCGGTGCTGAACCATTTAAACTGCCTACTCGATCAACCTGCATTCATGCCATAGCCCTCCATGCCCCTATCATCTCTTTAACATTGAAATGAAGATCACGTGCACCACTTGCACTGGCAGTTCATTGCCATTCTCATGACTCTCTGTGCAAAGAGGTGTGTCCTCATGGTCCCCTTGAACTTTTCACCTTTCACCCATAACCCATGACCTCTTTGTAGTCCCACCCAAACTCAGTGGAAAAAGCCTGCTTGTATTTACCCTATCTATACCACTCTTAATTTAGTATATCTCTATTAAATTTCCCCTCAATCTTCCACATTCCTAGTCTAATAGTCCTAATCTATTCAATCTTTCCTTATAACTCAAGTCCTCAATCCCAGCAGCATCCTTGTAAATTTTCTCTGTACTCACTCAACCTTATTTACATCTTTCCTGTAGGTAAGTGACCAAAACTACACTCAATACTCCAAATTAGGCCTCACCAATGTCTTACTTAATTTCAACATAACATTCCAAATGTAATGTAACAAGACCCAAAGACCTATTGCATTTACCCAAATCAACTTACCTATCTAAAACTCTTATCAGCATCAGCATCATTAATGGCATCACAATGTAATTCCAGGAATGGAAACCCCATTCCTGATTTATTAACCAGAATCTGAACTGTTACTTCTGTAACTCAGAACATGCCCTTCTGTTCATCTCAAAGAGCTTTGCTCATCGAGTGCTGGTTACTTGTCTCAATTTCTTGTTGCCCTTAAATTTGAGCTAACTGCTGGAAAGCCCCGCTTGAGTAAAATTGTCCATTCCTGAAAGATTTTTATAGGGCTCTAATTACATTCCATTTCTCCAGGAAGTAAGTCCAAGGAAGGACTGTCTTTGACCTCAATCATGCATAAATATCATATTATAAGGACTGATAGAAGTTCAACATTGGCTCAGGTACCTTGGCTATGCAAACTAGCATTTTGTTCATTTTCTCTTTTTTTCTGTCATTATTTTCATTTTAATAAACATTCTACAATAAAACCCAAAGATATAATTTCTGCTTTGTTGGCTAAAGTATGCTGAAATGTTAATCCACAACATGATCAACATTAAATCTTACACTTGCATTAATCCTTGTTAAATTCCATCTACCATCACTTTCTAGTGGCTGTAAAAAGATTGTTAACAGCTATATAAAAGAATCCTTACATTCAAAAAAATAGACACGGTAGAAAACTCCTAATTAGATATTTTTAATTTACACCTTTCAAGACAGACTAATATCTTCACAGTGTCTGCACCAACGTCAGTGCTGAGTACTTTAATGACAATGTTAAAGACACAGATAACAGAAGTCTATTTCAATACTGAGTATTTGTCACACTTCTTGTTTTTCATATAATTAGGAAAAAGTTGTGGCTTAGTCAGCTATGATAAACTGTGAGAAAACAGTGAATAGGTGATGATTCTTACATATGAGACTGTGAAAGCAAAATAGTGAAAATTAAAATTGACAGGATACCTAAAGACGTTTGAATCCCATTTAGAAAAGAGTGACCTAATTTCATCCCACCCAACCTTGCCTGCATAGACTTGAGTAACAAAAAAACTATTAATTAAAATTAACTTAGCAGCAACCATCTTTTGAGGAAGTGAATTTTGAGGTCTTATGCTTACTGACCTACATAGGCTCTCAATACACAAATGGATTGATATTAAAATTTTTATTGCACATATTCAAATCCCCAAATTAAATATGTCAGTCATTCAATAGTTTCATTCATGATCATTATTCCAAATCTCTGGAAACCATAGCTTTTAATCTTTTCATTGAAATGATCTTAATTTTTTTTGTTTTTTTTTAACGCAAGGACAGGTTTGAAGTTCTTGTTTCCATTTGTACGATTTGTTTGTCTTTTGTACGCGAGGGTCTTGATGTTCTTGTTTCTGTTTATGCTTTTTATTTTTTGTGAGTGTGTGTAGGGGGGTTAATGTTTTTCTTTGAACAGCTTCCATGGTTTTCTTTGTTTCGTGGCTGTCTGGAGAAGATGAATCTCGGAGTTGTATACTACGTACATACTTTGACAATAAATGTACTTTGAACTTTTGAGAACATTTGAAAACACTTTTAATTTTCATTGTATCCACTGTTTTGTTAAATTTACACTCCTTTCTAACTGCCTACCTATTGAAAGTGAAAGTCTGTCTTGTGTGTATTTCACATGTAAAAATATGGTGATAAAATGAAAGGTCAGAATCAATCAAGTTTTGACATTGATGCACAGTGATTTCCTTCCTCAACTATCACAATCTTTCATTCCTACATTTCAACTATTATGAAATAGATTCTTCAATCGAATTTCAAATGAATAACACTGTAATAAAACAAAGACCATTCATTGAGAAAGCTCATTTTGAGATGTTCATTAGAATGCACCAAGTGTACGAAGACAGTCTCCAAGTTGCAGAGATGGCATTTTTCCCAGGCTTCTTCAGTGCTGGTCGTAAAGGCTGAAGGAGTGACTACTACTTTATAGTACCCATCGTCTGATGGTGATGTAAGCGGCAGAGCACACACTCAGTGGCTGTAACCAAACTGGTCATGCTCAGTCCATTTGAAGCACAATCCGCTTAGGTCTAAAGCAGAGCACTGTGAGAGGCCTTGTACACAATGCACACTGAAGGAAGGTATTCACAGACTGTCAGATCCGCAGTGAAGCATGAGACTAAAGGATATCCCACTAAGTGCGTAGACTTTTCCCACTCTTCAATGACATAATGTGGGAAATAGATCAACAATCCTTGTGTACTTAGTTACAATAGACGAAACATCATTCCATTTATCAAACTGCTTCCACATAGACTGGCAAAGAATAGTGCAAAATTACCAAGGGAAAGCTGACAGCACATTAGAATAATTTTGAATGTAAAATTTTTGGCTGGTAAATGTGCACTCGGCCATTTCGGAGATGTTTCCTTGCGTAAACCGAGCTGTCTGAATTTAAAACAGGAATCAGAAATTGAGTCTTCAGCATTTAATTAATCAGGATTTACAATGGAACAAATCTGTAGTGACCTTTGCTGACAAGGATTACCATATATAGTCAGTTGGGGTTATTTGGCAGCACTGAGATAGTGGCACTGAGTGCTGGAGATAAATGGTGAATTTTATTCCATCACATAATATGACAGAAAGTGGTCTTTCCTTAACATTTTGTTTTATCACACAAATTAAATATTTAGTATATTGCAGATGGGTTCAGTAATGAACCTGTGAATATTCAGTATTTATGACCTCTTATGTGCTGGAACATATATCAATATTTCTTGAATGAGTCTGAGATCTATGTATATATTGCTATAATTCTATTCTTAGGGTTGTAAAGTAAGCTTTAAAAAAATATTCACACTTCTTTACTTTCATGCGATTTGTTTGCAAGGATTTTAAAGGCTATAATTCACAGACCAAAACATACTCTTTCAGATTATTGATCTACAAAGCAGTCAGAAGGGAAAAAAATGGAAATTTATATTTAAGTATTCAAATCAAGATATTGATATTCAAAAATTGTGTTTGCTGCAAAAATTAATGATAAAAAATAAACAGCTCACATCAAGACATTTGCGACAATGATCTTCATGGTTTTCTGTGCAGTACTAGTTCACAGTGCCCAAGAAAATAACCCCCCCATTTACCATGAAATTGACTTTGAAAAGAGGATCAAAGTCACAGCTAATAAAATTTAAGTAGTCATCTACAAAAAGGCCTGATATTGTGAAAGAATGAAGCAACAGGTGGAATGAGTGTTCATCCCACATTTTAAGCAGGTATCCATTAAGAAGTACTTAATAATAATTTAATAGCAATCTGTACAATATTCCCTAAAACTAACTACATTCTAAGAACACAAAGTGTTGGCAACTCAACAAAAGATAAGGAGCATTAAATAAAATCTCACATTGGTTAATCTGATGGAATTTCCTGAGCTCTGAAGCTTTCCCTTGGAGAAGGTTTGTTATACCAACTAATATTTTATCATTGCTGAGCGCTCTTGACAACCACCCCCATCTCTATGAGTATCCAGGCTTACTTGCTAAGCCAAGAGGTTATTATCGTTCAGTCTGTCTCATTAAGAGCATTGTGAACTCTTAGGCCAAGCTGAATAAAGATTAATCAGTGTGCAGCACAACAGGCAGCTGTTATTCATACTCCAATAGTTGCTTTCTGGCCGAGAGTCAATACAATAGGAATATTGTACCTTGTCAGCAATGATGCTGAATGACAGTAACTTTTTTATTCAGAGTGCCAACGACCACATCAAAATAGATCTAGAATACTAATTACAGATTTAATAAATTCAAGACAGTTTTGAAAACAAATAGATGTGTTTAGTTCTGTTAAGAGTAGCAAAAGTGAAAGTAAAACATTATATTTTGTTTCCATAAATGTTTAGTTCAATTTGAAGAGATGCTGCCCTAACTTTAAGCAGCATGATGTTATTTAGTAGGTAGTTAAAGGCCAAACAATGAACTGCATTTAAATAGCAACATCAGGTCTCTGATACTACAGCAACTCAACTCAACAATGACTAGGAAACTTGCCTAATCATATCCTCCCTAATTTTAGTCCTGAAGATTCTGTAGCTCTGATTAAACTCTTCTTTTCCTTAACAACATCAAAATGCAAGACAACCGGTATTTTCTTTGTTCAGTTGCTATGGGATTTTCCTTGCCACTGCCATGATATTTCTCTGCTCAGCATTAACTTTCATTCCTTAAGAAAACTGCACTATGAAGCCCTGATCTGTTTCAGCTTCAAGCTTACCAATCCATACTGGAATTCTGACAGAATAAATTTCCTTTTAAATAAGGAAATGGCATTATTCCTTTTAAACAGGAGATATTAAAGTATTTTATGTTCTTACAAGTAACAAGTTCAATTGCTCTGTTTGCAGGACAGTGGAAGAAGTGGGACTTGTACATTTTTTGTGGCATTTTCTTTTATATACGGTTTTGGTCTAACCTCTCCCACAGCTTAATCTTTGCAAAGTTCAGACAAAAACCAGTGCTGTGCATACAAATTAAAATACAGAGCTACTTGGCTGTGAAAATGATTGTACTTCACTAAACCGTTGCTGCTGAACATTTGTATGAGCTGGTTAATCGTCATAGCAACGAACACAGGAAAAGTAACCAGACCTTTTAGATATCAAAAAAATCTCATCTAGCCATAATTCAGTACTTTCTCATCAATTAAAATATAGAAAATAAATATTCCATTGCATTGATGTAGACATTGATGAAGTCCCATTACATTATGTAGAAGTTAAATGGTAATTATAGATTGAATGAATAAATTAACACTTGAACTATATCCCAAAATTACCAGAGAACTCAGAATCACAAGACAGAGTAGTGTTGTGCATCATTAGCATTACCCATTTTAAGTACCCATTTTTCTTTATTGCTGGATTGAAACTAAATTTTTATGATGGATTTTTAAAAAATGTGATATTGAAAACTGGCAGGATAAATGTAACAACAGGTTCAACTAAAGTGCACATCTTCTGACAGCACTAATCGCTTGTGCTGTCATTTTTATCCTTTTGAAACATAAATTTGACTACCACAACACAGGAGAGAGATGAACTTACCTGGATAATCCTTTGGCTTTTCTTAAATTCTACCTGAAACACAGTGCATTCATGTACAAGGTATGAGGTTTCAGATTATCACACATAAGCATAATCACAAGCTATGGATTCATTTTCAAGGACTCTTCATTTTATGTTCTCAATATTTATTGCTTATTTATTATTATTATTATTATTATTATTATTATTATTATTATTATTACTTTCTTTTTGTATTTACACACTGGCTGAATGCCCAAGTTGGTATGGTCTTTCATTAATTCTGTTAAGGTTGTTATTCTATGGCTTTATTCAGTATGCCTGCAATACAGGGTTGGATATGGTGACATATATGTACTTTGATAATAAATTTATTTTGGAAAACATCTTTAGAGTACTGGGGAATTAATACCACATCCTCAGCAGGAAAATGCATTGTGTGGAACACACTCCACCATACATTACTTGGAGTCTGGTCCTGCACACAGGCACCTCCATTCTGATTAATGTCCATCTGCTCCACACTTTACCAAAATGTACCATCACGCTACAATTAAGAACCTGGAGATATACCAGCATAACTACAAATCGCTGTTTTTCAAATTGGGCTTGCTTTATGAGCACATACATCCCGACTTCATTATCCTCCCCGGTCTTCATGCTGAATTTCATTCAAGTAATGAAATATCAAGTGCCAGATCTCTTCCAATAATTAGATGCATAAGGAGTCCATTGGAAGAAGCACAACACATAAGAAAGCATGAAATTAATCCAGCTAATTTCCTAAGGGAAAACAAAAACTAATATAACTGATGTTCTAAAACCCTTGCATAGCATCTCATTCTGAATCATTGACTTCTCATACATTCTATCTGAACACACATACTAAGCAATTCACCCACTTGGTATGATTTTCTGTGATCTCACTGACTCAGGAATAGTAACATGTAATGCAAAGACCAATTGGTCCTTCAAAGTCAGACTCTTTGTTTGAACCAAAGACCAGTTAACTTGTGTTTCACCAAAGATCCTTGTTCTGAGCACCAGCATCAGCCTAATCCAGCAGAGGTACCTTCCATTAACACGTACAACACGCAGGAGGAACTCAGCAGGTCGGGCAGCATGCGTTGAAACGAACAGTCAACGTTTCAGGCCGAGACCCTTCATCAGGACTGAAGAAGGAGGGGGCAGGGACCCTATAAAGAAGGTGGGGGAAGGGGGGGAAGGTGCCAGGTGAAAAACTAATCAGAGGAAAGATCAAGGGATGGGAGAGGGGAAGAAGGGAGGGGATAGGCAGGAGAGATGAAGAAGGAATGTAAGGGGAAAGCACTATGGGTAGTAGAAGAAGGCAGAATCATGAGAGGTGATAGGCAGCTAGAAGAGGAGACAGAGTGAAGGTAGGATGGGGGAAGGGAGAGGGAGCAAATTACCGGAAGTTGGAGAATTCGATGTTCATACCAAGGGGCTGGAGACTACCCAGACGGTATATGAGATGTTGTTCCTCCAACCGAAGTTTGGCCTCATCATGGCAGTAGAGGAGGCCATGTATGGACATATCCGAATGGGAATGTGAAGCAGAGTTGAAGTGGGTGGCAACCGGGAGATCCTGTCTGTTATGGCGGACGGAGTGGAGGTGCTCGACAAAGCAGTCCCCCAATCTGCGTCGGGTCTCGCTGATGTAGAGGAGGCCGCACCAGGAGCACCGGATGCAATAGATGGCCCCAACAGACTCACAAGTGAAGTGTTGCCTCACTTGGAAGGACAGTTTGGGGCCCTGAATGGTGGTAAGAGATGAGGTGTGGGGACAGTTGTAGCACTTACGCTTGCAGGGATAAGTACCAGGTGGGAGATCTGTGGGGATGGACGTGTGGACCAGGCAGTCGCAGAGGGAACGATCCCTGCGAAAAGTGGAGGGGGTAGAGAGGGAAAGATGTGCTTGGTGGTGGGGTCCTGTTGAAGGTGGCAGAAGTTGCGGAGGATAATATGCTGGATCCGGAGGCTGGTGGAGTGGTAGGTGAGGACAAGGGGAACACGGTCCCTGTTGTGGTGACTGGAGGATGGGGTGAGGGCTGAAGTGCAGGAAATGGAGGAGATGCGGGTGAGGCAGAAGGGATACCACGATTCTTAAAGAAAGAGGACATTTGAGATGTCCTGGAACAGAAAGCCTCATCCTGGGAGCAGATGCGGCAGAGATGGAGGAACTGGGAATAGGGAATAGCATTTTTACATATGGCAGGGTGGGAAGAGGTATAGTCAAGGTAGTTATGAGAGTCCATCGGTTTATAGAAGATGTCAGTGGACAGTCTATCTCCAGAGATGGAGACCGAGAGATCGAGAAAGGGGAGAGAAGTGTCTGAGATGGACCAAGTGAATTTGAGGGCTGGGTGAAAGTTAGAGGCAAAGTCGATGAAATTGAGGTATCTTCCATCCTGCCTTCTGTCCCACAGTTGGCTTTAAGGACTGTTTCCTATAGCGAGAGAGTCTAGGGCCAGAGAGCACAACCTCAGAATAAAGAAACATCCATTTAGAATGAAGATGAGGGAGAATTTGTTTAGCCAGAAGGTGGCGAATCTGTGGAATTCATTATCACAAGTAACTGTGGAGGCCAGTTTATTGGGTTTATTTAAGGTTGATCGATTCTTGATATATCTTGACAATAAACTGGACTGGTCAAAGAACACTGAGGCTGTCTACAAGAAGGGACAGAGCCGTCTCTATTTCCTGAGGAGACTGAGGTCCTTTAACATCTGCCGGACAATGCTGAGGATGTTCTACGAGTCTGTGGTGGCCAGTGCTATCATGTTTGCTGTTGTGTGCTGGGGCAGCAGGCTGAGGGTAGCAGACACCAACAGAATCAACAAACTCATTCGTAAGGCCAGTGATGTTGTGGGGGTGGAACTGGACTCTCTGACGGTGGTGTCTGAAAAGCGGATGCTGTCCAAGTTGCATGCCATCTTGGATAATGTCTCTCATCCACTTCATAATGTACTGGTTAGGCAAAGGAGTACATTCAGCCAGAGACTCATTCCACCGAGATGTAACACTGAGCGTCATAGGAAGTCATTCCTGCCTGTGGCCATCAAACTTTACAACTCCTCCCTCAGAGAGTCAGACACCCTGAGTCAATAGGCTGGTCCTGGACTTATTTTCACTTGGCATAATTTACTTATTATTATTTATGGTTTTATATTGCTATATCTCTACACTATTCTTGGCTGGTGCAACTGTAACAAAACCCAATTTCCCTCGGAATCAATAAAGTATGTTTGTCTGTCTGTCAAGGCATGAAAGGTTACGGGGAGAAGGCAGGAGAATGGAGTTGAGGGTGAAATGGATCAAAAAGCAAAGAGGATTTGATAGGCTGAATGGCCTAATTCTGTTCCTATGTCTTATGGTCTTATCTTCTGCTCAAGCCAGTATAAACTTCTGTAGACTTCCCAGATGTCAGGTTACACTAAGTTAACAGTCAAATGAAATGAAGACATTCATTGCCAGAAGTAGAATAATTTTTATATACCTGCTTCATTTTTGCTTTTTTGTTTAAATACATGCATGAGGTCTGACATAATAAGTGTTTACGTACAAGATTTTGTTTTTAAATGGGTCTCAAGTGATACTAGCTGGCTATGAACAAAGATATGTATAAACATTCAATGACCTCTCTAATGGTGATACCTTAGGCAGGTAAGGCTGCGCCACTTGTTGAAGCAAAATTTTAAACACAAGAGGTTCTGCAGAAAGTGGAAATCCTGAGCAACACTCACAGAGTGCATGGGGATCTCAGCAAGCCAGGCAGCACCTATGGAGGAGAATAAACAGAGGAAAATTTGGGCCAAGGTCCTTCATCAAGTTGTGAAAGGTTCAATTCTGCTGCTGTCTGTACGTCTCCCTGAGACTGTGTGGGTCCCTCAGGGGGCTGTGGTGTCCTCTGCATTCCAAACATATATAGGTTACTAAGTTAATTGGCCGCATGGGTGTAATTGGGAGGTGTGGGCTTGTTGGACTGGAAGAACCGATTATTGTGATGTATCTCAAAATTTAAAAAATATACTGTATCGTTAATTTTTATGTCTTTATTTATGAACTAATCTTTGATAGTTCATCTGTTGCTTATAATGAAGAAATTTGTTTAAGATAAATGACAATTTAACTTCATATGCAGGGAATTTTCAACAGTTTGACTTTTTTTTGTAAAATGGATTGTTCAAACTGATTCCTGCACTCATATTCACCTAATTAGTAGACTAATTAAAACTCTGACAAAATACCCAAGTAGGTAAAGTTTTATTTTAATGATCCTTATTTTAATGATGTATAGATCATAGATCATACATAGTGCTAAGGAGAGTTATTGCTCTAAAACAAATAGATCCATACATTACACTTCTTCACCCTTTTAGATCAATGAAATATAACTGTATATGTACAAAACACTCAATTTCCCCTTCATGAACTCATATTCCAAATAAACATGTTTTCACAATAACAGTCCATAACTAACTTCACAGTTCTAAAGATTCAGTCTTTTGGGTGGCGCTCTGTGTCTTTCAGGAGAGCATCCCTGGATTTGTGGAGTGGTATAAGGTTTGGCAGGTAGTTTGTCAACAGCAATATTCTTGTTGCATCTCTGGACCTGTGGGTTTTGTAGGTGTCTTGCCTAAGTCAACGTTTTCAGTTCCCATGCCATGTTGCTGTCAGTGATATGATCATCAGTGAGAGGTAAGAACAGTGACTGTAATGCCCCCGCCTTGTAATTGCAATCGACTCAGATGGGTCTTTGGTTGAGCATCCGATATCTACTCCACATAACGTCTCCATGCCTGATCTCCAACATCTACTGTGTACATCAGTGGTCCAATTCTTGTCGCTATCCTACCGGGTGTCCACCTGTCCTCTCAGTAATCACGTGCTAGGACTTCCTGCCCAATCTCAAAGCTTCTTGCTGCTTAAATTAGCAACTGGCTGAGCAGCTTATTTTGTGCTTTCCTCCGTAGATCTGGTTTCAGGAGGTCTATGTGAGATCTCGGATTCTTGCTCATGAAAAGCATCGCAAGTGTTTGATCTGTCATCACCTGAACAAAGTTCTGTTATACAAAAAGGAAGTTGTCCGTTTTGTGTTGTAGAGAAATGTGTTCCTTGTCCATAGCATTAAGCGACTTCTTGAAGGTTTGGATAAACCTTTCAGCTAACCCGTTCATTGTGGGGTGGTGAAGAGCTAACTTAAAATATCTGATGTGTTTTTCTTTATGAACAGTTGAAATTCTTCTAACATATATTGTCGTCTGTAGTCACTCATAATTGTCGTGGTCCCGTCTGGCAATTCCCCATTACCTCTTTAATTGGCCCCTAACCCCCTTGCCTGATTTCCAATCATTCCCAATTCAGCAAATTAAACACACCTGCTTCCCATCAGTAACTGCAGGATAAAAAACCCTGAGAACACATCAAGGAACTGCTAGTTTGTTGGTTAACTCTTGTATGAGTAACCTTGTTTCATGGTTATTTAGGACTGGCAGTTATAAGTTCTGCATTGTCTCCAGGATTCTCCATGTGAATCTTGTCTCTGTATAAAGACTCTCTGAGATACTGGCTCTCTGTTTGCAGTGGTGCTAATGCCTAATGACTCTGCCTCAGTGCCTGTGTCCTGTACCTGGGTTTGCCCCCAGCCATGTCCTTGTGACAATAATTTGTTCTGGTAAGCTGCTTCTAGTGAAAATAGTCCTCAGGGCAGAGATGGTCTTAGTTGAGGTGGTTGACTGCATTGATATAACTTCTGGCCACTTCAAATGAGCATCCACAGCAATCAGAAACATGGGGTCCATGAATGGCCCAGCAAAGTCAATATGTACTCTTTGCCATGGTGACGATGGCCACTCCCACTGGTGTAACAGCACCTGGGGGTGGGGGGGGGGGAGATGCATTTTGAACTCTTTAGCCTACCGAACAGCTTTTCACTAAGTCTTCAATCTGTTTATATATTCCCGGCCACCACACGTAGCTCCATGTGAGACCCTTCATCTTGACCGTACCCAGGAGTCATTCATGCAGATTCTGTAACACTCCGGTGTGCAGTTTACAGGGAACCACAACACAAGACCCACATTTTATTTTTTGGCATACTGACAGTTGGTCTCATCTCGCTGAGAAGTCTGGTTACCAAGAGCTGGCCATCCATGCATGGTGATTTCATAGATGTTTGACCGTATTGGGTCATTCCTTGTTTCTCTTTGTATTTCCAAATTTGTTACTGGCAACTATTCCACAAATGTGGTCTGGAAAACGTCTGCTGAGACATTGTATGAAGACTTCTTCAATTGCCAAACAGTGGAAGATGAGACAGGCCATCAGCATTGCTGTGTTGTTTGAGTGTGATGAGTTTAGAGTCATTGTAACCAGATGGCAGACATCACTGGAATTCCCTTCCTGGTATTGAAAATGACGTAAGTGGCTGGTGATCTGTCACTAGCGTAAACATTTGTCTGTAGAAGTAATGGTGGAACTTCTTTATTCCCCATACTAGACTAAGGACCTTTTGGTTGATCTGTGCATTGCTGTGTTCTGTGCTTGTCAGTGATCTTGAAGCAAACACAATCAGACGTTCAGATCCATCTTTCATGGTATACGGCTCCAATGCCTTAAGGAGACACATTGGATGCCAGTCTGATGGGCAGGGATGGCTCATAATGCGTGAGCAGTTCATCAGATGTTAATAGTCTCTTTATTTTCTATGTTAGTAGCCTCTTTCACATCTTTCTGATCATTCCTACTGTGCTCCTGTCTGTAACAATGTGTTCAATGGATGCAGCAGTGTTTGGGAGAAACCGGTGGTAGTAGTTTACCATATATATTCTGAATTCTGACTTATTTTCCAGTTTGGGTTTCACTTTTCAACACAAAGCTCTAACTGCTGTGTTTGACCTCCATGCATCACTCTCACTCTCAATTTGCCTTTGGAAGACACTTTTTGCCTGTGTAGGTCTTTAAAATCACTGAGCTCTTCTCTAAGGGTCTGTTGTTGTCAGTCTTGGAAATGATAGACACAGCTGACACTATTTCCAGCTCCATTTCCTTATGATTTTGTGATTTGCTTCAGTATGACTGCTCACCAGTATCAGGCTCTATGTTGTCTGTTTCACATTCGGACACTTTATGCACTTCCTTAGCTTTGTGTGTGAAACTTTTCACTTGGTGTGGTTTTTCTCTTTGTGCTTTTTGTCAGTCTTCCACATTCCCTCTACGTGACCTTGTCTGTGACACTTTCTACAAACTTTCTTTGAACCAAAAGTCATTTGCATCATGGAAGGATTTGCCACATGACATCTTTGCTTTTTTGACGATTCAGGGACATTTTGAGCATTTCGCATTTTAACCTTCTCTTCAGTAGTTCTGCTGTATTCTTTGCTGCAGCTTCTAACAATATTGCCAATGCTCGTTCTAAAGTTAGGTCTCTTTCTGACAGTAGCCTCTTTAGAGTGCTTTGACTATGCATGCCACATACAATCCTGTCCCTTAATGCATCAGAAAGTCCATCTCTAATGTCACAGTATTGGGAAAGTTTGCACAGTCTGGAATGTATTCAGAAATGCTTTCATCCTTTGACAGGTTCCTTTTGTAAAATCTAAATATCCCAGCTATTACCAGCATTTTAGGACTCCAGTGACTTTGTAAAATTGTAGCAATTTCGTCAAACATCTTTTCAGGAGTTACTAGGTTGCCTAAGAGACTGTATATTCTCGCAGCAATGAAGCTTTCTTTTGCTCATCCACGTTGTTCGCCTTAGAATACAAATCAATCCTCTCAATATGACTCCCAACCTTCATTAGCATTAACAAATTCATCATCTCTCCTTACTGAAGCCATTGCCACATTATTTTCACTTTAACTTTGCTCATTGCATCTTTCACTGTGTACTGTTACTCACTCATCTTTTTCTTAGCGTCCATGATGACTTTCTGTGTTTAAATCTTTCCTCTCACTTTCGTCCCTTATCTGTCAGTGCAGTTGGTGATATTCTCTGGCATTTAGGTTCGTCTTCATTGCTATTTTGTTGTCCGTGCACAATGACATGTCAATTAAATAAAACACACAGGAGATGGCTTTAACTGGTGTATTCACATTGCAGCAAGGGGGAGAGAGAACAATGCACATGCACAGACAACAGATCGTACATTGTGCTAAGGGGAGTCATTGAACTAAAACAAATAGATCCATACATTACTAAGCTAATTTGGCAGGGTATAGGAACTGGCGTGATAGTGCTGAAGATGAGGTAGTTGGGTTACAAACAGAGGCAATGTGTAGTGAGACTCCTAGCAAGGAGAGACTGATGATAGGGCAAAATTGCAGATAACAGGATGAGATGCCACATAAAAGGCAAACAAAATGGAAAAGGTGAATACAGGACCAAAGGTGTTACATTTGAATGTGTGTAGTATATGGAATAAGGTCGATGAACTTGTAGCACAGTTACAGATCGGCACATATAATGTTACAGGCATTGCTGAATCATGGCTGAAGCATGATTACAGCTGGGTGCTTAATGTCCAAGGATACACATTGTATCAAAAGGATAGGCAGGTAGGCAGAGAGGATGGCAATAGTAAGGATGTGGTCTACAAGTTACAAGGGGAGATAGAAAATGCCTACCAAAAGGGCAGTGTTACAATAGTCAATATGCAGGTAGATAGGGAAAATTAGGTTGGTGTGGGATTCCAAGAGGCAGAGTTTCTAGAAAGCCTATGAGATGGCTTTTTACAGCAGCTCATGGTTGAGGTCACTAGGGGATCAGAATTGTGTGTTGTGCGATGAACTAGAATTGATTAGAGAGCTAAGGGAAAAGAATCCTTCAGGGCAGGTGATCATCTCATCGACTTCACCCTGAAATTTGAGAAGGAGAAGCTAAAGTCAGATGTATCATTATTACAGTGGAATAAAAGAAACTATAGAGGCATGAGAAAGGAATTGGCCAGAATTGATTGGAAAAGAACACTGGCAGGAATGACGGCAGAGCAACAATAGCTGGAATTTCTGGAAGCAATTTGGAAGGTACGGGATATGTACATCCCAAAGAGGAAGAAGTATTATAATGGCAAGATGGCACAACCAAGAGAAGTCAAAGCCAACATAAAAGTCAAAGAGAGCATATAATAGAACAAAAAGTAGTGGGAAGCTTTTAAATGCCAACAATGAAAGTCATTAAGAAGGTAAAGATGGAATAGATAGATAGATAGATGGATAGATACTTTATTCATCCCCATGGGGAAATTCAACTTTTTTTCCAATGTCCCATACACTTGTTGTAGCAAACCTAATAGCATACAATACTTAACTCAGTAAAAAATATGATATGCATCTAAATCACTATCTCAAAAAGCATTAATAATAGCTTTTAAAAAGTTCTTAAGTCCTGGCGGTTGAATTGTAAAGCCTAATGGCATTGGGGAGTATTGACCTCTTCATCCTGTCTGAGGAGCATTGCATCGATAGTAACCTGTCGCTGAAACTGCTTCTCTGTCTCTGGATGGTGCTATGTAGAGGATGTTCAGAGTTTTCCATAATTGACCGTAGCCTACTCAGCGCCCTTCGCTCAGCTACCGATGTTAAACTCTCCAGTACTTGAATGTAAGCTAGCCAATAATATTAATAAGGATACCAAAAGTTTCTTCAGATACATAAAGTGTAAAAGAGAGGTGAGAGTGGATATCGGACCACTGGAAAATGATGCTGGAGAGGTAATAATGGGGAACAAGGAAATGGTGGATGAACTGAATAAGTATTTTGCATCATCTTCACTGTGGAAGACACTAACAGTATGCTGGATGTTCCAGGTGTCAGCGGTTATGAAGTGTCTGAAGTTATCATTACTAGATAGAAGGTTTTTGGGAAACTGAAAGGTTTCAAGGTAGTTATGTCACCTGGACCAGATGCTGTACACCACAGGGTTCTGAAAGAGGTGGTTGAAGAATTTGTGGAGGAATTAGTAATGATTTTCAAGGCTCACTAGATTCTGGAATGGTTCCAGAAGTCTGGAAAATTGCAAATGTCACACCACTATTCAAGAAGGGAGAGAGCCAGAAGGCCAGTCAGTCTGACCTCAGTGGTTGGGATAATGTTGGAGTTGATTGTTAAGGATGTAGTTCCAGCGTACTTGGAGGCACATAAGAAAATAAACTGTGGTCAGCATGGTTTCCTCAAGGGAAAATATTGCCTGACAAATTGGTTGGAATTCCTTGAGCAGGAAAGACAAAGGAGAATCAGTTGATATTGTATACTTGGATTTTCAGAAGGTCTTTGACAAGATAACACATGTGAGGCTGCCTAAAAAACTATGATCCCATGGTATTACAGGAAAGATTCTCACATGGTTAAAGCAGTGGCTGATTGGCAAGAGGCAAATTGTGGGAATAATGGGTGACTAGTGGTGTTCCACAAGGGTCTGTGTTGGGAATGATTCTTTTTGTTATATGTCAATGATTTGGATGATGGCTTTGTTGCAAAGTCTGCAGATGGTATGAAATCCTTGTGCAGGATTCCCTAAAGGTTAATTTGAAGGTTCAGTCTGTGGTGAGGAAGGCAAATAAATGTTAGCATTCATTTCAAGAGGACTGGAATATAAAAGCAAGGATGCAATGTTGAAACTTTATGAAGCACTTGAGAGGCCTCACTTGGAGTATTGTGAGCAGTTTTGGGTCCCTTATCTTAGAAAGGTTGTGCTGAAACTGGAGAGGGTTCAAAGGACATTCACTAAGCTGATTCCAGGATTAAACAGCATGTCATATAAGACCGTTTGATGGCTCTGGGCCTGTATTCACTGGAATTCAGATGAATGGGGGGGGGGGGGGGGTGACCTCATTGAAATCTATCTAATAGTGAAAGGACCTGATAGAGAGGATATGGATATTTCCTAGGGTGTAAGTGTCTAAGACTAGAGGACAGAGCCTCAGAATAGAGGGGCACCCTTTTAGAATGGAGATGAAAGGGATTTTTTTTTTAAACCAGGAAGCAGTGAATCTGTGAAATTCATTGCCACAGGCAGCTGTGGAAGCCAAGTCTTAATATATTTAAGGTAGAGATTGATAGCTTCTTGACTGGTCAGGGCATGAAGGGATATAGGTGAAGGAAGGAGACTGGGGCTGTGAGGGAAAATGGATCAGGACTGGTGAAATGTTGGAACAGACTTGATGGGCCAGATAACCTAATCCTGCTCCTATAATTTATGGTCTTATTCCCTAGGGTGGAAATGTCAACTACTAAATAGAAGAAATTTAGGATATAAGGGGGAGACTTTGAGGCAAGTTTTATTTACTCGGATCATGGTAGGTTCCTGGAGAAGTGATGGTATCAGATATGATAGCAACGTTTAAGGCACCTAGTCAAACTTGTGAACAGTCAAGCTATATACTGTACCCAATAAAGTTGCCACTGAGTGTATGTTTGTGATCTTCTGCTGCTTGTAGCCCAGTAACTTCAACATTCAATTTGCTGTGCATTCAAAGATGCTCTTTTGCACACTACTGTTGTAATGTATGGTTGCTTGAGTTACTATCACCTTCCTGTCAGCTTGAATCAGTCTGGCCATTCTCTTCTGATCTCTCTCATTAACAAGGCATTTTTGCCCATAGAATTCACGCTCTCTGGACTTCGTTTTCACACATTCTCTGTGAGCTCAAGAGCAGTGATTCCCAGCCATTTTTATTCCATGTACCAATACCATTAGGCAAGTGGTCTGTGGATCCCAGTTTGGGAACCCCCTGCTCTCAAGAATGCTATGTGTGAAAATCTCAGGAGATCAGCAGTTTCCGAGATGCTCAAACCACCCCGCCTTACACCAACAATCATTCCATGGTCACAGTCACATAGAAAACATTTCTTCCACATTCTGAACCTCTTGACCATGTCTGCATGCTTTTATGCATTGAGTTGCTGCCACATGATTGGCTAATTGGATATTTATGTTAACAAGGTGTGCAGGTGTACCTAATAAAGTGGCCACTGAGTATAGACCAGGAACAGGCAGATACACAGTTGAAGTTGGCATTATATTTGACACAGACATCACAGGCTGAAGGATCTGTTCCTTTACCAACTAGAAGAAAAATCTTCAAATGATCATTCTTAATCAAATATATGACCACTTTTATCTTCATTAAAAGAATATTTACACATTTCAGGTTAAGTGATCTCTAATCCATTCATGCTATTAGTAATCTAGTAACATACCTGTATCTACAACAATGCAGAATTTCTTCTCTTCAGCTGATAATTATTCATACATAATGTGGCTTTAATGAATGTTCCTTTCTGCTGGGTCATGCCTCGGGGGTGGAGAGTGGGTGGTTGGGGACTGTGCTACTGATGGGAAACTGAACGATATCTTGAATAATAAAGAAGAACAAACAGGGATTTTTGTTGCAAACAAGAGAAAATCTGCTGATGCTGGAAATCTGAGCAATGCACACAAAATGCTGGAGGAGCTCAGCAGGCCAGGCAGCATCTATGGAAAAGAGTAAACAGTCAATGTTTTGGGTTGAAACCTTTCAGCAGGACTGGAGGGAAAAAAGCTGAGGATTAGATTTAAAAGGTGGGGAGAGGGCATGGGGAAACACAAAGTGATAGGTGAAACTGGGAGGGTGAGGGGTGAAGTAAAGAGCTGGGAAGTTGATTGGTGAAAGACGGGCTGGAGAAGGGGGAATCTAATAGGACTGGACAGAAGGCCATGGAAGATAGAAATGGAGGGAGGAGCAACAGATGGAGGCAATGGGCAGGCAAGGAGATAAGATGAAAGAGGGAAAAGGGGACAGGAAATGGTGGAGGGGGAGGCATTACCGGAAGCTCAAGAAATCAATGTTCGGGCCATCAGGTTGGAGCCTACCCAGACAGAATCTAAGGTGTTGTTCCTCTAACCTGGCTGTGGCCTCATCACAACAGTAGAGGAGGCCATGCATAGACATATTGGAATGGGAAGTGGAATTAAAAGGGGTGGCCACTGGGAGATCCCACTTCTTCTGGCTTAGGTGCTTGGCAAAGCAGTCTCCCAATCTACATTAGGGCCTCACCAATAGACAGGAGGCCATGCCGGAAGCATGGTCACAGTATATGACCCCAAAAGACTCACAGGTGAAGTGTTGGCTCATCTGCAAGGATTGTTTGGGACCCTGAATGGTAATGAGGGAAATGGTTTAGGGGCAAGTGTAGCATTTGTTCCGCTTGCAAGGATAAGTGCCAGGAGGGAGATCAGTGGGGAGAGACGGTTGGACAAGGGAGTTGCATTGAGAGCGATCCCTACAGAAAGCGGTAAGTGGGGGGAAGGGAAAATGTGTTTGGTGCTGGTATCCCATTGGAGATGGAGGAAGTTATGGAGAACTGTGTGCTGGACGCAGAGGCAGGTGGGGTGGTAGGTGAGGACAAGAGGAACCCTATCCCTGGTAGGGTGGCAGAAGGATTGGGTGAGAGCAGACATGTGTGAAATGGAAGGGATGTGGTTGAGGACAGTGTTGATGATGGAGGAAGGGAAGCCCCTTTCTTTGAAAAAGGAGGACATCTCCTGGAATGAGAGCAGATGCAGCGGAGACAGAGGACCTGAGAGAAGGGGATTGAGTTTTTACGAGTAACAGGGTGGGAAGAGGTATGGTCCAGGTAGCTGTGTGAGTTTGTAGGTTCCAGGTAGCTGTGGGAGTCTGTAGAATGAATTTCTATTGCTTTCTTTTAACTCAATCACACCAGAAACAAATTTCTTCCAAATTTAACTCAATATTTTTTCCTGTTATTGAGTCCCTTCCCACTTTTATTGTGACATTTTGGAATTCAATGGCATCCAATTCCATTCTCTGTTCCTAACCTGTTTATCATTACCATGGACATACTACACCCCCATCTAACATCACAAGGAGAAGCCTAACTCATTCCCCTCCACC